>NC_133164.1:51665000-52915000 GCF_040802235.1 Manis javanica | reverse complement strand
ACATCCCTAGACGGATGTCTCATTTGTATTCACATATCACACTGGCACTTGCAGGCATCAGAACCTGCATTAGTTAGGGTCATTTTGGCCATATGTGTCAGAGGCCACAACAAACTAGCTTATGCAAGACAAGAAGTAATAGGCTCCATTGTTAAGAAGAACGCTAAGGACTTTAATGTAATTGAAGTAGTAGTGGAGGGGACAGGCCCTTGAGGACCGGAACCAGTGTCAGTCCCTTCACATCACTGCTCTTTGCTCTGGTCTCTCACTTCTCTGCCCTTCTTTATGTACTGGCTTCATTTCCTCTCCTCATCCACATGGCACAGAACATGGCTACATGAATTGATCCTAGGGACAGACTCCAATTAACTCTCAGGGTTAGTGGATCTCATGCCCATGCCTGGGCCGATCACTGTGTCCAGGGAAAGGGGGCACTATGATTAGTTAGGCCTGGATCATGCACCCATTTCTTCAGCTAGGAAGTCTGTTACTGGGAATAACAATGTTGGTAACTGGGAGAAAGAGAGTAGCAGCCAAAATCAATAGCTACCACAGGCGATTACACACGTGTCTTCTTTTGTCATCCTTTCCTGTATAGCCAGGTCTACTGCCTCCATACCCAGAAGGTAAAGCCTCACTGCTGTAAGTTCTATTATGAGATCCAGAGCCCAAATGGTAAAGTGCTTCACCAAGAAGAGAAGAAGGCATTCTTATGTGTGAAAACTTACAAGTGTGCTGCCCTAGGACCCCACTGACATCAGGAGTTCCGTCCAGCACAGGATGCGGGACGGGGTGAGGTGGTGGCCATACCCAGACTGTGGACATACATGAAGAAGAGGTGAACGTTACTAGAATCAAGGAGGTCGAGGACCTTGTGCCAAGGCCAGCCTTATGGACAGCTGTCCAGTGGGACCAAATGAGATAGAGATTTAGAAACTCAGAGGTCTAAGTAGGAGGTAGAGTCTTGTAGGTCCTGGATTTCTTTTAAAGGAGTGAGATGTGTGTAAGTTTGTCCCCACAGGGCTGAATAACCCAAGTGAATAAGCTGGGTGGCTTGAGATGGCTTCAAGTTCGTGTAACTTAGGCTCCCGACTCTTTGGCTTTCTCAAAGCATCAGCATGGCGGTTTCCCGGGAATCCCACTGTGAGTGTTTGCCTTCTGCTCCAGGCCATGTTGCTACTTCTCATCAGAAACAACAATGCCCCACCGTGCCCTGTTTGGATTAGGGACAGCAGAGAGCCAGACAGGATAGAAGTGGAGGGACGTGTGTGCATGGCACAGCTGGCTCCTGGAGTGGGAGCCCTGGTGCTACCCTTTGGCCTGGGACTCTGGTCACAGAATGTGAACTGCAGCCCATTCTGGTCCAAAACAGGTCGCGACTCCTGGCCTTGCCATCACCTGCGCCTTGACTATGGCAAGTCAATGAAGCCAGAGTTAGCAGCCAAGACTGATTTAAAGGGACCATTTAGATTTTTTCTCACTTGCGGCATGAAACACGAATGATTGTGCTCACCGAGAGAGAGTTTTGCACGCAGAAGTCTGTGGTTTGACAGAGTGTAATTAACACAACATCTACATAAAGCCCAAAGACAGACTCTGCAGCAGCACCGGGACTACTCCCAGGAAACACACTCTAATTGTAGCATCCCATCCAAATGCACTGGGACAAGCACTTATGAGTCTGGATGAAAGTCAGGGCAGATTAAGAAGCACTTAGCCAGAGGCAGCTTCTCTGACCAGCAGGAGAAGGTTAGAAGTGAGGGCAAGTAGAGGGGGCTGGTGAAGTGAGTAACTCCACAGCAGTGCAATAGGACATGATGCATAACAGGACTTAGACTGCAGAAGAACATACAGCAACACAGAAAATGTCCACAATACAATGTGAAAAGAGATGGATATGAAAACCAAAGAGACAATATACAGAGCCCTCAAACGTCTATCATTTTGTAAGCTTTTTTTTTTGTATTTTCAAATTTTTTCTTTAAATCTGAGTTATTTGAATGAAGAGAAAAATCTCAGTTGGCCTTATTTGGAAGAACAACATTAAAGGTCAGACTTTCTCAAGCTAGAAGATTTCTTTCTAAGATTCCTGCACTTCCCTCCCCATTCCCCAGCATTAAATCCCACCCAGAAGTCAGTCTCTCCCAAGAAGTCAGGAAGCCCTTTCCCCTTTTCTGCCCCTACTAATAGTTGGAGCCACGAGGGAGTGGAAAGCCCCAGGACCTAATCTGATATGGGGTACATACACAGAGACAGGAGAGAGCAATTTCAATGGGGACTTGAAAAATAGACTCTTTAACTTAATGGTGTTCTATAAAAAAAAGATTACTAAAGAAAATAAATTATAAATTATAACAAAACAACACCACAAAGGATGGCCATCTGTTGTGAAAGTAGTAAAGGAGATTTCTGTGTGGGGAAGGAGGTTGAGCGAAATTATCTCTAAGGACTCCTCTGCATCTCAAATTCTATGAAATAAATAGTGAGCTCATACTAAAAGAAAGTACAGGGGGAAAAACAAGGGAACTCTCCATTCTGCCTTGACATATATGCTGCGACTTCAGGTACCTCTGTTTGCTGAGTCCCAGACTGGTAAATTGGCCCATTTCCCATGTTCCACAAAACTCATCCCTTATATATTCCATTTCCCCTTGAGGAAAACCTGGTCATCACCATACCTCAGCCTGGTTCTCTCTTTCTGTCCCTTAGCTGGTTCTGATGGCGACCCTTCCCCTCCCTCAGCCAGCGCACACAGCCTGAATTGCAGTGGAAGCTTCTGCTAGCCCCCTGCGCCCGAAGGAGAGAGCTGAGAGGGGCTGGACCTCACTGCTTCGCCACCCTCTCTCCCTAGTCCTTCCAGCTGAGCTTCCAGGTTCCAGGCGGCAGCCAGGGGCAGTTTCTCAGTGCACAACGCAATGGAAAAGAAGGCCAGCCCAGCTCGCCTAAGAGGGGTTCGAGCTTTATGCCATGTTGCATGTACATACTTTAGGCCAGTATATTTATGTATCGTCTGTATGGATTTGAGGAGTTGTCAGATCTAAAACGGGTGTATTTTTCGTGGCATGTTTGTGGGAAAGGAAGGATAAAGTGCAAGCTAATGCTGGCTGACAGCCAAGAGGCACATTTCAGTGCTTATCTTAGCACAACTCACTCTGCTGGAGAACTCCATTTTATAGAGTGGGGACTGAATCTTAGAGCACTCAAATATCTTGCCCAGGGCTACACAGTCAATAAATGGCAAAGCAAGGGTTAGAACCAGGTTTCCTTTATGCATTTCTTAGGGTTTATTTAGCCAATTGAAATCATAAGATTTTGTTAAAATTTTCTGACTGTCACTTCATTTGAGAAAACAGTACTGAGTGGATGTAAAGGTCATGCTTGTACCTCAACAATATTTTGTTTAAATTTCAAGTTACATGTAATTAAACTGTATAATTTAGAGTATAATGATGCTGCTGTATTAGCAAGATAGACACACTTAGTGATGCTTACTGTTGAACACAGAAGAGCCATTTAATTTAAACAAGATAATTCAAACACTTGCTTTGCCTGAAGCTCATAAATGCCATTTCATTAAATCATGGTTTTGTTTATGTAAGATGACTGTCATATCAAAGCTGTTCTTTAATATAGAAGTTAGAATAGTATGGCATGTTGGTATTAAATTACAAATATATAATGAAAAATACTTTTTAGAATCATGTACACTGGCTACATTAATTTATTTACTCATTTAATAAATAAGAACTGAGTATCTGCTATGTTCCAGGCACAGTTCTGGGTACCCTAGGTGGTGGTGATTTCCTCCATGTGGAAGTAGAGGGAGATCTAACTTGTAGGAAGCTGGATAATGGTCTTTGTAGATGTGGTTACGTTAGCAGCCTTGGCATAGGGAGATTATCATGGATCATCAGTGTGGGCCCCAAATGTGATCAGATGTCCACTTCTAAGAGAGAAGCAGAGGGAGATTTCAACAGACACACAGAGAAGGTGATGTGAACATGGGCAGCAAGAAGATGTTGGTCTTGATGACTGGAAGATGCAGCCACAAGCCCAGAAATGCCCATGGCCTCCAGAGGGTGGGAGGGCCAAGGACAGATTCCCCTGTAGAGCCTCTGGGGGTAGTACGGCTTGGCTTGCCAAAACCTTGACTTCAGCCCAGTGAGGCTGATTTCAGATTTCTGGCCTGCATAACTGTGAGAGAATAAATTTATGTTGTTTCAAGTCACCCAGTGTGTAGGAATTTGTTTCTGCAGCAATAGGAAACTAATACACACATGCATACACAAGCATGAGTACATGAGTGGTGATTGATAGAACTGGGGGATGTGATAAATGGTGACTGGAGGGGCCACTTCAGAGGGCACAGGCTGGTCGGCCGCTCTGCAAGTGAGCATTTCAGCAAGGGCCTGTGAGCCTGGAGCAACGCACAGAGAGAAGGGCTGGCACTTGGCAGCTTGCAGGTAGGCAAGGCTCCGTGGGTGTGGGAACAAATGGAAAGCCAAGAAGGGTAAAATGAGGCCACCAGGGAAAAGAGCTACGAGATGGTATCAGAGAGATGGGCTACAGCTTCTTTGTGTGGGGCTTGTCAGCCAGAGGAGGAACCGGATTTAGATCTGTAAATGTGAAGACGCTGCAGGATTTGGGCAGGGAACTATGTGATCCGCTTTACATCATGTAGAGATTGCTGTGTAAAGAATGGATTGTGAGGGGCAGGTGAGATGGGGGAAAGTAATAACAGGCTACTGCAGGCTCACAGCAGCTCAGAGCAGAGATGCTGGTGCCTACAACCAGGGCTCAGCCCCTACTGAGTCCAGCTCCCTGCCCCCCGGGCAGCCCCTATTCCAGTGATACTGCTGCTCCATCCTGAGGCCTGTGACAGTAAGTTGGCGATCCTTTTCAGCTTCCTTCCCCCCTGGCCCCTGCTCCTCTCACCCTCACGTATGACCAGGTGGCCTCTGATGCCATGACATCACAACCTGCCCCTGCCTTTCCAGGGCCACTGCCCCATTTCTGCTCAGGCCCTCATTGTGTATTTGTCTGAATGAATAGATTAGAGCACCAAGCTGTACCCCAGTTCTTCCACTTATAAGCTGAGTCACCCCAGACAAATTACTTGACTTCTCTGTTCCATTGATTCATTATCTGTAAAATGCTGAAAACAGTAGTCTGTCCTCATAATAGCGTTGTGGGGATTACATGAGATAACAGAGGCCAAATGCTTAAAACAGTGGACGTCATTATAAATCTTACCTGCCAGTATCATCCTCAGCACCACCACCACCGTCCTCCTCCGCCCCCCAGTCCCCCTTCTCCCCATTCTTCTCTCCTCCAGCCCCTCCTGCACACCCCTGTGGGTTTCATCCTCCCTGCGTGCTGCCCTGATCAGACCGCTGTCCTTCGATACCTTCAGTAACTGCAGGCTGCCTCTCACGTGAAGTACGAAGCTCGGCCCTCAGCCCCTGCGCCTGCCCAGGCTCCCCGCCTCCCTGCTGGTGTCCAACACAGCAGCCCAGTGGGGACCACTGTCGTGAACACACAGCGGCTTTGGCTTCCCCCGCTGGGCCTCTGCTCCTGCGTTTCCCTGCCGGCCCTCCCCTCCCCCAAAGCGGCCCCCAGGGCCCACCTTCTGTGCCTGCCTACACGTAAGCTTTTCAGTCTTTTGAAACCGTCAGAAGTTTCTCGGCACTTTCCATGGTGCCGTCACCCTCTCCCCACTGAATAAGCTCATTTATCTATGTGTCTATTTTGGGGTGAACTAGAGACCCAGCTTCCTGCCTACTCTTATCAGAAGACCTGGATCAAAACAATTTAATCGGAGGCAGTGCAGCAGGCCTGGCACTACCACTCCCTCTTCAACAGCGGCCCCTCGTGAAGGCCTCGCAGGGGCAGTGGGGCGGGGCGGGGCAGCAAGGCACCCGCTGTTCCTAAGGGGCAAGAACAACAGCGGGCAGACTGGACACACGCCCATTCCTCCGTGCAGGATTCTGGGATGAGGCTTGTGATGTTGAACTTGTCCTGCTCGGTGCAGCTTCACACATGCCCTAGGAAGGCGGCCGGCCAGGCCCCAGCTTTCCCTGGGCCGCAGGCAGGAGTCCTCAGCCCATCCGGCAGCTGTGAGGATTGAACAGGAGACTTCACTGCACGTGTAGGCAAAGCTCCAGGCGGCAGGATTCCTGAAGGAACCCTTTAGGAAGGCACAGCGTTTCTGCCTTGTGTGGGGCCCTTGCACTGATCTGGGGTGGTGTCTGTGGGGTACATGAGGAGAGCCAGGGGTTACGTGAGGAGGAGACATCCTCCTGTGTAGACCTGAGCCAGGAGGGTGTGGGAGAAGGAAAGAGCCGCTTGGAATTCACCTCTAATCCTCCCTGCATAGTTGCAAATACTCTTCAGAGATCTTTGCCTGGCAGTCTGTCTGCCTTGTCTCATTGCCAGGAGCGGTCCCAGCTGCCTCTTCCACCCAGTGCCCACACGCATTTTCATTGAGGACAGGGGATTTCCACTCCAAGTTCAGGAAAAAGGGTTGGGATGCATATTTTGGTCCCTTTTCCTTTCCCACCCTCTCTTCACTCTTCCCAAAGGAGGAGGAATTGGCTTGATTGATGAGGTAAGAGATGAAGAAATTCCTGGGATTGCATCCTTTACACCAGTAGAGGAGGGCACTTGGCCTTAAACATGTGGAACAGGCTCAGCCCCTCGCCTGCTCTCATTGGCTGTCTGCACTCAGCCTGTGGGGTGGGGATCACAAATAAGACAAGCCTGTAACTGGGAGGCCCCACCAGGTGTCTGCCCTCTTAGTTCCTTCTCCATCTGTGACTCAGTGGGGAAGTCAGCTGGCCCTCACTGGGGGCCTCCAATTTCAATTCTGGCGGAGGAGTAAGAAAGGACATTTGGGCCCCATGTTGTAGTTGGAGAGTTATCCAGAAGCTCTGTACCCTCTGTCATTGAGTACTTGCTGGGCCCACAATAAAGTGGATCCCACATTTTATTTCCCAGAGAGGCAACTTGTACCATCTCTGGATTGATCAGAACCCAGAACAGACCTCTAAACCAATAACCATTCAGTAAAGACTTCCATGTATCTGCATTACAGTCTGAACTACTGCATTTGGCAGAGGCTAAAGTATAGCATGGCCTGAGGAGAGATGGATCTGGTCCAGCCCTTCGGGTGGGTTGCTCCTGAGATCAGCTGCAGAATCACCTTCAGAAAAGAGACTCATGACAGGAGATGCTAGAGAAGACCCCAGATTCAGGAGGCAATATGACTTAACCACTTGATTGCCCTCCAAAGATTGGCAAAGACACCCTTAGGGATAGGAAATGAAGAGACTCTCCCGCATGCAATGCATCCAATCCCCCTCGAGATTATAACCTCATTATCTGAAACTATGTTTTACTTATCTTTGTATTCCACTGTCAAGCATTGAGCCTGGAATAAGATAGGAAACCCCTCATATTTATTGCACTGAATTAAAGCTAGATTACATAAGATGTGCCTGCAGATGATGGATTTAAAGATGAGGTTGAAGGGCATGGGCTCTGCCAGGACAAAAAAAAAAAAAGAAGAAGCCTCCAAAATGTTGCTGCCCATCTCATTTGAATAAAAAGTGAATGACCCACCAAATGGAACAAGAATCTTTAAATACAAAGGCTTGTGAAAAGAGAGACAAAATTATGAAGGGAGTTGGGAACTTCTCTAATTATTTCAGGTTTTCTTTCTCTTGTTGCCCGTAGAGCAGGTCCCCCCCAGTCCTTTATCTCTGCTGCTTCTGGCCCATGCATGAACACCCATGCACACACATCCCTGCGGCTGTTCCCCTCCCCGGAGCATTTGCTAAGTTGTTACTCAGAAGGAATCATGAAGAAATAAAGACCCAAAGAGACTAACATCACAAATCTCTTCCAAGGCACTGGTCCCTCCTTCTGTGGCCTCGTAGGTGCAACACAGTCATTCAGATGCCAGCTGTTTCCCAGAGATTAAGAACCAGGTAAGTTAAATTGATGATTGGAGATACCGCCCTGGGGCATTAACTTCAGTCAATTATTGAAGTTACTGCTAGTTTTGAAATAGTGTTTGCTTTAAATCTCCACTAGTGTAAATCTCACAGGCAGGAAGAGTCCCTTAGCAGCCATTCCAACTCCACTGAGAAACTGAAAAAGATGCTGAACAGTTAAGTGGTGGCAAAGACCAGGTCTGTCATTTGACTACCACAACAATCATCTTTAACACTCAGAGAGGAGATGATGACTGTTGTGTCATTCATGCTGCATACAGAAGCTGATTTGAGTTTCAAATTACAGCACAATAATTCATTTCTGCAAATCATGAATGAGTTGTATAATGTAGTTATTAATAAAATAACATACCAATCTAGGCAAGCATTGCTCCCTTGCTAATTCTTATATTTTGTTTGTATTTAATAAGCCATTCAGATCTAAACTCCTAAAATTCGTTCATTTAACCAATATATACTAGCATATTCTGTGTTAGGCAGCAGGCTCTAGGGAACCTTAGGAGATTTCAGTTTACTGAGTGAGATCAGGTATGCTCACAAGTAAATGTAATCACCACCGTGCTATAAGGGCCAGAAGAGTGTATCAGTTTGCTAGAGCTGTAACAACAAAGTTTGTTACAAAATTAACAAACTAATTTGGGGGCTTATAATTAACAATAGCAATTTACTCTCTCATATTTCTGGAGGCTCGAAGTCTGAAATCAAGGTGTCAGTAGGGAGCCTGCTTTCCCTGCAGACTCCAGAGGGGGATCCTCTTTCTGCTTGTTGTCTCTCTACAATGCTGTCAGCAATCCCTGGCACTCCTTAGCTTGTAGGTGCATCACTCCACCCCCTGCCTTGGCTGTCACCTGGTATTCTCCCTGTGCGTGTCTGTGTACGCATAACCTTCTTCTTGTAAGGACATCTGTAATATTGGATTAGGGGCCTGCCCTACTGACCTGATTATATTTTGACGCCATTCATTTCCTATAGCATCTAGGACAGTGCCATCATTGTACTGAGCAAATGCTTCTGTTGAAATTACTCTCAGGGAGCCCACAGAGAGCGAGGCCAGGAGTCAGGCCCTGCGGAGGGCCCTGGGGGCGGAGTCCACCTGCCCAGGTAGGAAAGGCCTTTACCTCACTTTGTAGCCTCTCTCCCCACACCCAGGCCAGTCTGAACCTAAAGCAACCAGAGCAGGTGTGGAAGGGATGGAATTGTTTACGTCTTCCTTCCCTGCAGCTTTCTGAAGCTAAGTCTGGCCTGAGCTATGAGGAGGGGAAAAGTTTAGATAGGATGAAAGGTAACAGTCTTGATAGCAGACTGGAAGAGTTTAATGTCTGATAATAAGAACGTACATTATCATCTGGAAGTAACCAGAAAAGCTGTGCACTCTGCTCTAAATATTGTCTCAGGGAAGGAAAGAATGGGATTGAAAGGCAACAGTAATAAAAAATAAAGTGACATTCTATTGGCACCCCATTGTGTCCAGCTGAAATGTGAATGATAACAAGGATCATGATGGAGGTGATAAAAAGTTCTTTATTGACGGGTTAGGTGTAGCTCAAGCAGCACTACATGAGTGAGAAAGAGCAGTTCTAAGTGGATTTCTTCTGACCACTGAATGCTTTCCTGGAAGGGAAGACTTACAGACTTGAGCTTGTGAAAGGCAGAGGTGGTAAAGGGGCTTCCCATGGAGATACCCCGTCCACCCCCTGCTCCTTGCTGTCCCTGACTACCACTCAGCTCCCCCTCTCAAGCTCCCCAATCTCCACCCCACCCACATTCCACCTTAGAAAACTCCATCCCTCCCCAAGGGCATTTCCACCCCTTGGTTTCTTCCCTTATGTTGCAAACTTGGGTAACGACAGTCCATCCAGATCCTTTAGGAGATGCTCGGCTTAGTCCTGTTGGCACAGAAAAGGCTGGGTTTCCCCGCCTCACCGTGAGGGACAAGGTGGATCCTGGACCTGCAACTCAAGTACCACCTGGGAGCTTGCTGAGAAGGAAGACTCCAGGGTCTCACCTAAAACCACAGAGCCAAATTTGGCATTTTAGTAAGATCCTGTGGGAATTCATTTGCATATTAGCATTTGAAAAGCAAAAGTCAAAAAGGTGCTGAACTCTGGTTTTAGTACAGAGCCAGGGATGATGTCCATGACATTAGGAAAGGAGCACCAGGCCAGACACCACTTCCTAAACCCCACGTGCCATCCATTCAAAACATCTAAGTCATTCACTGAATAGCAACTTCTCAAAATCTATGTGATGATGATGATTTTGATATTATACATATATCATATATATGCACATATATAATTTTTTTTAGTTTCTAAGGTTTCTGTGTCATGTGCCCTCATTCGTCCATCTTTGGCAAAGGTCATGGTAGCCGCAGATGCATAACCAAGACCCCTCACCGGGCCCGCAGCTCACATTGCACAGAGTGGGCTGCAGAACTCCGTTCTCTAGCAAGGTGCTCAAATACCCCTTGGTCAGCTGCCTTCCAAGTTCCTGCCTTTGGAAGTGGCAGGTTGTGAGAAAGGAAGTTTGGACACAGGGCTGCTTCCAAAGCAGTAGAAACTGAAAATCTGGATTGGAAGTTTTTCTGCAACATTCTTTAGAAAATGCATTTCACAGAACCTGGCTAGTTTAAAAAACAAAACAAAACCTCTGGAGGAAAATATAACATTCTCCCAAATTCAAAATATGTACAAAATATAAACCTCTGACTTTAATTTTTAGAGTTCTTTTTCCAGTTAACTATCCATAAAGCTCTCAAGATGAGAATTGAGAACTGTTCTCCACTTCTCCCCTGCATATTTTAATACTTTATTTTAAAATTCCAAACTTTGTTGCGGCCTCTTTCCTAGCAAGATACAGCAGATAATCGACAGTATCAGCAGGCCAAGCTTTAGACCCCTCACACAGGACTTGGAGCAAACTACATCCAAAATCTACCTCAAGATAGATTGTACACAGGAATCTGTTGAATAAACCATGCTCTCATTCTCAAGATGGCCTCGAGCAAAATGAATTTCCAGACATAATGAGCTCATTTTTTCTAATCCAAATTGCAGTTCAAGTCTAAGAAGTATATTCGTTTGCATGAAATATTCTTTCCAAGAAGTTCCTCCCAGGTGAGGAATATCCTCCCTTCTCATAACAGGGAGGGCCAGATGAATGGCTCCGGCTGGTCAAGGTTGTATTTCTCACAGCCAGGATATTCCAAATGGTTTCTTATTCCAGGGATCAATAAACAGCCAGGTTCATGTGCATACAACTGTCTTATCTCACCAATGCTAACACAGACCATTTCTTGAGCTTTTCCCAAGGTGGAACCTTAAAAATTCCTGACATCATTGAAATATGTGAAGTAACAAAAACAGTAAGAGGATGAAAATGAAAGAGACAAACAGCTCTGGAAGTGCCCTTAAGACAGTTATTCAGTGCAGTTCAGGCTTTCTTCTTGTGCAGTAGAAATGCAGGCCAAATTTAATTCTGTGAGCAAGAAAAAGCCCAAATCTCTGTTCTAGTCTTTGTCACCCAAGATATGACCTATTAAAAAAGCCAATGTGAGTTAAATTAATGTGACAGGGCAATCATGTTAGTCATAAAACCCCCTGGAGGCCCTCAGACCTGCGGAAAAACACACAGATCGAAAGTGTTTAAATGCTGTAATCTCCATTTATAGACTTCCTCAGTGCTTGGGCTTCGGGTGACTAGGCTTGAAATCTATGCAGTCCTCTCGGCCGATGTCTGTTCACATGCACCAACTTGTCAGCTGCACAGCCTGTTCACCCTGCAGGGCCAGAGTACACATGGGATCACCCATTGCCCTTCATACCCACATTTCCTTCTGGGAGCAGAATCATGGGGAAACTACTCCCCAGAAAATTTTGTCGGAACATGTGCTCTTTAAAAAAAATTAGGGTTATATTTTTCCTGAGAAGCTTTTGTGAAGAGGTAGGATCAGAACCAATCGGTCATCCTCTCTCCTTGGTGTCTTCTATCTTTTCTTGATACTCCATCCCTGTATGTCTGTGACTGAAAATACACTGGCCTTAAGACCCTAAGTCTAGGAAGTTCAACCGCCCACTGGGCTTGCTTTCCCCCAAACCCTTCCACCAAATCACAGAGAACAACAGCTGAGAAGAGCAACTTGGACTTCTGCAAATACAGCCACCCTGGCAACCATGCTTGTCCCATCATTCAACCATGGAAGAACTTTCTCTAAGTACTGGTACTAACCAGTCAGATGAGGCCTCAGTGAGGACAGGCAAATAGGAAATTCAGTGTAAAAAAACAGAGTAAGAATACAGAAGGCCAGCAGTTACAGGGAAACACACTAACATGACAGCATCTTGGTGCTCCCTAAACAATGGGAAAGATAATTAGAAATAATTGTACTTAATAGCAGGTATTTATTGAGAGTCTACTGTGTACCAAGCAATATTCTAGGCCCTACAGGCAGAGAGGGACACACTCGATTGAAAAAGACTGACACTGACCTTGAGGAACTCAAAAATAAATGGGCATTCAGAAAGGTGACCGTTTTTACAATGTGGTGCGGGCAGCACTACAATACAGGTGAGAAGGAAAATCATCCACAAGCAGGAAGAGATACCTGCTCATTTTAAGAGCAAATAGGGATAGTTTCTTGAGAATTTTAAAGGACCAGTTAGCCTGACAATCCACAAATGAGTACAGTATATCAGGCTCCTTGAGCAGACTGCAATGTTAGAAGTCAGACCGACCCACTAGCAGGATGAGTGGCCCTGTGCAAATCTCTTAGCCTCAGTGAGTCTCTGTTTCTGAATCTGTAAAATGGGAAGAGTAATACCTAGCTCATAGAATTCCCATGAGGGCAAAATAACTGAACACATGCAAAATGCTTACTATGGCGCTCAGCACATTCTAGGTTTTCATTGCAACTTCTACTAGTTTTTCCATTTTGTGCTTTGGTTCTTAAGCTGAATAATGGGTCACATTTGAGAGTGAGTCACAAAAGAAAGATTTATTGTGAGTTTTTCCCCTCAACTTTGCATTTAAAAAGAAGATGGAGGAAGAATATATAGTGCAGCTCCCTGAGGTAGTCCATTAGTAAAAGGAAAGAGCTTGCTGGCCCTACCTTGATCCTATCAGACTTGAAGGGATATCTAAAGAGTCACCCTCCCAAAAGGCGCTGCGGTGGCAGCTCCGTATTTCAAGCACACCTGCTTGGTTTACAGGGAGCTCGCTCGCACCATCAACACTGGCCCGGGGTAGCAGGTTGCACTCTGGCCTGCCCCGCGCAAGGGGACTGCCTGCAGATTCGCAGCGCTGCTCCTGCTCTGTGCCCTAAGTCAGGATTGCTAGTCCACGCTCCTGGAAGCCAGGTCTGGGGAGCTACGGCTGACCCTTGGGAGGTAGACAGAGCCTGGCATTCCCATATGTTACTCATAGACTGGAGCCATCAGAGAGCTGGGCCACCACCCAGGGAAGAAGTGAGCTCCCTGGGGACAGAGCTGCCCAGGCCAGTTAGTGCCACAGGCGGGGTCCTGCCTGGGGTTCGCAGCATGCGAAAGCAGCACTGACTCCGCACGGCATATTTGGGTTGCTGGACAAAGCAAATAAAAATACCCAGTGTCCAGTTCAATTTGAGTTTCATATAAATAATGGATTTCTTTTTCAGCATAAGTACGTCCCAAGAATTCTATGGGACATACTTACAATAAAAAAGCATCCATTGTTTATCTGAAATTCAAATTTTCCTGTGTCCTGTATTTATGTCTTGAATATTTCATGGGACATATTACATACTTAACACTGAAAAATTATCCATTATTTACCAGAAATCTAAATTTAACTGGGTCTCCTGTATCCTGGCAAGGCTACCACATAGACACGTATATACATAAAGGAAACAGGGCTCTGTCTGCTACAACCCCGCCATCCAGAGCAGAGAACAGGCCTCAGGAAAAGTCTCAGCTGTTCCAACTGCCATGTCAGGACTTACACAATTTGCCCCACTCTTTGTTGGCCCTTTTCCTATTCTTTCCCCAACACAGTCACTCCACTCGAGCCTGGACAGCCCTCTTCCTGACCCCTGAACATGTCCAAAGTATCCTGCCATCCTCACACAGGGACATAGACTTGTAATGCTGTCACTGCTCCTGCTCATGGCTACGCACCTTACTCAGGCTCCGAGACCACTCAGATCTCATCCTGCCTCTAAGTACCCTGTAATTACCCTTTCCCAACACCTCCCGTAGCCCCAAGATAACATCTTTCTTCTGGGAACTCAGGCAATGCCTGCTTTCTCCCTCACACGTTTGGCCGTGGGTTGCCTTGCTTGCATTTTCATGTTTCTTTGGCAGGCACGAGCTGCTGACTCTAGCTCTACAGGGCAAGGAACGCACTCATTCCTATATTCTTCAGCATCTGTTCCAGGCCTCCACCTGCCTGGCTGGTGTGTAAGCAATCCCAATCCCAGGCCTCAGGGGGGCTCCCACCATGGCACCATACATAACTCCCAGGCTGGCAGCATGTAAGTGTTTGGGGACAGGGTGGGTGCTCTGAAAAGCACCCTGGTACATGCACCTGTCATCTCTGAAATTACAAAACAGGTCTGCAATACCTCCTTCCATGGGATAAAAAACAAACATATTAACACTGCTCAGCCTTTCAAGATCCAGCTCCAGAGTAATGTCCTTGATGAAACCTTTTCTGACTCCTTCAGAAAGAAGTTGAAGCCCTTGCAAAGACCCTTGCTGATATCCTTCCTCCCTTCCCTGTGGCTGCAGCTCTCTCCGCTTCCCCTCTTCACACTGCATCCCAGCCACACCAGCCTCCCCGCTGTTCCTTCAACATGCCACACACACTCCCTCCTCATGGCGCCTACCTTTGCTGTTCCCTGTGCCTGGAATGTTCTCCTCCCTGGTATCTGCTCAGCTCACTTTCTCTCCTCTTTCAGGTCTTTGTTGTGGTGTAACCATTCAGCCAAGTCCACGCTGGCCACTGTATTTATAATTGCAGTATCTTCCTAGGTACTTCCATCCCTGCTCCTGCTTTATTTGTCTCCTTAACACTACTCATCAAGTAACTTAGATATTTTTTACTAGCTTTTCTTATTTACTGCCTATCATACCCCACACTGTAACATAAACTTCACAAGAACAGGACATTTAAAATCTATCTTGGTTCACTGCTGTGGCCCTAGTGCACAAGACATATTAGTCAATAAATATTTGAGTGAATAAATGAATTATTTTTTCTGGTGTATTTTCACAAATCATACAAACATCTGTAACTCCACCTAGTTTGTTTTCTGATGTCCAGAGATTGCTCCAGTCCACCCTCTGAGACTGTGTGCTCTAGGGAAAGAAGGAATGTGCCAGGAATCAAGGCAAAACAAGGGTGTCACAGTCCTTCATTCAGAACTGGAGGTTGGCAAATACTTGGTGATTGAATGAAAAGGAGAAATTTTAAGAACACATGCACAAACACCATAGAGAGAGGATCAAATAGGTAATTGTGGAGATAACAAGTGCTGACATTTGCAGAGGGTGAAGGCACTATGGGAGGTGGGGGACTGCCTGACTCCCCAGGTGCCCTCAGCCAAGCAGCGCACACACAAGCTCCAGCTGAGTGGTTGGGTGCAGCCGCTGGCCACAGAGCAGAGTGAAGTTAACTGGCCCCTGTGGGGACTGAACCCAGACTTTGGCCTCATTAGCACCAGCTACAGACAACCAGTCACACACAGACTCCACAACACAGAGAGATCACAGGATGGCTGGGCCGGGCACATGAATAAACCAACATACCGTAAATAATGAAACACTCAGAGGAGCCACAGGGTCTAACGTGATTTGGTGAGGAGGGCATTGAGTAGGAAAGCGAGAGCAAGTGCTTTCCCTCCTCTTAGCTGGGAAGGCAGTGCCCCCTGTGTGTGCCTCAGGGAGGCAGGTGTAGGGTCCCTGCAGTCTTACACTGGTGATGGGTGAGTCAGGGTTTGGCCGCTGTCACTGTTGTTTTGACTATTAAAAGAATTTTCTTCTCTGTTTTAAGAGAAACTAATTGCAAACACCTTGGATGCAATGAGGCTTGGTTTTCTCCCAGTTCAACCCTTTGTTGATGAGTAAGAAAGGCCCATTATACTATTTCCTAAAATCAATTAACCAATTCTTCCTCAATTTCAGCCTTCAGGAAGCTTGCAGCTTCCAGCGGTGGCTGTAAAGTCAGGGGTCCTCTAGCAAATGAAGGGAGAGTCTTTGGACTCATGCAGCCGAGCTTTCCTCCACCCACTCCTTTGCTCAGAAAGCTGTTTGGAGAGCACAGGCCCAGCCCTGAGCATGACTCACCTGGTGGTTTTCTCAGCTCTGATCCTCCATGCAGAGACTGGAGCAAGGATTCAGCAGAGCTACTCTATTTGGAAAGCAAAGCCTGGGCAGGTGAGGGTGAGGGAGGAAGGGGAGGAAAGGCAGGAAGCAAGCAGCAATGTGATGCCATGGTGCTTCCCTGGGCACCCTTCTTGGGGAGTGGCCGGAGTCCTCCGGCCCAAGGGACTTCTGCAGAAGTTTTGCCAGGAGAAACCACATCTCAGAGCAGGGACAGAAAGGATTCTCCATCTCCAGTTATCTGAGCCCAGATTCACTCCCAGGGAGGCAACTCCCTGCCCTTCTGGGTGTCATCTGGTTCTTGGGCACTGTCTCCCCTGAGAGTTCCAGTGCCTGGCAAGTTCACTATGGACTCAGTGATACTGAGAAATAACAACAGAACGTTCTTGGGGTAAAAGGGTTTATACACAGCTTTATCCCCACAGTGGTAGATCAGGTACTAGAATCGCACCTGCATCCAGCAGTCTGCAGGTCTGTGATCCACCTCCGTCTCTGCCTCTGTGCAGAGCACTGGAGGGAGCTCTTTATTTAGTGACTCAGTCAGTAATACCTCATTGCCGGCAGATGTGGGAGAAGTAGCCCAGCAGTAGGCCAGTTACATCATCAAGTAGCTTAGGGTCAGGTGAGGATCCTGATCACAGGAACTTGCATTTTTCCCACAGGCAGCCACTCAGGAAACCAGGTCCTATGCCCATGGCTATGACATCATGTCCAAATTCTAGAGAGGAGGGCAACTTGGAATGAGTGTGCTTAGCAGTGAAGCTGTATGTGAGGCTCAGGATCTCAGCTTGGAGTCCAGCCAGTTCCAGAGCTTGACAAAGGCACCAAAGCCATTGGTGGGGGCTTTGAGGGTGGGCCATATTTTCAGAAATAAATGGTCATGAAGGGACTCTTAGGAGGCCTTCAATATTTGTGTCTGTTACAATGAAGATCTCAAAGAGTTCCTGTACTCCAAACTAAGTACAACATTGCTTCACAGAAAACATCTTTTGAAATCCATTGTCATGCCCTTTGGCCAATTTGCTTAAATCCAAATCAGGTCAGAGATTCACCTGGAACAGTTCTGCTGGACAGCTATCTTCCCCCTGTTGGGCCCACATTATTTTGCAATGTTTAAATACCATATCCCCAGATGCTTCTTGCTTTGGCCAAAGTACCACCTTTCTTCTTTCCTATCTAGCCTCCTTCCTCAGTAGAGGACTGATGTTCCCAAAGATCACAGTTAAGGCTTTAGGTTTTAGGACTGTGATTTTGAGTGATACACAAGCCTCAATGAAGATTGCTCATCTGTCAAAGCAGCACTTGCAATTAACTTGGCTCTGGTGGGAAGTGGATCTACGATGAGATAAAAGATGGGAAGAACATAACTCCGTGGCAGCCCCTCCAGGCTTACAGTCTGTCTTCCTCGTCACAGCCTCTGTGTTCCATAAGGCGTGAGTGCCACACTTCCCATTTGCAGAAGCTGGCATTAGAAATCAAGTTCAGAGCATGAGTACAACATCTCTGTGAGGGGCTGGTGAGCTACATCAGTGGCATTGTAAGATGAGATGTCCATGGCTTCCACAGAACAGATGTAAGACAGAGGAGATGATTTAAGATCCATTTAGTAATTTCTTTCAAAATGGTGATACAATATGCATGCTTTCTAGATAGAATATGCATTTTCTGCCATTTTCTACAGACCATTCATTACCTTCCACTCTAACACAAGGTGTTTATGTGTGTGTGTGTGTGTGTGTGTACATGTATTAGGGATTATGAAGTCAAAGAATGAGGCAGGAATAAAATCTGCAAAATTTATTCATCCCAGGCCCATGACAGTACAAAGCAAATTAATGCAGTGGGCTATTTCAGAGTCAGCAGATGAACAGAGATTTCTCTGCCATCACCCTGTGCTCAGAAGAGACAAGGACCTTTCCTGCCCTGTAACTGTTCTGCCTACAAGACCCACTGTAATGATTTTTTCAGGATGAATTTGAAATTAATTTGGTTTCCCTACAACCTGTCCTATTTTTATCTAGGTGCTAACTGTTTATTCAAAAATAAAAATAAAGGATCATATGAGATGCATGCAACTACCCTTTATACTTGAGGATGAAAAACTGGTTATGCAGGAGGTTAATGTTGTTATTCCAGAGAGATAACCCTGGTTGCTATGGCAAGGAATCTTCTGTCAATCACCCTGATGAAGTTGGCTCCTCTTGGGAGAACAGCCTCTATTAGAGCTGCAGTTTGAATATATTTTCCACTGAGCTTTGACTTAAATGTTTAACGTAGTGGACAGGCCTGTGTTTTATCAGTCAGAATATTATAGACTTTAAATATGGTACCTACAGAATGCAGGTGAGTGAAACCAGATGTTTTCAGAATGGACGGATTTAACCACCAGGCTAAGTATTCTTTAATCTCTGACAAAGTATGGAAGGATTTGGGCAAGAATAGAGCTAACCATGACCAACAAAGGAAAAGATCCAAACAATGTATTACAGTATGAGGTGTGATTGGTTTGTGAAACAGAAGTTCTTCTGGGTGGAATAGGTGATTGATTTTTTTAAAAAAATTTAATGTTTCTGATCTGTGGTGTTCACAGCTTAATGATCTGCCATTCCTGCTGAAATTTATTCAGGCAATAATCCGCAAGAAATTGGTTGTTTTCAGCAGTTTATGACTTGTTATTTAACATTTAACAGAGTGGCTATTTATTTTGGAAACAACCAATTGTGAGAGGTTTATTGCTATTGTAAACCATAATCAACTGCTTGTATCATTACTAGTTTTGCAAGAGATAAAATGGGCAGCTGCAAGTGGAAAATTGTTGAGTAGCTTTAAACATTTGCATTTGCGATTGTACAGGGGAGCTACTTCACCTTGAAGTTCGCCTGCATTTACAGCAACTATGCGCTTGCCTTTAGAATGGAATATTTGGCATTCTGATTAAAATCAGATCCAAATAAGATAATGCTCCAGAAGGTCTCTGCAATTTTTTTTCAATTACTTGCCTGGAAAAAGAAGACTCGATTTGGAAGAGCTAGGACAATGCTGTAGATTACATTTTGTTTATCCCAGTATCATACCAGGAATTAAGTTTCACTGCTTTTAGAGAAATCCAAGTGTTTGAGTAATTTATTCCACTGAATCCTCAGAGAGCTGCTTCTGTCACCAGGGTTTCTGCTTCAGCACTTGCTGCTCCGTTGTAAGATTCACTGTGGTGGACTAAGGCTGAGAACGTGATTAGGTCTCTGAGCGTGGAGTTCAGCCCGGGGCCCAGCTGAGCATGGGGACAGCGGACCACGATTTATAGAGGACACCATGTGCATCAAAGCCACACAGACTCTCTTGGGCAAGTTTGGTCTAACTTGTTTGCAATTTCTGGTGGTAATCAAAGTCTCAGAGCTGACAGGGCATGGAAGGGAGCAAGGGGGCTCAGGGTCTCCAGCAGATGAGGATTCTGTGCCCTGGGGCAATGAGACTGGCTCTGCAGCAGTGCGCAAATCATTGCATCTGTCTGAGCCTCAGTCCCCACTTTAAAAAATGAAGATAATAATAAGACAACCTCTCCTATTCTAAAAAGGCTATCCTAAGAAACAAAAAGAGTGAGATCATATGTTTTAAAAAAATAGATCATGAAAGGGTTAAGATAAAGTGCAATGCTTCAATTATAAATTTCCTAGCTTATTCTGTAGGTTTGCAAGTAGACTAAATCAATTAAACAGCTACAAAAATTTTGTTTCGATACATGTGATATTTGAGTTTGTTTTGCAAGCATTATAACCTGATTCTTCAACCAACAGTTTTTCCAGGCAGGATGCCATATACAGTATTTTATCTGTAGGAAAAAGGGCTGCAAGAAGAGAGATCCATTTTTATCTTTGGGCTATGGAAGAAGAATGCACTTTCTGATGTGCAGTCCCCTCTCTGTTCCACCAACACATGTCTATTCAGAGTGTGGTGGGGGTTGAGGGGGTAAGTATCTTTAGCAGGAGTTCCTGCTTTCCAGACCACAGCCCTTAGGCTGTGTTCCTTAGGAGATTAAGGAACAAGAAGAGCCAAAGAGTGATCGGCAAGAGAAAAAAAAGGGGCAGAAACAGATACACAGACAAGACAGATATGTACGGATATCTGATTATCTATCTATCTATCATCTATCTCTATCTATCTGTCTCTCAGTCAATCATCTATGTATCTATTTAAAGAGTGACAGAGAGATTGAGGGAGAGAGAGAAAGTCAGCTCTTTAGGTCCTCCCAGGGAGCTGACTGATGTCCTTATTAGCTGCAGGGCATAAACAGAAAGGGGAGAGCAAGAGAAAGTAAACTGGAGACTGTCTTTGTTTTGAATGGAGTTACTGCAAAGGGCAAAACCATTTCAAAGATGACAGACCTGGAATTTCTTTAAAAGTCCCTCCAACCACTTTCAGGATCCAGAAACCACTCCCAGGTCCAGAGCCTTCCATCTCTGCCTCACAGGACAGGGGACCAAAGCCACAACATAACAGGAATGCCAAGGGTCCATGATCTTTTCTAGTGAAACAAACAAACAAACAAAAACAACCCTACAGATTTCTAGTGCAAAACTCACAGTAATTGCCACCCCATAATTAGCCTTTCTTATGTGCCAGGGACTGTCCTAGATGTTTTTCATGCATTGTCTCATTTATTCCTCTTACAACCAAATGAGTAGTACTATTACTGCTCCCATTTCACAGAAGGGATCACATCTGTCTGATCCACTCTGATATATATACAACAATATTTAAGGACTTCCTATAGCTCCAAGCATCTTCACACATGCAACTGATTTTTTGCATAATTCCAGTTTTAATAATTGTATCCTCTACACTCTTACTTTTTCCATATATGCACATACCACTGTTATTATAGTGTCTCCCTCATTGGTTGAATGAAAGATATTTGGCATTAAAATTATCTGACTGTCCTACATCAGGTCTCCCAGGCTCTGCATTAGATCTGTGCCAGTCCAGTGAATACTTCCAAAATGCCAAGCACTGTGCTAGGTCCTGAGTGAGCACATAATCCCCAGCACTCACAGATGCCCCTGCATCCCTGAGGCAGCCTCTGCCTAGCCCGGGCTGCAGAGCACAGCCCACATTCTGCAGTGATGAGAAGGATGTGAGGACGAGACTCAAGGTTAACTTTATGTTCATTTCCCCCTGAGGCAGCCAGCAAAAAGCAGCAGAAGGGACACAAACAAGTTGGATGCAGGAGGGGATGTAAACAAGGCTCCCCATGCCTCCATTATCACAAGGCACACCCAGTGTTTGCTGGTCTTGCCAGCTGGTGTGGATTTGAGGTCCACAGGATGGAGAACGGCTGCCTCACTCCCTTTATACTCTTAGCCTTATCAGCCACCAGCAACAGCGGATGTGACCGAACTAGGTAATAACCCTGCCACTGAGCCTGGGATTTCAAGGTTCTAGGCCAGCATGGTCCAATCGAACTTTCTGTAATGATGGAAATGTTCTGTATCTTTGCTGTACAAATTGGTAACCACTAGGTGCATACAGCCAGCCAACACTTGATTTTGTAGCTAGTGCAACTGAGAACATAAATTTTTAATAATATTTAATTTTGACTAATTTAAATTATTATTTAAACAGTCACATGTGGCTGCTGGTTACTGTTGGGCAGTGCCATCCTAGGCTTTGGGATTCCAGGTGGCCAGCACTAGAACAGTCTTCCTTTGTTCAATTTTTCTCTCTATGCCTCTTCAGGACTCTCTGTGAGCAGACCAGGATTGTGTCCTTGTCCTTACACAGCCCTGTTTCACAGCGGTTTGACTTCCCTTTGCTTTCTGTGTAGGTGGCAGGAGGCAGAGTAGAGGTGCAGCGTGCATCATACAGGTTCTTTTTTGCAAGCAACTGAATGAACTCAGGCTGACTTAAGCAGAAAAAAAACTCATTACAAGGCTTTTGAGCAATGCACAGAATCACCAGGAAGGCACAAGAAATAGGCTCAGGATCCTATAGCCAGGACAGTGGCTTGGGTTGAATGGATGGTCGCTGTGTACATAACTAATACTGCTAACATCAGTCACTGCTTGTTGTGATTTGGCCACTAGTAAGGTGGCCAAATGCTGCCTCAAAAAGTCA
Organism: Manis javanica; assembly: GCF_040802235.1. Lineage (NCBI taxonomy): Eukaryota > Metazoa > Chordata > Mammalia > Pholidota > Manidae > Manis > Manis javanica. The sequence goes on along the minus strand of NC_133164.1, from coordinate 52,892,523 downwards.
TCCTTCTGCAGCCACTGAAGCACCTTTATTATTATAAGTCTGGGGGAGGTTGGTAGTGCCTCAATCATTTGTCCAATTTCTAGCTACAAAGTAGGCTGGCAAAGCAAGTAGCTGCAACTTTCAGCTTCTACAATGGGAGGCAGAATCTACATTAGCTCAGGGAATTCCACAAAGCTAGAAAGGGGGCTCAGATGTTCAGTAATGAAAACAATGAATATTCCCTCATGACCACCATACACACACTTACCCAAATCTCTATTGAGGCCACCAGGATCTGCAGTTGGTCTGGTTTAGTAAAGTCTGTTAACAAATCTAGCCAGGCCAGCAGAATATGGTGCAGTCCAAATCCATTGTATTGGGGTGCTCTGCAAAACTGCCTTCCCTGGAGGGCACTTAAGTCTGATGCCACAGGTAGGCAGTGTTGACTGTTGTATGATTCAGCCTCATGAAATGTATTATGTCCATTCTAAGGATATTGTTGAGAACATTGTTCTTGACCCCTCACAGAATTGTGTTGGCTGCCAGGAAGTTTAGGGCCAAAGCAATGGCCTCTCTGAAGCCTGGGATATGTAGAAGACCCCAGAATATGTATTTAATGCATAAACCTAATTTTTTGTTTTTTCTTACCTTTCTTATTTTCCTTTGCCCTGATTTTGTCACCTACTTCAGTTTATCTTACATTTTAACTATATAATTGCAATCTACATTACCTCTCTTTTGGAGCATGTCAAAATAAAAATATGTAATACTGTGAGCCCACAATTATGCAAAGAGGTCATTTCAACATGCTAAGGATGTACAAAGAGCCAGTGGGCTCTAGTTGAGGAGGTGGGCAGGAGGAGGTGGAGCTGGGGAAAGCTTCTGAGGGCAACCTTTGAAGGATGGAGAAGCAGACATTTATAAAGAGGACAAGGCAAGGGAGAGTTTTTGGGGAGAATAAGCAAAACCAGTATCTACTTTTAGTTTTCAGCTCTTTTTTCCTAAACAATCTCTACTGTAGTCTGGAGGTGAGTTTTAACATACACGTTCCTGGATGGTTTTCTCTGACTCATGTCCTTGCCTTCCATGGTTTTCCTGTTTCCGGGGTGGAGGGAGGGGCTGGAGCAGACCGGGGAAGGACTCCAAGGCTAAATTAAGAGGCTCTCTGCTGTCCCTGCTTGGATCCCATCTGCCCCATTTGGCTGCCATCCTCTTGACAGGTGGGCCCAGCATGACAGCTAATTGTGGGTGGCTCTGAAAAGGCTTGTTCAGTCACTTCAAAAAGAAACACCCAAATATATCCACCCCCTTTGATAGATTTTTCCAGCCAGGGTAGCTTTCAGGAGAGCAAATGGTGCCAGACCAATTTAATTTCCTTGTCTGATAGAATGAAAGAGCACACAGATAAGGAAACAAGCAATAGATGCAATCTTCTTGGGGCTGCAGAAGAGCTTTCAACTCTGACCCATGTGATATTCTCATCAGCAGAGCAAAATGGCAGGAACGTAGGGGGCACAATACGGAGGGGGACCAAGTGGCACTTGATGACCAACATGCCTGAGGCCCAGAGAGTCTTGGGTGAAACCCAAACTCTGAGCCAAGACCAAAGTGAGATGTTTCAAAGACTACTGAGACTGCAGGGCTCCTTTATATGATTTGGTGATGATCTTCCTCACGGGCTTCAGGCAGGGCACAGAGGAATCTCACAGGAGTGGCTGGCGTGGCCATGGGGCCCATTCGTGGCAGGAAGCTCCCCTGGGTCAGCAAGCAATGGCTCTGCAGAGCTAGGGCTCTTCTTCCTGGGCCCAGCGCCTTCTGTGGGAGGCGGCATCCCATGTTTTAAAGAGGCTGGCCTTGGTTGTCTTGGGGGTCAGGCAGACAGACTCAGGTTTAGATGCCAAGTCTGATCCTTCTTGCTAGCTGGATGATCATAGGAGAGTCACTTACCCTCTCCACATTTTAATTTCCTTGTCTGTGAAATGGACATAATTCTGTTTACCTTTTTGTATACTAATAACTAGAAGTCAAAATAAATGTAAAATGCACAGTGCCTTGCACTCAGTAGGCACTCAATAAATGTTATTTCCTTCCCCTCCTACCGCCTGGCTTCCCAGTGCTCCCCAAACAGTCTGTGCTCAGGGAACCAGTTCTGCTTACATCAGTTAGCCTAGATGCATCACTGTCACAAAGGGTCTGTAATGAAATGAAAATCTCTCAGGAGCCCAGAACCCCAGGCTAGAAGCTGTATAATATGAGACATAATCAAGCAAAAATTAAAGCACACAGAAACATAGTCAAAAATGGATAGAGTCAGTGGCTGTGTTTGTTTTTTTGTTCCTGACTTACTGAGATATAATTGACATATAACATTGTTGAAGTTGGTAATACAACTTGACAATTTGATACACATATATCATTGCAAAATAATTATAATAGGATTAGTTAACACTTCCATCACTTCATATAATCACCATATTTTATTATTGTGGTGAGAACATTTAGGATCTACTCTCTTAGCAACTTACACATATATAATACAGTTCTGCTAACTATGAACACCATGCTGTACATTAGATCCCCAGAACTTAATCATACTATTACTTAAAGTTAGTACTCTTTGACCAACATCTCATTTATCTCATGTTCTAGCCCCTGGCAACCACCTACTCTATTTCTATGAGTTTAGATTTCATGTATAAGTAAGATCATACAATATTTGTCTTCCTCTATTTGACTTATTCCACTTTGCATAATGCCCTCAAGTTCTATCCATGCTGTTGCAAATGGAAGGATTTCCTTCTTTCTCATGGCTGAATAATATTAAATTGTGCATGTGTGTTTGTGTGTGTGCACTTCTTTATCCATTCATATGTAGATGGACACTTAACTTTGTTTCTGTATCTTGGTTCCTGTGAATGATGCTGCAATGAACAGGAGTGCAGGTTTAAAAAGAATGTAGACATCTCTTCAATATCTTACTTTCATTTCCTTTGGATATAAACCCAGAAATGGGATTGTTAGATGATATGATAGTTCTTTTAATTTTTTTGAGGAATCTCAATATTGTTCTCCTTAGCTGCTGCATTAATTTATGTTCCCACCAATAGCACACAAGGATTTCCTTTTCTACACATCCTTGCCAACACATTCTCTTATTTTTAGAGAGCTATTCTAACTGGGTGTGAGATAATGGCTCATTATGGTTTTGATGTGTATTTCTGTGATGAAACCACTGGCCATCTGTATGTCTTCTTTGGAAAAAAATGCCCATTCAGATCCTCTGCCCATTTTTTTGATCAGATTATTTGATTTTTTGCTATTGAGTTATATTTGATATTATCCACTTACCACATACATGATTAGCAAATACCCCATTTGGTAGGTTGCCTTTTCATTTTGTTGATTTTCGTTACTGCAGCTTTTGGTTTGATATAGTCCCGACTTGTTGACTTTTTCTTTTGTTGTCTGTTCTTGATGTCAAATCCAAAAAAATACATTGCCAACACAAATGTCAAAGAGCTTTCTATGCTTTCTTCTAGGGGTTTTGCAGTTTTAGGTCTTATGTTTAAGTTTTTAGTCCATTTCAAGTTAATTTTTGTGAGTGGTGTAAGAATCCAATTTCATTCTTCTGTCTGTGATTATCATTTTCCCAGCACCATTTATTGATGAGATTATTCTTTTCCCATTGGATATTCTTGGCTACTTTGTCACATGTTAGTTGACCATGTATGCAAGGGTTTTTGTCTGGGTGATCTATTAATTTTTAAATTGGGGTACTGAAGTCTCCTATTACTGTATTGTTGTCTATTTCTCCTTTCAGATCTGTTAATATCTGCTTAAAATATGCAGATGCTTCATTGTTGGGTGCCATATTTTTACATTCTCTTGATGAATTGACCCCTTTATCATATAATGACCTCACAGCTTCCGAGTTCAAGTCTACTTTGTTTGACATAACTATCCTTGCTCACTTTTGGTTTCCAGTTGTGTGGAATATCTTTTTCTGCCTCTTCGAGCATGTGTGCCCTTAATGTTGAATTCAGTCTCTTTTAGGCAGTATATAGTTGGGTCTTCGTATTTTTTCTTATCCATTCAAGTGCTCATTGCTTTTTGACTGGATAATTTAATCCATATCCATTCTGAGTAATTATCAATAGGCGAGAACTTATTAATGCCATCTTTTTAATTGTTCACTGGCTTTATTGCAGTTTCCTTATTCCTTACTTCTTCTCTGGCTCTTGGCTTTTGTGAATTGGTGATTTTCTGTGGTGGTATGTTTTGATTCTTTCCTCTTGATTTTTATCTATTTGCTTTATGATCACCAGCCCATCCCCCAAAAAATCCCAGTCTTGTACCACAATCTTGCAGATACAACAATGCATTTTATGTGCATAACAACTTAACTTTGATCTCATACAAAAACTCTACCTTTTTATTCAGCCCTTTTGTTTTTAATGTTACAATTGTGTATTCATTAAGAAATAATTTTAGCTAGTAATTTAAAAATTTTGTCCTTTAACCTTTTTACTAAAGTGGTTAACACTACTGTATTACAGTATTAGAGTATACTGATTTTGATTATATAGTCATGTTACCATGCTTTCATATTACTACTTAACATCATTTCAGTTTGAAGCACTTCTTTGAGCATTTCTTATAAGGTGGATGTAGAAGTGATGAACTCTTTCAGCTTTCTTTTTGTCTGGGGATATTTTTATTTCTCCTTCATTTCTGAAGGGCAACTTTGTCAAAGTGTTATTGGTCGGCAATTTTTTTTCTCCCAGCACTTTGAATATATCCTCCCCCACTATGTCCTGGTCTATAGAGTTTCTGCTGTGAAGCTAGCCATGATAGACTTCACACTGTGCCCAAGTGCTCATGGGACCCACATTTCTGTTTCTACCTTTTGCTCCAGGTGGGGTAGGGATTTTCTTTCTGTGTTTCCATACCACAGAGTGTCTTATTAGTGGCAGGACTCACGACTTACCCCATGACTAGACTAGCACAGAGCCAGGCACGTAAGTGCTCAATAAATTTTTGTTAAGCATATAAGAATTAAGAGATTGTAGGTGATTAGTGAGCTAAATGATATCCTCCTCTGTTGCCTTCTCGAGCCAGGAGGATGCAGATGCTCTTCATCAAACCCCTACATCTTGCTGTTGGCAGTATGCATGGCAGTGCGGAGGCTGAATGCCAGCTTTCCCACTACTACCTATGAGATTCAAGATGGCTTATTTCACCTCTCTAGCATAGAGCAGGCACTCAATAAACAATAACTCTCATTTAATAAAACCAGAAATAACCAGAAAAATGTCTGTAGGGACAGCTGACTAGGCACAGTGTGCATTCTAACATGCACCCGGAAAAGGCTGCAGGGTTCTTTGTTCCAGGGTTAGGAGAAAGTATGATGACATTGCCAAGGGCAGTCAGGGTGCTGTGATTCACATCTCTGCTAAGTGTTAGACACATTTGATTCTGTCATTAGTCATCGCAACTTGCAAGGCAAAAGAGGGCTTTCTTAAACTTTCTTGTGCCAGGTGTCTCTGGACCTTTCTTCAGAATAGTTTTCAAATACATATTATAATAAATATGTAAAAGTACAAAGGAAACCAATTAGTTTAAAATATATTTTCATAAAACTAAAATAGCATTTATGATAATGAATGTACTTCACTATTAATATGTTACTGAGATCTAGCAGCAAGTGTAAAAACTGTAATTTTGAAGTAGAATAGAGATGATGAGTAGAGATATCTGCAACAACTGTACAATGACACAAAAATATATTACTAATGAAAAAGTTTCAGGTTGCTAACACTACTGTGATTTGTTGCCTACATTTATAGTGAATGAGTTATATGACTATAATAATTATAATAATAAAGAGTGTGCTCAATTTGTTAGAGGTAAGTGAAAATAAAAATGATTTTTTTTCCCTGTCCAAGTCCACAGACCCTCTGTGTTCCACCCATAATTCCCTTGGCAGTCCATTATTAAGGTAAATGTTTTTAGCCCCAATTTACAGATGAAGAAACAGGAGTTCAAAATAAGTAACTTTCCAAAGATCACACACCAAATCAAAGAGCTGGGGTTCAAACTCGGAAGCACTGTTTGCCTCTAAAACTTGTTCTATTTTCATGATAGCATTACTTCTCAATCTTTAATGAGCATGCTGATCACTTGGGAATTTTGTTAAAATGCATATAGTCTAGGTCCTACCTCTACAGATTCTGATTCAGGAGGTTTTAGGGTACAGGTCTGAGATTCTGCATTTTTGACTAGCTCCCCAACGATACTAGGGCTGGTCCTGGGACGGATAACACTGCTCTTCCCAATAATGATTTGGAGAAATCCCATTCAAAGTAACAAGTCTATCAGCCCAGAAGGGAGAAAAAGATGACACTCTGGGCCTCCTGTTCTAGAAGTCATAGTACCTTTGTGGTCAGGACCTACAGGCATAGGCTCCCCACCCAGCTCCTTTAGCTGCCTCTCTTCCCCCTTTGCTTACCATCTCTCCATAAGTTGCCTGCTTGGGATGTAATTCTTCTGTAGGCTGCAACAGAATTCAATTTTAAACCTGTGTCACTCGGATAAAAATGCTGCTGGAGAAGGAGAGGACCTAGGGCACTTAACCTGTCAGGCTCTGGGGACAGGCCTGCCCACAGTTCCCAGAGAGAGCGGAGTCCCTCCCACACTGCCCTGTGGACTTCAGTTCTTGCCATCTTCCTGAGGGGTGCTCTCATAGAGCCCGTGCAGACAGGCCCAGCTCTGTATGTGGCTGGTCACTCAGCCTGCATCTAGTTCATGGAGGCTGAACCTTGGTTGGACATAATACCAGAGGGGCTTTAAAACTACTGTTCCCTGGCTCCCACTGCAGGAAGTCCAGTGGTCTGCAGCACCACCTTAACAGAAAGAGTTGTAAAAGCTGCACAGGTGATTCCAAGAAATAGCCAAAGTAGAGAAGCACTGGTTTAGTGATAGGAAACCAATTTTGTACACAGTTATGGAGAGCCAGCTATGTACCAGATACCATGGTCAATATTTTACATGCACCATTTATTTCATCCTCACAGCAATAGTATGAAGTGATGATATGAGCCCCATTTTACAGATAAGGAAACTGATCAGAGAGGTGAAGTAACTTGTCCAAAACCACACAGCAAGTAAGTCTATGAGCCACAGTTTAAATTCATATTAGTCTTTCTCCAAAGCCTCGGTTCTTAAACTCCTGCTCTATCCCAATAGAGTGTACATGCAAGTAGTAATATTCTCTTACCCCCAGACTTAATACTGTCCATTTTAACTCAGTGTTTATGTTCTTGCTGTGATCAACTGCTTAAAAAATGCCATGGATCTGGAAATCCATCAGACCACACCTAAAGGATGTCTGGAGATGTACAAGGTCTTTTCCAGTTTCAGCTCCAGCTTTTTGTATTTGTCACAAAAGTGCCTCCCATTCATTTTGCTGGATGCCTTCTCTGGTGTCCTAAATGCAACACGGCAAGTGACAAATGTCCTGAGAGGCAGGGAGCTCCTTGGACTGTGATCATGTTGGAATGAATGACTACCGCAAGGAGACATAAGATTCCCAGTGGAATCCACTCGAAGTCAGAAGGGAAGTTTTCAGAAACAGGCTAAAAATCTTAAAGGCAAGTTTTGTACTTGCTGGAAATGCTCCCCAGGAGGCACTTCAGGTCAGATGACCCAGCAGCCAATCCCACTCCACTCCTTCCTAACTGTGACTTTGAGGAAGGTACTAAAGCTCTTAGCCCCCCTCTTCACAGATAAAACTACCTAGCTAACTGGACTGTTACAAGGATGAAAGAGACAATGCATATAAAGGTTAGCATAAAAACAGCAGTCCAGAACTGACAGCTGTTAATATCATACCTTGCTTTGCCATAAACCTGGCCAAAGGACTGGTTTTCTCTGAATTCTCTCAGATCAATTTTTCCCTCTATTAAACAATAAATGAGTATTCTTACTTAGTCACAAGTATTGAGAATGAGTTATTTTAGTAAAAATATTTTAATTTTATTACAGTGTCATTGTAAAATACTACAGTGTGATTTCTAATCTAGAGCTCTACATATTTGTTCACAGGCATTTCCAGTAAGACAAATTCCTAAAGCTCTATATTAAGATGTACTGGAAGGAGCTCAAGAAAAACAAAAATAGTTGACATTAGGATGTTGGAATTATTGGTAATTTCTTTTTCACTCTTTCAAAAATCCATTTATTGTTTTTATAATATTTGCCTAGTATTTGAAATAAGAAAACAGGAGGCAAAGAGACAGGCAGTAAAAATGAATATTGTTTTTGGAAAAGCTACTATGTATAGGCACTAAGGCATATCAATATTTATTAAATTATTAAACCAAATAACCCTCTAAGATATATATTATTGTACCCATTTTATGCATCAGGAAACCAAAACAGAGGCTACAAAACTTCCACAAGATTACTCTGCTAAGAGCAGGTGGGCCAGGGACTTAAACTTAGGTTTGTGTGACTTGAGAACATGTGCTTCTTGTACAGACTGCATGCGCCTTACACAGCAGCTAACCCAGGTGGCTCAGAAAAGCCTGTGTCCTGCCCAGAGTCACATAGCTAGTCAGCCACAGAGCTAGGAAACTAGAACCTAAGTCTTCAGTCCTCAAAGTTACAGGAACTCAAGTGTGTTCTTTCTTTGAGAAAAACTGCCATCTTTAAACATATTTTAAAAAATAAAACACAAAATCCTTAAGTAAATCTTTTTGGCTAATTCAGGTTAGACATGCAATATTACCAGCAGATCCCTTGATAATAACAGAAAAATTTGTTGTAGTTGGGATGATTTGATTCTATTTCCCAAGAGGTATGAGCATAAATACTAGCACCAGCCAGCAAAACACGAGGCACTATCCTCCTCTGAAGGCAGATCAAGTTGGTAATGTGTGTAAGTATATCTGCTTAATGGAGTGTGTGGAGAACAAGAACACAGATAACTCCATGTCAAATCAACAAACCTTTATATAGAGCCAAACATACGCAGCTTCCACTAGAGCAGCACAAGGCACTTGCAGATGTTATCTGGTAGCTTTGCACCTGGCTCTGTGACAAACGGTAACTGGCTTCAAGATACAGTTGACACCTGATTGGCTGGATTGTAAAGGAAAATTTGAAAGGCATCAGTCTATAAAGAGCAGCCTATGCACAATGAGCATGTGCTCAATGTTGGGTAACTCATACATTGAGCCCCAGACAGAAAACTGTAAATAATTCAGTATTACCTGAGAGAGTTAAATGAAGAGAAGATCTCACAGCCACCTGTAAAAGGGAGCAAAGATTCATGCCTGGAGCTGGAAATAAAAAATACCAACTTCAAAGTCTGTGCTATTTTAGGCCACGGGTGAGGCACATCACCCACTTACAAAAGAGGAAGGTTTAACACTCGAGTGACTCTGCAAATGCAGCACAGTTCTCAGATGAAAAATCAATGTTGCTGTTCCTCACAAAAATATTAATAATGCCTTGAACAAACACCTCTCTTCACAGAGTCCAGAACATTCAACGCATTTCTGCTCATTATTTCTCATTCCTTTGTCATTAATCTCTCCGTCTTACTCTGTGGACTGGTAGGTGGGTGGTATTCCAGGAGGAGAAAACAAGGCAACTCAGGTTGGGGAGCTGGGCTGTGGACCCAGAGCTTACTAATGGCCCAGCAGGAATCACACCCATGCCCCAACGCTGTGAGAGTCACACAGGCTGATGCAGATGTAACTGGAACAAAAGTAGAAGAGAGGCCAAGAGAGGAGAGGTCAACGGCAGATGCGCTTACTAGGAGAAAGAAAACCTTTCCCTGCGATTACGGAACTTCCACGCAACAGAGACCAGAAGCTCTGTCACAGGCTAAGCATCCTTATAAACAAGAAATGGTTGCTGTTGAGGGTTGGCAGGGGACGCATGATCTGAAGTTGAAAAGAGTCAACTGTCATGCACTTCCTCACTAAATCCAGGAAGTTGGAACCCTTGCTGTAACCCAAACATTAAAAATCTTTAAAATTCTTTTGGTTGATAATTTATCCCCTAAAACCAATCTGTACTACAATAATGCCACTGCCGCCAGTGGATGCAGCTCTGAACAAGACTGTCAGACCTCTGGCTGCCCTCCATTAACTAGGTGCTGGTGGCTCCAGATGTTTCCAGTCAGTCTGGAATGGGTGACATATTTGTCAGTCAGACTGTTCTTCTTTCCCCAGGAGTTACTGCCAGTCAGGCTTTGAGGAAGAACACCCTATTCCACTGATATTAAGAGATATAAGAGGCCTTCAGACCTGCTGACCCTCAGACACCTCACTCAGAGCCCTAAGGGAAGAAGCCCCAACAAACGGCATTACTGACCCTAAGAACTACACACCAGGCCCTACAACTGCTCTTGAGGTGTTATTGCTCTTTGTATCTCTACATAGATTCTATGTAGGGAATAGCTGTTTCACCTATATTGTGAGCAAAAAATTCTTATTAATACTTTTATCAGTTACATTTTCAGGTTTTCTCTGATTTTCCCTGTCATTACAACATTCCTTAAAATTTAACATCTCACACACTGTATGTATTCTTGTTTTCCTATCATGATAATATGTACTCAATTATGTCTGTACAGAAAATTTCCATACATAAATCCCATCAATAGAGTCAAATATTACGTGTTTACCATATGATTCTGCATATTGTTCTTAATTCAACAGACTGCTGTGAAAAATATATTCCCTTCCGACAAAATAAAATTCGAGCTTGCATGTTATGGTAGACAGACCTTCTGTGTTACGTTAGCTCAACACTGTCAGTCCTCCTTCCTCTGCTGATCTGAAAACAGATCACAGAATGGTGCCTCTTGACAGCGTGAGACCCTCCCCCACCAGTTAAATGACTGCAACATGCACTAGACCCACTGAATGTCTATCTGGCCTTGGCAGATAAAATAATTAAGATGTGACCATTTCATGGGACATGGAGGATATGTAGTGGGGAGATGATATGGGTGACCAGAGAAATGGGACACGTCTATTTGTACTCCCCTCCTGTTAAGAACTGAAAACTGAATGGTGCCCTTATTCTTCACTTACACTAAGTACAGGACTCAGGCATTCGTGCAGGCATACTCAGTAATATATTCTAGGGTGGCAGTTCAGTTGCATCAGCATTTCTACTATCAATGCCTGTGTTCTAGAGTTCTTTATGGAGTCAAAAATGCTGCAGGCCAAAAATTGCTGTGAAGATATCTGAGGCAAGAAATAAGTAAAAAATCCAAGGAATCAGGCACTTTCTTTGGCATTAGCATTACAAGATAAATACAAAAATTAATTTTATTTTTGGGCTGATTTATGTATTTTTCTCTTGTTTATTCTGGCATGGGAGGGTTAAAAGCTAATGTTTCATTATGGCTTCTGAGATATCCACATGATCATGATTTTGGTTTCTAACAGCTGCCTTCAAATGCAAACCAATCAATACTGTGTCCTGAGGGACAAGGGGGCCAAGCCAAGCATCTCATGAAGTATGGACATTTTCAGGAAATAAAAGCAGTGCCTGCATGAGAGCTTAAGCTGTAGGTTATACAGCCAAAAATATGAGTGTCAATTCAATTTTGGCAAGTCATATTTAATTTTAACTATATTGGGAAAACTAGATAGATAAAAGTATTTTAACATTTATCCTTTACAATTCTAAGGCAAAACAAAAGTATGTAGGTCCATATTTTCACATACGAAATTTAAAAAAATATGTATGTCCATATTTTCACATATGAAATTAAAATAAAGCTGTTTACAAGGGCCAAAAAGCACAAAAAAGTATATAGTATACAAGTGAGTATAAAATGGAATAAAATAGAATGCAAATTGATTACCTAAGTACCAAAAAGCTGAGGAACAAAGCATAAATCAGATCCGAGTGGGATTAATTACCGAAGGCAGCATTTCTGTATGTACATGCCGCTTTTTCTGCAATATTGCATTTTACAAGCATTCCACAAAGCCTGAGAGATGCAGACTATGCAAATGTAGTCTGATATCTCACCACCGGAGGACAAGCATTATTAAATAATTACAGCCTACTCCAGAGGCATGGAATTCAAAATGAAAACACGTCTAAAGTCAACTCTTGATTACCCACATTCATGGAAGGAAAGAGCACAGACACTGATAATCCAAGATTAGATAAATGGAAAAATCACTGAGATGGCTTTGGAATGCACTTGTTTTTCAATGTAGGTATATCGAACGTTTGAGCAACTCACAGATCTGTTATGAATATTACAGTTCAAAACCTTTTCACCATTTGATTAGAGCAGCTGAAAGTACAGAAAGTTAAGTGATAATCTCAAAGATGTATTTTTAGATTGGTGACTAGAGTTCCATGGGTTCTACCAGACAACCCTGTAAGTGTGCAAAATATAATTTTGGAATTGGCATAAAAGTGTGGCATCAACAAATAACCCAGATATTAGAAAACAATTTTTAACACTTTACTGAGCAATTTCAATTCCCTTACCTCTTCACTATCTCACTTTTTAACCTTACTTCTTTTCGCTGCCTCTCTTCTTCCAATAAATTCATCTTCCTTATTCTCGTCTTTATTATATTGAACAATTTCTTCATTTCTTTCCCAAGGTCTGCTGTTCCACTTTCATGAGCTGTCTTCTGAAGTTTGCTCTAGAAGCATTCCTTGAAAGCTCTTGCCCATAAAATCTCATCAAAGTTTCACATAAAATCTCATCAAAGTTTCCTCCATTCCCCACTATCAGTCAGAGAAACCCACATTGCTAAACTACAACTGAACTTTTACTATGTGCACCTGGAAGGATATCACATGGTTGAGGAAGAATTAAAGACACTGGCACTCTTTGCTCATAATGCCAAATGACACTGGATCCCTCCATAAACCCATTTTTGCAATCTATAACCCAAAGTCAACCATCAAAGAATGAGCCAAGAGCCAAGCAAACCCCTTCATTCTATTACGATTCCTACATGTCTAGAATCAGTGCAATATAATGGAAAGGTGAGGTAAGGAACATGTACTTCACAGTCAAGACCAACTGGATTTGGATCCGAGTTTCACCACTTACTAGCTAAGTAATCTTGGCGAAGTTCCTAAACTCCGAGCCTTTCTTTCTTCATCTGTAAAATGGGAAAAATAATAGTGCATGCATATCTCTTAGGGGTGTTATTAAGAGAGATAATATAAATAGGATCCTTGGTACAAAGTGCCAAACAAGCATTAGTTACTGTTACTAAAATATTTTGTATTTATGCAAATGAGCTGATTCTGATTTCTTGGTCTTCAGCACTACAGCTTGGGTTGTCAATATTGAACCTGTATCTCAACACAATTTTTAGCTTATTAAAATCGAATTAAATTTCCCACTGTTGATTTAATTTTCCAGGGGGCATTTTCCCCTTTAAGTTGAGGTACTAATTTGAAATTCATGGCCAACATCTAACCTGAGTGATCATATTCTACCCATGAAACTGAATTCCCTCTTGATGTTAGAGACTACTTATCTATATTTATATAATATTCTGTTCGGACTTGAAATGTTGACCAGTGCTGCTAGGCACTGTTGAAAATAAAGCACAGGGGGGATAGGGTTATTATGGCAGGAAGAGAAATGAACGGTACTTAATGAACTTGCATTTCAATTGAGCAGGGTTTTTAATTTAAAAAAAAGCTTTTTATAAATTCTTTTGCTCAGCAACAATAAAAAATGAAAAGGAGCACTCAGCTGGGAACAATAGCTACTCAGCTCATAAAAATCATTAGAACGAACATTTTCTTTGTCTACCATGCCCAGCAATTTCACTGGTGGGCAATGATCCAGATCGATTAGATTCCACCTAAAAAATGAGTCCAGAGAAACTCCTCAACTTTTCCAGCTAATAAATTTTGTACTAACAAAAATTTTAATTTCCTAATGTGTACAACTTCACCGTAAGTAAAATTTTGGCTCACAATTCATGGGTTGTTTCTGACAAGGAGACGATACCGATCTAGCATTAAATTAATAGGATACGCTTTTTGGGTTGCCTTTCCCTCAAGAGGGAGGCACGCTGCTGGCACATTCACTCACTGCCGTAAAACCCTGGTGGCCAGAGGTCTTTATCCAAGGGGTGACGGGGTGAGGTGCAGAGTGGCGGGGGATGGTGTGGTTCCCAGTATGCGAAACAGACTGGCCTGCTTCCATAGTTAACTTCCCATGGTAGCCTCTCTAGCTCGTCCTAACTGAGTTGAGTCAGAGAAACGTCAATATTTTTCACATTGGCTTGGCTGATTCATCTCCCCATATATGTCATTAAACTACCTTAAGCAAATTGCAAATATGTTGAAGATAAGTCACTGAAAGTTCTTTTCTGTGTTAAAGGTTCCCCATTACAACCAAAGGATTTCTGTACTTGGATAAAATACATTATTTCTAATGACCTTGCTGGATAATCATTAAGCATGCCCAGTAATGTAACTCTTATAATCTCTTAATTCAAAAGCATCAGGCAGAAAAAAGTTTTTATGTTGAATTATCCCTTTTTTTCTTATTTAGGTTGAGCATACTATGTATCTTAAGAATTAACTTATTTTGTACATTTACTGCCTGACAAAGTAAGTGTTCAATATTTGCTGAATGACTAAAATGAATTTCAACCCAAATAAAGGAAATGGTTTAAAGACTAAGTGAAACAATGTCTTCCACAATCAACATACTTTTTTCCTTACTAAACTTCTCTCCCCTTTTGACTCTATGCTGGAGACTGGCACCATCAGCTACAGTCTAACTGGCATTATATGGTCGTCTGTAATTAACTGTCCATTTGACTTATACTTGCTCTGGAATCTAAGAAATAATTGTTTGATTTTGTAAAGGTCTTTCCTGCTCCCTCAGACTGCATCTAAGCTGTAAGAACAAACAGAAACTGCAGTAACAATGAAGAACTTGTTTAAGAAGAATATGCAATGACAGCAAAAATGTAAAAGCAACCTTTACTGACCATTTTACAGATAAGAAGTTGAAGGTAGGTAGTTGTTTAAAATCCAATTTTATAAGTACTCTGCCATGTAGAGAATGACCACTGAATTAATATCTACCTAGAAAAGTAGTTGTATCATCTGAAGCTACTCTAGTTAGTTGTACTTAAATACTACATTGCCCCCAAAAAACTTTTAAAGCAATGCCTTAACTGATTTAATTAAGAGGGAAAGAAAACTCCAAACCCTGCTCTGCCGCATAATGAAGATGGCCACTAATCCTTTCACAATCCTCTGTGCCCTCTCCCTTTGAATCTAGGCAGGCTCTATGACTGTTAGAACACCTACCTGCCAGTTTTCAGACCCAGGTTGACTTTGCAGCTTCCATCTCCTCTCTCTTAGACCACTTTCTCTTGTAACACAGCTGCCATGGTGTGATGATGCTTTAGGACCCCACAGAGAAGCCTACCTAGAGTGCAAGTGAGGTTCCTGACCCACATCCCTGGTTAACCTCCCAGCCAATGCCGGTACCAACTTGCCGGCCACATGAAGTGGTTCCTTCAGCCCCAGCTGATGCTGTATGGAATAGAGGGATGAACTGTTCCCACCATATATGACCCAAACTGCAGGTTCAAGAATAAAATAAATGATTACTGGAACACACCTCAAACCTTAATTCGAGGTATTTTAAAAGATTTAAATTAATTAAGTGGAGCAGTGAAAGAAGCAACAATTATAATTTTTTAGCATTTGCTATGTGACTAAATACTTTACACACCCTTATTCCCTATAAGTACTTTATGAGAGAGGATTGTTATTCTCTATTTTACTGATGAGGAAATTATGGATTTGCAGATTAATGGTCCAAGCTCTTGTAATGGGAGGATAGTATTCAAAATTAGATCTGTCTGACTCTCAGGCACATTTTAAGCTAAGGCTGGGGCCTCATATACGGTATGGATTGGAAAATATGATGTTAAATAAAAGTTACATCCTGACGGTGCTCCAATATTTCTTAACATAACTTTCAAATTTAGCAGTAACATTTTTTGAAGCATAATATGTTGAAAACAACATTTTCTTAACACAACTGTACAGTGTCTACTATGTGCAAATGCTTCATATTAAGGAGAGATTACAAAGACGAATATATTCTTGCTCTAAACGTTCTTATACTTTAGTACAAGACATAAAACAAGTTACACAAAGCGCTGTTTCACAAGGTATCAAGCTGTAAGTACCATAAAGTGAGGAATAAAATATTATGGGAATTTATTCATTCACTCAACAAATATTTGTTGGGTGCCAATGTAGCAGAACAAGACAGATACAGTACCTGCTCTCAGCCAATAATTCACGGTATTACTTTTGCTGGTAGCACCAGAAAAGGAGGGATACATTTCAGCTTGGACTTGAACTATCCCTAAGCTTTGGGCATGTGAAGATCTGGGAATTAGGAGGGCAGTCGAGATACAGGGATAATAGCAGGAAAATGAAAAACACTGATGCGCAAGAAAATTAGGACAGGACATGCATGAGGACTTCAAAGCAAGAACCATATTTATTAATTCTGAGAATTCAATAAATTTTAAGCCAGGCCATTATTTTATGTAACAAAAGAAAAAAATACTTATTGCTTATAGCACTGGCTCTCAACCAGGGACAATTTTGCCCTCCAAGGAACATTTGGCAATATCTGCAAATGTTTTCAGTCATCACAACTGACAGGTTGCTACTGGGCCTTAGTAGGTACAGACAGGGTGGCTGGTAATCACCCTGCTATGCACAGGAGAGCTCCCCAGGAGAACCATTCAGCTCAGTACGTCAGCACTGCCAACACTGGGAACTCCAGAACATGGGATGTCATAAATTTAAAGAAGCATCTAGAGTATTAAAGAAGTATTTTAAGATAGATTAAATACAGTAGTTCAATATACCTGGGTTTACAAACCCAGGATGTGTAAAAGGATCCTGGAAAATAATGCCAGTACCCCATGTCTGAATCTGTTTTCTTACCTCTGGAATAGTAAAGTGATGATGATTGGGTGCTGTTTTGAGAAAATAATTTAATACAGTGTAAATTACAGGGCTGGCCCTTCAAGACCATGTGTCCATCCTTGCTTTTCAGAAACCTACTCTCACATTACATTATTCAGTATATCCTATTTTTGCTAATTCTGACTGCTATCAGGGAAAACAACACTGACTCACCAATCATATGGTAGATCTCTTATTGTATTTAAAACCCAACTTCATGACACATATTCTAAAAAGTTCCTCTTATGTTCTCACTTTAAAATATTCTTTTCTTCTTTTGATTTTCTTTAGCTTATCATCTGTACCTCTCAAATAATATTCATATGATTTATCTTTCCTCTAAATGTAAGTTCCTTTAGGTCAGGATCTACACCTGGTTCACATATGTAATTCTTAGAGGATCCACTATAGCACTTACACATTATAGGTGGTCAATAAATGAATAATTGAGTAATATACAGTACCAGAAGACTATAATTAAATATAAATTGCTCAGACGTCTTCCAGCTCTTTTCAGCCTTATGTCAAAGGGCTCATTCTGTAAATCTTTAATCATTTTAGTAGCTCTCCAAGTTCTCATGCTTCAGTTATAGGGTCTCAGAGAGAGCAGAGTTCTTTAACAAGTCCCAACTACTACTGTACAAAACACCATTTAGTAAACTCCATTGTTTCCGACCATTTTCCCATGGGGAGGCAGTCAGTGTTTGGTCTCAAAACATTTAAAGCACCATATATAGGCAAAGTACTAAACCCTCTGAGGAAACAAGGGACAATGTGAGTATAAATATAAGCAGTAAGAAAATTTCTACTCATTACTCATAAGTCTCAATTACATTGTGTAGGAAAGAGGAATGGGGGGAACTTAGTACTAACAGAACAAAATTCTTCAAACATATGACTATCACAGAGAAAGGAAGAAAATAAGAAAAAAGTATCAGTTATGGAATTTTAAGCTGTTCCTTTAAAATACAAAAGTAGACTATTAGTCTTTTTTATTATATACCTTAATCCTGGAATAAATGTTGTGGTAAGTACATGTATGAACATTTTGAAGGCCATGGTTTAGATTAATTTGCAGGACTTTTTTTAAAGTTCCCCCTTCTTTTCCTTCAAAATGGTCCTTGAGCATCAATCAGTGTTTGGTGGTTTCTTCTAGCAAGTCCTTTGCTTCATTTATTTTGGTTGCTAAGTAAGGAGATCCACCTGAGAGGATAAAGAAAAATAAATGGATTAAGACACACCTCATATTGACAATTTAAAAAGTCTCAAATAAAGGAAAACTTTAATTAAAGTTCTCTGGTATTTTCCCACACATTCATCCTCTGACAGATTATTTTATAAGCTGACTAGAAATCACAACAGCATAAATTAAGCTTGTTTAGTGAAGCACTACAGATACCCGACAATAAAAGAGAACCTCTAAAAAAGAAAATGAAAGAAAAGTTACGACCAGGAATAATTTGAAAAACACTCATATATTTTATTAGTCAGACATTATCATTAAAATATTTGATCAGAGAATTTCTGAAATTAAGTGGTTAGGTAAATAATGGTCTTTCTCTAAGACTTCATTTTTCTAAAGGGAAGATTACTCTTCTATAAAGGAAGATACCTTTCGGGAAGAGGTAAAGGGATAGTTCAGAGTTACCAAACCTTACATTTTCACAAAAATAAAACACGTTAGAAGAGGCAACTATGTACTACCAAGTTCTAAAAATTATTTACTAATACTAATATGCATGAGCTAATAAATGATAATAAAAATAATACTAAAGGAAATGATCTCTGTTCTCTGAAATGCTCTTCCTAGAATACATATGGGGTACAGTCTTAGGTTATGCCCTAAAATAAAACAAGTCAGTTCTTTTTTAGAACTTTGCAATGAAATTTTTCTAATGCAAACAGCAAGAGGCAAATTAAGCTTAATTTCAAATTCAGAATCATTATAAATCACAAACAGAACTTATTTGACATACAGAAATACCAGCCCCAAACTGTCACATTAAAGCTATTTAAGCATCATCATACGCCTTCTAGCTTCTAGTCCTGAATACTTTCATTCTTCATGCTCGAGCTAACAATCATACTGCATACAGTTCACCAGTTTCTTTGTGTTTGTTTTTGGTTTTTACTCCCCCACTGAATACAAACTGTCTATAGCTGTTGAAAACATTGTAAGACCTCCATAGCTTACAACAAACCAAAAACATTTGAGATAGTATTGGTTTGTAAATTGTCCTGATTTTATCCAGGACTTTTATTGGTATCACGCTACCCATTTTATAAAGGAAAAAGAAAGCAGGGAAAAACAGATCAACAAACATGGTATTGTAGTAGAAAGGGTAATGCTGGAGGAAGTTTTATTTAGCTTCTGCCCTAGAGGATACTACTGACATTTTCATATCACCATCTGAATCACTATAAACACTTATGGAACATATCATAGAATGTCCTGTACGATATACAATGAGGATATATGAGATATACAGCACGAACTACAAATGGAGTTATGAAAGTTTCCATATGCATTTGGTTATGAACTAAATTGATTTCATGATCATCTTTGAAAACGATCCTAGAATTAGGTTACATCAATCTTGTAAGCTATTTAAATGTTTACAGTTACCAAAGTAATGCCAGGTATCTTACAGAACTCAAACATACTTTTAATTGATTAGTATGCACTCTGGATATTTAAGTCATAGGCCATAAATATGCTTATTTAGCAGACAGAAAAAAATCAAAGGCACAGAAGATCAAAAGTCTTATTATACATTATATTTATTGATGGCAGTATTAGAGAAAAAAAACCAGACACCTTATTCGTAATAATGTTGAATTACACTCCTCTTTAAGTTAGAGGGACACTGGGCTTTTAATTTAAGTACATGGTAGAAACTTTGGTTTGGTTCTCCTTCTATCCTCATTCTATCTTCCTAAAACTTGGAAAAGTTCATAACCAAAAACTGTAATTCCTATAGGCCATTATGACTCAAATAAGTATCAAGCAATGGCAATCTTGTGAAATTTAGAAGGCTAAGTGAGAGAAAGGCTTTCTTGCTGGGCCTCTTTATTACTGCTGCCTGCAAGTGAGATTATGTTGTAGTGGTGGCAGCAACTGCGCTTTCTGTACAGGTCTAATGGCAGTCTATGATGTAGTTGCCTCCCTGATACAGCAGTTAACTAACTGGGGAGTCATTCTTATAGGCCAAGTCTAGAATTTCCTTCTTCAGACTTTCCAATAATCTGTAACCACTAATTCCCTATACTAAATGCTCTCTTGTTTAAAACATCTATAGTGTCTGGCACTGAATCTTAACTGATAATAACAATATAGATACAGATCTAAAAATTAATGGAAACAACTTACTTTTGAATCTTTTAATCCTGCTCAAATGTCTTAGGGGAATCATCTAGATTCCATTTAATTAGAACACTCACCCTCACACTTGCCTTCTGTACTTTGTGGTTCCACTAAATGCTGCTGGAGTTCTGCTACATTTAACTATCATGAATACCATGTTTTACACTGACCCTCCCATTGATACCTACTAGAAGAGCTGAATAAAATTCAAACACATCAGTATGAAAGCACTGGAGGTCAACCAAGACAGCCAGGTCTTGATGGCCAAGATCCTACAGATAAGCCCAACATTCTGCACTGCTTCTTCCTTCAAAGAAACTAGACACAAAATAGTATGTAATATACAATTCTACTTACATGAAATGCTAGAAAAGACAAACGTAATCTATGCTGGCAGAATGTGGAGTGGTGGTTGCCAGTTGGAGTACGGATTGGCAATGGGAAGAGGCACCAAGGAACCTTCTGAGTTTTGAAATATTCTGTCTTGATTATGCTAGAAGTTAGATGGTTATGTACATTTGTCAAAAGGCATCAAACTGTGCATTAAATAGATACACTTTATTGTATGTACACTGTATCTCAACATAGTTGATTAATAAATAAACTAGCAAACTCTACGTTGGTTACAAGAGACTATTTAAAAGAATATAAAAAGCCATATACTAACAATAAAACAAAACAGTTGACCCTTGAACAACATGGGTTTGAACTGCACAGGTTGCTGGGAGCCATGCTACTCAAGCTGTGTAGCAAAGCTCAGGCTGGAGGAAGACCCCCACAAATCAAGGGCCTTTGCAGCTGGCTCCCCCGATTACCCACCTTGATTTTGTTATTCTCCATTATACTATTGGCTTTGCTTTTGCTTGTATTTTTGCCAAAGACTAAGCTAACCTTTGCTAAGCAGCACAGAAAGGAGGAGAACATAAACTTCCCAGAAGCTCTTCAGGACAGTGCTCCTAAAGAATAGAACATGCAGGGGCCAGATGGCGATCTTGGCATAGAATATCAAAACCTGCAGGTAGCTAGTCAAACACTGACTACCCCATCTCCACCTGAGTGGGAATGCCCCCCTTGTTTGCAATGCTAGTGAAATTAGTGATGAAGAGTTATATAGGAAAATTAGAGAAATAGAATTATGAGAGATTATTGAATGGAATAACCCTGTCTGACAATCAATCTTCTCATGTTTTCTTCCCTCTGCTACTTCTATAGTTTTTCTCCTTCCTTCCTAATTATAGCCCTTTACTAGAATTTGTGCCTTATATGTGAAATTACCAAATACCATAATTTTTCAAAAAGAAAAGATACCTCAAGACAAGTGCTGGGCGTGGAAGCCACAGGGCATAAATCCTCAAAGAAGTAAAAAGCTGACATTTTCAAAAAATATTGCTTCTCTCTCACTTACCAGCTTTACATCTTCCTGTATGGCCCTGGAAGATGGCTGGTTAGCCAGAGACAGGTAAGATTCCTCACGGGAGGAACAACCTAAGACAGGCACAGTTGCAGGGGGGCCATCAGGTGAGAAAATGGGGACCAACAGAGGTGAGGCTTAGAACCTCACCCCCCAGTGTTGAGAGAAATTTTCTACACCTGTGGATGTTTTGTTGCCCTTGTCTAACTTGGATTAATACCTAGTCTATAGGCACAAACCTGATCATCTACACTTGCCTTCTTACAGTTCTAAATCATGCTTTCTATCTTTATCTTGCCTCTACCTATGACAGAATAAGTATTATAAGGGGATAAAATGTACCCATTGCATTAGAAATATAGATGATAATACCTGCCTAGCTAACTGTAGCAGTGAGTGACCTGTACTTCACCCTGAGCTGATAGACTCCATAGTCACTGCTACATACTGCACGTTTCTGTGGTCACATGCATTACTCAGAAACCACTTTGCATAGAAACGAGAGACACAATAGAGTACATGTTGCTAGGAAAAGTTTAGGTCAAGGAACAGAAAAAAGATCACCTGTCTAACACTTGGCTAACCATGTATAGATTAGAAAGAAACAGAAAGAAAAAAGCTTGCCTATGCTTGTTAATCAAAAGAACAAATAAAAAACAATCATATCCTTGTGCAAAATGGTATAAATACAGCTGTCATTGGCACTTTGTCGAGAGACCTCCTCCAACTGATTCTGTGTCCTGTCTCTCCATACGCCGACTCCATCCTGCACCTTCGGGTATCCCACCCCTAGGCTGGAGCTGGACTCCCACAACAGGTTATATTCAGATTTTTTTCAATCAGTATATTGGAAAATTTTTTGGAGATCTCCAATAATTTGAAAAAAACATGTAGACAAACTGCATAGCCTAGAAATATTTTAAAAATTAAGAGAAATGTGTCATGAATGCATAAAATACATGCAGATACTAGTCTATTTTATCGTTTACTACCATAAAATATAAATCTACTATGAAAAGTCACAATTTATGAACACTTAGGAACACACAGACTGTACATAGCACCATTCACAGTAAAGAGAATATAAACAAATTGCTGCAAATCTCCAAAATTTTTCCAAAATATTTATTGAAAAAAATCCATGTATTAAGTGGATCCATGAAGTTCAAACCTGTCTGCTCAAAAGTCAACAATACCAGTACCTAAGTTTTAGGGGAATCAAAAGTTACACACAGTTTTTGACTGCATGTGTGTGTGGGGGGGTTAGCACCCTTAACCTTCACATTGTTCAAGTACTAATAATCAGACGAAGTACATTTTAAAGCAAAATACAATACTAGGTATAAAGTAGGAAATTTCACTGTGTTCAAAGGGTGAACCTCTAAGATAAAGCAATTGTAAATTTGAATATACTTAATAATATAGCCTCAAGATATGGAAGTATGGACAGGGAAAAATACACAAATCCTCAATCAGTGGGAAAGTTAATATATTTCTCCCAGTAACCCATTTAGACAAATACCTAGACAAAAAGAAATACTAACATACTAACAAAATCATAGGATTAATAAATGAATTTAACACACTGATAGATATAATAGCAATATATGAAAAAATCCATTTTTTATGACTTAGAAATAAATAAGTATACAATATAATTTTTAAAGCAACACAATTTATATTACCACTTAAAAAATCAATACCTAGGAATACATTTTAAAAATTATGTTTATGGCTATAACCAGAAAACTGCAAAATCCTATTGAAAAAAAGATGATTTAAATAAATGGAAGGGTATGTCTTGTTCAAGGATTGGAAATTCAATACTGTAAAAGACATCTATTCTCCCCAAACAGATCTATAGATTCATAGCAATCCCAGTCATAACCTCAGGAGGTTTGTTTGTGAATATGCATATATATGCTTGTGCACATGTACATGCAAACCAATAAGGTAATTCCTAATTTATAGTAAAATGCAAAGGTCTAAATGTAGCAAAAAAACTTCCATAACAAAAAATGAAGAATTTGCACTACCAGAAATAATTTATTAACCTACACAAATTAATACAGTGTTATTGGCACAAGAATAAAAAATTAACTAACAGAAAAAAAGAGAAAATACAGAAAGATTTTCACATATATCTGGTTACTTTATTTATAACAAGGTTAATGCTGTAGATCACCTGGGTAAAGAATATGGGCCATTTGGATATCTTTATAAAAATCATTTAAACTTCACCCTATCCCACACCATATACAAAAATTGATTCTACTTTGTTAAGTATATAATTATGTAAGATACTAAAAGGTCCAGAGATTATCTTCATGACCTTGAGACAGGCAAAAATTTCTTTAAAAAAGCACTAACTGTAATAGAAAAGTTTGATAAACTGGACTACATTCAATTAATAATTTCTGTTCATGAATAGACTCCATTAAGAGTAGGCAAAAGCAAGCTATAAAGAGAAGATACCTGCAATACAAAGGACTCATATTAGAACACAAGAATGTAAGATGTTACCAAAGTCATTAAGAAAAAGAAATACCCTACAGAAAAAAGATGGATAAATGGCAGGATAGTCATACCATTGCATATTTGTATAGTGACAAAAATTAACGATTTCTTTCTACAAAGGATTTTACTACAGCATTTGCTACTACATGAATGAATCTCACAAAGCTAGTAATTGAGAGAAGACAAATACAGAAAACTACATATTATATGATTCTACTTACATAAAGTTCAAAAACAAGCAACACTAATCTATAGCAATAAAAGGATAGTGGTCACCTTTCAGGAAGTGGAGAGTGACTAGAAAAGTATGTAAGAGAGTTTTTATCTGGTTTTATTTCTTAATCTCAGTACTGGCTACAAAAATGGGTTCATTTTGTGACAATTCATAGAGTTGTATACATACAATCTGTGTACTTTTATGAACGTATATTTCAATATTTTTACTGAAAAACTAATACTGGAGATATACTGTCCTCCATGCAGTTTGATAACACTACAAATTCACAATGTCCAAAAAAATCACTGGGGTTCAACAAACCTGATCAAGGTTATGATAATGAAGATAGATAGTAACTAGGCATTATTCTAATATATTATTTCATTGGTGCTTCCAACCATCCTTTGTAGTTGCTCAGCTCTTACCCAACACAAACTACAGAGCTAATAGGAGTGGAGCCAGGACTCCCTGGAAACCTGACTCCTGAGCCTGCACTCTTCTTAATCACCACACCACACTGTCTCTCATTTTGTTTGTAAGATTTCTTGCTTATTAATTTCCTATCATATTAGGAAATTGGTAAATTGGTTTCTAAGTAGATGTTGTGAACCTTTTCTACATTCTTCAAGCCCACAATCCCATCCCAGGTCCACTTCCTTCTTGAGAAGATTGAAATCATCCTATGATTTACTTTTTAAAGTCTATATCTACCCATTAGACAACAAATATCTTGAAGAGCAGTTATGCCTCAGGTCTCTCTGTATTATCAGTACAGCTCTGAGTACCCAGAGGGGACATAAGACATGTATCTTTGAGGATAAAAAAAAAATGGTATCACTGTTCCATTATTGTTTTGTACCAAATACCAGCTTCATAAAAGTAAAACCACTCCAATAATACAGAAAACAGGTAAACAAGTGCATTAGAAGTAGGTGCTTTGAAAATATATGTCTGCAAAACACCTGGGTAAAAAACCCTAACCATCATAACATAAAAGAAGCAAATATTCTACAACTGACAATTGTTTCAAAGTTACATATGATTATTATTAGTTTCATGATTAGCATGCCAATCTGAGGAGTAAGAAGATAAATGTTCCTTTATATCCTGGGGTCTTTCATATTCACATCTTACACAAATTTTTCTATATTCCTTAACTTCATTAACACTTGTGACGTCTACATCCCAAAACTATAGGACAGAAGTACTACCATCTGCTCATTTGAAGGGTTCACAAATTCCCCCACTTTCTTAAAAGAAAGATGTTAAAATCACATGGAGGCAAATAGATTGATTTACGGTATGAAGAGTTCCACTGATCTGGCCCCCAATAGAACTGGTGAAAATTGTATTTAAAAAACCCAGCCATTTCAGACCTCTGGAAATGGCCTCAAAAGCAAAAATAAAAAAGAACACTTATTCAAGAAAAATCAATGAAAATTCAGTGTAAAAGGGAGAATCTGTGGTATTTGAAACAAAACAGGTCCTCTGTCTCCCCTCCCATCTCAGCAGGGAGAGATTCCACACTGCACTGCTAGAGTCAAGAACACTGGCCCCCTCTTTTGCTCTCTCCTAGACAAAGGGCTTTCTTTCTGGGAGAAGCAGGACCTCTGTATTTGTCTTCCTGCCCCTACCTACCTAGTAAAGTCCCAGGCAGGTCGAGCAAATGCTCTCCTTTAGGCATGGTTCCCTTGGAATACTGAGACCTCAATAGCCCTCCCAATCCATATGGGATGGTAGGCCACACCAGGAGAGGCAAGCCAAGAAGACCTCAGGGCACTGCCTCCTCTATCACAAGCTTAGCTCCTAGAGTAGGGGTTTCATTCAGAGAAAAGCTTGCCATAGTTACCATCCCCAGCTCAAGCCCTGGCAGATTTCCCTACAGAATAAACAGACCATAAAACAAGAGAGCTCCTAAACTCTTCCCAAAGGAACTGACTTTATTTGAAACAGGGTAGTCTCAAGGGCAGTTCAAGGATAGTGGAGGTTCTGGTGAAAGGCAACTGGGAGGAGATTCATGAATCTAGTGAAGATACAGCTTAGACTGTAGGTTAGGTCACAAGGGAGAACCAGGAAATAATTGTATTAAATAATATATAGAAAGTACTGTTGGGGCCAGGGAGGGAAGAAAATATGGCAGCATGAGTAGGGTGGCAGAAATCTCCTCCCAAAACCATTTATATTTTGAAAATACAGCAAATACAACTATTCCTAAAAGAGTGACCAGAAGATACAGTACATCAGCCAGGCTACATCTGTGAGAATCCAACATATCATGGAAAATGGTAATATACAAAGCCATGAACCGGTGAGACCTGAGTACTTCCCCCACCCCAGCTCACCAGCTGGAGGAAAAGAATCAGAGTGGGGAGGGAGTGGAAGCACAGGACTGCTAAATAACCAGCCCTAGTATTCTGCCCTGAGAGCACACACATACATTGCATGGTGCTCTGGATATTAGAGGAGCAGAAAAGCAAAATCTGAGACCAAGACTGAGAACAGGTTCCCACAGCCTGCTGCCCTGGGACAAAAGAAAAGCAGGCACTTTAAAAGTTTTAAAGGGACAAGGGTTTAACAGGTAGACAAAATTGTCCTGGCACACACAGCCCAGCAGGCTAGGAATTTTAAGGAATTTCAGGCACCCTAACCCCTGGTTGGCAACACAGCTCTGAGACACCTCACAGCGATAAGGAGCCTGCTGCTCCTCCATCCAAGCCTGCACAAGTGAGAAAACCGGCTATCCCCACTACTGCAACAGACCAGCTGGAGAGCAGCCCTGCCTACAGCAACCACACAGCTTAAAACAGAGGCTCTCTGTGCATGCGGCTACTGGCCCAGACAGAGAAGCTGCTCCCTGCATGCAGTAGACCGGCACAGACAGGAGACAGGCGCAGAGTCTGGGAGGCACAAAGGGGATCTGTTCTCGTGGCAGAACACAACACCACTTGCTGGCAACCCCCGCCAGCACCACTGGCCGTGCCAAGGGCCACCCAGCCCATGGCAGCCTAGGGGATTAACTCAGAGGATACTCCCTGTGTGTGGTTAACCAGCACACACAGTGGAGGCAGGCAAGGCAACTGGCAAACAGGAAGGGACTTTGTTTTCCCAGGTCACACATGCGCCACTCACTGGCAACCACTCCTATTGCCATGAAAAGGTAGAAGAATCTTGTTCAATCCAAAATCTCTCAAACACCAGAGAGAGAGCTTGGTGAGACTGAATCACCAATCTTCCTGAAAAAGAATTCAAAATAAAACTCATAAGCATGATGATGGAGCTACAGACAAATATTGGAGAGCTAAGGGATGAAGTCAGGAGGGAGAAAACAGAAGTGAAACAAATAATGGAAGGATTTAAGAGCAAACTGGTGAGGTGGAAGAGACTCACTGGAATAGAAATTAGAGAACAGGAATACAGAGAAGCTGAGGCAGAGAGAGATAAAAGGATCTCCAGGAATGAAAGAATATTAAGAGAACGGTGTGATCAATCCAAATGGAACAGTACTTCCATTATAGGGGTACCAGAAGAAGAGAGAGAAAAAGAGATAGAAAGTGTATTTGAAGAAATAATTGCTTAAAATTTCCCCAAGCTGGGGAAAGGAAATAGTCTCTCAGACCATGGAAGCCCACAGATCTCCCAACACAAGGGACCCAACACCAAGACATATAATAATTAAAATGGAAAAGATCAAAGACAAGGACAGAGTATTATGAGCAGGCAAGAGAGAAAAAACATCACAATAAGGCTATCATCACACTTCTCAGCAGAAACCTTACAGTCTAGAAAGGAATGGCATGATATATTCAAAGCAATGAAACAGAAGAGCCTTGAACCAAGAATACTGTGTCCAGCAAGATTATCACTTAAATTTGAACAAGGGATAAAACAACTTCCAGATAAGCAAAAGTTGAGGGAATTTACCTCCCACAAACCATCACCACAATGTATTTAAAGGGACTGCTCTAGATGGAAGTATGCCGAAGGCTAAAACAGCTGTCACCAAAAAAATAAAACCACAGCAAAGGAAGTAGACCAACTAAGTACTAATTAAATGCAAAGTAAAATCAGATATCCACAAACGCAGTCAAGGGAAACACAAAGAGTACAGAATAAAACACCTAACATATAGAGTGGAGGAGGAAGATACAGAAGGGAAAGCAATAAAGAATAATCAGACTGTGTTTATAATAGCATAATAAGTGAGTTAAGTTAGACGGTTATATAGGAAAGAAACTGCCCTTGAACCTCTGGTAACCATGAATCCAAAGACTGAAATGTCAATAAACACATATCTATAAAAAAATAACCCTACATGTAGATGGACTGAATGCACCAATCAAAAGACACAGAGTAATAGAATGGATAAAAAAGCAAGACCCATCTATATGCTGCCTACAAGAGACTCACTTCAAACCCAAAGACATGCACAGACTAGAAGTGAAGAAATGGAAAAAGATATTTCATGCCAACAATAGAGATAAAAAAGCAGGTGTTGCAGTACTTGTATCAGACAAAAGAGACTTCAAAACAAAGAAAGTAACAAGAGATAAAGAAGGACATTACACAATGATAAAGGTGTGTCAGTCTAACAAGAGGATGTAACCAATATAAATATCTATGCACCCAACACAGGAGCACATACATACATGAAACAAATACTAACAGAATTAAAAGGGAACAGAATGCAATTCACTCATTTTAGGAGACTTCAACACACCACTCACTCCAAAGGACAGATCAACCAAACAGAAAATAAGTAAGGACACAGAGGCACTGAACAACACACTACAAAACATGGACCTAACAGACATCTACAGAACATTCCACCAAAAGCAGCAGGATACACATTCTTCTCAAGTGCACATGGAACATTCTCCAGAATACATCACATACTAGGCCACAAAAAGACCCTCAGTAAATTCAAAAAGATTGAAATCCTACCAACCAACTTCTCAGACCACAAAGGTATAAAATTAGAAATAAATTATACAAAGAAAAAAAAGGCTCACAAACACATGGATGCTTAACAACATGCTCCTAAATAATCAACAGATCAAGGACCAAATTAAAACAGAGATCAAGGAATATATGGAGACAAATGACAACAATAACACAACACCTCAACTTCTGTGGGACTCAGCGAATGCAATTCTATGAGGCGAGTATACAGCAATCCAGGCCTACTTAAAGAAGGAAGAGCAATCCCAAATGAATAGTCCAACGTCACAATTATTGAAACTGGAAAAAGAAGAACAAATGAGGCCCAAAGTCAGCAGAAGGAGGGACATAATAAAGATCAGAGAATAAATAAATAAAATTGAGAAGAATAAAACAATAGAAAAAAAATCAACGAAACTAAGAGATGGTTCTTTGAGAAAATAAACAAAATAGATAACCCCGCAGCCAGACTTATTATGAGAAAAAGAATCTACACACATAAACAGAAGCAGAAATGAGAAAGAAAAAATCACAACAGACACCACATAAATACAAAGAATTATTAGAGAATACTATAAAAAACTATATGCTAACAAACTGGATAACCTAGAAGAAATTGACAACTTTCTAGAAAAATACAACATTCCAAGACTGACCCAGGAAGAAACAGAAAGTCTAAACAGACCAATCACTAGCAATGAAATTGAATCGGTAATCAAAAAATGACCAAGAACAAAACTACTGGTCCAGATGGATTCACTGCTGAATTTTATCAGACATTTAGAGAAGACATAATACCCATTCTCCTTAAAGTTTTCCAAAAAATAGAAGAGGAGGAAATACTTCCAAACTAATTCTATGAATCCAGCTCCTCTCTAATACAAAAACCATGCAAAGACACCACAAAAAAAGAAAACTACAGACCAATATACATGATGAACATAGATGCAAAAATACTCTAACAAAACACATGATCATCTAGACAGATGCTGAAAAAGCATCTGACAAAATTCAACATCCATTCATGATAAAAACTCGCAAAAAAAAAATGGGTATAGAAAGCAAGTCCCGCAACATAATAAAGGCCATATATGACAAACCCAGAGCCAACATTATACTTAACAGCAAGAAGCTGAAAGCTTTTCACCTAAGATCAGGAACAATACAAGGATGCCCACTCTCCCTGCTTTTATTCAACATAGTACTGGAGGTCCTAGCCACAGCAATCAGACAACACAAAGAAATAAAAGGCATCCAGATTGGTAAGGAACAGTGAAACTGTCACTGTTTGTAGATGACATGATATTGTACATAAAAAACCCTAAAGACTCAACTCCAAAACTACTAAAACTAATATCTGAATTCAGCAAAGTTGCAGCATACAAAATTAATACACAGAAATCTGTTGCATTCCTATACACTAACAATGAACTAGCAGAGAGAGAAATCAGGAAAACAATTCCATTCACAACTGCTTCAAAAAGAATAAAATATCTAGGAACAAACCTAACAAAGGAAATGAAAGACCCATACTCTGAAAACTACAAGACACTCTTAAGAGAATTTAAAGAGGACACTAATAAATGGAAACACATCCCATCCTCTTGGGTAGGAAGAATTAATATTGTCAAAATGGCCATCCTGCCTAAAACAATCTACAGATTCAATGCAATCCCTCTCAAAATACCAACAGCATTCTTCAACAAACTGGAACAAATAGTTCTAAAATTCATATGGAACCACAGAAGACCCCAATTAGCCAAAGCAATCCTGAGAAGGAAGAATAAAGCAGGGGGGATCTTGCTTCCCAACTTCAAGCTCTACTACAAAGCCACAGTGATCAAGACAATTTGGTACTGGCACAAGAACAGATCCATAGACCAGTGGAACAGAATGGAGTGTCCAGATATTAATCCAAGCATATATGGTCAATTAATATATGATAAAGGAGCCATGGATATATAATGGGGAAATGATAGCCTCTTCAACAGCTGGTCTTGGCAAAACTTGACAGCTACATGTAAGAGAATGAAACTGGATTACTGCCTAACTCCATACACAAAAGTAAACTTGAAATGGATCAAAGACCTAAATGTAAGTCATGAAACCATAAAACTCTTAGAAGAAAACACAGGCAAAAATCTCTTAAATATAAACATGAGCAACTTCTTCATTAACATATCTTCCCGGGCAAGGGAACAAAAGCAAAAATGAACAAGTGGGACTATATCAAGCTGAAAAGCTTCTGTACAGCAAAGGATACCATCAGCAGAACAAAAAGGCATCCTGCAGTATGGGAGAATATATTCATAAATGACATATCCGATAAGGGGTTGACATCCAAAATATATAAGAACTCATGCACCTCAACAAAAAAAAGCAAGTAACCCAATTAAAAAATGCAGAGGTGCTGAACAGACACTTCTCTGAAGAAGAAATTCAGATGGCCAACAGGCACATGAAAAGATGCTCCACATTGCTAATCATCAGAGAAAAGCAAATTAAAACCACAATGCATTATCACCTCACACCAGTGAGGATGGCCAATATCCAAATGACAAACAACAACAAATGTTGGTGAGGATGTAGAGAAAGGGGGAACCCTCCTGCACTGCTGGTGGGAATGTAAATTAGTTCAACCATTGTGGAAAGCAGTACGGAGGTTCCTCAAAAAGCTCAAAATAGAAATACCATTTGACCCAGGAATTCCACTCCTAGGAATTTACCCTAAGAATGCAGCAGCCCAGTTTGAAAAAGACATATGCACCCCTATGTTTATCACAGCACTTTTTACAATAGCCAAGAAATGAAGCAACCTAAGTGTCCATAAGTAGATGAATGGATAAAGAAGATGTGGTACATATACACAATGGAATATTATTCAGCCATAATAAGAAAACTAATCCTACTATTTGCAACAACATGGATGGAGCTTGAGGATATTATGCTCAGTGAAATATGCCAGGCGGAGAAAGACAAGTACCAAATGATTTCACTCATCATTGGAGTATAAAAACAAAGAAAAACCTGAAGGAACAAAACAGAAGCATACTCACAGAACCCAAGAATGGACTAACAGTTACCAAAAGGAAAGGGACTGGGGAGGTTGGGTGTGAAGGGAGAGGTAAGGGGAGTAAGGGTTATTATGATTAGTACACATAATGTAGGTGGGGACATGGGGAAGGCAGTAAAGCTCAGAGAGGACAAGTAGTGACTCTACAGCATCTTAACATGCTGATGGACAGTGAATGTAATGGGGTATATGGTGGGGACTTAATAATGTGGGGAATCTAGTAATCACAGTGTTGTTCATGTAACTGTATATTAATGATACCAAAATAAAAAAATATATAATGTACCTTGGGCCAAACATATAGAAATATAATATATGCATAATATATTTGACAGTAACAGTATAATGGAGGTGGGTGGAAGTAAAGCTGTTTATATACTAATGGAAGAACAGCAGACAGTAAAGCAGTTAAGTCTAACAATGTGCTTGAGTTTATAATGTTAGTTGATGTAATATGTATAAAAATAACATCTACAGAACACTGAATATACAGAAATAGAATATACATTCTTCTCAAGCACATATGAAAAGTTCAAGAGAGACAGTACACTAGGCCATAAAACAAACCTCAATAAATTAAAAGTATAGAATAATATACTATATTCTCCTATCATGATGGAAGGAAATTAGATATCAAGGACAAGGACAAGTTTGGGAAAATTAAACAACAATGAATAATCTTGAATAATCAATGAATCAAAGAAAAAGTCAGAAGAAAAATTAGAAAATACTTTGAGATAAATGAAAATGAAGACACAACATACCAAAACTTATGGAGAACAGCTAAAGCAGTGTTAGAGGGCAATTGCAATGGTAAATGCCTGTATTACAAAAGAAGAAAGATCTCAAATCAATAACCTAAACTTCAACCTTGAGACACCAGGAAAAGAAGTAAACCTAAAGCAAGCAGGATGGAAATTGTAAATATTAACACAGAATTAATAGAGAACAGAAAAACAATAGAGAAAATCAATTAACCTAAAAGCTGGCTCTTTGAAAAGAAGCTTTCAGCTTTTTGATAAGCAAAACAAATCTTTAGTTTTTTTGACCAAGAATAAAAGAAAACAAACTCAAATTATTTGAATCAGAAATCAAAGAGAGGACATTATTATCAACCTTATAGAAATAAAAAGGATTATAAAGGCATACTCTGAACAACTGTATTTCAACAATTTATGTAAAATGGATAATTCCTCCAAAGACACAAATTACTGAAACTGACTCAAGGAGAAATAGACGATTTGAATAGACCTATAAGTGAAGACACTGTATCAGTAAGCAAAATACTATGCACAAGGAAAAGCCCAGACCTAGATACTTCATAGAAGAATAAGGATTTTTATATATAAAGACCGAGTGGGAATTATTCTATGAATGTAATGCTGGTTTAACAGCTTACAATCAACTAATATAATCCCCTACCTTATCAGGATAAAAACAAAATCATATAGTGATCTGAGTAGATGTAGAACAAGATTTGACAAAACCCAATACCTTTTCCTGATAAAAACACTCAAGGACTAAAAATAGAGGGAACTTCTTAACCTAATAAAGGGCATTTATGAAAAAACCCACAGCTAATACCATACTTGATGGGGAAGGGTTGGATGATGCTTTTCCCTGTGATCAGAAACAAGACAAGGATGTCTGTTCTTCTAATTTCTTTTCAAAATGGTACTGAAGGTTCTAGTCATTAAAAAGAAATAATTGGAATGCAGGTTGGAAAGGAAGTAGTAAAACTATCTCTTCACAGATGACATGATTTTATATATAGAAAATCTTAATGAACCCACTAAAACTGTTGGAACTAATAAATGAGCTCAGCAAGGTTTATTAGACCAATATATATAAGTAAATGATATTCCTATATATTTGTAATGAATGATCCAAAAGTGAAATTCAGAAAATAGTTCTACTCACAACAACATCAAAAAGATTAAAATACTTAGAAATAAATTTAAGAACTGCAAAACATACGCTCTTAGAACTACAAATCATTGCTGAAGGAAATTAAAGCAGATCTAAATAAATGGAAAAAATCCCAAGTTTTTGGATATGACTTTAATATTGCTAAGATGGCAATACTCCCAAAACTGACTTAAGATTCAACCCACTCTTTATCAGAATTCTAGCTGACTTCTTTGTAAAAATGAATAAGCTGATTCTAAAATTCATATGGAACTGCAAGAGACCGAGAAGAGCCAAAACCATCCTACTTAAAGAAGAACAAAGTAAAAGAACTCAGTTTCCAAAATTAAAACTTATTACAAAGCAAAGATCATCAAAACACTGCTATTGACAAAAAGACAAACATATAGAACAATTAAATAAAATTGAGGGTTAGGAGATGAGAGGAGAGAGTGCAGGAAGGATATAGAAAAAGGGTATGGGCTTTCTTCTGAGGTGATAAAAATGTAGTAAAATTGACTGTGGTGATGGCCGCACATACCTGTAAATATACCAAAAATTACTAAATTGTACACTTTAACGGTAATCACATGGTACATAAATTATATCTCAATATAGCTGTTCTTAAAAAATCATATAGACAGGAAGATCTGAAGAATACTTAGATCCAGTTTATCAGATCATTTGAGAATCACAGAATCTTAAAAGTTGGAAGGGTCTTAACTCTACCTTTACTCAATAAATGATTCTCTCTTATGATATCTCCAACAAACTGTCCTCCAGGAGTTTTCAATCTCAAATTACCTTCACTACTCTGCCTAAACATTACTTTTTCCACTGTTGTAGCTCCAGTGCCTAGAACAGGGCCTAGCTCCCAGTAAGTACTCAATAAGTACTAGCTGACTGATACCTTGTAAAGGGGAAATAAAGATAGCCCCAAATCTATTATGATTAGTACACACGGTGTGGGGCGGGGGTTCATGAGGAAGACAGTGTAGCACAGAAAAGACAAGTAGTGACTCTGTGACATATTACTACACTGATGGACAGACATTGCAATGGAGTATGGGGGTCAGTGCTTGATAATATGGGTGATTATAGTAACCACATTATTTTTCATGTGAAACCTTCATAAGAATATCAATAATACCTTAATAAAAAAATTATATATATAAAAAAAGATAGCTCCAAATCTAAGAACAGTATTCCTTAAAAATGAAAGACTTTTTACTGCTCATAGTTTCTCCTCAGTGAACATAATTCTGCGCCCACAAAGGCACAGAAGAGGGACTTGATACATATATGCAACATTTTACGTATTAGATACTGTACAGAAGCTCTCTACGTTTCTCACTATAGCAAGGTTTCTTGTTCTTTATTATAATGCTTTCGCTTTATTGCTTTATTGCTTTTTCTTATCCCCAGTCCATCAGTTTTACAGGTTTTACCTTCAAAATATATTCCGAATTGGACTATTCTTTATGTCCTTTATTATAAAAAACCCTTATCTAAACCAATATCACTCTTTTTTGGGTTACAATTTTCTTTACTAACTTGTTTCCACTTTGATTTCTTGTTTTCTCCATAGCTGCCAAAGTAGTCTTTCTAATAATGTAAATTAGGTAATATCTTTCCCATCACACTTAAAAATAAAAGCCTGAGTTCTTAGCATAGCTTGTAAGCTACTCCATACAGTGTTAAAAGTCTAAAATTGTCAGACTCATTAAAAAGAAAGAAACTAACTACATACTTAGAAGAAACAGACTTCAAACTTCCAAAATAAAGGTACAGAAAGGTTGAAAGAAAAATATGGAAAAAGATATATTATGTATACACTAACTAAAAGAAAGCTGGCAAAGCTAATTTCAGGTAAAGCAGACTCATGGCAGGAAGCATTGCTAGATATAAAGAGGGATAGTTCAAAATGAGCAGTCAATCTACAAGGAAAATAAAACAGTTCTAAATTGTCTGCCCCAAAATCATATAGCATCGTAATAAGAAAAAAACCCAGAACTTGTACACTGCATCTAATAATTACAGAATATATATTCTGTTCACAGATTGACCAAAATCAACCATATACTAGATCATAAAGTAAGGTTCAACAAATTTCAAACAACTAAAATCAGAGCGTTTACTCTTCTCAAATGGAATTAAGCTAGAAACCAATAATATAGAGATAACTACAAAATCTTCAATTGCCAGGAAATTAGGCAATACATGTCAAGTAACACGAGTCAAGGAAAAAATCATAATGGAAATTATGGCTTTTTGAACTAATGAGAGCTGCAACCAATGATCTGAATCCAATCTAATTAGAAAAAGAATAGTAAATTAAACCCAAAGGTAGAAGACATAATAAAAATAGTGGAGAGAATTAATTTGTTAATAAAGAGTAACAAAAGAAGAGGACAATTCTTTGAAAAGACTAATAAAAATATAATGACCTCTACCAAGACTTGCTGCAAAGAGGAATGATATGTATTAATAAATTACCAATATTAGGAATGAAAAGTAGTAAACACTTCAACTACTACAGACATTAAAAAGGTAGTAAGAGGATATTATGTACCTTTATGCCAATTAATATGAAATTTCAGATGAACTGTACAAATTCCTAGGAAAGAACTAGCCAAAACTAAAATAACAAGAAACAGAAAATCTGAAAAGATGTTTATCTTCTAAATAAATTGAATCTGTAATTTTAAACCTTCCTGCAAAGAAGTTCCATATCTACATGGTATTCTTACAGATATTAAAAAATAGAATTTATTGGTATTCTTACAAATATTAAAAAATGGAATCACACATCCTACACAAACTTACTCAGAAAATAAAGGAAAACACTAATTCCTTTTTAAGTACATAATTCCTTCTAAGAGGCTAGAGTAACCTTGCTTACAAAATCTATCAACTAATATTGACAGGCTAATTTTTCTTGTAAACAGAGGTACATTTTTTTCCTTTAAATAAATAGTAACCACTTTTTATGCCCTGCTTAGGAAATCTTTGCCTATTCTGTTTTGTGTGTTTGTTTAATACATAGCAACATTATTGTTTTATCTTTCACATTTAGGTTAAAATCCATTACAAATTAACTTTCCACATGGTGTGAGCTAGGGTCAAGATTCATTTTTCCCATTTGTAATATAGGGACACATTGGTGCCATTGCCTCTACTAGTGCTAAGGATGCCAGCAATTTTACCTACTGAAGCTTTTGCACCATTAGTGTAAATGTCAACACGGTAAAAGGAAAATAGCTTTCACCCCACATAGTTTCTAGAAAGGGTCTCAGGAATCCCTGGTGGTCCACAGAGTATATTTTGCTAAGGCTGCTATTTACCAGTAAGAATGAACAAACTCACAATTTAGTATGGATGAATCTTACAAGGATAATACTAACTGAAACCTGCCAGATGCATGTGACTACACACAGTCAAAAGAGGCAAAACTAATCTATGTACTATAAATCAAGATAGTGGTTCCTGTTGAGGGTGAGGTAGACTAGGAGGGCTCATGAGGGGGTTTCAGAGTTGCGGTGATGTTCTAGTTCTCAATCTAAGGGCTGGTTATATAGGTGAATGTGTTTATAGAACTGTACTTCAATAGTTATGATTTATGCACTTCTCTGCCTGTCTATTGTACTTTAATATAAAGTACACTTAAAAATAGAGATTGAGGAGAAAAGTGATTTCTTAAAAAGTAAACTGAATTTACTCTACTGCTAAAAAGCTGACAGTAACTTCTCACTGTATTTAGAATAAAGTTCGAGTATTAAACAGAACATACAGCATTTTATTATCATAAATCATACCTATAATTTTCAAAATCTGGACACTACTTCATTTAATGCTACCTCTCCCCTTGTCTACTACTATACCCCTACCACACTAGTTTTCTTTAAAGTCTTCAAGCACTTTCTTCCCTCTGAGTCTTTTCACATGCTAATTCCTTTACTTTCCAACCACTCCACACAGCCAGCTTTTCATCTTTCAGATCTCCTGTGAAGCCCTACCCAGTTGCATTACATAAAGCTGCCTCTTTCCCATATTCTCTGTCTCAGCCCTTTATTGCACTGAGTACAATGTGAAGATGGCACACCTGTCTTTCATCTCTCCCCATATTAGAATGTACACTCCATGAAGACAGATTTAGTTGCCCTGTTTTACAGCTTAAGTTCTAAGATTTAGCACACAGTTATCTGGCACATTATAGAAGTTGAATAAATCATTTTTGAATGAATGAAAGAATAGTTTCATATTGTTTCACAGCAATCTAATGAGCCTTTTAAATTCTTGATATGATCATTATGTATTAGTTATCACTCCCAATTCTATCTTACCTTTAAATTTTGTTGTATGACTTTTTATCTACTTATTCATTCACTCATGAAAAGAAAAAGCTGAGAGTTTATTGTCAGCTATACAGATTATAAAGATGAATAAGTCATGTTCTTTACTTTTAAAGATCTCACCATTTATCAAGGAAAATCAATGTGTGATAAAACAAAATCATATCTTTACAAAAAAAAATTAATAACTCAGATACAAAACCTTAAATCTAATTAAAATGTTGAAATGAAGGGGAAGAAAAGATGAGCCCTCTAAAACAAACAAAAGTCTAATGTAGTACATCTATCAAGCTAATTAGGTATCACTTTTTCTTAGTTGAGTCCATGTTGACTCTTGGTGATCATATCCTTCTTTTTCCAAATGTTTACACCTTTTAAGTGTAATATATTGTGATAAATTATAATATATTATCAGCGCTTCATGTCAAATTTAGCTGCTTCTATAATGAGAGTAATTAGGGAAAATCCATTCAACAGTATAATTACTTGTATTTGTATTTAACCCCAATATTTAATTTTGATTTAAATACTAGTAAAGAACAGTGAGAGTACTGTATATTTTGAAAGGGGGCATAATTGGAAAGACTGAGAATCTCTCTGTTGTAGGCAGGTAGATTTCAACGAAATGTAAGGAAGGACTTTCTGGTACTCAGAGCTGTCTACCAGCAGTCTGCTTTGCAAAGCAGGAAGTTCTCCATCACTAAAAATCTTTAAGGAAAACTAACAGACCATTCTTCTCTGGGAGAAGCAGAAACAGCCCTGATTTAGGAAGCAACATTGATTAGATCAGTGTATCTCAAACTATGGTGAAGCATTTTTAAAAGTTCTAGTCTGTGGTAGACCAATAATTGTACAAAATATGAAAGTATCAGACATTTGGATGTCACTGCAACATCAAATTGCTACAAAGGTTTCCAAATGCTTACTTTTGATTCCTGTTTTTAACTTGTTGCACACACGTAACAAACTGGCTGCCGTAACAGACAAACTACACTTTGAGTAGCCCTGGGTTAGATAACCTGCAAGAGATCTCTGGGCTCTACAGTTTTTCAAATTTATCTAGTTTGTCCTCCTTTCTAAAATATTCACTGGGCATATCACCAAACTATTGATTTTGTAACAACTAACCTCTTTCTTCAGCCATTAAAAAAACAATCTAAAAGATACTAGATTGAAAGCATTAGGCTAAAACCTGAGATTTTTTTACTGCATTAACCTTTTATCTCACTATGGTGAAATTTCACAACTAACTTTTTGCAAAAGCACACTTGGATACTCATTTAAAACTGGTTACAAAAAAATCTGTTTTCAGCATTTCCCATGCCTAATTTTCTAGTGTCACCTTCTTTGCACAACTAATAAGGAAATGTGCAACAAATTATAGTTGATCACACATTTGAAGATCTAACTTTATTTTACCAGCTGGTAGCAAAACCAACAGAAAAGTGCCTTGGGGCTGTGGTAGGAACATTCATGGATTTCAGAAGCACAGGGTAGAGATTTAAGTTTTTGTCACCACCTATAAGTGGTGACATGACCAAAACAAGTATGGTAAGGAATTATAGAAAGAGAAGGAAATTAAGAGTTGCCCATTTTCATACTTCCCCAAATAAAATCTGTGACTTCCCATTTAAAACAAAACAAACTTCCTTCACAAGACACAATTTCCAGACTTATAAGCTATCATCTCCCAACTCCATCACACACAATCCTTTCCCTCCAGTAGTTCCAATATTCCTTAATTCACCAAACTTTTAGTAGAGCAAGAGTTCTTAACTGTGAGTATATGGATGAGTTTTAGGAAGTCTATGAACTCTCTGAAAGTCCAAATGTTTTAGAACTTGGAGTGAGTGAGAAATTACATGGACAAAATGTCCACAGATGTCAACACATTCTTAGAGGGTAGAATAATCCAAGATGATTAAAAGCATTTTTCTTAAGTTAAAAATGTGATCTGAATAGAAATACAGGGTATAGGTTCTTTACTAATTGAATAGGCATGTAAAGATATTACATCACATCATAAAAAGGGCTTCAGAAATGATTCCTTTCATTTTGTAGATGATAAAATTGACATTTGGAGAGATTAAGGGAGGTTTCAAGGCCACACTAATAGCTAAAAGGCAAAAGCAAGAGAGAATTTTAGCTTCCTGCTTCCAGGCCCATTCTCTCACAGCCAGCTACTGACAAAGAATCAGACAGGAGAATATTTAGTAAGTACACTAAAAGCAGTCAACAACCCCACTTCTGATAATTACACAATCTCAGAATAATTCTTTAAATACTATGGCTCATAACATACACAAACATTTTCTTTCTCTACTAAAGATATCTAAAAATACATATCCTCCTGGATATATTTCAGACTTGATTCCTTAACAACAGGCACAGTCAACAACTTGTCAATCATCTGAAAGATGTGAGTGCTTGATGCTACTGCAATCAATCAAAGAAGGCATTTGCTTGACCTGGAGGGACAGAGGTTGTGCAGGAGACAAAGGGCTTCAAGTAGGTACCTAAACACATTTCCTTCTGCATCAATAACTCTGAAAGCCCACAGTGGGAAGTAAATTACTTGACTGGATATCTCAGTAACTGTTGAAGCTGTTTAGAAATCTGAAGCAAAACCTCTTTTCAAAGTTTATGCTCCTGTTTATTAACACTAAAGAACAGTAAGTACAAATCCAAGGGAGATGAGATATTTAGTGAAAAGAATTTTTATTGTTAAGTAATTGAGAAAAGTGAAGAAGAACGCCTTATTTTGATATTAGGATAGGTAGGAATCCAAAATTTGTTTTTAATTTTTTTTCAAAATATTTAGAAAACTTAAAGTTTGTAAATAAGAATTCAAGAAATCCTTCACTCTCCCCCACACCCACCCTTGACTTCTGAAATACAGTACAACTATCTACCATCTGTTATTTTAGAGAAGAAACAGTAATGAACATATGGGCTTTCTCTCTGAAGCAGCTGTAGTGTAGTTAAAGTTATAATAATTGTCTTTCTGTAAGATAAATTTACATTAAAAACCTGGCCAGTTAAAAACAAATGGCTCAGCCTCAGAGTCTTCCAGAATAAAATTAGGAAATTCAGAATCACCTATGACATACTACATTCAGAGATTTAGAGGATATTAAGGTCAAACATAATTCAGATGCTGAAATCAGTTTGTACAATCAAGCAGCCCACAACTCATGTTTTCTCTTTCTCAATCAAAATGCCAGGAGCCTCAAACAGGGGTTAGGTACTCATATATAAAAATCAGTAACTAAGTTCTTAAAAGCTGATGCTATAAATCAACCACCTCTATGGGGTCACTGAACTCCAATCTAAAGGCTCCTTTATTTATAAGAAAAATCATAATACATGTGGCACATAAACTTCCATTCCAACTATGTATCATTTATAATGAGTTTAAGTAAGCTGAAAGAATTTAGAGCACATTCCAATCCACATATTATGAAAAATAGGAATTCTACCCACCTTTATCTGGGTGATTCAAAATCATGATTTTCCTGTGAGCTGTTCTGATTTTGGCCTTGCCAGCAGATGGGCTGTAAAAAGAAAAAAAGTTCTTATAATAAATAGTGTCAAATGCAGATTATAAATTAAGTTTATATGCATTTCAAGAAATTAAAAACTAATGAGAATTTCACCATCTTGTGGATAAATATGAAATTACAGCTTGTCACTTAATTCTACCAACCAGTAAAATAAATTATTGATTCAATACTGCATGTATTGTTCAGTCCTTTGTAATGCCAGTCCTTATTCTCAATCAATTTTGAAAATAAACACAATATTTAGGATAGGGGTGTCATAGTCTACAGACTATATTATAAGTTAAATCTAGGCTTCAAATTATTTTGGGAGAAAGCAGTATATATAATACAATAGGTAGGTATTTGGACTCCAGAACTAGAAGACTGCTGGATTTTAATCCCACTGCCATTTAGGATAGGGTAACCTTGGTCAAAGTTTTTCAGCTCTCTGTACTTAAATTTCCTCATTGTAAAACATATTCCTCGTGAAGCAGCTGCAAGAATTTAAGTAGTTAATGCCAACAAAGTGCTGAAACAGTGCCTGGCATGTAGCAAGTGCTTCATAATTGTTATCTTTTATTATTACATTTCAACAGAGCATCTCAAAACTCTTTACAGCTCATAACTTATTCAGCCTGTGAGAAACCTATGGGAATGGCTTGGCTGTTAGTATATGCTCTTAACAAAAATTAAAGGAGAAAGTTAAATAAACCTAAAATCATTTCAGTATAACCTAATTTATCCAATATTGGAAATGTTTCTCAATACATTTTCCAGGCAAGGAAAAAAATTTAACATGTTGTTAATATAATTCCACTCCTGCTACTTAATAGCTATCCTATCCTATCCTATCTAACCTACTTAACTTTTCTGGGTCTCAAATAAGGATAATAGCAACTGACCAAAAGTACATGGTAGTTGCTGTGAAGATCAAGATAATTTAATTTGTACGGATGAACCACAGGTTAGAGGTTAAAAGCAGGAACTTTTGGAGATTTTCAGACATAACTTCAACATCCTGATTTCACCACTCATTACCTATGAGATTGTCTTGTTTACTTAAACTCTCTGAGCAACTTTCTCATATGTAAAATGGACATAATAAAACTACCTCCCAGGATTATTTTAAGGATAAACTAGATAATTTAAGTAAAAAGATTAGCGTTCAAAGACCAGTAATTATAAAGGATGCTTATGAAAATATTAATCTTTCCTATTTCCATATTACAAAATGGAGTATAAGCCCAATTTAATATCTCTTGAAAGACTCAAAAGCATTATGAGTATTAATTAAGTTGCAAAAAAAACTCTTAAGGCTTGTAGGGGTTTGCTTGCTTTTCTTCTAAAGGGTCACAGAATGCAATCCATTCAAGGTCTTCTGGTGCCTCGCTGTTCAAAATCTGTTTCCTTGCTATGCACTAATAAGAAGCTATCAGAAAGAGAAATTAAGGAAACAGTCCCACTTACAACTGCT
Source organism: Manis javanica (assembly GCF_040802235.1). Lineage (NCBI taxonomy): Eukaryota > Metazoa > Chordata > Mammalia > Pholidota > Manidae > Manis > Manis javanica. Next base: position 52,848,711 of record NC_133164.1, on the reverse strand, counting down.
TCAAAAAGAGTAAAATACCTAGGAATAAATTTAACAAAGGAGGTGAAAAACTTACACACTTAAAACTCTAAGACATTGATCAAGAAACTGAAGAAGACACAAACAAATGGAAAGGTATTTCATGTTAATGGATTAGAAGAATTAATTTTTTTAAGTGTCCATATTACCCAAAGCATTTAGATTCAATGCAATCCCTATCAAAATTCCAATGGCATTTTTCACAGAAATTAGTCAAACAATCCTAAAATTTGTATAGAACCACAAATGATCATAAATAGACAAAGCAATCTTGAGAAAGAACAACAAAGGTGGAGGCATCACACTTCCTGAATTTAAACTATATTACAAAGCTATAGTAATTAAAACAGTACAGTATTGGCATAAAAATGAATACATAAACCAATGGAACAGAACAGAGAGCCTAGAAAAAACCCCATGTACATATGATTAATGACTTTATAACAAAGGAGCCAAAAATATAAGGTGGGGAAAGGATAGTCTCTTCAGCATATAGTATTGGGAAATCTGGACAGCCACACACAAAGGAATGAAACTGGACCCCTGACTTATACCCCTATCTCAAAATAGATTAAAGACTTGAACTTACAAAACAAAACCATAAAGCTCCTAGAAGAAAACTAAGGGATAAACTCTCGGGCATCAGTCTTGACATTTATTTTTTGGCTTTGACATCAAAAGTAAAGGCAACAAAAGCAAAATTAAACTAGTGAAACTACATCAAACTACTAAGTTTCTGTACAGAAAAGAAAATCATCAAAATGAAAAGGTAACCTATGGAATGGGAGTATCTACAAATCATTTATCTGATAAGGCCTTAATATCCAAAATACATAAAGAACTCACACAATTCAATAGCAAAAATATTTAAAAATAAACAAAGAAAATAAACAAACTGATCTTAAAATAGGCAGAAGATCTGAAGAGACATCTTTCCATACAAGACATACAGATGGCCAACAGACACATGAGGATACTCAACATCACTAATCATCAGAGAAATGCACACTGAAATCACACCAGTCAGAGTGGCTAATATCAACAAGACAGGAAATAATGAGTGCTGGTGAGGATGTGGAGAAAAGCACCCTCATGCACTGTTGGCAGGAATGTTAACTGAGGCAGCCACTATGGAAAACAGTATGAAGGTTCCTCAGAAAATTAAAAAATAGAATTACCACTGTGATCCAGCAATTCCACTTCTGGGTGTATACCCAAAGGAAACAAAATAACTATTTCAAAGAAATACCTGTAACCTCATGTTGACTGCAGCATTATTTGCAGTAGACAAGACATGTGACCTGTATATCCATAGGCAAATGAACAGATAAAAAAAAATGTGATGCACACGCACACACATGCACACACACACACACACACACACACACACACACTCTCACAGACGTGCAGAGAATACTATTTGGTCATAAAAAGAAGAAAATACTGCTGTTTGTGACAACTTGGATAGACCTTGAGAGCATTATGCTACGTGAAATAAGACAGAGAAAGATAAATCCTGCATGACCTCACTAACACTGTAGTGGAACCTAAAAATAAACTCATAAAAACAGAGAACAGATTGGTGTCTGCCAGAGGTGGAGGGCCAAGGAAGTTGGCAGAAATGAACGAAGGCAGTCAAAAGGTACAAACTGCCAGTTATAAGATAAGTAAGTCCTGGGGAAAGCAGATCTAAGAGATACAAATCTTCTAACAAAGTAGTCATCAAAGTTCTCATCATAAGAAAAAAATGTAACTATGTGAGGTGAAGGATGTTAAGCTATTGTAGTTATCATTTTGTAATATGTGCTTATATCAACTCATTATGTTGTACACCTTAAACTAATAAACAATTTTATATGTCAATTATAACTCAGTAAATCTGGCAGAAATTTTTTTTTTAATTTTTAAATAAAAAATAAATGAATTAAGTCTTTTAGTACAAAGACTTTAGGATATTCCTTTGAGTTGTTTACAAAAGTCTTTGGAGGACCATTTCAAACTTAGATTTTGGTTCATAGATACCTCCCAGATAGACAATCAGACATTGTCTGATTACAAAGACTACTGAATTGTGAAAAAGAAGTCATTAAACATTATACCAGGGCTATGAACACTTTCTTGTTTAATTGCGTACTAAAAAACAAAAAACACATTCCTTAGAAAAATTGCGATGTGATTTGGTTTCCTGTGGCTAATCTGTACCTACCATTCCCTTTTCTTGGTGCTCTGGAGCACCTCTTTCCTTTATCAGTTATGTTTTCTAGTTGTTCTGTACACGCACTTGACTAAGAGTGGGGAAGGGTAGGCAGAGGGGAACTGAGTGGTATTCACTGACTCTGTGGCAAATGGAGCAGTTTGGGCTTCATCTTTTTTACTATTGATCTTTTTAATAATACTTTAGTCTAAACAGAGTTGCACAGAAATTTTTAGAAAACTTGAAAATCACAGATGTGCGTCACTTCAGAAAATACCATGTATAATATAGTTTTCCTGGACAGCTCAGTAAAATATTTTAGGCTTTATGCTATCTGTAAGAATACATAAAATCACTTAGGAGCACACAGAGTATTTCTTTAATACGTTATCAACAGAGTCAGATCTATTTTGCCTTTATCTACTGTTACATAGTCTAAATAGTTTAGATGCATTGATCACAGAAAATGTAGCCACAGAAATGTGTTTATATCCTGAAGAAACTTCTCAAAATCAACACTGCCTGATTGAAAGAAAAGTCCTAAAGGAAAGCAAATAAGTTTTACCTTTCTATTTAATGTGTTAAGGGCAAATATTTAGCTTCTGCATTGGTGATAACAGATGGGAAGAAGAGGAGCCAACATTTATTCAGCACTGTTATTTGGTGGGCACTTTTATAAAAAGATATCATCATATCATTTTGTTTTTCCAACAAGACTACATGTTATTAACTCCAATTCAAAAATGAAGAAACTCAAGTGCTAAGAAACTAAAAATAACTTGACCAAGAATATACAAAACAGCAAGTGCCTTGGCAAGAAAATAAGGATAAAGATCTGTTTTGCTCAGGTTATATTTAGTGTGTAGTTGCTAAGTACCATGTTAATGTTAAGAACCTCGTATGTTAATTGCAAAACAACTCAGTGAAGTACAAACTAATATTACCTCTACTTTACAACTGATGGAACTGAGGTCATGCAGTTAGTAGATGGTAAAATTTATTCATTCCCAAATTCACTTGCTAATCAGCATCTGTGCTCTTAATCACTGAATTTTCCTTGAGCAATATTGTACAGCTTCTAGTTCAATGGGATAAAAATGTATAATATGTGTCTTAAGCCAACTCCTACATATCTGTCCTAACAACAGATGTGCCGTGGATGATATTAAATGATATTCTCAAAAATCTATATGTTTCATATTTACATTTCAAGCCTAGGAATGGGATGTTTGGGGGCCCAACAAAACCTCAGGAAAAATAACAATGCCATTCTGAATAAGAGTAAAGCAAGAATAGTTAGCTATATTGATAACTTCCTAATTTGGTTCTCCTGCTAAAAATTACTTACTTTTTCGTATTTTCAGTGAGAGATCTTATCTCTTTATATATTTAAATACAGCAACCAAGCCAAACTGAGTTGTTCCCTCCCCACCTCTTCATTTTTCTTGCTAAGTTGTAAATAATAAAATGTTTGGCCTTAAACATCTTCTAATCTACAATAGGTCAAAAAATTATGTCAATACAGAACTTAACATCTATTCTGCTTAATTGTGTTGATTAAATTATCGGAAGATTTGTTGTAGATCACATACTGTAACCAGCCTCCACAAACATGTGAATACTAAGGAAACATAAGATAAACAAATGAAGATAGTTATTGATAAATCTATGGCAGGAGTTGTATTCTTAACTTTAAGTGATGATATCACACAGCAATCACACAGTATCATTAACTTTCGACTATACTATCCAAAGTTAGACAATACATGGATACTTAGGTGAAATAATTATAATAAAATATGCTAGATGTCAAACTGTGGAAATAGAAAGGAATTGTGAAACATTTCATAACTGAATATATGACACATACCAAATTATAAAACTAAACCCAGAAAGAATTCAGTGTCACAATAAGGGATATTTTGATAATTGTTTTGAAACTTTAGTATTCAACTATAAGAGCTCCCTGTTAAGGGATAAAGACACATCACAACTTTGCCTATTTTTTGTAGGAGGAATTGGATATTCTGTTAGATTTGAGGTTTTAAAATATTTAGAACTGTCATTTTCTCCTCTATTTATAATTTAAAATTTAAGGACAACTTTACAGTAACATTTTCTCCTTTTTTCAAGACAAACTTGGCCACAAAACAAAATACTACTTAAGCAGCACACCTACCTTACACCCAAAATAAGACTAGCTTCTCTCCTACTCATTTTCTGTTCGAATCCTCCTTTATAGTAGGATGAAAGGCTCTGTACAGGAAAGAAAGAGCATGAAATAATTAGTCCCACGTGTGCAGTGGCATGACCGCAATCCCATCACATGGCTGCAGTAAGAGTAATGTATTTTATTAGAAGTCAACTTGAAATTGCATGTGGCGGGGGGAGGGAGAGGAAAGCACTAAACAACAAAATCATTACCAAGATGAACTCAAAAAACATTAACAATATTTTTCACTTTCAAACGCATTATTTGAATTTGAAATTTCACATACACATCACAATTCAAATATATCAAATTTTGTACAATGAGATACAATGAAGGAATAAAAGAGATGAGTAGAAGCAAAAAGCCTGAACTTTTCTAAGCTCTGAAGTAATTTCTGATTGTATAACCTTGAGCAAGTCATTTAATGTTGATATGACAGCTTTTTGATTTACTAGACTGGCTGACAGAGAAAGAAGAGGAAGAACTGACAAAATGGGAGAAGAGCAGTATGGCTGACAGGCAAGCCAAGAGAGTCCTGAAAACTGGACTGAAAGGTCAGTGTCACTGGAGAGGCGTGAGCAAGGGGAGCAACAGTAAAGAGAGTCCTGGGGCCAGTTTATTAGGGGCTTTGTAAACAATGCAAGTAATTTAGGATTTTATTCTTAGTGGTAAGAGAAGCCAGAGCACTGGAGTAACATAATTTGACTGGGTTTTGAAAGGATTACTCTAAATGCTTTATGGAGAACAGAAAGAAAGGTGGAAGAGTAGAAGCAGACTAGTTAAGAGGATTTAATAATTCAGTCAAAAGATATTGGTGACAGGGCCCAATGTGGTAGTGAAGGAGGGGTACCAAGTGCTCAGATTCCAGATGTGTTCTGAAAGGAGAACTAACATTTGCTTGGTGGACTGAGTATAGGATATGAGAAAAAGAAAGGAAGTAAAGGTAATGTAAACATTATTAAATATTGTGCAGTACCCCCGCTTCAGAAGTAAAGGACTTATTCTTCAAATGCTGTGGCAGCTGCTGGTAGAGAACACTCAGCTGTCAAGCTCTTCAGAAACTGCTTTGGCTGAACGAAGTCAAGCTCATGCCCCCTTCCCTGAGCAGTCTCTACTTACCGATTGATTGACATGGGGGATAAACATTGTAGTTCTCTAGGGCTCTGCCCTTAGACTTCTTAGCTCCATTCACTCCCCAGGTGATTTCATTTAGTCTCTTGGCTCATGAGCTACCTGAGTTTCAGAGGTCCCCATAGGGATGGTTGAAGCCTCTGTTGAGACTGCACTGCTGCCAAAATTGTCACTCCATCTTCTTCCTTCTCTTCCTTCTGGAGCTGTTGATAAGAGCACTCTCTAATAAACTAACAGCTTGCTAATCTGTGTCTCAGTATGCTTTCTAGAGAACTTAAGCTGTAAATGGCTTCAAGGTTTCTGGCCTAAATGCCTAACTGCCATTTAGAAAAGGAGCAGTTGTCTGTGGGTAACAGATATCAGAAAATTGGTTCTAGATATATATTAAGTTTGAAATGTCTGTGAAGTAAGTGGAGAAATCTAACCTGGAGATAGCATTTGGGAGTCATGAGTATACAGACAGTGTTAAAAGTCCTAAGATTGAATGAGATCACTTAGTGAGTAGGCACAGATAAGAAGTCCAAAGACTAAGCCCTAGAGACTAATGCTTTGGTGGCATAGAAATGAAAAGCAATCAGTAAAGGAGACTAAGAAGGCCCAGCAATGAGGTAGGAGGAAGAGCAGATGCCAAAAGTGAGGAAGTGAAAAATAGTTTCAAACACTTGTGATAGATCAAGTAAGATGTGAGCTGAGAATTGATTGCTAGATTTCTCAAAGAGGAGGTCAAAGATTTTGACAAGAGCTGATGGGAGTGGGAGTAGGAGTCTGATTAGAGTGGGTTTGAGAGAGAACAGGAGGAAAGGAACGGGAGATAGCAAGTAACGCAGCCAACTTTTCGGGAACTCTTAATAGAGAAACAGGATGCATGAACTTGACTTTTGGAAGGGAAAACACATATATCACATGTATACATGTTTCTAAAACATGAAACCCTATTTTTCTAAGGAAAAACAAATAAGTGTATGCTTGCATAAAACAAAACCTGAATGTATATCTATCAAAATGCTATTTCTGGTTGGTGGAATTACAGATAATTCTTTACTTCTTTATGTTTATTTTAACTTTCTAAATTGTCAATAATGAACACAGGCTACTTGTACAATTAAGAAAAAGAAGGACTAAATAAAGGAAACCAAGGAAATTATCAGAAGTTAAAATAAGTCCTCAGGAGCCAGATCTGATCATTTATGTAAGTTGTTCTCTTTAAACAGCTTGTTATAAATTTTCACTTGGTAATAATTCCCTGGCAATTAATTAATTCAACAAACACATTAACATGTACTATGTGCCAGGAAATTTTCAAATGAGACAGATCAAGTTCTGACCTTCATTACACAGATGCAAATCCATCAGTGTGCCTGTGCTGTGAGGAATATGATGTACTCTTCCAAGTTTCAAGTAATCTACAATCTAGTGAAAAAAACAAAAAAACAATACCCTCCCTCCACATTGTGAGGGAAGCAAGGTATTCAAAGTACACATACTAATATGGTCAAATTTTATATAGAAAGAAAAAATACATATATATACACACACACATATAAAGGGGAATACATAAAGGAATCAGAAATAAACAGAAAAATATAAACAAAGGAATAGGATATTTAATAAAGAAATAACAGCTGGTTTTAAGGCTTCTCTCAGGAGACCAAAATTTTTACTAGAAGCATACTTTACTCCCTGATATATCCATGAGTATTCATTTACCTTAGGGAGCTGCAAAATTTCCATTTTTCAGCATAATAAACATGATAAATTGATGTTTCATGTCATTCCCACTACAGTCACAAAACTCTAATTAACCCTAAAAGCAGGTATTTTATCTGAGCAATTTTGTTACTTTCAGTTTTGCCCAGGTGGAAAAGGAGACTCAGAAAAGGCTACTTAAAATCCACCATCTGGATGAGTCTCATAACTTAAAACACTGACCTGCTTATGAATACGTCAATCTGTACATATATATAAGGAACAACTGTATCATCAAAACAGATGGAGTAAATGGCTATCAGAATTGCAAAGAACATAAATGGTGGAATGCTACTACTTTTATGTTGTTGTCTATTTGAAATACACCCTGAACCTTACAAATTATTTTATATTACTCTTTCATAAAGTATATATATATAAAGAACAGAAATCAAAATCATTTTCCTTCTAAATTTAACATTAAATACTGTAGTGTCAGATATTATTAAAGAAGATATGAAATGAACCAAGTTAAACAAGTCATCATTAGCTAATCCACTCAGCTTGAATACAAAAGTCCTCCAGACAACCAAAGAAGTATATCATTCCATAGTCTTAAGAAAAGAGAAAGGAGTTTTAAAGATGGCGCTGTGAGTAGGGCAGCAGGAATCTCCTCCCAAAACCATATGTATTTTGAAAATACAGCAAATACAACTATTCCTAAAAGAGAGACCAGAAGATATAATACAACAGCCAAGCTACATCTACATCTGCGAGAACTCAGCACCTCATGAAAAGGGTAAGATACAAAGCAGTGACCTGGCAGGACTCAAGCACTCTAACCCCAGCTCATCGGTGGAAGGAAAAGAATCAGAGTAGGGAGGGAGTAGAAGAACAGGACTGTTAAATAACAAGCCCTAGTAATCTGCACCGGGAGCATAGACACACATTGCATGGTGTACTGGATATCAGAGAAATGGAAAAGTAAAATCCGAGATGGAGACTGCGAGCAGGTCCCCACAGCCAGATCCCATGGGACAAAAGAAAAGCGGACACTTTAAAGTCTTAAAGAGACAAGGGCTTAACAGGTGGACAAAATCCTCCTGGCACCCCAAGCCCAGCAGGCTGGGAATCTTAAGGAACTTCAGGTTCCCTAACCCCCTGGGTGGCAACACAGCTCTGAAGCCCCTCACGGCGATAAACAGCCTGCCGTTCATTCTCCCCCACCGGCACTGCAAGCAAGCCAGCTGACCCACCACTGCTGCAGACCAACCAGGGAGCAGCCCTGACCACAGCAACCACAAAGAGTCTTCTCCCACCACGCAGCTCATCAGGCCAGATTCAAAGGCTGCTGCCAGCATGCTGCTGTCCCGCACTGACAGAGGAAGTTGGCACAAAGACCAGAAGGCACGAAGAGGGGCTGTTCTCGCAGAACACATGCCGCATGCCTGCGACCCCCCACCATGCCATAGGCCATCTGGAGGACTGCCTGACCCACAGCAGCTCAGGGAATTAAACCAGAGACTGCTCCCAGTGTGCAGGTAACCAGCACAGGCAGCAGAGAAGGGCAAGGCGACCAGCAAGCAGGAAGGGAGTTTGTTCTCCCAGCTGACACACACACCACCTGCCCACGATCACTTCTATCACCATGAAAAGACAGAAGGACCTGGTCCAGTCCAAAATAACTCAAACAACACAAGAGACAGGGACTGGTGAGATAGACATAAGCAATCTTCCTGAAAAAGAATCCAAAATAAAAGTCATAACCATACTAATGGAGCTGCAGAAAAACATACAAGAGCTAAGGGATGAAGTCCGGAGGGAGATAACAGAAAGGAAACAATCAATAGAAGGACTAAAGAGCAGACTGGATGAGATGGAAGAGACTGTTTATGGAATAGAAATCAGAGAACAGGGATAAAGAGAAGCTGAGGCAGAGAGAGATAAAAGGATCCCTAGGAATGAAAGAATATTAAGAGAACTGTGTGACCAATCCAAACGGAACAAATATTCCCATAATAGGGGTACCAGAAGAAGATGAGAGAGAAAAAGGGATAGAAAGTGTCTCTGAAGAAATAATTGCTGAAAACTTTCCCAAGCTGGGGAAGGCAATAGTCTCTCAGACTATGGAACCCCACTGATCTCCCAACAAAAGAGACCCAAGGAGGACAACACCAAGAAATATAATAATTAAAATGGCAAAGATCAAAGACAAGAAGAATATTAAAAGAAGCCAGAGAGAGAAAAAAAATCACCTACAAAGGAAAACCCATCAGGCTATCATCAGACTTCTCAACAGAAACCTTACAGGCCAGAAGAGAATGGCATGATATATTTAATGCAATGAAACAGAAGGGCCTTGAACCTAGACAATTACCAGATAAGCAAAAGTTGAGGGAATTTACCTCCCAAAAACCATGTCTGCAGGGTATTTTAAAGGGAATGCTCTAGATGGAAGTACTCCTGAGGCTAAACAGATGTCACCAGAGAAAATAAAATCACAGACAAGAAAGCAGACCAACCAGATACTAACTAAAGGCAAAAAAATAAAATCAGTTAACCACAGAAGCACTCAAAGGAAACACAAAAGAGTACAGAATAAAACAACCAACATATAAACAGTGGAGGAGGAAGAATAAGAAGGGAGAGAAATAAAGCATAATAAGAGAGTTAAAGTTAGATGCTCAGATAGTAAAGAAGCTACCCTTGAAGCTTGGTAACAATGAATCCAAAGCCTGCAATGGCAATATGTACATATCTATCGATAATCACCCTAAATGTAAACAGACTGAATGCACCAATCAAAAGACACAGAGAATTAGAATGGATAAAAAAGCAAGACCCATCTAGATTCTGCTTACAAGAGACTCACCTCAAACCTAAAGACATACATAGACTAAAAGTGAGGGACAGAAAAAGATATTTTATGTAATCAATAGGGAGAAAAAAAGCAGGTGTTGCAGGACTTGTATCAGACAAAATAGACTTCAAAACAATGAAAATAACAAGAGATAAAGAAGGATATTACATAATGATAAAGGGGGCAGTCCAACAAGACGATATAACCATTATAAATATATATGCACCCAATACAGGAGCACCAACATATGTGAAACAAATACTAATAGAATTAAAAGGGAAAATAGAATGCAATGCACACATTTTAGGAGACTTCAACACACCACTCACTCCAAAGGACAGATCAACCAAACAGAAAATAAGTAAGGACACAGAGGCACTGAACAACACACTACAAAACATGGACCTAACAGACATCTATAGGACATTCCACCCAAAAGCAGCAGGATACACATTCTTCTCAAGTGCACATGGAACATTCTCCAGAATACATCACATACTAGGCCACAAAAAGACCCTCAGTAAATTCAAAAAGATTGAAATCCTACCAACCAACTTCTCAGACCACAAAGGTATAAAATTAGAAATAAATTATACAAAGAAAAAAAAGGCTCACAAACACATGGATGCTTAACAACATGCTCCTAAATAATCAACAGATCAAGGACCAAATTAAAACAAAGATCAAGGAATATATGGAGACAAATGACAACAATAACACAACACCTCAACTTCTGTGGGACTCAGCGAATGCAATTCTATGAGGCGAGTATACAGCAATCCAGGCCTACTTAAAGAAGGAAGAGCAATCCCAAATGAATAGTCCAACGTCACAATTATTGAAACTGGAAAAAGAAGAACAAATGAGGCCCAAAGTCAGCAGAAGGAAGGGCATAATAAAGATCAGAGAAGAAATAATAAAATTGAGAAGAATAAAACAATAGAAAAAAATCAATGAAACTAAGAGGAGGTTCTTTGAGAAAATAAAATAAACCGCTAGCCAGAGTTATTAAGAGAAAAAGAGACTCCATACACAAAAACAGAATCAGAAATGAGAAAGGAAAAATCATGACAGAAACCACAGAAATACAAAGGATATTGGAGAATACTATGAAAATCTTTATGTTAACAAGCTGGATAACCTAGAAAAAACGGACAACTTTCTAGAAAATTACAACCTTCCAAGACTGACCAAGGAAGAAACAAAATCTAAATAGACCAATTACCAGCAAAGAAATTGAAGCAGTAATCAAAATCTACCCAAGAACAAAACCCCTGGTCCAGATGGATTCACCACTGAATTTTATCATACATTTAGAGAAGACATAATACCCATTCTCCTTAAAGTTATCCAAAAAATAGAAGAGGAGGGAATACTTCCAAAGTCATTTTATGAAGCCAGTATCACTCTAATACCAAAACCAAGCAAAGACCCCACAAAAAAATAAAATTACAGCACAATATCCCTGATGAACATAGACGCAAAAATACTCAACAAAATATTAGCTAATCGAATTCAAAAATATATCAAGAGGATAATACACCATGATAAAGTGGCATTCATCCCAGGGATGCAAGGATGGTACAACATTTGATAATCCATCAACATCATCCACCACATAAACAAAAAGAAGGACAAAAATCACATGATCATCTCCATAGATGCTGAAAAAGCATTCAACAAAATTCAACATCTACTCACCATAAAAAGTCTCAACAAAATGGGTATAGAAGGCAAGTTACTCAACATAATAAAGGCCATATGTAACAAACCCACAGCCAACATCATACTTAACAGCAAGAAGCTGAAAGCTTTTCACCTAAGGTTGGGAACAAGACAGAGATGCCCATTCTCCCCACTGTTATTCAACCTAGTACTGGAGGTCCTAGCCACAGCAATGAGACAACACAAAGAAATAGAATGCATCCAGATTGATAAGAAGTCAAACTGTCCCTATTTGCAGATGACATGATAATGTACATAAAAAACCACTAAAGAATCCATTCTAAAACTACTAGAACTAATATCTGAATTCAGCAAAGTTGCAGGATATAAAATTAATACACAGAAATCTGTTGCCTTCCTATACACTGATGAAGAATTACCAGAAAGAGAAATCAGGAAACAATTCCATTCACAATTGCCTCAAAAAGAATAAAATACCTAGAAACAAACCTAACCAAGGAAGTGAAAGACCTATACCTTGAGAACTACAAGACACTCTTAAGAGAAATTAAAGAGGACACTAACAAATGAAAATTCATCCTATGCTCTTGGGTAGGAAGACTTAATATTGTCAAAATGGCCATCCTACCTAAAGCAATCTATAGATTCAATCCAATTCCTATCAAAATACCAACAACATTCTTCAACGAACTGGAACAAATAGTTCTAAAATTCATAGTTCTAAAAGCCAAAGCTATCCTGAGAAAGAAGAATAAAGCAGGGGGGAACTCACTTCCCAACTTCAAGCTCTACTACAAAGGCACAGTAATCAAGACATTTGGTACTGGCACAACAGATCATAGACCAGTGGAACAGAATAGTGGAACAGAACCAGTCCAGTTATTAACCCAAGCATATATGGTCAATTAATATATGATAAAGGAGCCATGGATATACAATGAGGAAATGACAGCCTCTCCAACAGTTGGTGTTGGCAAAACTGGACAGCTACATGTAGGAGAATGAAACTGGATCACTGTCTAACCCCATACACAAAAGTAATTCAAAATGGATCAAAAACCTAAATTTAAGTCATGAAACCATAAAACTCTTAGAAAAAAAATAGGCAAAAATCTCTTGGACATAAACATGAGTGACTTCTTCATGAACGTATCTCCCCAGGCAAGGGAACAAAAAGCAAAAATGAACAAGTGGGACTATATCAAGCTGAAAAGCTTCTGTACAGCAAAGGACACCATCAGCAGATCAAAAAGGCATCCTACAGTATGGGAGAATATATTCATAAATGACATATCAGATAAAGGGTTGACATCCAAAATACATAAAGAGCTCATGCACCTCAACAAACAAAAAGCAAATAATCCAATTAAAAAATGGGCAGGGGAGCTGAACAGATAGTTCTCCAAAGAAGAAATTCAGATGGTCAACAGGCACATGAAAAGATGCTTCACAGTGCTAATCATCAGAGAAATGCAAAATAAAACCACAATGAGATATCACCTCACACCCATTAGAATGGCTACCATCCAAAAGAGGATGTGGAGAAAGGAGAACCCTCCTACACTGCTGGTGGGAATGTAAATTAGTTCAACCACTGTGGAAAGCAGTATGGAGGTTCCTCAAAAAACTAAAAATAGAAATATCATTTGACCCAGGAATTCTACTTCTAGGAATTTACCCTAACAATGCAGCAGCCCAGTTTCAAAACGACATATGCACCCCTATGTTTATCACAGCACTATTTACAACAGCCAAGAAATGGAAGCAACCTAAGTGTCTATCAGTAGATGAATGAATGAAGAAGATGTGGTACATATACACAATGGATTATTCAGCCACAAGAAAACAAATCCTACCATTTGCAACAGCATGGATGGAGCTAGAGGGTATTATGCTCAGTGAAATAAGCCAGGCGGAGAAAGACAAGTACCAAATGATTTCACTAATCTGTGGAGTATAAGAACAAAGAGGAAATTAAAGGAACAAAACAGCAGCACACTCACAAAACCCAAGAATGGACTAACAGCTACCAAAATAGAAATATCATTTGACCCAGGAATTCTACCTCTAGGAATTTACCCTAAGAATGCAGGAGCCCAGTTTGAAAAAGACATATGCACCCCTATGTTTATCACAGCACTATTTACAACAGCCAAGGGAAAGGGACTGGGGAGGATGGGTGGGAAGGGATGGTTAAGGGAGAAAAAAGGGGCATTACAATTAGCACACATAATTTAGGGGACAGGCAAGGGGAAGGCAGTACATTACAGAGAAGACAAGTAGTGATTCTATAGCATCTAAATATGCTGATGGATAGTGACTGTAATGGGGTATGTGGTGGGGACTTGATAATGGGGGGAGTCTAGTAACCATAATGTTGATTATGTAACTGTACATTAATGTTACCAAAATAAAAAAAAAAAAGAAAAGAAAAATTACACATTGTCTTGCCAATGGGTTTCAGCCCCGGGCAAGTTCGTTATGGATTCAATGTGACCAAAGAAATTTGACAGCAAAATGTTCTTGGAGTGAAAGGGTTATACCCAACTTTATTTCCAGGTGGCAGGTCAGTCACTAAATCCCATTCACTCAGAGTGAGTCTGCATGCAGCAAGCCAGTCTCTGCCTCTGGGCCCCTCTGTCTGCACATGCACACCGGTCCTCTGGGCCTCTCTGCCTGCACAGCTGTCCCACACAGCCGTCCTCTGGGCCTCTGTCCTCAGTGCCACCACTCCAGCCTCCGCTCTGCTCTCCTGCAGCCATGCCACCATGTTGTGCCCAGAGCACTGGCAGAGCTCTTTATATAGAGTCAACAGCCATGTATTGCCCACAGGTGTGCAGTGAGCTAGTCAACCAGGGACAGGTGAGAATCCTGGCCACAGGAACTCTCATTTTATCCACACACATTTACTATAAACTTTCATTGTTTACAATAATCTATTTTACTAATAAAGCCACAGAGATAATTTTAGTGTCATTTCTATAAATTTCACTTAACTATGAAGGCACAGACGTCCAATTTTAAAAATTACATTTAAATAAAAGAATACATTCACAAACAGAAAAGTTAAAGCCCTGAATGTAGATGAGTAACTTGGATTTTCCCCCCAGGAAATAAATTAGAGGTAATTAAACATTAGCTGAGTTAATAGTATACATTAATAGATTAAAAAAGCAAAAGGGTACTGTTTCAAAAAACATTCAGTAAAAAATGGGTCTTTTGCTTTCTGAAGTGCCTTTGAAATGAGAAAAGAGACATTTAAAAAAAGAAAACTCCATGGAAGTCCTAGAAAACAAGAAATGGGACAAGTAGCAAACCAGGACATGTAAAGAAATCCTTTGACTTGAAGGGACTGAAAACAGGTAACATTGCACATACAGAAAAAAATCACAGTAAGCCTTAATACCAGAAGAAAACCTTTTGAGGAAATCAAGAAAAAACACTAAATTCACAGTCAACAAACAGACAAAAAATTACATCACAGCAATTAATTAAACCAAAACAGCGGAGATGACCATTCCAAACTCAACTAATACAGAGCATCAGGCTCCTGCAACCTGCCACTTTTGCCCAAAGAAAAAAACTATATGCCTGAGATGCATCTTATTGTAGGTGACAGGTCCCAACAGAAGCAAAGGGAAGTCCCAGCAGATCACATTTCAGAACCCAGAAGGCCAGGGAGGGGGCAGTTACATTAAAGAATAAAAGATAAACAGCAGTCAACCTCTTCTGGACTCTGGAGTCCCAAGCCTGCCTCTGGGCTCCTTGCTTGGGAAGATATGCCTGCTGAAATAACCCACTACGTATTCACAGCCCACTGTCAACCCTCTTATTCAATTAAATTATGGAAGCAAGCCTACCAAACTGCTGAATGAGGTCACTTACATTAATCAACTTAGTCAGAAAACAGAACCAAGATGAACAAATAAAATTGGCTCTGGAAGAAAGAGATAAACCCAGAAGAAGAGACCTTGACAAAATCCCAACTAGTGTCTTAAGTTAATAAAAGAATAAGTTGCTATGAAAACAAAACAAAAATTTTCAGATATTAAAATATTACTGTTGTAAAAAATTAGTGGATGAACTTGAATAATAGAATGGCTATTGCTCATATAGTAGTAGGTGCTTAATGAGTATTTACTGAATGAATAGTAAATACCTATTAATACTTTAGCCTAATAAAGTATAAACTGGAGAACAGCAAAAAAATCACATAAGCATGCATTTATAGGTCTGCAAAATCACTTGTAGTTCTTTTGAACCTGAGTTTAATTATTTGTCAGTGTGTCATCCTTTGGAAGTTGGTCATTGTTCATGGCTAACTAAACCTTATAAAGCCTTTGCTAAAACAAGTCATTCATTCTCAAATTGCTGCAAGCCAACCTGACCTACCCAGATCTGCTTCTCTTCCCAGAAGTCAGTGTTTATGTTGCACTGCTTCTGTAAGTCTTCTTTGCATTGTCTCCAAACCACAGTTCATCACACTATAGCTTTCTAGAAATACGCTATCATTCATTCTTTCCTTATACTCAGCTCAGATGTGATAATGCTAGTACATAAATTTATAAACCCTATAGGATTTTCGAGTTGGAATCTTATAATTGTATATTTGAGATGTGGTGATATAAGGGGACTATTTCAAGATGAATGAAACTCTTGGGTAAGTTCCATCAGGACAGCAGCCATGTCTCTTTTGATCATCAGCTATACCCACCTCCTGGTACAGGGATTGGTATATGGTGGACAATCACTAAAATTATAAATGAATATAACTTAAGGAAATAAGTTAACTCAAAGTTGATGTAATACTATTAAAAGGAAATGATAATTTGCTTTCAAAAGCAGGAATAAGGTTAGATATAAAGATAGCATGACCAAGAAACTTGTAAGAAACTAAAACAACAAATTAGACAAACTACCTGACAGCATAACAAAGAAAAGAAACATCTGCAAATGTTGAAAAATCCAAGACATTTTCTGAGTATGAACTAGGGTGTATAAACAAAAATCAAAATGAGCTTTCAAACTAAAGCTTTCAAACAAAAAAAAAATCTTCAACTTACAGGAGATGAAATATTCTTCACAGTTTCTGTAATTACTTGTTCTAGAGGTTTCCAAATTTGAAATGCATAGCGACCTAAATGGTAACAGGAATAAAAGCAAATAAATATATTTTCTATAGTTAAAATCAATATTTACAAGACGCTTATCACAGTATTTATTGGTAGCTTCTTTTGTATATGTTATTTCAATAATATTTTTAAATTGTACCAGAAAGTCCAATTTTTTCAAATTTCTACTTTATTGGAGGAATTTCATTTTAATATTATTATCATAGCTATTAAATATATCAAGTTGTAGTTCATGATAAAATTATAAAATCTCCATCTTTGTAATATCTTACATTTATGTGATATATGTATATATAATATATATAAAAAAATATATGTATTATATATGTATAAGGTCAGAAAAATAATCTTAGTATTCTTTCCAAATAAACTGTAAAGTCCTTTTATATATAAAGATACTCATTAATCTAAAATGATTATGTATATTGCTTTTCACAGTGATAATCACTTTTAAATATATAGAAAATACAGTTTATGATCTATACAATATCACAGTGAGTTTAATGGAGTTACCTCTAAAGTCAAAAAGCATTTACATAGGAAATATTTACCAAGGATGTTTATTATCAATTTCTCATTGAGGGTAACTACTCTCTTAAAAACTTTTTTTAGTGTTTTCTTTCCATAGGCATCCTAATAATCAAAACTCCCATGACTCCTGACAGCTAAGACTCCAGAGTAAAAAAGGCTCTAAATTGTTTTGAGAGCATAGACAAGAATAAAATATTATCTGGCTAACTCACCTTCTGCATCCTAACCAGAATGCATATCTACAAAGACCAGTTCAAAATGTCCTGCTAGAAAACAAGTTAGGACGTTCTGGTCCTTAATTGGATTTCTAACAATAACCGTATTTGAGAAGCAGTATTTCCACTGGGAAAGTTCAACAACATAGACCTTTTAAAAGATGTTAGCTGGCAAAAAATACTAGTCGGTTCTGTGCAAACAACATAGTAAAGTGAAAAACAGGATGCTAGAAATGGGGAGATGTGAAGTAGCCCATCTGTAGGAGATAAGAAGCTCTTAAGATAAAGGAGAATATTAAATAAAGTGAAACAAAGTAAGGCTGAAACCCTAACTCATCCAAATCTCCTACCATATAGATGTCAACTTCTATTTGATTCAGCAATAGAATAAAATATAGCTTTTAAATTACCTGAAAATTCCTCCCAAACTACTCACCATCAGAGCCTGAGTGAAAAAAGCAGTTAAAGACGTCAAGAAGTAACATTTGGAGGTTTACATTAACCATAAACCAGAAAAGCTAGTTCCAACACTCTAAGTGTACTTTCTCCTAAATTCCACTATTCATTTGTATTTAGCTCTGGGAGAGAGAGACATCTGTTATTTAATATTCTAGTTAGTAATATGAATTTGGCAACAGTGTGGTATATACAGAATATATACAGTTCTTATTTTACTAAGAAGTCCCTGGCAAAGTACATCTTTCTCTAATTTCAAATAAAATCTTACACTTAAATTTGAAATAATGACAATTCTGTTATAATAATACTGAAAATGTTTTATGTTTATGGGCAAGTTTGTCAGAATTCCTTTTTTGACATGAGGTTTTTCTCATGAATGTCAGTCATTAAGGTGACTATTTTTAATTATTATTTATAATTAGTTCACTATTATTAGTGAATAGTACACTGAAGTTGTATAATGAGACACAAGACCTTGATGGCATAAAGACCAAAGAATCTGAGCCACTGTTTTCTTGATTTTAAAGTTACTGTTAAGGTGCTTTAAATGAAAGTTATGTGAAATTAAATACCATACAAAACAAAACAAAAATCTTGTATATATGTCTTATTTCTCTTTTAGATCTTACTGAACTCCAGATTATCACAATGGACTGTAGCTTTGCCTTAAAAGATGCAATTAACAAGATCAAATCCAAGGAACTTAGAGACACAAATGCTATAACAAAAAATGTAAACCTTTATCAACAAGAAAATGCTCTCAGATTAACAATTAGAAAACAGCTACACAATTTAAAACTATAAGTTAAGTTAATGACTGGAAGAGAGCAATTTTGCTTTAAATCTTTATAACTATTCTTTCTAAAAAGGTGATTTTGGCAGTAAAAGAAATTCTTCTGGGTTTCTCAAAGAAGTACACCACCAATATGTTAAAAATGAAGTAATAAATACACTATGGGAAACAACTATGCTCATCAGAGAAACTGCAGCTCAGGAAATATGTAATCTTATCAGCAAAAAAAAAAATATGGTCCAATAAAGGAACCCCATATCACTTATACTGCTTCATAGTAGAGATTTTTAAAAACTAGTACACTATAGCTGAAACTAAAAAAAGGTCAGGAAGATCAGTTATTATTGGGGCTAGTTGTCCTAGCTTCTGTATTATTAATTTTCTTCTCCACGAAGCTTATCTAAATTTTGCTATACCGACAAATGTTCAGTGACTATATAAATGGTGGACAGAATGGGGACCAATAAAGTTTCAAAACCAAATACCTCAGAATGTTAAGAGTTCCCTCATAAATCACTATAGAAGCCATTTGGAAAGATTTCTTCTGCAACATTTATCAATGAAAAATATCCTTTATTTATCGATGAAAAAGATCCTTTATTTGTCTTACCTGCAAATGCAAGAGCTGCAACACCCAGTCCGACAGCAATCAAACTTCTTGCCTATGGAGGAAAAAATGATAATCATTTCTAGTGTTACACACTGAGTTTTTTAAGAAAATAATTTTAAATAATGTGAATAATAATGCTAAACATCACATTTTTCTCAAACTCTGCTGTGAATAAATTTTTTTTTAAATGCAGTGTCTAAGGGATTATTTCTGTTGTGCACTATGTCAACTCATTTTCAGTGAACTAAACTAATTCTAGATTTCATTTAATTTCCATATATTTGAATTCATTCTAACCATTAGCTTTTATGTTACCCACTACTAAAATGCTTTCTACAAACTATTCTTATTAGTGGGTTTAATGTATTTATAATCTATAAAAATAAATAGTACATATTTCTTCCTCCATTACATTCATGATACTCAAGAGCATCTGCTATATTTAAAAATCTGACAGAACACTAGATTCATGTTTAGTGGAGAAGTCAAACTGCCAAAATTAGTAAAAAATGATGAATAATTTAAAAGCTAGGTTATTTCTACCTTTCTAGACCAAAGTAAAAATTTGAAAATAAGAGCCAAGAATTCAGAATTTAAAGTCATGAACTCTTTCTGGTAAAAATTTATTTTAAATTGGCTATACACTCCATATTATTCTATGCTTTTCTCTATGCTATGTAGCAGAGACCAATGGTTGCCCCCCTATATACATGTTCCCTTTCTTGTATAGGATCAGAAATTCCTATTTTTAGTAAGGCATGTATTTCCAAGCTTCCCTTAGACTTAGGTATGGCTATGTTAAGCAGAGTATGTGTGCAACTTCCAATGAGGCCTTCAGGAGACCGAGGGATGTCCTTTTCCATTCCTCCTTCCAAGTATAATATAGCCATTATACCTGGAGCAGCCATCTTGGATAAAGAAGGAGGAACAATGAAATTAAAGGACACTGTGTACCTGGATGATCACAGAGCTGCCATGGCACCCTTGGACTGCCTCTATTTGCAGGAAATAAAAATAAAATTCTATCTTCCTAAGCCATCATTATTTTCAGTTTTCAGGTACATGCAGCCAAATCAATTTTGATGGATACAAAATTAAAGAGAGACACTATAGAAGGGTTTTTGATTGATTAGTGGTGAGAGAGGTAAATCCATAAAATTAGAAAAGAGTAAAAAAGCTAAAATACTCTCACTAGGGAACAGAATGGATTCACTTCACATTGGTGTAGATGTGGTACAATGGAGGCTGAGACTGGAGGGTTGGTAAAACCAAAAAGCTCTATAGCCATCAGTTTTCAAATTCTATAAGGCATACAGATCTTAGGACACCAAAGCCTCAAATCTTCAAGGAAAGACTCTATAATCACAGACCCAAAGGACAGTGACATGAAGGTGCTCTAATTTCAGTTCCAGTAGCTCTCTCAGAAATCTAGAACTCTTCATAATAACAAGAAGGCTTCTCTTTCTCAGTTCCAGTTCTAAGATACACCTTTTCACCAGGCAGTGACTAGAAGATTCTTTTCCTGGAGGAGGAGGGAAACGTTAGAGCCAGCTATCCCAAGAGGCAAAATGGTCTTCAAGGTTCCTTTCAAGTGTCTAGACTTAACTGTTCCTGAACAGAAGGGAGGTGACTACTGATTTAAAGATACTCCTTTTTGGTATATTTCTGCCATTTTCTAGAACTTCCCTAGAGCTATGTATTTTGAGTTTTGCAATTTTATTTTCCACTGGTTCACTTTAAGGACCTTCAATTCAACTAAACTACTCAACTGTTTCATGTGTGCATTTTTTTCCCTTCCTTATAACCTTGCTTATTCTTTCATCTACTACAAATATTTATATTTCTCTATCTGGATCTGACTTATTCTTAGTATTTCAGCTTGAATTTACCACAGAATGGTAGATATCTGTATCTATATCTATATATAGATATATATAGTTGACCCTTAAATAATGCAGGTTTGAACCACACAGGTCCACCTATACACAGACTTTTTTCAATAAACACATTGAAAAATTCTTTGGAGATTTGCAATAAGTTGAAAAAACATTCTATTTTCACTAGCTTACTTTATTGTAAGAATACACCATGTAATACACAGAGCATAGAATATGTGTTAATCAATTGTTTATGTTATTGGAAAGGGTTCCAGTCAAGAGGAGGCTATTAGCAGTTAAGTTTTAAAGGTGTCAAAAAACTATTGGTGGATTTTTGACTACATAGGGGATCAGTGCCCCTAATGCCCATATTGTTCAAAGGTCAACTGTATAGAATTCCTCCACATTAATACAAGATGGACAATCCAACAGAAACATGGGCAGAAGATTAGGTCAGAGACTTCACAGGAAAAAAACTAAATGGCTAATAAACATATGAAAAGGTACCTAAATAAAGAGTAACTAGGGAATACTAACAATAACAAAAACAAAATGGTATACAAATATTAATATCAGTAAAGATCTCTGGCCTGTGTGGAATTTGTTTTGTCCTCTGATGCAACCTACGCACCAAAAAACAGTATCTACACTTCCTAGGGTTATTGTAAAGAAAAAAGGTACTAATTTGCATGTAGATGTTAACATAGTGGCCTGGCACATGGTAAACAGTCAGTAAATGTGAATCACTTTATATTATCAATACAAATAACTAGCTACTACTGAATATAAATGGTATAAAAAGTATGAAAATGTTTTATAAACCCTTAAATTTGAGAAGTGGTTTTTTGATTAAGCTATACAAAATGAACTGGTCTCCCCCAAATTAAATAGTCCAAATTTTTACAATTGAAAAATGCATATTTGAAAAATAATAAGTTGAAGAGTTGAATAATTTTAATTTCATTTTTACAGATTATTATTGCATCATTTTTACTATTTTAACTACTCAAAATATAAATAGTTGCCTCTACAAATTCCACAGAGATTTTTATTTCAAGGTATTTATATCTGAAACGTTAAACCACTACACATTAGATTGTTTTTCACTTTAATCTAAGAATATGTAAGGCTAAATTGTGTTTAACAGTAAAATTCAATTTAGTTTAACAAATAAGTATGGAGCACTCTGCTGAGTATTAGCCATTTGTCTCTCCTGATTCACTCTCCACCCTTCTCTCCCTGGCTCTATACTTGTCTCTCCTTATCTCTAAACATTACATTACATTATCCAATCCTCACTTGCCCTCTAGTTTTTTGGTTGGGTTTTACCAGTGAAAGCAAGTGCCAAACAGAACCCATGCTCGAGTCACCAATCCCAGGGGATGATGCCAAACAATTTGCCTATTGCATCTTGCTATGAAAGTTGCCAAGGAAAACACAACACTGTCAAGCACTGAATAGAACAATGCTTTACTCACAAAGAAGAAACAGAGTAAGCTTAGCTCCAATTGTATACATCAGTCCCTTATGGGTAACAGGTGCCTCCAGCAGTCAGCTGATGAAAGGAATTTGGCCTACAAGCACCCTTCTTGTGCTGCAGCAGGGCCCCTCTCCTTTTCCATCCCACACTATCTCTGGAGTCTAAAATACTAGGGGTATGCCTGGGGGCCAGTAACTTTGCTTAAGCATAACAAAGAAACACTCATGTAGCCTCAAAAAGAAAGATAATCCCACAAAGGTGGTAAATCTAGCACAGGCTGCATAGGCTCCTCTACTCTTGGTAAAAAAGTGTTCCAAACTCAAGGCCCATTCTTATGTGACTAAGCAAAGTTGAAGGCTGTGCACTTGAAACTGTCTTTCCCAACAGGAAGCATCAGCAGAAAAGAAAAGAATGAAAGGATATGGAAATATTCCCTGCTATGTGTCCGCTCTGGCCACAGCTCCTGTTGAAGGGCTCCTCTTCCATGTCGACAACTCTAACTGGGTTCTGGAACACAGTTCCCAACCCTTGCCCCTTTGCCTGGGTAGGTAAGAGCCTCCAACTGAGGTTAATCTCAGGGTGATTCACTATCCCTTTTTGTTTCCTTAAACCATGTCCACACCTCTGCAAATAATTCCTTTATTAAATGGTCTTTCAAAAAAAAAAATTAGTACTAGGACACTCACTGATACAAACATCACTATATACAAGTCCCTATACTATGTACAAAGACAAAGCCTATCTTGAGTCCATTGGACCTTAACATGGTGGGCCTACAATGTTTACATTCATCTTCCAAAAATCTTAATTTTTATCCTTGTTACAACATTTATTGTACTAATTTACAGTTAGATGTGTCTCCTTTCGTTTTCCTATATACCAGGAGCCTTCTAAAAACCTGATGAAATCTATGGGTTATCACCCCAGAAAACCACACACATAAAATATATATATATATACATCACAAAATTTTTGTATATAATTTAAGAGGATCTATGGGTTTCCATGAAGCCTATCAGAACACAAACCCCAACATAAGAACTTCTGTAAAAAACAAATAAATAAATAAGCTCACTGAAGTCAAGAAAAGTGTCTCATTTACGTTTGAGCTCCTAGACAACATCAGATGACCTGCCACATATACTTCATTTTTCATTCATTCAACAATACAGTAAGAAAAAGAATTTTGATTCCAAAATTATACTCTATTTCTAAAGAATAACATTGTGTAACCTTAAAAAGACAACAAAAACAAACCCAAATTAGGTAGATCATTTGAGTAAATAAAGGATGTTCAATAAATGACCAAAAACTGTGCATACAAATCTTATTTATCCACACTGAATGGAAGAAGTACAGCACAGCTAACCAAAACCTCATTTCCTTATTGTAATTAAAACCCCTCATTGGAAGGAGGTTTTATCTGATTTATCTCTTTAATTGTATTTTTAATTAATTTAATAGAACAGTTTATACTTTGGAGCATTAACAACTGAAAACAAAAATACATTATTTGGAAGTTGAACTCAACTTGAAATAAAAAAAAACTTTTTTTTAAATTAATGTATCTTAGACAACCAGCTTCTATACTCTAAAATAACAATAAAGGTTGGGCACAAGAAAAGACCCACAGATCAATGGAACAGAATTAAAAGCCCAGATATAAACCCACATATATATGGACAATTAATATATGATAAAGGAGCCATGGATATACAATGGGGAAATGACAGCCTCTTTAACAACTGGGGTTGGCAAAATTGGACAACTACATGTAACAGAATAAAACTGGATTACTGTCTAACTCCATGCACAAAAGTAAATTCAAAATAGACAAAAGACCTGAATGTAAGTCATGAAACCATAAAACTCTTAGAAGAATACATATAAAAATGTATTGAATATAAACAAGAGCAACTTTTCCCTGAACACATCTCCTTGGGCAAGGGAAACAAAAGCAAAAATGAACAAATGGGACTACATCAAACTAAGAAGCTTCTGTACAGCAAAGGACACCATCAGTAGAACAAAAAGGCATCCTACAGTATGGGAGAATGTATTTATAAACGACACATCTGACAAGGGGTTAACATCCAAAATAAATAAAGAACTCACATGCCTCAACACCCAAAAAGCAAATAACCCAATTAAAAAATGGGCAGAGGAGCTGAACAGACAGTTCTCCAAAGAAGAAATTCAGATGGCCAACAGGCACATGAAAAGATGCTCCACATCGCCAGTCATCAGGGAAATGCAAGTTAAAACCACATGAGATATCACCTCACACAAGTTAGGATGGCCAACGTCCAAAAGACAAGGAACAACAAATGTTGGTGAGGATGTGGAGAAAGGGGAACCCTACTGCACTGCTGGTGGGAATGTAAATTAGTTCAACCATTGTGGGAAGCAGTACGGAGGTTCCTCAAAAAACTAAAAACAGACATACCATTTGACCCAGGAATTCCACTCCTAGGAATTTACCCAAAGAAAATGAGATCCCAGATTCAAAAAGACATATGCACCCCTATGTTTATCGCAGCACTATTTACAATAGCCAAGATATTATAGAAGCAACCTAAGTGTCCATCAGATGAATGGATAAAGAAGATGTGGTACATATACACAATGGAATATTATTCATCCATAAGAAGAAAACAAATCCTACCATTTGCAACAACATGGATGGAGCTAGAGGGTATTATGCTCAGTGAAATAAGTCAGGTGGAGAAAGAGAAGACCAAATGATTTCCCTCAATTGTGGAATATAACAACGAAGCAGAACTGAAAGAACAAAACAGCAGCAGACTCAGAGTCCAAGAAAGAACTGGCAGTTACCAAAGGGGAGAGATGAGGGAGGGTGGATGGGGAAGGAGGAAGAAGGGGATTGAGGGGCATTATGATTGGCACATATAATGTAGGGTGGTCATGAGGAAGACAGTGTAGCACAGAGAAGACAAGTAGTGACTCTGTGGCATCTTACTACACTGATGGACAATGACTGCAATGGGGTGTGGGGAGGACTTGATAATATGGGTGAATATAGTAATCACAATGTTTTTCATGTGAAACCTTCATAAGAGTGTAAATCAATGATACCTTAATAAATAAAAAAAACAATAGAAGTGTATTTCATAAAGTTTTCTATGGACATACTAAGAGTCTTAGATATAAGCAAGTAAGCTAAAACTCTAACCTTAAAACTGGTCCAGAAAAATAATGATTGGTTTCCCAGAAAAATATATAATCTACTACCAGTTGTTTATTCACTAAAATTATTTTTTTTTCAGACAAATTTAGAGATCTCTGAAATAACAAATTTCCCCAGCTCTACACATACATGAATGACCCAAAGGGGAAAATAAACTATCTAATTGCAAATATAGAAAATACAAAGTACAGGAGAGTCAATCTGAAATCTGAGCTAGAAGTTCCCATAGAACTCCTGACCATACCTGTATTTGACCTTAATTTTTAAAAGCAAAATAACATCTAAAACCTACTGGGGATTTTAAATAGTCTACGGTTCATTTGGCGTAACTGTATGAATATCAGAGAATTCCATCAACATCATCTTTATTTTACCACTGTTGAGAAAAATTTCATATGTGCTTTATCACCACGCTATTTCACATTTACTTAAATTTCAGCATTGTATCCTCAGGCTAACAGGATCTATTTATTTATTTTATATACAACACCGTATTTGATCCAGTGTCAGGGACATGATGTACTTCAATTTTTATTTTGAATGTTTTTAAACAATGATGCTTTAAAACTAAATTGCCAGTAACAGAATGACAAAAATGACATTGAAAAGACCACTTAAAAGCAAAATGGTGAATCAGGAATAGTGTTAGTACCACAGGCACAGTCATTTTCTACCAACTAGGTAATCACTAGGTTAAATGTCTGAAATTGTTCATGCAACTAGATCGACATCATGGTACACCTGTGATTTTACAGAAACTAGAGAAATGTCGCTATTTCTCTGACTTAGGAAAAATTAGAATATGTGTTGAAAATACATCAGGTACTGTGATTTAAAAAGATATATATATTTACCTTGTACTCTGGCCTAAGCTAAAACTGCCACAGGTGTCATATACATATAGGAAACAGTAAATAGTAAACATGGGTGCCATACATGGCGTTATTTTGTTTATGATTTTTTTTTTAATATCCACATGGCTGCCTTGGGTAAACAATTTGAAACATATTCTTTGAAGATTCAGATATGTATGGATTAGAAAAATAGCTAGGCCTACAGAAGATCTAAATAAATTCTTGGATGTATTTTTCTTTTCTGTTCAAGATTAGGCTAGCACATACTTAAAACAAGCTGATCTTTCTATAAAAATGCACACATACATACCTAAAAACTAAATCAGTTAAAAATCAGTTTAAAGCTCCACCCACTAATTCTTTTACAAATGTCCAGACTGGTATTTGGGAATAGTGGTCTATGTAAGGAAAACAGAAAGCATTCTAGAGAAGTTCAGAGCGCTGGGGGTGTGAAGGTGTGGTAGGGGACAGACAGCAGAATAGACATCCACGCTGGGTACCAACTGATCAAAACAGGCACGTGAAGCACAAGAGTCTGGCTTGGGGAACAGCCCACTAGCCAGCCACCAGCCATCAGAGTCGGACGCCCAAGAGTCCGTCTAGATTTCTTAGCCTGTCTCCTCCCCTACATCAAGTTGATTACCATGTTCTGATGATTTGGCCTCTTAAATGTCTCTTGAAGCCCACAGTCTCTCTCCATTTCCCCTGCTCCTGCCCGACTTGAGGCCATGTCACTCTTCCCCTGGATTATAGGAACAACATCCTGACAGACCTCTGAGCACAAACTGGCCTTTCTCTGGGCCACTGTCACCTCACTGCCGGAGGCAAGCTTCCCTGGGGCAGATTCAACCATGCCACTGCCCAGGTTAAAGCCCATCTCTGGCTTGCAGAGAAAGAGCATGGTATAAATGGCAGGCACAAGTTGGCCCCTATCTAGCCACAAAAAAGACAAAGAAAACATTCTATTTCCACCAAATTAAGAAATTCAATATTTTAACAATCTCATCATGGTCATCAAGGAAAATAAAGATGATATGTATACACACAGTAAGTTTATGTGATACTAGCCAATGGAATTCAATTTTTAAAAATTCATGATAACTTGAGATTATATTTGTCAAAAACGCCAAAAGCAGTTTTCACTGCATTCCCTTTGACCATATACAACATAAGAATATTTTAGACTTAAAAATGTCCAAGCATATGCACAACAGCAGTGCAGAAATCAACAAATACCTAATTCTCAATGAAATCACTGATTGGTTTCAAGTGGTTGGAGAGTTACCATAGAGAATCACCTGCTTAGACTGCTAAATCTAGCTGAAGAAAATGTAATGTACACACTAAGTAACATCATTACAAAATTATGGTTTCTGATGTGTGCTGCATATTCAAATCTGCTATCATCATCTTCCTCATGCTTAATTCGTACCATTCCCCATTCCTCTTTGCTCTTACTATTCTAAATTTTTACTCTTTTCACAATCCTTCGTGTTTTCCATCCATGCAGCAGCATTAACTCCATCAATCTTCCATTCCTGGATGTATGGATAATCCACGGGCTTGAAAGTTAATCAGGCCCAGGCTCCCATTCCATCTCAACATTTACCAGCTCTGTGGCCCTAAGCTGATCTCTTTAGGCCCATTTCCTCATTTACAAAATGGGAATGTGAATACCGATGTCACAAGATGCTCAAAATGATTTATGAGATAAGATTACGAAAAATGATCAGCACACTGTTTAAATGTGGCAGATGTCAGTCCTTTCTTCACGCCAACATCTTTCACTCCTTTCTCTTCCTTTCTGCTCAGTCTTCCCGGAAAATTTCTACTTATTCAACAACAAATAGTTTCAAGGTCATCTCCCAGTGAAGCTTTCCCTGTCACCTCCTCACCCATGTAAAACTCTTTAATGCCCAAATACTACTCAGCAGATCTATCATAATATTTACGCATTATTTAGTAATAGTTTACCGGTCTATTTCAAATGTCTTTTAAAACGTGAGCTTCTGGACATAGATACTGTTCATCTCTGGATTTTCCAGAATCTAACAAAGTACCTAGTACGAAGTAGGTTTTCAAAAGTTTGTATAATGAGATGAAAATGATCTTAAGAAACTTCCTCACCATCCAGATGCCTTTTGGAGCCTGTATTATTTGTATACTGTATTGATGTCTGCTACTGAATGGAATTATATTTGAAATAAGAAAATATAATGGAATGGTAGTCAAATTTAATGAAGAAACTAACATATAATCATGTCTCAAAATATTCTGGACCAGGTAAATACATCCAAGAGTCTCACGGAAGACAAAGAAAATGAAGTTAAGGATCTTGTGTCAGATAAATTTCATTACAAAAATGAAATGAAGATAATCCACAGGTCCATGTAGGAAAATGTGGAAGGAATACCTGAGTTATTAAACAAACATAAAGAAAAGTAAAGAAATGCCCATTTAAAGAGGTAATTTTTCAAGTAGCCATTTGGAGGATATTCCCCACCTCTGATTGGCTGGTTGGTTTCCATAAATGCTCAGTAAGTGCCTACTATGTGCCAGTCAAAATTCTAAGTCCTGGGGATATAGACAAAACTCACTCTTGTGAAGCCACATTTTAGCATGATAGACAGAAAATAAACGAAATAAATTGGGAAAATATACAACAGAAAGTGGTATGTGCTATGGAGAAAATAAAACAGGTAAAGAAGTAGGTGTGTGTTAGTATGCTGAGCGCAGCAAATTTAGATAGAGTGAGCAGGGAAAGCTTCACTGAAAAGGTAGCTTTAGGGGGAAAAAACTGAAGAAAGTGACAAATCCATGTCAGTATCTAAGGAAAGATCACTGCCGGCAAAGGAAACAAGCGTGAAGGCACTACAGGGGTATGGCTGTTGTGCTTAGAGAACAGCCAGGAGGGCACTGTGCACAAAACAGAAGGTGTGTGTGCTGGGGCAGGGGGTGGGGAGAAATAGGCATCAGGTCAGAGGCAACAGGGGACAGCTAATCATATCGGGCTGTAGGAGTCAACCTAAGTACTTTAGCTTTGAGTGGTATGAGGCATGATTATTTTGAACAGAGGCCTGAGATTATCTTTAGAATTCTAAAATGATCACTGGTTGCTATGCTGACAACAGACATGTCAAAGTCAGAGACATGGAAATGAGTTAGAAATATACTGAAATAATCCAAGAAAGAGATAATGGTAGCTTGGATCAAAGTGGTTAGTGATGGAGATGAGAAAAAGTGGTCAAACTCAGGATCAATTTTGAAGATAAAGCCAACAAGATTTGTTGAGAAAAATGGATGTGATGAGGTATTAGAGAAACAGAGGAATCAATATCCATCAATTGATGAATGGATAGAGAAAATGTAGTGTGTATATTTAATGGAATATTATTTTAACTCAGGGAGAGAAAATTCTGGGCAAATACCTCTGAAACCAAAATCAGTCAAAGGGAGAAATAAAGTTTATTTCTTACAAGCAGTCACCCACTTCTGCTCCCCAGTGTCTCTCACAACCAGGCTGCAGAAGCCCCCACCCAAGCTCTGTGGTCCAGATAAGCCTCTCTTGCGCCTGTGTAATTATTGCTATGGGGATGGACTACTTCTCTTCACACCCTGGAAACACCCATTGTATGGAGATGCACTAAAGCCAGGCGAGAGGTTCTGGAACTATTGTTATTTTACCCACAATTATTAACCTATAAAAAAGGAAATTCTAGCATTTACAATGTGGACAAACTTCGAAGATGTTATGCAAAATGAAATAAGCCAGACACAGGAAGGCAAGTATTGTATGATCTCACATATATGTGGAATCTAAAAAAGCCGAACTCACAGAAGCAGAGAATAGAATAGTGGCTGCCAGGAGCTGGGGGTGGGAGAAATGGCTGTCATTGGTCAAACTTTCAGTTATCAGAGAAATAAGTTTTAGACTTGAAATTTGCAAACAGAAGAGATCTTGAATGTTCTCCCAACACACACACACACACACACACACACACACACACACACACACACACACACAAGGTAACTATGGAGGTGATAAATGTGTTAACTTGATTGGAGGAATCATCTCACAATGTGTATGTATATCAAATCATCACATCCTACATCTTAAATATATACAATTTTTTATTTGTCAACTATACTTCAATAAAGTTTGGGGGATAAAAAGGATGTCAAGGTATTGCCTTAAATAATTGGGAGAACAAACTTGCCTTTTGTGAAGAGTACTGGGGCAGAGGGAAGGGATGTCATAAGCTCCTTTTTTTGGACCACTTTTTCTAAAACCATGCCATGATGAGTATGATAAATAAAACCCAAGCAGAGCAGTATGTGAATTCACAACACCTGGGGGGAAAAATGGGCATCATCTGTTAATGAATAGAAGAATGAGCAAATTGTCTCAAAAAACATTCTTTGTGACTCAATTCTCAAGGGTTAATCACAAGCAAATCAGTTTCTGCTGAACTCAGTGTTTTATGCTGTCTTTTATCACTTGGTTCAGTTTCTACAAAGAAAGCTCTGAATTTAAACAACAGCAAGTGGAAGGGAGAAAAAAGAAAGGACACAGGAAGACTGCTGCCAAATCAACAGAACTTGGGAAAGAAGGTATTTGCACATTCAGAACAAAAGAGGGGAAGGGAATTTATATTCAAGAATAAGTGTCAGACATGATAAAATGACATAAGGAAGAGAATTTTTACAATTATCCTTCCCTAAAATCTTCAAGAGAGCATGAATTCCACAGATTCCCATATCAAAATTGGACCAATCTGTGTTAGTCTACCTGGCTCTCACCATTATTGTTTCATTGCCAAAAACAAATTTGAACTTCTCTCAAAACACCAATTCCCATGAAAATCTTTAATTAAGTAAAAAGGAAAGGCAAAGCTAACTACATCTGTGTTTGCTCTATTTTAAAGCCATTTAATTTATTTTAAACCTCAGGCAAGCATTATTTCTACAGCAAGACTAGAG
Source organism: Manis javanica (assembly GCF_040802235.1). Classification (NCBI taxonomy): domain Eukaryota; kingdom Metazoa; phylum Chordata; class Mammalia; order Pholidota; family Manidae; genus Manis; species Manis javanica. The sequence goes on along the minus strand of NC_133164.1, from coordinate 52,816,785 downwards.
AGTAAATAAAAGGGCAAAACAAAACCGAAGCAAAACAATAAAAACCAAAAGCCAAACATAATAACAGAAACAAGACTCTCAGGTTTATATCCAATGTGTACTTCTCCAACTCTCTAATATAATTAACAAAAATTTCCCTATTTAATACTTATTGTATGTAAAGATTATCCTAGGAATAATCTTTGAAGTACTGTTTTGCATTTATCTAGTGACTGAAGTAAACCTTGTCTCTACTTCTTCTAATAACATAAGCAGCTTTCCTTATACACATTAAACAAGACTGGTCTAAAAGCCCTGCCCCAACATCAGCGCAGCCCTGGATGCCCCCGAGAGAACTAGGAGCCCCTGGGATCATCAGAGGTCTCCCCACCCAGGCCGCAGACTTAGTTTCAAGTTCTTAAACCGAAGTGATGGTCCATTTTATGTGTCAGTTTGACTAGGTCAGTCAATTAAACACTAATACTGTGCAGGTATTTTGTACATGTGGCTAACATCTACCATCAGTTTACTTTAAGTAAAGGAATATATATTTAATAATGTAGGTGAGCCTCATCTTATTAGTTGAAAGACCTCAAGAAAAAAAACAAAGGTTTCCCTGAGAAAGTAGAAATTCTACCTTAAGAATCAGCTACAGCCTGAAAGTTTCCAGCCTACATGCCTGCCCTACAAATTTTAGACTTGCCAGCACTGTGTAAGCCAATTCCTTGAAATAAATACATGGATAAATAATACACACTCACTACTTGGTTCTGTTTCTCTGGAGAACTCTGACTGATCCAGATTTCTGCTGGGTTTCAGGACCAGGAAATAATGCTTTTTGGCATATTCCCTTGATTCATTCATTATGCACCAATTCAATATTTAAACATTTAATCTGGGTGTCTATGCAGAGAGCACACTACAGTGTAGTGCGAGGCACTATACTAGGGTGGAGATACAGATCAACAGGATGACCTCACAAAGGTTACAAAATGATTCACAATCTCATAAAAAACATATCTCCTTAAAATTAGCTTGCTTTTACTATTTTATTTCTCCATAAATTTACCTAATTCCTTTTAAGACTTTAACTAGACTTTTAGCCAGAAATATTTATTGGGATAATAAAGGCAGGGTAATACTATTCATCAAAGTTTCTCAGAAGTTGACACATATGACACTTCCATTCATAGGCCCAGATTTTAAATCAGATTATGGACCATAGATAAAATTTTCTCTAGGTTATTTGCAAAGGCACATGGTTGTAACCCCTGTAAGAATATAGTAATTCATCTTCCATTTGCCCCATGGTCCCAAGCACATAAGCCAGTGAGAATTATGCCTGGGCTTGCCCCACCTTATCCCTAAACATCCCAACCCTCCCCCAAGGCAACAGGCCCCACGGATCCACCACAATAAAAGGCACAATGCTCTGCACCACGCTGCTCTCTCTCTGTCTCTCTGTCCCCCTGCTCTCTCTCCCTCTCTCCCTCTCTTCCCCCCACCCTCTGGGGCAGCCACTCTCTCTTTCAGATAATAAAGTCTCCTGCGTGGGCCCGTGTCTCCTGAGTCCTTCTGGGTAACGAGGGTTGCGACAAGATGCCCTTTCAACCCCATCCCTCGTTACTGCATCGATGCGTAGTGATATCAGAGTTAAGGTGCACTCATTGCCTTACACAATTATACTGAGATAACCACTGTGCTGAGAATAATAAAGTGCACAGATTTCGCTACTTAGTGTTAACACAGTCAGTCAAATTTGGAACAAGGATGCACTAATAAAAACTGTCTATTCTAATTGTATACAATTATTATGATTTAGTAATAGGAAATTTAAAAAATTTTATAAAAAAGCTTTCACTTTAACTAGGTTTAACTTGAGAGGTGAAGATTCTAGTTTTACATTTTCATTATGACTTATTAGTCAGTCAGGCCTAGTAGACAGCAGTGGGAGAGGCTGAAAGACGATCTCAACAGATATTTGATCAGAGGCCACCAATAAGGAGCTTGTACTACTCCTATACATCTTCCCTTCAAGCTCGTCTCTACCCTAGAGCTGGGCCATAACACTTTTTCTCAAAATGAGCTCGCCTCTGAAGCTGCTGCCTCTGGGTAAGGGAGCCGAGGTGTCTGAGTCACATCTCCATGACCCTCAGATATTCTTTCTTTTTTAAAATTAATTAATTTATTTATTTATTTATTTTGGTATCATTAATATACAATTACATGAGCAACATTGTTGTTACTGGATTCCCCCCATTATCAAGTCCCCACCATATACCCATGACCCTCAGATCTGTTTCACACCCATCAGGTAAAGATGACATGACTGATTGATCCCTACCTCTAACTCAGCTACTGAATAGGAAAGAAGAAAAACAAAACTACTTTCAGAGGTCAAGTAAACTTAGAAATATGAAAGAAATCAATGCCAGAGGTATCCTCTCCCCTATTCACACCTCTCTCTATTTATTTTTCTATTGTGATCCCAGACCACAACTCATAACTTGTCTCTCCTACTAAAGACGAACCTCTAGAGAGCAAGAGGTAGGCTTTATTCACCTTTGTTTTCCCAGAATATAGTATGGGCTATATAAAAGTTCATAGTTAATTGACTAGATGGATGTGGATAGATGGTTAGATAAGGCCAGCTGGCTGAGTACTCTGTTTCTGGGTCATAGACAGCTTCTGAAAAGAGTTCATTTAAAACTGAAGGATAGGGTCATCGACAGCCAAAGAGGAAAAAGGGAAGGGACAGGGAATCACTGTGACCTTAGGTCACTGTAATTGCCTATAGGTATATATTGGGGGGAGGGGCCATCTACAGAATATGTGAAATATCTACAGATATGTTACAGATTAGACCAGTTACCTGGGGAATATTTAAACACAGATTAGACTACAACATTTATAAAAAGTACAAGTCAACTTCCATCTACTTAACAATATGAAATCATCTCAGGATAATAACACTAAGCAGGCAGACCAAAAGGGAACGTGATCTTCAAAGCCAAACTCTAATTATAAAATTTAAGTCAGAATGATACTAAAAAATGACTACAGGATTTAGAAAATATTTGTTAGGAAGTAAGAATGTTAGATTCTGCATCCTTGCATTGTGGCTGTTCATACTAAACATGTCAAGTCTATAGATGTAATTTCTAAGATCTGTCCTATGGTCTAAAGGCTCAGGTATATCTGCTCTTAAAAGCTGGCTCTTCTAGGCACTTCAAGGTTCATAAGGGTCTAGGAGTTAGTTTCTTTAACCTCTTTATCACTGGTATTTGATTCACTGGCCCTAAATTTTCTCCTGCAAGTTTAAGGGATATCCTTACTTCTGTGTTCTAAAATTTGGAGGACAGGACCTATTTACCCAATGGACATCCTTTACCATTTTACTATTGTACTGAATTTATTAAATTATTTTCCAATGACTTCCTAAATTAAGAGTACTAAACTATCCCTGAATTAAATACTAAAATGTTAAACCTATCTTCAAATGAACCTTCTCTCCTGCATGCCTTTCACCCCCGCCCCCCACACACATTCAATGACTTCTCCCATCAATATATTTATTTGTTATCTTTTTCTGGAAATTTTCTATTCATATTTGATAGTTTTGTAAAGTCATGCATGCAGAAGTAACACAGTATTTTAAGTACAGAGACAGTCTACTCTTACACAAAAAGATATGTTTGTCTTATTTTCAATAGTTCCCAAAGGATAGCTAATGTTTTGTTGGCATTTCTGACTGCAATACATTAAGACAATGTCACAGAATCAAAGACCTCAAAGAAATGGTAGAAAACATCTAGTCAAAATCCACATTTTATGGAGCCCCCCACACACATTCAATGACTTCTCCCATCAATATATTTATTTGTTATCTTTTTCTGGAAATTTTCTATTCATATTTGATAGTTTTGTAAAGTCATGCATGCAGAAGTAACACAGTATTTTAAGTACAGAGACAGTCTACTCTTACACAAAAAGATATGTTTGTCTTATTTTCAATAGTTCCCAAAGGATAGCTAATGTTTTGTTGGCATTTCTGACTGCAATACATTAAGACAATGTCACAGAATCAAAGACCTCAAAGAAATGGTAGAAAACATCTAGTCAAAATCCACATTTTATGGAGGAAGACAATGAGGTCTGAGAAGTCACATGCCTTGTTCAAATTGTAACAATGGGATTAAAACACAGGTATCCTAATTTCAGATCAGAGCCTATGTCTTCAAGCACCCATTTAAAATTACTCCAACACTCTCGTAATAGATTATAAAAATCATTCATCTTTTCCAATGCAAGTTCATATTCAATGAAACATCCTTATCTCACTTTAACACCCATTTTAAAAAGCCTTAGAAAGTCTTACACTCTCATTAAGTAGTTTTTAAAATTACCTCAAGAACAATGTTATTTAATTATCTGATGTCAAACTGGATCACAGTCTACTCTTACACAAAAAGATATGTTTGTCTTATTTTCAATAGTTCCCAAAGGATAGCTAATGTTTTGTTGGCATTTCTGACTGCAATACATTAAGACAATGTCACAGAATCAAAGACCTCAAAGAAATGGTAGAAAACATCTAGTCAAAATCCACATTTTATGGAGGAAGACACTGAGGTCTGAGAAGTCACATGCCTTGTTCAAATTGTAACAATGGGATTAAAACACAGGTATCCTAATTTCAGATCAGAGCCTATGTCTTCAAGCACCCATTTAAAATTACTCCAACACTCTCGTAATAGATTATAAAAATCATTCATCTTTTCCAATGCAAGTTCATATTCAATGAAACATCCTTATCTCACTTTAACACCCATTTTAAAAAGCCTTAGAAAGTCTTACACTCTCATTAAGTAGTTTTTAAAATTACCTCAAGAACAATGTTATTTAATTATCTGATGTCAAACTGGATCCTAGAACTGGCCCTTGTCCTCACTAATTATAATTCCCTATTTTTTCCACAAAATTTTATCTTCCCACCCGCTCCAAGAAGTTGTATTTTCAACACTCCTACATTAAATATAAAATCATCTCTTTGTTAAGTGTGGAAGTGGATAAAATCAACCAGTCTGGTAAGTATGGAAGTGGAATTACTCATACCTCCTTCACCTTTTCTTCTGTGTGGGGCCATGCAAGAAACAATCTCATGAGCTAATGCTGGGAATTCAAATTGCAACAATCTGTCTTAAGGGTAATTTCATCATAGGAATCAACAGCTTTTAGTATATTCAAGTCATTAGGCTCAATAACTATAATTTTTTAAAAATCATCCTAAGAAAATAATCAGAGAGGTGCATAAAAACTTACATATGAGAATATTCTCAATGCATTATTTATAATATATAATACTGGAAACAAACTGAATACTCTACAATAGGAGAATAATTAAATTAGGGCCTACTGAAATATGCATTGACAATATATTGAAAAATATTTACAAATGATATATTAAAAAGAGAATAAAAGTTATAAAGCAGAATGTACAGCATGTACACATACAGGGGGAAAAAACCTGAATGACATAAATCAAAATGTTAGCAGCTATATAGTCTTAGTACCCACCTTTTATAATTCAAGTCCTAGGATCACAGACTTTGGAAGCAAAGAAATAGGATTTGAATTCTGGCCTCTATGTGTCAGTTCCATGACCTTTTGCTAAGTTTCTTAACCTCTATACCAGTGTTTCCTCATCGTAAAATGAGGATAATAATTGTACCTACTTTCTGAGGTCAGTTTGAATTTTTATAAATTGGAACATCATATACATTACTTAATATTTCACATGTGTGAACATTCAGTAAATAGTACCTATTTCCATTTATTGATATAGCTATTAATATCAATATGAATAGCTTTTAATAAGCTATTACCAATAATATTACTTATTATTATACAGCTTTTTTTTATTTTCAAGTCAGAAGAAGAAATAAAGATTATTAAGAAAGGAAAATCTCAGAAAGGTTTAATAACTTTTAACTTAAGTCAGAAAACCCCCCAATCTGTCTACTTAAAATTTTAAAAACAAATTCTTCCTAGCACTCTTCAGTAAAAACAAAGGCACTGATCATTGATATCTTCCTTTTTATCTTTGTACCCTGATTGTAAAACAATCTCACTATGTCTCTAGGTGGCCTCCTCTCTATCATGTTCTCCTATGAGCTTTTTTTTAAATACTGATTTTGAAGTCCTTGGAAGTACTCTTTAAACTCTCTCTTGGCATACATTTGATGTACACCTTACCCTGCAACACTTTATAGCTCTGCTTATTCTTCTTACTTGGGAAATCATCCCATTTTCTGAAAGCTAATTTTACTCCCCCACAATACCCTATTTTACTTTAAGGCAATAGTTTCTTACAGTGGTAATGCGTGTAAGCTTAAATCTCATTACACAGTATTCTTTGTTTCCTTTTTGAGTTAAGCTGAAATAAAATTAACTCTGTTTTGAAGTTCAAGAATTTTTAAGCATATCCTGAAGCATCTCAAGGCTCTGAAAATTACCACAAAAACCAGGACTGTATCATTTCTTAGAGCTGAATTTCATCAGTTTCTGATATCGAAATGACACAGCAGCAATATGTTGTATAAAAATAAAAAGGTCCTGTACAACACAGAGAAGTAGTGATTCTACAACATTTTGCTATGCTGAAGGACAGTGACTGTGAAGGAGTTTATAGGGGGGATCTGGTATAGGGGAGAGCCTACTAAACATAATATTCGTCATGTAAGTGTAGATTAATGATAACAAAAAAAAAACAAAAAAAAAGAAAGAAAAGGGGGATTACTCCCTGATAGGATAAAACTAACTGTAAATCAACGATTAATGCATGCTTTAAATATCCTTAATTTTGACCACTTAAAGGGTGTCAGATGATCGGCTATGGAGGTACATTTTTCTGATAATATTCCTTTCTCTTAAAAAAAAAAGCAGTTCCTGTGTGATGACCTCCAATGAGTTCTACACCATAGTATAAAGGGCATACAAAAGTGTAGGCAAAGGGTCTGTTTGTGTTTATACAGAGGATCAAAGCCTAATTTGGCTACCCAGAAAATGAACTAAGATACAATATGAAAAAGAACTTCCAACATCAGCAGACTCATACCAGAAGATGATCATCAAAAAACCCCAACAAAGATCCACACACTGCTATAGCTGTAGATGCACTCATCCCACCAGTTCCTGGACTTGCCATGGGAATGAAGAAGGAGATATCTAAGCTGGCCTGTGCATACAGTAAAACAACAAATTTGACTGGATCTATACTGTGGGAACTCAACCAAGAATTAGGAGAAGTGCAAGTTGTAGCGCTCCAAAATCTTACAACTACAGACTATCTACTGTTAAAAGAACATATGGGATGTGAACAGTCCCCAGGAATGGGTTGTTTTAATTTGTCTGATTTCTCTCAGACTGATCAAGTTCAGTTGGACAATACCCACCATACGATAGATAAGTTTTCACAAATGCCTAAGGTGCCTAACTGGTTTTCTTGGTTTCACTGGAGATGGCTGGTAATTATAGGTCTGCTTTGGTTATGTAACTGTACTCCTATTATGTCAATGTGTGTGCGCAATTTAATTAGTAGTTTAAAACCTATACATGCTTAAGTTACTCTACAAGAAGATATGTCAAAGAAATAATCAATCTTCCCATGTTTTCTTCCGCCTACTACTTCTATAGCTTTTCTTCTTCCTTCCTAATTACAACCCTTCAATAGAATTCGTGCCTCATATCGAATTTACCAAGTATCATAATTCTTCCAAGCGGTAAAGATACCTCAAGACAAATGCTGGGCATAGAAGCCACAGGGCATAAATATGCAAAGAAGTAAAAAGCTAACCTTTTCAAACAATAAGGCTTCTCTCTCACTTACCAACTTTACATTTCCCTGTATGGCCCCGGAAGATGACTGGTTAGCCAGAGACGGGTAAGATTCCTCAAGGGAGGAACAACCTAAGACAGGCACAGTCACAGGGGAGCCTGAAAGGAAAGGAGCGACACACAGCAGCAATTCACCAGAGAGTTCTGCTTTATTAGGGAAAGGTGCTGGGTTATATAGGAAGGGGCATGAATTGATTGAGGTGTCACTTCTATGGGATTGGTGGCTGTTGGCTAGGTGCTGGGATTGGGAGGGGGGCGAGAGGTGATTGGGCTTCAGGTGGTGCCAGCAGGAACCGAGGACCCCCGAAGAGAAGCCGAAAGTTTGCCATCTTACTGGTGGGGGCCCTTCATTCCCCCCTTTCTCCTCTATGGGGTTGTGGACATTGCTTTCTCTCTGCCTGCTTCCTGCTGAACAGGGGTGGAGAAGGGAGTGAGGGCTTGAGAATTGGGAGGAAAGGGTTGATAGGACTCCCCACAGTAAGGATGAGTAGATGTGGACTTCTTCAGGTTTGGAAATCACTGAAGGTTCCCTGTAACCATAGGTCGAGGACCTGTTGATTCCAATGGTGCCAAGAGGATATGGGTGTCAGGAGCCAGGCGTCTGCAGCCATTGTTTCCAGGAACAGTTTCTAGTGGAGAGAGGGGTCCATCTCAGTGTGTGGCGAGAAGGTCACGTGAGGGTGAGGGATCTTCGTGGCCAGAAGTGGTAGTTCCTGAGTAAAAGCTGGTTGAAAGCTTGATTAGAGATTTTTCCGACTTGGCATTTGATGAACTTTATTATACAGGGTAAGAAGAGACAGGCGAGAAGAATGATTATTATGGGGCCTGCGATGGGCCAGAGCCAGGTGAGGAGGGGGTTTGTTAGTATTGACGAGAATGGGTTGGAATTGGAAGCAGAGTGGAGACTGGAGGCAAGGTCAGTGAGTTTGATAATGTCAGTTTCTACAATGCCGGATTCGTTGATGTAATAGCAGCACTCTTCCCGGAAGAAGACGCAGGTGCCGCCCGTCTCGGCTGTAAGCAGATCTAGGGCCCACCGGTTTTGAAGGGTGACTTTAGCTAGCGAAGTGACCTATCCTTGGAGAGAGGCTAGGGAATTGGCAGTGGATGTCAGGGCTCCCTCAAGTTTGGTGTTGAGATCTCTAACTGCCCATAGAGAGAGACCTAAGGCTTCTCCCGAAAACTGTGCCCCAGTGGCTGAGGTGATCAAAGAGATACCGACCATGATGGAAAGGAAAGCAGCTCTTTTTGTGCGTGAGGGCAAGGGAGGTTGGAGCTGAAGAAATTCTGCCATGCTGTAAAGTGTTAACTGTGGGATTAGGGTGACGAGAATGCAGGGTGTATCAGAGTTGAGAGGCAGTGAGTTGAAAAGACTGCCATTACACTAAAAGAAGTGTCCCAGTTGTGTGAAAGTCTTAGAGTCGGAGGTAGGGGTGTAGATAGAGAGGCAGTGAAGTGTGCTGGAGGGGGGTGGAATTGGGCCTACACAGTGGTGGATGGTGAGATTATCTGCGTATTCTGGTTCCCATAGGGGTATGTCTGCCAGGGGGCAGAGGGGTTGTCTTTCTGCATGGAAGGAGTAGTTGGAAATATTAAGGGGCACAGCGGCCAACAGTGGGCACTGTAGTGATGCACACAAGAAACAATTGGCTGTGTTAAGGGTGTGGTTGAAAAGATGGTGGTGTCTTGAATGAGCTGTAACCAAGAGTAGGAGAAATGGGAAGAGGGATGGGGATAAGAAGATGAAGAGGCGCCGTCAAGAGTTTGGATAATGACTTTTTCAGAATGTCTGCTATCTGATGCAACTTGAGAGATCTGGGAATGAGAGGGAACATACTTTTGAGAGATATGAAGGGTACCGTGGGGGGTTGAGGACCCCCTGTAGTAAACTGAGGCTGTGACTCTGGCAGCCCATCGAGAGTCCCAGGGATCTGGGATTGATAAGGAGAATGAGCCGTTGGGATATTTCATGAAACGGTTGGAGGAGTAATACTGTGGGTACTGGAAGTTACTCATGTAGTGAATGGCGCAAGACCAGTAGGGACATCTCTTGAAGGTGTCTGGCTATCGCCTGCAATAGGCTTGTTTTTGCTCATAGAGTAAGCAGAGGTAGGGAGAATAAGGGTAGCTGCTAGTGAACACTTCAGTGGAGGGAGGAAAGTGGAGGTATAAAGGCTCAGAGCAGCTTTTCAGAGGGCAGTCTGGTGTGGCAATGAGGGCAGTAACTTTTGTTTGATGCTGTGTGTAAGTCTGTCTGACTTTGAATCGCCATACAAAGGAGGCTGGGGTGGTGGGGAAGACAATAGGAATGAGGAAAAAAAGCGAGAGAGCAGTAAAGGAGGAAAAAGTCATGATTCGGGTATGGATGGCAAAGGGGGTGAATGGGATTTTGGAGGAAAGAGGACAGTAAGGTGAGGAGTCTGGAGGGAGGGAGAGTCTGTAAACTTTGTAGGTTAAGAGATCTTTTAGGTGATGTGGGGACAGAATGGTAAGGGGCGCCCTGAATGTCAGTTTATGAGCTTCTATCTGCAAGAGCTGTCTAGAGGCTGTCTAGATGCTCGTAGGCAGGGGGCCCATCCCTGAACTGTGGGGTCTAATTGCTTGGAGAGATAAGCTACTGGGGCAAAGGATGGGCCATAATATTGGCCTAGGACTCTTAGAGCTTGACTGGACCTCTCATGAATGTATAATGAGAAGGGCTTCAACAAATCAGGAAGATGGAGAGCTGGGGCTTCTACAAGGGCTTGACAGAGCTTAATGAAGGAGTGTCGGGGTGAGGAGGATAATGGTTTTTTAGGGGGGCTCTTGCTGAGGTCGTATAGGGGTCTTGCCAACAGGGAGCAGGGAGAAGTTAGGGATCTATGCTCTAAAATATCTAGCTAGGCTTAGAAAGGAAAGGATTTCTGTCTTGGTTTTGGGAATGGGCAGGTCAGAGAGGAGCTATTTTCTGTCTAAGGTAATGGGCTTTCTTTGTTGAGATAGAAGGAATCTGAGGTAAGTGACAGAAGGGGAAGATATTTGAGCTTTGATGGGGGATACCCGGTAACTTCTGGAAGCTAGAAGGTTAAGTAGGGAGGCAGTGTCAAGTTGAGACTGTTCCCACGAGAGACTGCAGAGTAGAAGATTGTCTATGTATTATAAGGTGGACTTGGAGTGATCATGATGAAACTGTTTGAGGTCCTGAGGTAGGACCTGTCTAAAAATATGGGGACTATCTCGGAAGCTTTGTGGCAAAACTGTCTAAGTGAGTTGTTCAGAATGTCTTGTGTATGGGTCCGTCCAGGTGAAGATGAAAAAATCTTGGGAGCAGGGGTCTAGAGGGATAGAAAAATGGGTCTTTGAGATCTGGGACTGAGAAGTGGGATGCCGAGGCAGGGATCTCTGATAAAAGGCTGTATGGATTTGGAACTAATGGATGGATAGGGACAACGGCTATGTTGATGAGGCGAAGGTCTTGGACAAGGCGGAAAGATCTGTTGGTTTTTTTAACAGCTAATATGGGGGTATTAAATGGGGAGTGAGTGGGTCTGAGGTAATTTTTGTAGAGAGATCTTGAATGATGGGTTGGAGGCCTATGAGGGCTGAAGTGGTTAGGGGGTATTGGGCCTGACAGATATACTGAGAGGGGTCACGTAATTTGATAAGGCAGGGGGACATAGGGCCACGGAGGGGCTTGTAATGTCCCAAACTTTGGGATTTACAGGGTGTATGAGGGCGGAACTGCAGCTTTCATTGGGTAGAGGGGGTTTGTCGGCTATAAGGGCCATCAGAAAGGGAGTACTGGGGGCTATGGGAGTGGATATAGTTATGGAAACATGGAGGAGGGAAAGGATGTCCCATCTTAGTAAAGGGATGGGACACTGGGGCATAACCAGGAAGGAGTGGGAGAAAGGTATGGGATTGTCTTAGATTGTGCATAAAGGGGGGGGGGTTTAATGGGAAAATCTGTTTACCTCTTACCCTGACTATAGGAGTAATGGCAGGCATGGTAGGGCCCCGGTATTCTCACAAGACTGAGAAGGTGGCTCCTGTGTCTAGGAGGAAGGAGATGGGGCGACCGTCTACTGTTAAAGTAACCCTGGGCTCCTGTTTGGTGATGGAAATGGTCGGGCGAGAAGCCCCCAGGCCCCGTAAATCTTCTTCTGCCAGCCCCACTACGGCGGGCTTAGGATGGGGGTTGTTCGTCCAGCCTCGCCTTCGGGTGGTTGGGCAATCAGACCCCCAGTGGCCCTTTCTGTGGCATCTGGGGCATGGGGTGGTAGGAGATCTGGGGGAGAGGCATGCCCTTGACTAATGTCCCTCTTTTCCGCACTTGAAACAAGCTCCTGGGGGGGGGGGGTTGTTTGTAGAGGGGCGCCCAGGTTGTGGTTTTATCAGCTGGGCTAACATCTGGAAATTGGCCTGATCAGCCTTTTGTTTACGGCGTTCTTTCTCCTCCTCCCGGTTATGGAAGACTTTAAAGGCCACTGTTAGGATCTCAGTCTGTGGGGTAGTGGGGCCCTGTTCTAACTTTTTGAGTTTAGCTTTAATGTCGGGGTAGCCTTGAGCTAGGAAGTATGTCATAAGGACATGTCTTCCTTCAGGTGTTTCTGGGTCCAGGCTGGTATACTGTAATAGGGCTTGAGTGAGTCTGTCTAAGAACTCGGAGGGGATTTCGTCTCTCTTTTGAATTATGTCTTGGAGCTTTTGAAAATTGACTACTTTACAAGCTGCCTTTTTCAGACCTGCTATTAAGCAGGAGGCAAAAATATCTCGAGAGCGGAGACTCATGGCGGTGTTATAATCTCAGTGTGGGTCTTTTCGGGGACAGCAGTGGGGCCAGGGGGATAGGTGGGGTCAGTCCTGTGGGTTTCGGTAGCGTGCATTTGGGCGAAGTCCCAAACTCGTCTACGCTCTTCAGGGAGGAGAGTATTGGCCAGGAGCATGAAAATGTCATGATGCATGAGGCTGTAAGACTGGAGGGTCCATTGAAACTCCCTGATGTATGTCGTGGGATCAGTGGAAAAGGAACCTAGGCATTTCTCTAGTTGGGCTAAATCTCCTAAGGAGAAAGGGACGTGAACGCACACGATGTCTTCGGATCCTGCTACCTCCCGGAGGGGGGCGATAATTTTGGGAGGCTCTCAGGACTGAGTCTGAGGGGGACTAAAGGGTTCTGGCTCAGTCTGTGGGGGAGTGACGCGGTCTAGCCGTGCCTAGTCGAGCAGGTCCTGAAGTGCGGAAGGGGGGCAAAGAAAATAAAGAAAGATAGAATCGGACCCACGTGTTGCCAGCCTGCAGCCCAGCTGCTTGCCTCTGCTGCTTTAGTTGGGCTTGAACTCATGACTCTGAGGTTAAGAGTCCCATGCTCTACTAATTGAGCTACAGCAGGGCTCCAGTTAATTGCTTATGGAATGCGTAAACAGAATGTTCTTTGTTCTCCATTCCTGCCACATCCGCAAGTGGGGGAAGGGCATATTTAGAAGCAGGGGCGGTGTTTCTACACATGTTCAAGGTCTCCCTATTTTCAGAGTGAGGAGTCTTGGCAAGATATGTTTTTATGGACAGATAACTTCTAAGGACTGCACATGTTTTTGTGGACAGATAACTTCTAAGGACTGCACCGGTTGTTCTTTAGCTTGTGCTTTCCCATGCTGCGTTCAGACATGGGGGAAGGTGCTTTCCCATTCTCTCTACAAACACGTAAGAAGACAAAGGCAGTCCCTAACAGGGGAGAAACAGGTGATGAGGGCAAAGACGGAGGAGGCCCTTGGGACCTAGTTAAAGGGGGGGCTGAAAGGCTCAGGCTTAATCTGCCGGGGACGAAGGCGGAGGAGGTGAGATGGGGGAGGAGATGGTGGGGAAGGAAGGGAGAAGGGCTGTTGTAGGAGAAGAAGGGGAAGGGAGTGAACGGGAGGCTTCTGCGGGGGTGGTGGCGGGGAAGCTTTGATATAGGGAATCTCTCCTTCCATTTTTTCAGGCGCTGGCAGTAGTTAAAAAGATCGCGAGTGATGTTAGGATCAAGAGTTCCCCCTGCGGGCCATTGGTTGTTATTGTCTAGGGGGTATGTCAGCCAATCTTGGGAGCAATATTTACGGAGAAGTTTTGGTTTTATATCAGGCGTCAGGGAGAGGGTAGCCAGATGCTTAAGCAGGCATTCAAGAGGTGAACTTCCAGGGAGGGATGAGGAGGCTCCCATGGCTAAAGGACAGAAAAGGAGACAAACAGGGGAAGACGAACGGAGATCCTTGGACTGGAAACAGACCGCAAGGAGACAAAGGGCGTCCCCGATGATCCTTGGTGGTCTGCGGAAACTCGTATACGAGTCGGAATTTCTTAGGAAGTGTGGGTCGTCACCCAGACTTCCCTAAGAAGGCAGAGTGCCAGAGTCATGAGGTACCTAGCGCTAGGCGTTTTCGGCAGACAGAACAGATTTCGGCAGATGGAACAGAAGGAGGAGGGGGCAGGGAAAGGGAGCGTTCTCATCCGCAAAGGAGTCACCTCATTTATGGCTGTTGGAGGGAGGGGCCTGAGGGTCTGCCGCAGCCGTGAAGGCCTGAGGCGGGGATTTATGGCTGTCAGGGGAGGGGCCTGAGGGTCTGCCGCAGCCGTGAAGGCCTGAGGCGGGGAGAGTTCCCTCCTCATCCCCGAGCGTCAGGGCCTTGCCGGATGATCACGGTCAATGGCACTGCGATAGCTCGGAGAAAAGTGGCCCACCCCAGGGAAATTTTGCTTAAAAAGTTTCAGCACTGATGGAAGGGACGGTGAATACGTTTATGACTGTCGGAGGAGGGGCCTGAGCGTCCGCCGCAGCCATAAAGGCTTGAGGTGGGGATTTATGGCTGTTGGAGGAGGGGCCTGAGGGTCCACCGCAGCCATGAAGGCCTGAGGCGGGGAGAGTTCCCTCCTCATCCCCGAGCGTCAGGGCCTTGCCGGACGATCACGGTCAATGGCACTGCGATAGCTCGGGGAAGAGTGGCCCACTCCAGGGGGAAAACTTAACTAAAGGCCAGAGAGGAGTGGTGAGTGTGATGAGCCAGCGCCGGAAAAAGAGGACAAGGGCAAGCTGCTGCTGGTGTCGGGGGGAAGACGGGGCCCAGTTGGGGTGTCCCGTCTCCCGGGTTTCGGCACCAATGAAAGGAAAGGAGGAACACACAGCAGCAATTCACCGGAGAGTTCCGCTTTATTAGGGAAAGGTGCTGGGTTATATAGGAAGGGGCATGAATTGATTGAGGTGTCACTTCTACGGGGCTGGTGGCTGTTGGCTAGGTGCTGGGATTGGGAGGGGGGCGAGAGGTGATTGGGCTTCAGGTGGCGCCGGCAGGAACCGAGGACCCCCGAAGAGAAGCCGGAAGTTTGCCATCTTACTGGTGGGGGCCCTTCAGAGCCATCAGGTGAGAAATTGGGGATCAACCTAGGTGAGGCTTAGAACCTCACCCCCCCTGTTTTGAGAGAAATCTTCTGCATCTGTGGATGTTTCATTACCCTTGTCTAGCTTGGATTAACACTTAGTCTACAGGCACACACCGGATCATCTACATTTGCTCTCTTACAACACTAAACTATGTTTTCTACCTTTATCTTGCATCTACCTACCACTTCAGCATTTTATTAAAAATAATAATAATAAAGAGAGAAATGGGGTATCCACATATAAATCAAGTATAAAAATCAAACGAATATTTATATTTGAACTGATTGTTCATAGTTTATAATGCATGATCAAAACCCAAAGTTTCTGTGATGACTGCCCTTATACTGTTCACCATGTAACTTATTCACTATGTAAGAATTTGTTCTCCATGTAAGAACTTGTTCGTTTTGCTTCAGAAGATTGGAGACTGACGAAAATTAGGCTTGGGGTGGATTAATGATTGTGCATTGAGCACTGAACCCCCCATACAGAATTTTATTGTTGTTAACAACCATTTGATCAATAAATATGAGAGATGCTCTCTCAAAAAACAAACAAACAAAAAAATTACAGACTTCCAATTGTAAAATAAATAAGTAACTGGGATGTAATGTATAGCATAAGAAATACAGTCAAAATATTGTAAGAACTTTGTATGGTGATAGCTGGTAGCTAGAATTACCATGTATATAAATGTTGAATCACTATGTTGTACACCTGAAACTAATGTAATACTGTGTGTCAACTACCCTTCAATAAAAAAATAAAATAAAATAAAATAAAATAAAATAAAATAAAATAAAATAAAATAAAATAAAATAAAATAAAATAAAATAAAATAAAATAAAATAAAATAAAATAAAAATAAAAAAAATTAAAAGGTCAAGGATGTTTTAGTCAGAATTGGTTTCATATCCTAGTCCTGCCACTTACTAACTATAAAACCATGGGAACTAAAGTAACCTCTTTGATCTTCAGTTTTCTTATACGTAAAATGATGAAATATAACGTCTAACTTTACAGGGTTATTATAATAAATGGAAAAATATAATCACAGTGCCTGGTATAATTCAGTAAATATTATAGTTTACATCCTACTTTAACTACTTGCTTGCACATCATGAATTCACTACGTTCATGCAGATCATTCATTTTTACCTTATTTTTATGTATTTCATGGAAAAAATTTAAAATAATACTAATATTATGGTGGTAGGAGTCAGGCATGAAATTTTTCCCCTTATAAAAGACCTTATATTTGAAATCATTGGGAAGCACTATTTTAGGGCAAACAAATAAATAAATAAATAACCTTGTACTGGCCAAAAGTGAACTTACATACTACAAGGACCTAAACAATTCTCTACAAAATTTCAGTGAAAAAAACCTTATCATACTGACAGAGACAATAACCTCAGTGTTAGAAATAGACCCACTGACACTTAAAAATGAGAACGAGTCAACAATTCTAAACTATGTAATATTCCAGCAGTTCCTAAATAGCAGAATATCACAAGTTTTCTAGAATAGAAGGAAAGGCTGAAATGGGTTACCCCAAGCCAGTTAAAGGGAATATACAAATCGGGTATCAATTCATGGCATTTATTAAAACCTCTTTTTAAAATTCTTTAAAAAATTCATATAATAAATCAAGAAATATTATAAGTACTATATGGTAATAAAGTTCTTGGTGAGTAAAACTTTGACATCATTGCAGAATCAGTATTTGGGAGAAAATGTGCTGTTTGCAGTACCATTCTGCAACTGGCTTTCACTGTTGACTTCTCTTCCTTCATTTCTACATACCTGCTATCCAAGACTCTCTTATTAGCTGCAGGGGTGGTAGTGGTTGGAAATTCTAGGTATTCCAAGTGGAAAAGAAAATTATTCCCTGGAAGATATTTAATCATTTAGAGTAATATGCAGTAATATTTCACCTTATACCTAGAGACAGGCTCTTCTGTTCACTGACTCATGTTAAGATTCTACAACAAATCTGAAATATAATGATAAATACAGAAAGACTGATGAGTCTCTCTCCACTTTAAAATCTCCTGACATCACCCATTAGCAGTCCCTAACACTAGATATGGAAAAACAAATATAAAGCCCAAACCAACCACTTTTTGGAATGAAGTTTCACTTTTGGTGGACTGAAAGCAGCAGCCACTTACTCCAAAGGCAACCTCATCAGCTATACAGTGGGAAGATAAAGAAACTGGGGGAGAGATGAGTAAAAGTATTTAAGACTATTAGGATCCACAGGTGTGACCAGAATGCAGTCTTCCATGACATAAAATATTATACACACAAGGCTTCTCAGAGAAATTGCTGATTCTAGGACTGGGGCAAGAAATGTACAAAATGAGCTCAGCACACTTTGCAGGGCCAAAAGTGAAGAGATGCTCAAAAAAAAACCCAGTGGGGGAATGTCAAAGAGGCAGAGGAGACAACTGAAAGAGGTACCAAAGGCAAAAGCTGGAATATTTTGAGCAACAAAATAGTAATACTGGAATATAACCCAAAGTGTAAGATAAATGTCCATGAATCCAGCCTGATGTAAGTGACTGAGTGAATAAATAAATGGGGGAAAGAGACAAACCTCCCATGCAGAAGAATTCCAAATAATTTCATAGACTACACCCTCAGGGAAGGGAACTGTAACTCCCCACACCTTAAATGCTGGCCTCACAGAGTGACTGACTTCCTTTTAAAAAGTATAATATGGAAAGAGGAAAAACAGAACTTTACAGTGGAGAAACTGGGCATATACTACTTCATCTGAGTGGATCAAGGTTAACATAAATAGTGATAAATCATATTTATAGTATGTACCCTTCATGATGTGATGAAATTTGGCACCTTCTTCTTTGGTCTTCCCCAAAAATATCCATCATCCATCTAACCATGAGAAAAATAGATGACAAATTCCATAGAGGGGCACTCCAAAAAATACCTGACTGGTATTCCTCAAATCTGTTAGGGCCATCAAAAATAAGGCAAGTCTGAGAAACTGTCACAGCCAAGAGAAACCAAAAGAAATATGAAAACATACCACACTAACACAAATGTTAACAGGGGAAACTGAGTGTGCAGTATATGGGGACTTCTGTAAATCTAAAACTATTTTTAAAAAGCCTGTTTTAAAGGGGAAAAAATGTGACACATGGTGATTAGATTTTCATGAGCGCTAACATGCTTATTTAATCCCTAAGAGCACTGACATAATATTCAGAGAGCCTAAGACAGTGAAAATGGAATTTCATTAAATACTCTTTCCCTCACAATAAATAAGACTTTTGTGGGCTAAGGGAATACTCACTCACCATTTACAAAAGAGTATACAAAACACACCACTTGTAGTGGAATATGCTTTCAAATTTCTCAACATCTGTGGAATTCAAATTACCTTACAGCTGAAAACAGTGTGTGGTCTCAGACCTGTCTGTACTCACCAACCTGGCTTTTCCCTGCTCTGCCCTGTATAAAGGAGAATCAAGTCCTGCTGGCTCCTGTGTCAGCTGGCCCCAGTTGAGTAGGACCAGTGGGATGCCGTCATGGGAGAAAGGAGGATGGAAGAGAGACCAGGATACTTCTCCTGCTTCCTCTCTGCGGCAGCAGGGTCTCTGTGGCTCCAGGTCCCCTGCACAGACCCCCACGGTCCACTTAACAAGGAGTAGTTTTGAAAAGATCAACTCTCCCCTCTGGCCCTTCAGCCCTAGGAGTGCTAGTGGTTTCCTGCTGTTCTCAACCTCTGATCTGCCTCAAAATCCACTATTTGGCTTCTCAATAATTCCGTCACCTCTACCAAATCTCTGCATCACATTTCCTTTATTTATGTAATTTAAATGTCTGTTTGCCTGATTAGACGTTGACAGTTAGAACAGTTGAAGGGGAAAGAGGATACAGAGAGAACATATTCTAAGTAAAAGTACAGAGGCAAACAACACACCAACTGTGTAAACCTGGGCAAATTATTTCATTGCCGTAAGCCCCTATTTATTCATACGTAAGTGGGTGATTATAATAGTATCTATACCTCCCAGGGTTACTGTATGGACTAAATGAGTTCACACACTTAAAGCATTAGCCTAATGCCTGGCACAAAACAATTTAGTTACCATCACTATTATTGCTGCCATCATCTCTAGATTCCCAGAGTACTGCACACTGCGATACATTCTTAACTGGTCTTGCCTTCTTCTGCTTCTCTATCCTCTGCCCTCACTTAAACATTGCTTAATCTTCCTGAAGCCCTCCACTGCCCACACAGCTCCTACAAAACCTCAACTGCCTAAACATACAGTCCACACTCCTTAATATGCCACCCAGGGCTGTCCACAATCTTATCCCAACCTATCTGTCCTTATTTTTTCCCTTGATATAACCTACATTTTAGAAAAAACCATTTTTCTTTCTTCCTGGCTTCTCTTAAAAAATCAGATATTTTTCAAGTCCGTTGTGGACAAACTCTGTGTTTGATTCACCTTTGTATTCACTACAGCACTGAGCCCCAGTACCTCACCTAATAAAGCTGGACTCCATAGTAAGTGTTGAATGAACAAGTAAGTGGCAGTACTTAGTAGAACCAATCTTGAATTGGGTATTTAAATTTGATCACTCTGCCTTCTAGAGCAGGGGTTGGCAAACTTACAGCCTACAGCTTAATCTGGCCCTCCAACTGTTTTTGTAAATAAAATTTTACTGGAACACAGCCACATTTATGCATTGTCTATATAGTTGCTTTAGCTTTACAACTGCAGAGTGTACTAGTGTGGCAAGGTCCTATCACCTGCAAAGCTTAAAATACTATTTAGCCCTTTACAAAATAAATTTGCCGACCCCTGCCCTTAAAGGTGGCAATCCTGGTTTATTCATCCATATCCTCCCCTCACACACGTAGTATAGAGCCTTCCATCTATTTGCTGTTCAAAAAAAAAATCTATTGAACTGAACTGAATTGACAAACTTCAGGAACAGAGTTGGTTGAAGACTACCTATGTTATTGGAGGTATTAAGCAACAAAATGACCAAAACTTGAACAGCATGCCAGAAGTCAGAGTATTATACATACTGACTGCACATAACATTTATAGATGGTTATATTTGAGGCCTTTACCACTAAAAAAGTCACAGAAGAGAGACAATCTCATTTATCTTACTCCTTTTTAATTCCTTCACACTGTCAGTTCATAATTATGAAAAAATTTCTCTAATCCTCTGTTTTTCTCCCATCTAGTTGTTTCATTCACTTGTTAATCATCCAACAAAAATGGGTGGAGCAATAACATGTACCTGGTACCATGTTGGTAACTGAGAGAATAAGGATCCTTAAAACATGCTCCCAATAAAGACTATCTAATTTCAATTTAAAACTTTTTTCAAAAAGGAGAAGTACTATTTAAATAATGCCAGCAAATCAACAAGTGGACCAAGTCAGGTATCTGTTACCATCACCTAGTTTGCAATATCTACCAGCAACACACACACACACACACACACACACACACATTACTTTAAATGTTCCACTACTATGAATCAAAGAATCTCTGAAAACTGGAAAAACAGCCCACTCTCTCATAACTGCCACTGTGAGGGGGGAAAAAAGCTTCAAAATTGTTTACAAATTCCCTAAGGCATTTTATTCTTCCAAAACAGCATAAGCAGTAAATAACCATCCAGAGAACTATAAATTGCCTGAAAGTGTTATAAAATGCTAAAACTTCTATCCTGAAACTGCAAACATTTAACTTCAAGACAGACAACAGTTGTACCAGTGGGAAAATTAAGATGGAAAAAAAACTATTCTGCTTCAAAAAAATTGTTGTGATGGGAAGAGGAAAGATGGAGATGATTCCCTCACACAACAAACATTTATTTAGCATTTAGCATAAAAACATACAAACATTTACTTAGCCTATACGAGGCCTTAGTGCTAAGCTCTGGGAAAGAGTAGTGAGCAAGACAGACAGACTCTTATTCTTCCTTAGAGGCTAACATAAAGGAGAAACCCTACAGAAAAATACATGCATCAGTATGTTAGAACCAAACATCCATGTTTATTAAGTCACTCAATGGTATTAAAAGTAAATAGCTATTTAATAAATGATTAAGGGACTATTATGTGTCAATTACTATGCAAATCACAAAGCATATAAAAGTTATTGCCCTGAAGACTTCACAACCTAGGTGTTTACACAAATATAAATAACTCTGATACATTATCAGAAGTACATTAATAAACACCTGTATGACTAAGGAAGTACATAGGATGAAAGAACACTATTCTACTAGGGAAGGGGAACTTGAGTCAGGCGCTTCACATCAGTACCTGAGTCTTAAAAAATGATTAGGAGTTTGCCAGGCAAAGACTTTCAGACAGAGGAGAAAATTATATAAGTCAAGCCACAGTGCAGGGTACAGTACTGGGTAGGGGACAGGAAATGGAGCTGGGTAAGATGGCGGTCAGTTCATGAAGAGACCTATGCACCACCCCGAGGAGAGCTTGGACCATGGTAAATGCATAAAAGTGGATGGTACTGTAATTAGGTCTGTTGTGTAGAAAAATAACTAACGGCAGTGTGAAGTTTAAAAAGGGCTAAGTACCAGAAGCAAAGACACCTATTTTTAAAGGCTATTACAATATAATAAGCCAGAGGAGAAATGATAAACACTAACAGAGTAGCAGTAGCAAGGGAGAGGAAAAAGAAATTACAGATATCAGGGCAAGTGACTCATGGACTGAATGATGGGTAAAGGAGAAAGCGGGTTGATGATGGCATTTTTGAAGACATGGGAAGAGGAGAATCAGTACATATGGGGGAAGGATGTAATGTGCTACATTTTAGATAGCTAAATTTTGTATTTCTGTTTATAGGACTGATTAGTAGTAGACAACTAGAAATTCTTATTAACTCCATTCACTGAGATAACAGTTCTCATTCCTTCCCATTCCAGAATAACATCTATTCACTCAACCATTTCTTTTTGGAATGATTCTCAGGCACAATTATAAATGCAGAAAATACACAGACAGCAAACCAAGTCCTTGTCCAGGCATCTTAGCCGCCTCTTATGATATAAAAAACAGTGAGGAAAGAATCGAAATTAAATACATCATAATTCATATCTTCAAAGGGAAGCTTCAAGGTAAACATTTAAAATCAAAACTGCAATAGAAAAATACTGGAAGTAGTCTTTTTTTTTTGGTAATGAATAAATACTTGATAATTTCCATGTCTGATAGGTTTTAGTTTTCATTTTCAGGTTTGCTTATACCGAAATATGTATGCAGCTAATTTTCTTGCATATTAATTACACTACCATAATAACACTAGGAGTTAAACTTTTTAGGAAAGTACTGGGAACTAAAAGGTTACCACTTCAGTCAAATTGAGTTTTGTTCAAACTGTTTTAAAAGTTAATGATATTCTCTTCTTAACTTTCAAGTTTCTTTTCTACTTTTCCATGAGAACCAGCTTTGCAAAGCAAAGTTTGACCACATAAGACACTGTTTTATTCAAGGTACTACACAGGGCTTTCTGCCCATATTTTTATCTCTTTAATCCCCTAAACAGGCTAGTGAACACTAAGTCTTGTCCCTAGAGGGAAGCTTACCAGAGACTTAAACATCTACAACTACAGACATATACTTTAAAATGCACTGCACCTTTTTAAAAAACAGTATGAAACATTTCTTCTTCAACTCCTTGACAATCATTTTATTTTCTACTATTGTCAAGAAGATTACTAAGTATGTCCTACACCTAGAACATTTATTCTTTCCTAACACCCTTTGTCAGCTTCCCATCACTTTCAGTATTCCCAAGTTCCCCCAAAGTTATTTTTGACTCTCTTAACTTCTACCTCATCAACGAACGGTCTGCCTGGACCAATGATCCCACAGAGGCAGAACAAGCCCTTATGGACGTTTTGAAAATCTGTGACGATCTTTTTGGCTGTCACAATAATTTCAGTAGGAGAGAGGGAATTTGGTAGATGTGATCCAAGAAGGCCTAAAATGTATGAGACAACCCTATACAACAAAGAAATGTCTGCAACCCTTAAGAATGCATGACTCTACTAGGCATTAAGTAAGTGAAAAAAGTAATGTTTATGATCATCTTAGTCTAGAGCTTTATTTCATAAGATATATTATTTCTGCACTGTTTCAGTGAAGACTGAATTTTCCAGAAGTGCAACTACCATGTAAATTGAGAGATGATTCCACTTGTTTGGTTCAGAATTTTATCAAAAACTGCTCACAATATAGGAAAAATCAGTTTGCCCAAGACAATGGTCCTTACAGTATTTGAAATGAATGTAATATATGTAAAATCAGTCTGCACTTAGAGCTGTCCTACTCACGGTGACTCTTCACAATTGGTTCATTATGCCAGCAACTCATAACTTCACTACATCTTCTAATATAATCAGGCCTGAGCATTACATATTTCAACAGTAGTCATGTTACTTCCTAATAAAATACTTTTTTTTACCTTTATGTTTCAATTAGAGCATTATATTGATTTTTTAAAAATTATGTTTATGGGTAGATTTTACTGCCTATGAATCTTATTTTAGAATATTACAGGAGACTTTACAGAATATTTGTTATGAAAAGGGGACACTGGGCTGGACAGGTTTAGAATCACTGGCATACACATCGGCCTTCATGTGCCTAGAGTACTAAAGATGTCTCCTCACAGATAACCTGGATTCCATACATTCCCTCTTCCCAATAAAAGTACCTACAGATGTAAAAAATCACCATTATTACTTCTATATTCAAAATACCACAGTGCTTCTACCTGCCTTGCAAATCAGTCCAGTACTGAGATTTTTACAACAATGAGTTTCCTTCTACCTAACCTAGTATCTTATCCAGTCTGTATTATAGATTGAACACTGCATTCAGAAAGCCTATGTCTAAGGAGTCAGCAAGTCATAGTTCAGAGTACAGAATTTGGAATTCTAAGTCTGCCACTTATTAAAAGGGTGATCTTGGGTAAGTAAGTTACCACTTTCTGAGTCTCCATCTCCTCATCTCTTAAGTGAGAATTAAAAGACTTCCCTAACAGGGTTGTGCTAAGAAATGAATGAGACATAGTAGGAGCTCAAGAGTTTCAAACTTTTATCTGCTTTGTTCATTTACTTATGCCAAGGCTCTAGGATGGTATATGACACCTAGCAGTGCTCCAAAAATTAAGATCGGTGAAAATACATTGCTTTCTGAAAACTTCCCAGGCAAGGCCATCTGACTCTGTTCCAGAAATGTACCAGTTAAGTAGTATTGAGTGCTCACAAGCCGAGTGCTTATTATTAGTATAAATACCCAGTCTCTGCTCTTAGGAAACTTAGAAAAACGCTGGAAAATGACAGCCAACAAAAAAGAGGTCACAAGACAGTGTATAACTTGTCAGTAAATGATATGGACAATAAGTGCTATTAATCCAAAGGCAGGATATATCACTATGAGTTGGAGTAACATGGAATGTGGTGTGAAAAGAATAAAACAGCCACGTTTCCAGACCTTCTCCAACTAATCTATTCATAGTACACAAAGCCTGAGACAAATTTACAATAGCCCAGCCTACCACAACTTTGCTTAAAACTCATCAAAATTGTACCACCACCTCAAGATATCTAACTCATTCACATCGTTACCAGATGATTCCTATGTTCTAGCCCCATTTGTCTCTGAGAACTGCACCCATCAATAAGGTTTTGCACTGGCTACTGAACACCTGAACTGTGGCTATTCTGAATTGAGATGTGCTGTGGTGTAAAATACACACTGGATTTCAAAGATTTATTAAGAAAAAAAATCTCATTAATAAGTTTTCTACTGATTACATGTCAAAATATTACTGTGAATATACTGGGTTAAATAAAAAATTATTATAGAAGTTAAATCCCGTTTTTTTCACTTTTTCAATATAGCTACATTAAACTTAACGAACACCTCTGTGGCTCGCAGTGTGTTTACGCTGGGCACTTCCTTTTCCCAACTTTGGGTACTTCCCTATTCCCAAGCCTGAATAAACCGCTTGCTATTTCCGACCGGGACCTGCCTCTCTGGCCCACGGCTTTGTCGATACTATTGGTGCCGGAAACACTTTTACCTCTTCCTTTGGCCAACTGGTCCTCATTCTTCAGACCTTAGTTTTTAACCATCGCTTTCTCCAGGAAGCCTCCCCTGCCTTCAGCCCCGACCCCCGCAAGGCAGACTGGGGCTCCTGCGGTGAGGTAGTGCAGGGCCCTCGAGCACTTATCTTACTGTATCTGCAACTGCCTCTCCGCTCTGTCTCGGCGACGAGACTGGAAGCCCCTTGAGGTAACAGAGGCTCTGCGGACACGCCTACTACTCAATGCCTGGCACCGAGAAGAGGCTCCGCAGACCGAGTGAGGGGCGGGACAAAAGGCACGGGAAATGAGCCCCGGCATCACCACGGTTCGAGGGGTACGGGGTACACTGGGGTGAGGGAGCGGCAAGGAGGGGATTCCTGGGGTGCAGAGGGCAAGCCCGGGGCGCTTGGAGCCGGAGGAGGTGGGCGCCGGCGATAGAACTCACCAGGCCCCGGTCGATGTCCGCGTCCGGCCGTTTGGTGGAGGGCGGCGAGTACTCGGCGTAGCGCAGTCCCTCGCCGGCTGGGGCTAAGCCGCCGCCGCCGTCGGCCACCATGGCAATGCGGCGCCGGAAGACTCGGAGCTCCGCGGCGCCGCCTACGAGAGGACCGCAGGGACAAACTAGTTCGGGCGGGCCCGTTCGCGGGTTTAGCCAACGCCACACCGTGGACTTGTTCGGGGGCGGGGCCTCGGGAGATCAGGTTCTCACTAAGTCCAGGCCCATCAAACCCAAGGGTCCCAATAGGAGCGGAGGGCCCTAGGGTGTGGAATATTCTTTCAGATTCGCAGGCCCAAAGCCAATGCTGGGCCTCTTGGGGCACTGAGTGATGGGCCCTGGCCCCTGTCCCTGGCCCTCCTGAGGACCAGGGTTTAATTTCTGTGCTCAGATGTTGGGTTTGATGTTGATCTCTACAGAGTCCAGCTGTAGTGCCTGCGGCCCCCCACCACACCTCACCTTTCTTCTCACCCCCAACTACTGATCATACCTCTGCTTAATGCTACAACTCTCCCAACCATAAAGGCAACAAAAGTGGCAATATGATTACTCCACCTCTTCCCTTCATATGATGGCTATATTTAACATAAAATAGCAAAGAAGAAACCTGTAAGAAAGTAAATAAACCTATCTCTCCACGAATAGTTTTGTACTGACTTGTATATAGAAAGACCCATTTTGTTTTTCTCTGTTCCTGAATTAAAAGTTTTGAGGGTCTATTAACTTATTGATTTAGTTAATATTAGCAAGCCCAAGAGGTTAGAGCCTAGAAGAATTTACAAACTAGTGGGAATATAACACTGACACAGAGTGATAATAACACATGCCAGAACATGAGACCACACATTGTACAGCAGTATAAAGAGAAAAGGACCAGGATAGAAGAGATCCAAGTTCTAGTACATATTCTATCATTTTATAGACTTGTATCCCTGAACATGTCCATTAACCTCTCCAAATCACTCCTCTGTGGAAGAGGAGTAACAACTGCCCAACATTCTGACTCAAGGTAATTGTAAGGAGAAAAAGAAAAAGATGTGGAAGCAATATGTGCAACACACTTACAAAGAGAATTGCCACCACAGTGCTAATGGCCACTTTTAACTGGGGTCATTAAACAAGAATTGGTCAGCTTAGCCATTGAGATGCTCAGTAAAGAGTGGGTAAGACTTTTTTAGATGGAAGAACAGAAGGGTTTTCACCTAAAAACAAATTCAAAGAAATTAAAAAAGGGTGGCATGTAGAACTGGATAAAAAAAAAT
The DNA here is from genome assembly GCF_040802235.1 of Manis javanica. Lineage (NCBI taxonomy): Eukaryota > Metazoa > Chordata > Mammalia > Pholidota > Manidae > Manis > Manis javanica. Next base: position 52,789,631 of record NC_133164.1, on the reverse strand, counting down.
GCTGATCTTCATGATCTTCAGAGGCAAGACCTTATTACAGAAATTAATTTTTTCATTAGACCGATCCACAACTATCAAGAACACTGGTAAATGAAGCAAGTGGACTGGATTGGGGCCCACAGATCATTCATTCACTCATCCATTCATTTATTTAATAAATGTTGAGCATTTTTAGTTATCAGGCACTCTACTGGGCATTGGACCTACAGTGTCAAGCAAACAAATGAGATATCTGATTCCTTGGAGTTTACAGACTATGGGAGATTTATGGTGTCCCCCTAGCAATCGAGCCCTCCCAGTTATAGCCTGCCAGCCTGGAGCATATGAGCAATTGGAGAAAGACCCAGATCAGCCACAACTTCTCTTAAGGCAGCTGCTGCCCCTACTCAAGGACTGGAGGAAAACTTCCAGAAAACAGCAAAAAAATTTGAGGCAGGATCAACTCAGAGGCTGCTCCCTGTGTGTGGTTGCCCTGCACAGGCAGCGGAGACCAATGTAGAGTCCAGAAAGCCCAAAGCGGCACTGTTCTCCAGGGAGAACACATGATGCTCACCTGTGACCCCTGCTAGTGCCAAAAGCCATTCCAAGGGTGGCCCTGCCCATGGCAGCTCAAGGGAGTAACCCAGATGCTGCTCCCTAAGTGTGATTGACTGGCATAGGCAGCAGAGATGGGGAAGGCGAACAGCAAACAGGAAGGGACTTTGCTCCAAGCTGACGCATGAACCACTTGGGGGCAAACACTTTCATTACCATGAAAAGGCAGAAGAAACTTGTTCACTCCAAAATCCCTCAAACACCAGAGAAAGGGCCTTATGAGACAGAAATGACCAAACTTCCTGAAAGAGAATTCAAAATAAAAGTAATAAACATGCTGATGTAGCCACAGAGAAATATGCAAGAGCTAAAGGATGAATTCTGGAGGGGAATAACAGAAACGAAACAGTGGAAGGATTTAAGAGCAGACTGAAGGAGGTGCAAGAGACTATTAATGGAATAGAAATCAAAGAACAGGAATACTGAGAAGCTGAAGCAGAGATAAAAGGATCTCTAGGAATGAAGGAATATTAAGACAAATGTGTGACCAATCCAAACACAACAATATTCTCATTACAGGGGTACCAGAAGAAGAAGAGAGGAAAAGTGATAGAAAGTGTCTTTGAAGAAATAATTGCTGAAAATGTCCCCAATCTGGGGAAGGAAATAGTCTCTCAGACCAAGGAACTCCACAGATCTCCCAACACAAGGCAGCCAAAGAGGACAACACCAAGATATATAATAATTAAAATAGTAAAGATCAAAGACAAGGACACAGTATTAAAAGCAGACAGAAAGAGAAAAAAAATCATCTACAAAGGAAAACACATCAGGCTATCAGCAGACATCTCAGCACAAACCTTACAGGCCAGAAGAGAATGGCTTGATATATTCAATGCAATGAAACAGAAGGGCCTCAAATGAAGAACACTGTATCCAGCAAGATTATCATTCAAATTTGAAGGAAGGATTAAACAATTCCCAAGTAAACACAAGCTGAGGGAATTTACCTCCCACAAACCATCTCTACAGTGTATTTTCAAGGGACTGCTGTATATGGAAGTGCTCCTAAGGCTAAGTAGATGTCACCAGAGAAAACAAAACCATAGCAAAGAAAGTAGATCAAGCAAATACTAAATAAATGCAAAATAAAATCAGCTATCCACAAAATCAGTCAAGAGAAACACAAAAGAGTACAGAATAAAACACCTAATAGATAAAGAGTGGAGGAGGGGGAGGAAAAAGAAGGGAGAGAAATAAAGAATCATTAGACTGTGTTTATAATAGCTTAATAAGTGAGTTTTAGATGGCTGGATAGTAAAAAAGCTACTCTTGAACCTTTGCTAGCCACAAATCCAAAGTGTGCAATGGCAAAAACTATGTATCTATCAATAATCACCCTAAATGTAAATGGACTGAATGTACAAATCAAACAACACAGAGTAGAGTAACAGAATGGATAAAAAAGCAAGACCCATCTATATGCTGCTTACAAGAGACTCACTTCAAACCCAAAGACATACACAGACTAAAAGTGAAGGATGGAAAAATACATTTCATGCAAAAAGTAGGGAGAAAAAAGCAGGTGTTGCAGTACTAGTATCAGACAAAATAGACTTCAAAACAAAGAAAGTAAAAAGAGACAAAGAAGGACATTACATATTGATAAAAAGATCAGTCCAACAAGAGGATATAACCATTATAAATATCTATGCACCCAACACAGGAGCACCTTCATATGTGAAACAAATACTAAGAGAATTAAGGGAGGAAATAGAATGCAATGTATTCATTTTAGGAGACGTCAACACACCACTCACTCCAAAGGACAGGTCAACCAGACAGAAAGTAAGTAAGGACACAGACGCACTGAACAACACACAGAACAGATGGACCTAGTAGACATCTACAGAACTCTACACCCAAAAACAATAGGATTCACATTCTTCTCAAGTGCACATGGAACATTCTCCAGAATAGACCACATACTAGGCCACAAAAAGAGCCTCAGTAAATTCCAAAAGATTGAAATCCTACCAACCAACTTTTCAGACCACAAAGTTATAAAACTAGAAATAAATTGTACAAAGAAAACAAAAAGGCTTACGAACACATGGAGGCATAATAGCATGCTCCTAAATAATCAGTGGATCAATGACCAATTAAAACAGAGATCCAGCAATATATGGGGACAAATGAAAACAGAGCACAATGTCCTAACTTCTGTGGGACTCAGCAAAGGCAGTACTAAGGGGAAAGTATATAGCAATCCAGGTCTATTTAAATAAGGAACAGCAATCCAAAAATGAATAGTCTAAAGTCACAATTATTGAAACTGGAAAAAGAATGACAAATGAGGCCCAAAGTCAGCAGAAGGAGGGACATAATAAAGATCAGAGAATAAATAAATAAAATTGAGAAGAATAAAATAATAGAAAAAATCAATGAAACCAAAAGCTGGATCTTTGAGAAAATAAACAAAATAGATAAACTGCTAGCCAGACTTATTAACAGAAAAAGAGAATCTACACACATAAACAGAAGCAGAAATGAGAAAGGAAAAGTCATGAGGGAGACCACAGAAATACAAAGAATTATTAGAGAATACTATGAAAATCTATATGCTAACAAACTGGATAACCTAGAAGAAATGGACTGTCTAGAGAATACAACCTTCCAAGGCTGACCAAGGATGAAACAGAAATTCCAGAGACCAATTACCAGCAACGAAATTGAATCAGTAATCAAAAATATACCCAAGAACAAAATCCCCGAACTAGATGCATTCATTGCTGAATTTTATCAAACATTTTCTACAGACCTAATAGCCACCCTTCATAAAGTCTTCCAAAAAGTAGAATAGGAGGGAATACTCCAAACTCATTCTATGAGGCCAGCATCACTCTAATACTAAAACCAGGCAAAGACACCACAAAAAAAGAGAATTACAGACCAATATCCCTGATGAACACAGATGTAAAAATATTCAACAAAATATTACCAAACCAAATTCAAAAATACATCAAGAGGATCATATGCCATGATCAAGTGAGATTCATCCCAGGGATGCAAGGATGGTGAAAAATTTCAAAATTGATCGGCATCATCTACCACATCCACAAGAAGAAGGACAAAAACCACACGATCATCTCCATAGATGCTGGAAAAGCATTTGACAAAATGCAACATCCACTCATGATAAAAACTCTCAACAAAAATGGGTATAGATGGCAAGTACCTCAAAATCGTGAAGGCCATATATGACAAACCCACAGCCAACATCATACTTAACAGTGAGAAGCTGAAAGCTTTCTTCCTAAGATAGGGAAAAAGACAAGGATGCCCACTCTCCCCAGTTTTATTCAACATAGTAATGGAGGTCCTAGCTGCAGAAATCAGACAACACAAAGAAATAAAAGGTGGAGAGGAGCCAAGATGGCGGTGTGAGTAGGGCAGCGGTAATCTCCTCCCAAAACCATATATATTTTTGAAAATACAACAAACGCAAGCATTCCTAAAAGACAGACCAGAAGATACAACAGAACAGCCAGGCTACATCTATACCTGTGAGAACCCAGCACCTCATAAAGGTAGAAATATACAAGCTGTGGCCTGGCAGGACCAGAGCATGTCCCCTACCCCAGATCCCCAGAGGGAGGAGAGGAGTCAGAGCAGGGAGGGAGTGGGAGCCCAGGACTGCTGAATACCCAGCTCTAGTCATCTGCACCAGGAGCGCAGAAATACAGTGTGTAGCCTGCTAGATACTAGGGATACAGAACAGAAAAACCTGCGAGTGGGTCCTCGCAGATGACAGCCCTGGAACAAAAGAAAAGCGAGTGCTACTTGAAAGTCTTAAGGGGACAGGGGCCTCACAGCTGGATGGAAGTGACCTGGCACACACAGCCCAGCAGCTGGGAATCCTGGAGAACTCTGGGTGCCATAACCCCCTGGGCACCAGCACAGCTCTGAGGCCCCTCACAGCAATAAATAGCCTCCCACTCATTCCCCCTCTGGCGCAGCCCAGCCACAGCAGAGAAGCAGCCTGAGACCAGCCATGCCCACAGCAGCCGCATAGAGCCTCCTCTGCAGCTGCCCAGGCCAGACTCAGAGGCCCCATTAGTGTGCAGCTGCTCAACACAAGCTGCTAGAGGTCATTGTTCTTACAGGAAGGGAAGGTGACAGGCAAGTAGGAAGGGAATTTGTTCTCCCAGCTGACACATGTGCCAACTGCCTACGACTACCTCTATTGCCATGAAAAGGTAGAATAATTTGATACAGAAAAGAATAACCCAGACATCCCTGAGAGGGAACCTGGAGAGACTGACTTATTTCAATTCTAAACAAAGGTCATAACCATGCTGATGGACCTGCAGAGAAAAATGCAAGAGCTTAAGGATAAAGTTGGGAGGGAGAATACAGAAATAAAATAATCTGTGGAAGGACTTAAAAGCAGAATGGATGAGGTGCAAGAGGCTGTTAATGGAATAGAAATCAGAGAACAGGAATGCAGAGAAGCTGAGGCAGAGAGAGATAAAAGGATCTCCAGGAATGAAATAATATTAAGAGAACTGTGTGACCAATAAAACCAGAACAATATCTGCATTATAGGGGTAGCAGCAGCAGAAGAAGAGAGAATAAGGGATAGAAAGTATATTTGAAGAAATAATTGCTGAAAACTTCCCCAAAGTTGGGGAGGAAATAGTCTCTCAGACCACGGAAGCCCACAGAACTCCCAAAGGAAGGAACCCAAAGAGGACAACACCAAGACACATAATAATTAAAGTGGCAAAGATCAAGGACAAGGACAGTGTATTAAAGACAGCCAGAGAGAAAAAAAAGGTCACCTACAAAGGAAAACCCATCAGGCAATCAGCAGACTTCTCAACAGAAACCTTACAGGCCAGAAGAGAATGGCATGATACATTTAATGTAATGAAACAGAAGGGCTTTGAACCAAGAATACTCTATCCAGCATGATTATCATTTAAATACGAAGGAGGGATTAAACAATTCCCAGAGAAGCGAAAGCTGAGGGAATTTGCTTCCCACAAACCACCTCTACAGTGTATTCTAGAAGGACTGCTCTAGATGGAAGCACTCCTAAGGCTAAATACATGTCACCAGAGAAAATACAATCACAACAAAGAAAGCAGACCAAACAAATAATAACTAAAGGCAAAAAACAAAACCAACTACCCACAAAAGCAGTCAAAGGAAACACAAAAGAGCACAAAATAAAACACTTAAAGTATAAAGAATGGAGGAGGAGGAATAAGAAGTGAGAGAAATAAAGAATCATCAGACTGGTTTTATAATAGCTCAACAAGCGAGTTAAGTTAGACGGTGAGATAGTAAAGAAGCTAACCTTGAACCTTTGATAACCACAAATCTAAAGACTGCAATGGCAATAAGTACATATTTTTCAATAATCACACTAAATGCAAATGGACTGAATGCACCAATCAAAAGACACAGAGTAACAGAATGGATAAAAAAGCAAGACCCATCTATATGCTGCTTACAAGAGACTCACCTCAAACCCAAAGACATACACAGACTAAAAGTCAAGGGATGGAAGAAGATATTTCATGCAAACAACAGGGAGAAAAAAGCAGGTGTTGCAGTACTAGTATCAGACAAAATAGACTTCAAAACAAAGAAAGTAACAAGAGATAAAGAAGGACATTACATAATGATAAAGGGCTCAGTCCAACAAGAGGAACTAACCATTATAAATATATATGTACCCAATACAGGAGCACCAACATATGTGAAACAAATACTAACAGAATTAAAGGAGGAAATAGAATGCAATGCATTCATTTAAGGAGACTTCAACACACAACTCACTCCAAAGGACAGATCCACATGACAGAAAATAAGTAAGGACACAGAGGCACTGAACAACACACTAGAACAGATGGACTAACAGACATCTAAAGAACTCTACACCCAAAAGCAATAGGATTCACATTCCTCTCAAGTGCACATGGAACATTCTCCAGAATAGACCACATACTAGGCCACAAAAAGATCCTCAGTAAATTCCAAAATATTCATATCCTACCAACCAACTTTTCAGACCACAAAGGTATAAAACTAGAAATAAATTGTACAAAGAAAGAAAAAAGGCTCACAAATACATGGAGGCTTAACAACATGCTCCTAAATAATCAATGGATCAAAGACCAAATTAAAACAGAGATCAAGCAACATATGGAAACAAATGACAACAACAACACAAAGCCCCAACTTCTGTGGGACGCAGCGAAAGCAGTCTTAAGAGGAAAGTATATAGCAATCCAGGCATATTTAAAGAAGGAAGAACAATCCCAAATGAATAGTGTAAATTCACAATTATCGAAATTAGAAAAAGAAGAACCCATGAGGCCTAAAGCCAGCAGAAGGAAGGACATAATAAAGATCAGAGAAGAAATAAATAAAATTGCGATGAAACAATAGAAATTAAATCAATAAAACCAAGAGATAGTTCTTTGAGAAAATAAACAAAATAGATAAGCCTCTAGCCAGACTTATTAAGAGAAAAAGAGAATCAACACACATCAATAGAATCAGAAATGAGAAAGGGAAAAACATGACAGACCCCATAGAACTACAAAGAATTATTAGAGAGTACTATGAAATCCTAAATGGTAACACGCTGGAAAACCTAGAAGAAATGCACAACTTCGTAGAAAAATACAACCTTCCAAGACTGACCCAGGAAGAAACACAAAATCTAAACAGACCAATTACCAGCAATGAAATTGAAGTGGTAATCAAAAAACTACCCAAGAGCAAAGCCTATGGGCCAGATAGATTTACTGCAGGATTTTATCAGACATACAGAGAAGACATAATATCCATTCCCCTTAAAGTTTTCAAAAAAATAGAGGAGGGAATACTCCCAAACACATTCTATGAAGCCACCATCACCCTAACACCAAAACCAGGCAAAGTCCCCACCAAAAAAGAAATTTCCTGATGAACATAGATGCAAAAATACTCAACAAAACATTAGCAAACCAAATTAAAAAATACATGAAGAGGATCATACACCATGACCAAGTGGGATTAATCCCAGGGATGCAAGGATGGTACAACATTCAAAAATTCATCAACATCATCCACCACATAAACAAAAAGGACAAAAACCACATGATCATCTCCATAGACGCTGAAAAAGCATTCCACAAAATTCAACATCCCTTCCTGACAAAAACTCTCAACAAAACGGGCATAGAGGGCAAGTTTCTCAACATAATAAAGGTCATATATGATAAACCCACAGTCAACATCATACTGAACAGCGAGAAGCTGACAGATTTTCCTCTCAGATCAGGAACAAGACAGGGATGCCCACTTCTCCCCACTGTTATTTAACATAGTACTGGAGGTCCTAGCCACAGCAATTAGACAAAACAAAGAAATATGAGGAATCCAGATTGGTAAAGAAGAAGTCAAACTGTCACTATTTGCAGATGACATGATATTGTACATAAAAAACCCTAAAGACTCCACCCAAAAACTACTAGAACTAATATCTGAATTCAGCAAAGTTGCAGAATACAAAATTCTGTGGCTTTCCTATGCAGCAACAACAAACTAATAGAAAGGGAAATAAGGAAAACAATTCCAGTCACAATTGCATCAAAAATAATAAAATACCTAGGAAAAAACCTAACCAAGGAAGTGAAAAACCTATACCCTCAAAACTACAAGACACCCTAAGTGAAATTAAAGAGGACACTTACAAATGGAAACTCGTCCCATGCTCTTGGGTAGGAGGAATTAATATTGTCAAAATGGCCATCCTGCCCAAAGCAATCTAGAGATTCAATTCACTCCCTCTCAAATTACAAGCAGCATTCTTCAATGAACTGGAACAAATAGTTCAAAAATTCATATGTAACCACCTAAGACCCCGAATAGCCAAAGCAATCCTGAGAAGGAAGAATAAAGTGGGGGAAATCTTGCTCCCCAACTTCAAGCTCTACTAGAAAGCCACAGTAATCAAGACAATTTGGTACTAGCATAAGAACAGAGCCACAGACCAGTGGAACAGATTAGAGACTCCAGACGTTAACCCAAACATATATGGCCAATTAATATATGATAAAGGAGCCATATACATAGAATGGGGATATGACAGCCTCTGCAACAGTTGGTGTTGGCAAAACTGGACAGCTATATATAAGAGAATGAAACTGTATCATTGTCTATCCCCATACACAAAAGTAAATTCGAAATGGATCAAAGACCTGAATGTAACTCATGAAACCATAAACCTCTTAGAAAAAAACATAGGCAAAAATCTCTTGGACATAAACATGAGTGACTTCTTCATGAACATATCTCTCCAGGCAAGGGAAACAAAAGCAGAAGTGAACAAGTGGGACTATATCAAGCTGAAAAGCTTCTGTACAGCAAAGGACACCATCAATAGAACAAAAAGGTACCCTACAGTATATGGGAGAATATATTCATAAATGACAGATCCAATAAAGAGTTGAAATTCAAAATATATAAAGAGCTCACACACCCCAACAAACAAAGAGCGAATAATCCAATTAAAAAATGGGCAGAGAATATGAACAGACACTTCTCCAAAGAAGAAATTCAGATTGCCAACAGACACATGAAAAGATGCTCTACATTGTTAGTCATCAAAGAAATGCAAATTAAAACCACAATGAGATATCACCTTACACCAGTAAGGATCGCCACCATCCAAAAGACAAACAACAACAAATGTTGGCAAAATTGTGGAGAAAGGGGGACCCTCCTACACTGTTGGTGGGACCTACACTGTTGGTGGGAATGTAAATTAGTTCAACCATTGTGGAAAGCAGTATGGAGGTTCCCCAAAATGCTTCAAATAGAAATACCATTTGACCCAGGAATTCCACTTCTAGCAATTTACCCTAAGAATGCAGCAGCCCTGTTTGAAAAAGACAGATGCACCCCTATGTTTATCACTGCACTATTTACAATAGCCAAGAAATGGAAGCAACCTGAATGTCCATCAGTAGATGAATGGATAAAGAAGATGTGGTACATATACACAATGGAATATTATTCAGCCATAATAATAAAACAAATCCTACCATTTGCAACAACATGGATGGAGCTAGAGGGTATTATGCTCAGTGAAATAAGCCAGGCAGAGAAAGACAAATACCAAATGATTTCACTCATATGTGGAGTATAAGAGCAGAGAAAAACTGACGGAACAAAACAGCAGCAGAATCACGGACCCACGAATGGACTAACAGTTAGCAAAGGGAAAGGGACTGGTGAGGATGGGTGGGAACGGAGGGATAAAGGTGGGAAAAAGAAAGGGGACATTACAATTAGCATGTATAATGTGGAGGGGGTACAGGGCAGGCTCTACAACACAGAGAAGACAAGTAGTGATTTTACAGCATCTTACTATGCTGATGGGTAGTGACTCTGAAGGGGTATGTGGGGAGGACTTGGTTAAGGGGGGTGCCTAGTAAACATAATGTTCTTCATGTAATTGTAAATTAGTGATACCAAAAAAAAAAACCCTAAAGACTCCACTCCAAAAATAGTAGAACTAATTTCTGCATTCAGTAAATTTGCAGCATACAAAATTAATACACAGAAATCTGTTGCTTTCCTATTCACCAATGATGAACTAGCATAAAATCAGGAAAATAATTCCATTCACAATTGTATCAAAAAGAATAAAATACCTAGAAAAAAATCTTACCAAAGAAGTGAAAGACTTATACCCTAAAAACTATAAGATACTCTTAAGAGAAATTAAAGAAGACACTAACAAATGGAAATTCATCCCATGACCTTGGGTAGGATGAATTAATATTGTCAAAATGGCCATCCTGCTTAAAGCGATATACAGATTCAATGCAATTCCTATGAAAATACTGACAGTATTCTTCAACAAACTGGAACAAATAGTTCTAAAATTCATATGGAACCACAGAAGATCCTGAATAGCCAAAGCAATCCTAAGAAGGAAGAATAAGGCAGGGGGTATCTCGCTTCCCAACTTCAAGCTCCACTACAAAGCCACAGTAATCAAGACAATTTGGTAGTGGCACAAGAACAGACCCATAGGCCAGTGGAACAGAATAGGAAGTCCAGATATTAACCCAACCATATACGGTCAATGAATATACAATAAAGGAGCCATGGATATACAATGGGGAAATGATAGCCTCTTCAACAGCTGGTGTTGGCAAAACTGGGCAGCTCCATGTAAGAGAATGAAACTGAGTTATTGTCTAACTCCTTACACAAAAGTAAACTCAAAATGGATCAAAGACCTGAATATAACTCATTAAACCATAAAACTCTTAGAAGAAAACATAGGCAAAAATCTCTTGGACATAAACATGAGCAACTTTTTCATGAACATATCTCCCTGGGAAAGGGAAATACAAGCAAAAATGAACAAGTGGGACTATATCAAACTTAAAAGCTTCTGTACATCAAAGGACACCACCAAGAGAACATAAAGGCATCCTACCATATGGGGGAATATTTCATAAATGACATATCCAATAAGGGGTTGACATCCAAATTATAGAAACAGCTCAAGCACCTCAACAAACAAGAAGCAAATAATCCAATTAAAAAATGGGCAGAGTAGCTGAACAGACACTTCTCCAAAGAAGAAATTCAGATGGCCAACAGAAAAGATGTTCCACATTGCTATTCATTAGAGAAATGCAAATTAGAACCACAATGAGATATCACCTCACACCAGTAAGGATGGCCAACATGCAAAGGACAAACAACAACAAATGTTGGCGAGGATGTGGAGAAAGAGGAACCCTCCTACACTGCTGGTGGGAATGTAAATTAGTTCAACCTTTGTGGAAAGCAGTATGGAGGTTCCTCATTAAACTAAAAATAGAAATACTATTTGACTCAGGAATTCCACTCCTAGGAATTTACCCTAAGAATACAGCAGCCCAGTGTAAAGAAGACATATGCACCCCTATGTTTATCACAGCACTATTTACAATAGCCAAGAAATGCAAACAACCTAAGTGTCCATCAGTAGATGAATGGATAAAGAAGAAGTGGTACATATACACAATGGAATATTATCCGGCCATAAGAAGAAAACAAGTCCTACCATTTGCAACAACATGAATGGAGCCAGAGGGTATTATGCTCAGTGAAATAAGCCAGGTGGAGAAAGACAAGTACCAAATGATTTCACTCATCTGTGGAGCATAAGAACCAAGAAGAAACTAAAGGAACAAAATAGCAGCAGACTCACAGAACCCAATAATGGACTGACAGTTACCAAAGGGAAAGGGACTGGTGAGGATGGGTGGAAAGGGAGGGATAAGAAGGAAAAAAGGGTATTACCATTAGCACACATAATGTAACGGAGGGGTCACAGGGAAGGCAATATAACACAGAGAAAACAAGTAGTGATTCTATAGCATTTTACTTCACTAGTGGACAGTGACTGTAATGGGGTAGGTGGTGGGGTCTTTATAATGGGGGGAGTCTAGTAACCATAATGTTTCTCATGTAATTGAACCTTAATGGTACCAAAGTTAAAAAAAGTAGAAAGAAGAGTATAATGAACTTTCACATTCCAAATATCTGGATTCAACAACTGTCAAGATAGATTCTGACACAATCCTTCTTCTATTTCCCCTTTATGATGAATTATTTTAAAGCAAATCAACATATGTCATTTCACTCTGACTATTTCAGTATGTGTTCCTGCTAATGAACATTTGAGAATGTAGCACACTATTACTAAAACCAACAAAAATTACTGATAACCTTTTGTGTCATCTAATATCTAATTCTTTTCCAAATTTCCAACTGTTACAAAAAACTTGAATAGCTGGTGTGTTATCCAAAGTTCACACACAGCAATTGATGTTTATGTCATATTAGTCTCATTTAAACACAAAAATTCTTTTTCTCACATTTTTTCATGCAATGGACTTGCTGAAGGAAGCATCACCCTATTTTTAAGCCAGGTGTTAGTTCGATTTTCTGTATCTGCAGTGAAAGTGCTCTTTCTGATCTGAAGGGTGAACTCAATGATAAAGGGCATCAGTAAGACAAGAATTGAGCAGATAGAAGGGGTAAAGAAAGGGGAAGAATCCAAGATGATTCTTAGATTTTTACCATTGGCAACTACTGAGGTAGGAAGAACACATAGAATAAGAAAGTAGAATATATCTGGACTGTCCCAGCTATATCTATTGTACTAACACAATTATTTATAGCACTGCCTTTCATTGAAATGTGACCTACTTTTGGATGAGACACTAAATGGTCACTCTAGCTAATGGTTATCAAATGATTGCTAACCACAATTAGGGCTTCACGCTTCTCTGTTTATGTCCACCTGAAAGACACCAACACTGTTGACACCAAGACTCAAAAAGTAGATGGTGGAAAGGAAGGGGAGGAATAAAGGAAACTACAAATAAGAAGCCAGAAAGGTAGAAGAGAGAAAAGTCAGGAGAGAGCACTATCATGGAAACCAAAGAAACATCAAAAAGGATGAACAGTGAGAAATGTCAGATACTTATCTTTATATACCCAGAAAATAAGTATAAAATGTGCCCACTGAACTTAGTGAGTAAATATTCACTGGTGACCTGAGCACAGGGAGTTTCACTTATACTTGGAAATAGTGATCACCATCCATCCCATATTCTAAAGTATTTTAGAAAACATTCTTTTAAAAGCCTTGTAGGTGTGTAATCCTATCCTGCTTTGTACTGATAGCAGACAGTTCACATTGCACAGAGAAAAGGGAAAACAGCTAATTTGGATTTTATCATCAATCAGATAATTAGGTTTTTGAATGACTGTTTGTCACCCCGTATGCTTAGATACTTGCTAATATCTTGTTCATCCCTTGGAACTTAAGTAGGTAGATACTGTTAGAGTAGGTAGATAGCCAGACATGAGCAGAGAAGGGAAGGGGAGTGGAATTTCAGCCAGTTGTTTGTTTAGATGCTGCACATAACATGTAAGATGTTCTCATGGGATTTGTGGTATGAGTGTATAGATGACCAGATAGGCCACAACCAGCTGGTTCCAAAATGTAGAAGTTGACCCAAACTTTACCCTATATAAATTTTACACTAATTAACATAGTAAAAATCATGCTCCTCCATCATTAACATAGTAAAAGTCATGCCTCACCATGCCATGACACTTTCAGTTAGAACCAAATATAGTCAAAAACCCCCTGCCAGGCATGAGGGCTGTAACTCCTGGGAGAGAAAATCTCGGGGCAAAATACCTAGCTGAAACCGGAATCAGTCAAAGGGAGAAATAAAGTTTAAAACCTGTTTATTGCTTACAAACTGCAGTCCTGGGGTCCTCTCTTTTCCTCCTCCAGCAGAAGCAAGTGAAAACCTCCCTCCAACATCTCAGGTTCAGATAAGCCCTCCATCGCCCAGGTAATTACCCATTGATATGGAGATGAACTACTTCTCTCCATCCCTTAGGAATGCCTGTTCATATGGAGATGAGTTAAAGCCAGGCAACAGATTCTGGAATATTAAAATTTTCCTCACAGGCGACTCATTCAGAAATCTCATCTAACAATCTACTCATTACCCCTCTTCCACAATGGTTCCTGGGTGAGAAAACTGGAGCATTGTGACCAGACTAATGACATAGAATAGCAACAGCAATAAAAAATGATAATCCTCAAACCAGAGGATTCAGGTAGGTTCAAAGTCCTCTGCAGATTGAGTCCATAGCTCGCCCATTCCAGCAGGCAGTACCTGAAGAGACAGAGTTCAGAAGAATTGTCACATGGCAGCTGCAGCCAAGGGGCGCATCCAGGACACAAGGACTGTATAAGAAAATAAACTTAAGGGAGATAAGATACATGTTTTAATGATACCAGAATAGACAAACTTTGTCCATCAGGTAACATACATGCAAGACAGCAGTCCTATGATAGGACAATAGCAGGAATGGGATCTCATCCTGGTCAAGTATATGACTTTCACACCCTCCCTGTGGGAGTTACAGATGGGTCAATATATAAGGCTATGGGAGGTACATGTACTGGCCATAAAGATAAATCAAAACTTCCCTGTAAGATGTTCTTACCTCCCAGACACTTTGGGTACACTACTGTGATCTTTAGGGGCCACTCTGCTATTACTCCAGGAATACACAGGAGGCCAGCTTCCAGGCCTTTTCCCTAAGGTGCCAGAAGGGCCAACCATCACTGGCCCATGTGTCAAAATGTCCAGAGCCATGTCCACTCAATAGTGTCTCCAGGGCTTAATGCAGTAGGGGCTGGCAGCAGGATCTTGCTCTGCTGACTATATCCTCACTTCAATAACTCTTCTTTGGTTTGCACATACAGTTGTATAGGAGAGGCAGCAAGGTGTGTTAGTATATCCACAGGGCTCAAGGCTCATTTTTAGGGCTTCTCATTCAAACACCACAGCAGTGTCCATTAAGTGAACTGACCAGCCCCATAGACTATTGGTGTCCAACTTCAGGCAAGATTTCAACAAACCACTGTACCTCTCTATCATGCCTGCCCTGGGAGGGTTACATGGTATATGAAACTTCCGCTTCATTACTAATTACTGCACCCATCCTTGTAATACATGTCCAGTAAAGGGGGTGCCTTGGTTGCTCTCAATCACCTGCAGCCAGCCATAAGCTGCAAAGAGATGCTCTGGGCCCCTCTTGGTGGTTTGCTGATATGCACAACATGCAGGAAAAGCAACCAATAGTCCAGTAACAATGTCCACACAAGCCGTGGCATACCAATATCCTTCTGATGTGGGCAGAGGCCCAATATATTCTATCTGCCACCTGATAAGGGGCATTGGCCCCTTTACTAGTATCTCCTATTGCTGTGGGACTCAGTGTAAGTCCCTTTTAGATCACACAAGCACTCCTTCTGGGTTCTGCCAACTTCTTCAAAGGTCAATGGCAAGCTCCACTGATGGGATACAGCTCACATTATCTTTTGTCTTGTGTGCAGCAAATGCTGATGAAGCCATTGGGCTATATCAGAGGCAGGCTTTCTTTTTAGCCAGTGCACTTGGGCCAATGTGTCTGCTTCATCATTCCCTAGGGATGCCAAAGGCAAATGGCCAGTCACATGATATACAGTAACAGTCTTCATCTGACCAGAGGCCCATAGGTCTAACCACAGCTCTTGCCCAGTGACCAACCATCCAGCTGGCATGGTACCATGTTGGTAGTCACAGGGTCAAGCCCTGATAGACAGCCCAGCTGTCAGTGCAGACAACTATGGGGGAGGGCTCCTGGGTGATCATGACCCATACTGCCCACAACTCTGCCCACTGGCTACACTTCCCCTCTTCATCCTCCACCCATATTGTCTCAGTCTTAGGATGGAAAGCCACAGCCCTCCACTTCAGGCGCTGCCCATGACTGGAGCCATCTGTATACCAAGCATCTTCAGGTATAGGGGCTTTTCCCTCCTGATAAGGACTCTTGGCTACCAATGGCTCAAAAGCAAGTTCTTCCTGCTTTCCACTGGTATATGTCACTGGCCCCAATAAGCATTGGAGTTCTCCACTTAAGGGACTAGTAGAAAGGGCACTATGCTGCTATAAATATACTTCCCATTTGGCCAGTGTAGGTGTCTGTGCCATGCCACTCCGTGGCCTTTGGGTCCAGTCTCGTACCCACTCCATGATGGGATAGGTGGTTATTACCTTGGTTGGAGCTGTTCCAGTGATGGCGTTCGTAACCAGCAAGGTGTGGTACACAGCAGCCAGTTGCTTCTCTACCAAGGTGTACTGGACCTCTGCTTCTTTCCATCATTGTAACCAGAACCCAATAGGTTGACATGTCCATTCAAACTGCTGCAAAAGACCCCATCATTTAACCTTCTTAGGTTAAATGAACATCTAACTCACAGGGCTTTGATGAATACATTACACTCAAGGCCTATATAGCCATGACACTCCTCTTAACAGCAGTAAAAGCAGCTGTGCATGTCTCATCCTGTGCAAGAGTCCCACCTGATGCTCTTTCATACCAACCAGTATAAGGGCTTCAGAATTTGTGCAAAGTGGGGGATAAACACTCTCCAGTAGCCCAAAAGACCCAGAAACTCTTGTAATACTGCCACAGTGGTACAGGTAGGGAAAGCCTCGACCTTGTCTATGACTGCTTCAGGAATAACTTCAGTTTTACTGGACCAGACAACCCCCAAGAACTTTACAGACAAACCAGGGTCTCTGAATGTTGGTGCTGTTCACAGCCCATCCTTTCTCCTGTAGATGTTGCAGCAGTCTAGGAACTGTCCCTTCTAAATTTGGAAGAGAACCAGTTGTAAACATATCATCAATGTAGTGATACAACTGCACCATTTGCAGTTTCTTCCATGTGGCCAAGTCCTGGGCAACAAGTCTATGACAAATGGTGGGACTGTGGAGGTATCCCTGTGGAAGAACAGTAAATGTCCACTGCCAGCCTTCCCACATGAAGGCAAATTGTTCCTGGCTTTCCTGCACTATGTCAGTAGAGAAGAATGCATTAGCAAGGTCTCTACATAATGATACATTCCCAGCTCATGGCTGAGGGTTTCCAGAATAACTGCTATAGAAGGGACAGCAGCATGCATAGGGGGCATGACTTTATTCAATACCCTGTAGTCCACAGTCATATGCCAGGAACCATCTTGCTTTCTCACTGACCACACTGGGGAATTAAAAGGACTATGATTGGGCTTTATGATGCCCATGTTCTCCAACTCCTGCAGAGTTACTCCAATTTTCTTGTGGCCCTCAAGCAATTTATATAGCTTAATATTTGTCACCCATCAAAGTACAGGCAGAGCTACAGGTGGGTGCTTAGTATGTCCCCTGAGAACTGCCTTTACCACACTTACCCTCAGTCTGAACTCACCTACAGTGGTCTGTAACCACAGGCGCTGCAGGATATCTACCCCCAAAATACATTCAGGGATGGAAGAAATGTATATTCCTTTGTGGGTAGATGACCTATCCCCAATGAGATTTGTGCTTTCTTCACTCTAATTGCCTTAGCCCCATAGCCATCTATCACAGCAGGGGTCCCAGGAAAATGCTCAGGGTTGCCACAAATCAGAGAACACTCAGCTCCTGTGTCTACCAGGCCAGGACACATTGTACATTCACAGGGGACCAATGAATTGCTAATTCGGTCCCCACCACATCCCTAAAGGTGGAGACCTTGACCCTCCCCCCTCAATGGAAACACAGTGCCGAATCATCCTCTTGTGGGGGTGAGGGCTCAAGCGGAGCCTGAGTACTGCCCCTCAGGAAGTTGTGCAGGGACACAGGCTGGGCATGAGGCCTTGACTCTGGTTTTCATGCCCTGGACCTCAGTAGCTGGAACTGCGGCTCTGGTTTGACTTTGTGCCACAATTCTAACAAGATTCTATTGGACTGCCCATCGAGTTTTTCTCTCACTACCATGGCGTGTATCAAATCAACCCACATCTGGGTCCTTGAGACCTTCATGTGCCCTTTGCACTTCTCCTTTCAGTCATTGCCCATACTTCCTTCTGTGCCCTTATTGTTTCAACCTTCACCAGATTTGCTAAAGTACGAGTAGCCTCACTTATGGGTTGCCCTATGTGGGGAGCAAGAGTATTCAATAGGGACCCAAAGAGAGATGTAGGAGCTGTATGCAGCACCAGATTTCTCATTCCTATAGTGAACAACGCCTCATTGAGGCCCTGGGAGTCCATATTATAGATATTTTCATACCCAATTCCAGCAATACCTGTTGGAGCACTAGTTTTTCAACTAGTGGATAAATATGATAAATCACCCAGGCTAGGCCGAACTGCCCTAATGGCAGCTGTCAGCCATTCCAGAAGTGTCTGATTCCCTGAGGCATGATGGGCACTTTGCAACTCTTCCAGAGGAAAGGGTGAGTCATCAGGGAAGCCAGTCTACTCATTTCAGTACCTGACACAACAATGTTTTTCACCCCCATATCCCAGAGACTTAAAAGTCATATAGGCAGAGATTCCGATGGCTTCTACCTATACCATACTCCCATGTCCACCAGTTTATCTTGGGTATAGGGACGGAGCATGGAATGCTCCACAATCTGGGAAGGGTGCGGCTCCTCCCCCTGAGGAGCCTACAGTTTTGTTTTTATTTTCTTAATTACAGCTGGGTGGGCCTTTAATAGAGGAGAGGCTGGTACCTTGGGCAGTGGCCTCAGCAGCAGATCGGCCCATGGCCCCGCCTCCTCCTCTTCTCCTCCCGGCTCCTCCACCATCTCTGGGGCTGAAGGCTCCACTCTTTCCTCCCCCTCCTCCATGGCCTCCTGCAGTGCAGCTTTTCCTGCCACTGTCCCCCTCGTGGCTGCTAAGGAACCTTGCAGGAGTGTGACCTGCCTTTTCAGTAACTGTCTCTCTTCCTTAATGGCATCCCATAGGTTATCGCCCAGCTGCTCCAAGAGATTCTAAAGTGCGTCTCTCTCCTGCCTAAGTCCCTCTCTCTCCTTGGTAACCCTCTCGAGCATCCTCTCTTTCTCCTCAATGGCTCTTTCTCTCTCCTGTATAACCCTCTCTCTCTCCTCGATAACATTTTCCACTATCATGATGAAAAGAGACCCTACAATGCCAGCTGCTACATGGACACTCAGGCTATCTAAGCAGCTTTCTATCTCATGGAGGGCTAATTCTGCAGCTTCCGGTGTCTCCACCCTTCCCAGGTTCTGGGGAAGACCCCACCCTGTAGGAGGTGCTTTAACCTAGACTAGTTCCCCACTACGGGCTCCCAAATTGGAAGCCCCACAGATACTGGGCTCCCAGGTGAAGCTGCACCGTTTGCCACTGCATCCACTGGGGCCTCCCACTATCCACAGGGGGGTCCCTGGCATCTCCCCATCATCTCTAGGGGCAGCCTGCCCAAGGGTTGCACCCATTTAGACAGATTTTGGGTTCAGGGGTCCTGCCAACTATTACCAGATATAACTCCAGGGAGAGGACATGCCAGGGCAAAATACCTCTAAAACCAAAACCAGTCAAAGGGAGAGATAAAGTTTAAAACCTGTTTATTGCTTACAAACTGCAGTCCGGGAGCCGTTTCTTTCCTGCTCCAGAAGAAGCAAGCTAAAATCTCCCCCCCGACCTCTCAGGTTCACGTAAGCCCTCCTTTGCCCAGGTAATTACCCATTGACCTGGAGATGAACTACTTCTCTCCACCCCTGAGTAATGCCTGTTCACAGGAAGATGCACTAAAGCCAGGCAAGAGATTCTGGAATATTACAATTCTACCCACAAGGCTGGAACAAGCCCAAATGCCAAGAAGACCACCTGTTTCCTTTGAAACCTATTCCCACTCAGTAAATATTTATCTCCCTTTCATGAAAAGACTCCCTATTGTTGCTTCAAGGCAACGCCCTCTGATTCGGCCCACACATGCTTGCTCAACTCTCGGGTGTGTGCTTTCACTTTCCTTTAAACTCTTATTTTCCAATAAAACCCTTAAAGCTCAATCACATCTGTGTCTGTTTTTGAATCCTTTCTCTCCATGAGCTCAAGGACCCATCTCTGGTAATGTAGGACCCCAACCTCCCTGAGAAATGTTAGCCTAAGAGTAGCCATCTTGAAGCCCAAAAAGCCATTCTGATATATGACTCAGAGGGAACAACTGAAACCAGGTAACTCCTCTGGAAAAACAAGTTAATCAATCATGACTGCTGGCAGCGCTAACCTTTCGGTTAGTTAAACATAAAAGCTGACCCTACCTTGCTACACCCCCAGGATGTGGCACCAACTCAGAAATCGTAGGTTTGAAAAATTACTGCCTTTGTAGTATTGTTATCTTGCTATGTAGTATTGTTATCTTGTTACTACAACATAATCTGTAACCATGGTAAATCTCTAGGGCTAAATGCCTCAGAAAATCCTATATAACCACTTAGTTGTAAGTACTCAGGGTCCTCGTTGAGACCCGCTGCGACGGGCAGACTTGGACCCCAACTAGTTGGCTTCTGAATAAATTCCTCTTGCTTGTTGCATCAAGAAACGTCTTTGGTGAGTGATTTGGGGCGGCGCCTTCCTCAGGGGAATCCAACATTTGGGGGCTCGTCCGGGATCATGCGTTCACCCCGCTTCACTCCCGAAGTCGCTCTTGGAGGAAGAGGTAAGATTAGTGGCGCCTTGAGTTGTCTGTGTTCTGTATTAGTGGCGCCTTGAGTTGTCTGTGTTCTGTCTTCTGTTTTTCAGTGAGACCGGTCAGAATTCTGAAAAGGGGTACCCACTGTCTGGCAGCTGTCCCGATCCCGTAAAGGGGTCGAGACTGCGGTCGGTAGACGTACTAGGAGCACCGCAGGCTGCAACCCTGGGGGACGCCTCGGGGAGGTTGGGAGGCCAGGGACGCCTGGTAGCCTCCCGTCTGTTTTTCTGGCAAGGTGAATCTGATGAGATAGGGTTGATTTTCAGGCGCCAGGAATATCAACCCTCTGATTCCTTTCGGTTTCTGTTTGAAAATCTGAGAAAAAACAAAAAGCGGCCGCTGTGTGTCTAATCTGTGTGTGTCTCTGTTTTTTGTGTCTTTCATGTGCCTAATAATTGTTATACTGACAATGGGACAGACTCAGACAACCCCCTAAGTGTGTAAATGAATATATCTTTCTACCTCCGGATAGTATTAATGAAATTGATTTAAAGACAAGCGCTTGTGAAAATTGAGTGTTCTAAAACTTCCAGAAAACCTGATAAAAAAGTGTTAAGCATTAATGCTAATTTGAGTTTGCCTGAGGCGGGCATGTCCTGGTAGTTGTTGGCTGCCTGAGTTTACCTAGAGTCATTTGAGTCATGTTATCTGCTAAATCTTTTAAGAATAGAATGCTTAGAAGCTTGGCTTTGTCTAGTGTTCAGTGGGGGTCTTGTGAGTAGGCTAGCATAGTTGTTGCAGGCAGGTGAACTGGATAAGTGTGGCAAGTGAACACCTTTTTAACTGTGTGTTGCAGTGTGTATGCCTACCTGCAGCCTGAGAATCTTTGTAGTAACTTAAGGCCTTAGAGTTTTGTTAAGTTGAGAAGATGTGCTCTGTGTTTTCTGGGAGATTGTGCTGTGAAGCTCATGGTTGCAGAAATTGTAGAATGTGTTCGTAAGTTTGTCAGTCTAGGAAATGTTGGTTTGACAGTTTGCAGTGTCCTGCTTCTCAGTGTTCACTGGAGCTTGAAGTTTCTAATAGTTTTGAGTTCTGGTTAGAACTGCTTAAAGTGATAGGGCATTTCTCTATGCTGGGAGATGTATGTTTTAATGAGAGAAAGTGTAAAGAACGGAAATTCGTTTTGTTGAAAGTAAAAGAAAGTAACTTTGTTCTAAAGTACAGCTATTTATTTAAAGAGAGACAAAGAGAGAAAACAGCCTGGTGCCTTTTGTTGTGGAAGATCCGCTCAGCCTGTTGCTTTGGGGGGAGGGTTAAGATGTTTAGAGATAAAGTGAGATAAACCCAGTCAATCCGCAGGCAAGCCCAGGCATAATTCTCACCGGCTTATGTGCTTGGGACCATGGGGCAAATGAAGAATAAATTACTATGTTCTTACAGATATAGTCGTGCCTAGTGAAATTAAAGCAAGTGAGTCTTGATATCAAGTGCACAGCAAAATTAAAATCTCGTTTCCAGTTAAACAGTTTTCTTTAACTGTTAGTCTGCTCTTAATGTTGAAAGATCACAGCAGTTTCTCATGCTTAAAGTCTCAGTGAGTTGCCATGAAATCGTAATGTTAAAGGGACTAAAAGCTAAAGTTTGTTAACAACTGTATAACCTTTATTTGCCTTTGAAATATTTTGTTATTAAAAATGATTGCATGGCCTGAAAAATTGAATTCCTAAGCAGAATAGTAACAAAGCTTTTTTCAGCTGATTAAATGCACTTAGTTAACAAACCAAAATTTATTAAACTGTAGAATCTGGACAAGATTATGTTTCTCCCAGAAAAACAGGTTTCACTGTAAAGGTTTAGAAAGACGAACGTGTGACCACTTTTGAGAAAAGTTGTAATAGATTTTTTGAGAACCACCAGGTCTTCTTGTTTAATTTATATGCTGTATGTTTTTAAAAAAAAACATGGGGGACTCTCCATATTTTTTAATGCAAATAATCTTAGAGCTTTTAATAGAATTTGCATAGCAGCTTATATCTACTATTAAAGAGTAAAACATTCTTGAAGCTTTCAGGGAAGACCTGTAAACTTAAGCACTTTCTCTGCTTTTTTGTATCTGGTCTTAGACACTTATGCTGAGTTATGTTCTTATTATTTTCACTGTTTGTAAGCTATTGATTGTAAGCCAAAGGTCATCATTTCTCAGTCCCTAAATGAAGAAGTAAAATGCCTGACCTCTTTCATCTCAAATCATATTTCTGGTCATATCTGAATATCTGTGTGAAAGAAAGAGACATTTAAATTTGAGATTCTGCTTAAACTTTTAAGTTGAATTTGACTATAGCCATATTCATTCTTTGTATGTATCTCTAACAGGTCTTTTGTATGCCTGGTGATATTATACTCTGCCTTGAGTTTAGACAGTTCTTTCAGCTAAATATGAATTCTTATTGTAGCTTTTTTCCCCTCCTGAAGATGAAAGCAGAAGAATCTACCATCTGCTACCACTCTCTCAAGAATGCTTAGTAACCTAAAATTAGTTTGACTTTCTGTATGTTGTCTTTAAAAATTGACAGCAGCAATCTCCCCTGCTGCCCCACTTTTTAAGATATCTTGTTTACTGTGCTGAGTATATAGACAATAAATGTGTAATGATAGTTCTAAAAAAATTAAATGCAAAAAGGTGCTTTTACCTCTAGTTAACTCTGATATTTTCCAGAGGGCCCCTGGAACATGTCAGAAGAATTTTTTCTCACTAGAGAAAGTATTTGACTAATTTGGCTTATTTATCTGATATATATATATATTTATTTACCAGGAAAGCACTGTCAAAGAGAATGATGCTAAACTTTGTTAATGAATGTTTTGTATTACAGAAATATCAGAATTTCCTTATGTCAACTGTTTTACAGTAAGCTCTCATCAGATCTTTAACCATTGTCATTTGTAAGTCTTTTGTCATTTATAGTATTATCCCTAAACTGGTAAAGAACTAGATTTCAGCAGAACAGGTATTAGTTACATAAGATTACATAAACTAAAGAAAATGATTTTGTGTCTTTTTGTTTCAAATGTTGCTAGTAAAATGTTTTAACCTTGTTCTCTTAAACTGACAACAGTTTAGTAAATGACTATCTTTATGAGCAGAATTGAAACATCCTTCTCTCTACTTGATCCCTCCAGAGTTTAAAAACTTTCAGTGACTGTTTTTATATTCCATGGCAGTATGTTTATTTGCACGAGTTCAATAAGAATCTGCTTTCCTTGTGAGAAGACTACTTAAGAACACTGGTTATACTACCAGGGCTTTGACTGGAATGTCGTACCTGAGAGACATGTGCATAGACTCAGATGTGAACAACTTTAAAGAACTAAGATTGACTTTATAAAGCCAACAAAGCCCCTTAGAAGAACTGGCCTGGTACCTTGCTTACAGAGTTCCCAGCAGCCTTACCAGGTGAGTAAAGAAAGTCACTTCCTGGCAGGTGCAGAGACCTCGAGAAGAGAAGAATTCATCCAAATCTACAGGTACTACAGGCAAAGCCTGATGGCAAGTCTGGCTTGGCTGTCTGGCCTCAAAAGGCCTTTAAAAGTTCAATCTGAAATTCCTTACAAAAAGTTCCAGCAAAGCATATTTAAAAGAGCCTGTGTAATCAATTGCTCTTCTTGCTGCACCTGTGCAAATAATCAAGCCAGCTGTTAATTATTTTCTTAACCTAGTTACTTCTAGTAAAAATGAGAGTGATTTTAGAGAGAAGTATCGTTTCAATAATGTAGCCTCCTTCCAGAATAAAAAATCTAACTCAGATGTTGCTACATAACCTAATAACACAATTTGTTTTATCTTGCCTAGAAGCCACAAAACTGCAAATAGTAATAAAAATGAAACCCAGAATAGAAGCGCCAGCCTTCTGAAGCCCTCTCAACTGACCAGTGATGGAGACCTAGCTGCACCCTTTACTGCGCCCCCTTCTCAGCACGAAGCAGCCAGAGCGGTCATCGCCCCTTTTCCCTAGCAGCAGCTAGAGTCTCTATCTGTAGAAGAAAGAATGAGACCATACCCATAGCCTTCCCTGGTAAAAACAGGTATTTAATCCCTCCTCCCAAGGGATGGTGGGCTTGTAACACTAGAGAGACCCCATGTGTCTCTACTTCTGCCTTCAACTCCTCCCGTGATTTCTGTATCATGGTCCAGTTAGTACCCAGACTAATGTATCATGATGACTTATCATTCGTGGCAGAATTAGAACCTAAACTAAGGTATAAAAGAGAGCCAGTCTCACTCACTCTAGCTGTATTACTAAGAGTAAGAGTCCCAGCCGGAGTAGGACCAGGGGCAGCTGCAATTATACAAAGAAAACCAACATTATGAAAGACTAAGAATAGCTATCGATGAAGATTTGAGAACTATAGAACAGTCTATTTCTAAACTTGAAAAGTCCCTAACCTCTCTCTCTGAAGTAGTGCTGCAAAATAGATGAGGGTTAGATTTACTATTTCTAAAAGAAAGTGGATTGTGTGCAGCTCTAAAGGAAGAGTGCTGCTTCTATGCAGACCATACTGGAGTAGTAAGAGACTCAATGTCTAAATTAAGAGAAAGATTAGATCAGCGAAAGCGAGAACGAGAAGCTAACCAGAGCCTGTTTGAATCCTGGTTCTCTAGATCCCCATGGCTTACAACTCTAATATCCACCTTGACAGGACCCCTGCTTATTTTTATATTGCTCCTCACCTTAGGTCCCTGCATTTTAAATCGAGTAATAACCTTTATTAGAGAAAGAGTAAGTGCTGTGCAGGTGCTAATGCTGAGACAACAGTATCATACCCTCACACATCAAGAAGAAACCAACATTCCATGATTAGAATGTTCAGAAAAAGAAGTGGGGAATGTAGGACCCCAACCTCCCTGAGAAATGTTAGCCTAAGAGTAGCCATCTTGAAGCCCAAAAAGCCATTCTGATATATGACTCAGAGGGAACAACTGAAACCAGGTAACTCCTCTGGAAAAACAAGTTAATCAATCATGACTGCTGGCAGCGCTAACCTTTCGGTTAGTTAAACATAAAAGCTGACCCTACCTTGCTACACCCCCAGGATGTGGCACCAACTCAGAAATCGTAGGTTTGAAAAATTACTGCCTTTGTAGTATTGTTATCTTGCTATGTAGTATTGTTATCTTGTTACTACAACATAATCTGTAACCATGGTAAATCTCTAGGGCTAAATGCCTCAGAAAATCCTATATAACCACTTAGTTGTAAGTACTCAGGGTCCTCGTTGAGACCCGCTGCGACGGGCAGACTTGGACCCCAACTAGTTGGCTTCTGAATAAATTCCTCTTGCTTGTTGCATCAAGAAACGTCTTTGGTGAGTGATTTGGGGCGGCGCCTTCCTCAGGGGAATCCAACAGTAACAGGAAGACAATGAAATGCTCTGCCTTCTTCCCTGTAATAGTACTCACTGAACTGCCTACAAGAAGGAAACACTGCTGAGAAGTGGTGTCAGGACTGTATTTCTAATTGCATAGAATATTTTAAAAACAATGAAATGAACCTAAAGAAAGTCACTAGGGGATAAGCCAAAAATGTGTTTTCATTTTATAACTTCAACATATATTTTCAGTTGACTGACTGCCAATAGCTGGAAAGCTGATTTTGGTCCATGTCATAGGCCGTGAAATAAGTGCCCTTCATGGAGGTGTCCACTGTCTAATCATGGAAAACGGGCACCTACATCATGTAGTTTTGTCGAATGGTCACCCGGAACAGCATCTGCTGCTCAGGTGCCAGCTAGAGATAATCCCATGGAAGAAAAGCTGGCACCAGTACACATGTTATTTTCTGGAGCCATTTACATTTTGTGCTTTTGTCTATCTGAGCCAAAACAGCATAAACAATGCCAAATCCAGTTTTCTGATTATTTCCAGACTGATTGAATCTGGCACATGACATGGTTTTATCTAATTAACGCACATGTGGTACAAAACAAAACAAATTTGAAATGGAAAGCTCTTTCTGCTTTTATCAAAAGACTGAGGTGAATATATAATTATTTTGTCTTTGTCTCTCAGCCAAATTCATAGCTGAGGAAGGAGGTCTTTTTCTTCTAGACAGCAAAGCAAGTTCTGTGTATTACCTGCCTATTATAATTAAAATTTATTGTTTTACATTTCCCCAATCCAGCCCTTCCCTTTTCTCTCTCAGTTCCAAAAGGACAAGAAATGTGCTGAAGATGTGTTCCTGTCATGTAATAAGAAATATAATTGGTCCTTCTCCCTGGTTCTTGGCACAAAGCTCCTAAAACCCTTGGAATTTCCTGAGTGATGGAATATCTTTTGTTATTCATAAGGAGCTCTTTTTGAGTAGGTCTAAGTTTATGCTAACGAAGTAATTTAAGGGTATTCCCTAGATGGCCTTGGAAGGGGCAGGTCATGAGACCAAGTAATTAGAAGGTTGGAACCTTCAGTCCCACAATACCGGGAAGGAGAAATGGGTGGGAGGTGCAGATCAGGCTCTAGAAAACTCTTGAGCAGGGAGATGTGATGAGCTTCCAGGTTGGTGAGTGCATCCACACGGTAAACCCCAGTTCCAAGGAGACAGAAACTCTTGTACTTGGGACCCTACAGACCTTACCCTGTGTACCTTTTTATCTGGCTGTTCATCTGTATCCTTTATAATATCCTCAATATTAAATTGTGAACATAAGTAAATGTTTCTCTGAGCTTTGTGAGTTGCTCTAGTAAATTAATCAAGCCTAAGGAGGGGGTATTGGGAACCCCTCAGTCATAGCCAATCAGTCAGAAGCACAGGTCCTGGACTTGCAATTGGCATCTGAATTGCTGGTGGTGGCAGAGGATAGGTGGAAGGTGTGGTCTTATAGGACGGAGCCCTAAACCTGTGACCTCTGATGCTATCTCCAGGTTAATAGTATCAGAACTGAATTAAATTGTAGGACACTTAGCTGGTGTTGCCCAATTGTCTGGTGTGGAGAAAGTCTTCTCTCTCTTTCCTTCACATACACACACACACACACACACACACACACACATTTGTGTAAGATAAATTCCAACTGAAATAAGCAGGCAAAGAGAGGCAACAAAGGGCCAGGTAGTTTATTTGAGAGCAGTCCTGGGCCAGGTTCACCAGTCTACGTAAATGGAGGCTGGGGAAGTCCCACCCAGTCAGGGAGGTGGGGGCTTATATGGGGTTAGGAGGGCTAGGAGTGGGCAAGCTATCCTGGGGGTGTGGAGAGGTATGACTGGCTAAAGGTGACATGATAGACAACTAGAAACCTTTTTCCTTCCAAGAGGGAGGAGGCTGACATCTGGGTCTTAGTTGGCGCATCAGAAGGATGGAATTCAGGAAGAGCTGTCCCCTTTCCATATAAGGCACGAACCTTGGGGTCTGGTCTGTTCTCCTTTTATGGTATCTCTCTGTTCTGTTTGCATGTCCTTGTTTTTCCTTCCTCCAGCCTAACAATTTGGTGACCAGAGTGTCAGAAGTCAGGTGTTTTGTGTGAGCAGTAAAGGAGAAACACACAAGAGTTTTTCCTTTTCACTAATAAATACATGGACTGTTTGCTAAGAAAAAATTTAACTGGATGAGAGAGTCTCATATTTTGAAGAAGAACATTAGACAAAGTAAAAATTCAGCTATCAATTTAGGGTTATAATCTTCCATACTTACTATATATCTGTATATCGTAAAATAGCCTGAAAGTGTCATATTCCTCATCTAGAATTGCTTCAAAGCTTCTAACACAACAATGAGTACAGTGGTACTCATTAAAGTGCTACCTCATGTTAATGGTAGCAATAATGTTATTAGAGTAGTGTGGGTAAAATTGCAGTATTTCAGAATCTCTCACTTGGCCTTAGTGTATCTCCATATCAATAGGTGTTTCCAAGGGGTGGAGAAAACTAGTACATCTCCATATCAATAGGAGATTATAAGGTGGGTGGACAGCGAGCATACACCTGGACCAGAGAGGTTTGGTGAGGGTTTGGCAGCTGGGTCATGAGAGACACAGGTGAGCAGAAGTAGATGACTGCTTATAAGCAATAAATGGGTTTCTCCCACTTTATATCTCCCTTTAACTGATATTGACTACAAAGGTTTATTTGCCCCAGGCTGGGAACATAATTTCCCTGAGTTACAAGTAGGAAGTGGTGTTAGGTGGAAAGACAAACATAAGCAGCCTCAGGGAAGGGGAAGATAAGGTTCAAGCTAAAAATGCTCAGTTAGGGGGTCCCATGTGAAGACAATGAAGGTTTTACAAGGAGATTAACTTCCTTGCCTAGTGGGACCAGGTCAAACCAGTACCAACCAGATCACAACAGAGGTGCAATGGAACAAAATGAAGGATCACCCAAACCACAGCTCATCATAATCTCATTTAACCAAAACTGTAGTTTTGTTCCTTCCCCACCCCCACCCCCACCCCCACCCCATGGACTTTTGTGTGTGCATTTTGGGAAAAGACATATGCACCAAGAGGAATGGGTGTGTAACTAGAGCTATCAGTCAAATGACCTCACCCTGTCAATCAAAGAGACCCCTCCCTGCTGGAACATGAAGACCTTCCTCTGAAAGTTCTGGGCCTTTGTCTTCCTTGACTCTGGCCCATTCCTTCCTTGGAGTGTATTCAAATAAATCGTTCTCTCTGCTTCACCATTGTGTCTTTGCCTTTCAATTCTTTGTTTTGGTGGAAACAAGAAGTGAGGAGAACAAACTCATCTTGCAACAGTGGTATATACCAACTGTAAGATAAATTCTAACCGAAATAAGCAAGTGACAAGAGGCAACAAAGGGCCAGGCAATTTATTTGAGTGCAATTCCCAGGTGATGTTCCCCGGTCTGGCTATCACAGGCTGGGGAAGTCACACTCGGCAGGGCAGGCAGCTAGTTTTTAAAGAAGGCAGGGGGAGGGAGAGCAAAGGTATACAGTGGCATAGGGATTGGCTCACCTATGGTACATGGGGGTCTCTCATTGGCCTTTAGCCAGGTACTGGAAAGTTACCACTAATCTTCCAGCTTGGAAGAAGGGCTCTAGTTAGGAATGTTGTCCGATCAGACTCTGGAATGTTGTCAGACTGGAACCTGTTGGTCTCTTAGCCTTGTTTGGTGAGGCCTGAGCTTGTTCAGCAGGTTCACCCCTTCTCTTGGAGCCTCCAGCCTTACAGCGACCATTTTTTAAGAAAGGAGAACTAGACTCTAAAACGATTCTGAAAAATAAAGTGTACTTAAACATAAATTCTCTAGAGTTAGGGGCAGGTCATGGGCTGGGGTACCATGACTGACATGACCACTATGGGTAGAAAGGTTTGGGTTCAGTGTGTGTGATGAGGTCAGCAGTCACGTGCAGCCACTCTGTGCTGTGGGGCCGAGGCTGAGGTGGTGACCCACATGGTGAAGAGGTTGGTTACATATGAGGTGACTGAACAAAAAGTAAATATCTTGAAGAAAGGGAAGCAGGTTATTAATTTTTGAAGGTTCAGATATGAAAAAGGGAAGATTAGAAAAACCTGATGGTATTTAATCAGAATTACTGCAAATTTTCATAGTTTTATGTTTATATCATTGTCTATATGTATAAGCTTTCTATTGCTGCTATAACGATTTCCACAAATTTAGTGGCTTCAAATGTTTATTAGCTTATAATTCTGCAGGTCAGAAATCCAAAGGAGCTAGGCTGGATTGGATGCTCAAGGTCTCACAAGACCAAAATCAAGGTGTTGGTAAGGCTGGACTTTTATCTGGATGCTCTGTGAAAGAATCTATTTCATTCAGGTGTAGACAGAGTTTAGCTAAGTGCTGTGGTAGGACTGAGGTCCAGCTTTCCTTTCTGACTATTAGAGAGGACTGTCTTCAGCTTCTTGAGACCACCTTCATTCTTTGACATATTGCCCCTCCATTTTCAAGCCAGCAACAGCATGTCAAACCTTCTTGTGCTTCATATCTCTGACTTCCTTTCTGCTTTCAGCTGGAGAAAACTCTCTGCTTTTACAGGAGCCTCTAAAATAGACCAGATTTACCTGAATAATTTTATTTGAAGGTCAAATGATTCATGACTGAAATGATATCTGCAAAACCCTTCAGAGCAATATCCACCTTAATGTTTGTTTTAATAAATGAGAGACAATAATCTTAGAAAGCTACTTTTAGAATTCTATGTACCATACTATCTGATAAATACATCAGTAGATCAGTTGATATCTACATGGATAAATACAGAAATAAATATATGTGTATTTCTTATATATGCCTTCTGAGAGCTCCAAAAGCAATGAGACCCCAGTAAAAATGAGCACACCTTGCACTCAAATTGTTTCTAAAAGGAAACAGAGTTCCTTGGACAAATAGATAATTCCATCACTGAAGAAGGGAAAGTACAAGATAAGCCTGGAACATCTTTTTGTATCATTAAATAAGGAATTACACACAGAATGATGGGGACATGTCAAAAAGACACAGGAGCCAGCATGAAGGGGCTCTGACTGGCCCAATGTGAAAATCAAAATAAATTATAGTAATGGATTGTAACTCACTGAATAAAACAAATATCCATGAGTCCTTATTTGTATAAATGAATACATAATGGAAAAGCAAAAGCTCTTTGAAGCAGAATGTCACCTAATAAATGTTGAGGAGATGGTGACATTAGAAATTACTATTTTGTAATGGTACATTATTCAGACAAAAAATATCAATGGATGCTAAAATCAGTGGGTAGAAGTTTGATGAGGAATAGGTTATTTATGTAGCTTCAAAGTATCCCCCCACAAATTGCTTATAAATTGGTTATTAATTATTCATTGACTATACAGTGGAGAAACCCAGCATGCACCATCTTAACCAAATGATAATAGTCAGCATTGTTAATAATGTGACAAATTGCCATCATATGTTTCCTAATATGATGTACCGAGAAAAACAGAACATCTCTACTGAGAAAAATAGAACAATATGCCTACCAAAATCCATAGCTTTATTTGAATCTTGAGGTGACATCAGACAAACCTTTGCAAAGAACACTGAAAAATTACTGGCTTATATTCTTCAAAACATGTCAAGGTCATTAGAAGACAAGGAAAAATTGGGAACAGTTCCAACCTGAAAGAGATCAGAAATATGACAACTAAATTCTCCTAGAGTAGCTCAGGAAGAAAAAGGGGGATAACAGAGTAAATCTGTTTTTTGTTCTGTTATGAAGGATTTGTTCTGTTATTGCTCTGTCCAGCAGAGCTGCGGGTTGATCGCGGCAAAACACTGGGACAGATAACTCTTATATTATGCTCTTTATTTTGCAGATTTAGAAGAGAGTTCAGGACAGCAAGCCTAAGCAGCAGCTAAGCTAAGAAGAAGCAGTCTATTGTCTTGACTACCTGCTTATGTATCTTTTCCTCCTTGCTTTTTTGCTGATTCCTACAAAAAAAGCTTCTCTAAACTCACAAGAGGAAATCATTCTTGTGGTTGGCCGACTCTGGGTATTCTTAGTACATCTGGGCGGGATTTTCTCACATGGAAACTCTTGTGGTCAGCTAAGGGAACAGGGAAGTTGGCTCGGTCACACGGAGGATAGAGAGGAAGTCAGTATGGCTGCACTTATGTCAAATAAGATGGCGCTCGCAATGTCTCCTAACATGTTATGAAGGATCCTTTGGGACAAATGGCAAAATTTGTATGGAATCTGTAGCTTCAGTGGTAGTATTATTGATGTTAATTTCTTGATTTTTATGGGTACACTATGGTTATGCAGAAGAGTGTCTCTACTTTTAGGAAATGCACACTGAGGTATTTAGGAATGTTAGGGCTATGTGTTCACAACTTACACTCAAGATATTCCAGCAAAAGAGTATAAAAAACCTTGTTATAGGCTGAACTCTGTCCCTCAGAGAGGTATATTGAAGTTATAACCCTGTAGCTGTGAATGTGACATTATTTGGAAACAGGGCCTTTGCAAAAGTAATCACATTAGATTAGGTCATACTGGATTAGGGTAAATACAATGACCAATGTCCTTAAATAGACTGAGAAATTTGGAGACACATGGGTACACGAGGAGGAAGAACAAGTGCTGGCAGAGGCAGAGATTGAAGCAATGAACTATAAGTTAAGGATTTCTAACACCAGAACCTAGGAGAAAACATGGAACAGATTCTCCTTTAGAGTCCCAGAAGGAACCAACCTTGCTGATACCATAATTTTGAACTTCTGACATCCAGAACTATGAGAAGATAAATTTATGTTGTTTTAAGTGACCTAGTTTATGATATTTGTCATGGAAGCCCTAGGAAACTAATACAAATCCTTTGCTTGCTATTAACATCAGCATCTTATGTATATGATTTTCTGAACTTGAATATTCTAGAGGAGCAACTGAAGAGAGATGTACAATAATGTATTGCTATGCACATGTAAGAAATATTTGTCATTTTTCAATGCATATATAATTCTGAGTTGCTTGCATTATCTTTAAAATATCCTTGCATACGATGTCACTGTATCTGATATGGTCTTAAATACTTGAGTCTTTCCCTCACAACTCATATATTGAAATCTTAACCCCTTGTAACTGTGAGGGGGAAAATATTTTCCCAGCCCAGGGCAAAACACCATTCAAACTGAAATCAGTCAAAGGGAGAAATAAAGTTGAAGAAACCCGTTTACTGCTTACAAGTGTTGTCCGCTTCTGCTCACCCATAGCTCTCATGACCTGGCTACAGAAGGAACCCCACCCAACCTCTCTGGTCCAGATATGTCCTCACTCCCTCATGTAATCACCTATTGATATGGAGATAGACTATTTCTCTCCACCCCTTGAAAATACCTATTGATATGGAGATGCACTAAGGCCAGGTGAGAGATTCTGGAAATACTGCAATTTTACCCACAGCTCACCCCTCCAGAAATCTTGCCTCACAATCTTTCACAATGATACCCAAGTGAGAAAACTGGAGCACTGTAACCAGACTAACATACGATAGAAATAGCAATAAAATATGATAACCCTCAGGCCAGAGGATAAAGCTATGTTCAAAGTCCTATGCAGATTAAGTCCACAGCTTGTCCACTTCAGCAGTAGTCAGTAGCTGAGCAGGTAAGGAGTTCAGAGCAATCATCATATGGCAGCTGCAGCCAGGGGGTGGGTACAGGTCATGGAGAATATAGAAGAAAATACCCTTAAGGGCGAAAAGATACATGTTTTAATGACATCAAAATAGGCAAATCCTGTCCATCAGATAGGATGCATGCAAGTGAGTGGTCCTGTGATAGGACAGTGGCAGGAATGGGATCTCGTCCTGGTCTAGTAGACCAGATTTTCACCTGCCTCCCTGTGGGAGTTACAGATGGGTCAGTATATAGGGCTATGGGAGGTACATGCACTGGCCATAAAGATAAAACAAAACTTCCCCGTAAGATACTCTTACCTTCTGGACATTTTGGGTACACTATCATGATCTTTGGGAGACACTCTGCTGTTACTCCAGAAACATGCAGGGTGCCAGCTTCCAGGCCTTTCCCCAAGGTGCCAAAAGGTCCAGCCATCACTGGTCCATGTGTTGAAATGTCCAGAGCCATGTCCACTCAACAGTGTCTCCAGGGTTTAATGCAGCAGGGGCTGGCAGCAGGCTGTTGCTCTGCTGACCATATCCTTACTTCAATAACTCTTCTTTGGTTTGCACATACAGTTGTATAGGAGAGGCAGCAATGTGTGTTAGCATGTCCACAGGGCTCAAGGCTCCTTTTTGGGGTTTCTCATTCAATGGCCATGGCACTGTCCATAAACAAACTGACCATCCCCATAGATGACTGGTGTATGAGTTCAGGTCACATTTCAACAAACCATGATACCTCTCTATCATGCCTGCCCTGGTAGGGTTATTTGGTACATGAAACTTTCACTTAATTCCTATTGCTGCTCCCATTCTTGTAATACATGTCCAGTAAAGTGGGTACCTTGATCACTCTCAATCACCTGTGGCTGGCCATAGGCTACAAAGAGATGCTGTAAGCCCCTTTTAGTGGTTTGTTGATGTGCACAATGTGCAGAAAAGCAACCATTCAGTAGCTGTGTCCACACAAGTCATGGTATACCAATATCCTTCTGATATGGGCAGAGGCCCAATATACTCTATCTGCCACCTGACAAGGGGTAATTGGCCCCTTTACTATTGTCCCATGTTCCTGCGGACTCAGTCTAAGTCCCTCTTAGAGCACTCAATATATTCTTTCTGGGCTCTGCTGACTTCCTTAAAGGTCAACAGCAAGGCCCACCAACAGGCTACAGCTCACCTTGTCTTTTGCCCCGCATGCAACAAACGCTGATGTAACCAATGGGCTACATCAGAGGCAGACTTTCCTTGTAGCCAATGTACCTGGGCCAGTGTGTCTGCTTCATCATTCCCTGGGGATGCCAAAGGTATATGGCCAGTCACATGGTATATGGCAAATGTCTTAGTCTGGCCAGAGGCCCATAGGTCTTGCCACAGCTCTTGCCCCCAAAGGGGCCGGTGACCAACCATCCAGTTGGCATGGTACCATGTCAGTAGCCATAGGGTCAAACCCTGATAGATTGCTCAGCTGACCATGCAGACAGCTATAGCGGCAACTCAGCACACTGAATGCTTTGCTTCTCCCTGTCCTCCATCCATATTGTGTCAGTCTTAGAACTGAAAGCCATGGCCCTCCATTTCAGGGAATGCACATGATTGGTACCATCTGTATACCAAGCATCTTCAAATATAGGGGCTTTTCCCTCCTGATAAAGACTCTTGGCTACCAATGGCTCAAAAGCAAGTTCTTCCTGCTTTCCACTGGTATATGTCACTGGCCCCAATAAGCGTTGGAGTTCTCCACTTAAGGGATTAGTAGACAGAGCACTATGCTGCTATAAATATACTTCCCATTTTGCCAGTGTAGGCATCTGTGCCACATTACTCCATGGCCTCTGGGTGCAGTCTCGCACTCACCCCACAATGGGATAGGTGGTTATTACCTTGGTTGGAGCTGTTCCGGTGATGGGCTCTGTATCCAGCAAGGCATGGTACATATAAGCCAGTTGCTTCTCTACCAAGGTGTACTAGATCTCTGCTTCTCTCCATAGTTGTGAGCAGAATCCAATAGGTTGGTGCATCCCTTCAAGCTGCTGTCAAACGCCTGGTCCATAACCGTCTTCGGTTACATGTACATCTAGCTTGCAGGGCTTTGATGGGTCCATTATACTCAAGGCCTGTATGGCCTTGACTACTCATTTGGCAGCAGTAAAAACAGCTGCACATGTTTCATCACCATCCCACCTGATGCCCTTTCATACTAACCGGTGTATGGGCTTCAGAGTTTGTGCCAAGTGTGGGATAGATATTCTCCAGTGGTCCAAAAGACCCAAAAACTCTTGTAATACTGCCACAGTGGTAGGGATAGAGAAAGCCTGGACCTCGTCTATGACTGTTCCTGGGATACCTTTAGTTTTTACCTGACCAGACAACTATGAAGAACTTTAGAGACAAACTAGGTCCCTGAACCTTGCTGCTGTTCACAGTCCATCCTTTCTCCTGTAGACGCTGCAGCCTCTAGGAACTGCCCCTTCTAAATCTGCAAGAGAATGAGATGCGAGCATTATATCATCAATGTAGTGATACAGTCACACAGTTTGTGGTTTCTTCCATGTGGCCAAATCCTGACTACAAGTCTGTGACAAATTGTGGGACTATGGAGGTATCCCTGTGGAAGGACAGTGAATGTCCAATGTCCACTGCCAGTCTTTTCATATGAGGCAAATTGTACCTGACTTTCCTGTGCTCTGTCAATAGATAAGAAAGCATTAGTAAGGTCTACTACATAATGATACATTCCCAATTCATGGCTGAGGGTGTCCAGAATGGCTGCTATAGAAGGGACAGCAGCATGCAAAGGGGGCCTTTATTCAATTTCCTACATTCATGCTTATACGCCAAAAGCCATTCAGCTTTTTCACCATCTGCACTGGGAAATTGAAAGGACTATGAGTGGTCTTTATGATGCCCATGTTCTCCAACTCCTGCAGTTTCTCCAATTTCCTTGTGTCCTCCAGGCAATTTACACTGCTTAGTATTTGTCACCTGCTAAGGTACAGGCAGAGCTACAGACGATTGCTCAGCATATAGCCTAAGAACTTCCTTTACCACATGTACCCTCAGTCTGAACTCACCTGCAGAGGTCTGTAACCACAGGCCCTGTAGAATATTGACCCCCAAAATATATTCAGGGATGGGAGAAATGTACACAGTATACTCCTTTAGGGGTAAGCCCAGTGGAATTTGGGCTTTCTTCAGTCTAATTGCCTTAGCCCCATAGCCATCTATCACAGAAGGGGTCCCAGGAAAATGCTCAGGGTTGTCATAAATCAGAGAACATTCAGCTCCTGTTTCCAGTAGTGTGACATATGATATACTCATGGGGGACCAGTGAATTCTTAATTTTACATGTGGTCTCCAGTCCCCACCACATACCCCCAGGTGGGGACCTTGACCTCCTCCAAGTCAAGCCACTATTCCCAATTGTCCTCCTGTGGAAGTGAGGGCCCAGGCAGAGCCTGAGTACTGTCCCCCCGGAAGACTGACAGACACAGGATGGTGCGGGCCTTTGCCTCCTGGTTTCCATGTCCTGACTTCAGTGACTGAAACTGCTGCTCTGGTTTTAGTTGGTGCCACAGTTCTATTAAGATCCTATCGGGCTGCCCATTAAGCTTTTCTTTCACACTCTGGCCTTCATCAGATCAACCCACATCTGGGTCCTTGAGACCTTCACAGGGCCCTTTGCACCTCTCCTTTCAGTAGTAGCCCATACTTCCTTCTGTGCCCTTATTGTTTCAGCCTCTGCCAGATCTGCCAAAGTATGAGTAGCCTCACTTATGGGTTACCCTATGTGGGGGGCAAGAATAGTCACCAGGGACTCAAAGAGAGATTGGGGAGCTGTGTGGAGCAACAGATTTTGCATTCCTACAGTGAACAACTCTTATTCAGGGACCTGAGGATCCATATTACAGATGATATTTTTCATGCCCAGCTCCTGTAACACCTGCTGGAGCTCTGCATATGTTTTCTAGCTAGTGGGTAAGTATGGTAAATCACCCTGATTGGGCCAAACTGTTCTGATGGCTGCTGTCAGTCAATCCAGAAGTGCCTGATTGCCTGAGGTATGATGGGCACTTTGCAACAACTGCCAGAGGGAAGGGTGAGTCGTCAGGGAATCTAGTCTACCCATTTCAGAACCAAACAAAGCAATGTTTTCCAAACCCATATCCCAGAGTCACAAAAGCCATGAAGGCAGAGGTTCTGAGAGCTTCTGCTGAAACCAAATGCTCATATAAACCAGCTCATCCTGCGTATAGGAGTGGAGCATTGAATATTCCACAACCTGGGGAGGGGGCAGCTCCTCTCCCTAAGGACTCCGCAATTTTTGCATTTTCATGGTCTTAATTACAATGGGGTGGGCCTTTAATATGAGAAAGGCTGGTGCTTCCGGCAAGTTGCCTCAGCAACAGAGCAGCCCTTGGCCACACCCCCTCATCCTCTCCAGACATCTCCAGGGCTGAAGGCACCGTTCTTTCCTTCCCCTTCCCTATGGCCTCCTGCAATGAGATTCTCCTGCTGCCTCCTCCCTCACTGCTAAGGTGACATATCTTAACATGGTTAACATGACCAGGAGTGCTACCTGTCTTCTCAAGAACTGTCTCTCTTCCTTAAGTACATTCCATAGGTCATTGCCCAGATCCTCCAAGCAATATTGAAGTGTGTCTCTCTCCTGCCAAAGTCTCTCTCTCCTCAATAACCCTTTCCACTATCTTGAGTAACAGACATCTCACAATCCCACCTGCTACATGGCCACTCAGGACCTCTAAGCAGTCTTCTATCTCATGGAGGGCTATTTCCACGGCTTCTGGAGTCTCCACCCTTCCCCAATTCTGGGGAATATCCCACTTCTGTCAGAGGTGTTTCACCCTAGACCAATTCCCCACTAGGGGCTCCCCAATTAGAAGCCCCACAGATGGGGGATCCCGGGTTAAGCTGCACCCTCTACTGCTGCAGCCACTGGGGCCTCCCCACCACCCATAGTGGTGTTTTAGGTATCTCCCCACCATGTCTAGTGGCAGCCTGCCCAAGGGTTGCACCCATGTAGACAGATTTTGGGTTCAGAGGTCCTGCGGACTACAGCCAGATGTAGCTCTGGGGGATGGGAGAAATATTTTCCCAGCCTGGGGCAAAATACCTTTGAAACCGAAATCAGTCAAAGCAAGAAATAAAGTGGGAGAAACCCATTTATTGCTCAGAAGCAGTCTTCCACTTCTGCTCTCTCCACGTGTATTGCGACCCTGCTGCAAAAGAGACCCACCCAACCTCTCCAGTCCGGATAAGCCCTGGTTCCCCATGTCATCACCTACTGATATGGTGATGCACTAGTTCTCTCCAGCCCTTGGAAACACTTATTAATGTGGAGATGCACTAAGGCCTGGCAAGAGATTCTGGAAATGTTGCAATTTCCAGACCTCTAAAGGTGATGATATTAGCAGGTGGGGCCTTTGGGAGGTGCTTAGGTCATGAGGTTGGAACCATGAACAGGATTGGTGCTTTTAATAAAAGAGATTCCACAGAGCTTTCTAGCCCCTTCCGCCATGTAAGTGTACAATGAGAAGTCAGTAATCTGGAAGATGGCCCTCAGTCAATCATGCTGGCACCCTGATCTCAGACTTCACTCAGTCTGTAGTATTTTGTTACATGGACTTGAAGGAACTAAAACAGTATCTTTTAATCTTCATTTCCTTCTGGATAGTACCTCCTTCAAAATGCCCAATATGATAAAACAGGGTTAGGTAGTGAACAGAAAAGTGGAGACCTGTGTGAACTAGATTTGAAGCCTGCTTTTGTAACCAAGACAACACAGGTAAAAATGCCTCACAATGTCTGACACATAGCATCAGCCTGGTAAATTTATATGTAAATGTGAGTGAATTCGTATGCAACAATTCTGAGTTGCGTGCTTTACCTTTAAAACTGAGAAACATTTTTCATAGGTTATGTTGGGATAAATAATGAGATTATAAATGTAAAAATTCTTAACCTCTAAACCCTCCTATAGAGAACATTTACATTATCTGTAAAAATGTTATCATCTCACTAATACATGCTACAATATTATTTGTGGATCCAGATTATTGAGTATGCCATTGTTAACTTGCTAAATAAGAGCTATTAAAAAAAAACTTTACAATTTTCAGTGTGGAATGATCACATTTGCTCCCAAAATTCATAAAAGCAAATGGGTTGGAGAGGTTTTATGGAGAAGGGAATAGGTTCAGAGGAGGTTAAGTGCTGTGCTCAAGGTCAGGTATCTTTTAAAAAGGGACAATATCGATAGATAGCTTTATTGTTTAAAATTCCTAAAATACTGGTGTCAGTAATCTCTTTAGTGCATAGTTTAGCATTCCAGTCATACTTAAACATCTGGTTTGAAGTACAGATTGCTAATGTTACCCAAGAACTAATCTACGTATTGCTATTGAACCAGGATACAACTAATTTCTTCATTTATTTTCCCAGTGGATTTAAAACTCAAGTTTGGCATTCCATAATCCAGAAGCACATCTTTCTTGGTTTAAATGCACCCTAAAAGGAAGTAATAGCCTGATGATCAAAGCCCTTAGCCTCAGAAAAAGTATTGCTGACAAACACAAGTAGGAAATAAAAGACATGGTGTTTTTGTTTGGGTCTCAGCATTGTTTTTCTTGGTCAGATCCTGTGTGAATAGGTGATATTTTGAGACAAAGTCTGTTGGATTGTTTTAACCTAAATTAGGAGCCCATAAAATCTCTAATATAGACATAGGACAAACTATACTACTTTTCTAGCATCTTATTTGTTCTGTGTACATAATAGCCATAATAATTTATTCAAAGCAAAGGGTGCTAGGGAGATGTGGGTTTGCTCTTCAAAATACTTTTATTTTTCACAATGCTGTACCACAAAACCCATATCATCCATGTGATATCCCTGCATGTAGCCACAAGAACAGAGTGACCTTTTCAGGGTCAGCGGTATGGGGTCCAAATAGAATGATACTCAGAGAAACAGACTTACCAGATATGTGTTTAGAAGGAGTTCTGAAAGCACTAACAGTTAGAAATTTCTTATATTGATAAACAATTTTTATATCTTTACTTCATTCACATTCTCCTGAAAAGTGTCAGGTATTAAATTCACTGCTGTAGCTTATGTTTTAGCACATTCTATGTATTCTATGTACATATTTCATTATACTTCCCTCACAGACCAGCGATGAGTCTTCTGCTATACCATACAACACCTACTCTATCATAAACTACAAAAGCCCAAATTGCTCTACTTGCATCCAGCCTTGTGTTGTTAGCCTAACATTCTGAGAAATAACCTACCAGAAGCAATTTAAAATACAGGTTCAAGACTTCTTGTACTTGGTCTATTTTTCAGGCTTCTTAGCTGTCATTCTGTTACAGTTTAGTAACTGTCCTCTAATGTCTTTCTGGAAAGAAGCAAACTAAAATCTTCTCCAAAAGGTGCTTATAATGATGCTGTATTAACTACAGTGTTCTTCACCTACAGTGTGATTCCCAACCTTGGCTGTACATCAGAATCCCTGGCAAGCATTTAAGACTCTAAGTGTCCAGCCTGCAACCCAGACCAATTAAATCAAAATTCTGGAGTGGAACCCAAGTCTCAGAGATTCTAAAGCTCCCCACATGATTCCAAACCATAGCTAACATTGAGAGCTGCTACACTGGAATACAAAGAGCTGGTTTACCAGCTGCTAGTCAATAGCAGTTCTTCCTTGTCTATGACCATATTCCTGATTGGATCTGAGATCTGGAGGTTTAGATGTGTCTGTTTGTTCATTCACACTCTGAGCACTGACCCCACACTATTGGAACATTGGCCTGGCTCATTAATGTTTACCCTTGGATTCCCATGCATTCTTACTAACTGACCAACCTGACATGGAGTGAGCAGCGAGAAAATTCTAGTTCTCCTTCAATATTTTTTCTTCTCTTCTATAGTGATAAAATTACTTCTCTAATTTAAAGCTAGGTGTGGGTAAAATTGTAACATTTCCAGAGTATCTTGCCTGGCTTTAGTGCACTTGCATATCCTCAGGGGTGGAAAGAAGTTCCTCTCCATGTCAATGGGTAATTACCTGGGCAACCCAGGGCATGTCTGTACCTGAGAGTTTAAAGAGAGGGGCTGGCTTGGTTGTTTGCTTCTTCAGGAGCAGAGGAGAGAGACCACCCTGGACTGCAGTTTATAAGCAATAAACAGGTTTTAAACTTTATTTCTCCCTTTGACTGGTTTTGATTTTTAGAGGTATTTTGCCCTGGGATTTCCTCTCCCCGGACTGACACTAAGGAAAAGGACATTCAGACTCTTTTTTCTATCTAAACTCACTTTCAAGGTAATCTCATCCAATCAGTTATTTGGCTTTCAATACACTTTATATGTTGATGAATTCTAAGTTTGTATCTTCAGTCTGGACATTTTCCTTGAACCCACACTTCAACAATTTACTCTGCTTGGATAGCTAGTAAGAGCTTAAATTTAACATGTCCAAAAAAGAGCTCATTCATCTACCCTTCCTCCTCCAGTACCAGAAATAACCCCTCTCACAGCCTTCCCCAACTTAGCTGATGGCAACTCTATCCTTCCAGATAAGGCAAAACACTTGGATGTCATCCTTGACTCTTTCTTTACAATTCACATGCAGTCTGTTCCCATTCATCCTGTTTTCAAAATCCTGTTCATTACACTTTTAAATGTATCCAGAATTTGGCCATTTCTTACCACCTCTACAGCCATCATGCTGGCTTAAGCCACCACCATTTCTCATCTGGATTACTGCATTTGCCTCTTAG
The DNA here is from genome assembly GCF_040802235.1 of Manis javanica. Classification (NCBI taxonomy): domain Eukaryota; kingdom Metazoa; phylum Chordata; class Mammalia; order Pholidota; family Manidae; genus Manis; species Manis javanica. Next base: position 52,747,065 of record NC_133164.1, on the reverse strand, counting down.
CTTGGCTCCTTGCTTCCATCTTTGCTTTCCTTCAGTCTATTTTCAACACACCAGCCAGAGTGATCTTGTTAAAACATGTTACATCACGTTAAGCCTCTGCACTAAATCCTCCAAATGCTTCCCATTTCACACAGAGTAAAAGCCAAAGGCTTTACTATGACTTGAAGGACTGTAAATGGTCCAGCCCCCATGTTACGCTTCTGTCTTCATTTTCTACTTACTCTCTCATTCTGTACACATTGGTCTTTTTGTTTATTAAACACCAGCACTCTCTCACCCTCAGGGTATTTGACTTCTAGTCCCTTTGCCCAAGGCTGAAATTCCGCTGGATTTCAACATGAAGCCCTGGGGGATGTTTATGACCTGAATCAGTTTTTATTTGTATGGGTGTCTATCATGACTGGTCGGTGCCTATGCCATTCTGGTTGTTACATATTTTGACTTCTATCTGAAATGCTCTTCCTGTGTCCTCACATCCCTGAGATCTTTACTCAGAGGTCACATTAAGACACTCCTTGGCCTCCCCATCTAAAATTTTGTAGATATATTCACTTCTCATTGTCTTTCCACTCTGATTTTTCTCCTTGGTACTTGCATTGGTTATCTTTGCTGCATGACAAACTACCCCAAAATAGAGTGGCTTAAAACAACATTAAATATTTATTTTCTTAAACAGTTTCTGTGAGTCAGAAATTCAGTAGCAACTCAGTTCTTGTTCAGGTTGTAGCCAAAATGTCAGCTAGATTTATCATCATCTTGACAGGGGCTGGAGGTTACACCAGATAGTTTTACTGAAAGTTGGAGGAAACTACTTGAATTCATGAGGGCATGAACACTAGAAGGCAAGAATCACTGGAGGTATCTTGGAAGACAGCTACCACAGTGTGCCCACTGGTCCCCCAAAATGTGTATCACTCCTACAGGCAAACTATACTTATCTCTGCCTAAGCTCCACAAGTCTCATTCCATTATAGCATCAGCTCAAAATCTAGAATCTTGTCATTTAAATCAGCTCTGGTGCAGATGATAATCCGCATACGTAGTTAGCCAGTATAGCCCCTTGACGTGAAGGATAATTACTCTTCACCAGAAGACATATGCAGTAAAGTAAAGGGTCCAGTTATCCACCTCCAATACAAAACAGTGGGATATGCATAAGATAACCAGTACAGATATTCCATTCAAAGGGGCAAAATAGGAGGAACAGAGGTGTCACTGGGCTATAGTAATTCTGAAATCCAGCAAGGTACAGATTGGTACTTCCTTGATTAGACTCAATTCAAGGGAATGATTCTTCGTGGCATTCGGTAATACACTATGGGCTTTAAGTTCTGACCCATTGAGTCATCATCTCTCTTCCATGAAAGGTAGCCCATGTGTGCAATTATGTGGTTTTCCCAGCCAGATTCCTGTCAGTATGTTGCAGGAACTGTGGAAACTACAAACAAGGAGTTGGGACACCAAGACATTCGGCGAGAAGTAGCATTTATTAGTGCCGGCCCTGGCTGAGCGGATTCCTGTCCAAAGGCTGAGGCCCGAGGGCGGCAGGGCCAGGCCTTTTATACATTCACTACAAGGTTAGGGAGGAGTTAGCAACCAGGAACCATTGCAGTGGGAGCTATTAGGTCACTGTAAGTGTATTCAGGATGCTAGCTATATTTTAATTTATTCTGTGAAAGTTACCCAGATACCCTATTATAAATTAATCGGCTTCCATGACTATGATCAACAAGCTGCTGCATACCACTGAGTCCTGGTGAGGGGAGGGATACACTGTTACATTGTTTCAATCTCAAGCACCCAAGCACCTTGTGATTCCTCTACATTCCTGAAGCCTCAACAGAAACTGTCTCCTTGGCTTCCTACCACAAGTATAAGACTTACTTTCATTTTGTAATGTTTCTGCCACTCTTAGTTCAAACTCCTCATGTTTCTGCAAATACAATTACCTTAAAAGTCTGAGGGTTTTTATGAATCTCATTTGGGTTTATCCCATTGGACAAAAACCACACCTTGGCTTTTGTCTATTTGGGCTTCAGCTGAGACCATTGAAGGACAAGACTCTTAGACTTCTGAAAGTTTTATTCTTTGGCAATGATTCTGAGGTATTTATTACCTTAGATCATTCTGATATCTTATCAAAGGAATTAACAGCCCCTCTCTCAGCTTCCTCTTTAGATCAAGCTTGTATGATGGTGCTCTGATATGACTTCTTCCAGGAGCTATTTCTTAATTTTAGCACAGTTTGCATTTGGAGAAGATGGGTACTTCCAAACCCAGTGATTCCCAGCTCCTTTTGGTGTCTTAATCCATCATTTAGGTTATCTCTTTCATCCCACATTTTACTATAAGCAGCAAGAATAAACTTGGCAGGATCTTCAGCATTCTGCCTGGGAATCTCCTTAGCTATCTCACTCAGTTCATCAGGTGAACTTCCTACCCCTACGTTACCACAATGGTGCTAAGTTATCTATCACCACATACAAAAGATCCATTATAATGCTGCTCCTCAACTTGTGTCTTCAAAATCTTTCCAGCTTCAGCCCTCTGCCCAGTTCTGAAGCCAAGCTCATATTTTTAGTTCTTATTAGGCTGTACCATACTTCCAGGTATAAACATCCATATTTAATTATTTGCTGCTATATCACAGTTATCCCAAATTTGGGGTAGGAAGCAAGAATCACTGGAGGCCATTGTGAATCTAACTACCTCATACTTAACAATATCTCATGTACTATATACTTCATGTACTTAATTTGTTGGTTGTACACCTAGAATGAAAACATATGGTAGATGGCTTTTTGATGCGTTTATTCACTACTCTTTTCCCAGTGCCCAGAACAGTACCTGGTATATATTAGGTACTTAATAAATATATTTTGAATGACTGAATTAAGAATATATTTCTTGGTCTGTCTTGTAACTAGGTTTGGTCTCTCTTATAATTAAATTTTGATCAGTGAAATGTGAGCAAAGTGATGTGTGCAATCTGTAGGTTGTGCACTTAAAGGGAATGGGCTTCCCCTCCAATTTCCTCTTCTCTCTCCTCACTGGTCAGATTATTTATGCATTAGATGCAAATAAAGGAAACACCCTAGAGAAAGCAGAGCAACACAATCAAGGTCTGGACTCTTCACACCATACAGTCACTACACAAGTCCTGGCCTGCATATGCTAGGATGGTTACCTAAGACCAAATCTGTTTAAACCACAGTTATTTTGCATCCTTACTCTTGTAGCTAGACCTATAATTTAACTAGTATAAGTTGCATGATGAGGGGTGTTAGACAGAAGTACAATCAGGCCTGAAAACAGCCTGTGGAGTAAGATAAGCCTGTGGAGTAAGTTGTTTGGCTACTGAAGACTACTCTGTGTTGTACCTGTGGGGAATCCCAACCCCAAATCTCATACTTCTGGAAGCATTCGAAAGTCAGGGGCATTTCTAAAGTCATGCCTTTTCCAAGTCAAGCCAAACAGAGCTCAAGGTTTTATCCATTGATGGGACTGTTGTAAACTTTCAGAAGATACTAGGGATGGAACAGTGTCACAAAATGCCTGAGGAGTGCCCTCCAGTTATTCCAGCCGAGTCCCAGTTTCACTAGGGGCTGAACTCCTGTGCCAGGCATTTCTATGTTGGTAGGTAAAACTATACTTACTGCTTTATTACTTTTCTGAAAGAGACTTCAAGATAAAACACACTAAGGATACAGTTCTGTAATGGTTTAGCAATTGAAAGCCAAGAGCCACTGGAAATGAAGTTAAGAACTCTTTGAGGACAAATTTTAGTGTTATTACGGAATATATTTAGCACTTGCATTGACAGCTAAAACACCCCACAACTTCCATTTATTTGGCATCAAGGTGCAATTTATGAACCACTTTCACACATGTTATCTCATTTGGCCTTCACAAACCCCTAAAGGTACATTGGACAGGTGGTGTTATTATGATTAATAATTTTGATCTTACAAATGAGGCAACAAAGCTCAGAGAGTTTCAGTGTTTGCCTGAGGTCGTGAAACTCTCAAATGGCTCTGCCAGGTCTCAAGGTCAAATCTTCTATCTTTTTCCCTGCACCACACTTTCTTTTATACACCTGATGATATTTTCAAAGGATTGCATGCTCACAAGAGTTGCTGTGAGTTAGAATATCAGAACAGTTAGGAATTCCCTAAGAAGAGACATTTCTGGAAAAGTCATAGTGGTTGGGTAAAAAATGAGCAGTGCTATGGAGAGTTTCTGTTTGATTCACTTATCACAGCTAAAGAAACCATTCAGGGGAATCTCTCTCCCATGCCACTGACAGGGTCTTCAGAAGTTTCCCCAAAGTTAAGGGAAATTCCTTTCATCCTTGCAGCCAGCAGAGGTCTTGTGACAGCTACTATACAGTGTTAGAAGGTAGAGATGGAAGCAAATATCTATTCCTCAGATTTGAATTTACAAAGAAATTCAGCCACTTTCTAGAGGATAAGAAAAAACATTGAAGGCACATTTCTCCACTTTCCCAAGTAACGGCACATTACTATCAGTTTGAATTTAATCCAACCACCGCAACAGTTACCTTTTCCTCTAAACAAGAGTTCTTGTGGTATTTTCCTAGCAGAAAACCAGAGGGAAATGTACATCCTCCCATTCTTCAATAGAATTCTTTGCACTATACTATAAAGCTCACTATTTCAACCCTGTTAAAGAAAAGTAATCCTAACCAAGATTTAGCCTATTCACTATTCATAAAAATTTGACAAGTCACATAACCACTGTCAATGTATAGATCATTGGATCATGTAACTACTGGCATGTTAAGGATCTTAATGTTGATTCTGATAGGTTTAGAAACTTTGACATAACTGTTTTGGAAAATAATACACAGCTGTTCACTAGGATGAAATAGGACTATAATGAAATAATAGTAATAAGTGAAAAGCATTCCATATTCTGAACTACGTCAAAAGACATATTTTGTCACTGTCATCTTCCAAAATGTAAAAAGCTAGATTTGGACTCAGCAGACCTCAATTCAAGTTCTGGTTCTGCCACTAATTTGTGACACAATGCTGGCAAATCAGTTGACTTCTCTAGGTTTCTATTTCCTGGTGTCTAAAATGAGGTGGCTAGATGATCTTTAATATGGACCTAGAATAACAAGGTTTTGTGTGTACCCCACTGCAACTCCTGGGTCTGACAGTGAATGGTATATGTTTATAATTCAATCAATATTTCTTTTGTGAACTACAGGAAATTTATAATTGTAGCATTCCAGGATTTTATGGTATAAATTTTAAGAATTTTTAAAGAATATGAAATTGTCACAATACAAATATCTACACACAGTTAAAATGAGGAGATTCCTGGCATTAGGTGAGTTTTACAAAGCTCCTTTGTTAGAAGAGAAAAATAAAAGCTTTAAACTACTGCTGTCCTAAATCTATCGGGTTAATCTAACTTTCCACTAGAGAATCAAATTTTAGGAAGCATGACTTGAAAGAATTTTCAGAAACTAAGAATTTTATTGAGACACTTTCTATAATATATCAAGGAATATATTACAGAATATATATTTATCTATCTATAAATATTCACACTGATGAAGGAATAATCTGAGGCAACTAATTTAAAAATCAGATATATTATTTCCATTTATCTCCCTGGAAGATGAAGACACACTTGAATATGATAGCATTTGACCAAACTGGTGAAAGTTCTTTTTGACTTTGTCTTATCTTTAACCTTCTCTTAGTTTGTTGGGCTAGCTAAAATTGTTCATTGTAGTCCTGAATTGCCGTTTCCTATCCATGTCTCATTTTACAACATTTTACTTTACAATCTTTTTAAATCCACTTTTTCTTTTCACTCAGCTTCTGTCTTCCCCAACCAAAATGATTTTTTTGCTCAGATTATACTCCTTTACCCAAAGGAATGAATCAGCGATTATTTCCAGAGGCAATTATATTTTAAAAGAAAACTATTTCCTAAATTAATCTTTAATTGGTCAAATTCAGGCAATTTAACAATCTTGCTAGATTTCAGGTGTTCCACTTGTTCCATAAAATGCATAGGTAATTGTGTAGCACAGTGGTTCTTCAAACCTTTAAAGTCATAGAACTCTTACTTCAAACTAAATCAGGTAGCAGTCTAGTGTACAGGAGAGATAAAGGCTTAAAATTCTGATTGGAGACCAGCAACCTTCTCTACTCCCCTGTTTCTCTCCACCAGCCATTGCTACTGAGGCATGCACCCCAGAGCAACCCTGGGAAAAGGCCATCCTATATTCTCACACAAATGCACCCACAGAGGGTTAGAGAATGTGAATGTGTGATATACAAGTAGATAATCCACTCTTAAGAATCCTAAAGGGAGCTGTCAATACTATCACAGTAATCACATTTTTTTCCTTTAATTTTACTTATTTATTTTTTAAACTAAGGTTTCACATGAAAAACAATGTATTATAACAATATATCATATTATCAAGTCCCCCCCATCCCATTGCAGTCACTATCCATCAGTGTAGTAAGATGCCACAGAGTCACTACTTGTCTTCTCTGTACTATACTGTCTTCCCCGTGACCCCCACACACCATGTGTGCCAATCATAATATGCAGTGATCACATTTTATAAAACCTTTGAGAATGTAGCAAAATGAGAAGTGAACAGAAAACCGATTTAGATTTTGCCTATGATCCTCTATTTCTATCTCATGTTTGAAACTTGGTGTGTTACATGATTGCATTATAAAATAAATATGGTCAACTAAGTGTACTCTTGAAGACAATATTACTATTACTAGCTCCTTTAGGAGAACTGGTTTTCCCCTAGTCTGGGTTTTCCCTATCAGTTTGAATTTAATCCAACCACCGCAACAGTTGCCTTTTCCTCTAAACAAGAGTTCTTGTGGTATTTTCCTAGCAGAAGAGGTGGCCTCCAGAAAAACTACCCAGGTTCACTTTTTGCAGGGCTCCGGACCTGCCTTCTTCACTCTATGGACACCTTCAACCCAAGAGTTCCCAAATCAAACTCTTCCATTCTCCCCTAAAACCTGTCCCTCCTCCCGGTTAATGGCTGATGGTTCTGCCACCTATCCACTCTAGCTAAAACCTTCAAGTCACCATAAAAACAGCCACCGTTTAACTATTGGGACTCTAAGCCAGGCATATTACACAATCAGGATTTTTCAACATCAGCACTATTGACATTTGGGCAGGATGAGTCTCTGTCATGGGAGGCTGGCCTATGTATCACAGGGTGGTTAGCAATATCCTGCCCTCTGCCCACCAGATGCCAGTAGTCCCATCCCCTTCTTAGCCTCACATTGATAATTTCTCCAGGCATTGCCAAATGTCTGCTGGAGGCAAAATCAACTCCATTTTAGAACCACTCTATTTGATGTCGATTATCCCTTTATTCCTCCCAATAACCCACAAGTTAATTATTGTAACTTCATTCCACATTGTACAAATAAAGGAACCTGGGCCTCTGGGAAATTAAGTGACTTGTTCTTGGTCCTATGGTTGGCATGTGACAGAGGCTGGGTTTCAAAGTACTATAAATATGGTCTCCCCTTCTCTGCTGCTCAGTTCTGTTTGCATGTGTTTTTTTTTTAACCTAACCATGTTAACCTTTCATTTGGAATGTCTTGATTGTTGTCCCCTGCTTTCTATTTCCCATGCTATTGCCTTAGCTCAGATTTGTATTTCCTACCTAAATTAATAACTGGGCTCTTATCTCTTTGATTTCTCTCTCTTCATTTTTCACTCTCACTACCAGCAAAGCTAGTTTTCTCAGATACTAGTACATAGCTGCCTGTAGGGAAGTCCCCCCACCCGCCACTTTCCCTACTGTTCTATAAGAACAGCTGTTGGCTGCTTCACCTGGGATGTGTCTGACCTTGGTCATGAAACCTTGAAAACACAGTGTGTTGCACCCATGAGTAAGGAGCTAGATAAGGGCTTTGAAGGCCGGATGCCTGACCATGAAGGCCACATGCATGCGCATCTTCAATACTTATGTAACTATGTATCAGCATTTGTGGATAAAATGAGAGGTCCTGTGGCTGGGATTCTCACCTGGCCCTGGTTGACCAGCTCACTGCACATCTGTGGGCAATACATGGCTGTTGACTCTATAAAAAGAACTCCACCCAGTGCTCTGGGCGTGACACCATGGCAGGGCTGCAAGGCTGCAGGAGAGCAGAGCAGAGGCTGGAGTGGTGGGAGCACCGAGGACAGAGGCCCAGAGGACGGCTGTGTGGGATGACTGTGCAGGACAGCTGTGTGGACAGAGGGGCCCAGAGGCAGAGACTGGCTTGCTGCATGCAGACTCGCTCTGAGTGAACGGGATTTTAGTGATTGACCTGCCACTGTGAGAATAAGGTTGGTATAACCCCTTCACCCCAAGAATGTTTTGCTGTCATTTTCTTTGGTAACACTGAATCCATAGCGAACTTGCCTGGGGCTGAAATCCATTGGCAAGACATCACTATAGCAGTACAAAAAGTACAGCTTTATGCAGAATAAAGTGGTTTCTTTTGAGCACCCTCCATGACGACTCTTGCCCCAAGACCTCAATGGCAACCCCCGGGCCCTGACACTGCCCTACTGAGAAGCCAGTGCCTTCCACATTGCCTGCAGAAGTGGTCTCAAAAGGCAGTCCGGGGACCAGGAGCATCGTTATCTCCTGAAAATTTGTTTCAGAAATGCAAATCCTTGGGCCAGCTGAGGGAGGGGCAGAAGTGATTCTCCAGGCAGCCTTGCCAAATTAATCGATCAGACTTTCCAAAAAAAAAAAAAAATTGGTCAGATGTCTGGTCTGTGCAAGACATTGTGCAATGATTCAACTGTGACACGGGGCATTTTCCAAATACGGGTTTGCAAGGTTCCGTATCTGCTCGTCTGAGGGTGAGTCCTAGCAACTGTATTTTTAAGAAGCTCCCTAATGATTCTGCTGTGAGCCTGGTGATCACCATTGTCAGAATACTGGCTATACAAAGATAAGAGAAGTCTCCTCCCTCACATAACTGTGTTGTAAGAAACACCTAACCAAGCCCTAATACATCCAGGATATAAGCGAAATAACAAAGGCTTGCTTTTTGGGTTTGTTCCTTTAGCTTTTGACCTCACTTTCCACTTCCTTACACTTGAGAGTATTTGCACAATAACCAAGCAGTAGTTATTACTGGTAAACGGCAGAATTGTGTTTAGATGACTTTCATTATTGGTTCAATCTCCGTCGTCTGAAGGCTAATACTAGATTGTTTGCAGTCTCAGTTATTCAGCAGTAACTTCAAATTAGGGTTACCTGTTACCGTGCCTAAAACATCTTTCAGGACTCTTATCACCTGCGGCTGCTCGCTGACCGAGGTCCCCGCGGCGGGTAATAATAGTTCTGTTTCTTGTCCTCCAAGATGGTCTCGAGACCCTAAGCCGATTCACCTGTAGCGGTCAAGTCGGCTCGGCTCACCGTCCTGGCGGGTGCGGGCTCTCCCCGCTGCCACCTGCGGTCAGGCCAGAGGGCGCCGAGCGCATCCGGAACCGGGAAGTCCTCCGGGGCCGGACAGTCTGGGGCTGGGAGCGAGAAATCGAAACTCAGCAGTTAAAACCGCTGCTCCCGCTGTCCCGAATCGCGTCTCGAGTCCGCACCGTCCCAGCCCGCGTCCCTCCCGCAGCGGCGGCCCAGCCGGCGGGTTCCGAGTTATGTACACCCGCACCGCGGTGGTGGGCGCCGCGTCCCGCGCCGGCCCCGCTGCCCGCCCTGCCCCGGGCCCCCCTGGGCGGTGCCCGGAGCCCGAGCCGCTGCGGAGCCCTTCGCGGGAGAGCGCGCAGCACGCGGGCCAGAGGCTGTAAGTATTTAGCACCTGCCTTGTAGGGTGGGAGCCCAGATTTCTGACTCACGGGCGCTTTCTTGATCATTGGAGTTTGATACAGCAGGGACCCCGTAACGGGGTATTTGAGAGAACTGAGGGCTTATTTGGCTAAACTGAAGCATCCATGAATCAGAATCTTATAAGCTGAGTGCGCCAGCCTACAGTCCTTTACTAAATATCCAAGCAACACTACATCCGATTCTTGGGGCTGGCTGAAGGATTGAAAGACATGGGTGTGTAGAAAACTACTGGGCTTCTTTCTAATTTTCCAAAGACATCCAGAACTCATACTCTTAACTAGTATGAAAATCATAGTTTTCTTCTGTTTAAAAAAAAAAAATTGGTGCCCTAAATGGTATCAGCTGCCAGGTTAAGAGCAAAGAGGAAATGTGTTATGGGGTAGATCCAAATGCCGCCTCTAGGAGCACCTTGCATCCCAGGAAAATTCCCAGATAAACCAGCCTCTTAGGATCAGAGGAGTGGGGTGGAGTGAAGAGAGACTGCAAGGTTCCTTGTCTCTGGCCGTTGATAAGTGCTCGACAGGACCATTTATAGGTGACATTTATTCTCGGTCTTTGGCTCAGGGACTTACAGTTGGTATCTTGGAAACACTTTTTATGCAAAGTGTCAGTTATCTTCTTTTTGCAACCAACAGAAGGAGCTTCTTTAACTCAACAGTATGGTTTGTAAAGACGTTATTGCTTTTGAAGTGCTGCCTCTTGTGAATTGAAACTGTCCAAATGGTTTCATTTTTAGTTCTCCCTTTTCATCAACTTCTAGTTACAGGAAAGACAAACACTGGTTGCTAAGGAACAATATAGAGCTTATGACCAGGAAACAGATTTTCTTTCATCCCCTAACTTTTGAAAAAATGCATAAGCAGAAGGCTTTTAATATTATTTAGTTTAGGGATATTCCCTTTTAATACAATTATTCCCTTTTAATATTATTCATCCTTAGATGGGGTGGATGATCTGGATGATTTCATCTAGAGACTGCTGCATGTTTCTCTTCCTCAGAATAAGAGGTATCTTGCCATAATGGAAGCTCATTGATTTCAACTAAGCTTCTTTATAAGCTGTAGCATTTAATGTAACAGAGGTCATGGACATACAGTCTCAGATTGATGATAAATACCTTTTACTAAATAGCCTTTTTTTCCTATTATAAAGCATGTACTTAGGTATAATCAAGTATGTGCAAGCACTTACATTTCATTAGAATTAGTAGGTGCAACTGTTTTATTTGATTGTAAATTACCCGAGAATCTTGCTGGACCAGGTTGCTCAGAAAGGGCCAGTTTCCTGATTATTACCTGAAGACCTCACTGCATACTATTATGTAATTTCTAAGATTTGCCAATAGACCATTGGAGAATACATGGGGGAGCTCAGTTATCTTTCAAAGAACTCTTCTATTTTTAAAAAATGTGAACCCGTTGAAATAAGCAGAACATTATAAGATACATACTCCTTTAGGTTTGAATATCTAAGTCCCGTTTGAAGGTGAATTCTTCTTACATTTCCATTAGTCACTTACATCCACTGTTATTCACACTTGTCTCCTTTAATGGAGGTTCGGGTTCCTGTGGCCAGGATCCTCACTGAACTTAAACCACTTGATGATGTAACTGGCCTGTTGCTGGGTTGCTGCTTCCATACCCGTAGGTAATAAGCTATTATTGCACTGTATAGAGAGCTGGCCCATTGCTCTGGGCGGAGGCAGAGATGCTAGTGTTTGACCTACTGCCAGGAGAACAAGCCATATAGTAAACCCTTTCACCCCAAAGAAACGTTCTACTGTCATTTCTTTGGTCACACTGAATCCATAGCGATCTTGCCAGGGGCTGAAACCCATTGGCAAGACAGAAACTAAGGAAAATGGTTGAGTGGCAAATAAAATCTCAGTAAAATCAACAACAAAAAGCCATTATGCTGGTTTGATTTATTTTTTTGGACAGAAATTAGAAACATTTTCTGAAGGGAAATTAAGAAAAAGGAAGAATAAAGTCAAGAGCTTAATAATGAAGCTTAATTTATTAACTCTCAATATGAGCATATATATATATATGACAAAGGATTGAAACAATGTAACCTTGTTTTGTGTGCGTCCTTCCATTGGTTTATTAAGGAAGCACTTGACTGCGCACAGGATCATGGACTTTGAATGCCAGGCAGAGCTGGGTTCACATTCTCATTCTGCCATTAATTGTGCTCTGAATTTCAACAAGATGCTTAAGTACTTTATGCCTCAGTTTCTTCATTACTTAAAACGAGATAATACCACCTTGGGGTTTCTTTGTGTGTGTGTGTATGTGTGCATAAAGTATAACTTCATGCCTGGCAGAAAGCAAATATCCAGTAAATGCTGGGTGCTGATAGCTTTAAGTTCATTTAACAAATGTCTGTTGACCAAGTACTATGCTATCACCCTGAAGCAGAGCGTTTGTACCATGTAAAAACACAGATTTAAAACACCTACTTACATATAAATATAAATAAATAGATTTTAAGACACTCTCTTAAAATTGTAAATGATTCCTGAGAACCTCTAATAGACTTTAAGGCAAGGCTGTGTTCCTGACTAAATTCGGATTTAAGTAATTACAAGTGTTTACTAATTGTTTTGGCTTTCCCAGTTATTTTTTAGTTGGTCATTTTATCTTGTCCCTAGATATCGTAAGCTATATATGCAGATTTAAAGGAAAAAAAGGTTATACAAACTTCTAATCTGAAGTTAAGCTTTATCTCTACTCTCCCTTTCAATATTTTTTTTGTTTGTAAACATATCATTCTTGCATATATAGTGTCTACATAAATACAAAACTAAGTCATGGGTTTGCTTGCTTTACCCAATTCTAGGCAATAGGATCTTGCCTGTGATAGTAACACAGGGTTCACTTCTATCAGATACTGTCTGTAATCATATCTGGAAGTGGTTCTTTAATTTGATGCTGTTTGAAGGAAGTTTTTCTGAAAATGAACCCATAATGTGGAAATTTACTATAAAGTTAACTTTTACATAAGGTAAATTGAATTTGTATATAAATTAATATACTGTGGCTTACTTTATTCTAAGAACAGTAGAAACTTAAAAATGAGTAATAATAATAGCAAACATAGTGCTAGTATGTGAAAAGTGTCTTATGGATATTAACTCATTCAATCCTTACAACAACCCTTTAATAAGAGAGGATCTCTAGTGTTGGATATTGAATTAAAAATATGGGAGCAAATAACTACTCAACAAAAGACAAGTCCTTATGAAGCTTACAGTCTAATGGATGGAGCAAAGAGTTAAATAATTATACAAATAGCTCTTTCTATGCACTACAAAGGAAAGCCAAAGCTTGAGCTAGTCTTGGGAACAGGAAAAGCCTTCCAAAGAGGTGACCTTTGAACTGCAATTTACAGGATAATTAGGAGTTCTATGGTTTTTTTCTGACACCAACCAACTTCAATTCAGTTCAGACACTACCCAGAGTTAGTACAAACTGCACAAGTTAGGGCTCAGTTCCACAAAACTGCCCCTGTTTCAGACACCAGCTTCAAATGGGGTCCCCAAACTACCCATACCTCTGCCTGGCTGATTAAAATTTGGGGGCTTCTATGATCTGTCCTTCTGCAGTTTCAACAGTACACTAACATGACTTGCAGAGCTCATGGAAAGCAACATACTTAGTAGTACAGTTTTATTTACTATTAAGGGTACAACTCCAGGACAGCCAAATGGAAGAGATGTATAGGGCAAGATAATGGGGTGGTGGGGTGGTGCAGCATAGAGCTTCCATACCCTCTCTGGGTATGCCACCCTCTCAGAACCTTGATGTGCTCACCAATCTGGAAACTTCTTAATCCTTGTTATTCAAGAACTTTTATTTGGGCTTCATTATACAATCATAACTTATTAAATCAATGGACATTGGTGATTGAACTCAACCTTTATGCCCCGTTTCCTCCTCAGAGGTGGTGGTGGTGGTGATGGTGGATCGGGTAGACCTGAGTTCTAACCCTTTAATCATATGGCTGGTTTTCCTGGCAGACAGCTCTCATCCTGAAGCTCTCTATGGGCCCCCACCACAATCATCTCATCTCGTTAGCATATAATCAACACTCTTATCACTTGGAATTCCAACGATTTTAGAAGCTCCATGCCAAGAACCAGGGACAAAGACCAAATATTTATATTTTATTATACCAGGGAAGTTTAGCCTCCATAGCAGCCAGGGAAGCCTGCCATTCAGATCTCCTTCAGAAGAACTTGTCTTGGGGAGCATAGTCAACTGACAGCTCCAGCTGCCACCCTTTGGGTTCCATTATACCCTTTGTGCTGAGAGCACACTTACTCTACTCTTCCCAGCCAGTCTGAGCATCCCGGGGTACTAGTCAGCTCATTCCTGGCCCATGTGGGACTCCTCCACTGGGCAATTTCTGCCAGAACACTCCATTGCCCTAGCAAGCTTTCATCAGAGCCAGATAGCAGTGTGAGACTCCTCCTACTCAGTCCTCTCCTCTCCCCCTTCGTAGGTATCAGACCTGATCACCTTCTCAAGGTTTTCCCTGCCTACTCCTGCTCATTCTCCTTTTATCCTTCCCAGGTTATTCCTTGCAATAAATCTCTCACATGTCTAATGCTGTCTTGATGTCTACTTCTTGGAGGACCCAAACTGACATAGCTTCTAAGATGCACCATACCCTGACCACAACAGCTTAGACACTGTGTCTGTTGGAGTGCTAAAATATACATGTATACTGGGGAAAGCCACTCTTTTTTCTTATGTCCTCCCTTGGGGCTCAGGGGACATTTCCTAGTTTCCTCATTCTAACTTCAATACTTTGCCTAGCTTACTGTGTTTTAGGGAAAGAAGTGACCCTGGTAACTGATACTTTTACTTCTCTTCATCCTCAGACTCTCAAGGGAGAGTGAGGGGAAAATAAAAGGATGGCTTTATATGACCGCTTATTAATGGCTAATCCCTGATATTTCTCTTTCCCTTTAAAAAGCATTGTGTTATATTAGTATTAAATATTTTTTAATGGGAAGTATTGTCATTATAAGAAAACATTGTCATTAAATTATAATATTAGTTCAACTTCCATAAACATCACTACTTAATAATTGTTGAGTATATTCTCAATCCTAAAGTATAATTTGTATGTCTAAGAATCAAAAACTTAAGTCATTCTTGACTCACCTCATTTGAATTCAAATTAGCCACATGAAATAGTCTTAAATTAAATCTAAGTCTTCACAAACTTACGAAGAACTTTCATTTTTTCTTCATTGCAGTGCCCCAGATTTTTCTTAGCCCCTTTCAATGACTGAGAAAATAGGTTATTGCCTGTAAGTGTTAAATGGCATAAAAGCATCAGGCTGTTACTCCACCCTGGAGATGAAGAACTGAATAATAACAAAGTTCCTTTTAGTGCTATGAAATAATAGTACATAGAAAGAGAACATCTATGACTCTAATGTGTGATCATCTTGATGGCTATTCTTTAGGGAACAATGTAACTCAGTCTTCTTGCAAGAACCAGAAGCATTCAGAAAGTTTGCAGAACAGAGCTTTTAACTCTTAATAATAATAACAAATGGCTCAACGAGGTGGGTAGGTGTCTCAGTGATTACCAGTTTGACCTACTACCAAGCTAAACAGTAGAGCTATGCCTCTTTGACTTATTTTTGAAATGAGAGATGTGACTAAGCATTGCAATGCTGTGGTAGCTTAAAACAAATTAGTTGTGACCCAGAAGAGTTGAACTGGGTGCCTTGAGGGACTAAAACCACAAAAACAATCAGTAGCTCAAACTCTTCTGTCTGGAACTCTTAACTGTGTGCTAGACCTTGTGTTAAGCATGTCATATAATTCATTTTTATCTTCACAGTAAACACTTTGCCACTTTACAGTTGAAGAAACTATGTCTTGAGAGAGTAAATGATTTCCTGAGGTCTCTTAAGGCTTTTTAAAATCACAGAACCAGCACTCAAACCTAAGTTTAATGTACCTAAGTCTGAATCCTGTTCATGTATTGAGCTGGAGGAGTGACAGTGCAGCTAGCTAATTTCCTCCCAATTGTCATATATTCACATCAAGAAAATAGAAATGCTGTAGGGTAAAGAGAGTGGTACAATAGACACAGTAATGTGACATTTATTTACAGCTTTAAAATGATTTGGATAGAGTAGTTTGAAAGAACAAAGTCTCTGGGGATCCATCGTTTTCTCTGCTACTTTTCTTAAATGACAGCTTGGTGGGCTTTCATTAGGACAGTTCTCTTACTCTCACTCTTTCTGAGCAACCTAAAAACGTACTGCCTTCCACTGATCTTTCAGACTTTTGGCCGTAGCCTAGAGTAAGTAACTCATTTGACATTCATGACAGTGTATATATGGGCACTAAGAGTTTATATATAACTGAAAAAAATTTCACAAAACAATTCTTATCCTTATGTATATGTGATGCACTCTGACATTTTCTATTCTTATTCATTACAAATAAATCATTAAATTGACTTCATGACACATTAGTGGGTTACCACCTACAGTGTGAAAAGCAAAGTTCTATGTATGGTAGAGGAAATTGTTGGAGTGGTTGGAAAGAAAAGACATTTTTTTTTGATCAGATCAAATTTACCTTCGTGTTTATATAGGAGGGTAGAAATCGTGGTCCTGGTTAGAATGAGTTTCTGACCTCTCTGCCCTAGATTCCATTCCTCAGTGTGGTATGCATTTGCAATCTGCCAAGTCTTGGGGAGCAATCATTTTTGTTCAAATACAATATCAAAATGAATGGGCATTTCTCCAACAGTCTTTGACAGCTGAAACAGTGAAATAATAAATCAACAGGATGATGAAAGCTTGAAAACATGTAATACCTATAATAATCAGTAGAAGCATAGCAGAAATTAAAAAAAAAGGAACTTAGTTCAATTACACAGTAAGGTTACTTACTTCAAAGTCAGTACAGTGCTGTAAGGTTATACATATTGTTAAGGTTAATTGCATCTATTCAGAATGTATTTGAATCTGAAACAAAAGCTTAACAGGAAAAAAAATTCATCAAAGGGAGACTGCATTTGAAGAGTGTTCTATACCAGAGAATCATTCAATGATGATGGTTCCTTTGTTCTGTAATGTTTGTAATTTTTTTCCCCCAAATACAGACACTTAAAAGGTAATCCATTAAAGTCTGTAGAAAGCCTGAAGACATTTACCATCATTAAAACTAAGGGGTAATATTACCCAGTGTTTGTTTTACTGTGGCACTAGTGAGAGCTGAAATCCTGTGCTGTCTAATCTTGTAAGAAAACTTGAGCTCCTGCTTTAAGAAACCTTTATTTTAAATATTTCCTTATTTTAACATCTTTGGAATGTTTACCCCTGATTGCAAAAGTGCAGTCATATCTGCTTGTTATTACAAAAATTATATAGAAAGTAGAAGTCCCCTGCAATTCAAAATCACCAAATAACAATAGAAGAATATCAGAGAGGAAGAAAGGATCAGAGAGAAACTACAAAAACCTACCTATCAATAACTACCTTAAATGTAAATGGACTGCACCAATAAAAAGACATAGGGTAGCAGAATGGGTAAAGAAACAAGATATATCTATATATGCTGCCTACAAGAGAATCATTTCAGACCCAAAGACATACATAGACTAAAAGTGAAGAGATGGAAAAAGATATTTCACACAAATAATAGGGAGGAAAAAAAAAACAGGATTTGCAATACTTATGTCAGACAATATAGACTTCAAAACAGAGGAAGTAATGAGAAACAAAGAAGAACATTAAATAATGATAAAGGGATCAGTTCACCATGAGGATATAACAATGATAAATATCTGTGCACCCAAAAGAGAAACACCTAAGTATGTAAGACAAATACTATCAGAACTAAAGGGAGAAATAGACTGCAACTCTATTATGTTATAGCCTAATAGATTAGGGTACTTTAATATGCAACTTACATCAATGGAAAGATCAACCAGACAGAAAAATAAATAAGGAAACAGAGGCACTGAACAATAGACTAAATCAGCTGGACTTAACATATACACAGAACATTCCACCTAAGAGCAGCAGGATACCCATTTTTCTTGAGTGCACATGAAATGTTCTCTAGATTAGATCACATATTAGGACACAAAAAGCCTCAATAAATTCAAAAGATTGGAATTGTGTCAAGCATCTTTTCAGATCACAGTGGTATGGAACTAGAAATAAATTATGCTAAGACAACAAGAAAACCCACAATCACATGGAGGCTAAACAATATGCTTCTAAATAATCAATGGATCAGTGTACAAACCAAAGAGGAAATTAAACATTACATGGAGATAAATGAAAGCAAAAATACATTTCAAAATATGTGGTATGCTACAAAAGTGTTTTTAAGAGGGATGTACATAGCAACACAGCTTCCCTCAAGAAAGAAGAACAATTACAAATAAACAGTCTAAACTCACAACTAAAGAAACTAGAAAATGAAGAAAAACTGAAGCCCAAAATTAGTAGAATGAAGGACATAATAAAATCAGAGCAGAAATAAATAAAATAGAGAAGACTAAAACAGAATAAATCAATGAAACCAAGAGCTGGTTCTTTGAGAAGATAAACAAAATACACAAACCCCTAGCCAGACTTATAAATAAAAAAAAGAGAGAGGACACAAAAAAGCATAAATGAAGAAGGATAGTTACAACTGACACCACAGAAATACAAAGAATTATTGGAGAGTCCTATGCAAAATTATATGCCAATAAATTGGACAACTTAGAAGAAATGGACAAGTTTCTAGAAAAGTACAACCTTCCAAGACTGACCCAGAAATAAACAGAAGATCTGAACAGACCAATTCCAGCAATAAAATTGAATTAGTAACCAAAAACTCCTAACAAATTAAAGTCTAGGATGAGTTGGCTTCACAGCTGAATGCTACCAAACATTTAAAGAAGAGCTAATACCCATCCTTTATAAAGTATTCTGTAATGTAGGAGGGAATACTTCTAAACTCATTCTGTGAGGCCAGCATCACTCTAATACCAAAACAAGGCAAAGATACTATAAAAAAAAAAGAAAATTGTAGACCAATACCCCTGTTGAAGATAGATACAGAAATCTCAACAAATTATTAGCTAACTGAATTCAAAAATAAATCAAAAGGATCATCTATCATGACCAAGTGGGATTTACTCCAGGGAGCAAGGGTGGTATAATATTCATAAATCAGTCTGATACATCACATTAACAAAAAGGATAAAAATGACGTGATCCTCTCAATAGATTTTGGAAAAAACACGACAGAATTCAACATCCATTCATGATAAAAACTGTCAACAAAATTGGTATAGAGGGTACATACAGCAACATAATAAAGGCCATATATGACAAATGCACAGCTAACATCATACTAAATGGCAAAAAATTGAAAGCCTTTTCTTAAGGTCAGAAACAAGACAAGGATGTCCATCCACTCTTACGACTTTTATTCAGCATTGTACTGAAGGTCCTGCTTTGGCAACCAGATAAAATAAAGAGATAAAAGGCATCCAAATTGATAAGGAAGAAGTAAAATTGTCACTATTTGCAGATAATATGATACTGTATAAATAAAACCCAAACAAGTACACCAAAAAAATTATTGGAATCAATAACTGGATTTAGAAAGTTGCAGGATACAAAAGGAATACACAGAAATCTGTTGTGTTCCTATATACTAACAATAAACTAGCAGAGAAAGAACTCAGGAAAACAATTCCATTTACAATTGCATCTAAAAAAATAAAATACCTAGGAATAAACCTAACCAAGGAGTTGAGACCTGTACTGTGAACACTGTAAGACACTGATGAGAGAAACTGAGGAAGACACCAATAAATGGAAATCTACCCTATGCTCATGGAGAGGAATAATTAATATTGTCAAAATGGCCATCTTGTCCAAAGCAATTTACAGATTCAATGCAATTCTTACCAAAATACCTACATTTTTCAATGAACTAGAGCAAATGATCCTAAAATTCATATGGAACAACAAAAGGCTCTGGATAGCCAAACCAAACTTGACAAAGAAGAACACAGCTGGGCATATTATGCTCCATGACTTCAAGTTATAGTACAAAGCTATGGTAGTACAAACAATATTAACCAATGGCACAAGAACAGACCCATAATAGGTCAGTGGAACAGAATAGAGTCCAGATATAAACCCATGCACATAAGGTCAATTAATGTGTGACAAAAGATCCATGAATATACAAAGGGGAAAAGACAGCCTCTTCAATAACTGGTATTGGGAAAACTGGACAGCTACATGCAAGGGAATGAAACTGGATTATTGTCTAACTCCATACACAAAAGTAAACTCAAAATGTATCAAAGAACTAAATGTAAGATATGAAACTATAAAACTCTTAGAAGAAAACATAGGCAAAAATCTCTTGAACATAATCATCAGAAATTTTTTTCTGGACACTTCTCCCTGGGTAAGGGAGACAAAATAAAAAATGAATAAGTGGGACTACATCAAACTAAAAAGCGTCTGTACAGCAAAGGACACCATCAACAGAACACAAAGGCATCCTACAATATGGGAGAATATATTCATAAATGATTTATTTGCTACGGGGTTAACATCCAAAATATATAAAGAATTCATATGCCTCACACACACACAAAACAAATAACCCTATTAAAAAATGCATAGAGGAGCTGAACAGACACTTTAACAAAGAAGAAATACAGATGGCCAAAAGGCACATGCAAAGATGCTCCACATTGCTAATCATCAGGGAAATGGAAATCAACACCACACTGAGATATCACCTCACACCAGTTAGGATGGTCACTATTCAAAAGGTAAGAAATAACAAGTGTTGGTGAGGATGTGGGGAAAAGGGATCCCTCCTACACTGTTGTTGGGAATGTATAGGGGTACAGCCATTTGGAAAGCAGTATGGAGATTTCTCAAAAAACTAAATTTAGAAATACCACACGACCCAGTAATCCCACTCCTAGGAATTTACCTGAAGAAAACAAAATCCATGATAGGAAAAGATGTATACACCCCTATGTTTATTGCTATGTTATTTACAATAGCCAAGATATGGAAGCAAACAAAGTGCCCACAATAGATGAATGGATAAAGAAGATGTGGTACATATACACAATGAAATATTATTTAGCCATAAAAAAGAAAGAAATCCTGCCATTTGCACCAACATGGATGGACCTAGGAGATATAATGCTAAGTGAAATAAGCCAGGTAGAGAATGACAAACAGCATATGATTTCAATTATTTGTGGAATCTAAAAACAAAACAATATGAACAAAACAACAGTAGACTCTAAGACACTGAGAAGTGACTGATGGTTACCGTGGGTGAGGAGTTGGGACAGGTGGGTGGAGGGGAGGGGGAAAAGGGCACAAAAATTCTCAATCATAATATAAGTTGATCACTGGGATGACAGTATAGCATGGAGATTATGTCCAATGATTCTGTAGCATCTTTGTTGACTGTAACTGCACTAGTTGAGGTGAGCATTTAGTAATGTGGGTAACTGTGAACCACTATGTTGTATACCTGAAATTAATATAAGATTGTATATCAACTATACTTAAGTTAGAAAAAAAAATGGGCTGAAAACCATGCTATCTTTTAATAGAATATTATTTACTAAACTTTAATGATATGTTATCAATACCACTTTGTTTCATGCAGTGGTTCTTATTACCCCTGGGACACAGAACAAAAAAAAGAATCAGGAACCAGGAAATAGATTTTGGAAGGAAATGCCAGAACCAGGGATGTAAAAAGACAATCAGAAAAACTAAATTGCATATCTTGTGGAAGAAAATGCAGCAAAGGGATTCAGTCACAGCATGAAAAAGGAGATGTACTAATGATCCAGGGCTAGATTCTATTATATACTGTAAAATAGGTGTCTCTTATGTGTTATGTAATTATTATACTTACATATCATAAAATAGATATCTCCAAATGGGTGCCATAAGCATAGGTGGCTTTGTTTGTTTCTCCCTTATTAAATAAGTCTGGAGGTAGATAATCTGGGCTGATACAGTAATACAAATAATAACCATCACAGAATACTTATTTCCGAGCATTGTTCTAAATACTTTATATTCTAAAAGGTAGAAAGTTGTTAGTTCCATTTTAGAGGTAAAAGTAACAGAATTAGGGTTCAAAGTCAGGCAGTTTGGCAATAGATTACCACTAATGTGGCTGTTTTATAGTCACAGAGCACCAGGTTGCTTCTGTCTTTCTGCCTTGCCACATCTGATGGATGTTTTCCATATTTAAGTTGCTTCATTGACCAAGAGTTGCTTAAGCATCAGCTACTACTTCAGCCCTCCAGGAAGTGAAAGGCAGCAAAAAAGCTTTTCCTCTTTGTCTCCATTTAAAGGAGATTTCCTAGAAATCCTTCTCAATAGCTTCCACTTAAATTTTAATTTCCAAACTTAATCACATTGTTATACCTAGCTATAAGGAAGGTTGGGGATTACAATCTTTAATTGGGCACATTGTCATCTGGAATAACAGAAGAGTACTAGTAGGAAGGAGGCGGTGAAAATGAATGGTTAAGTCTGGCCCGCATCTCTTCTAGCTTAAGAATTGGGCATAATAGCAGAGCTTAATCATATGATCAAACTGTCTCTGGGATTTTGGAAATGTAGATGAGGTAATATAGTCTGCATTCCTGTTCAGAGTATTGATTTTAAAGAACTATTAGTTTCATTTAGATAAACTTCTGTGAAAAGCTTTGTTTTTCATGCTTAATACATTCTGCAGGATTATTTGTAATAGTGAACAATTGAAACAACTGAAATGGTTGAATGGTTCTATTATGATGCATCCATGTTGTGAGATATTATGTAATCATTTAGATATTAAGTTCATTACATGCATAACTGGGAAAACCAATTTTAGGTGATATTAGTTTGTAAAATTGGACTTAGGGTATGATTGGAACTGTGTAATAATATGTACAGAATACAGAGAATATAGGTTATACTAAAATTCACCAAATTTAACTGTAATTGTGAGATTATGAGTGATTTTTAAATGTTTGAAAAATAATTTCTGCATTTTCTTCTATGAGCATATGTGTCTTTCAAAATCAGAAATAAAAGATGAATTTCATCTTTAAATGTTCTATGCAAAGATTTAGATATAAATCTCTCATGTCTTGCATTTGTGTTTTTCTCTTTTAGTTGTAGGCAACCTTGAGAAACAATGCTTAAAACGTAGACATAATTAAACCTAAGCCTATTAATAATAATAATGATAATAATAATAAAATGTATAACCCTTTGATAATAAGTGGTTTTTATGCAAACACCAATTTCCTTATCACTAAGCCTTTCTTTAAAAAATGTTAATCCCAAATATTCATTTGTTGGAAAAGGCAGTCCTCCTTGCACTTATATGTCTTGCTTGGTGTGCCAAACCTGCACACCTGGTTTTTCTTTACCTGGACTATTTCTTAGGGGTGTTGTATACCTGGAAACCTTGAGAGATGAGGTATACTCTCCCCAGGACAAAGACAAGACTTGCTTACTATCTGCTATAAAAATGGTAGATTCCCGAACTCAGCTTTCCTTGGCTGCAGTAGTGTGTGCAACATCTATCATGCTACCTCCATAAGACCTGGAGACAGAGAGAACAGACAAAAAATATGCATATGCTTATGCTGCTTGATTTGGCATGAGCAATAAAGTCCTTTGTCTCTGACCCAGGAGTCTCCTGTTTTCTGCCAGCATCCATGAAACAGTGACAGGCTAACTGATAGGCTAACATTAACTTGTTAAACTTAGATTAGTTTATGAGTAGGCTCGAATTACATCCCAGACCTGACAACTCTATGTTCTGAAAATATGAATTCCTTGTTGTTATTTTTACTGAGGAAGCAATTTTATACATTTTGCAAACATATCTAACAATTAATCTCCATGTCTACTCACATCATCAGTTCTTGCCATTTTAAAGGCAGCGAGTCTCAATAATATTGTATTTCATACATATTCTCTGTATATTTAGAGTGAATCCTTTTTATTTTATTTCTTCATAGCTTTTATCATTTATCAGTCTATGTATTTTAGGTGAAAAACTACAGCATCTGTCAGATCTACCCTGTATGGTTGTGTAGGTCGGTAACTTCACAAACTTGCCTGGATAATATGATTATTTGGGGCTATAATACAAACCAAACCATGTGCGGGGTTACCTTTACCTGAAAGAAGGGTCACTTCTAAAAATTTGCATAAATTTACTAGGTCTCACTAAGCCATGGGCCTACACCACCGTGATGTAGGATATACATCCTCTCTGAGATGGATGGAGGGTATGTGTGTGTGTGTGTGTAAATCTCTTCTACTTTCCATAAAGTTATCCTATGAACAAAGGCCCTGATGACCTGATGATCTCTTATTTATCTTTTCCTGCTGGCTATCTGTTTGGCCCTCCCACAGAAGCTGGGAGTTATAGAACCAACCCCCTTCACCTCAGCCTCTTGTGTGTGCAGACAGTGTTTTGGGCTCTGCAGTTTCCGAGACCAAAGAGAATTCAAGAGCCCTTCCACACTGGAGATGCGGAGTGCTGGATCAGGACTGATGTAACAGCCTTAGGGGTCAAGGATGATTTTCTCAGTCTGATTTTGTCATTTCTTGTTTTTCTTGGGAGTACAGTCTGTTTATAAATGAACTTTTGCAAGCCTGGATGCCTTAAAACTTTGGCTAAAAACAGTAAACTTCAGATTCCATGTGGAAAGCTATATTTAGAAAATAAATCTCTACCCAGTGCCTTTGATTAACTAAAAAAACCTTTCCTTTTTCAGTTCTACCCAAGAATAGATATTCTTAAAGTATGAAAACCTCAAAGCAATTTTTTTTTTGTAGGATAGTAGATTTTATGTGCCTACTGTTTTGCTTAAAGTGATGTTTGTTAATATTCTATCTCTTTCTGGAATTTTGCTTTTGACTGTTTCTTTTTCAGTCAAACCAGTGTTGTTTCTAATTAGGAATTTAAGTTACATCTGCTGCAGTTTATACACACTAGGGGATATATTTATGTAATACTTTTAGCTAGCCAAGATATTTTTCATAACTTCAGCATAACATTTTTACATAGAGTGCTTATTGATAAGATGTTACAAATTTATGCAAGAATATACACAAGAGAAGCAATTGTGTAGCTCAGGAGAGGCCACATAAGAAAAAAATCTCTTAGGTGTAATTTTTCTTTATATATTTATTTTTGTATAAAATAATATCTCATGGATGTGGGCTGTTGAAAGGTGAAAATAATCTTGGAAATTGATATATTTCATTAAACTTCAATGAGGCAATTAAAGAAACCCATTTTCAAAGATATACATTTATTTCAGTCGCTTGAAGGTTGCTTCATCAGGAAATGACCAGAATGCGAAATATAGGTAGCTTGGACTTGTCTAGATCAGCAGCTTTGAGAGTCAGACTGTTGTAAAGGAAGAAATGGTGGTTAAAGCAATGGAGGCCCTTGCTGTGTGTGGAAACTAATTGGCTGTAAACATGAATAAATTATACTATTATTCCTGTCAAGAAAAGCTAAGAGAGAAGGGATGAATATTTGTATCTACCAAGGCATTATGCTCTGCCACATATTAAAAAAATTAAAAGCAGATCCTTAGACCTTAAGCTCTTCTTTCTATAGCAAACAAGAGGAGTAGAAGCTCAATTACTTGGCAATGCTTCTCAATATTGTGTTTCATGTTTGGTATTTTCAGCCAATAAAATATTGCTAAGAAGGTTGCTAAGGAATTCTCTAACATAAAACATTTATTGCTAGGACCTCTGTCCTCAAGCCTGGATTATGTTAAAATGATTTCAATTAAAAGACTGATTTCAGAACTGGATAATTCTTTCCCATGTTTCATGGCCCTGTACTGTGTCTGGGTACCTGTAGGCTATACACATAGACTGACCACAGTCCTATTCCTGAGACTAAAGATTCTTACCTAGAATGATGTTATCAGACTTAAACTCAATTTCAGATTACATATAGTAGATTAAAATCTTTTACAAATGGATTGATTTTTCTTTCCAAACCTTTTCCAAAATTTTCCTAAGGGTGGCCCATGCAACTTGCAACCACGCAACTTGGCACATTCTTTATGAAACTGCTCTTAGGAAAGTCCTAGCAAAAGAGACACTTTTTTTTGCCATTTCAGATCCTATCTTGTAAGCCTCAACTTGCTATACTACTTCTCTGACATTTTCTACCCCTCTGGGGTCTCTGTGACTCTCTTCCACCTCAGATCTCTGACTATGTACATTGTCCTGCCTCGACTCTTGTGTAGATGTCCTTGTGGTGTGCTCAGTGGTTTCATGAATTTTTACTAAAGTATAAGCTCCCTTATAGTAGCTGGTGTCTGTTTTATTGGTATCTCCCCTCCTCATAAATCTCTAACATAATAAGTCCGTAATAGGTGCTCAGTTAAGTAGGTTACTTTGTTTGGAAGTCTATCAAGAGGCTTAAGATAAAGGAAAGTCGTATTTTATGCTTTCTACATTGGGCTGAAAAATTAGCTACAGACGCCCAACTGGTTTAAGTCAAATGTCCTGGGTTTGAGTCTCAGCTCTGTTGCTTAATTAACCTTGTGATCTTTGTCAAATGATTTAACTTGTATCATTATCAATGACTTATCAACCCCTAAATTCCCTTTAAGTCCAGTTGTCTGAAAACAACTTGTTTGACCTGTAATGGTGGTTCTCAAAGTATGGTCCCCAGATCAAGAACATCAGCATCACCTGGGGACTGTTAAAAATGCAAGTTATTGAACCCCGCCCCAGACCCCAGAAACTCTGTAGTTTAACAAAGCCTCTGGGTGATTCTGATGCACATTAAAGTTGAAGAACTACTGATTTGCAGTATAGTCATGTCTTGCCAATGGATTTCAGCCCAGGACAAGTTCACCATGGATTCAATATGACCAAAGAAATGACAGTAGAACATTCTTGGGGTGAAAGGGTTATACCCAACTTTATTCCCATGGTGGCAGGTCAATCACTAAAATCCCATCCACTCAGAGGAAGTCTGCACGCAGCAAGCCGGTCTCTGCCTCTGGGCCTCTCTGCCCGCATCGCCATCCTCTGATCCTTTCTGTCCTTGGGACTGCCACTACTCCAGCCTCTGCTCTGCTATCCTGCAGCCTTGCAGCCGTGTCACCATGTTGCCCAGAGCACTGGGCAGAGATCTTTATATAGAATCAAAAGCAATGTATTTCCCACATGTGTGTAGTGGGCTAGCCAGCCAGAGCCAGGTGAGAATCCTGGCCACAGGAACTTTCATTTTATCCACAAGTCACATCCCTGGAATAGTGAGAAGGTCCACCCCAACAATGTTCATGGTCACTGAGGATTGCGCTGTCATGCCATGATCGGCATTTAAATCCAGTATCTTCTGCAGAATGGCTCACCTATGTATCATATTCAAGTGTGCAAGTACTACCTTCAGAATTACAACTCCCAAGCTCCTATGAACTACTGGCAATTGAGTGAAAATTCTTTCTTAGGGTGATCAAAGAATATGCGATAGACAAGGGATTAATTTCCAGCAGCAGCCTCCTAATTTTGTATTCATAATGTTGTATGCATGCTAGGTTACACATGCAACGTCTGCAGATATACACTAGGTAATTGGGCATTCAGCAGCCCCATTTGCATGCAAAGGTGGTTGCACACCTCTCATTTACAAGTCTAAATTAAAGCCCAGTTTGAAGATGGCAGAAGGCTTGCAGCTAGGAAAATAATGAGATAAGGAAGAAATGGCTTCTGTTAATCAGCATGTTTGGCCTCTACTTTTTAATCTTTGCCAATTTGTCCTTTGAAATTTTACATTCTGTGTTGAAAAGAGTCTTCTAAGAGTATCTGGTTGTTTTTTTTCTTTTGAGAAAAAGAAAGTTTATAAGCTGATTGTGTTTATCCATGGCATTTCCCCCTAAAACTATACCCACTTGTATGCTGCTATCTGTTGCTGTGCTATATTTTTGCTCTATGAAGTATTCATTCTCTTACGGGAACACATGCATCATCTCAAAGAAGAGCTACCCCAGCACAGACTCACAGACTGGGTCTGTGGCATCATTTCATTTCAATTCAGCCCACATTCATCAAGTAGCTACTTTGTGCAAGGCATTTTGCCAAGGGTTGGCATAGGCAGATCAGTCAAGCACAGATTCTACCTTCAAAAGCTCGCAATATTTTAACAACTTCCTAGTTTCTCAGAATTGAATATTCTTGCTTAAATGAAGTCTTCTCTGCCCCCTCCCCATCAATGAATTGAAGCGACTCCTTCCTTCTCTGAACTCCTGATTATGCTCACGTGTGTCTAGTGGACCCACGCCTGGAAGACTCAAAACCCAAAAACACAACACTGGCCAGCTGGGCGCTCTGATGAGTCCTGGAAAGGAGGTGGCTGCATTGCAAATGGCCCATATTCCCAGTCTGTGGGAGCAGTGGATGCCTGAGTGTTTTCTGTACTCCCAGTGTGGGTCCTGGGGAAGAAAATGCCAATCTACAGCCATCTCAAAGGGAGTGTCACCTAGAGGAATAATAGTTCCCTGCAAAGACATTTTACCAAGAACCAGCTATGAAGTGAGCACTTGTCACGCTTCTATCCCTTTCCATTTCCCTGTGGCTGTGTGCATTTCTTTTACTTTGACAAGTAGGTTGTAAGTTCCTGGAGAACAGACGTGAGTCTTAAGGTGATCTTCCACGGTACCTATTTGTTGGTGATGATCCTAAATGCAGTGTATCAGCAGGAAGCGTGGCTGGTGCTTTATATGCATTAGTGATTTCTCATGATAATCAGTGTTTTTCTCATTCTAGTACAGGCACGTACATGCTGATAGCACCAAATGAAAACCGAAGAAATCAGATACGAAGAAGTACGTATGTTTACTCATTTAACATTTAGAATTCTTCTCATTTTCTCATAGAATAGAATTGATTTGCTGTGGTCTGAAGATTTTTATTTTCTGATTTGTTTAGACCCACTGGATCTCCTCAGTTTTCTTTAACTTGAGCAGTTTTGGTTATACCTTTTAAAATTATTCTTCACTAATGCTTCAAAATGTGTTTTTCCATGTTAATAGCAGAACTCATAGCATAATTGTAAATCTCAGATTCCTGTTGGACCTAAACAATTTCACACCTCTTGCCAGTAGATCTAGCTAGTTCCTGTAAAATTGGACAGAATGCAAATATTTTTACAGGACTATGAGCACTTTTGAAACAGACAAGTTGTATATGAAATAGATTGTGAAATAATTTGTCTTTCCTCATCTCTCCCATCCCCTCTTAATAGAATTTTTCTTTAGCCACTGCATTCCCTTAACTCTGTAGCTATCAGAGTCTACTGTCAGCTGCTTTAATTTATGTACCCCAGTTTGCTTCTCTAGATTAGAACCTCTTCAAGGGCCGGGAAATGCACCTTACTCATTTTAGTGTTTCTTGTACTTAGTGGGTATGTAATATGTTTAATTGAACTTGTGGAGTAAAATAAAGCTGCCATTCAAGGTTACAGCATTTTACTTTAGTGTTGGAAAGAGAAAGTTCATTTAGTTCACGAAGAGCTTATGAGGCTTGTTCAACTCAAGCTGTGGGCCTAGCACTGAGATTCTATGCTCTTCTTTATTTGATCTTGGTAGGAAAATTAATTTTGTGACTAATGATGGACAAGGGCACAACAGGAAAGCAACTCTCAAAAGGATCTCTACCAGACAGGTAGCCCCATGGGTGGTACCAGTGGGTCAGTGCAGAATATGACAGTCACAGCTATGCAGACAGAATGATTGTGGGCACTGCTGGCAGTTAGCCAACAGGAACCCAAATATTATGGCCAAAGCTTGATTTAAATACTTAACAGGAATTTAAGCCTCAGTGTGGTCTGGATTTTTTATATGTTTCAAAGGGTTTGCTTTCTTTTTCTAACAAAAAATATAAACGGACAATTGAGACAGGTCTAAGGGGGAGAACTGGGCCACACAGAACTGGCATCTCTGGCGCCCCCTACTGTCACTCAGAGTGTCTGTTTGGGGAATGAGCGCCGCTCCACAAGGAGTAGGAACCGGCTGTCTTCCCAAGTGTCAGGAAGCCCACAGCTCTCACGCCTCATAATTGCTGCAAGCTTGGGGAACCTTTGAAGTACAGGGAACAAAATAAATAAATAAATAATAAAGTACAGTGAATATGGGCACCACAATTCTCTAGGGATATGTGTTTACTGTGTATGAAAAGTTCTTATTGATATATGAATATTCTGGTTTTGCACACCTTCACTACAGGAAATGTAAAAAATTCATTTGATATGAAGTATTAAAAATGTCAGATTGGGAAGAAAAACTAAACTTCTTTATTTTAGTAGGGGTTTAGGTTTTTCTAAATTTGAACCTTCTGTGCTGACTTGTGGAGAGAAAGGGCCTTGGGTGGGCCTGGGGTGACCCCACAGGGTTAGGACTGAATAGTGTCTTCCTTTCCTGGATGCGTCGTCCACTCATGCTCATACGTAGTTGATTGCCCTCTAATGGCTGTTTTTCTTTCAAGGGACCAGTTTCCTTTCACATTCTGGTAATTGATGATTTGATGTTTTTCACATGGTTTAGTTGCGGAGCAAGAATTGGAGAATTTGGAGAAGTGGAAGGAGCAACACAGAGCAAAGCCAGTGAGCCTGGTGCCCAGGCAGCTGGGTAAGTCAGCACACCAGCTGCCTGACTGGGGGAGAACAGGGCCACACAAGACCTGTGAGCCCCTTGCCTACATCTGTCTTTGAATGGATGTTACAGGTTGTTGGGTCTCTCTTGCTTGGAATAGAAGGCATTGCAAGTTGAAACACTTAAGAATGCGGGCACATTGTTGTTTCTGATTTTCTGCAAGAGGCAAATGTATGATGCTGTGATTATGTGAGAATCAAGTGACGGCTTAATTGTTGAATAATTTAGAGCCTCTTAGATGATCAACTCTGAAGAAAGCTTATGTGGGGTGCTGCATATGCCTTGTCATAGTGCTAGTGAGGATGGGAGTAAAAGCTATCACGAGCATATTAATCATGACACTTAAATGCTAATGGGGAAAAAAATGAATGGAGAGTCAATTCCAAAACTAAGATGAGAGAGAGAGCTGGGGACCCAGTGGTGGGTATAAAGAGAACATCACCTGTGTTTTCATTCTATAGATAGAGACCTTTGGGCCTCTGGAGTGCACACCAGTGTGATGAATTGTCTGGGCTGCCTGTGCCTGGTTGAAATCATCTAACGGGGATGCCACCCACTGGAATCCTTCACATCCTTTCTTCTCTTTTCTCTTCCAGCAGCAGCTGAGAACTTAAAGGGCTGGATACACAGTTTCCACAGGTTTAGTTAATACAAATGCATTAGAATCAGGTGCTACTTGCTGTTGCTATATTTTAAAAGAAGTATTTTTTCCAGGATTAGGTAAAAAAATAAGCTAATTTTGAAATCATTTAAGGAGTAAAGTAATAGTGTTATCACCATCCTCCCATTGTTTTTCATGAAAGGTGTTAATCTCAAGTGTAACCTTTATGCTGAATAAGCTGCACTTGAGGGGCACTACCAGAATACAGAAGCTTTGTTCTTCCCAGTTGGACTCTTCAAAGTGGCTATGTGGGACTAGTTTTAACCATGCTCTTTGGATAAAATTAGATCTTTTTGGTCTTTTACAAATAATAAAGTTGTCCACCTAATTCTAGGCCCCAAACAGTGTTATTTCAATAATTAATGATCAGTCATAGGTACTGGTCAAAATTCTGTTACTAATGATGATAAAAGCTTCTCTGCTCCAGCCCTGCCCATTTTGGGTAAAAAGCTAGTGAAAGGGAACAAGGTGTGGCTGCATTTCCTAACTGACTCTTCTGTGCTGGGGTCAAAGGGGAGAGACAGATGAGAGGGAAGGGTATGTAGTGCACTGATCTGGTTTCTTCACGTCTTGCTGTGTTCCTGCTATGCATTCCCTCCCCTGGGGGCTCTTGGTCATCTTCTGAGCCCCTCATTGCCTGCTACCCATATCTCACCTGGAGTTCCCTGATAGAGATGATACACTTTCCTGCTGGCTTCACTGTTGGCTCTTGGTAGGTCATAGGGCTCCACTGTTCCTCCTGGTGGTATAGGGGCAAGTCCCTTTAAAATGGCTTTTGATTGGCATTCTCTTTCATGACAGCCAGGCTGGGAGTACAGGAGACAGTTGTGCATCATTTCTTCCCACAAACTCTGGGAATACAGGCACTTGCCATGCAGCCATCTCCTCTTGATGACCTAAGCGGCCACCTGAGGGTGGCCTTGTGCTGCTAGGCTCTGACTTTTCTAGGCATGGGACTAGTAGGTACCTCAGGCTCTTGGCGGCATGGATTGAGTTCTCCAAGTGATTTTCATTAAATCTCTCTTGCTCATCTTGATGTGAAGATTCCTCCTCCCCAGAACACGCATGCACACATAAGATGGAATTCACAGTCGTCTTTCCTCTGATTTCTACCTCCCTTTGATCTGTCTAACTTTTATAGGCTGAAGGTAGTTGCTAATTAGGGTTCCCAAAAGCTTTTCAGTTACCCCCTTGGAGATCCTGCTTAGGGAGCAGGTACCCCACTTTGGAATTTGGAGACATTGGTGCCTATTGTCTTGGGTCCTTAGCCAAGTATGAGCAGGAATCTCACTGCAGCCTTTTTATGTAACGTATCTAGATGGTCACAGATATGTGTGTGGGAAGTGGCTAGGGGGTTGAAAAGAAAATTCTTGAATGTATTAAGCTTTGAGATGAGTTTTGAACAAAATCTGCAAATGCTTAGACATCTGACTTTCTCCATTTCTTTTAATTCTCAACTCTTCCCCTATTTCTTCACCCCTTAAATATTGGAATGGTTCCAGAAGATACTGCAAGTGTCTGTAACATTAGATAAAAGCTTTAGTGGCCCTCACTATTTCTTTTCTATTGCGTGATCCCCCACAACAGAGGCCAAAGGGCCAAAGCCCAAGAGGCCTAATTCATCTTTTGGGAGTCAGAAGGTAGAGTCTCTATGGTGTCTTTATCAGTTCAATTATGGAAACTACAGTGAATGAAAATTGTTTTAGTATATCTTCTGTGTGAGTGAATCTTTCAGAGAACTGACATTTTTAGTGACCAAGGCACCAGGGAATTATCTTAAAGGAATCTTTATAATACACACACATCACTTCATAAACACGGAGAGATTCCTAACCAGCAATTCTTAGATGATTGTCAACCTGCAAAGATTTCTTGTCCCAAATTATTTCAGGTTTAAGACAGCAAGCAAATAATATAACATCCTTATTTTTCTCTTGAATACCTTAAGAAAGAACAATAAACAGTATGAATTGACAATCAATTACTAACTAGGATATTCTCACTGAACTTTTAAAAACTGGGTTGTAAGGGCTACAGATTTGTCTAGTGGCAAGACCGCTGAGGGTTTCCTGAGCCTTTGTACTAGAACATAGGTGAGTAGAGTCAGAAAAAGAAAAATAATTGAAGCATCATTAATCATTATGTTCACAATTGATTATTGGACCTTTTATCAGGTTAGGGAATGGTCGAACTCAAGCATGATGCATGTTCCAGAATTTGCAAGACTGGTGCTATTTCTTATGATTCAGCATGGACTTTTAGGTGTGACTTCAATCTAAGGGAAACTGGAATATGTACATGACTGAAGGACCTTGGTACGATTGTCCATTTTTTTTTTAAGGAATATAGCTTCCTCTTTCTGTCCAGCTGTTTCTCTTTTCAGCAATTACCATCCTTTAATGTCTTATTAAGAAAACTGATTATGTCCTTATTTCCTGTGGGATGAATATGCTAAGGTAACTCATGGTGTAGTCTTATCATGTATTAATTAGTTTTTGATGGCTGACATTTCAGCTTAATATTCACATTTCATCTCTGTGACTTTTTTTCCCTTAGGTGGAAGCCAGTCAGAGGCTGAAGTCAGGCAGAAACAGCAGCTCCAACTGATGCAAGCTAAATACCGGCAAAAGGTCAGCATCCGTCTCTTTTAGTTTAATCTTGGCAAGGAGTTTGAGTGCCAACACTTTCAAGTAATCATGAAATTTACCCAAAGCATAAAACCAATTGTGAAAGGAGACCCTCCAACAGAAATCAGAAAGTGAGAAGTGAAGAGATAAATATCCAGAATGCTTATCCAAGCCATGTATTAGCAGCACTCTTAATGAAAGGATTACTTTTTTCCAGTTTAAGTTAACTCTTAAATGTCTGGTTCTAAGAACATGAATTTGTCAACCCTGGGCCAGACGTGAAAGTAGTACAAAAACAAAACAAAACAAAAAAAAGATTTAAGATGTCAGCGATTTTTTACAGTGAGCTCTGTGAGTTTTATAATTGGGAAAAAATATCTGCCCTCTCTCCTCTCCAACTTGGAAGGCGGGTGGGAAGACAGAGGGACCAGGGAAGAAACACAGAGAGACTTCATAGGCAGGAGATGGAGACTGATGTTCCCTGTGATCGAAGTAGCTTGAACTACCAAGTGATAATCATGGTGAGGGACAGCACAGACAATACTGGAATTTGCCTTGCATTGTGATTTTGTGTTCCAGAGGTTCAGACAGGAAAATACTAACTGCTTTTTGTTCTCTGTAATCTTAACACAATTTAGCTAAAAAGAGAAGAATCTGTAAGAATCAAGAAGGAAGCTGAAGAAGCCAAAATCCAAAAAATGAAGGCAATTCAGAGAGAGAAGGTAAGACCATGGAGAGGATGATGAGCTGACATTTACTGAAGCTCACTGTGGGCTCCCTTGGGCGCAGTCCATACACCAGCTCAGTTAGTCCTCACAATGCCCATGTGAGGTTTGCAAATGAGGAAACTGACACACAGAAGGTAGATAACTTGTCCAAGGTCTCACAGCCAGGTAACAGAAGTGGGATTCAAATCCGGACTGACTGGCCTCAGAGCTAGAGTTCTTAGTCACCACACTGTCTCACCTCCCAGGCCAGCAGGCTGTATTTTTTTTTTTTTTTTTGAGAGGGCATCTCTCATATTTATTGATCAAATGGTTGTTAACAACAATAAAATTCTGTATAGGGGAGTCAATGTTCAATGCACAGTCATTAATCCACCCCAAGCCTAATTCTCATCAGTCTCCAATCTTCTGAAGCATAACGAACAAGTTCTTACATGGTGAACAAATTCTTACACAGTGAATAAGTTCTTACATGGTGAACAGTACAAGGGCAGTCATCACAGAAACTTTCGGTTTTGATCACACATTATGAACTATAAACAATCAGGTCAAATATGAATATTCGTTTGATTTTTATACTTGATTTATATGTGGATCCCACATTTCTCTCTTTATTATTATTATTGTTATTATTTTTAATAAAATGCTGAAGTGGTAGGTAGATGCAAGATAAAGGTAGAAAACATAGTTTAGTGTTGTAAGAGAGCAAATGTAGATGATCAGGTGTGTGCCTGTAGACTATGTGTTAATCCAAGTTAGACAAGGGCATTAAAACATCCACGGATGCAGAAGATTTCTCTCAAAACAGGGGGGGTGAGGTTCTAAGCCTCACCTCTGTTGATCCCCAATTTCTCACCTGATGGCCCCCCTGTGACTGTGCCTGTCTTAGGTTGTTCCTCCCTTGAGGAATCTTACCTGTCTCTGGCTAACCAGTCATCTTCCGGGGTCATACAGGGAGATGTAAATTGGTAAGTGAGAGAGAAGCCATATTGTTTGAAAAGGTTAGGTTTTTACTTCTTTGCATATTTATGCCCTATGGCTTCTATGCCCAGCATTTGTCTTGAGGTATCTTTACCACTTGGAGAAATTATGATACTCGGTAAATTCGATATGAGGCACGAATTCTATTGAAGGGTTGTAATTAGGAAGGAAGAAGAAAAGCTATAGAGGTAGCAGATGGAAGAAAACATGGGAGGATTGATTATTTCTTTGACATATCTTCTTGTAGAGTAACTTAAGCATGTATAGGTTTTAAACTACTAATTAAATTGTGCACACACATTAACATAATAGGAATACAGTTACATAACCAAAGCAGATCTATAATTACCAGCCATCTCCAGTGAAGCCAAGAAAACCAGTTAGGCACCCTAGGCATCTGTGAAAATTTGTCTATGATATGATGGATATTGTCCAACTGTATTTGAACAGTCTGAGAGAAATCAGACAAATTGAAACAGCCCATTCCTGGGAACTGTTCACATCCCATATGTTCTTTTAACAGTAGATAGTCTGTAGTTGTAAGATTTTGGAGCGCTACAACTTGCACTTCTCCTAATTCTTGGTTGAGTTCCAACAGTATAGATCCAGTCAAATTTGTTGTTTTACTGAAAGCACAGGCCAGCTTGGATATCTCCTTCTTCATTCCCATGGCAAGTCCAGGAACCAGTGGGATGGATGCAGCTACAACTGCAGCATCACCTGGATCTTTGTTGAGGTTTTTTGATGATCATCTTCTGGTATGACTCTTCCAGAGAGTGCTGATGTTGGAAGTTCTTCTTCATATCGTATCTTAGTTCATTTTCTGGGTAGCCAAATTAGGCTTTGATCCTCTGTATGAACACAAACAGACCCTTTGCCCACACTTTGATATGCCCTTTATACCATTGTGTAGAACTCATTGTCGGTCACCACACAGGAACTGCTTTTTTCTTTTTTTTTTTTTTAAGAGAAAGGAATATTATCAGAAAAGTGTACCTCCATAGCCGATCATCTGACACCCTTTAAGTGATCAAAATTAAGGATATTTAAAGCATGCATTAATCATTGATTTACAGTTAATTTTATCCTATCAGGAAGTAATCCCCCTTTTCTTTCTTTTTTTTTTTTGTTATCTTTAATCTGCACTTACATGAAGAATATTATGTTTACTAGGCTCTCCCCTATACCAGGTCCCCGCTATAAACCCCTTTACAGTCACTGTCCATCAGCATAGCAAAATGTTGTAGAATCACTACTTGTCTTCTCTGTGTTGTACAGCCCTCCCCTTTCTCCCACCTCCCCATGCATGCTAATCTTAATACCCTCCTTCTTCTTCCCGCCCCTTTATCCCTCCCTACCCACCCATCCTCCCCAGTCCCTTTCCCTCTGGTACCTGTTAGTCCATTCTTGGGTTCTGTGATTCCGCTGCTGTTGTTCCTTCAGTTTTTTCCTTTGTTCTTATACTCCACAGATGAGTGAAATCATTTGGTATTTCTCTTTCTCCGCTTGGCTTATTTCACTGAGCATAATACCTTCCAGCTCCATCCATGTTGCTGCAAATGGTAGGATTTGCCCTCTTCTTATGGCTGAGTAGTATTTCATTGTGTATATGTACCACATCTTTATCCATTCATCTACCGATGGACATTTAGGTTGCTTCCAATTCTTGGCTATTGTAAATAGTGCTGCGATAAACATAGGGGTGCATCTGTCTTTCTCAAACTTGATTAGCAGGCTATATTTTTGACCAGAAGGCAAAGCCATTCGTAACAGGGTCAATCATTGGTACACTGCCATATTTGTCCAAATGGTGAACATTCCAGGGGGTGTGTTAAATATGTGAACTTACCTCTCTTACTGATGAAAGAAAAACTGTGTAGTTTCCTTTCAGTATTAGTGATATGATCTATTCTGACCCCCAAAGATAGTTTTAGTTGTGATACTCTTTCTGGGGCTTGGGGGAAAATCTCTTTAAAATGCTCATCTGCTAGAGAAGAAGGAAAATGATGCAGTGTGGTTTTATGCCCTGCTCCCACCTCCTGCCATTCCCCAACAGAGTCCTGAGCTGAGTGGGTTTTAAGGGTTGGAGGTATGGGGACAAGGGGTTGATTCATGATACTAATGAACAAGTATGGCACCTAATGCGAGTACAGGTCATGGAACCAGTTTCTATTCCTGTTGTTTGTATCTCTCTCTCCCTCTACCCCTCCCTCCCTCCCTATCTCTTTCTTTCTCCCAATTGAGTGTTGGTTACAATTTAAACCTGGTTACTAAGCAATAGATATTCTACCAGTGAGAGTTAAAGAAGCCAAAAGCTGGTGGCTTATGGAATGTATGAGAGTGGATGAGTCATTTCTTTTTCTGATGATTTCTCTACCTTTCCAGAAAGCAGAGTAAATCATTCTTGCAAGATGTTCTGTGACTGCAGGCATCTCCTGTGACTATTCCTGTAAAGTGGGGCTGCAGGCCCCATCTCCTCTTCTCCCAGAACCAGGAGCATCTATAGATGGAGAGATGTAGGCTCTGGAGGTGGAGATAACACTGGAGTCATACTTGAAGAACTGTAATGAAATGATGGAGGTACAAAAGAACATAAGAACTTTGTTTACAAAATTTGATGCAGCAATCTGCTTCCAATTCATTAGGTATTATACCTTCATTGAAAAGGTTTTTTATTACAATAACTTTTTTTTTAACCTGAAAACAACTTTCTTTCTACATATCTGTTCCTCACTCTTTTTTCATTCAACTTGCCCTTCTCCCATTTTCTCCTTCAAAGGAAGGTTGACACTTTGGTCTTGTGATTGTAGAGGAGTGTCCCCTTTATATAGCATAGTCTCTCTGTCTGCATTTCATGTGAAATTAAGAAAATCAACAAACCATCACCAGTAAGTGAATTAAGAGGCTTGCAGATCCAAAAGGATTTTTGTGTTGCAACCTCTTATCCTGAAAGTTATTTATTAGTTGTCATTTAATTCCCATAGTTAATTGGCTTGTGGGTCATTTATAGCTCATTTCTTCAAAGGTCAAATAATGTGTACTATTCAGAAATGTTAGTGGCTGAAATGGTTTTCTTTATAATATTGAGTAAAAGCATTTTTTCCTTTCCAAGATAGACCATTACACTAAATGTACAGCAATCATTAACTACAGGAGTCTTAATTGGATTGGCTTTTCTAATGTGATAACTGTAATGATTATTGATATAAATTCATCCACAAGTGAGAGATGGGATAGTTGACATGTGGCTCCTTCCCATTCAAAATGTGATCCTGAACCAGCAGCACTGGCATCAGTGTATGGAATGCAGGATCTTGAGCCCTACCCCAGATTTTCTGAACAGAATCTGCATTTTAACAAGCTACCCAGATGATTCTTGTGCACATCAAAGTTTAGGGAACACTAATCTGAACTGCCTAAAAGAAAAGGAGCAGCTCACCCTGGTCTTTCTGCAGACTTGATTTCTTTAGCTAATTAGCCTGCAGTGAGGCCATGACCTAGCTGTTGCATATAAATCTGTGGCTTTTCATACTGAACATGAGCCTATTTAGTAGCTTGTATCAGATAAAAGAAAAATGAACATTAGCCATATAGAAATGGCATACGTCACATTGCCAGTGTGAAAATAGCCAAGGGAAGCAATAATGGCTGTGCTTATGGAGCATTTATTCTTTAAAATGCACTGTGAACACATACATGGACTGCAGCCTGCAAAATGCCACCCTTCTCCCCAGGCAAATGGCTGCGGGTGAGGAATTCTGAGTCAAGTAGAATCTGAGCAGCCTAGTTGTCTTGCCAATGGGTTTCAGCCCCAGACAAGTTTACTCTTGATTCAGTGGGACCAAAAAATGACAATGGAACATTCTTGGGGTGAAAGGGTTATACCCAACTTTATTCCCATGGTGGCATTTCAATCACTAGAATGCCGTCCTCTCAGAGTAAGTCTGCATGCAGCAGGCCAGTCTCTGCCTCTGGGCCTCTCTGCCCCCTGCAGCCATCTCAGTCTCTGTCCTCGGCGCTGCCACCACTCCAGCCTCTGTTCTGCTGCAGCCATGCAGCCCGGACCACTGGGCAGAGAGCTCTTTATACAGAGTCAATAACAATGTTTTGACCACTTGTGTGTAGTGACCAATCGGACCAAGACTAGGTGAGAATTCTGGCCATAGGAACCTTCACTTTCTCCACCATTACATTTGCAGGATTTTTGTGAACTAGTTGATTTCATGTTGGTAGCTTGACACCATTCATGTGGGAGTATGTGCACCATGCATATCAGTAAATGCTATTAATCAACCTCCTCTCCTCCCTTCTAGAGCTGGTCATTAGCTTATCAGCACACCACTGCTTAGCTCTAAATGAAAGAGATCCTCCCTGACCCTCCCCCATCATCCACATTCCAAAGCCAAGCCTCAGAGGGTTAAGGAGGGCAAAGATTTTGTGAAGTATCTGGCACAATATGTATCTGATGCATATTGGTTTAAAAATAGATTAAAACCCACATGATAGGCAAATAATCCCCCCTCCTCTGCCCTTCTACATTCTAATCCCTGGAACCAGGGAATCTGTTGTTACCTGGCAAAACAGAATTAAATTTGCCAGTGGAATTAAGATTGCTAATGAATTTACCTTCAAATAAGGAGAGTATTATCCAGGTGGGTCCAGTGTAATTACAGGGGCCCTTAAATTGGAAAAGGAAGGCAGAAGATGGAGAGCATGAAAAGAGAGAGAGGGAGAAAGCATCAGTCTGCCATTGCTGGCTTTGAAGGTGGGGGAAGGGTCCATCAGCCTAGTAGTGTGGGAGGCTTCGAGAAGCTGGAAAAGGTGAGGTAACAGATTTTTCCCTGGAGTTTCCAAAAGGAAAGCAGTTGTGTTGACACCTTGATTTTATCACAGAGAGACTCATTTTGGACTTCTGACCTCCAGAACTGTAATATTATTAGTAAAATTGTGTTGTTTTAGGCCAATCAGTTTGGCAATTTGTTACAGCAGCATGTAGTTTTATAATGATCTGTCACTGAATCTAGCAGCACAAGTAGACAAACTGTCATTAATCCTCACAACAACCTTTCACCTAAATTTAGTTCTGTAAGAGTAAACCTCCACAATGCTTTTCCCTCATAATCACATTAATGAGTTGAACAATGATTTGATTTTTCAAGCGTTTCATAATAACCACAAATTTGAAAAGTGAAAATCTTCCAACTCCTTGTCAAAGAGCCTCCCTATATCCTGGCTCATCTTATTCTGCCTTTGATCTTCTTAAATGTGAAATACTATTATGCAGTGCTATATAGTTTACAAATACCTCTATTTAATTCTCCCAACCTCTTGGGGTATCATAACCTCAGAAAGGGCAAGAAACTAGCTAGAGATTTGAGTGGCATCCAAAGACTTTTCTTGCCCTTGTCACTAAACTGTAGTCATAAAGCAGCTGTAGGGAAAACAGAAGTTCCTAAGGCCAGGATCCTCACCTGACCCTAATCTACTTGATGTGTAATTGGCCTCCTGTGTAGGCTTCTGCTTCCACATCCATTGGCAATAAGCCAATTGTGCCTGTGTTGCTGTATAAAAAGCTCCACCAGTGCTTAGAGGAGAGCAGAGCCTGGAGCCAAGGCAGGGAGCCCAAAGCAGAGTTTGTAGAGGAGAGCAAGAAAGCAGGAGAGAAGAGGCTGAAGCTGGGGGCGGGGACTGAGAAGGGCTGGCTGCATGTAGAGGTGGATGTGATTCTAGCACTTGACATACCACTGCTGAGAAAAAAGCTTGGTGTAAGACCTTTACCCCAAGAATGTACTGTTGTCATTTTTCCATCTCACCGAATCCATGGTGAACTTGCCTGGGGTTGAAACCCTCAAGTGAAACACTGCCAAAGTTATTTGGAGCACTGGAGGTCACAGTGCTTAAAGCAGACACTGAGAAGCATCATTAGTCAGTCACTAACCAGTAGAAAATAAGGTATGCATATTAAATGCAGAGATACGTGTACATATTTTTAAAGAATCAGATTTGTTACTTCTAGAAAACAAGTAGTAGCAACAGCTACCAGTTTGAGAACAATTTTAGGGATAAAACTCAATTGAGGAAATTATTTCAATATTGTTTTTATAAGCTAAGAAAAATTTCCATTTCTGAAAAATTTTCAAGGAACACCAGTATTTCCCAGAAATGCACTTCCTACATTATGCATTTCTTTGTGGAAGAATTGGTGTGGGCATTAAGCTTGTAATTGTTGGAATGCAGTAGATCTATTAATTAATTCCATAATGTTGGGATGCTAATATCTCTGAAATGCAGATGTAGAACTGTCTTGCCAATGGGTTTCAGCCCCAGGCCAGTTCTCTATGGATTCAATGTGACCAAAGAAAATGACAGGAAACATTCCTTGGGATGAGAGGGTTTATTTACCTGGCTTGTTCTCTCGGTGGAAGGTTGAGCACTAGCGTCTCTGCCTCCTCCCAGAGCACTGGGCTGAGATCGCTATATAGTACAATAATAGCTTATTCTCTAAAGGTGTGGAAGCGGTATCCTAGCAACAGGCCAGTTACATCATCAGGTGGTTTAAGTTCAATGAGGATCCTGGTCATAGGAACCCCAACTTCCCCACACTCCACCCCTCCAGGATTCTCGCCTTACAATCTACATGCTTTCAGTCTTCCGCAATGGTCCCTGTGCGAGAAAGCTGGAGCACTGTAACCAGATTCCACAACAGCAACAGGATAACAACAACTTAGAGATAATAACAAAAATTAAGATACAACAAGATTTTGATACAGGTAACAAAAATTATAATAATCCTCAACCCAGAGGAAGTTCCCAATCCACAAAGACCTTAGGGGCAGTAAGACACATGTTTTAATGACATCAACATAGGCAAATCTTGTCCATCAGGTAAGATGCATGCAAGAGAGTGGTCCTGTGATAGGACTGTAGCAGGAAGGGGGTCCCTTCCAGGTCTAGTATACCATACTTTTACTCCTTTCCCTGTGGGGATTACTGAAGGATCTGTATACAGTGCTACTGGAGGTGCATGCACTGGCCATAATGATAAAACAAAACTCCCTGGTAAAATGCTCCTACCTTCTGGCCATTCAGGATATACTACTGTGACCTTTGGCGGCCACTCTGCTGTTACACCAGGAATACAAAGGAGGCCAGCTTCCAGGCCTTGTCCCCAGTGTGCCAGGAGAGCCAGCCATCATTGGTCCATGTGTCAAAAGGTCCAAGGCCACGTCCACTCAATGGCGTCTCCAGGGTTCAGTGCAGTTGGTGCTGGCAGCAAGATGTTATTCTGGTGGCCGAACCTCGGCTTCAGTGATTCTTCCTTGGTTTGTACTTGCAGTTGCACAGGGGAGGCAGCCATATGTGTTAACATGTCTATGGGGCTCAGGGCTCCCATTCGGGGTCTCTTGTTCAAATGCCATAACATGGTCCATAAGCAGACTGACCATCCCCGCAGACTATTGGTATCTGACTTTAGGCCGGATTTTAACAAGCCATTGTGCCACTCTATCATGTCTGCTGCAGTAGGATTGTATGGCACATGAAACTTTCATTTGATTCCCAGCTGTCACACCCATTCTTGCAGTGTATGTCCAGTAAAATGGGTGCCCTGATCACTCTCATTTACCTGTGGTCAGCCATAGGCAGCAAAGAGATGCTCCAGGCCTCTTTTGGTCATCTGCTGGTCTGCACAATGGGTAGGAAAAGCAACCAGAAGTCCAGTAGCTGTGTCCACTCAAGTCATGGCATACCGATATCCTTCTGATACAGGTAGAGGCCAATATAGTCTATCTGCCACCTGACGAGGGGTATAGGCCCCTTAGCTATTGTCCCATGTTGCTGTGGAACTTGTAAGTTCCTTTCAGAGTGCACAACACACTCCTGCTGGACTCTACTAACTTCTTCAAAGGTCAAAGGGCAGCCCCACTGACAGGCTACAGCCCACATTGTCTTTTGCCCTACATGCAACAAACGCTGATGTAACCTTTGGGCTACATCAGAGGCAGGCTTTTCTTCTAACTAACGTATCTGGGCCAATTTATCTGCTTCATCATTTCCCGGGGATGCCAGTGGCAAATGACCTGTCACATGATATACTGTAACTGTTTTAGTCTGACCACAGACCCATAAGTCTTGCAAGAATTCTTGCCCCCAAAGGGGTTGGTGACTAACCAGCCAGTTGGCATGGTACCAGGTCTGTAGCCACAGGGTCAAGCCCTGATAGCCCAGCTGTCATTACAGACAACTATAGGGGAGGGCTCCTGGCTGATCACAAGCCACACAGCCCACAACTCTGCCCATTGACTGTTCTTCCCCTCACCATCTTACATCCATATTGTCTCAGTTTTAGGATGGAAAGCTATGGCCCTCCATTTTGGGGGCTGCCCATGGCTGGAGCCATCTGTGCACCATGCATCTTCGGGTATAGGGGCTCTTCCCTCCCGATAGGGACTCTCTGCTACTAATGGTTCGAAAGCAAGTTCTTCCTGCTTTCCACTAGTATATGTCACCAGCCCCAATAAGCATTGGAGTTCTTCACTCAAGGGGTTACTAGAGAGGGCACTACACTGCTGTAGGTAAGACCCGCACTTGGCCCACGTGAGCTTTGTGCCACACCACTCCTTGGCTTTTGGGTCCAGTCTTTTA
This sequence comes from Manis javanica, assembly GCF_040802235.1. Lineage (NCBI taxonomy): Eukaryota > Metazoa > Chordata > Mammalia > Pholidota > Manidae > Manis > Manis javanica. The sequence goes on along the minus strand of NC_133164.1, from coordinate 52,702,797 downwards.
CCCACCCCAAGATGGGATAGATGGTTATTACCTTTATCAGGACCATTCCAGTGATTGGTTTTATAGCTAGCAAGGTGTGAAACATGGCAGCCAGTTGGTTTTCTATCAAAGTGTATCATACCTCTGCCCCTTTCCAGAGTTGTGACCAGAATCCAATAGGTTGGTGAGTTTCTTCAAGCAGCTGCCAGAGACCCCAGCCATAACTATCTTCAGTCACATGAATGTCCAGCTCACAGGGCCTTGATGGATCTATCACACTCAAGGCCTGTATGGCCTTGACTGCCCTTTTTGCTGAAGTAAAGGCAGCTGCACATGTTTCATCCAAATTCTACCTGATGCCCTCGTACCAACTGGTATAAGGGCTTCAGAATTTGTGCCATGTGTGGGATAAACACTTTCCAGTAGCCTAGAAGACCCCAAAACTCCTATAGCAATGCTATAGTTGTAGGGGTAGGAAAGGCCTGGACTTTATCTGACTGCTTCTGGTATAACTTTGGTCTTACTTGACCAGATGACCCCCAATAATTTGACAGGCAAACCATGTCCCTGAACCTTGGTACTGTTCACAGCCCATCCTTTCTCCTGTAAATGTTGAAGCAGTCTAGGTGCTGTACGTTCTAGATCTGAAAGAGAATTGGACGTGAGCATGACATCATCAATATAATGGTACAGCTGCACCATTGGCGGTTTCTCCCATGTAGCCAAGTCCTGGGCTACAAGTCTATGACAGATGGTGGGGCTGTGGAGGTATCTCTGTGGAAGGCCAGTGAAAGTCCATTGCCATCCTTCCCATGTGAAGGCAAACTGTTCTGACTGTCCTGCTCAATGTCAATGGAAAAGAAGGCATTAGCAAAAACTACCACATAATGTTACTAATTCATGGCTGAGGGTATCCATCAGGCCTGCAATAGAGGGGACAGCAGCATGCATAGAGGGTATGACCTTATTCAGTTCTCTGTAATCCACAGTCATATGTCAGGAGCCATCAGGCTTTTTTACTGGCCACACTGGGGAATTGAAAAGACTATGTGTGGGCGTTATAATACACACCTTTTCCAGCTCCTGGAGAGTTTCTCCAATCTCTTTATCCCATCCAGGCAGTTTGTATTGTTTAGTATTAGTCACCTGCCAAGACACAGGCAAAGCTATGGGTAGGTGCCTAGCATATCCCCTCAGAAATGCCTTCACCACACGTACTCTCAGTCTGAAATCACCTGCAGTGGTCTGCAACCAAGACCCTGCATGATATCAATCCCCTTAATATACTCAGGGATGGGAGAAATATACACAGTGTACTCTTTTGGGGGTAGATTCCCTATTCCCAAAGGGATTTGGGCTTGTTTCCCTCTGATAGCCTTCCCCCCATATCCATCTATGATAGTGGGGGGCCCAGGGAACCACTAAGGGTTACCATGAATCAGTGAACATTCAGCCCCTGTGTCCACCAAAGCCAGGACACGTATGTTCACTGGGGACCAATGGATAGCTATTTCAACATGTGGCCTCTGGTCTTTCTGGTCCCTCAGGGCAGATACCTTGACCTTTTCCTCAGTCAAACCATGTTCCCCAATCACCTTCCTGTGTGGGCTAAAGTGAGGTTGGCTCGCTCCCCAGCAGGAAGTCTTGCAAACACATAGACTGGACTTGTGGCTCTGTCTCTGACCTCTGCCTCTTTGGTCTTAATGGCTGGAACTGCTGCTCTGGTTTCAGCTGTTGCCATAGCTCTAGTAAGATCTTATTTGACTTCCCACCTAATTTCTTTCCATCTGCTCCTGACTGTATTAAATCAACCCACATCTGGGTCCTTGTAACCTTCATGGGGCCCTGTAAATTCTTCTTGTGTGTAGCAGACCTTATTTCTTTCTGTTTTCTCATTGCTTCAGCCTCTCATAAGTCTGCCCCTGTACTCTTCACCTTGCTTATGGGCGGCCCTAAGTGAGGGGAAAGAATGGACACTAGAGACCCAAAGAGGGATGTGGGAGCCATTTGAAGCACAGTATTTCTCATCCCAGTAGTGAAAACCTCTTCATCTGGGCCATAATTCTCTGGACTATAGATGGCATTTCTTATACCTTGCTCTCATAACAGCTGTTGGAGCTCAGCATACATCTGCCATCTAACAGGAAAGGATGGCAGATCACCTGGATTGGGCCACACAGCACAAAGTGCAGCCATAGCCAATTGAGGAGAGAGGACTTCCTGGGGTCTGACATGCATTTTGTAATTGCTGCCTCAAGGTAGGCTGCACTCTCAGGGAAGACAGCTTTCCCATCTCTGATCCTGACAGAACAATTCCATTCACCCCTAAGTCCCACAGATGCAGAAGCCAAGCTGATATTGATTCTGAGGGCTTCTGCCTAAACCGGGAGCCCAAATCCACCAGCTCAGCCTGAGTATAGGGGCAGAGCATAGAGTGCTCCACGACCTGGGGAGGGGGCTGTGTCTCTCCTAGGGGAACTTTCAGCTTCTGGGTCTTTATTTTCTTTACAACCACTGGGCATGCTTTCAATACAGGAGGCGCCAGTGCCTCCAGCACCACCCCTTCATCCTTCGCCAGCTCCTCCATTTCCCGGGCTGATGGCACCTTTCTCTCCCCTCCCCAATTGCCTCTTCTGCTACAGCCTCTACCTTTTCTACTGTGCCTCACAGCAGTGCTACCTCAGTCTTCAGAAGCTCTCTTATCTTCAGTTCAATGTTGTGCAGCTGATGTTCTCATGCTTCCCTCAGGAGCTCGTCTTTTTCCTTGATGGCCTTTTCCTCCTTCAGAGTATCTGGCAGTACTGTTGTCTCATTCTGTAAAGAATCTTTTTCCTCTTCAATGGCACCTTGCTGCTGGACTACTCATGCTGTCTCCTCTCTAATCAGTGCCATTTCTTTCTTCAGGAATCCACAGAAGTTTGCAGCTCATATTCTGGTGCCACCATTTCTTGGGTCTTTTTCAGGAGCATGTCCTTCTCTTCTGTAGACTTTTTTAATACTGTAAGAAACAGCCAACCCACAGTCCCTGCTGCCTCATGGGTACTCTGTCTCTCAAAAGACCTACTTACTATACCAAGGGCTATCCTTGCTGCCTCTGGTATCACCTCCACTTGCCTCCAGTCCTGGGGTGGGGCCCAGTCCTCTAGGAGGCAAGCCACCTCAGACCACATACCCATTGGGGGATGATCCACTGTCTCCCATTCACAGGGGCAGCCTGCTGAAGCACCCCTCCCATAAGGGCCGCCTGTCTTTTTTCTTGGTGAACAATGAATTCTGCCAACTATGCCAGTTGTCTTGCCAATGGGTTTCAGCCCCGGGCAAGTTTACTATGGATTCAATGTCACCAAAGAAAATGACAGCAAATGTTCTTTGGGGTGAAAGGATTTATTACCCGGCTTGTTCTCCTAGCAGTAGGTCAATCTCTAGCATCTCTGCCTCTGCCCAGAGCACTGGGCCTAGCTCTCTATATAGCACAATAATAGCTGATTGCCTAAAGGTGTGGAAGCAGTAGCCTAGCAACAGGCCTGTTACATCATCAGGTGGTTTAAGTTCAGTGAGGACCCTGGCCATAGGAACCCCAGCTTCCCCACAAGAACTAAGAGGGTAAGCTGTTAGCTTCTTTATGCTTAACTTTTCTTATCTGTAAAATGGATATACTAATGTAATGGGACTGCTAGGCTTAAGGATACAATATGTGCAAAGCCCTTAGTACAATGTTTAGCATGTAGTAAGTACTTGGTAAGGGTGCCCTAACCTAATTAATTATAAATGTGAAGAAGCACTTTAACACTATCATTTGACTACAGTGTATCAACCTCTTATATGAAAGGCAGAGAGAGAGGATTACTATTTTACACATGAATTGAATTGGTTTGATTATTTCCTTTTCACTAAACCCACATGAGTGAGGTTGCTGGAGGGAAAAAAAGATACAGCTTTTTGTTTTTTTTGTTACTACAACAGATTTCTGGGCTCCTCTCTCAGCTGGGTCTTAAACAATGCCAAACAATAATTTTCCTTTGCAATCTGGCCCATCTCTAGTTACCAAATGTCTTGCTAATGGGTTTCAGCCCTGGGTAAGTTCATTATGGATACAGTGAGACTGAAAAAATGACAATGGAATGTTCTTGGGGTGAAAGGGTATATACCCAACTTTATCCCCATGGTGGAGGTCAGTCACTAGAATCGCATCCACTCACAGTGTGTCTGCATGCAGCAAGCCAGTCTCTGCCTCTGGGCCTCTCTGCCCCCTGCAGCCATCTCATTCTCTGTCCTGGGCACTGCCACCACTCCAGCCTCTGCTCCCCTGCAGCCATGAAGCCCAGAGCACTGGGTGGAGCTCTTTATATAGAGTCAGTAATGATGTATTGCCCACACATGTGTAGTGAGCTAGCCAACCAGGGTCAGATGAGAATCCTGGCCACAGGAACCTTCACTTTCTCTACCCAAAGATCTCCCACCCTTTATATTTTCAGGACATTATTTCATCTCTTACCTTCTAGGAAATAAAGGCCATCAGGCCATAAGTACCTTTATGTTTCTGTTTCCTCACTCTTCCTTTGAGGTTCCACCTCCACCCCATCTTAGCAGGAATAGGAGAGTGCTTTTCCTTGTTGCTAGGATGGATTCTTCCACCTGTGCTTACCATCTTTGGTGAAAATGGAAGTTGTTATTGCCAGGATCCTCACCTAACCCTAAGCTACTTGATGATACAATTAGCCTACTGCTAGCCTAATGCTTCCACATCTGTAGGTAATGAGCTATTACTGACTGAGTCATTCTATAAAGAGCTCTGCCTAGTGCTCTGGGCAGAAGCAAAGACCATGTGGATTACACACCTGCAGATTGCTGAATGCAGATATGAACTTCCGCCAGGAGAATAAAGCAGGGTATAAACCCCTTTGCCACAAGAATGTTCCCTTGTTATTTCTCAGTCTCACTGAATCCATAGTGAACTTGCCCAGGGATGAAACCCTCAGGCAAGACACCATCTCACCTTCCTTCCCATTTCCTTGGAAACCTTGCTGCTCCACCAGTTAAACTCTCTTTTCTTAGGTTACTTTCTCTTTGTTTTTGTTTTTGTTTCTCTCTTGGGATATAATCATACTCATATCCTTCATCTTTAAAACACTCTTATTCTTCCTTGCTTTCAGCTTCTGCATCCCCACCCCGAGCATCATGGCTCCGCTGTTTGAAAGGGCCCCTGCCTCGCTTGGTTTCCCATGCCAGTTTGTCACCTGACTCCTTAGCAATCACTACACAGAAGAATCTGTTTTAAAAAAATTTGTTCCCAGGTGATGCTGAGCTCAGATGGCTCAGGAACTTAACTCTTCAAGTCCTCATCTTTACTTGTTCCTTGGTGTGCTGAGTTTGACCTCTGTCTCTAGTACTTTACTGGTATTGATCTAGCCAAGACCACAAATGGTGTTCTTAATTGAAAAGCCCAGTGGAGACTCTTTAATTACTAACATATTTAAACTCTTTGTAATATTGTAACTATTAAATACTCTGTTCTTCAGATTCTACCCCTCTGGATTTCTGGATCATTTTCCTCCACATTTCTTGTATTGATGATCTATCCAGGCCCCATCCAACTGCTCTTAGAATAATCTCCCTATGCCACCATATTCTTAGCTGAAAGCCCCCAACCATATTGCCACATTGAAAGATTTAGTTATTGTTTGTGCTAAGGATTTCTGAAATCCATATATCAAGGCTAGATCATATTCCTAAATCACAGAACCACATATTTTACTGTATGCTTAACATTTCTTTCCACATGTCCCAAAAGTATATCTCAAGACCAGTAGATTCAAAACTTATTTCATATTTGTTTCCATCTCTTAAATGATAGTAATCCTATACTCATCCTTCCTCTCTTACTCCTTTATCGATATAGTCTACTTCCTATTATTTCTTGCCCCGTTATTTCTGTCCCCTACATTTTTTAGAGTTTATCCTTTCTTCTCTGTCCCTATTGCCTTAATTTGGAACTCATAATTTATGGCCTGGATTACTGTCAAAACCACATTGGTTTTTATATATGTGGTCCTTTTTGCAGCTCATTCTCCATAGAGCTTTCAGAGTGAGCTGCTTATTATTCTGCTTAAAATAATATTATGTTTCATCATTGCCTTTAGTGAAGTCCAAATTCCCTTACTTGGCATATGAATTTCTTTATAATTGCCCCTTCCTACTTTCTCAACCTTATCTTCCACCCATTGAAACAGTTCTCAATTTATCCATAAACTTCATGGGGTTCTCTGAGCTGGTATATATTCTCATGCTTTTGTATGTTGAAAATATTGTAAGTCATGGGAATGCCCTTTTCTTATTCAGGACCACCACTAGCCCTCCATTGACTCTGTGCAAATTAGAAATGGGGATTCTTAATGCAGGTGGTCAGTTCTCTGGGTGCCTGGATTGGCGATAGATGGTACGTTTGTGAGAAATAGAAAAAGACACTTCTGCTTCACCAAAGCACCCCATTCAAGGATAAAAGTCTTGCTGGTTCTGTTTCAGCCTTTATGACCCCTCTTCTACTCTCCTGGATAGTCAGCAACCCATACAGTGGAGTACAGTAGCCCTGCTCCCATCATCTCCTCCTCCTCTTAAAAAACTCTTGCTTGAGGTTAGTCTATCTAGAATTTCTACTTCTCATTCATGGTTGTTATCCTTTCATTGGATCACCAGTCTCTTGGGGAGTCTGAAGAAAGCTATGAGCCCACTATCCATAAAATAAGCACACTGCAAGCACATAGCTCATTCATGAACCTGAGGTTAGAAACCATATTCTGAATGTTACTCAACTTGGCTCCTGTACCCAGGATGGAGTCTGCCACTTACTAGGCACTGAGTGAATGCTTATGAAATTGTTGAAAGCACTTCCCACCTACTCACTTCCATGCTTTTTCACTGTGTTCATAGTACATTACTTGCAAATCTCTATCCCCTAACATGTTTTACATACTGCATATCACTTTCTTGTCTGTGTCTGCAGCTAGCTTCTGAAATTTTCCAGAGTAGGCACAGCTCTGTGCATATCTGTATTGCCAGCATCTAACACAGTACCAAGTATATAATAGAAAAATATTTGTTGAATGTTTGTTGAATAATTGAGATTCAGTGTGTCTTGTCAATGGGTTTTAGCCCCGGGCAAGTTTACTATGGACTCAGTGAGACCAAGGAATGACAACACAATGTTCTTGGGGTGAAATGGTTTGTCACCCAGCTTGTTCTCCTGGAAATAGGTCCAGCACTAGAATTATGTCTGCATCCAACAGTCTGCAGGTCTGTAATCTTCCCTCTTCTCTGCCTCTAGGCAGAGCACTGGGCAGAGCTCTTTATATAATGACTCAGTCAATAATAGCTAATTGCCTAGGGTGTGGAAGCAGTAGCCTAGCAGCAGGCCAGTTACATCATCAAGTAGTTTAGGGTCAGGTGAGGATCCTGGCCGTAGGAACTTCAGTTTTCCCCACACAGTGATACTAAGTGATTTGCTTAACATCACTCAGTCAGTGATAATAGACCTAGAGCTGATTCAATAATTTTTTCTTCTGGACCTTATGTTCTTAGTTCACATTCTGCATTTGTATGTATGTGTATGTGTATAGATAGAGATACAGATACACTTGTGTGTAAGTGTGACTGGGTGACTCCTTAACTGGCTGTTAAATGGAAAGAAATGAAAGAAACAATCTGATTAAATCTGAGTGTTTGGATTAGTATACTAAAGCAGCTACTACACTGGCAGGTATTGAATTCAATTTCTCAAATACTTCAGCACTTTGCAAAACACTTCTTGATTGACTTCTGAGGGATAAACAGACCTTCATTGGATCCAGTTTAGCTACTGAGTTTGTATGTTTCTGTGAGTTTACTTCAATGATAATCTGTTCCTGAAGAGATAAAAACTTGTTTTCCAGTTTCCGACCATGCTCAGGGAACCTAGGCTTGGTCACTCGCATGGCTTCCTCACTGTTCTCGAAGTAGCATTCCTAGGACTGGTTTAACAAATGCTACTGCTCACTTGATATCTTTCCCCACCACCCTTTTTTCCCTAGAGTTGTAGGGAGCTCATCACAATTGACCCATTTTGGTTTCATGATGAGGATTTTTTCCCAGATTAAGGTCATGTTTATTTGTTTTACAGTTCTCTGTTAGTTTGCTTCCTAGAACTGTGTTTCATTAATATTCTAATTGCTTTGTATTTTAATTGATTCCCCTTAATTGTGAATTTTCTGTTTTTTTTTTCCTGAAACTGAAGTCATCCATTTTACCTTTCAAAATGGGACTAATTAATTCTGTATGAATCATGACTTCCATGGAAATAAATAGTATGAACTATTTTTCACCCTCTTTGAAAAACGGAGCCAAGCTTATGGCAGGATTGGAAGTGACAATTTCTGTTATTCCCTTTTCACAGGGTCTGCTCTGAATCAGCTCTAGGTCTGCTATCATTGACTGAGTGATGTTAAGCAAGCCTGCATCCTGGGCAAATCCAATTCTTTTTATTAGAGCAAACTCACCTGCTTGCCATCTCCCTTGGATTCATTTAAAACTTCAAGTCTTCCCTGTATTGTAGAACATTTTTTCAACTCCCCATTAAATTTGTTGTCTATGAACTTTACTTATTTTTCATAGGCAAGTTAAAAGAGTAAAGGACTCTGTGTCATAGTGAGCAAAAGGAAGTATTCTTGGGTTAAGTTGGATTAAAATGTGCCACAGCTATGGTGACAGTAATATTAAATACAAAGTCCTTTGTCTTTAGACTTTCCAAACAACTAATTACAGAGAACTCTTTTTCTATTCAAGTAAATGGCTTCTATATGACATTTGCTGTTCAGCCGCCCAACAGGTTTAAGAACCTGATTCTAAGTCAGAAGGGAGTTGAGTTGGATTATTGAAAATCTTTTTTTGAATGCGTTAGTGGAATGTATTCATATAAAATTTTTATGAACTACTTAGCCATTTACTATAATTTTAACTTATATGGAAATTTCATGTTTCCCTTAGAATACTTTGAAAATGTAAATGTTCATGTTGTTTGAACTAAAGAGTACAAAATATGAAATACTGATTCTGTGATTATGTCAGTTGAATTGGGAGAGGGGAGCTGTGGAAAGAACTTGGGGCTCCTGGCTTTTAGTGTAGTGCCCATGGGTTATGGAAGGGGGAGCATCTTGGAAGCTCTGGTAGGTACCATATTGGACTGTTGAGGCCACTTGAGCCTAAGAAATTTGTACCTTGGGTAACTTTAACATCATGATTCTGTTTAAAGCTTCCCTAATAGATTGCATTTTGATATTTGCAATTTCAGAGCAATAAACTAGAAGAGAAAAAAAGACTCCAAGAAAACCTCAGAAGAGAAGCATTTAGAGAGCATCAGCAATAGTAAGTTTATGTCTTCAGAACTGTGTACCTTTTATAGGCATATTGTTCATTCTGCTTTTAGTATTGCAACACCTGCTTTTTTCTCACTGTTGTTTGCATGAAATATCTTTTTCCATCCCTTGACTTTTAATCTGTGCATGTCTTTGGGTTTGAGGTGAGTCTCTTGTAAGCAGCATATAGATGGGTCTTGCTTTTTTTATCCATTCTATTACTCTGTGTCTTTTGATTGGTGCATTCAGTCCATTTACATTTAGGGTGATTATTGAAAGATACGTACTTATTGCCATTGCAGGCTTTAAGTTTGTCGTTACCAAAGGTTCAAGGTTAGCTTCTTTACTATCTTACTGTCTAGTTTAACTTGCTTATTGAGCTATTATAAACACTGTCTGATGATTCTTTGTTTTTCTCCCTTCTTATTCCTTCTCCTCCCTTCTTCATATGTTGGGTGTTTTGTTCTGTGCTCTTTTTAGGAGTGCTCCCATCTAGAGCAGTCCCTGTAAGATGCCCTGTAGAGGTGGTTTGTGGGAGGCAAATTCCCTCTACTTTTGCTTGTCTGGGAATTGTTTAATCCCTCCTTCATATTTAAATGATAATCGTGCTGGATACAGTATCCTTGGTTCAAGGCCCTTCTGTTTCATTGCATTAAATATATCATGCCATTCTCTTCTGGCTTTTAAGGTTTCTGTTGAGAAGTCTGATGATAGCCTGATGGGTTTTCCTTTGTAGGTGACCTTTTTTTTCTCTCTGGCTGCTTTGATACTTTGTCCTTGTCTTTGATCTTTGCCATTTTAATTATTATGTGTCTTGGTGTTGCCCTCCTTGGGTCCCTTGTCATGGGAGTTCTGTGTGTTTCTGTGGTCTGAGAGGCCATTTCCTCCCCTAGTTTGGGGAAGTTTTCAGCAATTATTTCTTCAAAGACACTTTCTATCCCTTTTTCACTCTCTTCTTCTTCTGGTACTATGATGCAAATATTGTTCCTTTTGGATCGGTCACACGGTTCTCTTAATATTCTTTCATTCCTGGAGATCCTTTTATCTCTCTCTGCATCAGCTTCTCTGTGTTCCTGTTCTCCGATTTCTAGCCCATTAATGGTCTCTTGCATCTCATCCATTCTGCTTTGAAGTCCTTCCAGAGATTGTTTTATTTCTGTATTCTCCCTCCTTAGTTCTTGCATATTTCTCTGCAAGTCCATCAGCATGGTTATGACTTTTGTTTTGAATTCTTTTTCAGGAAGATTGGTTAAATCTACCTCCCCAGATTCCTTCTCAGGGGAGGATGTAGAACATGTCTGGGTTAGCCTGGCCTGGATTAAATTTTTTTGCCTCTTCATGTTGATAGATGCAGTAGTATGCTATTGACTCATCCGTCAGCTGGGAGAGCCAAGACCTTTTCCACTTGCTCCTGGCCTTTCTTTACTGGGACAACAGCAACCCCTAGTGGCTTGTGTTGGGCAGTTGCGTGTAGACTGGGTCTGTTTCTTGCCCAGCTGCCTTGGAGGAAGCTCCCTTGCTGTGGGTGTGGCCAGCCTCAGGCTGCTGCTCTGCTATGGTGGGACGCCAGAGTGGGAACAGACGGGGGGCTGTTTATCGCCGTGAGGGGTCTCAGAGCTGCTGCCCAGGCGGTTAGGGTGCCCGGATTTCCCCAGGATTTCCAGCTGCTGGGCCAAGTGTCCCCGGATGCTTCTGTCCAGCTGTGGGGTCCCTGTCCCTTTAAGACTTTCAGAAAGCACTCGCTTTTCTTTGTCCCTGGGGCGCTGACTGCAGGGACCCGCTCACAGGTCTTACTGTCCTGTTTCCCTAGTTTCCAGCACCCCACGCACGCACTGTGTGTGCACTCTGGTGCATATGCTAGGGCTGGCTATTTAGCAGCCCTGGGCTCTGTCTCCCTCCCCACTCCAACTCCTCTCCTCCCGCCGGGAGCTGGGGTGAGGGGCACTAGGGTCCTGCTGGGCCGGAGCTTGTGTCTTACCCCCTTTGCAAGGCACTGGGTTCTCGCAGGTGTGGATGTAGTCTGGCTGTTGTCCTGTATCTTCTGGTCTCTCTTTTAGGGATAGTTGTATTTGTTGTATTTTCAAAAATATATATGTTTAGGGGAGGAGATTCCCACTGTCCTACTCATGCCGCCATCTTGGCTCCATCCCTAATTCTGCTTTTAAATTCTAGGTGATGATAGCTTTTCAAGATATCTGGTTTGGATTATCACTATTAATTATGTAATTGAATTCTGTTATACAAATAAGGTTTAAGTTTGGATACATCTGTACTCAACAAAGTATTCTTTGGTAGTCAATTGATTAGAAATAATACTGCTAAGTTTGTGGAATTACCTATTTGAAATAACTTGGAGGGCTTGATTTGTTGACAATTAAGGGTACTTCTGATTACGTTGACTTCCAAAACATTCGTATAAGGAAGATGTTTGAAAAGAAGTACCCAAACAGAATCTAAATGAACTAGGGATTTATCTGCTGGACTGAGGACTATTATACATTTGTAATTTTGTCGATAAGAATTGAAAAATAATTTAGCAATTTTTGTCAACACTCACAAGTGCTGGTCATATACCAAGGTATTTTTTCCAGTATGACTTGTGAATAACAGCAACTGGTATGTGTAGGGCAACTACTATGTGCTTTATAAGGTAGATAATCTACTCTACTGAACAACCTGTACAGATAAGCTTGTGTCCTGATTCTACATATCTAGGTTACCTGCACACTACTTGAAAGAGCAGACAAAACTAATGAACCATATTTTTGCCCCTGGGTTAATTCCAGATATAGTAGGATTAAAACCAAGCAGGTCTGAATTCAAAGTCTTAGCTCCATTCCCCAGCTGTGACCTTGGACAAATACTAAACCTCTAAACCTCAGTTTTTTCTTTTCTTTTTTTTTTTTAAAAGAGGAATGATAATGTCTCTCCCAAAAGCCATTGGTAAGGATTAAATAAGGTATCTTGAATAAATGACATAAAAGTGCCTGAATTTTAAGGGGACTTAAAACTTCTTACATAGGTCCTTGTTGAATGGGGATTAGACACCTTTTACTTGGTAAAGACTGCATAGAGATTTCTGGTCTCGCTGGAACTGGTAATAAACCTCCCAGTTTCAGATGGATTGTTCTCTGACTGCCTTCTGTCTTTCCATCTTTGTACCTCATTTGCAGAATTTATGATCATTCTGATGTTGGGGTGAGCATATGTGACATCCTAAAGCATGTTTTTCTCTAAGTACAGCATCTTCTGTTTTTCTCATTCCACTAAAATTATTCTGCCTCTATGATAAGCATTTCCTTCTAAGAGTCAGAGGCGAGAATGGAAAGGCCATTTCTCACCACTTCTCTATGACTTAGGAAGTTAAATACTTGGCCTCTGCCACCCAGGCCAGAAAATGGGTAGGAGTGCGAATGAATGACATTGTCCTCTTTAAGTTAAAATAGGCATTACCCTCACTTGCATCATAGAATCCACAGGCTTTCTTTCCCATACTTCTAAGGCAGCATGGGGTGAGGGAGCTGGTGGGAAGCTAAACACCAGGACAAACTGGCCATCTTAGAGAGATGGCAGGAGGGAGGCAATGGATTAAGCCTGTTAATGTGTCATTGCCTTCTCTTTCATTGGTAGAGAATGGATGAGAGTATTTCTAGCCCAATCAGAGTTGAAGGAGATAAGCGGATGCTGTGAGGGCATTCACAGCCTAGAGAAAAGAATAATAAAATAAGAACAAACGTATTTATCCTGTGGCATCCCATTTTTACACTGGTAATGCGGAGGCCTGCTTACCAATGAGGGGTCTTACCACCAGGACTGGGAAGTTGAACAAGTTCATCCTCTGGGGAGTTTTAAACATGGTAAGGGGAAGGATTAGAGCACCTTGGTGTCTTAAAACTTGTGTCATCCAAACTCCTTTTCTTTCATAGTCTTTCAACTTCATAGTCTATACCAAATACTAGAGATTAATCATCCTTTTCCTGTGAAGAAAAAGTTTTGCCCTTAGCCACCCAACACACTGTCAGTGGAGCTGAATTCAATTACATGCATATTTTACTCTTGTTCTTTCTTCTGCTTTTTGTGAAGGTCCCATTAACCAGGAAAAAGAGAAGCTGGCTAAAAATGAGAAGTATCTCAAATTGATTTTTAATGCCTATTGAGAAACACAGAAAGTACTTGTGTAAGTTTTTTAAAGAGTATTTTGTTTCAAACTAGTTTTAAAGCTAGAAGACCAATAGTTCACTTACTGAATGATCATAATATAGCTAGAAATATGAAAAGGACCTTTTAGAAAAGATGGATCCTCTTTAACACACCTTTATCAGACCTTCTTAGAATCAGGTTATGGTACAAACATGATCTAGGAGAGCTGTAAAAATTTTAGCAGCACAAATATTTCACCAGGCCAATCAGGCTGCTCACCATTCACCCCCCACAAACCAAACTGCCAAATCGAGGAACACAAAATACATGCACAGCGAAAAAATTCTTTCAAATGAGTCAATACCTCGTGTCCTTGCTTGTTTCAGCATGCTGTGATACATGGTTCAAATAGCAGACAAGGAATGGGGTGTGTGTGTGGTGGGGGGTTCCCTCTGTAGGGAAGGGCAGCCACAGACTCTAACAGACTACAAATACAAGTTGCTGGAGAAAAGGCTCGTGGCAGCATCCTGGGCCACCACATGAGAATCCTAATGTGCTCTTTCTTAACACCTTGTTCCAGACTTTGTTCATTTGCTTCTGATTATTTTTAGTGTTGTCAATTATTTAGCTAACAGGCAGAAAACTAGGTTTTTATTGACATCCAAAGGGACTCTCCTGAGTGTAATAATGAAGGCAGTTTATTGAATGCCTGTGAGGTTGCTTTCTAATTGTACACATTAATCTGCCCATGCAAGCTGGCTGAAAATACACAAGCAGATTGCACGTGCAGATGGAGCACACAGAATGGTTTTTATGAAAAGACCTCTGGAATGCACTTCTGTAGTACTGTCTTTTCCTTAAAAATCGAATGACTGTGACTATTTGAATTGGCGGCTGAGAGCAGACCAGATTAATGGTGCATTAAGTCTGCTACTCTGGCTGGGGACAGACTCAAATTTCACAATTTAGAGTTAGTTCCAGGATTCTTAAGCATGAAAGCGAACAATAGAAAAAGGCACCTAACCTTCACATAGTTCTCATTATTTTTACTCAGCAATTATTTACTACTTATAAAAAGTCAAATGGGGTAGCTTTCAAGATAGCCTTTTCTATTAATCAGTATTATGGGTAGATTTGAGGATTTCATGTACAGTTAAGACATTTGGGATTGTATTTTTTTAATATCAGAGAAGATATTGTGATTCAGGTTATTTTGAACATTGAGTAAAATCTCAGCATTTAAAATTTTGAGGATTGTAAACATCTTTCTAATCACATTTTTTTGGTAGATTTAGAGATAGATTGAGCCTATTTAACCAGTGCTGGGGACTGGGGAAGTATATGTGTGGATAAACAGATGTGTTTTGTATGTGGGTGTTAGGAAAAACAATATTCTTTTGAGGATGTGCTGGAGAGGTCAGAATTGGGTATCTTTTAAACACTTGAAATGTTAATTCATATCTAATAACCATTTAATATAATAGTTATACATGTGTATGGTTTAAAAAAATACAAAGTGTTCAGCTCATTTAAATGAAAAGAGCAAAACAATAAGCTGATAAATTATTGAGAACCTGTGGCGTTTCAGGATTACTAGGCATATTACATACTTTTATTTTTTTTATTTTAACTTTCAGATGAGCCCTATTAGGGATATATCATCCTTATTTTATAGGTAGAGGGTTGAGTAATTTTATTTGCCCAAAGTCACAGAGATAGTAAGCAGTCAGTCAAATCTTGGTCTTGAGATTTGGGGGATTAGGGAAAACAGGTAAATTAGAGGCATGGTGTACTTTGAAAGTCAGGAATATCTGGCTAGGATAGGGGTGATAAGCACTGTAGTGACACATCGGGGGACCTGTGGAGAAGACTATAGGGTAGGTTAGTTCAGAGAGAAGGACTTGGGAAAAGTTGGCTTCTGTTTCTTCTGACCAGAAGTATGTAGTAGGTAATATGTCTGCTTTCTCTGATTTTCATTGTGCCTGAATGATATCCTCTTCCAGGTCCAATAGTGGCTAGTACCACAGTTAAACTTATTTTAGGGTTTGTGGGCTTTTATGACCTCTCCTGTCTGTACTCTTTCCTAGATACAATTTCCAGTATTTCTAGGTGGAGAAAGTGCTCAGTTCTTAAAACCCCAGTTGGAAAAGCTCTTGGAACCAAGCTTATTCCAAAACAGGACCTTCCTATTTCCATAGCTGTCAAACAGCACCTCAAGCTCAGCCTGTCAGTTGTAATTGGGAGGTTTTCTTCATTTCCACCATTGGAACCATGCCTCTCTTTTATTCCTATTTGAATAATAGTGTGATTAGTTCCTAGGAGGCATATCTTCATCAATTTTACTTTCCTAGAGCTGAGGATCTAGGCAGGTCTGCTGAATATGCACACTTTTAGGCCCCAAGTTCGCCTCTAGTATGCTCACAAACTTCTAATGCCCTTCATGGGAGCTTCCAAAAGGCACTTAAGGACTAAGTTGATCCCTTATCCATATGGTAGGCTTAAATCCAACCTCACATTTTATAATCCGAGTAAGGTGAATTGAAAGTCATCCTATTCATAACTTTCTCTTTTATGTTAATGAAGTGAACTTACAGATACAAAAATCCCCCATCTATTTTCAGAGTAAGCCTGAACATTTTATGAGAAATCTGATCTGAGAGAATCTCTGCCTACTAAATTTTAAATTATGCTGATGGTTAAGACTGTGCCAACATTTCTACACACTGTCAGTTCTTCCTGCAGACGTCCCAGCGTATGTAGCTCGTTTCATGCCCACTGCCACCACCTTCCTGGAGGCACTTACCACACACCACCTGCGTTAAGACTCCGTCACCCCTGCGACTGCTGGAATGGTTCGTTACTGTCACTGCCAGCAGTTTCTTCTCTTGATTGTCTGACAGGTTTTGTCAGATTTTGTTTTCTAGAGCGCAGCTTTGGTCATGCCACTGCCCTACTCTGAAAGCTTTGATTGTTTCCCATTGCTTATACAAATGAATTCCAAACTCCTTAGCCACACCATGGGGATCTGTGGGCCACCTTAGTAAGGCCTCAGAAAGGACTGATAGGATTTGGGCCTGTGTCAGATGCTTTGTGGGGAGGGTTTGAGGAAGGAGGCTTTGTTTGGGGTTGGATGTCATCAGGAAGCAGAGGCAACTGTGACAAGGGATCTTAATTGAATCTAAAAGGAGGAGAGCAAGACTAATGGTGTAATAGATATATAAGCAGCAGCCATTCATTTTAGCCAGAATTTTTTAGTATTTGGTCACTTTTGTGGTAGACAAGGTTCATGTATTTCTCTTTGTTCAGATAAGTCTTCTTTTGGTCATGGTCTGTCAGAGTCACAGAGTGGCTTCTTCTGATGCTGATATTGTGTGAAATTACTTTCAGCAGTACAACACCAAGGCCTAGTTCTGAGTGCCAGACCAGCTCCTGGATCTCAGGGACAGCTTCTATCTTTCTCAGTATTCATAATTGATTTTAAGAAAAAGTAAAGTTAACTAGGGCCTTATTTACAAGAGAGTTTCACTTAATTATCTCATTACTGAAACCTGGTACCATCAGTGTTCCTCTTGTGTGGGCAGATCTGGAATTAAATTGCCTGGGCTCAAACTTTTACCTTTCTCCTCACTAGTTAAAGTGAATTATTTAAGCTCTGAGCCTCTGTTTCTTCATGTATAGAGTGGGGTGGGGCCAGTAAGTTGCTAACTCAAAAGACTAATCAATATAATCCATGTAAGAAATCTAGCATTGTGCTTGGAGGGAGAAACTAGGTTTGGAAATCTCAAAGAAGCTAGAAATTTGTTATAGTGAGGGTGTGTATGCAAAGAACAAGGAATGATAGCAAGTTCTGTCCAAGAGTGGGATTGTGATTTCATATTTTGCTGGGAGGACATGTTAATGACATCAAAGTCTCTAGGAATGTGGCTGAGGCAGCATGGAGGACTGTTGGAAATGAGGAAATCAAGGAACAGAGCCTGGGGCCTGAAGGTGGGGAGGACATAGAGGATATTTATATTGATGAAGGTAGTTGAGACAAGAAGGAAGGCTAGTCTTAAACAAATGAGAGAAGGTTGACCAGAAGGTTGGAAGATAACAACAACAAAGAAGAGGAGAGGGTGGTGTATACTGATATCAGGAATGCTACAGGAAAAGGCATTTTTTTTTGCAAGTGATGGGGGAATAAGTACTGGGTAGCATGTAGCAAGTAACAGGTAGGATGGGGAGCAAAGAACACACCTGCATCACCCCTAGGTGCTGGGGAATATGTAGTGTGAGAAATAAAATAGCCTCATTTAGGGAAATGGAGGAAAGCACAGTCTTTAAGATATACTCTTGGTTTCCGGTAATGCAGAGAGCTGAGGAAGACATTTTTTTTTCCTTTTGACACAATTTTCAGCTTAGAGACAAGTTGCAAAAATAGTACAGAGTTTGCCAGTGGACTCCTCACTAGCTTCCCAGGTGTACACACCTATGTAACCATAGTACGTTTATCAAAACCAATAAATTAACATTACTACATTATAAGTTGTAGGTTTTTTTAGAACTTCACTGGTTTTTCCCCAGTACTCTCATTCTATTTTAGGATCTGATTCAGGATCACATAATTTAATCAATGGTCATGATTCCTTAGTCTCCTCCAATCTGTGACAGTGCCCCATTTTCATCTTTTATGACCTTGACACTTTCAGGGTCAAAGGTACTGGTTAGTAACTTTGTAGAATGTCCCTCAAAGTTGGGTTTGTCTGATGTTTCCTCATGATTATACTGAGGTTTAAATTTTCAGAATACTAAGAGTGATGCTGCATCCGCAGAGCATCATATCAAAGAGTACATGATATTTATATCCTTATTACCGGTAATGTTTACTTTCATTATTTGGTTAAGGCAGTCTCCCCTGTAAAAATTGTTTTTTCCATTTGTAACTGGTATTTTGTCATTGGAGGAGATACTTTAAGACTATTCTAATGTCCTATTATCCTCAAACTTTTCCCTATGGATTTTAACATCTGAAGGATCTGCCTGCAACAATTTTTATCTTGGTGTTTGCCTGATGGTGATTTTTTGTATTTGCAGAAGACTTTCTGATTTGAGGTTAAAGTGACAGAATTGTTGCCTTTTCACCTGTCAAGAGTTCATTGCCTCTGTGGAAAAACTTGAGGGCAGATGGGTGGCAGATGTACAGAGCAGTATGGGATTGAGGTACTGAGTGTGATGGATGATGGGAGAGGTGAGGACGCTAGGAGGTGACTGAGATAAACAGGAATGTGTGAGGCAACATGGGATTAATACTTAAAGACAGACTGTGGTTCTGAGTTGCCACTTTTATGCAGTTGATTTTTTGCAAGAGTATAAATTTGTATTGGGCAGTCTGAAATTAGCAAGTGTGTTTTAAATATGTATATTTATTTATAAGTACATATGCTAGAAAATAATTGTACTTGTAGTTATATATATCCTAGAAAAATACTCATACTTGTGTAACACAATATCTATACTAGGATATTTACTGGAACAATGTAAATATTCATTAGTAGAAGTGGTTAAATATATTATTTTTTATCTGTATTATAGAATGATACCAGTTGCAAAAAGAATAAGCTATATAGTAATACAGAAAACATCAAGGATATACTTAAGTGAAAACAATTTGCAGGACAAAATTTTATTGTATTCCACCTACAAAAAAAAATCTATATTAGTTAGAGTAGAAAAGGCTATGGGAATAAAAAGACACTGAAATTTAACATAAAGATCAAGAGATTTATACTTTCTTGTAGAATGGTCCAAGAATAGTGTTTGAGTTAGCAGGCTAGCTGTCTTCCCCAGAAATTAAGTGACTCAAAGTGTGGCTCCTCCATCTTTAGCAAGTGACTTCTAAGTTCACTTTGGGTGCCAGCATCAGACAGAAGGAGGAAAGAGCGTTAAGAATCATGTGGGAAGTCACTGAAGTGTGTCACTTCAGGCCTGGCCGAACGTCAGCTTATATTCTATTAGCAAGAGCCCATATGTGGCCACACCTAATTGCAAGGGAGGCTGGGAAATACAGGCTAGCTATGTGTCCAGGAGTCAAAAAAACATTTTGGAGAACAGCTAACAGTCTTGACCATACCAAATTATCTCTGCCCCCAGTCCAAAGTAAATAGCTGTTTATCATTATAAATACATGTTTGTCAATTAATAGAAGACAATCTAGAAGAATATATACCTGACAAGTCATGGTGTTCCCCTCTGGGTAATGGAGTGAGGATATTATTAAAGGAGGACTTTTATTTTGTTCTTTACATTTTTCCATTTCTATTTTCTATTTCTGTTTTCTGACTCATAATTATGTTTATATATTACTTTTGTAATTAAAAATTAAAGCATTAAAAACCAGTTAAATGAGGAGAAGGAATTGTTTAAAGAATAGAGGATAGTTTGATTACTATGATTAAGTACAAAATTTAGCTCTCCTGATTTTACAACCTCATATTCCTGTTTTGTTGCATACCTCTTCCTCTTGTGGTCTTTTAAATGGAAATTATATCTATCTCAGTACATTTTCTCTAACCCTATTACTTAAAAAGACTCTGTGAGTGCTTATAGGTGTATGAATGTCTTTTATTCACATCCACTTATTTGAAATGGACTTAGGCAAAATAATGTGTTTCATTTGCCCTATAACCCATATCATTAAGCACAAAGCAAGACTGAAGAAATATTTGTTGCCTCAACAAATGCATGTATGAATGTAAGAATGCTTATATACTAATGTAAACCTCAGGGTGGCAAAGTTCAGGTCTGTGAAGCTATTGTGAAATACAGGAAGAATATATGTTACAAGGTTCCTAAGACACAGAGGTTTTGTTTCCAAATGTGTTATATAACATGAATTATTAATAAATCAGAATCATGTTGACCTAAGATAATTATTCATATTCAGTATTATCTGTACTACTGTAGTAGTTCTCCAAATCATCAGGGGTGCATGTAAGGAACACAGCATTCCCGATCCTATTCCAGACATGCTGAACTAGAAAGTTCAAGTCTTCAGGCCAGTAATTTCTTTTTTCTTTTTAATTTTTCATTAAGGTATTATTGATATACACTCTTATGAAGGTTTCACATAAAAACAATGTGGTTACTACATTTACCCATATGATCAAGTCCCCACCCATACCCCAGTGCAGTCACTGTCCATCAGTGTAGTAAGATGCCACAGATTCACTGTTTGCCTTCTCTGTGCTACACTGTTTTTCCCGTGACCCCTCACACCATGTATACTAAACATAATACCCCTCAATCCCCATCTGCCTCCCTCCCGACCCACCCTCCCTCACCCCTCCCCTTTGGTAACTTCTAGTCCCTTCTTGGAGTCTCTGACTCTGCTGCTATTTTGTTCCTTCAGTTTTGCTTTGTTGTTATACTCCACAAATGAGGAAAATCATTTGGCACTTGTCATTCTCCGCCTGGCTTATTTCACTGAGCATAATATCCTCCAGCTCCATCCATGTTGTTGCAAATGGTAGGATTTGCTTCTTTCTTATGGCTGAATAGTACTCCATTGTGTATATGTACCACATCTTCTTTATCCATTCATCTACTGATGGACACTTAGGTTACTTCCATATCTTGGCTATTGTAAATAGTGCTGCAATAAACATAGGGGTGCATATGTCTTTTTAAATTTGAGAAGTTGTATTCTTTGGGTAAATTCCAAGGAGTGGGATTCCTGGTCCAAATGGTATTTCTATTTTTAGTTTTTTGAGGAACCTCTGTATTGCTTTCCACAATGGTTGAACTACTGTACATTCCCACCAGCAGTGTAGGAGGGTTCCCCTTTCTCTACATCCTCACCAGCATTTGTTGTTCTTAGTCTTTTTGATGGTGGCCATCCTTACTGGTGTGAGGTGATGTCTCATTGTGGTTTTAATTTGCATTTTCCTGATGATTAGTGATGTGGAGCATTTTTTCATGTGTCTGTTGGCCATCTGAAGTTCTTCTTTGGAGAATTGTCTCTTCATATCCTCTACCCATTTGTTAATCAGGTTATTTGCTTTTTTGGATGTTAACCCCTTGTCGGATATGTTATTTACAAATATATCCTCCCAAACTGTAGGATGCCTTTTTGTTCTGTTGATGGTGTCCTTTGCCATACAGAAACTTTTTGCTGTGATGTAATCCCATGAGTTCATTTTTGCTTTTGTTTCCCTTGCTCGAGGAGATGCATTCAGGAAGAAGTTGCTTATGTTTATATTCAGGAGATTTTTGCCTATGTTGTCTTCTAAGAGTGTTCAGGAGATTTTTGCCTATGTTGTCTTCTAAGAGTTTTATGGTTTCATGACTTACATTCAGGTCTTTGATCCATTTTGAATTTCCTTTGTGTATGGGGTTAAACAATAATCCACTTGCATTCTCTTGCATGTAGCTGTCCAGTTTTGCCAATACCAATTGTTTAAGAGGCTGTTTGTATGTCCATAGATTCTTTATTGTATATTAATTGACCATTTATGCTTGGGTTTATATCTGGACTCTCTGGTCTGTTCCATTGGTCTGTTGTTCTATTCTTGTGCCAGTACAAATTGTCTTGATTACTGTGACTTTGTAGTAGAGCTTGAAGTTGGGGAGCATAATCCCCCCAGCTTTATTCTTCCTTCTCAGTATTGCTTGGCTATTCAGGGTCTTTTATGGTTCCATATGAATTTTAGAATGATTTGCTATAGTTCATTGAAGAATGCTGTTGGTATTTTGATAGGAATTCCATTGAATCTTTAGATTGCTTTAGGCAGGATGGCCATTTTGACAATATTAATTCTTGCTACCCATGAACAGGGGATGTGTTTCCATTTATTGGTATCTTCTTTAATTTCTCTCATGAGTGTCTTATAGTTTTCAGAGTATAAGTCTTTCACTTCCTTAGTTAGGTTTATTCCTAGGTATTTTATTCTTTTTGATGCAATTGTGAATGGAATTGTTTTCCTGATTTCTTTTTCTGCTAGTTCATCATTAGTTTATAGGAATGCAACAGATTTCTGTGTATTAATTTTGTATCCCACAACTTTGCTGAAATCAGATATTAGATCTAGTAGTTTTGGAGTGGATTCTTTAGGGTTTTTATGTACAATACCATGTCATCTGCAAACAAGGACAGTTTAACTTCTTCCTTGCCAATCTGGATGCCTTTTATTTCTTTGTGTTGTCTTATTGTTCAGCTTCTTGCTTTTATGTATAATGTTGGCTGTGGGTTTGTCACATATGGCCTTTATTATGTTGAGGTACTTGCCCTCTATACCCATTTTGTTGAGAGTTTTTATGATGAATGGATGTGAATTTTTTCAAATGCTTTCTCAGCATCTATGAGGATGATCATGTGGATTTTGTCCTTCTTTTGTTGATGTGGTGGATGATGATGACAGATTTTTGAATGTCGTACCATCCTTGCATTCCTGGAATAAGTCCTACTTGATCATGATGGATGATCTTTTTGATATATTTTTGAATTCAGTTTGCTAATATTTTGTTGAGTATTTTTTGCATCTATGTTTATCAGGGATATTGGTCAGTAATTTTCTTTTTTTGTGGTGTCTTTGCCTGGTTTTGGTATTAGAGTGATGCTGGCCTCATAAAATGAATTTGGGAGTATTCCTTCTTCTACTTTTTGGAAAACTTTAAGGAGGTTGGCTATTAGGTCTTCACTAAATGTTTGATAAAATTCAGCAGCATAGCCATCTGGTACAGGTGTCTTGTTCTTAGGTAGTTTTTGATTACCAATTCAATTTCGTTGCTGGTAATTGGTCTGTTCAGATTTTCTGTTTCTTTCTGGGTCATACTTGGAAGGTTGTATTTTTCTAGAAAGTTGCCCATTTCTTCTAGCTTATCCAGTTTGTTAGCATATAATTTTTCATAGTATTCTCTAATAATTCTTTGTGTTTCTGTGATGTCAGTGGTGATTTTTCCTTTCTCATTTCTGATTCTGTTTATGTGTGTAGACTCTCTTTCTTTCCTGATAAGTCTGACTAGGCGTTTGTTTATTTTCTTGAAGAACCAGCTCTTGCTTTCATTGATTCTTTCTAGTGTTTTATTCTTGATTTTATTTATTTCTGCTCCAATCTTTATTATGTCACTCCTTCTACTGACGTTGGGCCTCATTTGTTATCCTTTTTCTAGTTTCTTTAATTGTGATTTAGACTGTTCATATGGGATTGTTCTTGTTTCCTAAAGTAGGCCTGTATTGCTATACACTTTCCTCTTAGCACAGTCTTTGCTGCATCCCACAGATTTTGCAGTGTTGAATTATTATTGTCATTTGTCCCCAAATATTGCTTGATCTCTGTTTTTATTTGGTCATTGATCCATTGGTTATTTAGGAGCATGTTGTGAAGCTTCCATGTGTTTGTGGGATTTTTCATTTTGTTGTGTAATCTATTTCTAGTTTCATACCTTTGTGGTCTGAGAAACTGGTTGGTACAATTTCAATCTTTTTTAATTTACCAAAGCTCTTTTTGTGGCCTAGTATATGATCTATTCTTGAAAATGTTCCATGTGCACTTGAGAAGAATGTGTATCCTGCTACTTTTGGGTGTAGAGTTCTGTAGATGTCTGTTAGATCCATCTGTTCTAATGTGTTGTTCAATGCCTCTGTGTCCTTACTTATTTTCTGTCTGGTTGATCTGTCCTTTCAAGTGAGTGGAGTATCAAAGTTTCCTAGAATGAATGCATTACATTCTATTTCCCCTTTTAATTCTGTTAGTATGTTTCATATATGTAGGTGCCCCTGTGTTGGATGCACAGATATTTATAATGGTCATATCTTCTTGTTGGATTGACCCCTTTCTCATTATGTAATGTCCTTTATTGTCTCTTGTGACTTTCTTTGTTTTGAAGTCTATTTTGTCTAATACAAGTACTGTAACTCCTGTGTTTTTCTCCCTGTTCGTTGCATGAAATATCTTCTTACATCCCTTCACTTTTAGTCTGTGTATTTCTTTGGGTTTGAAGTGAGTCTCTTGTAGGCAGCATATAGATGGGTCTTGTTTTTTTATTCATTCAGTGACTCTATGTTTTTTTATTGGAGCATTCAGACCATTTACATTTAGGGTGATTATTGATATAGGTATGTAGTTGTTGCCATTGCAGGCTTTAGATTTGTTGTTACCAAAGGTTCAAGGTTAATTTCCTCACTATCTAAGAGTCTATGTTAACTCACTTAGTACACTATTACAAACACAATCTAAAAGTTCTTTTTTTCTCCTCCTTCTTCTTCTTCCTCCATTCTTTATATATTAGGTATCATATTTTGTACTCTTTGTCTATCCCTTGATTGACTTTGGGGGTAGTTGATTTAATTTTCATTAATTAACTCTCAACTTTCTTTACTGTGGTTTTATTACCTCTGGTGACAGCTATTAAACCTTAAGAATACTTCCATCTATAGCAGTCCCTCCAAAATACACTGTAGGGATGGTTTATGGGAGGTAAATTCTCTCAGCTTTTGCTTCTCTGGAAATTGTTTAATCCTTCCTTCAAATTTAAATGATAATCTTGCCGGATAATGTACTCTTGGTTCAGGGCCCTTCTGCTTCATTTCATTAAATACATCATGCCACTCTCTTCTGGCTTGTCAGGTTTCTGCTGAGAAATCTGATGATAGCCTGATTGTCTTTTTTTGCAGGTGATCTTTTTTCTCTCTCTGGCTGCTTTTAATAATCTGCCCTTATTCTTGATCTTTGCCATTTTAGTTATTATATGTCTTGGTGTTGTCTTCCTTGGGTCCCTTTTTGTTGGGAGATCTGTGCACCTCCTTGGCCTGAGAGACTATCTCCTTTCCCAGATTGGAGAAGTTTTCAGCAGTTATCTCCTCAAAGACACTTTCTATCCCTTTTTCTCTCTTCCTTTTCTTCTGGTACCCATATAATGCAAATATTGTTCATTTGGATTGGTCATACAGTTCTCTCAATATTCTTTCATTCTTAGAGATCCTTTTTTCTCTCTGTGCCTCAGCTTCTTTGTATTCCTCTTCTCTAATTTCTATTTCATTTATCATCTCCTCCACCACATCTAATCTGCTTTTAAAACCTTCCATTGTATGTTTCATTTCTGATACTGTGTTCCATAATGATTGGATCTCCAACCTGAATTCATTCCTGAGTTCTTGAATATTTTTCTGTACCTCCATGACAATGTTAATGATTTTTATTTTGAAATCTCTTTCAGGAAGATTCTTGAGGTAGATTTTATTTGAATCTTTCTCTGGTGTATTCATAATTTTGCTTTGAACCAGGTTCCTTTTACATTTCATATTTGTATGGGGTGCCCTCTAGTACCCAAAAGTTCTACTCTCTGGAGCTCCTCAGCCACTGGAGCAATGTCAGAGGTTGCAGGGGAGTGGTGTTGGTGCCTTGGGGGAGGAAAGAGCTGTTTTCTGTTTCCCGGCTGCTATGCCTGTCTCCACTCCCAGAACCAGTGGGCTGAGCACACAGGTATAAGCCTCTATGCTTTGTGTTTATAGCTGCTGTAGGCAGGGCTTCCCTCTAGCTGGCCTGATGCCAGGGAATGGTTTGCCAGTTTGTGGGTTTGTGAGCCAGTTGTGGGCTGGCCAGGAGGAAGGCACAGCATGCTGCATATCATGGAGGGGGTTCTTGGAGCTGCATAGCTAGCTAGGGGGCTGGAGCACCTGAAGATTGTGAAAGCTCCCAACCTGCTGGGCAGAGTGCACCCGGACAATTTTTGTCTACCTGTCATTTCTCCTGAGCAGGAAGCTCTGTGCAATCCTTGCCCCTTTAGCAGCCCTCTCATTGTGAGGAAGTCTCTCAGGCTGACTGCCTTTCTTTTGTCCCAGAGTGGCCAGATGTGGATCCCTGTTTCCACAAGCAGCTGGAATCTCAGTCTCTCTAGGTATTCTGCTTGTCTTAGCTTTCCAACTCCTCTAATCATGAGAGCATCATGAAATGTAGGTTTGTGCTCCCAGAGAAGATCTCCAGAGCTAGATGTTCAGCAGTCTGAGGCCTCCACTCTCTCCCCACTCTGTTTCTCTTCCTCCTGCTGGTGAGCTGGGGTGGGGGAAGGGCTTGGGTCCCTCAGGCCATGGCTTTGGTATGTTACCCTGTTTTGTGAGATTTATTCTTTTCCTCAGGTGTATGCAGTCTGGAACAGCCCTCTTTCCCATTGCTCTTTCATGATTAGTTGTATTAATTATATTTTCATATTATATGCAGTTTTAGGAGGAAGCCTATGTCTCACCTCTCATGCCACCACCTTTAATCCAATCTCCCTTCAGTCCAGTACTTTCTAAGAAGCACCACAGATGATCCTCATGGTCCATAACCTCACACAGGTCTTCACACTGGCATTTTAGAAATGATTGTTGTATGGAACCCAAAAAGCATTTATTTGACAAGCCTTTCCCTAATAAACACCAACATAGTATGTGTACTTTTTTATTCTTTTTGACAAATATGTCAAGCTTACTGAAAATATGTGTCAACCACCAGGGTTACTCTGTTAAGATTTTTGCTTACATTTGGTTCACTTGTAAAAATAAAGAAAGCTGAAATGTTATCCTTTCACTCTCATCCCATGGCCCTCTACTTTTCCCTAGCAGAAACCACTGTCCTGGTATGTAACATTTGTCAGTGCCCTTCAGCCAAAGACCACAAGGGTTGAATAAGCTGGCTTTACTACTTGTAGCAAAGGAAAACACACACCATAGGAAATGGTGGAATATCTTTGTAAGAGGGTGCTAGAAAGAACTGATTAGGATTTAGGTTTGACTCGGGTAATTTGGGGAAGAGTCTAAGGAAGCAGAGAATTTCTCTGGATTGGGTGCATCAGCATGTGCAGGTAATTCTATGATTGGGTGTCTCAAGAAATCTCATCTATGGGAAGGACAGATTAGAGTGAATATGAGGCTATAATTGGTAAGGAAGTAGCCATCATTCATTTAGTGAAGCAAGGCTATTCTGTAATTTGTGGAATACACTTGTGTAAAATGGCAGTCCTGTGGGACCATTTACATCTGATGATAGAACCATATGGCTTAGCTTTAAGCATCATATTCATTTATAATAGCATCAAGGCTAGATGTGAGTGTCCAAGCAGTTCCTGGATGTCATAGTTGCTTTTCTTTTTCCTCATCATGCATGTTTTCTAATTTTATTACATATATATGAATGCACACAAAGTACAGACAAGTATTTTGTGTAGATTTTTTCCCCTGTATCATACTTTTTAAAATTTGTGTTTTTTTTTCCCCCACTGGACACTTTTGTTTGAGATTTAACATATCCATTCTTGATGTAGATCTAGTTCATTCCCTTCTCCCATTCCATCCCCTCTCCCCACTTTTCTTTCTCTCTCTCTCTCTTCCTTCTCTATCTCTGGGACTCTTACACATGCTGCTGGACCCAATGACCCTGTTCAGGCCTCTTTAGATATCTGTGTAAGAGTCTTTCTAGAGTAGGCATCTGGACATTATGCACATATTCAACTCTACTAAGTGGTCAAATTACACTCTGCAGTAATACCAATTTGCCCTCCCATTAGCAATTTATGAGGGCCAGTTTTGCAAGACACTGGCACAGGGAAGGTTTGTCATATTTAATTTTTTTTTGCCAGTCTGACAGGTATAAAATGGCATCTTGTTTTAATTTGCCTGCCTACAATTATTAATGCGATTGAACATCCTTTCGCATGGATGTTGCTCACGAGAAGCAGCCAAATGTACTGGACTTGAGAGCCAGGCTGGCAGGGTTTGATCTTGGTTTTGATGTTTACTAGCCATGTGATCTTGAGCAGCTTACTTCTATAAGTTGGAAATAATAATAGTACTCTCAGAGGTTGTCATGAGGTCATATATATGATTACAATAAGGCTTGACACATAGTAAGCATTATATAAGACCTAAGTTATTACTATCTTTGTTTTTTTTCATTATTGCTTTTAATTGTCTGTTTTTTCTCTGTAAATACATGTTTCTACCTTTTGCCCACTTTTCTGTTGGGTTGTCTTTTCCTAATTAATTAGTTTTTTTATATATTTTCACACTAATTCTTTTATTATTTTTGGCTTATAAATATTTTCTGTGGGTTTTTTCATCTTATTTATAATGTCTCACCATTGCTTTTCATGTATTAACACAAATATGTACATGCTGTAACTGAAATAATACATTTTACAGAGAAAAGGGAACCTTTGTGCACTGTTGGAATGTAAATTGGTGCAACCACTATGGAAAACTGTATGGAGGTTCCTCCAAAAATTAAAAATAGAACGTCCATATTATCTGGTAATCTCACTTGTGGGTATCCAAAGAAAATGAAAACCCTAATTTAGAAAAATATCTGCACCCCCATGTTCATTGCAGCATTATTTACAATAACCAAGGTATGGAGACAAGTGTCCATCAATGGATGAATGGATAAAGAAAACATAGTGTGTGTGTGTGTGTGTGTGTGTGTGTGTGTGTATACATATATGTATACAGTGTAGAATATTATACAGTCACAAAAACTGAAATCTTGTCATTTGTAACAACATGAATGGTCCTCAGGGCATTATACAATGTGAAATAAGTCAGAGACAAATACCATATGATCTCACTTATTATATGGAATATAAAAAACAACAATCGATACAGAGAACACATGGGTGGTTGCCTGAAGTCGGGGGTGAGAAAAGGGCAAAAAGGGCAAAGGGGGTCAAAAGGTGTAAACTTCCAGTTATGAATTCTGGGGATGTAATGTGCAGTGTAGTGACCATAGTTAATAATACTGTGTTGCATATTGGAAAGTTGCTAAAAGAGTAGATCTTAAAAATTCTCATTAAAGAACAATAATTTCATAACTAAGTATGGTGACAGATAGTAACTAGTTATTGTGATCATTTTGCAGTGTATACAAATACCAAATCCTGATGTTGTGCACCTGAAACTAATACAATGTTATTTATGAGTCACACTTCACATTAAAAATAAAAAACAAATGATATACTTTAGTGTTTGGTATCAATATGAAATCTGACCTAGCTTCTCTCTCCTATTGTTAGCTGATGTTTGCAAACCAGTGTAGCAGCTGTTTTTAAAACTCCTCTTCAACAGTAAGACCCAACCTTGCTTATTTTTTCTTCTTTTCTGAATGTAAAGAATATATAATTAAGAAATACACAAGCCTGAATAGGCAGAAACAAAAATCACTTGGTTGTAATCCAGTGGTCTTTGGGGTCACATTAGACCTATAAAGGTTTGGTTTGGTTTTTTGGCCAGCAATGTTGGCCCACAGTGTTTCAATTTTTTTTTTAATTAGTTGCCGGACTATTTCACTTTGAAAGTGTTTGGCATTTTCGTTATACCTATAAAAACTCAGACATCTGGCAAGGCTGACCGATGTCCCCATGGGGTAGTGATGGCTTGGAGCTGAGTGGCAGTTGACCCCTTTACACAGAAGATCACCTTGTAGTTTGTCAAAATCCTCTCTTCTCTCTCTGGGCTTCTGAACACTGACCTGAGGGGCACTTGTCATTCATCACTAGGTCTGAGTCCCTGTTGCCTTCACTCCAGGCCCACTTCACTCCTTTACGTTACCTGTCTGGACCCCATAGTCATTTGAGTTTGAATGTTAGCTAACAGGAGGTGAGAGAAGGTACAGCTGCCTTACCTACTCCCAGCAAGACAAAAAGTATCAGGGCAGAGATTTGTAACTGGTATTTTTTCAGTGAGGGTACTTTCCCACTGTGTGTTTAACTTTAAAATTGGTAGTTTAACATTTTTATCAGACTGTTCTTATGTGTCCTGTCATTGTGCAAAGTTGACAATGTGGCTTAGCCAAGTAGAGAGAGGTGCTTAGCACATTGTAGCCCTGGGGTTTGATGAGGTGGCAGCCACCTGAACCATAAGCTCCTATATGTCTAAGTCAATTATTTTAACTGATTTTTTCTTAACATTAAAAACCCTAGTCATCTTCTCTAACTATATAAAAATAAAAAAACCTTATAGGAATTGTCTTCTGCAATTTTGACCTATTCAAATGAGCCAATAGACACAATTTCATTCTCTCTGCCTTTTCCTGTATTTGTTCTGTCAAAAAGGTCAGATTTTGGACAGTGACTGCAGTGGGGTATGGCGGAGGACTCAATAATAAGGTGAATGTAATAACCACATTGTTTTTCTTGTGAAACCTTCATAAGAGTGTCTATCAATACTAATAAAGAAAAAGGTCAGATTTTGCTCTCTTGATGAATCTCCACTAGCAGAGTTTAAATATTCCAACATATTGCAATATAACATCCTTTTACTTCTGACTTTCTCACATTGCAGTTTCTCTTTCCAACCTCCAAACCATCCTCAAAAGAGATGAGATCCTAGTGGTATTGGGACAAATGAGTACTTGTTTTTATCCTGGAAGCCTAGGTAGCTTCTACACCTGGCAAGAAGACAGCTCAAGGATAAGTAGGCTCTTCCCCATTCCCACCTCTCCCCTTCCCTGATTCAGGTCCTGAAGTAGCTAAGGTACCAAGCTAAATCCTTGAGAATTCCTTTTTTTCTGTTCTTCCTCACTCTCCTTGGTCTCTTCTTATATGCTTTTGGAATTAATCACCTAAATTGAGATATGATTCTCTGGCATATATTACTTTGTTGTATTATTAAGGTAGGTTTGTTACTGTTATAAACAGACCTCAAAATATATAACAGCTTGAGTACTATGGTTTTTTCTCCCTTGCTCATTTAAGGCTTGAGCCAGCTTTGAGAAGGGGGCCTCCTTCACTCAGAAATTCAGGCACCAAAACCAGCAGGCTCTCCTCTCTTAAATACATGACTTTCAGGTTAGTACTGAGGATATCTCTGTTCCAGCCAGACAGGAGAAAAATGTGTGGAGGCCATGCATGGGAAGTTGAAATTAGTCCTGGAAGTGGAGTGCAGTCACTTCCTTTAATATTCTGTTGATCAGGACTCAATCACATGGCCACCCTTAACTGCAAGCTAAGAAATGTAGCCAAGTTGTGTGAATAGAAGAGGAGAACATGCATTTCAATGGACATTACTCTCTGCTACAACTGAGTCAGGTCAAGGTGAAGCTATCCTGAAGAGACCTTTGAAGATAAGCTATAGGAATCACCCTAAGAACATGCAGGAAGGACCCTTGGAGATCATAAGTTGGATATGAGTAAACTAAACCCAAACCAGTCTGTTACTGGTAGTCCATGTTCCATGGAGGATGAAGGAAGAATCCTGTGTTTGGGTCAGAGTGATACAGTGGAGAGGATCATCCCCTCATAGGTGGCAGAGTCACAATGGTGACAAAGATCAAGAAACCCCAAGCATAAGGTGACTCATTGCTAAAGTCCAGAGTTCTTAGTCTTGTTGGACTTCCCCACAAGGAGATTCTCAAGGAGGTTCTATATTTTATTTTTATTAAATATGACCGTAGTTGCCTATGGGGATCCCGGTTTTGTTCAGCTAATATATGGTAACTGTATTACATACTAGGCCCCGAACTGTTAGCTGAGAAATACCAGTTAGCCTAGTAACTTGGAACTTGTTTGTGTGGTTAGTCACTTGGGAATAATCCACATTCTGCATAGGCCCCTACTTGTATTCTGTGACAGTCCTGTCACCCTGTCATTAAACATTTAATCTTGTGGCATGAGAGGGGTGATGATAATTGGCACAGGGCCATGGCTGCTAGCTGGCCACCCAGGCAACTCTGTGCTTGGCACTGGCAGGTAAGAAGCCACTGTTAGAA
The DNA here is from genome assembly GCF_040802235.1 of Manis javanica. Lineage (NCBI taxonomy): Eukaryota > Metazoa > Chordata > Mammalia > Pholidota > Manidae > Manis > Manis javanica. The sequence continues at coordinate 52,670,582 of NC_133164.1, read as the reverse complement.
CAGCGTGTGGGGCTGCCAGTCAGCTTGGTTTGAACTTCCTTCCTTGATTATCCTGTGGTCTGCACCTTGCTAAGGATATTCTGAAGTCTCATACAAACTTCTGGAAACTCTCTTCTTTTTACACTTTGGACTGATAACTTCATAAAGGCCCAGACAGTGTGCAGCTTCCAGACTCTGCAACTTCATTAGTGTCCTTGTCTATTCTGGGTGAGATAAGCAATCCCAGACAAATGGGAAGGCCGCAAGTCTCAGCTGCCAGAGCCTTATGTTTCTCCAGGTCATGGATGTCACTTAACTGTCAGCTGTTCCCTTCCTGGCTCAAGCATCTGACCTTGCTCACATGCATGTTCTATCTAAGTAATCGTTTGAAGTGATGTTGGCATCTCTGTTTAATTCCTAATTCCTTCTTTTGATCTGCCCCCGGGATACCATTTATTTTTGCAGACCATTTGTGTGACCTTTGATGCCCATGTCATTTGAAATGGATCTTAGCATTAGGAGGAAGGATAATATTACAATATTAGAGGGAAGGATAAGGATAACAGAGGGAAGGAGGCAGAAGAATGCAAGGTCTGGTACAGTATAACTGAGGCCTCAATGGGGTATTTGGTGGTGAATAGGGAACTAGGGGGTAAAAATTCCAGAATTACATAGGAGAAGGTCAAGAGTAGAAATCAGCCAGTGCTGGGCAGATGGGGACAGTCATTGAAGTAAGGGGTAGGAAACATTTTAGTGTTCTATGCTTGACATGGGTGAGAGGAGAAAGTGGGGTGATGATTTTCCCTTAAAAATCAAAACCAACTTCTTTTTAAAATTGAGGACATTTCCAGGCCCATCTTTCAGAGTTGAAATGTCAGAAATGTAGACCTGAGCCAGCAGCACTTCTTACCTTCCATAGAAGATACACGTCAGATGAGAAGGGATGTGTGCATGTGTGTATTTCTGTCTGGAGAAAGGGTACATTTCTGCTTTCAAAATTCCAAAAGGGCCCATGATACATAAGTGGTTAAGAGTTACCGGATTAGAGGGAGGGTCTGTGTATCCTGAGAGTTGTCAGGGCCTTGAGGGAAATGAGAAGACTCAGAGAGAGAAGGGGTGAAGGCTAATGCAGAGCAGTGTGGAATGACATGTAGGGAGTTTTGCTCCGTAGCTCTTTAGTGAAGTCTGAGCGCTAAGCTTTAAATGTTCAGATAGGAAATTAGGGCCCCATACTGTGGAATCTGAGAGAACATTTATCTCCATGTCAAAGTATACGAAGTAGAAAAAGTGAAATCATGGGTTCACATTCCACAAACCTAGTTCTATGTTTTTCAAGTTAATTTTCTTCAAGAATCCGATCACACAATAGCATTTTGTTTTTATTTTCTTCTCTCTTTTCTTCTCTACTGTATTCTCAAACCATTTTGTTCTATCTAGGACACTTCTAGGCATCACCCAATAAAAGTCTAGGCTGGGATCCAAAGGCACAATGAATTATGATATTTCTGTTTTTATGAAGGCGCTAACACCTATTTGTGTTCCTGCTAGCAAAACTGCTGGGTTCTTGAGCAGATTGGACACAAAGATGCCATGCAGGAGTACCTGTCAGATTGCTCCTTGTGACCCACAGTCTTCAACTTGGGTATGTAGAATGCCATGCAGGCTGCCATCTGCCAGTTTTTAAAGAGGTGTTTCATGAATGAAGATAAAGGACATAGAGTGACCTATATAGCAAAGAATATTGGAACTAAAGACAGGTGACCTGATCTGATACTTTGGCCTCAGCTATAAAACAATGCTTTTACATGTTACCTACATTATGGGACATGGACTGAACACCAGCCTCTGAAAAATGCCTTTGATCTCACCCAGTCATCCATCCATCTCTCCACCCTTCAAAATTTTATGTTTACATAAGGTCTACCAAATGCATATAATTTCTTCATGGAAGGTCCTCAGTCAAGTGAGACAGAAGATCACATTTATGAAGTAAAGTGGTGAGTGTAGAGAACATAGTAATTAGAAAGCTAAAGCTTAAATGATGCATCTGTAAGGAGTCATTCCAGGCATCAGAAATTAATCAAAACACAGAAGCAAAAATTAAAGTGTATTGGCAAAAAAAGTGTGCTTTTGTTAAGGAAGGAGAGTTGTATACCTGCCTTCTGGAAGATTGGAGAAATGCAGGAACCATGAGGAGAGTTTCTCAGTAGTGGCCATTTGGGTGGGAGAGGTCATTGTGTAGGCTGTCTTGGGTACTGCATCCCTGGCCCCGGGGCACAAAATGCTAGCTAGTAACATCTCCCCAGACATTGAGGCAACCAGAAATGCCCCATACAGAAACCTCCTAGTAGAACACCACTGGAGAAATTTGTATGCCACACTGGAGAACTGAGACCTCATTCCATGAGTACTAAGGTACTGAAAAGTTTTAACCAAGGAAGGTTCAAGGTCACATTTGTATTTTAGCTGGATCATACTGGTAACCTTGTGAAGGATGGATCTAAAAGTATAGAGAGGCAGAGAGGCCTCTGAGAGGCTTCTGTATTAGTCTAGGTGAGAAATGATGAAGACATGAAATAGGCTTGGTGGGGGAGGTTGGGGGTGAGAGTGCTTAGAAGGCCAGAGAACTGCCCAGAAGGGTACTTTGTCAGGGCATGGTTAGTGACTGGCTGACTGGGGACAAGAAAGTAAATGTAATTAAGGATGACTCCAGGAAGGGGTTGTCATGGAAAGAAAAGATGGGTTTAAATTTTAAAAAGTCTTTCCTTTTCCAGGGTTTGTGTAAATACACAGTGAATTTTTAGAAAAATGACCTTCATCATATCCTGCCCCCTCTCTCTGCAGTGACCAGGTTTAAAAAATATCAGGAACACACTAGGACACTCCTTGGGGAAAGGTTACTATACTCTTACCTACAAACCTTCAGGGTTCCTTTTTTCCCCCTGCTGTGGTTCCAAAGTCGAAATTTGCTAGTATAGGCTCCCCAAGTCCTATAAAACCCCTACCTCCCTCCCCTCCTTGCAGGGCTCTGGAGGAAAGAGTTGAGAAGCTGTGGGTAGTAGAGTTAAATCATTTATAGGGACAGTCCTTGACATCTGTCCAGATACCTGTGGCTGTGAGAGAGGGGAGGAGAAATAAGTGTTGGATAGCTTTATTAGTTGGGTGTTAGCTGTGAGGATGGTTTCTATTCCTGTTTGAGTGCTTCCCAAATCCTATAGTTTGAAACCCCTGGTGGAACAGTGTATGCTTGCACTATTGATTTTGGCTCGTTTTCTCAATTTAACAAGATCATATTGAATTTTAATATCATTGTCCAAAGCATTAGTAATGTCTCCCAGACCTGCATTTTCTGCAGGTTGATAAGTGCATCAGTCACACTATTCTCCCAGCTATTAATAGAAAATATGGAGCAACATTGGACCCAGGATGGGTCTGCATTCGAAGAAGTGCATTCAATAGCTGCTCCCATTTGACACCAAACTATTAATAATTTGTTGGTATTCAATATATTTAACTGACTTCTTACCCATATTGTACTCTTTTCATTCTATCTAATCCATATGCATTGAATTCCTCTGATAATGCCTTCCAGAATCATTTCTAATGCATTAGGAAATCAGATATGTACACTGCACTTTTGTGAAGTTGACACCCGCAGTTTTCCTCAACTATGGTCATTGTACAGAATGTGAACACTGGGTGATACCCGTCCTTATGGAGCATGATGAGCTGCAAGGTTCCAAGTTTTTTTTAAAAAGCAATTTTAATTTTATTACATAATGCAACTTCCCTGAGAATATTGTTCTTTTTACACTTATTTAAATGTGGATCTGCCATGGGCAGATGGGAATGTAGTAAATACTGTATAATTACATCAATGAAAAAGATGACATGAATATTCCTTGAGGTGCTACTAAGAGAACTTCAGACAAAAGACACTTAAATGGTGTTCCGTACACATGGACTTAAACAGTTCTCTATGCTGTGTGTATGTGTGTAGCCGGAAGTACCAGCATCATCATGCCCTCCTCAGTCATTATCACTGAATCTTTCCAGTAGTTCGCTTAGTGGTCTCCAGTCTGGGTTGCTGCCTCTTGCCTCTTCTCCTGCAGAGAAGAATAACTTTTTAAAGGGTCATCCTGTTGTTCCACTGCCCAGTGGCTCCCTAGATCTTCAAGGATAAAGTCAGAATGTCTTAGCTTAAGCACAAAGCCCTTTCTGCTCTCTGCCCTCCCCACCATCCCGTGGCATGGGCGTTATGTGGGAGCTTACAGAGATGAATCCCAGGCCCCATTCCAGACGTGAATCAGAACCTGCGTTTAATATAGTCTGTGAGTGATTTGTGTGCACATTAATATTTGACGAGCACTGCTCTATAGCTCACTCCTTTCTGGCCAGATCCTCTCTCTCCCACTACTCTGAACACTTAATGCGATTTGATTTCATACTTTCCATGTGTCATGTGTTCTCTAAAAAGCCAACACTTACAGGCATATTTCCCTTGTACCCCTTCAATCCCATTTCCACTCCCATACATTAAACTCCTTGTATTAATTTCCCATTGCTTACAAAATAAATCATGGGGATGTCATGTATGGCATTAGTTCTATAGTTAATATTTGTATTGTTTAGGTATTGCACATTTGATCGTTGTTAAGAGAGTAGATCTTAAAAGTTCTTATCACAAGAAAAATTTTTATAACCAGTATGGTGATGTATGTTAGCTAGACTTACTGTGGTGATCATTTTGCAATGTATACAAATATTGAATTATTATGTTGTACACTTGAAACTAATATAATGTTATATGTCAGTTATTCCTTGATAAAAAAAATTCCCATCACTGTAACAAATTACTGCAAACATAGTGGTTTAAAACAGCACACACTTGTGCTCACACAGTCCTGGAGACCAGAAGGCAGAAATGAGGACCAAGGGGCTAAACTCTGGTGTCAGCAGGGTTGTTTCCTCCTGGAGGCCCTCGGGGGAGAATCCGTTCCTTTCCTCTGCCAGCTTCTCTTGGCGGCTGCACTCTTTGGCTCTTCAGCCGGGGCTGCGTCTAATCTCTGCTTCCACCTCCTCACCTTCTCCCTTCTCGTGGACGTCCCCACCGTCCCCCTGTAAGGACCCTGCGATTACACTGAGCCCACCTGGGTCCTCCACGATCACCTCCCTATCCCCAAATCTTAATTTCTGCAAAGTCCCTTCTGCCATGTAAGGTAATATTCACAGCTTCCAGGAATTAGGATGTGGGCGTCTGTGGATGGACATTATTCTCCACCACACTCCCCTAGCTGTTTGTTATTTGGTTTCCCATATCTTAATGTACATATATTGCTCTCTTGATTAATCAACTTTAGATATTAATTCACACTGGCCCCTTCTCCCAATACAATTATTTAGTATTTCAGGTTGTCCCTTACTATGACCAAATAAAGACTTTCTTACTGCCAAGCTAGTTAGTATTCTGTACATTTTCTTTCTTATACAACATTTTAAAAATTCCATTTTATTTTTGCACTTTCTTAGTTTCTTCTGACAACCTTCCTTCAGCTTTTGTGACTGTTCCACAAAGTGCCTCTTGATGCAAATTTCCACACAATTTTCCACTGATAACTTGTCAATTCTGGGTTTTTTTTCACTCCTGAAAATGTCCCTCCTGTATCCCTTTTACCTCTGCCTTAACCTGAGCTTGTTGTTCTGGGACTTTCCTATCACAGATTGGTTCTCGACCTCACCTGTACATTGGAATCTCATTGGGGTTTTTTAAATTCTCTGGTGCCTGGGTTGCACCCCCAGAGATCCTGCTGTGTTGTGGCCTGGGCTTCCAGACTCTTACAGCTCCCCAGGTAATTCTAATATGCAGCCAAGGGTAAGAATCATTGCTTTAAGGTCATCTGGGGGAACTGCTTTTATTGCTTTCCTGTGTTGGGTCCCCTGATTTCTGGGTCTCCTATCTTCCATTTTCTTGCTTTATTTCTTTGTTTTTATGGAGTATTATTTAGTAGCTGCCGAAGAGAAGATGCATGTTCAAGTCCTTGCATGTCTGAAACTATCTTTATTGAGCTCTTGCATTTAGCTTGCAAATTTCTGGTAAGTATTCCAAATTGGAAATAATTTTCCTTTGGAATTTTGAAGGCATTGCTCTTCTAACTTTGAGTATTGGTTCCTGAGAAATCCAAAGCCAGCTCAATTTCAGTCCTTATATAAGAGCTCTCCCCTGCTTCCTCTGGGAATATTTTAATATCTTCTTTATTTGGGAAGGTATTCTAATTTCATAATAATCTGCCTTAGTGTGAGGGTAATTTTTATTCATTTTCAGTCTGGAAATTCACCTCTAGTTCTAGATGATTTTCTAGTGTTATTTCGTTGACTTATTTGCCTTTATTTTCTTTTTATGGAATTCTTATTATTTAAACCCTAGGCTTCCTGGGTTTATCTTCTGTTTTGTAAAAATATTTTTTTCTTCTCTAATTTATCTTTGACTACTTTTTTCCTACTTCCTGGCATGTTGAGTTAGAAAAAAACACCAGTCCTTCCCCTCCTGAGTGTCTCCTTTACTCTTGCACTGCTCCAACTCTCTCATGATACTTCTGACACCCGGTGCCTGGGAGTCTTTCCCACGCCAGACGATTCTGTGATACCAGCTGGGTGTCCTACTGTCTAACTCAAGTTTGACACTGCGGCCTGGTGAGAATATCAGTTCTCAGAGGTTAAGGGCTCAGTCCCACAAAACTGACCCCTCCCCCCACTTAGGATGCCAATAGCCAGTGGTACTGGTCCCCAGGTACCCACAATTTCTATCCAACATTGCTACAAATGAGAGGTTCCCATGAATTCCTCCTTGGGTTCAATTGATTAGCCAGAGTGGCTCTCAGAACTCAGGGAAACTGGTTTATTAAGGGATGTGATAAGGGGTAAAGATGAACAGCCAGATGAAGAGATATACAGGTTAGGTCTGGGAGCGTCCTGAAGGCAGGAGCTTCTCTTGGTGGAGTTGAGGTGTGCCCACCCTCCTGGTACATGGACGTGTTTACTTACCTGGAAGCTCCCCAAACCCGTTCTTTTTGGGATTTTATAGAAACTGCTTCACACAGGCATGCAATTACTAAGACCATTTCTAGCCCTTCTCCCTTCTCTGGACAATGTGGTTGGGGACTGAAGAGTCCAAACTTCTAGTCATGGCGTGGTCCTTCCTGTGACCAGCCCCCACCCAGAGGCCACCTGGGAGCCCACACCACCTCATTAGGACAAAAGACACTCCTAGTTCTCTTTTCAGTTAGAAATTTACAAGGGTTTTAGGACAGAGTCAAAGCCCAAATATTAGAATAAGAGATGCTCCTTATGTTCTTATCACTTAGGAGATTACAAAGATTTTAGGAGTTCTCTGGGAACTGGGGGTGGATATATGCATATTTTAATATTTATTACATAAAATATATATGCATATATTCTTTCTGTTTTCTTGCACATATTTTCTTGACCTTCTAAATATTTTATTGGTTTGTCTTTTTATGGGGGGAGGGGAGATATTTTTAATTTCCAAGAGCTCCCGTTTTCTCCATTGCTTTTTACAAATAGTAACCTACTTTTTTCATGGATAAAATATCACCTCCAACTCTTAAAGGACACAGTGCAGGGAGCAGAAGAAAACTTCAGAGACAGTGCCACAGGCTCAGCAGTAGGCCTGCAGGATTTGACACTATTCTTTCATTCTCAACCTTGGATTTGACCCCTGCCCTGCTGCCTTCGGCGTACTACATGTGCCTGGGTTTGTTTATCCAGAAAACGCGCGGTAGAATTAGCGCCTGCACTGTCAGAGTGGGAGCAAGAAAAGGCACCTTCCTATCATTTGTCTTCCCCAGTAGCTGGTGAGTGCATTTCTTGGACTCTTACGTTGCTCTGTGGAGAAAATTGGCTTCTTGGTGGCATCTATCCCCTCACCAGCAAGCCTCGAGATTTGGTCTTATCTTCTGTTGGTGACTTAACCATTTCTTATCTACTTCATCTTTTACTTTGTCTTGATATGTGTCTCTTGGTTTTTTAAGATACTTGTATTTGTTTCATTTCCTACTCTGTTCAGGGGAATTTTTGAGGGAAGAACGGAGCAGAAACATTTTACTACATCATCTTGAAATGGGAACTTAATGCTTGTCCTGGGTTGAATTGTGTATCCCTCCCCCACCCCACAAAGTCACGTGTTGAAGTCCTAACCTCCTCCCCTAACCTCCAGTGCCTCAGAATGTGACCTTATTTGGAAGCTGAGTCTTTACAGAGTTGATCAGGTTAAAATGAGGTCAGTAGGATGGGCTCTAATTCAATAGGAAAGGTGCCTTAAAAAGGGGGAAATTTGGACACACAGACAGACATGTATGGAGGGAAGATGAGAGAGAGGCCTATACCCTTCCTAGCAGCCTTCAGAAGGAAGCAGGCTAGCAGACACCTTGATTTTGGACTTCTAGCCCCCAGATTGTGAACCCGTAGGTTTCTGTTGTTGAAGCCACCCAGGCTGTGGTACTTGGTTTTGGCAGCCCCAGCAAACTAATACAGTTCTAGTTTTCATTTGTTTACACAAGGCCCTTCCCCCTGCTAAGTCTGATTCCTGCGCACACTATAAAACACAACTTAGTATCACTACTTTGAGAAGGGTTTCTTGAAGCAGCTTAATTAAATGTCCTTTAAACTTCTATCACAATACCCATCGTGCTATACTGTAATCAGTAATTTTGTCTGACTTCCACTCTAAGCTATAAGTGCTTCAGGTCTGGGATCATGTCTTACTACAGTGCTTGTACATAGGAGGCTTAAATATTGTTTATTGAATGAATATATGATACACCTAGCTTTTGGGGGAGGATGAGTAGAAGTGCATTTTAGTTGAATAACAAAAAATTAGTATTAAGTTAATAGCTAACGATAGAAAAATTCTGTGGATATAATGAAACAGAAATTTCTGGGATTAATAATTAAGAAAAATAATGACCTGAAGTTTTTTTCCCTTCTACTATTTTTAAACAGAAGCTTCCTGTCCTTTCTAGGGATCGTGGCTGGGCAAGTAAACATTAGGATTGCAATTAACTTTGAACTCTTGTAGTTGAGGTGCCATGTGACTTCCAGTTTCTGTGGCCTTTTAAACTTTATGTGTCTAACCTTTTCTTTTTCTGAGTCAAAAACTAGGACCCTTAGTCTGATAAAAGAGCAACAGAGCAGTTCAGTTTAAAAGGTATACAAACAGAATTTAGATTGCTCTCTCAAGTCATCAAGCCTGCTTTAATGGGGGTCAATGCTCAATGTACAATCATTAATCCATCTCAAGCCTAATTCTCGTCAGTCTCCAATCTTCTGAAGCATAACGAACAAGTTCTTACATGGTGAACGAATTCTTACATAGTGAATAAATTCTTACATGGTGAACAGTACAAGGGCATTCATCACAGAAACTTTCAGTTTTGATCACGTATTATGACCTATAAACAATCAGGTCAAATATGAATATTCATTTGATTTTTGTACTTGATTTATATGTTGATCCCACATTTCTCCCTTTATTATTATTATTATTTTTATTTTTAATAAAATGCTGAAGTGGTAGGTAGATGCAAGATAAAGGTAGAAAACATAGTTTAGTGCTGTAAGAGGGCAAATGTAGATGATCAGATGATCAGGTGTGTGCCTATGGACTAAGTATTAATCCAGGCTAGACAAGGGCAGCAAAACATCCACGGATGCAGAAGATTTCTCTCAAAGCAGGGGGGGTGAGGTTCTGAGCCTCACCTCTGTTGATCCCCAAATTCTCACCTGATGGCCCCCCTGCGACTGTGCCTGTCTTAGGTTGTTCCTCCCTTGAGGAATCTTACCTGTCTCTGGCTAACCAGTCATCTTCCGGGGCCATACAGGGAAATGTAAAGTTGGTAAGTGAGAGAGAAGCCATATTGTTTGAAAAGGTTAGCTTTTTACTTCTTTGCAGATTTATGCCCTGTGGCTTCTATGCCCAGCACTTGTCTCGAGGTATCTTTACCACCTGGAGGAATTATGATACTCGGTAAATTCGATATGAGGCATGAATTCTATTTAAGGGTTATAATTAGGAAGAAAGAAGAAAAGCTATAGATGTAGCATATGGAAGGAAACATGGGAGGATTGATTATTTCTTTGACATATCTAACTGTAGAGCACCTTAAGTATGTATAGGTTTTAAACTACTAACTAATTTGCACACACATATTAACATAATAGGAATACGGTGACATAAACAAAGCAAATCTATAATTACCATCCATCTCCAGTGAAGCCAAGAAAACCATTAAGGCACCCTAGGCATTTGTGAACATTTGTCTATGATATGATGGATATTGTCCAACTGTACTTGAACAGTCTGAGAGAAATCAGACAAATTAAAGCAGCCCATTTCTGGGATCTGTTCACATCCCATATGTTCTTTTAACCGTACATAGTCTATAGTCGTAAGATTTTGGAGTGCTACACCTTGCACCCCTCCCAACTCCTGGTTGAGTTCCAACAGTACAGATCCAGTCAAATTCGTTGTCTCACTGTATGCACATGCCAGCCTAGACATCTCCCTCCTCATTCCTATGGCAAGTCCAGGAGACGGTGGGCTGGATGCAGCCAAAACTGCAGCATTGTCCGGATCCCCGTGGAGGCTTTTTGATGATCATCCCCCGGCACAAGTCCTCCAGAGAGTGCTGATGCCGGAAGCTCCTCCTCATATCATATCTTAGTTCATTTTCTGGGTATCCAAGCTAGGCCTTGATCTTCTGCATAGAAACAAACCGACCCTTTGCCCACACTTTGACATGCCCTCTATACCACTGTGTAGAACTCATTGGAGGTCAGCACACAGTAACTGCTTTTTTTTTTTTTTTATTAAGAGAAAGGAATATTATCAGAAAAGAGTACCTCCATAGCTGATCATCTGACACCCTTTAAGTGATCAACATTAAGGATATTTAAAGCATGCGTTGATCTTTGATTTACTAATAGTTTTATCCTATCAAGGAGTAATCCCCCTTTTCCTTCTTTCTTTCTTTCTTTCTTTTTTTTTTTAAATTTTTAATCTACACTTACATGAAGAATACTATGTTTACTATGCTCTCCCCTATATCAGGTCCCCCCTAACAACCACATTACGGTTACTAACCATCAGCTTAGCAAAATGTTGTAGAGTCACTACTTGTCCTCTCTGTGTTGTGCAGCCCACCCTCCCCTTTCTCCCTCCCCCCCATGCATGCTAATCTTAATACCCCCCTTCTTCTTCCCCCCCCCACCTTATCCCTCCCTGCCCACCCATCCTCCCCAGTTCCTTTCCCTTTGGTACCTGTTAGTCCATTTTTGGGTTCTGTAATTCCGCTGCTGTTTTGTTCCTTCAGTTTTTCCTTTGTTCCTATACTCCTCAGATGAGTGACATCATTTGGTATTTCTCTTTCTCCGCTTGGCTTATTTCACTGAGCATAATACTCTCCAGCTCCATCCATGTTGCTGCAAATGGTTGGATTTTTCCACTTCTTATGGCTGAGTAGTATTCCATTGTGTATATGTACCACATCTTCTTTATCCATTCATCTACCGATGGACATTTAGGTTGCTTCCAATTCCTGGCTATTGTAAATAGTGCTGCAATAAACATAGGGGTGCATCTGTCTTTCTCAAACTTGATTGCTGCGTTCTTAGGGTAAATTCCTAGGAGTGGAATTCCTGGGTCAAATGGTAGGTCTGTTTTGAGCATTTTGATGAACCTCCATACTGCTTTCCACAATGGTTGGACTAATTTACATTCCCACCAGCAGTGTAGGAGGGTTCCCCTTTCTCCACAGCCTCGCCAACATTTGTTGTTGTTTGTCTTTTGGATAGCAGCTATCCTTACTGGTGTGAGGTGATACCTCATTGTAGTTTTAATTTGCATATCTCTGATAATTAGCGATGTGGAGCATCTTTTCAGGTGTCTGTTGGCCATCTGTATTTCTTTTTTAGAGTACTGTCTGTTCAGTTCCTCTGCCCATTTTTTAATTGGGTTATTTGTTTTTTGTTTGTTGACGCGTGTGAGCTCTTTATATATTCTGGACGTCAAGCCTTTATCGGATCTGTCATTTTCAAATATATTCTCCCATACTGTAGGGTTCCTTTTTGTTCTATTGATGGTGTCTTTCGCTGTACAGAAGCTTTTCAGCTTAATGTAGTCCCACTTGCTCATTTTTGCTGTTGTTTTCCTTGCCCGGGGAGATATGTTCAAGAAGAGGTCACTCATGTTTATGTCTAAGAGGTTTTTGCCTATGTTTTTTTCCAAGAGTTTAATGGTTTCATGACTTACATTCAGGTCTTTGATCCATTTTGAGTTTACCTTTGTATATGGGGTTAGACAATGGTCCAGTTTCATTCTCCTACATGTAGCTGTCCAGTTTTGGCAGCACCATCTGTTGAAGAGACTGTCATTTTGCCATTGTATGTCCATGGCTCCCTTATCGAATATTAATTGACCATATATGTTTGGGTTAATGTCTTGAGTCTCTAATCTGTTCCACTGGTCTGTGGCTCTGTTCTTGTGCCAGTACCAAACTGTCTTGATTACTATGGCTTTGTAGTAGAGCTTGAAGTTGGGGAGTGAGATCCCCCCTACTTTATTCTTCTTTTTCAGGATTGCTTTGGCTATTTGGGGTCTTTGGTGTTTCCATATGAATTTTTGAATTATTTGTTCCAATTCATTGAAGAATGTTGCTGGTAATTTGAGAGGGATTGCATCAAATCTGTATATTGCTTTGGGCAGGATGGCCATTTTGACGATATTAATTCTTCCTAGCCATGAGCATGGGATGAGTTTCCATTTATTAGTGTCCCCTTTAATTTCTCTTAAGAGTGACTTGTAGTTTTCAGAGTGTAAGTCTTTCACTTCTTTGGTTAGGTTTATTCCTAGGTATTTTATTCTTTTTGATGCAATGGTGAATGGAATTGTTTTCCTGATTTCTCTTTCTATTGATTCATTGTTAGTGTATAGGAAAACTACAGATTTCTGTGTGTTAATTTTGTATCCTGCAACTTTGCTGTATCCCGATATCAGTTCTAGTAGTTTTGGAGTGGAGTCTTTAGGGTTTTTTATGTACAGTATCATATCATCTGCAAATAGTGACAGTTTAACTTCTTCTTTACCAATCTGGATTCCTTGTATTTCTTTGTTTTGTCTGATTGCCGTGGCTAGGACCTCCAGTACTATGTTAAATAACAGTGGGGAGAGTGGGCATCCCTGTCTTGTTCCCGATCTCAGAGGAAATGCTTTCAGCTTCTCGCTGTTCAGTATAATGCTGGCTGTGGGTTTACCATATATGGCCTTTATTATGTTGAGGTACTTGCCCTCTATTCCCATTTTGCTGAGAGTTTTTATCATGAATGGATGTTGAATTTTGTCAAATGCTTTTTCAGCATCTATGGAGATGATCATGTGGTTTTTGTCTTTCTTTTTGTTCATGTGGTGGATGATGTTGATGGATTTTCGAATGTTATACCATCCTTGCATCCCTGGGATGAACCCCACTTGGTCATGGTGTATGATCCTTTTGATATGCTGTTGAATTCTGTTTGCTAATATTTTATTGAGTATTTTTGCATCTACATTCATCAGGGATATTGGTCTGTAATTTTCTTTTTTGGTGGGGTCTTTTCCTGGTTTTGGTATTAGGGTGATGTTGGCTTCATAGAATGAGTTTGGGAGTATTCCCTCTTCTTCCATTTTTTTGGAACACTTTAAGGAGAATGAGTATTATGTCTTCTCTGTGTGTCTGATAAAAATCCGAGGTAAATCCGTCTGGCTCCGGGGTTTTGTTCTTGGGTAGTTTTTTGATTACCGTTTCAATTTCTTTGCTCGTAATTGGTTTGTTTAACTTTTGTGTTTCTTCCTTGGTCAGTCTTGGGAGGTTGTATTTTTCTAGGAAGTTGTCCATTTCTTCTAGGTTTTCCAGCTTGTTGGCATATAGGTTTTCATAGTAGTCTTTAATAATTCTTTGTATTTCTGTGGAGTCTGTCGTGATTTTTCCATTCTCATTTCTGATTATGTTGATTTGTGTTGATTCTCTTTTTCTCTTAATAAGTTGGGCTAGAGGCTTATCTATTTTGTTTATTTTCTCAAAGAACCAGCTCTTGGTTTCATTGATTTTTGCTATTGTTTTATTCTCAATTTTGTTTTTTTCTTCTCTGATCTTTATTATGTCCCTCCTTCTGCTGACTTTAGGCCTCATTTGTTCTTCTTTTCCAGTTTTGATAATTGTGATGTTAGACTATTCATTTGGGATTGTTCTTCCTTCTTCAAGTGTGCCTGGATTGCTATATACTTTCCTCTTAAGACTGCTTTCGCTGCGTCCCACAGAAGTTGGGGCTTAGTGTTGTTGTTGTCATTTGTTTCTATATATTCCTTGATCTCTATTTTGATTTGTTCATTGATCCATTGATTATTTAGTAGCAATGTTTTTAAGCCTCCATGTGTTTGTGAGCCTTTTTGTTTTCTTTGTAGAATTTATTTCTAGTTTTATACCCTTGTGGTCTGAAAAATTGGTTGGTAGAATTTCAATATTTTGGAGTTTACTGAGGCTCTTTTTGTGAGCTAGTATGTGGTCTATTCTGGAGAATGTTCCATGTGCACTTGAGAAGAATGTATATCCTGTTGCTTTTGGATGTAGAGTTCTATAGATGTCTATTAGGTCCATCTGTTCTAGTGTGTTGTTCAGTGCCTGTGTGTCCTTACTTATTTTCTGCCTGGTGGATCTATCCTTCAGGGTGAGTGGTGTGTTGAAGTCTCCTAAAATGAATGCATTGCAGTCTATTTCCCTCTTTAGTTCTGTTAGTATTTGCTTCACATATGCTGGTGCTCCTGTATTGGGTGCATATATATTTAGAATGGTTATATCCTCTTGTTGGACTGAGCCCTTTATCATTATGTAGTATCCTTCTTTATCTCTTGTTACTTTCTTTGTTTTGAAGCCTATTTTGTCTGATATTAGTACTGCAACCCCTGCTTTCTTCTCACTGTTGTTTGCCTGAAATATGTTTTTCCATCCCTTGACTTTTAGTCTATGCTTATCTTTGGGTTTAAGGTGAGTTTCTTGTAAGCAGCATATAGATGGGTCTTTCTTTTTTATCCATTCTATTACTCTGTGTCTTTTGATTGGTGCATTAAGTCCATTTACATTTAGGGTGACTATTGAGAGATATGTACTTATTGCCACTGCAGGCTTTAGATTCGTGGTTACCAAAGGTTCAAGGTTAGCTTCTTTAGTATCTTACTGCCTAACTTAGCTCACTTATTGAGCTGTTATATACGCTGTCTGGAGATTCTTTTCTTCTCTCCCTTCTTATTCCTCCTCCTCCATTCTTCATATGTTGTGTGTTTTGTTCTGTGCTCTTTTTAGGGGTGCTCCCATCTAGAGCTGTCCCTGTAAGATGCCCTGTAGAGGTGGTTTATGGGTAGCAAATTCCCTCAGCTTTTGCTTATCTGGGAATTTTTTAATCCCGCCATCATATTTAAATGATAGTCGTGTTGGATACAGTATCCTTGGTTCAAGGCCCTTCTGTTTCATTGCATTAAGTATATCATGCCATTCTCTTCTGGCCTGTAGGGTTTCTGTTGAGAAGTCTGATGTTAGCCTGATGGGTTTTCCTTTATAGGTGACCTTTTCTCTCTAGCTGCCTTTAAAACTCTTTCCTTGTCCTTGATCCTTGCCATTTTAATTACTATGTGTCTTGGTGTTGTCCTCCTTGTATCCTTTCTGTTGGGGGTTCTGTGTAATTCCATGGTCTGTTTGATTATTTCCTCCTCCAGTTTGGGGAAGTTTCAGCAATTATTTCTTCAAAGAGACTTTCTGTCCCTTTTCCTCTTTCTTCTTCTTCTGGTATCCCTATAATACGAATATTATTCCTTTTGGCTTGGTCACATAGTTCTCTTAGTGTTGTTTCATTCCTGGAGATCCTTTTATCTCTTTGTCAGCTTCTATACGTTCCTGTTCTCTGTCTTCTGTTCCTTCAATGGCCTCTTGCATCTTATCCATTCTGCTTATAAATCCTTCCAGGGATTGTTTCACTTCTGTGATCTCCTTCCTGACATCTGTGATCTCCCTCCGATCTTCATCCCATTCCTCTTGCATTTTTCTCTGCATCTCATCCCATTGCTCTTGCATTTTTCTCTGCATCTCTGTCAGCATGTTCATGATTTTTATTTTGAATTCTTTTTCAGGGGGACTGGTTAGGTCTGTCTCCTTCTCAGGTGTTGTCTCTGTGATCTTTGTCTGCCTGTAGTTTTGTCTTTTCATGGTGATAGAGATAGTTTGCAGAGCTGGTACAAGTGACCGCTGGAAGAGCTTCTCTTCTTGTTGGTTTGTGGCCTTCTTCTCCTGGGAGAATAGCGACCTCTAGTGGCTTGTGCTGGGCAGCTGTGTGCAGACAGGGCTTCTGCTTCCTGCCTGGTTGCTATGGGGTTTATCTCCGCTGTTGCTGTGGGTGTGGCCTGGCTGGGGCTTCTCCTCCAAAATGGTGGAGCCCTGTTGGAGGGGCAGCGGCCGGGAGGCTATTTATCTCCATAAGGGGCCTCTGTGCTCCCTGCCGCCCCGGGGGTTAGAGTGCCCAGAAATCCCCAGATTCCCTGCCTCTGGTCTAAGTGACCTGTCCTGCCCCTTTAAGACTTCCAAAAAAGCACTCCCCAAACCAAAACAACAACAGTAACAATGAGAGAGGGAACAGAAAAAAAAAAAAAAAAAGGAAAAAACACGTGATTTTTTTTTGTCCTCAGGCGCCAGTCCCAGGCACCCGCTCACTGGTCCTGCTGCCCTGCCTCCCTAGCACCAGGGTCCCTGTCCCTTCAAGGCTTCCAAAAAGCACCTGCCCACTGGTCTCGCAGGGAAAAATGCGCGATATTCTTTGTCCTCAGGCGCCGGTCCCAGGCACCCGCTCACCTGTCCCACCGCCCTGCCTCCCTAGCTCCAGGGTCCCTGTCCCTTTAAGGCTTTCAAAAAGCACTCGCCAAAAAGAGAAAAAAAAAAGGGGGGGGAAAACGTGTGATTTTCTCCGTCCTCAGGTGCCGGTCAAGCACCCGCCCACCGGTCCCGCAGGGAAAAACGCGGGATATTCTTTGTCCTCAGGCGCCGGTCCCAGGCACCCGCTCACCAGTCCCGCCACCCTGCCTCCCTAGCACCGGGGTCCCTGTCCCTTTAAGGCTTCCATAATCACTCGCCAAAAAGAGAAAAAAAAGGGGAAAAACGCGCGATTTCCTCCGTCCTCAAGTGCCGGTCTCAGGCACCCGCCCACCGGTCCCGCAGGGAAAAACACAGGATATTCTTTGTCCTCAGGCACCGGTCCCAGGCACCCGCTCACCAGTCCTGCTGCCCTGCCTCCCTAGCACCGGGGTCTCTGTCCCTTTAAGGCTTCCAAAAAGCACTCACCAAAAAAAAAAAAAACGCTCCGGTTTCTTTCCACCCGCTGGGAGCTGGGGGGAGGGGCGCTCGGGTCCCGTCAGGCCGGGGCTTGTATCTTACCCCCTTCGCAAGGCGCTGGGTTCTTGCAGGTGTGGATGTGGTCTGGATGTTGTCCTGTGTCCTGTGGTCTCTTTTTAGGAAGATTTTTCTTTGTTATATTTTCATAGCTCTATGTGTTTTTGGGAGGAGATTTCCACTGCTCTACTCACGCCGCCATCCTCTAAATAATCCTTATTTTAATCTCTTGAATAGAGGATGTGTCCCCTTATCCCCCCTTTCAGGTCTTATATGGAGTACTTGTGATGAAGACTGGCCTTCTCTTACATGAAAAGAAGGGGTCATTGGAGAACCATGCCTCACCTTTTATGTCTTACCACAATCCCCCTGTGCTTAGGATATAAAGTTATGGGAAGTATTTGCCTGTCTAATGTAGCAGGGTTTGCATTATCCAAGGGCTTTCTGAACACATCTGGAGCTCCATGATTCTAAGTAGTGCTGTAGATGATGCAGTTCTGAAAGCCTCTCTCCCTTTCTGGAAAGGGCTTATTATTAGATGGAATATGGGTTTTCACAGAGACAGAAATGGCAGAATGAATTAAGAAGTCCTTGAGAAAAATTATAGTAAGGGAAATGTTTTGGAGACCAGCCTACATAAAGTATGGGTTACTAGTCCAAAGAACTAAGCCTGAAGTATGTATTCTGCTGCCATGCTGCTGCTGTAGTTTGATGGGAACAATGGAATTTCCTACTCAGCTTATCAGGCTGGCCTCCCGTCTTATAGAGGGTGGACTGCAAATCATCAATGTGAGGGAGAGAGAGTGGATTACAAATGGACAGAATACTTGAAATCTCATAAATTCTAGAATGGTCACTATGCCTGTGTGTGAAGCCCTGGGTCATTGGGACTGAGGGCTCTCCTACTGTGTGTGCTTGGGGTCCTGACACAGCCAGAAATGATGACTCCTGTGCTCTGGAACAGGCTGCTTTCCCTCTCAGAAATAGGAATAAGCTTGGGGTACAGATTAGGGATACAGAGACAGAAATGCATCTTTGGCATTATGTATGGTATCAATCACCAGCTGACAAGCTGCTTAATAGGATGCCGTTAATGAGCAGTAGAAATGTCAGTGCTTCTAAAGCCACTGTCACTGTTCCTTATCTCTGCTTTTCACAGATCAGCTAGTTGGGATCTTCTTGAAAAATATATTTAACTTTCCTCTGTTTCAAATCCTTCTCAACAGAAAAAATAAACTGTGTTAATTACCTCTCTGAGGGGATATTTTTAAAACCTAATTAAAGAAACATTTAGATCATCCTTTAAAATGTGCTGGATGATTATGCTTACACTAGTCTTCTTTTTATATATCCTAAGGGACTCTTCAGACATGTGCATAAATCACTCAACAAGCAAGTGTGTAGGGAGAGTTTACTGTATGGTTAGTACAGAGGTTGAGTTATTAGAACCAGTCCCATGGAAGGCAGACTAGTGCACTGTGGTGATGCTTTTTCCTATGATTTCTTTCCCCTATACATTTATAGGCTTATAAGGATTCTCTAAAAGAAGAAGAAAATCGAAAATTGCAAAAGATGAAAGAGGAACAACATCAGAAGGTATTCACAGGGCCCTGTTAATCATTGCTAATTATTTGCTTGTGGAGCTAGAGAATTTTGAAGGGTTTCTGAACAGAAATATTTACATGCATGAAAATCCTGAAAAAAAAATAACACATTAAAAGTAAAAGGTGAGATTTGGGTGTGCTTTATTAAGAGTTTGGAGGGGCGTGGTGGCCCTTTCTGGCCAGCCTTTCGTGGTCCTTGGCCTCAGGGAGCTGTAGTGTGTCTGCTGTAGTCGGCAGCTTCCCCAGCAGTTCATGGAGAACATGAGAGAATGCTTGTGAACTTCTGATTTACAAAGTATAATTAATGTCACTGCCATTTTTTAAACCAAAGATATTTGAAATTACAAATAGTTTATGGGGAATATTATAATGCATAACAAAGTAGGCACACAAAGTTATGAAACTGGCATAAATACTCACCTAAAAATACACATATAATAAAACACAAAGATACTCTTCACATGTATAAAAATATGTGAAGCATTCCAAATGTTCTGAGCAGTAGAAGTTAGTGAAATGAATGCAGACCCTCCTAAGAAAAGTGCTTAAAGGGATCCTCATTAGAATATAACCTTTCTGGTTTGGTACTAGAAGCTTTCAATATTGTGACTTAATGGTCATACCCACATTTGGTACTTAGGCTCAGCCAGTGCCAGAAGCAACTCAAGCATAGGATGAGAACAGCAAAGACCAGTAGTTAGTTAGCTCCAGGCCACTTCAATACAGATGCTTTAAAGAAGCAAAACAAAGTATTCGGCCCAGTTGGTCACCTTTGTCTTCCTCATCATTATTTTCTGACTTTTCCTCTTGGTGGTTGATAAATCCTTTTGGTCATTCCTTCTAAAATACCTCTCAAATCTGTTTCTTTGATTATACAATTGCCTCAAGTTCTAACTCTCTTTTGATTCCCTTGATTTGGTTTGGTTTTTATTTTTGTTTTTTTCCTATGCCTTTGCCACACACTGTAATTTGTTATAGAAATTGTGTGTAAACATCACATTATGAAATGGACTATATATACTAATCATTGTTGTATCATCTGACCCTTTTGAGTGCTACCTCCCTCTCAACAGTGGTCAACCCCTACTCATTCATAGTTTCATCCAGCATACAGTATACGTGGTTGTGTCACTGAGCTGTTTTGTGCATAATAGGTAGTAATTGAATCATAGAAGGGAATAATGTAAGTTGTAGATTTAGTTGTTAAGGTACCATGTAAGCAATGAAGAAACCAAAAAACACTTTCATTCCTTGGTGTTTTTCTTAAAAACAAGTATCTTTTTCTTTTGACAAAGGCTTCATATTGAAATTCACAATTAAATGAACAATATTATAGTAAGATTCTAGTAATTAGGAAGTAGAAGCTAAGTCTGCTACATACTCATGTTGTATTTTTAATAATGTCAAATGACATCTAAGTATTAATTTGTTTCTGTGACTTTTTAACTTCATATCATGTCCTGAAGTACTTAGATATGGAGGAGAATGTTGTGAAGTCATTGTAGATCTGATTTATTTAAAAATAACTTCTAGGAAATTTTAAATAGTACTTTATAGAGTATAGCATATATATTTGGAATATGAAAACCATTAGTAGAACATTTCACAAAGAGAATGCTCAACAGATTAGAAAATCAGATCTGGCATTTAATTTTCAGGTTGAACTGTTATTTTAAACAGTGAAAATTAAGCTTTTTATGTCTTAATCCTGTTTTTCTTTAGGAGTTAGACAAATATTGAAACATACATATTTTCTGGTTATTGATTGAGCATATTCTTTTACATAAATTATTTCCCTTACTGTAGCTTTCAGTTAAAATGAATAACCTTGGTACATAGATAATTCCATCATTAGGGAGTCTAGTAACAGCAGAATAAATAAGAACATTTACCTTATTTTTTGCTTCTGTCCCTTTCTGTTCAAGCTGTTGTTGGAAAACGTTGCCTGATTCATAGAGTCTGTCATTCCTTATCACTTTAATGATTTAGTAAGAAAACAAGAAAGATCATGTTTATGGTAAGAAGATACAGAAAAACAGAAAAACAACACATATCATTGTGTCCGTTCATGTATTCATTTTATTCATTCAACAAATATTTTTTGAATTCCTGCTATGGGGTAATTTGTGAGTAGATAATCTAGGTTAAATTGAGATGACAGCACATTTATTTTGCTGTCTGTGTTGCTGACTTTCACATTCTTTCATTACTCTGGTCTTTGGGAACTGTAGGTTCTTCCTTAAGGTTAACCTTTCAGTATTTATATTTGTTTCAGTTCCCTCTTCTTCTAGACGTTTATTTAGAATTCCCTTTCTCCCCCTATACTTTCAGTGTATTCTTCTCCAAATATTTTTTTTGTTGTTTACAAATATGCTCACTTTTGCCATTCTAAAATAAACAAACCAACTAACCCCTTCCTTGATTCTGTTGTCCTCAAATCTTTCACCTTTTCCACATCTACCGCCCCCACCCCACCCCCTCCAAAAAGACACAGGTAATCTTACTGTTATCACATGTTTATTACCCACTTCATCCTTAATTCCTATGTTCTGGTTTACATTCACAAATGCTCTTTTGAAACTGCCCTCTAAAGGTAAAATCTCTTCTGAACATTCAGTTCAGTGGTCTTTTTGCAATCCCTATCTTCCTGTGACTCTGTAACATTATTCAACACCATTTTAAAGCTTTCCTTTTCTGGCTTTTATTTATTTATTCATTTATTTTTACTGTATTAGCCTGGCTGATCTATCTCAGAGTAAACTATCACAGTATTCATCCATCTGTCCATCTGTCTGTCCCTTTATTCCATACAAACATGTATTGAACTCTGTGTGCTGAGCCTGTGCCAGACGTTGGAGCTTCAACATATGTTCTGTTTACATTTTCTCTCCTCCCATCTCTCTTCTTCTTCTCCCCCTTGTAAGAAAGCTCAGTGTTTTTGTTTTTAATCTTGTATGATCTTTGGCCCATTTAATCTCAAAATACATATCTCACTTAGGGGAAATTTCTATCTTCCTTTTATATTTTTTCCTCTGTATTATCTTTGCTCTCCATTTCTGGGATATGTATCAGATGGATTTTGGAAATTTGAGATCTGTTCTTTGTATCTCTTCGTTGTTTTCCTTATGTTTCCTGTCTCTCTGGCCTTTTTCATTGCACTCTGGGAGAAACCTTTAGCTAGATCATGCTGCTCACTAATTTATTTCATACATTTCTCTTCTGTTTATTTGGCACCTGTGTTGAATTTGTTTATTTACCAAGATTGCTCACCTACTTTTTCATAGCAATATTATGCTTCATAAGTGCAGTGTTCTTTCTGATCTTTTCATTGATGGTACTTCCGCAAACATTAAAGTTTTCTGTTTACTATTTAACTGTACTTTTCTTTCCATTTAAAATTTTTTCTCCCATAGTTTTCTTTCTCACATATATGATTCTTGCTTATCTGATGTTTCTTGGGGCATGCTGCCAAGTGAGGAATACAGGAGCTTGTCTTCAGGGTGTGGTAACCTTTCTCCTGTCATCAGTAGGTACCTGGGACATTCTCCTGCACCCAGATGTATCTCCTCCCTCCGCTGTTTACCCGGTGGTCTATGTCACTGGTGTCTAGGTGTAGTGTATGTGTGGGAGGGGAAAGGGCCCATGCCAACCTGCTCTCAGTGCGGTTCTCCAACTGACCTTCTTCACGATCACCTCAGTAGTCCCTCCTGGAGCTCCTGTAGATGCACAGCTAATTTAGTTCCAGTTTATCCTGTACATTTGTTTCCCTATATATAATTCAGTTAGTCTCTTTTCTACCTTTCAGGAATTTTTTAAAAATCTGGTAGACTGATGGCAGTGACTGATTTTCCATGGCTATTGATTCTTTATCATCATTTGAAAAGTAAAAACAAGCCAAAAAATAAGAAAATAGTCAATTTTCTCTGTCACCCAGTAGCTTATTATAGAACACATGAATTATGATAGACTTTTAAGGAGAATGTGTGCAAAACTGTACTCTGAGACACTGTTCTCAGGAAAGGAAAATATAACTTTAAAATCCAACCAGTACTAAAAAACCAGTAAGTATCCAGTCTAAGAATTTAGAACAAGACCAAAAAATGATACTAAAGGAAGTAATTAAGATAACAACAAAAATTAATAACAACTTCAAGAAAAGCTGCTATAAAAATCCAACAGCTTGTTCTTTGATAAGGTCAGCAGAACAAACAAATCTCTGGCAAGTCTAGTCAGTAAGAGATTAGTAAAAGTGCAAATACACAACAACAGAAATGAGGGTCCAGACCCACGATTTGGAAAGGATTAAGCTTATATTGCTATAGATAGTACTATGCTAATAAATTGAATATGTGGATTAAATAAATGATTTTATAAGAAAGTATACAACTCTAAACATTATTCTTGTCTTTATGTATTTTAATTCTTTGAGAATGCAAGTGATTTCTAATTTTACAGGAAGGTTCATTGAATTTTTAAGAAACATATTTTTTTTACCCTATGTTTTACAAATTGTTTCAGAGCAAGGAAAGAGATGAAATGACCTAGAATTAATATTATTTATTATATCCATGGTGTCACAATCTGATAAAGGGAGTACACACAAATGCATAAATTCATACAGATTAACATCTAAAAGAAAATTCTAGTTAATGGGATTTTTCCCTTAAATAATTTACCAAGACAAAGTAAGGTTTATTCTAGGAATGCAAAGGTAATTAGCTATATATTGTAACTTTTTGTGTCCTATCACTGCAATAGGATAGGTCATGAGAGGAAAACCATGTGAATACCTCTTGAGTTGAAAAAAAAAGCATCAATAAAGTTTAATTAATTTTAAAAAACTATAGTGAACTAGAAATCAGATTTTTTTTAATACTCAGTGGTGAAATAATTAGAAGACCAAACCATAGAAGGATATCTGTAACTCCTACCACCAACCAGGATTGTTCTGGAAATTCTGACCCTAGTGCTAGTCAGAATTATAAATAACTAGTCAAAGTTATTTAATGGAAAACTTGGGAATTGTTTTAGCCAATTTGATAAGGCAAAAATAAAGGGAGCCTTTCTAATTATTAGAAATCAGTAAAATTATTATTTATGGATGTGAACAATTGGCCTATGCATGCCAAGAAAATCAACTGGAGAATAATTAGAATAAATGGAGCTAAATAAGAGAGAGTTGGTTATAAAACATATATAGTAATCCAAAACTTTCTCAAATGTCAGCAAAAATTAATTAGAAAATACAATGGGATTAAAAGGTTTCTTCAAAAAG
Source organism: Manis javanica (assembly GCF_040802235.1). Lineage (NCBI taxonomy): Eukaryota > Metazoa > Chordata > Mammalia > Pholidota > Manidae > Manis > Manis javanica. The sequence continues at coordinate 52,646,247 of NC_133164.1, read as the reverse complement.
AAACTATGTAAAAAATTGCTTAATCTCCATCCTAAAAACAAGAAACAAAACTTCTCTGTTAGCCATAAGTGTCAAGTTGAATGAAGTAGGGTGGATGGTACTTCAACATGGTAAAATCCAATTGTGTAGTAACTACAATTTTATCTAAACTAATTTGTGAGTGTGCAATTCCAATAAAAATTTCAGTGGCATTTGAAGTAGTTTGAAAAATGATTTTTACATTTCAACTGGGAGAATAATCATAAGATTAAATGGGAAGCTTTAACAACAATATGGATAATAATTGTTTGCTGGGGTGAGGAGAACTTATAATATTAGCTGTTAAAAAATACTTCCGTCTCCCATGTACTGCTGCTGGTGAGATCTGAACCAAATTTGATGTTGACAGTATCAAATTCTGAAGAGTTTCCCAAAGGTACAAGTTTTAGTATTACATTTCCCAGATGTAAAAGATACACATTTATTCTAAGGAAATAATCAGAAATGCACACCAGATGTATACACAAGGTTGTTTATTTTTAAAATATTGATGGAAAGTTTGAAACAATTTGTTCAGTGATAGAGGATTTGAAGGTTTTGAAATCTGGAATACTGTGCAGCAGTTACCATGTTTTGGTGCCATAGGTATGTGCTTGTCTATATGAAAATGAGAAAATAAAGATGATAAGATAGACTCTGGATGAGTGTTGAAACCTGTGTCTTCTTATTGTACTTTGTGCAAATGACTTTCTAAGTCTCATCTCTTATGTATGATGGTGCTGTTATTTAGTTCATGATATTGTTTCTAGGATCAAATGAAAGAAAGCATGTGGGAAATTTATCCTAATGCCTGGCATATGGTAAGCCTGCAAATGTGATGCAAGATGTGGGTAAATTACAATCTTATATGTGTAAATAAGAAATGAAAGAAATATCATAACCTGTTAAAGGAGCTTATCCCTGGGTAGAGAGTTTTTAATGAGTGAGTATTATGTTTTCCTTTATAGTTGCCATACTTTCTGCATTTTCCACTGTGAAAAAGTAACTTTTATGAGAAAAATTATTTTTTAAAAAATTGGAAGAAGGGTGATAGGAAATATTTCTGGCTGGAAGATACAGAGCTGTATGATTCCATTATTGTAGCTGCAAGTCCATCTTCTTCATATTAAAATGCTAAAATTAACAATAACTAGGAAAAGGGGAGTACACATTATTAATCCTATTTTTTGATTCTCCAAATACTAATTCCTCAAATACTAATGAAGTAAATTCATTAACATTTACTTCTTTTGCTTTGGTTAGTCTCTTAAATTTTTGAGGTAGTTCCTACTTGATCTCATAGCTAAGGCCATCTTTGTCCTTCTGGGCAACATGAGAAGCCACAGAGCCAGGACTTCTCTAAACTGCCCCCTCGGCGCCAAGCTCTTCCCCTGGGTAAACATATGCATAGGAAGCGATTCCATGATTGCTGTGGCAGCACCTGTTCTCCCCCCATCTTCTTCCTCTTGAGCTGAGAGGACATCCTCTCCTGGGAGAAGCTGGACCCATCCAGGCGATGGCACGGCACTTTAATGCTTACATAGAGCAGTCAGGCAGAACCGCATCACAACATGCCTCGCTGGGACTGAGACATGAGTTTTAAATGACCCTGTGCTAAATCTTCGCTTACTGCACTGATGCCTTCATTCCCTCCCAGCAGGTTTCACAAGTGTCCAGCCTCTCACATACCTGTCCGTTGTATAGTTGACCCTTTAACAGATTGGACCACAGAGAAGTGATTTCTGCAGCCTCTAGCATGAAATGGTGACCCCTTTCTTGCTGTGTGCCTGGGCCCCAGCATGGATCATGGGACTACTCTGCAGCTCCCCAGCCCAGCAGCCTCTCCTGTGGCCAGAGCACCCCGACAGGACAACACATGGGAGGTGGTGCCCTTTGCATGCTGTTCTCATGGTCCACACACCACATGTCCAGTGTTTATGGAAGGTTCAGCTCTTGGCACCTCCAAGATGAAATTGTGTTTATTGTATTCCTTAAGTACCCTCTTGGTATAGAGAGTTCTGTCTGAATGGGGGGCCAGGTACAGTTAAAGCAGTGAGCAGCACTCCTTCCTCAGAGCCATTATGGATATGTTTACAATGTCAAACAAAGTGTGGAACAATGTATATATATTACTCAGGAGCATTTTCTCTCGTTTCTCTTACTTGCACCCCTTCCTTCATGTTCCCATGTCATGTTGCTTGAACTTGTGTTCAGTAGTGCATATCTTTCTGCTTTATATCACAGTTTCTGGGTCTGTGTCCCTCATTAAACTGTGATGTCCTTCAGGGTGGCACTGAGTCTATTTGCATCTGTACCTCCAACACGAATCCAGGTGTCTGAAAAATAGTGCTTAACAAAGACGTATTGAGTGGGTCAGGACTTGACAGTGTCTTGGATGCTGTGCATCACGTCCCTCCTGCTTAGAACATTTTGATTTTCTTAATGTTTAAAGCTCAGTGCTTGGAAGAACTTACTTTGTATCTGTCCAACTGGATATTGCACTTCTATATGAGAGCCCAGTAAATGAACCAAGAATATGCTTATAAGGCATGCAGATGAATCCTCAGTGGCTGTCAGTTCAGCAGAACAAATTAATTAGTTGAAATTATCCTTCATGGTACTAATGGAAAACCAACCTCTCCTTAGTAAATATGCTTTGCTAGTTACAGAATAATGCTCCTGAGTGCAGTGGTGCCAGAACCTTCCCATCTACCATCTGGAGCGCGTTCCGCATGGTGATGCTCATCAGCTCCTGTCCCCGTTTCCCTCCTGCTCTGTGTTTTTTCCTGTCCCCTGTTCTTGCCTCTGTAACAGGACAATGCATGTTACTCTCTTCTTAGCTTCTTTTCTTCCTCCCTGACAGTTCTTGGCTTCCTTCCTAATGTAGTGTTTTGCTCTTTTCATCTTCATGTATTAAAAACTGTATGTTCATCAGGATTTTTAAATAATGTAAAGCCTAAGGAAACAGAAACGGTCTCCTATACAGATAAACCTCTGTTGCTGATGGGGGGAATATGAAGAACTAATATATATACATGGTTCAAAAGTTTGAAAACAAAAACTATATATGATGTTAAATCTTCCTATACTCCCATCGACCTACCATGTCTCTCTTCTTTGTGACAATAACAGTTAACATTTTGGAGTATGTTTTTCTATAAAAACATTTTTAGTATGATACATACCAGTATATAAAAGTTGAAATGGATATATGTATTTCTTTTCTATTTGCATGGAACAGTCTCAAGAAAACTTCCCTAGATCTATTTTATTTTTTGGTATCATTAATATACAATCTCATGAGCAACACTGTGGTTACTAGATTCCCCCCATTATCAAGTCCTCACCATATACCCCATTACAGTCTCTGTCCATCAGTGTAGTAGTAAGATGCTGTACTCACAGCTTTTCTCTGTGCTACACTGCCTTCCCTGTGCTTCCCGCCATGTTATGTGTGCTAATCATAATGCCCCTTATTCCCCTTCTCCCTCCCTTCCCACCCACCCATCCTCCCCAGTCCCTTTCCCTTTGGCAACTGTTAGTCCATTCTTGGGTTTTGTGAGTCTGCTGCTGTTTTGTTCCTTCACTTTTTGCTTTGTTCTTAGGCTCCACAGATGAGTGAAATCATTTGGTACTTGTCTTTCTCCGCCTGGCTTATTTCACTGAGCATACTACCCTCTAACTCCATCCATGTTGTTGCAAATGGTAGGATTCGTTTCCTTCTTATGGCTGAATAATACTCCATTGTGTATATGTACCACATCTTCTTATCCATTCATCTACTGATGGACACTTAGGTTGCTTCCATTTCTTTGATATTGTAAATAGTGCTGTGATAAACACAGGGGTGCATGTGTCTTTTTCAAACTGGGCTGCTGCATTCTTAGGGTGAATTCCTGGGTCAATTGGTGTTTCTATTTTTACTTTTTTGAGGAAGCTCCATACTGCTTTCCACAATGGTTGAACTAATGTACATTCTCACTAGCAGTGTAGGAGGGTTCCCCTTTCTCCACATCTTCTCCAGCATTTGTTGTTCCTAGTCTTTTCTATGTTGGCCAACCTAACTAGTGTGAGGTGATATCTCATTGTAGTTTTAATTTACATTTCCCTGATAATTAGTGATGTGGAGCATCTTTTCATGTGCCTGTTGGCCATCTGAATTTCTTCTTTGGAGAAGTGTCTGTTCATATCCTTTGCCCATTTTTAAAAAATTTTTTATTAAGGTATTATTGATATACACTCTTATGAATGTTTCACATGAAAAAACAATGTGGTTACTACATTTACCCATATTATCAAGTCCCCACCCATACCCCAGTGCAGTCACTCTCCATCAGTGCAGCAAGATGTCACAGATTCACTATTTGCCTTCTCTGTGCTACACTGTTTTCCCTGTGACACCCCACACCATGTGTACTAAACATAATACCCATCAGTCCCCTTCTCCTTCCCTCCCCACCCACCCTCCCACACCCCTCCTGTTTGGTAACGGCTAGTTCCTTCTTGGAGTCTCTGAGTCTGCTGCTATTTTGTTCCTTCAGTTTTGCTTCATTGTTATACTCCACAAATGAGGGAAATCATTTGGCACTTGTCTTTCTCTGCCTGGCTTATTTCATTGAGCATAATGTCCTCCAGCTCCATCCATGTTGTTGCAAATGGCAGGATTTGTTTCTTTCTTATGGCTGAATAGTATTCCATTGTGTATATGTACCGCCTCTTCTTTATCCATTCATCTACTGATGGACACTTAGGTTGCTTCCATATCTTGGCTATTGTAAAAAGTACTGTGATAAGCATAGGGGTGCATATGTCTTTTTGAATCTGAGAAGTTGTATGGGTAAATTACAAGGAGTGGGATTCCTGGGTCAAATGGCATTTCCATTTTTGGTTTTTTGAGGAACCTCCATATTGCTTTCCACAATGGTTGAACTAGCTTACATTCCCACCAGCTAGGAGGGTTCCCCTTTCTCCGCATCCTCGCCAGCATTTGTTTTTCTTAGTCTTTTTGATGCTGGCCATCCTTACTGGTGTGAGGTGATATCTCATTGTGGTTTTAATTTGCATTTCCCTGATGATTAGTGATGTGGAGCATCTTTTCATGTGTCTGCTGGCCATCTGAATTTCTTCTTTGGAGAACTGTCTCTTCATATCCTCTACCCATTTTTTAAACGGGTTATTTGCTTTTTGGGTGTTGAGGAGTGTGAGCTCTTTGTATATTTTGGATGTCAACCCCTTATCAGATATGCCATTTATGACCATATTCTTCTATACTGTAGAGTGCCTTTTTGTTTGCTGATGGTTTTCTTTGCTGTGACAAAGCTTTTTAACATGATGTAGTCCCATTTGTTCATTTTTTATTTTGTTTCCCCTTCCTGAGGAGATATGTTCAGGAAAAAGTTGCTCATGTTTATATTCAATATATTTTTGCCTATGTTTTCCTCTAAGAGTTTTATGGTTTCATGATTACATTCAGGTCTTTGATCCATTTTGAGTTTGTTTTTTTGTATGGGGTTAGACAATAATCCAGTTTCATTTTCTTGTATGTAGCTGTCCAGATTTGCCAACATATGTTATCCAGTTTGTTAGCATATAGTTTTTCACAGTATCCTCTAATAATTTGTTGTATTTATGTAGTGTCCATAGTGATTTTTCCTTTCTCGTTTCTGATTCTGTTGATGTGTGTAGACTCTCTTTTTTTCTTGATAAGTCTGGCTAGGGGTTTATCTATTTTGTTTATTTTCTCAAAGAACCACCTCCTGCTTTCATTGATTCTTTCTATTGTTTTATTATTCTTCATTTTATTTATTTATGCTCTGATCTTTCTTCTACTGACTTTGGGCGTCATTTGTTCTTCTTTTTCTAGTTTCATTAATTGTGAGCTTAGACTATTCATTTGAAATTGTTCTTCTTTCCTGAGGTCAACCTGTATTGAAGTATTCTTCCCTCTTAGCATGGCCTTCATTGCGTCCCACAGATTTTGTGGTGTTGAATTATTGTTGTCATTTGTCTCCATATATTGCTTGATCTCTGTTTTTATTTAGTCATTGATCCATTGATTATTTAGGAGGATATTATTAAGACTCCATGTGTTTGTTGGCTTTTTCATTTTCATTGTGTAATTTATTTCTAGTTTCATACCTTGGTGATCTGAGAAGCTGGCTGGTTGAAAAAAAAATTTCAATCTTTTTAAAGTTACTGACGCTCTTTTTGTGGCCTAGTATATGATCTGTTCTTGCAAATGTTCCATTTGCACTTGAGAAGAATGTATATCCTGTTGCTTTTGGATGGAGTGTTCTGTAGATGTTCATTAGGTCCATCTGTTCTAGTACATTTTTCAGTGCCTCTGTGTCCTTACTTATTTTCTGTCTGGTTGATCTGTCTTTTGGAGTGAGTGGTGTGTTAAAGTCTCCTAAAATGAATGCATTGCATTCTATTTCCCCCTTTAATTATGTTAGTATTTGTTTCACATATGTAGGTGCTCCTGTGTTGGGTACATAGATATTTATAATAGTTATATTCTTTTGTTAGACTGACACCTTTATAATGTGCTTCTTTGTCTCTTGTTACTTTCTGTGTTTTGAAGTCTATTTTGTCTGATACAAGTACTGCAACTCCTGCTTTTTTCTCCCTATTAGTTGCATGAAATATCTTTTTCCATCCCTTTACTTTCAGTCTGTGTATGTCTTTCAGTTTGAAGTGAGTCTCTGGTAGGCAGCATATAGACAGGTCTTGTTTTTTATCCATTCAGTGACTCTGTGTCTTTTGATTGGTGCATTCAGACCATTTAAATTTAGGGTGATTATCAATAGGCATGTACTTATTGCCATTGCAGGCTTTAGATTTGTGGTTATCAAAGGTTCAAGGGTAATTCCTTTACTATCTAATGGTCTAATTTAACTCACTTAGTATGCTATTACCAACACAACCCAAAGGTTCTTTTTGTTTTCTCCTTTTTCTTCCTCCTTCATTCTTTATGTATTAGATGTCATATTCTATACTCTTTGTCTATTCCTTGATTGACTTTGAGGGTAGTTGATTTGATTTTGCATCTGCTTAGTAATTAATTGTTTTACTCTGCTGTGGTTTTATTTCCTCTGGTGACAGCTATTCAACCTTAGGAACACTTCAATCTATAGCAGTCCTTCCAAAATACACTATAGAGGTGATTTGTGGGAGGTAAATTCTCTCAGCTTTACTTATCTGAAAATTATTTAATCCCTCCTTCAAATTTAAATGATAATCTTGCCAGATAGAGTAATCTTGGTTCTAGGTCCTTCTGCTTCATTGCATTAAATATATCATGCCATTCTCTTCTGGCCTGTAAGGTTTCTGTTGAGAAATCTGATGATAGCCTGATGGGTTTTCCTTTGTATGTGACCTTTTTTGTCTCTCTAGCTGCTTTTAAAAGTCTCTCCTTATCCTTGATCTTTGCCATTTTAATTATTATATGTCTTGGTGTTGTCTTCCTTGGGTCCCTTGTGTTGGGAGATCTGTGCACCTCTACAGCCTGAGAGACTATCTCCTTCCTCTGACTGAGGAATTTTTCAGCAACTACCTCCTCAAAGATACTTTCTATCCCTTTCTCTTTCTCTTCTTCTTCTGGTATCCCTATAATGTGAATATTGTTCTGTTTGAACTGGTCACACAGTTCTCTCAATATTTTTTCTTTCTTAGAGATCCAGTTTTCTCTCTGTTCCTCAGCTTCTTTGTATTCCTCTTCTCTAATTTCTATTCCATTTACCATCTTCTTCTACTACATCTAATATGCTTTTAAATCCCTTCATTGTATGTTTCATTTCAGATATGGAATTTCTTAATGATTGACTCTCCATCCTAAATTTATCCCTGTGTTCTTGAAGATTTTTCTCTACCTCCAGGAGCATGTTTATGATTTTTATTTAGAACTCTTTTTCAGGAAGATTGGTGAGTTCAGTTTCATTTGGCTCTTTTTCTGGTATTTGTGAGAATTTTGTTTAAACCAGGTTCCTTTGACATTTCATATTTCTATGTGGCACCCTCTAGTGCACAGAAGCTCTAGTGTCTGGAGCTGCTCAGCCCCTTGAGTGATGTTGTGGGTTGCTGGGGAGTGGTACTGGTGCCTGGGGGGAGAAAAGAGCTGTTTCCTGCTTCCTGGCTGCAGTGCCTGTCTCCAGTGTCAGAACCAGTGGGCCAGCAAACAAGTGTAAGCCTCTGTGCTTTGTGTCTGTATCTACCATAGGTGGGGCCTCCCTCTGGCTGGCCTGACACCAGGGCAGGGACTGCTGGTTTGCGAGTTGGTACCAACAGGCCAGGACAAAGGTGCACCCTGCTGTGTATCACAGTGGGTGGCCTTGGAGCTAAGTAGCCAGCCAGGGGGATGGAGCACCTGAAGCTCCTCAACATTCTCAACCTGCTGGGCAGAGCACACCCAGACAACCTTGTCCACCTATCCCTTCTCCCGCACAGCAAGCTCTGTGTAAACCCAGCCCCTTCAGCAGCCCTCTCGCTGCTAGGAAGCCTCTCAGGCCACCAGCCTTTCCTTTGTCCCAGAGCAGCTGGATGTGGATCCCTGTCCTCCACAAATGGCTGGAATCTCAGTCTCTCCAGGTATTCCACCTGTCTTAGCTTTCCAACCCCTCTATCTCCAGAGCACCAATCAATGTAGGTTTGTGCTCCCAAAGTTTATCTCCAGGGCTGGTGTTCAGCAGTCCTAGGCTTCCACCCCCTCCTCACTCCATTTCTCTTCCTCCTGCTGATGAGCTGGGGTGGGTCCTGCTGAATCAAGGCTTTGTAACCCTCTTTCATGAGGTCTACTCTGTTCTCCAGGTGTATGCAGTCTCGTGAAGCCTTCTTGCCTGTTGTTCTTTTAGCATTAGTTGTATTAATTATATTTTTGTAATATATGTGGTTTTGGGAGGAGTTCTCTGTCTCATCTCTCATGCCACCATCTTGAATCTCCTGCTCTGAATCTTTTATCAGTCAGTGTATCTTGGTGATCTTTCCACAGGCCCCTCCTCTTCTCTCCCATCTACCTTACTCCTGGTAACTGTTGCATAGTATTCCATTGTGTGGATGGTCTAACTTATGATGTCATTTCCTTATAAGCATTAAGACTTTCTTTTGAATTTTGCTGTTTCAGTAAACAACTATAACTCTCCTTAGATATTTGTTTGAGCACTTCTGCAAAGGATGTATGTGTTCTCCACATTGATAGTTATTGCTACATTGTCCTCCAAAAGCTAAATTAGTTTTCTCTAATTTAGACTTTCCACTGAAGTTCTTGAACTTACATGGTTCTCTCTCAAACTTTGTAGTTTTTGCCAATATGATAGAAAAAAACATCATCTCATTGTTCTGATTTATATTTCTTTGATTATGTGTAAATATGATGACATTTGAATTTACAGGCAGTCTATAATTTATCTGCAAATTTCCTCGTCTTATCATTTGGTCCTTTTTCTGCTTGGTGGTATTTTTTTCCCTTACTGGTTTACTGATCATTAACTGCCTCCTCAGGCCTTCCCTGAGTCACTGTCTATAGTAACAGAGCCACTGAGCCAGCCTCTCGTTAGTTTTGGATTATCATTGGATATTTTTCTTACTTTTTTATAGGTTTCCTTTTTTCTAGAATATATAAACTCTTAAGGAGTAAGGATCTCATCTTCTTGCTCATTATTGTACCCCATCACATAGACCCAAGCCATAAAAAGCACTCAGATATTGTTGACAGGATAAAAGAATAATCAAACTAGCCTATGTGTGTCACAAAAAAATTTTAAGTTGTTTTTTTCTGATTTTGTTTAGAGTATATTTCCCAGTGAAAGCTTTGGATTTTTATGCAGCCAAGTTTACCAGTCTTTTTCTGTTATGATTTCTGGACCTTCCTCACTCCAAGTTTTTAAATAAGTTTGCTCATACCTCTTGAAAACTTTTATGGTTCCATCTTTCAGGTTCAAATCTAAGACCAACATAAAATTTATTTTGATAAAAAACATTAAGGATCTAGCTTTAATTTTTCTTAACAATAGTTGGCTAGTCTTCCATCATTCCCTGAACCATCCCTCCTGCATGTTTTCAACACACAGCTTTGTGGTGAGCTGCATTTCCATGGATTCAGTCTTTTCCTGGACTCAGTCAATTTGTTTTAATTACTATAATTTCAGTTTTAATATTTGGTGAAGTTGGTTCTCCCTCATTTTTTTCTTTTTTTAAAGTAATTTTTTCATAGCTATGATTGCATATTTATTTTTTCCAGATAAAGTTCATGCATTTTGCCAAGGCTGAAAAAATTGTTTTAAAGAAATATGTAATAATGCACATATGTATATGTGTATATATATATGTGTGTGTGTGTATAATGTCTTTTATAGTGTCTCATGTCTAAAACTGATGAGAGTTTAATTTGTTCATAGTTTATGTTATTAAACTTAAGATGGGCTAGATATCAGAAGTTGCTTAGGTTAGATATGTTCCTCTAGAATGTTTGAGTGTAAGTGGGTCCTATAAGTTCTCGATGTGGCTGTTTATACTTAAGCATGATAAGACCTGTTATCCTTAATCTTAACTGCCTATTTGGATGCATTTTGTAGGACATTAGGTATAAGAAAATCTAAGCTCTAGTCTTTATTTTACTATTAATGAGCTGTTTGGTACCTGACAAGTTGACTTAAACTGAGTTTTTGATCTTCTGTTCTCTCATCTGTAAACCAAGCATAACAATGCCCATTTGTTCAGCAAATAATACTTTATTTCCCAGCTCACCTTTGAGAATTGTTGGGAGGATCAAGTAACAGAATTCTAATGAAACTTTTGTTTGAAAACGTATGTTCTTCTGGGCAAACATTGCACTTTCAAAATAGTTCATTTGTTTAGGTCCTGTCTCTCTTTCCCCAAATCCCATTGAAAAGACAAGAAAAAAAAGTTTTTTGAAGGCAAAAGCCAGTAAGAACAAAAGAACAGACCAGGAGGCTGCAGAAAAGAAAAGATGTTAGCAAAATTCTGGAAGCTGGAAAGAAGAACAGGAAAAACCAGAGCTCATATACAAGAAGTAGTAAGGTGCAGGCTGAGCAGTCCTGCTGTAATTCAGTAGTTGTAAGCATCTCTACCTCTGAAGTTTATGGTTGAAGAGATGAGGATGAATCGGATGGACCCCTGGAGCCCCTCCCACACCACACTGAGAGTGGTGGTGTACTGGGAGGGCAGTTGGGATTGGGATAGAGGTATAATAAAGACATAAATCTTCCTCCATATTAGGAAATCAAAAGAACTTGTTCTTGGTGCTAGACAGAAATTGAAATTAAATAATGTGTTTTAGGGATTGATGAGTAATATATTTGGAATATCACAGCATAAGGAACCAGTCTTTTTATTTTGGGAACTGTCAGAAAGAAAGCCTTTGAATAAAGTTTGAGAAGGAAAATGTCAATCTGAACATTGAATTTATTTTATATTTTCTACCAAGGAAGTTTTAGGGTTGAAAAGGTATATGTGTTGGTATGTGTTTATCAAGATGTAACAGTATTGTCTCTACTAGGAAATCTCTGACTTAGGCCCTAATTTATGACCCAGGCCTAATAACCCTTTTCCTTCTGCCTTTTTCTGTCTTTGCAAAGGAGTTAAGACTCAGTCTGCCTCAAGGGAGGAAGTATTAGAGAAATCCTGGCAGCTTGTTCTTTGGTTTAATATTGTGAACTGAGTAACTGAGATTGGAAGCTGACTCTTCCAAGAAGATAATCAGAATGTCAGCAGCTAGAGATTCAGTTATGATAATGTGATCTCCTACTTGAAGAAAAGTGTCCCCTCCAGAGTACTGAGAGTATAGGAATAATACTCCAAGATGTATTAGAAGTAACTAGTTAATAATAGGCGAGTGATTATTCTCCAGGGTGGAGAATGTTTTACTAATGGAATTGCACTACAGAATTGAGTCCAGTATTTATTTGTAAGTTGCTATGTATAGGGGAAAGAAATGCTAGAGAAATACTAAGAAACAGTATTTTATGACAAACTAACTTGATTTGTTTTCCTTTGTAAGACAGGTGAGTTTGACTCATGTTCTGTTTCCCTCTGTGTATGTTGTGCCTGTTAGACTAATATCTTGAACATGCATGTTGGCTTTTTAATCTCAATAGTTTTACACTCACAGAGCTCTTGTTTGACTATGATGCAATTATTTTTGCTACCCAGTTATAGAGAAAAAAATTTCACATGGAAATGGTACTTACGTAAAAGTTTCAAAATGAAATGTCAGAAATGAAATACTGCCTAAGGTTAAATACGTAACTGATCTGGATGTCTTTTATATAACCACATTAATTGAAAGCCATATTTTAAATTTTTTATTATTCCTAGAATGAATTACTGGAATTTAAGCAACAGCAACAGGAGGAAGAAAGAACCAAAATCCACCAGGCGGAACACAGGAGGTATAAATGGCTAATAAAATAAGCATTTGTGGTTAAAGCAATCACCTTATAAAGTTTTTGCAATGTTTGAGGGAAACACTATAGCAATATTGAATGCAGCTCTAGAATCTCTATGCATTTTTAATCTTTATATTATTCGGGTGTAGTATGTATGTGAGGATGCACACTGCTGCATACACACATACGTACATACATATACATTCAGTGTCCATTTTTTATTGGACAGCTGGCATAAATTCACATTAGAAACCAGAATCATCCTCTCCAGCTATTTGCTTATTTAGGTTATAATTAATTTGCCTTCCACAGGACAAATCATGTTAATCCTTTAAGATGATGCTTTACCATTTGCAGACTACTTTAGAATAATTGAGCTTGCCTACATAGTGAGATACTAAAACTTGAATACAAAGGTCAGACGAAAACTACCATTAAAGTTATTTTATGCCGACTAACATATCACACAATTTACCTTAAAATAGAACCACTGAATAATTTTATTTGGTATAATTAATCTACAAATACATGAGGACCATTATGTTTACTAGATTCCCCCCATCACAAAGTCCCCCCAGCAAATCCCATTACAGTCACTGTCCATCAGCGTAGTAAGATGCTGTAGAATCACAATTTGTCTTCTCTGTGTTGCACAGCCCTCCCTGTACCCCCCATTATACATGCTAATTGTAAGGCCCCCTTTCTTTTTCCCTGCCCTTATCCCTCCCTTCCCACCCCTCCTGCCCAGTCCCTTTCCCTTTGGTAACTGTTAGTCCATTCTTGGGTTCTGTGATTCTTCTGCTGTTTTGTTCCTTCAGTTTTTCTTTGTTCTTATAGTCCACATATGAGTGAAATCATTTGGTACTTGTCTTTCTCTGCCTGGCTTATTTCACTGAGCATAATACCCTCTAGCTCCATCCATGTTGTTGCAAATGGTATGATTTGTTTTCTTCTTATGGCTGAATAATACTCCATTGTGTATATGTACCACATCTTCTTTATCCATTCATCTACTGATGGACACCTAGGTTGCTTCCTTTTCTTGGCTATTGTAAATAGTGCTGCGATAAACATAGGGGTGCATATGTCTTTCTCAAACTGGGCTCCTGCATTCTTAGGGTAAATTCCTAGGAGTGGAATTCCTGGGTCAAATGGTATTTCTATTTTGAGCTTTTTGAGGAACCTCCACACTGCTTTCCATAGTGGTTGAACTAATTTACATTCCCACCAGCAGTGTAGGAGGGTTCCCCTTTCTCCACAACCTCACCAACATTTGTTGTTGTTTGTCTTTTAGATGGTGGCGATCCTTACTGGTGTGAGGTGATATCTCATTGTGGTTTTAGTTTGCACTTCTCTGATGACTAGCGACATGGAGCATCTTTCATGTGTCTGTTGGCCATCTGAATTTCTTCTTTGGAGAAGTGTCTATTCAGCTCCTCTGCCCATTTTTTAATTGGATTTTTTGCTTTTTGTTCAAGTGCGTGAGCTCTTTATATTTTTTTGGATATCAACCCTTTATCGGATCTGTCATTTATGAATATATTCTCCCCTACTGTAGGATACCTTTTTGTCCTCTTGGTGGTGTCCTTTGCTGTAAAGAAGGTTTTCAGCTTGATATAGTCCCACTTGTTCATTTTTGCTTTTGTTTCCCTTGCCAGAGAGATATGCTCATGAAGAAGTCACTCATGTTTATGTCCAAGGGATTTTTGCCTATGTTTTTTTCTAAGAGTTTTATGGTTTCATGACTTACATTCAGGTCTTTGATCCATTTCGAATTTACTTTTGTGTATGGGATTCGTTTTTTTGTGTGTATTTCATTCATTTACATGTAGCTGTCCAGTTTTTTTTTTATGTATTTCATTCGTTTACATGTAGCTGTCCAGTTTTTCCAACACCAACTGTTGAAGAGGCTGTCATATCCCCCATTGTATGGCTCATTTATCATATATTAATTGACCATATATGTTTGGGTTAATGTCTGGAGTCTCTATTCTGTTCCACTGGTCTGTGGCTCTGTTCTTGTGCCAGTACCAAATTGTCTTGATTACTGTGGCTTTGTAGTAGAGCTTAAAGTTGGGAAAAGAGATGTCCCCTGCTTTATTCTTCCTTCTCAGGATTGCTTTGGCTATTCAGTGTCTTTTGTGGTTCCATATGACTTTTAAAACTATTTGTTCCAGTTCGTTGAAGAATGTTGTTTGTATTTTGATAGGCATTGCATTGAATCTGTTGATTGCTTTAGGCAGGATGGCCATTTTGACAATGTTAATTCTTCCTAGCCAAGAGCATGGGATGAGTTTCCATTTGTTAGTGTCCTCTTTAATTTCTCTTAAGAGTGTCTTATAGTTTTCAGGGTATAGGTCTTTCACTTCCTTGGTTAGGTTTATTCCTAGGTATTTTATTCTTTTTGATGCATTTGTGAATGGAATTGTTTTCCTTATTTCTCTTTCTGTTAATTCATCATTAGTGTACAGGAATGCAACAGATTTCTGTGTATTAATTTTGTATCCTGCAACTTTGCTGAATTCAGATATTAGTTCTAGTACTTTTGGAGTGGAGTCTTTGTGGAGTTTTTTATGTACAATTTCATGTCATCTGCAAATAGTGACAGTTTGACTTCCTCTTTATCAGTCTTGATGCCTTGTATTTCTTTGTTTTGTCTGATTGCCATGGCTAGGACCTCCAGTGCTATATTTAGTAGCAGTGGGGAGAGTGGGCATCCCTGTCTTGTTCCCGATCTTAGAGGAAAAGCATTCAGCTTCTCACTGTTAAGTATGATTTTGGCTGTTGAGGTGCTTGCCCTCTGTACCCATTATGTTAAGAGTTTTTATCATGAATGGATATTGAATTTTTTTGAATGCTTTTTCAGCATCTATGGAAATTATCATGTGGTTCTTGTCCTTCTTTTTGTTGATGTGGTAGATGATTTTGATGGATTTTCAAATATTGTGCCATCCTTGCATCCCTGAGATGAATCCCACTTGATCATGGTGTATGATCCTCTTGACGTATTTTTGAATTTGGTTTGCTAATATTTTGTTGAGTATTTTTGCATCTATAGTCATCACAGATATTGGTGTGTAATTTTCTTTTTTGGTGGGGTCTTTGCCAGGTTTTGGTATTAGGGTGATGCTGGCTTCATAGAATGAGTTTGGAAGTATTCGCTCCTCTTCTATTTATTGGAAAACTTTAAGGAGAATGGGTATTATGTCTTCTCTATATGTCTGATAAAATTCAGCGGTGAATCCATCTGGCTCACGGGTTTTGTTCTTGGGTAGTTTTTTTATTACCGCTTGAATTTCTTTGCTGGTAATTAGTCTGTTTAGATTTTCTGTTTCTTCCTTGGTCAGTCTTTGAAGGTTGTATTTTTCTAGGAAGTTGTACATTTCTTCTAGTTTTTCCAGCTTATAGATTTTCATAGTATTCTCTAATAATTTTTTGTATTTCTGTGGGGTCTGTTGTGATTTTTCCTTTCTCATTTCTGATTCTGTTGATGCATGTAGATTCTCTTTTTCTCTTAATAAGTTAGGCTAGTTTCCTTTTGGATTGTTCTTCCTTCTTTAGAAAGGCCTGGATTGCTATATACTTTCCTCTTAGAACTGCCTTCACTGCATCCCACAGAAGTTGGGGCTTTATGCTGTCAGTGTCATTTGTCTCTATATATTGCTTGATCTCTGTTTTAATTTGGTCATTGATCCATTGATTATTTAGAAGCATGTTGTTAAGCCTCCATGTGCTTCTTGGCCTTTTTGTTTTCTTTGTACAATTTGTTTCTAGTTTTATGACTTTGTAGTCTGAGAAGTTGGTTGGTAGAATTTCAATCTTTTTGAATTTACTGAGGGTCTTTTTGTGGCCTAGTATGTGATGTATTCTGGAGAATGTTCCATGTACACTTGAGAAGAATGTGTGTCCTACTGCTTTTGGGTGTAGAGTTCTGTTGATGTCTATTAGGTCCATCTGTTCTAGTGTGTTGTTCAGTGACTCTGTGTCCTTACTTATTTTCTGTATGATGAATCTGTCATTTGGAGTGAATGGTGTGTTAAAGTCTCCTAGAATGAATGCATTGCATTCTATTTCCTCCTTTAATTCTGTTAGTATTTGTTTCACATATGTTGGTGCTCCTGTATTGGATGCATATATATTTGTAATGGTTATATCCTCTTGTTGGGCTGACCCCTTTATCATTATGTAATTATGTTCTTCTTATTATCTTGATACTTTCTTTGTTTTGAAGTCCATTTTGTCTGATACCAGTATTTCCACAACTGCTTTTTTCTCCCTATTGTTTGCATAAAATATCTTTTTCCATCCCTTGACTTTTAGTCTGTGTATGTCTTTGGGTTTGAGGTGAGTCTCTTGTAAGCAGCATATAGATGGGTCTTGCTTTTTTATCCATTCTGTTACTCTGTGTCTTTTGATTGGTGCATTCAGTCCATTTACATTTAGGGTGATTATTGAAAGATATGAACTTATTGCCATTGCAGGCTTTAGATTTGTGGTTACCAAAGGTTCAAAGGTAGCTTCTTTACTATCTAACTGTCTAACTTAACTTGCTTATTAAGCTATTATAGCACAGTCTGATGATTGTTTATTTCTCTCCCTTCTTATTCCTCCTTCTCCATTCTTTATATGTTAGGTATTTTATTCTGTGTTCTTTTGTGTTTCCTTTGACTGCTTTTCTGAGTAGTTTATTTTATTTTTTCCCTTTAGTTAATATTTGATTGGTCTTCTTTCTTTGCAGTTATTTTATTTTCTCTGGGGACATCTATTTAGCCTTAGGAGTGCTTCCGTCTAGAGCAGTCCCTCTAAAATACGCTGTAGAGTTGGTTTGTGGGAGGCAAATTCCCTCAACTTTTGCTTGTCTGGGAATTGTTTAATCCCACCTTCATATTTAAATGATAATCATGCTGGATACAGTATTCTTGGTTCTAGGCCTTTCTGTTTCATTACATTAAATATATCATGCCATTCTCTTCTGGCCTGTAAGGTTTCTGTTGAGAAGTCTGATGATAGCCTGATGAGTTTTCCTTTGTAGGTGACCTTGTTTCTCTCTCTGGCTGCCTTTAATACTCTGTCCTTGCCTTTGATCTTTGCCATTTTAATTATTATATGTCTTGGTGTTGTCCTCCTTGGGTTCCTTCTGTTGGGAGTTCTTTGGGCCTCCATTGTCTGAGAGACTATTTCCTCCCCCAGTGTGGGGAAGTTTTCAGCAATTATTTCTTCAAAGACACTTTCTATCCCTTTTCCTCTCTTCTTCTGGTACCCCTATAATGTGAATATTGTTCTGTTTGGATTGGTCACACAGTTCTCTTAATATTGTTTCATTCCTGGAGATCCTTTTATCTCTCTCTGCCTCAGCTTCTCTGTATTCCTGTTCTCTAATTTCTATTCCATTAACGGCCTCTTGCACCTCATCCAGTCTGCTCTTAAGTCCTTTCAGAGATTCTTATTTCTCTATTCTCCCTGCCAACTTTATCCTTTGACTCTTGCATATTTCTCTGCATATCCATCAGCATGGTTATGACCTTTGTTTTTAATTCTTTTTTGGGGAGATTGGCTAAGTCTATCTCCCAGGCCCTCTCTTCCCCCTTTGTGTGATGCTGAGTTCTTGCAGATGTAGATGTAGTCTGGCTGTTGTACTGTATCCACTGGTCTCTCTTTTAGGAATAGTTGTATTTGTTGTATTTTCATATATATATATATATATGTGTGTTTTTAGGAGGAGATTTCCACTGAACTAGTCATGCTGCCATCTTGGCTCCTCCCTGAATAATTTTTAATAGTGTATATATGTACTCTCTGTCATATTCCTAATATCAGACATTGAGTACCCAGTGAAGTTTCATGTGGATGTTACACCAGTGCTAATGACCACCATACATATTGTCATTGCAGGATTTTCCTGGGGGACACTTGGGTTATTTGAGTTTATTGCAGTGTGCTTGAGTGTCTCAATGAAAGAATTTGATGTAAAGCCTTTCATAATTTAAAGGAGCAACCTCTTCTTTTGAAACAGAGTGGTTTCCTTTATATGTTTAGCCTTCCCACTGTCACTACTGTTATTTTTTAATTGTGGTACTTTCATTTTGTAATTGAGATTATAAAGGTGTTAAGGGAAGCTCTAGTCCTGCTGAGCTGTGAACTGTGGATGGGTACACATGTTCTTTTGAGTGGATGGTGCTGCTTCCATAGTCCAGTCAGAATAATTGAAAAATGCCAAATGTGTTCTTCTGCATAAATTTATGTGGTCTTCTCTGATTAAAAGGAAACATCAAAACTGATACACTGGTTAGGCTGTTGACTTGGGTAAGGGCTAACTATTACTGGCACCTACTTTTTTTTTTATTAAGCAGGTCATTAATTAGTTTAGTCTCTTAATGGTTTTTCTTATTTTCTCTTTAAAAGTCTTTCTTTTTAAAAAAGAACCCTGATGCTGTTTTTCTATAACAGTGGTTATTAGTAGTAGCCAGTTACTTCTCTGGTTATCTGAGGATTAATTGGATCATAAAGGTTTAAGCATCTTAAAGATAGCAATATGTCATATTAACAGGCCCCATTGCTAAGAAATTAATCTGCAACCAGCATCCAATAAAAACACTGGTTATTTGATTACAGGTGAAAAGATTACTTTTTTGTTATAGGAAACTTGGCCCTCATTCTTTAAGTTTGTTCCCATTCTGCTGAATACCTACATATTGGTGGAGCTATTTATTTTGTACACCTTATTTTCTCTTTCTATTGATTTTAGTTAAATGTAGATCCATATTTAATCCAAGAAGAAATATCTCTCAATAATCAACTCAGTAATAACTTTCAAAATCATTGATCAGGTCTCTAAACACATATTTTATGTTCTCAATCAGTTTTGGAAACAAGCTTATATGTGAATTGTTCTTTAGAGTTTACAGTGAGCTTTCCCACATTACCACATGAAAATACCTGTTCAGTAGCCTCTTAATTGATAGAATAGCTGTGTCCCTCCCTGCTGAGGGCAACCACACTAGCTGTGTAGTATGTGTGCATATGCCGTAAGTTGGGTTTTCTCCAGGGACATAATTTTATTGCAGTCAAAAAGACAACTTGCTTTCTGCTGTTTAGAAGTTCACATAGCAGAAAACTAAACCCTGAGTTTTATAATATAAAGCTATGGGATTCCTCACAAGCTTTTCCATGAGGATTCTAAATGACTCACCCTGATTGCACCTGAACCTTGATGCAGTGTAACTTTCTGAGTAGGGGGAGAAAGTTGAAAATCAAGAGAGGAAAGAGCATGGAGGTCAAGGACTTGAAAGGATCCAGGTCAGAAGCTAAAAAGTGGAATGAACTGACTTGATGTATTGAAACTTGAACCAACTTTAAATAATAGTTTTCATCCAAATTAACCCTTAGAAGAAAATTCAAAGCACTAGTGCGACAGCAATGAAATATATGTGCTTTCTAACACTGTACTTTTTTTCCTGCTGGAATTCTCAATAGGAACTGAGAAAAACCACCTCTTTGTTACCCCTGATCTCTGGTTGCCTCACTGTGCCCTTCTCTTAGGAATTGGTGCTCGAAAGTGAACTCATCACCTTGTGGATGTGACAAACCGTCAATCTTCAGTGTTTCAGTGAATTGAGAGCAGTGGGCGTGAACTGTTAGGCAGCCTGCAGTTGCCACCATTGGTGGCTTCATGATGCAGCTGCCATCATGGAAGCAAGCAGACCTGGGGCCATGTGCCTGGATGATACGTTCCTTTGCCTTTTGCATATCAGGGTACAGTCTGCAAAGGTTTTTTTTTCTGGGCACTGGGAATAGGTGTAAAAAAGCAGAGAAGGTACCTGACTGCATGGGAATTACCAACTTGGAGAAAGAAATAGAAGTCGATTTAAATGCAAGATTATTTCACACAGGAATACCTACCAGGAAGACCACACATCACAGGGTGATGTTAAGGGAGATATCAGAGGTGATCGTTCCTCAATGAATAGGTGACATCAGAGGACTAGAGCCAGACACATAGAGATCAGGGGCCAAGATATATACTTGGAGGTGCCCTATTAACAGGCATAGGAACAAATGCAAAGGCCATAGAGTGGGAATGTGACTGGACTTCCTAAGTCCTGAATGATTGTATTGTAGATGGTGAGGAAGAGAAGGATATGAAATGAGATGAAAGACAGGTAGGAGCCAGAAAATGCAAGATTTTGTAAGTCAGTGATTTTATTCTAAGACTCATGGAAAGTCATGGGAAGATTTTAAACAAAAGGAAGGTATGATCCTTTGTACAATGTAGTAAGGTGGTTGTGTGGTGAACAAATTACAGAGGGTGGGAGTGGAATCAGAAGCAAGGTGAAAAAGGGTAGTGTTTTGGACTCAAATGGTGGCTGTGGAAAGAGATGGGGTGATTTCAAGATTGTTGGTGGGTAGAGCCAACAAGACTTCTTAGAGGTTTGCATGTCAGGTAGGATGGACAGATGTGAGGGTAAGCCTGTTTTTGCTAATTGACAAAAGACTGGATTAGAAACAACCCCAGGTGTCTGGCCAGTCCAGAATACTGTAAGTTATGTTGTTTAAGGGGGCTCAGGATTGGCTTTCTCTTCCTTCATATTCAAGTCTCCAGCTCTGTAAAATTATTCAGTCTGCATGCTGAGAGGTCTAGAAAGGTGACATAAACATCAAACTCTGCAGGGAACCTGGCTGACCAGAATATGGCCCTTGGGTATATTTTATGGTGAAAGGAAAAAAGCTTTCTAATAACTGAGATGTAATCACTGCCTGGTAGGACTTGAAGTTGAGAAAACAGCAGCTACACAGGCCAGAGATCACAGTGGGTCAGTGTGCTGTGGGCATTTTAGCGCGTACTAAAATGGGCGAAAAAGGCCCACCCAGCCTCTGTCTCGGTCACCTAGCAGTCATTATCACCAAAGTTCACAAATCTCCCAAGTCATTGATGTATAGCACCCACCGTGGCCACATCCTGCTGATCTTCGTGACTGAAAAGGAGGCTAATGTGATTGGGTGCTGCCTACCTTTCCTTCCATATGAGTGTATTGAGAAGCTGCTGTGTACCAGGTACTGCGTTTCTGCCAAGAAACTTACAGTCTTAATGACACTTCCTCAATGATCTGCTGACCTTACAGGGCACCTCTTACAATGCTGTCTGCCCAGCCTCCACATCCCTGACTCCACTCAGCCATATATGAGCAATGAAGAGCATGGTATTGCCTTTAATTTACTTTTTTAGGTTGAAAATTATAATATGTAAACACAGGAAAGTCCATGAAACTATTTAGAATGATTAATTATGAAGTGAACTCCCGGGTAGTCAGCTCCAGAAACCCTACAGCTTACCCTTATTCTGGCCTTTATGATAATCACTTTCTTGCCTTTCTTTGTGGTTTTACCTCTTATGTGTTAGTCTCTGAAATTGGTTGCTGCAAGCATGACCGAACATCAGGGAAAGATGTACCCATGCCTTCTTTGAATAGTTTGGGTTTTCCACTTCTGATATTTCCCATTTCCCATACTCTCTTTCTGTTTTCCATCCACTTTCCATGTATGGGATTTAGCTTAGCAAGACTGGAATTGGGGTATGGGACATCTATCTTGCAGCAGTGGTGCCACAGAGCTATTTTTGGTTTCTCTTTGTGTTTTAGTTCTTGCTGAGGCTCCCACCTTCCCTCCGCTTTTGGAGTTCACACCTGGTGTGGCCTGTACTTGTGTGAACAAGGTTCTTGCTGAACTGGTAGAAGACTAGTGAGGGAAGCTCTGAAGTTAAGAATTGTGCCCACTTTGGCCTGAGCCACGACCCACACCAGCTCCAGCCCAGGACTATTAACAGTGTGTCATATGGTTAATATGAAAAGAAGTTGCTACAGATTTTTCCAAGCTGAAGGGGGCGAAGCAATCCCCACAGTCAGTTCATACAGCACATTAAGTTCTCAGAAATCTCTCGGCCCTGCAGCAAGCTCTCCACTTAAATGCATTTTTCATTGTTTTAAAGGGTAAATAATGCTTTTTTGGACCGACTCCAAGGCAAGAGTCAACCAGGTGGTTTTGAGCACGTTGGCGGCTATTGTAACAGCTATGGTAACAGCTAAGTGAGTTTTTTCTTTTCTCAAATATCTGTCGAAGTTGAAGAATAAAAACAATTTTAGAATTTTAAAAATATGTCGTGACCTTCTCCCCAGATACAATTTTTCTGTTGTGCTGTTCAGCTGTATGATGGGCAGTCAGCCAGGGTGATTACTGGAAATCCCACAGTAGCTGCTGAGAGACGGAGGAAGCCCTGCTTTGAGCTCCAGCCAGTCGCAATAAGAAAATGACCCCTACCCTTTGTTCTCAGTGTGGTTGCCTGGACCATAAGGCTGTTTATCACCCTTGCCAAGATGTATAACAAAAGCAAATGAACATGTTCTTTTTTTTTTAGGAAGATTTTAAGTGAAAAATGGTTATAAAAATAATAAGCATTTTCTAGTAATATATTCTTTCAGTAAAGCTAGGACATCAGAGAAACCAGTATTTAATTTTTCACTACAAAATTATATTTTAAAAAACCAAATTAAAAGAAATATTTGATAATGCCCTTACAGATTTCTGTTAAGAAAGCCATATGACTGGGTTGCAATAGGCGTTCAGTGTGTTTTGTGTGCACAATGTCTTATCGAACTAGCACCAAATCTTCAGAAGGTATGTGATCATGAAGTTTACAATGTGTACAGAATCCAGTTTAATTGAAGCCCAAGTTCACATATGCCTATTAAAAAAATGGAGCAGATAAAAATATTTAAACTAGTAAAATTTAACAAAATGATCAAATGCTTGCTGACCCAGAAACTCTGGGGAGTTAATAAATACTTGATGAACAAAAGATCATTTTTGAAAAGACAGTCTGATAGAAATCTTATATGCATATTTCCTTGTAAGGCGTCTAGTAGTTAAAATTGATGGATAGATCTCACAAACGAAAACATATTGAAGGCAATTACATGGAGGCAAATTTGCAGTGGATGATACTGGACATGTCTGTTTATCTGTAATGTATGCGTATGTGTATCACTGTACCATTCCGAATAGGGACAAGGTGGGAGAGAGAGAAAAGAATCAAAACACATATCTTTGTATTGTGTGTGACAGTTTACAAATTATTGACTTATTCATAAGAACATGTGAGTAGGAGTCAAATGGAAAAATAGAACATTGTGAGTTTAAGACATTATGCAAATTCATGGCATTTAGAAGGTGTGAAATGTGACTGAAGCTCAGATTTGGGATGGGCTTTAGAAACTTGCTGCACATTTTTTCCTCCACTTAACAATTCCCCAGATTTAGAGGGGACTTAAAAAAATGCCTGGGATTGAGGGGAAGGTGATGGAAAGAGTAATGAATACTGCACAGGCTGCTGTCATGGTGAGGACTTGGGGATCTGGCTCCCCACTGACCAGTGGTAGTCCTCATGTAAGTGAGCTTTACATCTTTGTCTAGATTCTGCATAGATAAAAAGAGAGGAACATCATTTTCTCATGCGAGTGAGGATGATGGGAGTTTCCTTAGGACAGGCATCTCCAAGTCCAAAGCAATTGTAAGCTCTTCCCCTTACTTGGAAGAAGCAGTGGCAGAGAGGTGAGAACTTCCTCAGGCCCCTACCTCCCCTCCACTTACCTGCAGACATCCCTACCCCTGGGCCTGCTTTTCCCTGTGGACCGGGTTCTGTCTCCCTCACCTGCCAAGGGGCTTTGGTCTAACCTCATGTCCCCCTTTCTCCTTAATTGTCAAATGTTCCATCTCAACTAGAAAGTTCCCATCAATATAAAATATAAATATAAATTCTAGTGATACGCTTTTCCCTCTTGCTACTGTCCTGCTTCTTTGTTACCCTTTGGAGCAAAACTTCAAGAGGTATTTCTCCTAGCTGCCATTTCTTTCTTCCTATTTCTTTTCAACTCACGCTAATCAGAATTTAGACTTTATCAGTTTAACCGTAATGCCCTTGTCATAGTCACTAACACTGTCCACACTGCAGAATCCAGTGGCTCCTTTTCCGTCTTTGTCTCTGACCTATCAGCATTATCTGTCTTGGTGAATCACTGCCTCCTCTTTGAAACTGTTTACGTGGCGTCTGGGACCCTGCGCATCCCTGCGTTTCCATGAGTCTCTGTGGCCACTCCCTTTCATTTTCCTTTGCTGAGTCTCTTGCGCCTTCCTCTCCTCTCAGCACTTGAGGGCCTGAAGGATCCACTGTGGAGCCACCACCTTGTGTTCATTTAATGCCTTGGTGGCCTCACTCATTCTCATGAAATTAAATACCATTTATGTGCTTATTACTCTCAATTCTACTTCCAACCCAGACCTCTTCCTCCAGACTCCCATTTCCTTTTCTCTACCCAACATTTTCCCTTCATGTCTAATAGACATTTGCACATAGTAGCCTACCAGGGGCTGTGTGATCTGGACCCCGCCCTACCCCCGGTGCTTTCCCCGCTGCCCCATCTCCTGGTTCCTCTTAGCACCCTAGCTGTCTTGCTGTTCTTTAAAAACTTGAGGACATGGCTACTCTTACATTAATGGCCTTTGCCCTGACTTCTCCCTCTACACTCTTCTCCAAAATACCCATGATTTGTTCTCCTTTAAGTATTTCCTTGAACTCTACCTCCTTGAGGTGTCCTTGGCCATCTATTTAATCCTGCCACCTGTGCCCTTATCCCTGGCTCCTGCTATCTTTCTGTGCTCTACTTCTTTTGTCTATAGCATTCTGCAACTTGTAACATAATTCTCTAACATCATTAACTTCTGTTTGTTGACTGTTTACCCTTAGTTTCTCCCAGTGGTAACATATATTTCATATTCCATCAGAACGGCGCCCTTTGGTCGTTCAGTGATATATCCCAGACATAAAACAGCAACTGGAACTTTCTGCATACACAGGGAAATAGGCAGCGGTGATTGGGGGTCACCAAAACAGAGGATTGAGAACCAAATGATTAGATATACTAAGATGATTAAATACTGAACTTAAAATAGCTATGTGGAAAACATTTGATGGAATAAATACTGGATTTGAAACAATGAGGAAAAACAATAGACAAAGACTAAGATTTGAAAAAGAACAAAAAAAAACTTCTAGGAATAAAAATATAATTTCTGAAGTTAAAGCACAAATGAATCCATTATAATAAAAGGAATACAAATTAAGAACTAAACCAAAATACCACTTCTCATCTATTATTTTTGACAAAAAAATCCACAAAAGATTAACAGTATACTTTGTTGGCAAAGCTGTGGGGAAACAGGTCTTTCAGATTTATTGTTGAGAATTCAAAGTGATACAAAGACTGTGTAGATTGATTTGTTACTGTGTTCCCATAAAATAAAAACCAGGCCTAGACATATTATAAAACAGTTCTACTAAATGTTCAAGGAACAAATTATTCCAAATGTCTAGGAAATTTTCCAGATAAATGAAAAGGAGAAAGTATTCTCCCAAAGTATTAAACAGGTGAATATAACTTTGAGTCAATACCAAAGACCACACAGAAAAAAAAATTACAGACCAGTCTCACTCAGAAATAAAGATTAAAAAGTCCCAAACAGATTCAATAATGAATTTCTTATAAAAGCATAATATATCCTTATGAAATTAGATTTATCCCAGAAATGCAAGCTTGGCTTATCATATATGAATAAAATAAAACAAGACCAAAAAAAGCTACCGAGATAATTCACTTGAAAGTTATGAGAAGCACCATATGATTATCTCAATAGATACAGAGAAAACATTTGGTTAATTTCCATACTCATTTGTGGTGAAAACTTGTAGCATAAAGAAATACAAAGAAAATTTCTTTAACAAAGGGATTAAAAATCTACAATAAAAATACATCAAAAGCATTTCCTTTAAATCAGATATAAGGATTGAAAAGGAAAAAGATTATAAATCACATGAAATTATCTATGTAGAAAATCCTAAAGAACTTATATTCAAATTATTAGAATAATTAAGGAACCAGCAATGTTGGTGGGTTCAGGATCCCTTATATAAATACTTGTTTCATTTCTACACATTGAGAGTAAACAAAAAGGTCTAATGAAAAGATAAAGATTCATGTAAACCTAAAAAATATATAAAATGTTGTAGAAAGACATTAAGGAATAAAAAAATGGAATTATACCTTGTTCATGGATAGGAAGGAGCTCTCAAGTAATCTATAGATTTAATTCAATTCTAATCAAAGCCAAAAACCAAGAATAGCCATTTCATTCATAAAGGTAAAGAAGTATGTATGAGGGCTTAATTATTTAATATGATATAGAATTGGCAAAGGCTGACCTATTTCTGGAATTTTGATGTAGGATAGATGGCAGAGCACATCCCTGGGGGAAAACGGACTGGTCAGCAAATATTGCCTGGGATGATTGAGTGCCCACATGAAGCCATACATTCATTCCAAGGGCCTTAAAGTTCCGCGATAGAATAGAAGGAAGAAAACTTCTTAAATTTCTGAAGAAAATAGACTGTACCACTGAGCTAGGGAGGTTTCATAGGACCCAAAGTATAAACCAAAAAGAAAAGACAAGTATGCAGTAAAATAAAATATCTGTTCATCAAAGGACACCATAAAAAAGTAAGGGAGAGAAGCCATAAACTAAACTTCTGTCCTGGACACATTTTATAAATAGCAAGAGGGCAAAAGGTTAATATATAGAATGTATTTAGCGTATGTCATTTGTTTAGAAGTTGATAGATGATGATTGAGCACCCCCAAGGAATAAGAGAGGAGGACTCACAGAGGGGACTTGGATGGATGTTAGAATCAGTAAGAAGCCAAAGAAAGAGAAGGAAAGGAGGAAGACAAAACACGGTGAAACTATGATAAAAGCCAAATAAAGAAAAACTTGTTTCTTGAAACATCATATAGACAACTTAAGTAGTAGACCTTTGATAAATGTATTTTGGGTAGACAAACTAGACTGATCTTTATTTATAAATTTAAAAAATTTGTATCACATTCTTCTCTATTGCTTAATACATGTTTATTCTTTGATATTTAACATTGCTTTTATATTAAAAAAAACACTGGTTTTCTGGAGTCCTTTGTTACTTTTCATGATACCCCTGGGGTGGGATGTTTAAAAAATCACTTAAAATTCTCTTTTTTCTGATACCAGTAGGTGAGACCCTTTGAGAGGTTGTGGAAACTAAATCCTGTGTCTTCATGGGCAGTTAAGCATTTGCCATGACCCATGAGAAAACCTGAGATTTTAGTTTCCCTGAATCCCAAGTGTAATGTGACTCAGCATTCTGGGAGGCTTGATGGAGACTTCTTGACCCTTTGTACATAGTTGAGGGGGGGACTCATTTAGTCTATTTCCCTTCCTCAAGGTCCCCTTAGAAGTCACCGTCCTGCTACATAATACAGTGCAATTCTACTCCATACATTTCCATTTAAATTATTCTGCTTCACACTGTGTTTGTCCTGTCCTTGCTATAACTGGAGGTGGGTGACAATTATTTGTGGCCCATGTTAGCCTATCTCTAAGGACACAGCTGATGAGCTGTCACTCAACAAGCCATTACAGTGTTGACAGAGTCTATTTTGTGAATCAAATGCAATGGGACTTGAAAAATCATTTTACTGGGATATTAAATCATTAAAAAGTTATTTAAGCCCGATGTGTTAAGAGTGTTCTTTGAAGGAATTTCATTTTGGACTTACAAAGGCTTTGAATTTTGTTTTGCACCTTATACAAATTTTGTTTTCTTTTTCTTCCAGGATATGTGAGAAATATTTGCTTACACCTGGCGTTTGTCAGCTGAACCTGAGAAACCTCATAAGAAGCTTTGCTTTAAGGCAACTTTGCACATCCTCACTGTTTTTATCTTGACTTCAACTGCTCATCCACTCAGCTGAGCAGCCAGGGCTGACCTATTTCTCCCTATTATGCATGCTTGTAGGAGCTGATCACCGAATTCGTATTTCGTATTTAATCTGTACTGCCAGTGAAAAGTTGCATTATTTTTCTAATTGGTTTCACCTCTTATTGGAAGTGTAAGTAGGGCAATGTTCATAAGAAAGGAGGGAATCATCGATGCTTTTAGGTTGACAAGAGCTATGGGTGCTGCATGCTTGTCTCTCTAAGTAGCTAATTCCATGTAATTCTTGGGTCAGGTTGGGTAAGCTTTAACTTCTTTTTAAATTTTAATCTCTACTTTCTAATTCCATGGTAAAAATGTAAGCAAAAGAAAAATCTTTTATATTCTTTTAAACAAATTTATAAATAAAATTTGAACTATTTCTGTATAAATGATTGGTTTTTATTTTGAAAGTAAAGCTCTTGAGTTTTTCTCTTTTGAGAGGTCTCATTTTTATATTCTCCTTTACAGTCCATACATAATCACAGTTAGATCTGGCATTGCTCTTGAGTTACTTACAAATATTGTTCCAATGATCTTTCAGATTAGGACAGTTAATTTCCTAAGAGGCTGTTGTTTCAATAAAAATCAACTAGATACAAATGTACATACCACATGTTGTTTGTAGGTCTTTTAGAAACTTGTCTTTGCTTTATGCAACCTATTTCCTATTGCTAATTCAGTAGGATTTCCTATTCTACTTTTATGACCTTTAACCAGTGTATAGACCCTAGAGAATACAAGAATATTGGTTTTCCATGCTATACACTCCATTCCCACCTTCAATATTATATAGGAGAAACATTGCATTTAGTCTTAGAATGAAGGTTGGTAGAGCAAATAATTTTTGCAGCTGGATAAATTTTTCAAAATTAAGATATAATTGACATACAGTATTACATATCATGTGTATAACATAGCTATTTCACATTTATATACATAGTGGAACAATCACCACAATTGGTCTAGTTACCATCTGTTACCACACAATATTATACAATATTATTGGCAATATTCTCCATGCTCTACATTACATCCCCATGACTTATGTATTTTTTAACTGTATATTTGTATTTCTTGATCCCCTTTACCCTTTTTACAAACACATTCCCTATGCCCCTCCCCTCTGGGAACCACCAATCTGTTCTCTGTATCTATGAGTCTGGGTCTTGTTTTGTTTTGTTTTGTTTGTGTTTTAGATTCCACATAAAGGTCTCATATAATAGGGTATTTGTCTTTCTCTGTCTGACTTATTCACTTAGAATAATATCCTTAAGGTCCATTCATGCTGCCACAAATGATAAGATTTCATTTTTTAATTTTATGCTTGAGTAGAATTCCATTATATATATATATATATATATGTGTGTGTGTGTGTGTGTGTGTGTGTATGTGTGTGTGTATATATATATATATATATATATACCACATCTTCTTTATCTATTCATCCATTGGTGGGTGCAACAGTTTTGGCTATTGTAAATAATGCTGCAATAAACATAGGAGTGCATATATCTTTTTGAATTAGAGTTTTTATTTTCTTTGGATAGATACCCAGAAATAGAATTGCTGGTCATATGGTTTTTCAATTTTTAATTTTCTCTGGATGCTCTATACTGTTTCCACAGTGGCTGTGTCAATTTACATTCCCACCTACAGTGCATGAGAGTTCCCTTTTCTCCCTATCTTTGCTAACCCATGTTATTTTGTCTTTTTGATACTAGCCATTATGACTGATCAACTGTGTGAGTTGATATCTTATTGTGGTTTTGATTTGCATTTCCCTGATCAGTGATGTTGAGCATCTTTTCATGTGCCTGTTGGCCACTTGTATGTCTTCTTTGGAAAAATGTCTACTCAGACCCTGTGTCCATTTCTTAATCAGATTGTTTTTTTGTTATTGCCTTGTATGAGTTCTTTATGTATTTTGGATATTAATCCCTTATTG
Source organism: Manis javanica (assembly GCF_040802235.1). Lineage (NCBI taxonomy): Eukaryota > Metazoa > Chordata > Mammalia > Pholidota > Manidae > Manis > Manis javanica. The sequence goes on along the minus strand of NC_133164.1, from coordinate 52,615,991 downwards.
GATTTGCAGATATTCCTCATCCAGGAGATTGCCTCTGTTTTATTGATAGTTTCCTTCACAGTGGAGAAGCCTTTAGTTTGATGCAGTCCCATTTGTTTATTTTTGCTTTACTTTCCCTTGTCTTTGGAGTCAAATCTAAACAAATTGTAATGTCAGGTAGCTTATTACCTATGTTTTCTTCTCCAAGTTTTATGGTTTCAGGTTGACATTCAAGTCTTTAGTCAACATTTTGAGTTAATTTTTGCGTATGGTCTAACTTTCATTCTTATACAGGTAGCTGTCCCGTTTTCCCAGCACCATTTAAGAGGCTGTCCTTTACTCATTGTATATTCTTGCCCCCTTTTTTGTAAAGCAATTGATCATATATGTGTTGGTTTACTTCTGGACTCTCTATTCTGTTCAATTGATCTGTGTGTCTGCTTTTATGCCATTACTATACTGTTTTGGTTACCATAGCTTTATAGTATAGTTTGAAATCAGGAAGCATGATCCTTTGGCTTTATTCTTTTATAAAAACATTTTGGCTATTTGGAGAATTTGGGGGGTTCATTCTAATGAACTTTCCTCTTAGAACAACCTTTGCTGCATCCCATTGATTTTGGCAAATTATATTTCTGTTTTTGTTTGTCTCTAGATATATTTTGATTTCTCCTTTGATTTTTTTCTATGACTTAGTAGTTTTTCAGTAACTTGTTTAATTTCCATGGATTTGTAGTTTTTCTAGTTTTCTTCCTATAATTGATTTCTAGTTTCATACCACTGTGGTCAGAAAAGATACTTGATATTTCAATATTTTGAATTTATTGAGACGTGTATGGCCTAATGTGATCTCTTCTGGAAAATGTTTTATGTGCACTTGAGAACAATGTGTTTTGCTGGTTTTAGATGGAATGTTTTATATATCTCTTAAGTCCATCTGGTCTAATGTATCTTTTAAGGCTGATATTTCCATATTGATTTTCTGTCCAGATGATCTATGCATTGATGTAAGTGGGGTGTTATATATCTTACTATTGTATTCTTGTCAATTTCTCAGTTAGGTCTGTTAATATGTGCTTTATGTATTTTGGTGCTCTTATGTTCGCTGCCTATGTATTTATAAAGTTATGTCTTCTTGCTGGATTGATCCCTTTATCATTATGTAGTGAACCTGTATGTCTTTTACTACACTGTTTATTTTAAAGTCTATTTTGTCTGATATGAATACTGCAACAACCAGCTTCCTTTTCACTTCTATTTGCATAAAATATTTTTCCATTCCTTCATGTTCAGTCTGTGTGTATCCTTAGATTCCAAGTGAGTCTTAGACAATATACAGATGTATCTTGTTTTTTATCCTTTCAACCACTCTATGTATTTTATAGAAGAATTTAGTTCATTTATATTTAAAGTAGTTATTTACAGGTATATACTTATTGCCATTCTGTTGATTGTTCTTTGACTGTTTTTGTTGTTCCTCTGCGTTCCTTTCTTCCCTTGTGGTTTGATGCCTTTCATTTGTGTGTTTACTTTGTGGTTAAGTTTTTGCTTTATGGTTTCATGAGGTTCATATATATCACCCTATGTATGTAACAATCTATTTTAAATTGCTAGTGACTAAATTTGAATACATTCCCAAACTACATTTTTACATCCCCCCTAATGTTTTGTGTTTCATGTCATATTTTACATCTTTTAATTTTATGTGTTCTTTGACTTATTATGGTTCTAGTTAATTATACTACTTTGTCTTTTAACTTTCATAGTAGCTTTATAAGTGATTAACCCAATGCCTTTACTATAAATTTACCTTTTCCAGTGAGATTTTTACTTTCATACATTTCCTTGTTATTAATTATTGCCATTTATTTTCAGCTTACACATGTCTCTTTAACATTTACTATAAGGACAGTTTAGTGGTGATTAACTCCTTTAACTTTTTCTTGTCTGGAATACTCTTTCTCTCTCCTTCAAATCTGAATGATAACCTTGCTGGGTAGAGTATTCTTGGTTAGATGTTGTTTTCCTTTCAACATTTTGAATATGTTATGCCACTCCCTTCTGGCCAGAAAGGTTTCTGCTGAGAAATCTGCTGATAGTGTGACAATTGTATGTAACAATTTGTATGTAACACAAATTGTATGTAACAATTTGTTTTTCTTTTGCTGCTTTTAAGATTCTCTGTTTAACATTTGACATTTTAATTACAATGTGTCTTGGTATGGATCTCTTTGGGTTCATATATTTTTTAATTGTCTCAGCTTCCTGGACCTGGATGTCTGCTTTTTTCCCTAGGTTAGGGAAGTTTACAACTATTACTCTTCAAATAAGCAGTCTTCCCCTTTCTCAATCTCTTCCTTTATTGGGAACTCTATAATGTGATTGTTACTCAGCTTCTATTTGTCCTAGATGGTCTTACATTATCTTCATTTTTAAAAATTCTCTTTTCTTTTTGCTGTTCCCTCTGGGTGAGTTCCATTACTTTGTCTTCAGCTTGCTAATCCATTCTTCTGCTTCATTCAGTCTGCTGTTGAGCTCCTCTATTTATATTTTGTATTTTTCAGTTTCTGTATTCTTAAGCTCTATGACTTCTATTTGGTACTTTTATATTTTCTCTCTCTGTTGAAATTCTCACTATATTCATCCATTCTTCTGAGTTCAGTGAGTATCTTTATGACCATTACTTTGGATTCTTTATTGGCTACATTACTTATCTCTGTATCATTAGTCTTTTTCTGAGGTTTTGTCTTGTTCTTTTGTTTGGAATATATCTCTCTGTTTCCTCATTTTGTTTTACTCTCTGTGTTTGTTTCTATATATATTAAACAAAACAGCTAACTCAGCCTTGAAGAAGTGGAATTCTGTAGAGGATGGATCTTCTCATTCAGATTTTCCCTAGCTGTTGGTTGTCTCTTGAATATTTGTGATTGTCTAAACCACCTTATTTATTCTTGATGTGTGCTAAGACCTGTCAGTGTTACATGGGGAGAAAGCTCATTTAACACTTAGCTTCAAGCTGATTGGAAGCCATAACTTCACGTAGCAGCTTTTTAAAATGTGAAAATATATATAGTTCTGTGAGGATGTGATCATAATCCCTGGTGGCATCCAGACCAGGAGAGCTGATGTCCCCTGAGCAACAGCTACAAAAGTCAGGGTTCTAGATTACTGTATAAACTCCTTCTGGGGAGATCCCATTGAGCTGTAGCAAGGCCAGGGGGATGTGCAAGGATGGTATCTCTCTGCTGCCATTACCTGGAAGTGCCATCTTAGCCTATAGATGTGTAGAAATCCTGAAGCCTTTCCCTTGGGCTTATACTACAGGTTAAGCACAGAGTTCTTTTCCCTGAAAGACTGGGGTTGTATTTCAGTCTACTGTCTGAGCAACTACCTGGAGGTAGTGGCCTGCCAAGAACTATCTTTCTGATTTTTACGTCCTGTAGAACTCTGGAATACCAGCCTCCTGGTCACCAGGGCCAGGTGATTAAGGGGTGTGCCCCCTGTGTGGATTATGCGCACCCACTGGCTGTAGCTACACAGCTGAAGACTGTAGGGATGGGGCATGCTTGCTAGCTTCAGAAGGGCAGCAGGCAAATCTTGGCTGACCCTGACCATCAGTTTCAGGATTGCAGTGGGAGAGTACACCATCTGTGTGTTCATGCTGGCTTTAGGCTGGGAGCAAGAGATTGCTGCAGCTGCCTCACATTCACCAGCTCCAGCCAGGAAGCAGGAGTGTGCTGCAACCACCCAAGCATCCTGGCTTTAGCGAGGCAGCAGAATAGTACCATGATTGCTTGCCTCCACCTGTCTTAGCAAGGTGGGAGAGGGAGGGTGCCATATCGGGACTTGCCTGTGCTAGCTAGCAGGGTAGGTGCAGGGTACAAAACAGTGTCTACCAGTTCTGCATCTCTGGGGAGAATGTCCACTGTCCCCTGCCCTCCCTAGAAGATGCTTTTAGATTAGCAAGTGAATCTTTACACACACTGTCTAGGTCCTTTTCAAACTGCTGTATTTTCACTAGGTCTTGGGGTGAGACCACATTCAAGCCCTTTAAAAGGGGAATCTCAGTTTTTATAGCACTTTGGGTCCCTCGGACTTCAGCCCTGTCAGTTTTCTAAGCCAGACAATCTGGGGGCTCATCTCCCCAGCAACGACCCCAGAGCCCAGGATGCCTGACGTGCAGCACAGCCCTGGCTCCTCCAGGGGTGCAGGGCTGGAGATATCCCTCTACTGTGTGTCACCTTGCCCAGGGGGGTGGGGTTTGGCAAGACTGTGTCTCTACCTCTCCTACTTGTCTCAGTGTAGCCTTTTATCCTTTGTTATAAAGAGCAGTTCATCTAGTTTTCAGAGAAATTATCCCTTCCACTACCATCTTGAAGAAATTTCCCCATGCTTAATAATACTTTGCAGTGTTAAGAGCTCAGCATTAAGAGATCACTATATTGAAATGAACTTTGCAAGTGCGTATTCAGGAAAACATTGGGACTTCAGTTTCTTGGGCCAAGACTAGGGGGCTCACAGAAGTGGGGCAAGGGTGGAATATGGAAAGGGCTGCGTTGGGTGAGTGGTGGTGGTGGCTAAGAACAGATGGTACTCAGCTAGTTTCTCAGGAGTAAATAGTGTAGATATGCTTGGCTTTCCCCTCTTTTGCCAGCTGAAGCTCTGTTAGTGCTGTTGACAGTAATATAAAATGTTTGGTCCGTTGAAATCTTTCTCATTGTCTAATGTGGGGAAAACTAAATCCCTCAGCCTGGGTGGGAAACATTGCCAAACTGACTGTAAATGTGTGAACATCACAGGCATCTTACTGCCACCGAATGCAGCCATTTCGGCCCTACACCTGCCAGTCTGGCTACCTCACAGTCCACAGTTGTGTTCCGGTTTTTGTGTCTAGGCTTGGTATTCCTCACTTACTGCTGTTTTCCAGTGTGCAACTGGAAAACAGAGAAAAAAAGGGATGCTTTCTTACTTTGGGGGCCCTTAGGGAAGTTGGCATCAATTTCTCTTCTACTGCCTGCTGTGTCTTGCATCTGCAAACAAACATTTTGTTCAGGTATCTGATCTTAGTAAAAAAAAATTGTGCAGGTATGGAAAATTGTGACTTGATAACCAAAATTATCTAGACTATAAACAGGGTTGTAAATACCCTCCTTGAACAATTCTCTATGTAGGTGTAAGTAACCAGAAAAGAAGGAAGGATTTCTGTGTAAGGGAGCCTACCATTTTCATTGCACATTTAATCTGCCCTGTTGAATTAACTGAAATAAATTTGACTTTCTGACTTGTAGGTAACTCTGGACAGGAATCCCAAAATTCCAGTCACTATTGATATGTTTTTACAGTGCCTTCTTGTCCTGAGAAAGAGAATAAAAATGAGACAAATTGTTACAAAAGTATTGTGTGTTTATTATGGAAACTTTAGATATACAGATGAGTAAAGAAAACTGATGATTTTTTAAGTTTTATTTGTAGATAATCACAGTTAATATTTTGGTATGCATTCTTTCAGTATTTTTCTGTCTCTGTATCAAAATCCCTATAATAAAAATCCTTATAGACACTTGTCTACTGATTAGATGAGGACAGACACCTCACATTAGAACTGGTAGCTTACAGGAATGCACATTTATAGGGGTTTAACATAAGTAGTCAAATTACTTTCCCAAAAGTTAGCACCCATATGTATTACCACTAGCAGTATGCCTTGTACCCTCCCCAATACTATTAGTGGTTTTTAAACCTTTGCTATATGATGAGTGAAAAATGTCATTTGGAAAGCTTACTCCATCTTTTTCCCATAGGTTTATTAGTTATTTTTTGGCTTCCTCTGTGTGTGTGTGTGTGTGTGTGTGTGTGTGTGTGTGTGTGTGTGTGTATGTATGGTTGATTTGTAAAAGACCTCTCTGTGTAAAGATATTTTGCAAATACTCTAATTTTTGTATATCTTTTAATTTAGTATTGAGTTTTAAATAGTTGTGTATTTTGACCTACCAACTTTTTTCTTTTGTGGTTTCTTCTTGATATTATGTTGATAGATTTTTAAATGTTCAGAAAAACATCCCACTCAGTGACCCATCACAAGAAAATGAAGGACTTCTGCTGAGCATAGTTATAGGCAAAATGGAGCAGGAGGTCATATTTGATTCGTAGTATAGACCTGAGCACTCTTGTTTTACTTGTATTTTTACACTAGAGAAATAGTTTTTGTGGTCCCTGAGTACTTTATTTAGATTGAAAACAAAAATTGGATTCTTTCTTAAGATTAATTTTGTTAAACATTACAAAAATTATATAGCTTATTTCGAACTTGAAGATTCAGTTGTCTTTCAGAAATTATCTTTAGGAAATTACATTGTAGCTATTTAGTAAATGTAGACATATTTCCCTCCAAAATAAAACACTTGGCACTTATAAAAATGAAAACTTCAAGTTAAAATTCAAAATTTTGGTAACTCTAGATGAAAATTTATAATTTTTAGGGAAACATCTAGAGACAGTGCCTACAAGCTTAATTTTAACTTCCAGGATATTAAACAAATGATTAGCCAGACCTTTTCCTATGAAAGGGTGTATTTGGAGGAGTGGCTGCCAGAGGAGGTAACAGGCATTGTGTTAGAACTGTTAATAGATGGAAGAAAATAGAAAGAAAGCTGTAGGTTTTTGTTTTTAAACCTGTGAACTAGTGCATATAGTAGCTACCTCTGTGCTGATGTGCATGAAATAAGATTGGAGTAATGTATAATATATTTACATGAGGAAGAACGAAATATGACTTTCAAGTTACCCTAAGGAGTGTGAAAAAGATAAGTACCTGTTAGGAATTTCTTTCAAGAAGGGTCTCTGTTCGAACCCCTTTTTGAATAGTTTAACGGTGGAGTTTAAAAAGGATCATGGAAGATTTTTTCTCTCGCAGAATTGTATGCTCAAAAGTGAGGGTTTATTAAGGCATATGAAGGCAAATGGAGGAAAAATTTCATCACATTTATTGCCATGTCACTGTGCCATCTGCCAGGGCAGAGGACACAGGGAGACCTGCACTGCGCAGCTCAAATCCCTGGTAAGCTGGTCATTACACCTCCTTTGCTTGCCACTTGGAGCTCATGAATATGCTCAGAGCCTCCCTTCCCCGAAGAACACTGTGACAGCTGAGCTCTGGGAGCTGGTCAGCCATCAGAGGGTAAACATTTTATGGTCTACAAAATGTTGTAGTGTTGTCACATTAGTGATCAACACTGGATTATGAACTAGTTAGAAATTGTAATCTTTGTATTTTAGAAAGCATGATTTTGCCAAAATGGAGCCAAAGTGTTTTAGTAATGAGACAGGCAGAAACAGATAAAGGGGGAATATTCAAAATTGGACATTATTAATCAGGAAAAATCAGAACTCAAAATTTAAATACAATATTTATAGTCTAGTGTGTTTTGAATATGGTGCTATGGAGACAGAGAGATAAGTGGTACAGTCCTGTCTCAAGGAACAGATCAATTAGGACAGATAAGGTTATGTGATCACAATAAATCTCTACATCTCAGTGGACTGGTAATATTTGCTTCTTGCTTAAGCTATACTTCAAGCACAGGTCAGCAGGAGGCTCTCCTCACCTCTGTCACTCAAGGACACAGACTGATAAAGGCTCTCTGCAGCAAGGAGAGGAGCTAGTGACAGTATCTTGTCCTGGGTAATTAAATGCTTTCTCTAGGAAATTGTGCATGCTATTTCTGTTCATATTTTATTGACCAGAACAAATCACATGGCTATCCCGAACTTTAAAGGGAGTGGGAGGTACAATTCTACAATGTTCTCAGAGGAGGAAGAGAACTGGAACATTTGTAAATAGCCCTAATGACTGCCCAAAGAAATGCACTATAAAGTTGGAAAAGCAAGACACAGGCACATAAAAGCTTAAGATTCATGTAAATACAAACCAATAGCAGAAACCCAGTTCAGTTAAAAATGTACTAAAAGAACTATATGTGAGGCATTTTGCAAAGCACAGAGACTATGAAGATGTGCAAATCAGTCATGGAAGAATTCTAAGTTGAGTTAGGGACACACACACATACTCAAATAACCTAAGAAAAACACGAGATTGGGACTATGCAAAGCAATGAGTTAAGAGATGTAAGACACAGATCATAAAGGGCTTTTGTGCCACATTAAGGAGCTTGGGCTTTTTGAAGGGTTATGAACAGGTAGTGGACCTAATTAGATTTTTGTTTTAAATAAAACATGAGTGATGGAGGCAAAGTCAGACCCAGTTAGAGTGACTGCATCAGTGAGTGAGCCATGATGGAGGATCCTAGGCTAGAGCGTCGAGTAGAGGTGGGGAGAATAGAATGGGGATATGGAATTCTTAGGATAGGAAACACAGGACTTTGTAAGTGACTGAATGTGGATGGAAAGTGTCAAGTCCAAGATGAGTTTCATATTTCTAGCCATGGTGATGTTACCACAAAGATAAAATGTGTGGTATTTCAGAGGAAGGAGAGCCCCGGTGTGATCAATAAAGAGTTTTGTTGACTACAGATGTAAACCTGGTGAGCTCGTGGACCTTGTCTTGTTCTAAAGTAAAATTAGACATATAGACATTGTTTAGTACTATATATCTAGTGCCTTGAATGGTGCCTAGTATGTAATAGTGATGAAGGAGAGAGACAGACTGATTCTTGGAATAAGGATATCATATTATGTTTGCCAGTTATGAATATGGCAGCTGCTGGCACAAATCAAAGGGCTAGCCTTGCCCATTTGTGGTATAAAAAGGATGTTGGTGATACCTCTCCTTTAATGCCTAGAGGTCATTAGCAATCCAGTGAGGAATAGCATTCTTCGAAAATAAAGAGGAGCCACTGGGCTTCTGGGAGACTGAGGAGTCTAGCTGCGCTGTCCACTAATGCTGAAACTTTGGACAGCTCTTTTACATTCATGTCTACCTCACAGCATGGTTTTTTGGATGAACTGGATGGAGTAAATGCTCTAAAAGGTAAGTGGGAGTACAAGGTAAGAGGATGGCAAGGTAAGAGCTAAATTATATTAAATGAAAAGATGCTTTCTCAACTCTTGCTCTTCCATTTTAAGAATGTTTGTCCTTCTTCCTCCCTACTTTACCACCATTTTACAGAACATCCCTGAGTACAGAACACCATCCACTCTTGCAGGAGTCGACATTCTCTCTCATCCAGCTTCACTTACTGGCACAGCTTGTCAAGTCTACTTCTACAGTATCTCTGTAATTATCCCTATCTTTCAATTTACTACTATCCACTTTATTTGGTCCCTCGATCTATTTTAAAGAGACCACTGTCCAAAAGAACTACCTGGTCTTCCTCCTCCTCCTAGACCTCACTTGCATGGCATTATGGAAGCGATGGGAATCTTGTGAGGAAATGACTGTGTCTTAGGATTTCTGGTAGCCAGGCAGAAGGCTTGGAATGGTAAGATAGGTACTCAACACTAAAAGAAGGCAGATTTTGATGTTCAAGAAAAGATACTTATAATTCTATACCTGAAGAGGGGATTCAAAGGGATTCGTGAGCTTTCAAAATTATAATTCTTTGTCATCACAGTGTTGTTCATACTGAACACAAAAGAAGGCATCTAGTGCCACCATGCCTGCACTCTCTCTGAAAAAGTTGGATTTAAAAAGGGCATGTGTTAAAGGCCTCTTCCAAAGATTATGTGAAAGAGAGGCAAGGAACAGCAACAGAGAACAGAGGCATCAAAGGCTAGAGTGAACTGAGGCTTATGAGGAAAATAAATCTAAGGGTAATGGAGGGCTTTTAAGTTCAGAGGGAGAATAAGGAAGGAAGAGGCCTGTTGCTCTAGGCCAGTGGTGTGGTGTTGATAGGTGATGTGAGGAGAGCAGAACTCCTTTCCAACCATGTACCCTTGTCTTCTTTGTCCAGGAGAGCTATCTTTGGACTGAACAGGATAGAATGAACATTGGTAAGAGAAAAATTGAAGCCTAAGATATGTGAAGAGATGCTGTGAGAGCATGCAGCAACTCCCAGCTTGGGTGAATGAGCCCAAGTTTCTGACTTTGAATGAATTACAGTGCAGGGCTCAGAAAATGTGCCAATGAGTTTGCCCACCTAAGCAGGGAGAGCTTGGATGGTGGAGGAAGGGAGAAAGCAGGCTGACTGGAGATAAATAAATTCTATCATTGGGAACTATAGAATTCAAATTTGGAAAGGACCGTAAATACCTAGTTCAATCCTTATCTGATGCACATTTACATGTACATGTTGAGGTGTTTTATGGGTAGTCAAAGACTCTTGATAGGCCATGTTTATCTGTCTGGTATTTGATCTTCCTTAATGCCAAAATCAGCCCTTGATGTGACACTGTTTTACAATTGTCAAATTATCCATTCCTTTCTCCATTTTTCTTTCCTCTTTCCACAAATGTTTGTTGAGTGCATGCTCTGTTGTATTGTATAGGAAGATAAATATGGCATAGTTCTTGCCTTTAGGTGCTTATAGTTAATTAGAGGGAAACCATATGAATTTAGTTATTTGTTTATTCAACAAATATTGACTGGCCCAACATGTGCCAGGCACTCCTCAGGTACTGGAGATACAGCTTTAAATAAAACAAAGGCCCTGCCCTCATGAAGCTTATATTAGAGGACAGACAGACAATGAACACTTAACATAAAATGTAAGTGAATTACATGGCATATTCAAAGGTATAAATCCAATAAAAAATATGTCAAAAGATGGGCCTGGTGAAAGTCAGGCTCGGTAAGGTAAAGAGGGTGCAGAGGAAGAGGGCAGTTCTCCCGGGACACTGCAGGGCCTGATGGTTCAGCTGCATCTTGAAAGATGAATCATTTTGAAAATATCTGGTTGTTTTAGGGGAGAAGCGGAGTGGTGTTCTGGGAAGTGGGGGATATTTGATCAAAGAAGTATAAATGGAAATAGAGCGCTTTGGGGAAGTCTGAGTAATCACTGTCGTCTCATTTGATCCAACAGCCAGAGGGAGGAATCTTCTTCTCTTCCCGTCCTCTTCCTCCCCCTTCCGGCTCCCCGCCCTTCTTCTTCCTAAATGATTAATACCGTTGACTCATACTGAGTTTACCATCAGCCAGAATCTTTAACCCTTCCACACACATCATTCCTGAGCCATATCACCCAGTCCTTCTTTGTGGGATTACTTCTTATTCTCAATAATCTTATTTGAGTGAGTGAGTGAGTGAGTGAGTGAGTGAGTGTGTGTGTGTGTGTGTGTGTGCATGTGCATGCATGTGTGTGTGTTTTGTGTTTTGAAGAAGAGTTGAAGTAACTGAAGTAATTAGGTTGGAAGGAAAAAACTCCAGAAACGGATGGCAGTGTCTCCCCGTATCTGGTGGTTCCTCGTGGGGAAGGAGAGCTCCATTTTCCTTCTATGTGGCTGTTACTACTAGTGGGTGGGACTTCAGAAATACAGATTTCAACTCCATGCCAAGAAAAGCCTCTAGAGAGTTGACTTGAGAACTGGCCAGGTACATTTCTCGAAGTGTGGTTTGGATCTCCAGGAATCTCCTGGCGAGAGGGAGAGGTCTTGGGAGACATGTACACTCCAGGCACCCATCCTGGGTTTGGTTAACAGGGGCCAGGAATCTGCATACCATAAGTTCCCAAAGAAATTCCCACGTACACTGAAAACTTTAGGAAAGAGAATCACCTTTCCTTTGACAGCCCTTCCAGTCTTGGGAGGCTTTGATCCCAGAAGAAGGCCCTAGAAAGGGAAACCTGAGAACATTCATTTCCTTTAAAGTGTGAGGAGTGCGTGATGGATGAGGAGTCTGATGACCCTATGACTAGGGTGGCCATACAATTTATCATTCAAACTAGGACAATTTTGAGAGTGAAAGGAGGTGCTAGAAGTAATGGTATAATTTTTTGAAATATTGATTTAATTACTGACAAACTAGTTTTACTATATTGATGGTCCTATTAAAGTTATATTCAAGAACCATATCAAAAATAAATTTTTTCCTAAAATAAAAAATATGTCAAAAGATGGGCCTGGTGAAAGTCAGGCTCGGTAAGGTAAAGAGGGTGCAGAGGAAGAGGGCAGTTCTCCCGGGACACTGCAGGGCCTGATGGTTCAGCTGCATCTTGAAAGATGAATCATTTTGAAAATATCTGGTTGTTTTAGGGGAGAAGCGGAGTGGTGTTCTGGGAAGTGGGGGATATAGCATATCTGTGTACATATATATATATATATGTGTACATATATATATATGTACATATATATATATCTGTGTACATAAACTTAAACTACTTTATGTTGGAAAGTAAACATGTAAAAAAAATCAAAATAATTACTCACCTCTTTTAATCAGTTTCTTAAAACACATTTATCTCAAATACCATGCCACTGTATGTTTCTAAGGAATGTGGAGTTCTTTTCCTATGTAGACCTGCTATCTTCCTTTTTAAAATAAAATTCGCTGAAATTTTCTTCACAGTCAACAATTTTATGGCCAATAAATTTGAAATGAGCCTTGAATCGACCTTCTTTGTGGACTATATTATGTTGGATAATATATTCTCTCTAGTATACTTACTAGGATCAAAACTAATTCTTAGTGGGTGATATTCTCAATTCTAAGGTATTTTCCAGGGTACATTTTGCTTCCATTCAGAGTACCTTTCTTCAAAAAGTATATTTACAAGGCAAAGCTTGTCAAATTAATTGTTTCTATTTTGCCAAGTTAATATTTTACTAAACTGAGTTCTTAATTTTACCCTAGTTCAGTAGGATTTCTATTAAAAATTTATTTCCACAAATTGAGATATTCCAAAGTACAATTATGAAATTTTAAGATTAAACCTTTCACATCATTTGAGCTGTCATCCTTTGTTCAGTTCCTTCCTTTTGTAGGGGCACATTTTAGTGTCTTGCTGTTTTTAAACTTTGTTATCAATAATCCCAATTTGCTGAAATTCTGGAAAACTGAAGTATTTTGATCCTCCGTTCACTGAAAATGTTAATAAAAAAATATTGCCAAACCTGATTGGGAACAGTATGGCCTAAATTTAGAAGTATTATTTATAAAGAGATTAATACCACTGTAGGACACTTAATATTTATAAATTAGATTTATAAATTTCTTCAGAGGCTCAAATTCTCCTAAAATCCTAGTTATGACAACCAGCAAAAAGAGGAGACACATACTGCTTTGTATTCAAAATCAGATTTTTCACCAAAAAATGTGTAGCTCAGTTATTCTAACTATATATTATAATTTTTATAGAGTCTTACAGCTACAGCTACTGTTTTGACAACTTGAGTGCAAGTATAAATTACGTTGCATCACACCTAATTCCATGCATGTTTCTACTCGGTAAGTTTCATTAGAAAGAATATGGTTTTACCAAGGTACCATGCTCCATCATATACATTTGTATTTATATTATTATACAAGGATACCTTTAACTCTCCCTTGAACTTTTTAAAAACTGCATTTATAGTAGCACTGATATAGTTAACTGAGTTTATACCAGCATCTGGCTCCAGTTAGGTCAGATGTTTTACCTTCAACAGAACAAAATTCGGAATGTTTTGCTTTGGTGCCATGAATTGAAGTTTAAAAATCTGAATCATTACTGAAAATAACTGTTTTCCAATTTGTAGCATCTGATTACATTTTTATAAAAGTATCATTTAATTGTAATGCTCTTCTGCCAGTGGAGTCAGCACATTAACCTCTATGTTCACTTTTTGTACATGCAAAAGAAAAATAGAATGAAATGAATTTACTAAATTAATATTTAGAATAAAGTTAATTTTGAGGAGCAGTTATTTGATCTAGGCGAGGCCTCTTGCCTTGCTGACAGCTTCCCACCACTGGGTGCATTAGGTCATTGTCTCCAGGCCGTCTAGGGTAGCTGACAGTGATTCTTTAGCAGGTGTGTGTCTTCTGTGTTTCTGAGATCAGTGGTATCATATGGGCCCCATGGCAGATGGTAAATGTCGATAGAGATTTTGGAATTTATAGGTTTGTCATCAACTCTCCTATAAACAAGAGTAAGTTGATATTTCATTGAACAGTCCCTTTTCTTTTTTTGAGCCCATTAATGTCAAGATATTTGTTGCAAGCTTTAAGAGTATTATGAAATAATAATGTAAGTCCATAATTGTAGATTCATACAGCATACCATTACTGTAAAAGCACTGTTTAAATGCAAGAGCACTTCGATGCCTTTCTATGCTCTGTGACAGGGACTGCTCCGTCTCTGTTCCCATAAATATTTGACATACACCTAGACTAAAATTTATCTTGTCCTCTGATGGCACTGAATGCTGGCCTGTTGACTCCAGGCATCTCTCCGATCACGCAAGGGTCACCCCACCACTGACTGGTTACACAAGAGGCCAGCAGAGCAGCAGCACCAAGTCCACCATGCCCCAGATGGCTAGGAGCTGCTCCTGGCTGCTAGTGACCTAGCACACTTTGTCAAGGAGCACCTCATGAGCTCTTCTGTAAAGGGAGCTATAGGCTGCATTATTCAGAAGCAGGTGCTAAGAGGAAGTTTGGGGTGTAAGATGCTTCTTTGAGACCAAAGCCCATGGAAGGAAGTAGGAAGAGGGGGACGGGGCAAAGGAAGATGTCCAACTATGGAGCAGGTTTGACAAAGCCGTGGCTCACAGCTGGAGCTCTGCAGCCAGCGTAGCTGTCAGAGGTGTCCCACAATGGGCCCGTGTAACTGCACATGGTGTGGGCTGTCCAGGAAGGTACATGAACTTTGGTGGGTCCACTCTCTGCAGCTGAGGCAGACCATGAATGGGGAAGCTGGAGGCTGTCCATTCACTGTACCATCCAAAGCTGGACAGTAAATCCTCCCTGGAAGAGGGCATCATGCTATTTGCCACACAGATAAGATTTGGGAAAGTGGAACACATTATCTCCAGGCATCTTCTGACCTGACCAGAGCGAGCTCAGTTCACAGTGCATGTGTCTTTCACACTACCAGTCAGCTCCAATGTAGGAAGACAGGATGGCGATTGTCAGAGTGGGTGGCCTGCTTTGAGGCCCACCTGGAGAGAGATTAGTGTGCTGGAGTTTGTTAGGGAGTGCACTTGAGATCACCAGCTTTGCAAGGAGAAAGAAAGGAGGAGGACTGGACAGCAGGAGAAGCTGACCTTGAGGCAGCTTCAACAGAAGCCAGATCCCTGGGGACCTCTGTAGCTGGGCAAGGAGGCCAAACCTTTATACTTTACATAAACATCACCTGGCCTAGCTGCCCTGGGAGGAGGTCATGGCCATGGCTGAGATGCCACTTTTCATCTGAAGCAATTCAGATGAGGCTGATGCTGTAGGGATTCCTGACAGAAGTCCTCAGGCAGCTGGGGGGACAGTCCTTCGGTTAGAAAGGGACCTGGAGAGGCACATCACAGATTCCCCACTGGAGTATGCTCAGTCCATTCTGGCTAACTTTAATGCCACTGCTGGTATTAATATTTTGCTAAATAAGTCCCAAATGAATGCTGAAAGAGAGAAGATCTGAGACAAGAGGTTTAAAGTAAGACTGTCCCTGAGTGAATCAGGAAAATGCCACCCTATCTATAGTGGAGTTCAGGCCTGATTTCTAGGGAGAAAGAACTAACATTCAATAGCCTTGTAGGTAAGCCTCTGATCCAGAAATCTTTTGAATGGTTTATTTGAATTTCACTTGGGTTTTACTCAGATGTGGAAGGATTCAAGTAGATTTAATCCATTTGTCTAGAGGGGAGCATGGCAGGGCTTACTTAATTTGCAGTGCTTTGTTTCATTTGCAGCAGTCCTCTTGTAATCATTTTGCCTGCTGGCTCTGCCCAGGTCACTCAGGGAACCACACTGCCATCCAGAGGCAACTGGTACAGGTTCCAGAGTGCCCCATGTCTGAGTCTTTGGCCCCACTCTGCACATGGCCTTGCTCTCCCTTTGGCTTTGAGCAGAAGATTTTTCACAACAATCGTAAAGCACGAAACCCATCCCCACCAATCCTTACATGGAGCCCACACTGTTCCGAATGAGATTCTTCTGCCAAAAGAGCATGGTGAGAGTGTGGCTGGCTCCAGGGGAGGCCGGTGCATTTCACATCATTATGAACTCAAACCAGGGTCAAGAGGAGGCTAAATACCTTTATTTAGCCCTCAATTATCGTCATGGCTGGCACACAACTATAGGAGTGTGCAGGAGGGAGACAGTAGAAGGTACTCTGGACCAGACATCAGGAGGCCTGGGTTCCATCCCTCTCAGTCCCTCACATTCTGGTTGTCTGTGCATTGGGCCTTATTCATCTTATTCCTGCCAGTGGGATCAGAAGTGTATGCTTTTGTTTTTGGAGCACCCTCTGCCCCAGCGCCAGATATAAATTGCATAAGGAAAGCTAAAATCAGGCTGCAAAGAGCTAAGGAGTTATACAAGTTTTCCATCCCCACCACTCAAAGCCCAATACTCTTCCTGACATTGTGTCTTGCAGCCCAGTGGCAAGATCTTCAGTCTCCCAATGTCACATACCAACCCTACTGAGGTATTCTGCTCGGGCTTGTTTGAGAATGTGCTCATCCTTGGAGCAAACTTCATGTTCAGGAGGATTGAGCCCTGTGATTAGTGGGATCTAAACATTGCTTTTTCACCATATTCTCTTCTTGTTAGCCTGTTAGATATATGATGAAACATTTTTCTATTCAAGTCAAGGAGGGAGTTGGATATAAAAGTCTGGAGCTCAAGAAGAAGTCAGGGCTGGAGGTACAAGTTCGGGCATTATGAGCATATAGATAACATTTAAAGCCCTATGACTAAGTGGTAGTGCCCAGGGGAGGAGTGACGTGCCATTAGGAAAGAGAAGGGAATACATCTTTGAAGCACTCACCAGTGTGGCACAGTCAGAGCTGCAGGGTAATGCCACTGGACAAATATACACAAAATGACAGCAGACCTTTTCATGAAATTAAACAGCGTGATCAAAACTTTAATTCACTGTTGCTCATGTCAGTTGGAAGCTTAATGTGTGGAACCACCAGCTATGGTCCCTGTGGATTTTCAGAGGAGGAGAAATCAACTTGATTCTCTCTCCAATGCCACGTCACCCTCCCAAACCAATGTACATGAGGATTTCATGAATATTGATTCTTTCCTGCTTCTCCCTAGGGATTGGTGCAGGTTGGGGTGGGGGTGTCCTGACAACAGTGACACATGGGTATTGTCCAAAACAAATGGTTAGTGTTAGAAATACCTGGGAAGGTTTATTTTGGCAGTATCCTCTAAGGCTACTGAGAGTGGACCAGAAAGAAAGTTTCTTCCCTCCTTATTTTGGGGGCACTAAGTTGTACAATTGAGCAACTTATTTGTACTCCAGAAGAGCAGGGCAATATTGCCATAATGTTACATATCTTCAGATGATTTGGTCCAAAGTGGGAATTATGCTTTGATATGTTAGAGTAGGTTATATGGTTGAAAAATTGTCAGCTGTGGTGCTGGTAATAGAATGAACAGGCTCTGACTTCTTTGAGCTATAGATCACCATCTCAATTTTAAATCTAACTTACTGCTCTCATTGTCTTCTAGACTTATTTAGGCTATAAAAGGTTTGCCTGGAGATACGCATTGTTTATGCAGATGGTCTGGCTGCAAATGTGCAATACATCCATGCCTTTGCTTTATGATTCCAGTCAAAACAAAATTAAAGGCTCATAATCACCCATGTTTAGGAGGCAACGAGGAATATTTTAAAGTTCACATTTTCATTGATCTTTTGTCAAGAATAGGACTGAAGTTCCAAATGAGATGCATTTTCTATAATGCATGTGGTGCCCCGTCCTGAAATAGCTATTGTTTTTGTCATTATGATTTGCTGGGCAGACAGTTGGATATTAAACAGTAAAAAATAAGTTTTGGTACATAACATTTCATTTTTGAATAACCAACAACCAGAATTTCAGGCACTGGGATTAAAATATTCATATCTACAGGTGTCCAGAAATGAAATGAAATGTCACCTAAAGCAGTAGACACACTTCATTGCTATTACACCCCAAACTTTCCTCCAGTAAAATATTTTATTAAAATTAAATGAAAAAGCAAAATCTGCATGATGTGTTCAAGCAGCTTTAATGGGCTTTAGGATGGAGCACACCCCGACGGTTCTATGGTGGGTATTTTATTATGCACAAGATAGTTGTTCAAAGAATATTATGCCTTTTCTCTCCTCATCATTTTAGCTATGTGTGTATTGAATCAATTAAATTGCAACTTATAAATTTCTGCTTCAAATCTCAGAGAAAATAGCTTGTTTCTATTTATAGATGCAGTATGTACATGGTGAAAATGTTTTCCCTCTCAGCCACTCAGTCCTTCCTTTCCCATCATCTAGTTTACTGATTGATTGATTGATGTGCTGTGCGACTGCATTCATTCTTAGGGCTGTAACTGCAAGCAAGGTGATCGAGGTCCCTCGGTCCTTATGGAGGTTTTAACTTAACCAAGTAGACAGACAGCTACAAAAACAATACCAACAACAGCTTCTCAGGCTTATTTGTTTACTATATGCTGGATACTATTCTAGGAGAGGCTGTATATTAAATCACTTAATCATGACAACAAAATGTGGGAATGCCTGATGAAGTAGATTCTATTATTTTTATTATTATCTTCATTGTGCAGAAAACTGAGGTGCAGGGAAATTTTCAGTAACTTGCCCAAGGCCACATGGCTAGAAATGACACAACAATACAGGGTGATGGGTACAGTTTTATAGGAAACTCAGGGCATTGTGAACATGAGTCAGAGGCTCCTGGCCTGGTGTTTTAGTCAGCTCAGGCTGCCAGAATGAAGTACCATAGACGCGGTGGCTGAAGCGACAGACATTTGTTTTCTCACAGTTCTGGCGGCTGGAAAATCCAAGATCAGGTTCAACAGGGTTCAGTTTCTGCTGGGAGTTTCTTCCTGGCTTGCATATGGCTGCCTTCTCACTGTGTCCTCACTCAGCAAAGAGAAAATGAGCAAGTTCTCTGGTGTCTCTCGTTGTAGGTCATTGACCCTTCATGAGGGTCCCCTCCTCACGACCTCCCAAAGGCTAAACCTAATCACCTCCCAAAGGCTCATCTCCAAACACCATCACTTTAGAGGTCAGGGCGTCAACATAGGAATTTGGGGGCAACATGATTCAGTCATAGCACCTGGTTTTAGAAGTTTTCCAGGTCAAGGTTACAGTTCCCTCTTCAATCAGAAATAACACTTAAGAGCTATTTAAAAAAAATATATATATATATATATATATATATATATATATATATATATATATATATATATATATGTATCTCAACTGCATCCTATTGGATCACTATGTGACCATTTGCTTTTTAAGGCCTTTGAACCTTGGTTTTCTCATCCTTAACTTGGGAGGAGAGTTGTGCTGCTGTCATACTTATGTATAGACAATTCTATATGTGAATGGTGTGTATCTCCATATGTGCATGTATGTGTGAATGGTGTGGTGTACACATGTGTACATGGGGGGTCAGCGGTCTTCTTTCGATACTCTCATATGTGTACCACTTTTTAAAGTAAAGTGCTTTTTGATGCACTTGTCAAGTCCATGTATATTGCCTCATCTGATCATCACAAGTGAGGTGTTATTTTTATTCTCATTTTTATATGAGTAGAAAGGAGGCCAAGAGGTCAAGTTTCTTTTCCAAGGCCATGCCGTCGGTATGTGGCCAAGCCAAGGTAAGGCATAACCACAGGCTCCCTCAGTGCTCCTCCTTGGTCCCAGGGCTGCCTGGTGCCCATCCACATTCTGCTTGATATTGGGCTCTGAAGAAGATATCCATTTTCTCTTATATGCTCAGCTGACATTTCATTTTGTTTCTTGCCATCATGCCCACATCAGAGTGGCAGGTATTTCAGTGCATTTTGGAAGTACTGATTTCCAGTCGGTCCCCGTCCCAAAGACCCTACCACACACCCATTTCTCTTCGCTTCACTTTGGCTCACTGCTCCCAGTTACCAAGGGCTCCTGGTTTGTCCTCGCTCAGCTGACTGGCACACTTGCAGAGCTTCCCTGAAGCTACCAGGTCTCCGGCGCCAGGAAAACAGCTGAGTTTCAGAAATGGGAGAAGATTTTGCTATTTTTAAAGTTAAAAACAGCCTTCTCTATACATGGAGAAATGCATGTATTTATATAATTTCATGTAAATCCATATATTAGGTCATATTGTAGTACCTTTTTTCAGGTGAAATGTTTTTATTTGCCATTACCTATTCTTTCCATATTTGCCACCCAGCTAGACCATGTTTATAATCTAGCATGTTTCCTTCCAAATAATTATCAGTGCTCAGCTTATAAAATTATATGTAAACATACATATATGTGTGTATATATATATATATGTGTGTGTGTGTGTATATATATATATATATATACACACACACATATGAAAATACATATGTGTGTGTGTTTTGCAAAACAGGTCATTGTTTTACACTGGGTTCATATTATTATCATATGTACTTAACTTCATCTTCATTGAGAAATCATGAAAATTGCTTGAAGTCAATTATCAGAGCTCTAATTTATTCTTTTACATTTTTAAATTAAAAATGGAAAATTTAAGACATACCAAAAGATGCAGAAAATAATATGCTGAATCCCATTACCCATTACCTGGCTTCAGTAACTGTTAGCATTTTGTTGATCTTATTTATTCTACCTGACTTTAAATTTTTTTCATTTATTTTTTGCTGGGATATTTTTAAGCAAACCTAGACTTTGTTCTTTTTATACAGTAAATACATCAGTATGTATCACTAACAGATAGAGATATTTTTAAAAAATTAACCTAATGCCATTGTCACTTGAAGCAGAATTAACAATACTTCTTTAAAATCATCTACTATCCAGTTCATGCTCCAGTCCCCCAATTGCCTCAAACATGTCTTTTTTGTGGCTGGTTTGTTTGGATGAAGATTCAAATGCCAAACATTACATTTTTCTGATATGTTTTATAGGTATCTTTTATATTTACAACACTTTCCCCTTCCCCTCCCTCTTTAATGCCCCTAATATTGAAGAAACCAGATTATTTTCCTTGTAGATTTTTCCACCTTCCAGATTTGGCTTATTGTATTCTTGTGGTGTCATTTAACATGTTCTTCTACCCTGTGTTTCCTTTACATACTTGAACATAGAGGATTGACTAGAGTCATGTTCAGTTCTTGTAGCAAGAATACTTAATAGTTGGTGCTGCATCACACTGTGAAGAACAGAATGCTGTAAATGATGCTGAAATTGATCAGGGGGTTCAGGCATGGTCAGCTTCATTTCCCCAGTATAAACTTCCTCATCAACCTCTATATAATGGTTTTAGCATTCTGTATTGAATACCACCTACATCCATTGTTTCATGCAGGGTCAAAAAATGATGATTTTCTAAATCTATTCATCTTCCTGCATTTGTTATCTGTAGTTCTTCTATGAAGAGCTTTCCCTTGTCAATCACTGGTAAATCTGAAAAGCAGTTTGTATAGGAAATGCAGGATAAAGGCTTGATTCTTTCCTTTTATTTGTCAATTTTTGGAATAATAAGTTGGTGCTTAACAACTACCAATGGTAACCAATAGATTTTCATATCTATGCTTTAGTTTATTGAAGTTATTATTCTATTTGATGCTCAAATGGTCCCATTCTTAGCAATGGAAACCCCTCAGATTTCTCCTTGTATCTTCTTCTGTTAAAACCTCAGTAGGCTAGGATGTTTTCTTTATTGTCTAGCACAGTAAGATATACTAGACTTAGTATATTTTCTACACCAGACCAAGATTGAGACATTTCTCCAAGAGGAATGGTCCCTTTTCACAGGAAATGATGTTTACAGGCCATAATCTTGTTTCTAGAAGTTAATTTGTTATTTTTTTAATGGCTCTGTGGTACTTTGTGACATACTATGATATATTTAACTATTATCCATTGCTGGGAAATGTCCCCACTTTTGCCACATTCTGCCTTGCAATTGCAAAGCCCTATAGTAGATATGAGAAAATTACTCCAGGAACTTGCTATGGCCTTTGTACCATTAACAGAAATTGTAAGATTGAAAACCAATACTAGGATAGGTGGAATTCTTAATAGAAATTCTGTTAACTCAGCAGTTCCTGAGCATTATGTGAGGACTAAAGGAAATTTCTCCTCTACTTTCTGGAACTTTTCTTTAACAAAATGAGAAACTGAAACCCTTCTCTCCTTTCCTCTCTTGGTTGGAGAAGAGTTTTCCTTGCTTCCCTCAGGGATCTTAGTGAAAATGTATGTTTTGTTTGCTTTTTCTAACTGTGCTTCTGGAAGAGGGATGAACAGTAACTCTCCCAGTCATGTAGCAGCTTGGACCCCCCATCAGCTCCATACAACTTCAGATGGAGGGGCAGCTGTATGCCATATTGGCAGTGCATTTTATTCTCACAGAGGACATTCTGGCTTTCTTGATTCAGTATTTTCTTTCTTTGCCAATCATCAGAGAGTGTGCAATAGATGAAACAAAATTTATTGAAGCTTTCAGCTCTGTGACTAGCAATAACCATTCCTGGCTGGTTACAAAGGTCCCCAGTGCACCATGCTATATAACCCTGGTCTTCTAGTTCATTGAAAATTCACAACACTATACTAATTCTGCCAACTGGACTTGCTTTCAGTATCTACATAAAAAAAAGAAAGCTCCTGCTAACACTCTTATAAGTTTGATAATGCTTATCGACTTTACAAAAAAACTTTTATTGCATAAAATACATTACAGAAAAGCATATGTAAGTGTATAACATGATGAATTTCTACAAACTGAACACATTCGTATATCCAGCATTTGGCTCAATAAATATAAGCACTCTAGAAGCCTCTTTATACTCTTTTCAGTATCTCCCATTCTACCTCCAAGGACAACTATTATCTTGATCCCTGAAAGTGTAGATTAATTTTGCCAGGCTTTGTACTTATATAAATGGAATTGTACAGTATTTTTTGCATCTGCTTATTTCTCTCAACATTTGTGAGATTCAACCTTGCAAATATGTATAATTATAGATTATTCATTCTAATTGTAATATAGAATTCTATTATTTGTCTTTGCCACAATTTATTTATCTATTCTTTGTTGATGAACATTTGAATAGTTCCCAGTTTGTGGCTATTACAAATAATTTTGCTATTAATATTCTGGACGTGCCCTTACTGAACATGTATATGCATTCCTGTTGGGTTTACACCTAGAAGGGGATTTATGGTCATAGTTAAGTTTTGCCTTATTAGATAATGCTAAATAGTTTCTGAAGTGGCTGTACCAAATCAAACACCCACCAGAAGTGTGTGAGACTTCAGCAATACTTGATATTTTCCATGTTTTTCACTAATATGTATACATTCTTGAGTTGAAGTAAGATTCTGCAAGTATAGAAGATTTCTAATACCAGCCTCTAGGTTCTATGTGAAGTGTAACAATATTTATGGGGTAGATTAGGCTGGATCTCTGACAACATCCTAATTTATTTCATTGATGATAGAGAATGGGTCAGATGGATACATACAGTTTTGCTTATCAAGGAGAAGTCTATGGATTTAGTGACATTAGAGCAGCCAACTGTTACCTCCTGATGTTTATTATCATATAAATTTTATGATAAAAATAAAAATGGTGAAAGAGAACTATCATTCACAACTCCATAACTGTAACACTAATAATTTTTTAGTTCTATCATCCATGAACATATCTGAATTTTATATGGTTGGAATCATAATCTAGACATAATTTCACATTATGCTTCTTTGAACTGAATGTTATTATCTGAAGCACTCTCACATGTTGTATCAGTATTTCCTTATTATATATTAAGGCTGCTTTCAAAGTTTTACTCTTCTAGAGAGGTCTGTTTTTAGAAAACATCTTTAACAGTTTACCTTTTCTTTTTTTAAAAAAATTAATTCTTTAGGCTAAATTCCTAAGAGTGGGATTATTGAGTAAAAAACTATCATATATCATTTTTTTTGGCTCTTGATTTATCATGTATCTTTCCTTCCAAAAGTTTTCCATAATATACACCAGTCGAATACAACTTTATTGGAAACCACAAGAGCTTAGTTTTATTTACAGCAACAAATACGTTGTTAGGTTCATGAACAAATAAAATATATAGCATACTAAAAACTAAATTCCTTGCATTTGGAAAATTTAAGAGTTATTTCTTAGATTTCTTTCTAGTAGTCAAATCTGGAAGTAACCCAAATTTCCACCAGTAGGTCGATAGATAAGCAAATTTGGTACATCCATATAATGGAATACTATTTAGCAATTAAAAGGAAAGAATCATTGATACATGTGACATGGATGAATAACAAGATAATTATGCTGAGTGAAAGAAGCCAGACAAAGAAGAGTACATACTGTATGATTCCATTATATAAAACTCTGTAAAATACAAATTAATCATAGTAACATAAAGCAGATCATTAATTGCCTAGGGACAGGAAGTAGGGTGGAGAGGGACAAGAAGGAAGGATTACAAAGAAACATATCAAAATTTTGGGGGTGATGGATATGTTACTATCTCAGTAGTGATAGTTTCATGGGTGTTGATATATATCGACTCTTTTCCAAATTGTACACTAAAATATGTGCACTTTATGGCATATCAATTATATACCTCAAGCTGTTTCATAAATAAAACTTCTAACCCAATACTTTCAACTCTTTGAAGACCAAAAGCAAATGAGGAGCATGAATTGCTATTAATTCATTATTATTACAAAGTATAGTAGGTAAGGAACACAAATCCATTACAGTACATAATGATAAATTCATAGCAATTCCTGCCCCTCATCTTGTGTGTCCCTGAACAATATGTTCAAGTCCTAACCCCCAGTACCTATAAATGTGATCTTACTTGGAAACAAGGACTTTAAAATGCAGCCAAGCTAAAATGACGTCATACTGGATTAGGATGGAACCCTAATCTAATGATTGTTGTCCTCATGAAAGGAGTGGATACACATATGGGCACACAGAAAGAATGCGGTGTTTTGATGGAGGCAGAGATTGGAGTGATGTCTCCACAAGCCAGGGAGCACAGAGCTACCAGAAGCTGGGAAGAGGCATGTGAAGATTCTCCCCTAGAGCCTTCAGAAGGTGCCTTGCCCCACTGACATCTTAATTTCAGACTTACAGTCACTAGTGAAAGAACAAATCTCTGTTATTTTGAAATTTATTGGAAACTAATATATATAGCAATATGCTTTTATTACCTAGTATATTCTAATTTTTTAAAAAGTGGATGATAATGCCAAGGGAAAATCACAGGTTATCTGTACTACAAACCAGACGTCTGGTTATTAGACCCTGTGATGAAACTCTGTATTTTACAAAACAGGTCCTCTTTGTTTTCTCCTTGTTTCTGTCTGTTCCCCTGAAGCCAGTTGTGCTGCCGTCATGTCTTTACAGCACCATATGAACACCAGTTATCAAAATATTGTCCGTGGATGATTAGTGATTCCAAGGCACTTCCAGGGGGACTTTGAGGTCAAAAGTATTCTCAGTTTTGATTTTTTCCACTGTGTGGACATTTGCAATGATAGTACAAAACCAGTGGTTGGTGAGGCTGTTGACATCTCAGCAAAAACCAAGGCACTAGTAAGAAAAACATTTTATTCTTCATCAGCACGTGCTGTCGGAAAACAAAAACAGGAAATTTCACTGAAGAATGGAGCAGCAATATTACTATTTTATTACATCTCGATCCATGAGTACATGTCTTTTTAACATTCTATATGATGATAGAGGAGTACAAATAAAGTCCTTCTGTTACATACAAAAGGACAAAAAAAGCACTTGTGCGATTGAGATGTGAGCTGAACTATCAGCTTTTCCCATGAATTAGCCATTTCTGTTTGAAAGACAGACTCCAGTTATTGGAATTATTCAGACATGGGTGTTTGGCAGATATGCCCTTCCCTGCCCAGAGATTCTCCTTTGGAGACAACAGTCAAAGATTCTGTTTTTCTTTCTGAGAATGACATTTCCTGTAAAACCTTAAATACAGGTAAGACCCAGGGAGTCAGGTGATTTGCTTAAGGACACATAGCTTAAAGTAGCAGATGCGGGCTTAGGAGCCAGCCTCCCTTACTGCCAGCCCACTCCCCTGCCCATTTCACTACATGAGACAGGTGGCTTCCATACATCATGCATCCTCGCCTTGAGACAGAGCTAATGCTGCAAAACAAAGAAATGCCAGGTGGAAAAACTGACAAGTCAGATATTACACAGTCACTTAATTTTTATTTTGTAATTTTCACAATCTGAGCAACCAAGTAGAATACATAAAGATACTAAAACCTGGTATAATAAAACTCACTTAACCAGGAATACTGTCTTTCATGTTTTTGTCTCCATCTCAGCTTTCTTTCATTTTTAATACCAACTGTTTGCTGGATCCAGCACTCATTTTGGCAAAAGCTACATTTAGTTGCAAATTGAGACATGGTGCTGAGCTGCTATGATTAAGGAATTCAGAATCTTATCCAATATAAGGCCTTAAGGGCACAAAGAAATGTTGAGGGAAAAACATTTCAACATTACTATGTACAGATGAATGCCTGAAATAAGTACTAAGTGTTATTTCTGCAAACTTTCCCACTGTTTTTTATATACTTCATTTCCTCCATTTGTGAGTCTACAATGTATGCTGGCAACATTATGGGTTTCTACTCACAATGAGTCTTCTCAGCATGGGCTGGGTCAGTGTTTGTAGCTCAGCTGGCTGGTGCCAGAGTGAAGAACTTGTCTGATTTGATTCCACCCCAGGCACTGAAGGATTTTCAAGATTTGCCTCTTAATATTTGGCTTTACTTGATAATCCTAGAGCATGCTGGGAAATCTCAGCAAGAGGAAAAATTTAGTAACCACAGGGAGGCCTTCTTGGAGGGTTGTGGGTAAGTATGAAAGCTTATGAGTGTGACTACTAATGACTCTTGAATGTTGTGTTTTTCACAAGATTTGCCTTCAACAAAAGTGAGTAGGCTTCTGAGGACAGAGGGCTTTTAGAAAACTGAGTCATCCTCAGAAAGGAAAGTGGATGATTGAGTCATTTCCCAAGAGAGAAGCCACTAGTCAGTAGGTATGTGGAACCATATGGTTCAGCTTGCAATTTAGAATTTCAAAAGCAGGAGTTGGCAAAGAGTTGCATGGGGTTTTAACCTCACATTTTTATCACCATTTTTCTTTCTTACTTGTTGAGTGCTGACATTGCCCTTGGCATATGCAGGATAGGAGACATGCTATCTGCCTCTGATCAGTATGAAAGCTTATGAATGTGACTACTAATGACTCTTGAATGTTGTGTTTTTCACAAGGTTTGCCTTGGAAAGTTGGAGAAAGTGCTCAATTCAGAGAGAAGTTTTGCAGTCAAGAAGGTGACTAAATTCCAAAGGCTTGAAGGGATGTTTTTTGGTGTATGTGTGTATGCAAACCAATTTCTCATGTGTTTTCTTTTTGATTCTGTTCTTCCCTGTTTTGTTTATATAAGGTCAATAAGACTCTCTGTCTTGGAAATATTTAACAATAGGCTAGATTCTCATTTGGTCTGGGTGCTCCAGATGTGAGCAGTGGTGGGGGTACAGCCTTTACACTGTGCCCTGGGAGAAGGCACATTTCACTGACTGGGTGACAAGGGCTCTGAGGGAGTCTGTACTTAGAATTAGCTTTTCTGAACATACAGCAGGTGTGAAGGTATCTGACAGTGGCTAATCTTTACAGAGAAAGAATCTAGCCAGGGGTGGTCTGTGTGCAGTATGCCTCATAGAAGCACAAGGAGCTCAGGACCTCATGACCCTGTTCATATGGATAACATAACATGACAGCTAGGATAACACTGTGGTCCTCTATATGCTGGAAATAACTTCACCTTAATTGAATTCAATTCAGTTCACTTGATTAGGTTCCTACCTAAGAAAAATGGGTGAGGCTTGGACATACTTAATTCTTGTGATTTAGATATTATTGTCCTCATTTTAAACTGCAAGAAACTGAGGATTAGAGAAACGAAGTGGCTTTTCCAAGTTCATATAACTGGTTCCTCTCACCACATATCCTCATTTTGTTAAGAGAGATGACTTTCTTTTCTGTGACAGAAATTCAATCTCATGCCCTGATCAGTCAGTCTATGACTGCTTCTTTTTATAAAAGACTTAATTTTTCTAGAACACTTTTAGGTTCACAGAAAAATTGAGAAGGTAGACAGATTTCCTATGTGTACACCCCCCAAACGCACAGCTTTCCCCATTGTCTGGAGCCATCCCCCTCCAGAGTGGTACATTTGTTACAGTTGATGACCTTACATTGACACATGATTGTCACTTAAAGTCCATAGTTTATTATTAGAGTTCATTCTTGGTGTTGTACATTCTATGAGTTTGGACAAATATATAGTGGTATTTACCCATTATTATGGTGTCACATGGAATATTTTTACTACCCTAAAAATCCTCTATGCTCTGCCTATTCTTCTCTTCCCCATTACCCCTGGCAGCCACTAACCTTTTATTGTCTTTGTAGTTTTGCCTTTTCCAGAATGTCATACATTTGGGGTCACACAGTTTGTAGCCTTTTCAGATTGGCTACATTTACTTAGTAATATACATTTAAGGCTCCTTAATGTCTTTTAATGGCTTGATGGTTCATTTCTTTTTAGTGCTGAATAATAAACCACTGCCTGAATGTATCATAGTTTATTTGTCCATTTACCTGTTGAAGAACATATTGGTTGATTCCAAGTTTTGGCAACTATGAATAAAGTGCTATAAACATCCATGTGCTGGTTTTTTATGGATATAAATTTTCAGTTCTTTTGGTTAAACATCAAGGAGCATAAATGCTGTATTTTATGGTAAGAGAATGTTCAGTTTTGTAAGAAACTGCCAAATTATCTTCCAAGGAGGTTGTACCATTTTGTCGTCCTACCAGCAATGAATGAGAGTTCTTGTTACTCGTCATCCTCACTAGCATTTGGTGTAGTCACTGTTCCGGATTTTGGTCATAAGTTTCTAGTGGTATCTCATTGGTTTTTTAATTTTCATTTTCAGGTGTTATATGATGTGAAGCATCTTTTCATATTCTTATTTGAGATCTATTTATAATCTTTGGTGAGATGTACATTAAGGTCTTTGGTCCATTTTGCAATTAGGTTGTTTGTTTTCTTATTGTTGAGTTTTAAGAGTTCTGTGTATATTTTGGATAACAATCTTTCATTAGATATGTCTTTTGAAAATACTTTTTCTCAGTTGGTGGTTTGTTTTCTCATTCTTTTGACATCATCTGTCGTAGAGTAAAAGTTTTAATTTTAATGAAGTCCTGCTTATCAATTCTTTCTTGCATGAATTATTCTTTTGGTGGTATATCTAAAAGTCATCACCATACCCAAGGTAATTTAGGTTTTCTCCTATGTTTTCTTCTAGGAGTTTTATAGTTTCACATTTTAAATAAAAGTCTATGATCCATTTTGAGTTAGTTTTTTGTGAAATGTTTAAATTGTATGTACAGAATAATTTTGTTTGCATATAAATATCCAGTTGTTCCAGTACCACTTGTTGAAGAGTTTGTCTTGGCTCTGTTGTGTTACCTTTGCTTTTTTGTCAAAGATCAGTTGACTATATTTATAAGAGTCTATTTCTGGACTCTATTCTGTTTCATTGATTGCTTGTCCATACTTTTCACCAATACCACACTATCTTGATTAGTGTAGCTTTATAGTAAGTCTTGAAGTCAAGTAGTGTCAATCCTTCAACTTTGTTCTATTTTTTGGTATCAGTAATATACAAGAGCAACATTGTGGTTACTAGATTCCCCCCATTATCAAGTCCCCACCACATACCCCATTACAGTCACTGTCCATCAGTGTATTAAGATGCTATAGAGTCACTACTTGTCTTCTCTGTGCTATACTGCCTACACCAAGTCCCCTTACATTATCTGTGCTAATCATATGCCCCTTAATCCCCTTATCCTTCTCTTAATGCCCATCCTCCCCAGTCTATTTCCCTTTGGTAACTGTTAGTCCATTCTTGGGTTTTGTGAGTCTGCTGTTGTTTTGTTTCTTCAGTTTTTTCTTTGTTCTTATACTCCACAGGTGAGTGAAATAATTTAGTACTTGTCTTTCTCTGTCTGGCTTATTTCACTGATCATAATACCCTCTAGCTCCATCCATGTTGTTGAAAATGGTAGGATTTGTTTTCTTCTTATGGCTGAATAATATTCCATTTGTATATCTACCACATCTTCTTTTTCCATTCATCTACTGATGGACACTTAGGTTGCTTCCATTTCTTGGCTATTGTAAATAGTGCTGTGATAAATATATGGGTGCATATGTCTTTTTCAAACTGGGCTGCTGCATTCTTAGGGCAAATTCCTAGGAGTGGGATTCCTGGGTCAAATGGTATTCTATTTTTAGTTTTTTAAGGAACCTCCATACTGCTTTCCACAAAGGTTTCACTAATTTACATTTCCACCAGCAGTGTAGCAGGGTTCCCCTTTCTCTGCATCCTCTCCAGCATCTGTTGTTGTTTGTCTTTCAGATGGTGGCCATCCTAACTGGTGTGAGATGATATCTCATTGTAGTTTTAATTTGCATTTCTCTGATGATTAGCAATGTGGAGCATCTTTTCAAGTGCCTGTTAGCCATCTGAATTTCTTCTTTGGAGAAGTGTCTGTTCAAATCCTCTGCCCATTTTTTAATTGGATTATTTGCTTTTTGTTTGTTGAGGTGTGTGGATGTCACACCCCTTATCGGGTATGTTATTTATGAATATATTCTCTCACACTGTAGGATGCCTATTTGTTCTACTGATGGTGTTCTTTGCTGCACAGAAGCTTTTTAGTTGGATATAATCCCACCTGTTCATTTTTGCTTTTGTTTCCCTTGCCCGGGGAGATATGTTCATGAAGAAGTTGCTCATGTTTATATTCAAGGGAGTTTTGCCTAAGTTTTCTTCTAAGAGTTTTATGGTTTCATGACATATTCATTCAGGTCTTTGATCCAATTTGAGTTTACTTTTGTGTATGGAGTTAGTAATCCAGCTTCATTCTCCTACATGTAGCTGCCCAGTTTTGCCAACACCAGCTGTTGAAGAGGCTGTCATTTCCCCATTGTATATCCATGGACCCTTTATCATATCTGGACTCTCTATTCTGTTCCACTGGTCAATGGGTCTGTACTTGTGCCAGTACCAAATTGTCTTGATTACTGTGGCTTTGTACTACAACTTGAAGTTGGGAAGCAAGATGCTCCCTACTTTATTTTTCCTTCTCAGGATTGCTTTGGGTTTTTCATGGTTCCAGATGAATTTTAATACTATTTGTTCCCATTCATTGAAGAATGCTATTGGTATTTTGATATGGATTGCCTTGAATCTATAGATTGTTTAAGGCAAGATGGCCATTTTGACAATATTAATTCTTCCTACCCAAGAGCATGGGATGAATTTCCATTTATTAGTGTCCTCTTTAATTTCTTTTAAGAATGTCTTGTAGTTTTCAGGATATAGGTCTTTCACTTCCTTGCTTAGGTTTATTCCTAGGTATTTTATTCTTTTTGATGCAATTGTGAGTGGAATTGTCTTCCTGATTTCTCTTTTTGCTAGTTCATCATTGGTGTATAGGAATGCAATAGATTTCTGTGTACTAATTTTGTATCGTGCAACTTTGCTGAATTCAGATATTAGTTCTAGTAGTTTTAGAGTGGATTCTTCAGGGGTATTTTTATGTACAATATCATTTCATCTGCAATCAGTGACAATTTGACTTCTTTCCTACCAATCTGGATGCCTTTTATTTATTTGTGTTGTCTGATTGCTGTTGCTAGGACCTCCAGTACTATGTTGAATAAAAGTGGGCAGAGTGGGCATCCTTGTCTTGTTCCCAATCTTAGAGGAAAAGCATTCAGCTTCTTGCTGTTAAGTCTGATGTTTGCTGTGGGTTTGTCCTGTATGGCCTTTATTATGTTGAGGGACTTGCCCTCTATACCCATTTTGTTGAGAGTTTTTATCATGAATGAATGTTAAATTTTGTCAAATGCTTTTTTGGCATCTGTAGAGATGATCATGTGTTTTTTGACTTTTGTTGATGTGGTGGATGATGTTGATGGATTTTTTAATGTTGTGCCATCCTTGCATCCCTCTGATGAATTGCACTTGATCATGTTGTATGTTCTTCTTGATGTATTTTTTAATTGGGTTTGTTAATATTTTGTTGGGTATTTTTGCATCTATGTTCATCAGGAATATTGGTCTGTAGTTTTCTTTTTTATGGTGTCTTTGCATGGTTTCAGTATTTAGAGTGATGCTGGCTTCATAGAATGAGTTAGGAAGTATTCCCTCCTCTTCTGTTTTTTGGAAAACTTTAAGGAGAATGGGTATTACGTCTGCTCTAAATATATGATAAAATTCAGTGGTGAATCCATATGAACCGGGGGTTTTGCTCGTGGGTAGTTTTTTTATTACTGATTCAATTTCATTGCTGGTGAGTGGTCTGTTTAGATTTTCTGTTTTGAGAGATTAGATTAAAGATGGTGGCGTGAGAGAAGAGACAGAGAGGAGTGAAAACTGGATACAATTAGAAAATATAGTTGGCACAACAAATACTGACAGAGTAACAAGAAAGAGGATGGCGCCAGACTGCATACACCTGGAGAAAAGAGCAGACCTCTAGGAACAAGGTAATGTACCAAAGCTGTGGCCAGGTGGGACCCAAGCCCTTCCCCCGCCCCAGCTCACTGGTGGGAGGAAGAGAAACAGAGCAGGGAGGGAGTGGAAGGCCTGGGATGGCTGAATACCTATCTCCAGAGATCTGCTCTGGGAGCACAAACCTACATTTCATGGTGCTTTCATCATACTTGTATGACTACTGGGTTGGAAAGTTAATACAGGCAGAGTTCCTGGAGAGACTGAGATTCCAGCCACTGTGGACAGCAGGGATCCATCTCCAGCTGCTCTGGGACAAAAGCTTATACCTGTGTGCTCGGCCGACTGGTTAAGGGGAACGGCTCTTTCCTCCCACCAGGCACCAATACCTCTCCCCTGCAACCCCCGACATTGCTTCAGGGGCTGAGCAGCTCCAGAGTAGAGCTTCTGGACACTAGAGGGCACCATATACAAATATGAAACACCAAAGGAACCTGGTCCAGAGTAAAATTAATATAACTCCACAGAAACATTTAAATGACCTGGACCTTACACCTCATCCTGAAAGGGAGTTCAAAATAAAAATCATCAACATGTTAATGGAGATACGGAAAGATATCCAAGAACTCACGAATGAATTCAGGTCAGAGATCCAATCGCTGAAGAGCATGATGGAGGGTATTAAAAGCAGGTTGGATATGGTGGAGGAGATGATAAATGAAATAGAAACTAGAGGAGAGGAATACAAAGAAGCTGAGGCACAGAGAGAAAAAAGGATCTCTAAGAATGAAAGAATATTGAGAAAACTGTGTGACCAATCCAAATGGAACAATATTTGCATTATAGGGATACCAGAAGAAGAAGAGAAAGAGAAAGGGATAGAAAGTATCTTTGAGGAGGTAGTTGCTGAAAACTTCCTCGGTCTGGGAAAGGAGATAGTCTCTCAGGCCATGGAGATCCACAGATCTCCCTACCCAAGGGACCCAAGGAAGACAACACCAAGACATATAGTAATAAAATTGGCAAAGATCAAGGATAAGGACAGACTATTAAAAGCAGCCAGAGAAAGAAATAAGGTCACATACAAAGGAAAGCCCATCAGGCTAACATCAGACTTCTCAGCAGAAACCTTACAGGCCAAAAGGGAGGGCATGATGTATTTAATGCCACGAAGAAGAAGGGCCTGGAACCAAGATTACTTTATCCTGCAAGATTATCATTTAAATTTGAAGGAGGGATTAAACAATTTCCAGATAATCAAAAACTGAGAGAATTTACCTCCCACAAACAATCTCTACAGTCTATTTTGGAAGGACTCCTATCGATGGAAGTGTTCCTACGGTTTAACAGCTATCACCAGAGGAAATAAAACCACAGTAAAGAAAGTAGAACAGCCAATTACTATGCAAATGTAAAATTAAATTAACTGTCCCCAAAGTCAATCAAGGGAAAGACAAAGAATACAGAATATGATGCCTAATATATAAAGAATGGAGGAGGAAGAAAAAGGAGGAGAAAAAGAAAAGAACTTGTAGATTGCGTTTGTAACAGCATATTAAGTGAGTTAAGTCAGACTCTTAGATAGTAAGGAAATTAACCTTGAACCTTTGGTAACCACGAATCTAAAGCCTGCAATGGCAATAAGTACATAGCTATCGATCATCACCTTAAATGTAAATGGACTGAATAAAAATATAGGAAGTTGTCCATTTCTTTTACGTTATCCAGTTTGTTAGCATAGAGTCACTAAATCAAAAGACATAGAGTCACTGAATGGATAAAAAAACAAGACCCATCTATATGCTGCCTGCAAGAGACTCACTTTAAACCAAAAGACATACACAGACTAAAAGTGAAGGGATGGAAAAAGATATTTCATGCAACTAACAAAGAGAAAAAAGCTGAAGTTGCAATACTTGTGTCAGACAAAATAGATTTCAAAACACAGAAAGTAACAAGAGACCTAGAAGGACATTACATAATGATAAAGGGGTCAATTCGACAAGAAGATATAACCATTATAAATATCTATGCTCCCAACATAGGAGCACCCACATATGTGAAACAAATACTAACAGAATTAAAAGGGGTAATAGAATGCAATGCATTCAGTCTAGGAGACTTCAACACTCCACTCACTCTGAAGACAGATTAACCAGACAGAAGATAAGTAAGGAGGCAGAGGCACTGAACAACACAATAGAACAGATGGGCCTAAAAGACATCTACAGAACTCTACACCCAAAAGCAACAGAATACACATTCTTCTCAAGTGCACATGAAACATTTTCAAGAATACCTCATATACTAGGCCACAAGAAGAGCCTCAGTAAATTCAAAAATATTGAAATTGTACCAACCAGTTTCTCAGATCACAAAGCTATGAAACTAGAAATAAATTACACAAAGAAAATGAAAAATCCCACAAACACATGGAGGCTTCCCAACATGCTCCTAAATAACCAATGGATCAATGACCAAATAAAAAGAGAGATCAAGCAATATATGAAGACAAATGACAACAATAATTCAACACCACCAAATCTGTGGGACACAGCCAAGGCTGTGCTAAGAGGAAAGTATATTGCAATACAGGCCTACCTCAAGAAAGAAGAACAATCCCATATGAGCAGTCTAAACTCACAATTAATGAAACTAGAAAAAGAACAACAAATGAGGCCCAAAGTCAGTAGAAGGCAGGACATAACAAAGATTGGAGCAGAAATAAATAAAATTGAGAAGAATAAAACAATAGAAAGAATCAATGAAAGCAAGAGCTGGTTGTTCAAAAAAATAAAATAGATAAACCCCTAGCCAGACTTATCCAGAAAAAAAAGAGAGTCTACACACATATGTTTTCTGTTTTTCTTCCTGTGTCAGTCTTGGAAGCTTGTATTTTTATTGAAAGTTGTCCATTTCTTTTAGGTTATCCAGTTTGTTAGCATATAGGTTTTCATAGTATTCTCTAATAATTCTCTGTATTTCTGTGGTGTCCGTAGTGAGTTTTCCTTTCTCATTCCTGATTCTGTTCATAAGTGTAGATTCTCTTTTTTTCTTAATAAGTCTGGTTATGGCGTCATCTATTCTGTTTATTTTCTCAAAGAACCAGCTCTTGGTTTCATTAACTTTTTTGATTGTTTTATTCTTCTCAATTTTATTTATTTCTTCTCTCATCTTTATTTTGTCCCTCTTTCTGCTGACTTTGGGGTCTCATTTATTCATTCTTCTTTTTCCAGTTTCAATAATTGTGACTTTAGACTATTCATTTGAGGTTGTTCTTCCTACTTCAAATAGGCCTGGTTTGCTACATACTGTCCTCTTAGAACTGCCTTCGCTGCATCCCTCAGAAGTTGAGGTGTTGTGCTGTTTTTTCATTTATCCCCATATATTGCTTGATCTCTGTTTTAATTTGGTCATTGATCCATTGATTAATTAGGGGCATGTTGTTAAGCCTCCATGTGTTTGTGAGCTTTTTTGTTTCTTTGTACAATGCATTTCTAGTTTTATACCTTTGTGATCTGAGAAGCTGGTTGGTAGAATTTCAATATTTTTTAATTTACTGAGGCTCTTTTTGTGGCATAGTATGTGGTCTATTCTGGAAAATGTTCCATGTGTACTTGAGAAGAATGAGTATCCTGCTGCTTTTGGGTGGAATGTTCTATAGATGTCTGTTAGGTCTGTCTGTTCTAATGTGTTGTTCAGTGCCTCTGTGTCCTTATTTTCTGTCTGGTTGATCTGTTCTTTGGAGTGAATGGTGTGTTGAAGTCTCCTAAAATAAATACATGGCATTCTATTTCCCCTTTTAATTCTTTTAGTATTTGTTTCACATATGTAGGTGCTCCTGTGTTGGGTGCATACATATTTACATTGGTTATAGCCTCTTGTTGGACTGACCCCTTTATCATTATGTAATGTCCTTCTTTGTCTCTTTTTACTTTCTTTGTTTTGAAGTCTATTTTGTCTGATACAAGTACTGCAACACCTACTTTTTTCTCCCTATTCTTTGCATGAAGTATCTTTTTCCATACCTTCACTTTTAGTGTGTGTATGTCTTTTGGTTTGAAGTGAGTCTCTTGTAGGCAGCATATAGTTTAGACTTGCATTTTTATCCATTCTATTATTCTGTGTCTTTTGATTAGTGCATTCAGTCCATTTACATTTAGGGTCATTATCAATAGATATCATTATCATATCTATTGCCATTGCACGCTTTGGATTCATGGTTACCAAAGGTTTAAGGGTAGCTTCTTTACTATCTAACCATCTAACTTAACTCACTTATTATGCTATTATAAATACAGTCTGATGATTCTTTATTTCTCTCCCTTCTTTTTCTTCCTACTCCACTCTTTGTATGTTAGGTGTTTTATTCTGAACTCTTTGTGTTTTCCTTAAAGAATTTTGTGGATAGCTGATTTTATTTTGCATTTAATTAGTATTTAATTGGTCTACTTCCTTTGGTGTGGTTTTATTTTCTCTGCTGACACCTATTTAGCCTTAGGCATACTGCCATCTAGAGCACTCCCTTTAAAATACACTGTAGAGATGGTTTATGGGAGGTTAATTTCCTCAACTTTTGCTTCTCTGGAAATTGTTTAATCCCTCCTTCAAATTTAAATGATAATCTTGCCAGATAAAGTAATCTTGGTTTGAGACTGTTCTGTTTCATTGCATTGAATATATCATGTCATTCCCTTCTGGCCTGTGAGGTTTCTGCTGAGACATTTGATGATAGCCTGATGGGTTTTCCTTTGTAGGTGAACTGTTTTCTCTCTCTGGCTGCTTTTAATACTCTGCCCTTGTCTTTGATCTTTTCCATTTTAATTACTATATGTCTTGGTGTTGTCCTCCTTGGGTCACTTGTGTCGGGAGATCTGTGGGCTTCCATGGTCTGAGACTATTTTCTTCCCCAGATTGTGGACATTTTCAGCAATTACTTATTCAAAGACACTGTCTATCCCTTTCTCTCTCTATTCCTCTTCTGGTACCCCCATAATGCAAATATTGTTCCATTTGGATTGGTCACACAGTTCTCTTAATATTCTTTCATTCCTAGAGATCCTTTTATCTCTCTCTGCCTCAGCTTCTCTGTATTCCTGTTCTCTGGTTTCTATTCCATTAACAGTCTCTTGCACCTCATCCAGTCTGCTCTTAAATCCTTCCATTGTTTGTTTCATTTCTGTTATCTCCCTTCTGAATTCATCCCTTAGCTCTTGAATATTTCTCTGTAGTTCCATCAGTGTGCTTATGACTTTTATTTTGAAATTTTTTCAGGAATATTGGTGATTTAAGTCTCACCAAGCCCTCTCTCTGGCGTTTAAGGGATTTTGTATTTCATGGCGATGGGAATTGTTGCTGGCGAGTGGCACATGTGTCAGCTGGGAGAACAAAGTCCCTTCCTGCTTGCAGGCCACCTTGCCTGTCTCTGCTGGCTAACCACACACAGGTAGCAGCCTCTGAGTTAACCCCCTAGGCTGCCATGGGCAGGGTGGTCCTCAGGATAGCCTAGGGCACTGGTGGGGGTTGCCAGTGAGTGGTGCATGTTCTGCTGGGTGAACAGAGTCCCTTCATGCCTTTGGACTCTGCACCCATCTCCACTCTCTGTGCTGGTCAACTGCATGTAGGGAGTAGCCTCTGGGTCTGGGCCAGTTAGCCACATGCAGAGGGAAGCCTCTGTGTTAAGCAGTGTGGTTGCTGTAGGCAGGGCTACTCCCTGACTGTTCCACAGCAGTGGCAGGTCAGCTGGTAGCTGGTTTGCTCGCAGGTGCCAGTGAGGAGGAAGGAATGGTAGAGTGCTTATTGCATGAGGGGTCTCAGAGCTGCATTGCCAACCATGTGGTTAGGGTGCCTGAAGTTCCTTAAAGTTCCTAGCTTGCTGGGCTGAGTGTGCCAGGAAGATTTTGTCCACCTGTTAAACCTTTTAAGACTTTTCAAGCACCTGCTTTTCTTTTGTCCCAGGGCAGCCAGCTGTGGGAACCTGTTCACAGTTTTAGTCTTGGATTTTGCTTTTCTGCTCATCTAATATCCAGAGCACTGTGCAATGTGTTTCTGTGCTCCTGGGGCAGATTACTAGGGCTGGTTATTTACAAGTCTTGTGCTTCCACTCCCTCCCCACTATGATTCTTTATCTCCCGTGGGTGAGCTGGGATGGGGGGAGTTCTTGGGTCCCCCTGAGTCACGGCTTTGTATCTTACCCTTTTCCATGAGATGTTGGGTTCTTGCAGATATAGCCTGGCTTTTGTACTGTATCTTCTGGTCACTCCTTTGGGAATAGTTGTATTTGCTATGTTTTCAAAATATGTATGGTTTTGGGAGGAGATTTCCACCACCCTACTCACACCACCATCTTTTCCCCCCCAACTTTGTTCTTTTCCTTCTATGTTGTGTTGACTACTCTAGGTCTTTTGCCTCTCCATAGAAACGTTAGAATTGGTTCACTGATATCCACAAAGTAAATTGCTGAGATTTAGATTGTGATTGCATTCAATCCATAGACCAAGTTCTGAAGAACTAGTCTTGACAATATGGAGTCTTTCTATGAATGAACATGTAATATCTCTTATTTATTTAGTTTTTTGATTTTGTAATTTTTCTCATATAGATATTGTACATATTCTTTTGTTATTATACTTTTAATTTCAAATTCTATTTTTTCATTGCTGATAATACATTAAAAAGCACCTGACTTTGGTATATTCACACTGTATCCTGCAACCTAGCTATAATTACATATTCCAGGGATATTTCTGCCTGTCCTTTTGGATCTTCTGCAAAGATGATCATGTCATCTGAGAACAAAGAAAGTTTTATTTCTTCCTTCCTAATCTGTATACCTTTTATTTCATTTTCTTGTCTACTTGCATTAACTGAAACTTCCCACATGATGTTGAAAAGGAGTGAGGAAAGGGGACAGTCTTGTACCTAATCTTAGTGGGAAAACTTTGAGTTTCTCAGCATTAAATATGATTTTTTTTTTGTAGATTATTCTTTTTCAAGCTGAGAAAGTTTCTCTCCAATCCTAGCTTGCTGAGAATTTTGTTATGACTGAATTTTGGATTTTGTCAAATGCTTTTTGTGTATCTATTGATTAGATCATGTGATTTTTTAAGCCTAAAAACTTACATCAATTGATTTTTAAAGTCTGTGAATTTTTGATGATACCTGCCAATTCTATAATTTTTTTTAATCCTGATGTGATACTAAGTAAAGCGTGGTAATATTCTATTGATTTTAAATTCACTGTAACTTTGGGAAATGAATTTGCCTGTGTGTTTGTGTGTGTGTGTTTAAGATAGAGTATATGATAATTATCTCAAAATAGATGTCCTGAAACTTTGATTCAGGTCTATTTTTGAGTACCTCTGATACTCGCCTTACTCTCTACCTGATGCTCATCTTTATGCCCATCAATTAGAAAGTCCTTATGCTCATTAGGGAGAAAATCCCATCGCTTTCACCACATAGTTGTTTGGAACTCTCATTGTTATGTGTATAAATAAATAACGTTTAATTTCTTCACAGGTAAATGAAAATTAAATCATATTTCTTTTATCATTTAAATTTAAGACAGCTCAAGCCTCTGTCTCAACAAAGTAAGAATGTCTTCTTTACTATGAACATGAATAATCTATTGTATATTCTACTCTAGGAATAACCTCAAGTCCTTATGATACTTATACAAACTGCTTTAGATAATAAATATAGAAGGGGCACTTCCCCTTACTTTATGAAACTGGTTATGGCTGACATGGTCAGTTGACTTGTTTAACATCCATGCCAACTTCATTCCCATCTGCTATTCTGTAGTTCATTTGCCAAATGTCTTTGTTGTGGAGGGTATGACTAAGTTCTACCACTCAGATACAAATTCTAGTGGCAGTAATACTGAATGTACCATGCAGTCTTATAAGTCTAGCAGAAACAAAGTGTCTTTAGAGCTAATTATCTAATTAGCTTCTCAATTCCCAGACTGCAGCTTATTCGGATAAGGTGTTGTGCTCTCCAAGTGATTTTTTGATTCCCTAATGTATCAGTGATGGTTCTCCAAGAAAAAAAAACAAATAGAAGATATAAATATATATATGACAATATGTAAAAATATGTAATATGTATTTATATAAATATATAGGCATATATAATATCTATTTATAAAATTTTTATGTGTTTATATGTATAAATTCATATGTATGTATGTGTGTGTGTGTGTGTGTGTGTGCACCTTTGGGGTCTGAAATCTGTAGGGCAGGCCTGGCATACTGGAAACTCAGGCAGGACATATATATTATATATATAGTGTTGAGGCAAAATTCTTTCTCTATAAACCTCAGTTTCTACTCTTAAAGTCTTCAACTAATTGGATGGGGATAATCTCCTTCATTTAAGTCAACTGATTATAGATATTGACTACATCTACAAAATAACA
Source organism: Manis javanica (assembly GCF_040802235.1). NCBI lineage: Eukaryota > Metazoa > Chordata > Mammalia > Pholidota > Manidae > Manis > Manis javanica. Next base: position 52,574,909 of record NC_133164.1, on the reverse strand, counting down.
GCAACATGTAGATTAGTGTTTGAACACACAGCTGAGCACCAAAGCCTAGCCTAGTTGACACATAAAATTTAACCATCACACCTGATTTCCTTATCATGGCAGAGATAACAGTTAACTTGGTGGGCCACATGTGCAGGATTTTCTAGAAGTCTGTCTAGAAGGCTAAGCCTAGAACCTTCTTTAACAGTCCTTCTAAAATATTTGAAAGGACCTAAACCTCTTTCTGCTTAAAATAATTAGAGTGGTTTATGTTACTATTCTAACAAAGTCTTGATAACAAAACATGACCAAGAGAATATAAGAAACTCCATAGGCTAATTATACTCATGAGCACTGATGTAAAAGTAACAATTAAAATATTAGCAACTGAATTCAGTAATCTATCAAAGTTGGGTTTACAGCAGAAAACCAAAGTTCAGTATGAGAAAAATAGTTTAGTTACCCCATTAACAGATTAAAGGCAAAATGCTTCATTTTTCTCAAAAAGTATGTAAAAAGCATTTAATAAAAAGCTATTAGGGAACTAAAAATATAAATGAATTTCCTTAATCTAATAAAGTACATCTAAAACACCAAACATCAGACGTGAAACAACAGCAAATTCAATGTTAAGCACAAAATCTTTCCTTTAAAAACAGCAGCAAAAAAAGGATAACTATGATTACCACTTAGGAGCAATGTAAAATTTTCAGAAATAGCACTCACAAGGAAGAGGAAATGATAATTGTCAAAGCAGGAACAAATTATTTTTACTCGCAGATGAAATTATCATAGGAAAAACAAAATGGGAAACAAATATTAGAATTAAGTAGAGAGCTCAGCAAGTTTGCTGGGTAAAGCTCAATATACAAACATTAACGTATTTTCTAAACACACCAACAAACCTTTAAAAAGTCAATTAGCATAATATGGAAAAATAAAAACAGACCAATAAGGAGACTATTATAACAATTTTACTGAAAGACTCTAAAGAAGACTGCAATAAATGGAGCCATACACCATATTTTAACATAGCAAGGTTCACTATTGTAAAGACATTAGTTCCAACCAAGTTGAGACACTTTTTTTTTTTGAAGAACATTATGTTTACTACGTCTCCCCTAGCCCAAGTCCCCCCCACAAACCCCATTACAGTCACTTTCCATCCACATAGCAAGATGCTGTAGAATCACTACTTGTCTTCTCTGTGTTGCAAAGCCCTCCCCTTTCCCCCACCCTCCACATTATACATGCTAATCATAATACTCCCTTTCTTCTTCCCTGCCCTTATCCCTCCCTTCCCTCTCATTCTCCCTAGTCTCTTTCCCTTTGGCAACTGTTAGTCCATTCTTGGGTTCTGTGACTCGGCTGCTGTTTTGTTCATTCAATTTTTCTCTTGTTCTTATACTTCACAGATGAATGAAATCACTTGGTATTTGTCTTTCTCCACTTGGCTTATTTCACTGAGCGTAATACCCTCTATCTCCATCCATGTTGTTGCAAATGGTAGAATTTGTTTTCTTCTTATGCCTGAATAATATTCCATTGTGTATATCTACCACATCTTCTTTATCCATTCATCTACTGATGGACACTTAGGTTGCTTCCATTTCTTGGCTATTGTAAATACTGCTGCGATAAACATATGGTGCATCTGTCTTTTTCACACTGGAGTGCTGCATCCTTAGGGTAAATTCCTGGAAGTGGAATTCCTGGGTCAAATGGTAAGTCTATTTTGAGCATTCTGAGGAACCTCCATACTGCTTTCCACAATGGTTGAACTAATTTACATTCCCACCAGCAGTGTAGGAGGGTTCCTCTTTCTCCACAACCTCGCCAACATTTGTTGTTGTTTGTCTTTTGGATGGTGGCCATCCTTACTGGTGTGAGGTGATATCTCATTGTGGTTTTAATTTGCATTTCTCTGATAACTAGTGATGTGGAGCATCTTTTCATGTGTCTGTTGGCCATCTGAATTTCTTCTTTGGAGAACTGTCTGTTCAGCTCCTCTGCCCATTTTTTAATTGGATTATATGCTTTTTGTTTGTTGAGGAGCATGAGCTCTTTATATATTTTGGATGTCAAGCCTTTGTCAGATCTTTCATTTATGAAAATATTCTCCCATACTGTAGGGTACCTTTTTGTTCTATTGATGGTGTCCTTTGCTGTACAGAAGCTTTTCAGCTTGATATAGTCCCACTTGTTCATTTTTGCTTTTGTTTTCCTTGCCCGGGGAGATATATTCATGAAGAAGTCACTAATGTTCACATCCAAGAGATTTTTGCCTGTGTTTTTTTCTAAGAGTTTTATGGTTTCATGACTTACATTCAGGTCTTTGATCCATTTTGAATTTACTTTTGTGTATGGGGTTAGACAGTGATCCAGTTTCATTCGTTTACATGTAGCTGTCCAGTTATGCCAGCACCATCTGTTGAAGAGACTGTCATTTCCCCATTGTATGTCCATGGCTCCTTTATCAGATATTAATAGACCATATATGTTTGGGTTAATATCTGGAGTCTCTAATCTGTTCCATTGGTCTGTGGCTCTGTTCTTGTGCCAGTACCAAATTGTCTTGATTACTATGGCTTTGTAATAGAGCTTAAAGTTGGGGAGTGAGATCCCTGCCACTTTATTCTTCTTTCTCAGGATTCCTTTGGCTATTCAGGGTCTTTGGTGTTTCCATATGAATTTTTGAACTATTTGTTCCAGTTCATTAAAGAATGTTGCTGGTAATCTGATAGGGATTGCATCAAATCTGTATATTGCTTTGGGCAGGATGGCCATTTCGACAATATTAATTCTTCCTAGCCATGAGCATGGGATGAGTTTCCATTTGTTAGTGTCCTCTTTAACTTCTCTTAAGAGTGTATTATAGTTTTCAGGGTATAGGTCTTTCACTTCTTTGGTTAGGTTTATTCCTAGGTATTTTATTCTTTTTGATGCAATTGTGAATGGAATTGTTTTCCTGATTTCTCTTTCTATTGGCTCATTGTTAGTGTATAGGAAAGCCACAGATTTCTGTGTGTTAATTTTGTATCCTATATCAATGCTGTATTCCGATATCAGTTCTAGTAGTTTTGGAGTGGAGTCTTTAGGGTTTTTTATGTACAGTATCATATCATCTGCAAATAGTGACAGTTTAACTTCTTCTTTACCAATCTGGATTCCTTGTATTTCTTTGTTTTGTCTGATTGCCGTGGCTAGGACCTCCAGTGCTATGTTAAATAACAGTGGGGAGAGTGGGCATCCCTGTCTGGTTCCTGATCTCAGAGGATATGCTTTCAGCTTCTCGCTGTTCAGTATAATGTTGGTTGTGGGTTTATCATATATGGCCTTTATTATGTTGAGGTACTTGCCCTCTATTCCCATTTTGCTGAGAGTTTTTATCATATATGGATGTTGAATTTTGTCAAATGCTTTTTCAGCATCTATGGAGATGATCATGTGGTTTTTGTCTTTCTTTTTGTTGATGTGGTGGATGATGTTGATGGATTTTCAAATGTTGTACCATCCTTGCATCCCTGGGATGAATCCCACTTGGTCATGGTGTATGATCCTTTTGATATACTGTTGAATTCTGTTTGCTAATATTTTATTGAGTATTTTTGCATCGACATTCATCAGGGTAATTGGTCTGTAATTTTCTTTTTTGGTGGGGTCTTTGCCTGGTTTTGGTATTAGGGTGATGTTGGCTTCATAGAATGAGTTTGGGAGTATTCTCTCCTCTTCTATTTTTTGGAAAACTTTAAGGAGAATGGGTATTATATCTTATCTCTATGTCTGATAAAATTCTAAGGTAAATCCATCTGGTCCAGGGGTTTTTTTTCTTGGGTAGTTTTTTGATTACCGCTTCAATTTCTTTGCTGGTAATTGGTTTGTTTAGATTTTGTGTTTCTTCCTTGGTCAGTCTTGGAAGGTTGTATTTTTCTAGGAAGTTGTCCATTTCTTCTAGGTTTTCCAGCTTGTTGGCATATAGGTTTTCATAGTAGTCTTTAATAATTCTTTGTACTTCTGTTGGGTCTGTCATGATGTTTCCTTTCTCATTTCTGATTCTGTTGATGTATGTTGATTCTCTTTTTCTCTTAATAAGTCTGGCTAGAGGCTTATCTATTTTGTTTATTTTCTCAAAAAACCAGCTCTTGGTTTCATTGATTTTTTTCTATTGTTTTATTCTTCTTAATTTTGTTTATTTCCTCTCTGATCTTTATTATGCCCCTCCTTCTGCTGACTTTAGGCCTCATTTGTTCTTTTTTTTCCAATTTTGATAACTGTGACGTTAGACTATTCACTTGGGTTTGTTCTTCCTTCTTTAAATATGCCTGAATTGCTATATACTTTCCTCTTAAGACAGCTTTCACTGTGTCCCACAGAAGTTGGGGCTTTGTGTTGTTGTTGTCATTTATTTCCATATATTGCTGGATCTCCATTTTAATATGGTCATTGATTAATTGACTATTTAGAAGCATGTTGTTAAGCCTCCATGTGTTTGTGAGCCTTTCTGCTTTCTTGGTACAATTTATTTCTAGTTTTATAAGTTGTGGTCTGAAAAGTTGGTTGGCACAATTTCAATCTTTTTGAATTTACTGAGGCTCTTTTTGTGGCCTAGTATGTGGTCTATTCTGGAGAATGTTCCATGTGCACTTGAGAAGAATGTGTATCCTGTTGCTTTTGGGTGTAGAGTTCTATAGATGTCTATTAAGTCCATCTGTTCTAGTGTGTTGTTCAGTGCCTCTGTGTCCTTACTTATTTTCTGCCTGGTGGATCTGTCCTTTGGAGTGAATGGTGTGTTGAAGTCTCCTAAAATGAATGCATTGCAGTCTATTTCCTCCTTTAGTTCTGTTAGTATTTGTTTTACATATGCTGGTGCTCCTGTGTTGGGTGCATAAATATTTAGAATGGTTATATCCTCTTGTTGGACTGAGCCCTTTATCATTATGTAACGTCTTTCTTTATCTTTTGTTACATTCTTTGTTTTGAAGTCTATTTTGTCTGATACTAGTGCTGCAACACCTGCTTTTTTCTCCCTATTGTTTGCATGAAATATCTTTTTCCATCCCTTGACTTTTAGTCTGTGCATGTCTTTGGGTTTGAGGTGAGTCTCTTGTAAGCAGCATATAGATGGGTCTTGTTTTTTTATCCATTCAGTGACTCTCTGTCTTTTGATTGGTGCATTCAGTCCATTTACATTTAGGGTCATTATCGATAGGCATGTACTTATTGCCATTTCAGGCTTTAGATTCGTGGTTACCAAAGGTTCCAGGTTACTTTTCTTACTATCTAAGAGTCTAACTTAACACACTTAGTATGCTGTTACAAACACAATCTAATGGTTCTTTTCTATTTCTCCTCCTTTTTCTTCCTCCTTCATTCTTTATATATTAGGTATCAGATTCTATACTTTTTCTCTATTCCTTGATTGACTTTGGCAATAGTCAATTTAATTTTGCATTTGCCTCGCAGTCAGCTGCTCCCCCCTCCCTACCATAATTTTCCTACCTCTGGTGACAGCTATCCACCCCAGGAACACTTCCATCTATAGCAGTCCCTCCAAAATAGACTGCAGAGATGGTTTGTGGGAGGTAAACTCTCTCAGCTTTTGCTTATCTGGAAATTGTTTAATCCCTCCTTCAAATTTAAATGATAATCTCACCAGATAAAGTAATCTTGGTTCCAGGCCCTTCTGCTTCATGGCATTAAATACATCATACCACTCCCTTCTGGCCTGTAAGGTTTCTGCTGAGCAGTCTGTTGTTAGTCTGATGGGCTTTCCTTTGTATGAGATCTTGTTTCTGCCTCTGGCTGCTTTTAACAGTCTGTCCTTATCCTTGATCTTTCCCATTTTAATTACTATGTGTCTTGGTGTTGTCTTCCTTGGGTCCCTTGTGTAGGGGGATCTGTGGATCTCCATGGCCTGAGAGACTATCTCCTTCCCTAGACTGGGGAAGTTTTCAGCAACTACCTCCTCAAAGACACTTTCTATCCCTTTTTCTCTCTCTTCTTCTTCTGGTATCCCTATAATGCAAATATTGTTCCACTTGGATTGGTCACACAGTTCTCTCAATATTCTTTCATTTTTAGAGATCCTTTTTTTCTTGCCTTATCTTCTTTGTATTCCTCTTCTCTAGTTACTATTTCATTTATTGTCTCCTCCACCGTATCCAACCTGCTTTTAATACCTTCCATCGTGTTCTTTAACGATTGGATCTCTGACCTGAATTCATTCCCGAGTTCTTGGATGTCTTTCCATACCTCCATTAGGATGTTGATGATTTTCATTTTGAACTCCCTTTCAGGAAGAGTCATGAGGTCCATATCATTTAAATCTTTCTCTGGAGTTGTATTAACAGTTTTACTCTGGACAAGGTTCCTTTGGCATTTCATGCTTGTATATGGCACCCTCTAGTGTCCATAAGCTCTATACTGGAGCAGCTGAGCCCCTGAAGCAATGTGGGGGTCACAGGGGAGCGTACTGGGGGTAGGAAAGAGCTGTTCCCTGCCTCCTGGCTGCTGTGCCTGTCTCCACTGCCTGACCCAGTGGGCCGGGCACACAGGTATAAGTTTTTGTCCCAGAGCAGCCAGATATGGATCCCTGCTTTCCACAAGCAGCCAGAATCCCAGTCTCCCCAGGAACTCTGCCTATATTAACTTTCCAACCCCGTAGTCATGCGAGTCTCATGAAAGCACCATGAAATGTAGGTTTGTGCTCCCAGCGCAGATCTCCGGAGCTAGGTATTCAGCAGTCCCAAGCCTTCCACTCCCACCCTGCTCTGTTTCTCTTCCTCCCGTGGGTGTGCTGCAGTGGGGGAGGGGCTCAGGTCCCGCAGAGCCACAGCTCTGGTACGTTACCCTGTTACCCCATTTGCTGAGGTCTGCTCTTTTCTCCAGGTGTGTGCAGTCTGACGCGTCCTCTTTCCTGTTGCTCTCTCAGGATTAGTTGTGCCAATTAAATTTTATAATTGTTTCCAGTTTTAGGAGGAAGCCTCTGTCTCTCCACTCACGCGCCATCTTTAATCCTCCTCCAAGTTGAGACACTTTTAAAGAAATTCCAATATTTTAAAAAATTCTATATTTTTACAGAAATTATAATAAAAATCCCAATTGGAACTTTTCAAGGGGCAGTGAGGAGGTGGAGGACCGGGCTGTCTGCAGGCATTAAAACCTATGGTAATTACATCAGTAGATATTGGCATACAGAGAGATAAATAATTAGATAAAACAGACAGTTCAGAAACAGACATATATATGGAAATCTGATACATGGAAGCATGGGTCAGTGGGGAATGAATGGATATGAAAAATAGAAAATTGGATCCCTACATCCCAGGATATACAAAACCAATTTAAAATGCAATGAGAATTTAAATGGCAGCAGCAAAAACTCCCAGTTTTTCTAAAGAAATATAGAACAAATCTATACCTTTAGGTGAAAAATATTTCTTGAACAAAACATAAAGGAGGAAACTTTGATTTTGGAATTAGTTGCTTATTAAAACTTTGGTAGAACTTGCATGTAAAACTGTTTGGTTTTAGGGTTTCCTTTATGAGAAACTTTTACATGGGTTTGATTTCTTTAGTGGGTTTAGGTATATTTAAGTTTTCTATTTTTTTCTTGAAAAAGTTTTGATAACTTCCTCAGGGAATTTGTCAATGTTTCCTAAATTTTATAATTTATTGGCAAAAAAAAACTGTAGTCCAAAAAAATATCGTTAGTTTCTGCTGTATCTGTAATTGTGACCCATTTTTATTCCTAATAATATGTATTTTCTATTTTTTCTTGATCAATCTTGCTGAAGTTGGTCAGTTACCATTCAATTAAAATGACAGTTCTTTTGTTTAGTTGATTCTCTTTTAATATCTTCATTTCCTATTCCATTGCTATTTCATTTTATCTTTATTATATAATTTTTCTTATTTCTTTGTTTTTAGTAGATTGATTTTTCTTTTTGTGATTTCTTAGGTTGGACTCTTCGTTTATATCCAGACTTTCTTTACCACTAATAAAAGCATTTATGGCTACAAGTGTTACTTCAATTAGCTTTTTAACTACATTCTTCAAATTTTGCTATACAGTGTTTTTGTTATTGTTTCAGATTTTTAGTATGAGTCCATTGATCCATGAGTTATTTTAGAGTGTATGTTTAACTTTCTAATACATGGGCTTTAAAAACTCTTCTATCATTAATTTCTAATTTAATATTACATAGATCTGAGAATGTGGATTATTATAGGATTCTTTGAGATATAATGAGGCTTTCCTTTTGTGGTCAGTTTTTATAGATAGCCCATGCACACTTGAATAGAATGTTTATTCTCTAGAGATGTTCTATAAATATACATTAACATAGGGACTGTTAATTGTGTTCTTTAAATACTCTATTTACTTGATCTGTAAATTACTGAGAGATGTATGTTAAAATCTTCCACTATCATGGATGATTTGTGAATTTTGCCTCTTCATTCTATAACTTTTTGTTGTATATATTTGAAGATATTTTATTGTATGTATATGACTTTAGAATTTTTACATTTTCCTGGAGACTTAACTATTTATTTATATGTAGCAGCTTTCTTCATTAAAATAATGATTTTTCTCCTTAAAGCTTATTTTTTGTCTGACATTATTTTAACTACACCATATTTCTTTTGGTTAATACATATGTGATATTATACACATGCATAATATGTAATTTTTCTATACTTTTACTTTAAATCCTGTGGATTTTTATTTTAAATGTTCCTCTCCTAAATTTTGTTTTAGAAGTACCTATTTAAAAAAATGTATGGTTTGACATTCTTTGTCTTTTAGTTGGTCAGTTGAGTTCACTCACATATATTTGGAGCCATTTTTTCCATCTTCCTTTGTGATTTTTGTTTAACTACAGTCCTTTTTTTGCAGCAAAAAATTTGAACTTTCACTGGAAATTATCAAGGTGTTTATTGAACACAGTTGAATACATACATACCAATATACACACATATAGAAGTAGGTTATTTTTTCCCTTCATTTTACATCTTGGGAAATGAAGCCACACTGGTTGATGGTCTGGCTTTAGTCACAGAGCTATTATGCATTATGTGATGAAGGCTACATTTGAACCAAGATATTCTGAAATTGGACTCCAAGTCCACTGTCTTTCCATGCTTCCATGTTGTCCTAAGGACAGAGAGGTTCTATCATCCATGGTGGAACTGAAGATGACAGAAAAGATCAAAGGGGGAAGGTGACTTCCAGGAAGGGCCCGGAAGGTACTCTGAGGCTATGACTCTTACTGCTTTTAAAAGGGAGTTGAATAGAGTTTTGAATGTGAACAACATTTTGCATTGTTCTTATTTCTTCAGTGGGATTTATTCATCAGAAAGAGAGATGGTTTTTGCTGCCATATAAGTGATATTTAAGCACAATCATTTTTTTATTAGTCATGATGTTTCATTCAGAATGAAGTGAAAGTTTCATAAAACCATAAATTGAAACAGAAGTGGTTGTTTTTCCAGTTTTCCTGATAAGTAGAGAAATACAAAGAATGTTGTTGAACAAGTCTGACCATGTGAAAAACTAAGCCCAAGTCCATTTCAATGAGTCACAAAAGAGATCAAAGTGTAGAATTTGTCTGTTAAATTACTCTGTTTTACTGTTCAATTATTCATTTGGCAAGAATTTCTTGAGAATTTTCTTAGGGACGCTGAAGCTAAGTTTGATAATAAGTTTAGGATTTAAGGGGAAGCAATGGTTTGGTTAAATGAAATTTTGATCATTTATTGCATAAAATTATAGAGACTGTGATTGGTGGTGGGGGGAATTACAACTATTGTGGAGGATTGAAGAATCTGTAAATGCAAACCACCTGATTTTGTTTATGGACTCTATGAAATTTCATGATAATCATTTCTTCTACCTCAGGTCACAGCAGCAGCTTTCTAGACCCAGTACCGTGTGCCCTGGTCCAAACTGCAGCACCTTCATGGTGATGTGGAGCTTCTGGTAAGAGCTCTGAGTAGCTTGAACACACTGTGAGAATCACATTAAAGCTGGCTTCAGAATCCTAATTGTTTAGGACAAGGTGAGTAACATTTTTGATAAACTGGAAACTCCATCTTCAAATGAAATACACTTATTCTAAAAGCAAAAAGCCTTTTAAATAAAAAAAATCCTGCCATTCTAGACTTTAATGACATTTGTCTGGGCATAAACAGAGTCTAAATTTCACTTTAATCCACTGATAATCTAAGTTACCTAACAGGCTGCTGATAGTTGATGTCCCTTTTCTTCTGTTGTGGGTTTACCTCTACTTCCTCTACTTTGTACAGTGAGGAGACTGGTCTGTGAGATGCACCAACAGTTAAAAGATATTACAGTAGGCTTTTAACTAGTCTCCTCACTTCTATTCTTGTTCTGTACAGTATGTATACAAATTGCCATTGGAATAATATTTTAAGCCAGCTGAAGTTCATGGATGAAGCACTAAATCTATAGCTTGGATTAAAAACTAACCCCAGTCCATTTTCAATCGGTCATTCAGGTCTTACCTCCAATCCTTCATGACCACCCCCAAACACACACACATGCACACATATACACACATGCATGTGTGCACATGTGCACACATACACACACACAGAGATTTAGCCACATGATATTCGCTTTTCCTTTCTTGGAACATGCTTTCCATACTGCCTGTAGTACTCTGACTCTCTCTTTTACCTTTATAATCTTAATACCCCAATTAAATATCACGTCGTTTTTGAAGTCATACTAAACCTGCCTCCCACAATTGCACATTATAAATTCATCATTTTATGGAATTTACTAATCATATTCTAGTAATCCCTGAACTACAAGATATTGCAATACAGTGAGAGCCCACAAAGAATAGCTGCATAGGGACTAACTTTCCCCTTCCAGTTGATTACCATTGCTTCTGTCACTTCCCAGCTGGCTCCTAATTAGCTCTGGGGTGGAAAAAGAACAGAATTGCTAGTGATGGGTCTTAGACTTAAGTAAATGAAGAAGGTAAAGAGGACTAGTACAGAGTGGTCTATCTGGGCCGGCCATCTTCAAGTAGCCATTTGTTTCTGGGGGATGCCCAGAAAATAGATGTATGTAAATCTAAGATGACCAGTGTAAAGAACACATTCTGCTTAAGTCTAAGAAAAACCAGGATTAGATTAAGCATGTGAAGAAAATAACTTCCCTAAGTGCTGATATTTCTGTAAAACTCACATTATTCATATGTCCTATTTTAATATAACAGAAATACAAATAGATGTTATGCTCAGATATTATAACAAATAGTTCAGATTTTACTTAAAAATCTGGGGAAGTATACTAATGTGCTAACTACAATTTTATGTAGCTGGCCTATCCAAAGCTGTAGACTAGCTGGAAATGATAATAACAGTTTTCATTTATTTAGCACCTATTAAATCTCAAATACTATGAGGGATGCTTCACAACTGTATTTTATTTTTATATTTTTTATTTTACTTAATCCACACAAAACACTTGTGAGCTAGACACAATCATCCCCATTTTGTAGAATTGACAACTGATGCCCCAAGAGGTTGAATAACTTGCTCAGGGTGATCTAGTTTATGAGTAGAGTCTGAATTAAAATTCCAGTCTTACTGCCTCCAAAGCATATGCTCTTTCTATCATATAGGTTGCTTCACAAAGTAAGTTCTGAGAAATAACATCTATGAAGAAATAGAGCTTCAAAAACTGGATGTGCAAACTGACACCTATAATTCAACAGCAAACAATTCTACTATTTAAGAGAAATGTGTTGAAGAAATCAATTTGGCATTTCCAAAAACATGCCTACTGCACACAATGACTAAGAAAATACTTGAAATAAATGATCAGATGTAGTTATCTCTTGAGGGTTTTCCTTCCCTGTCCAGCCCAACATGAGTCCTTCTGATGCTGGGCCAAGGGCACCCTGTAAGAGTAGTGTCCTGCACCCTGTTTGTCTCCCGCCCTGTCCCATGCCTCATTCTTCTCTCTGCTTCCCTTGATATCCTGTTTCCTGACCCAGTGTCTGCTCACAGCATCTCATGTTGCTTTCTTCACTTTACTTCTGCCTTACACAGGGTTCTGTCTCTTCTGGGCACAACCTCCGTGATTCTCTTGACAAAGTTCTGGTTCCTAGTTTAGCCTTGACAGATACCCCTCTGATGGTGTTTATCCAAGATGGTTGCAAGACCACTTCTATCCAGGTTACAGTGGGAGGGAGGCTTATAAAATACCTGAGTTAACTGATTCAGAACCTCTGGGAGGTGAGACCCTGCAACCTGCACTTTAACAGGCTTTCTTGTTGATCCTTATGTGACTGCCCTAAGTTTGACATGATCCCTAGACATCCGTGTTCTTTCTGTCATTCTCTGCAATGACTGCCCCACAAGGCAGGGCTCACTGGCCTGACCTGAATATACCATTGTTTTATTCCATTAGTGTGTTTAACTGAGGGTTGTTTATATTGCTTGGGCCCTTTAGAAAATCATATACAGAGAATGACTGCCTGCCCTTCAGTCACAAATGTAATTTTCCCTTTATTTCACATGTAACTGAAGTTTCCCAAAAGCCTCATCTGTTTGTGGGTACAAATAGCCACTTAATGTTTATAACCCAAATTTCACTGACTCATGCCTGCACCTACATAATATAGGACCTCAGTTACCTGCAAAATTCTCCCCAAGTATTTCTGGGAGGCCTTGGGAGATGACATGTAGGTGCCCCCACCTGCTTCTCTGCCCGTTTTCGACTCATTTAGATATAAGTCTCCATAAATCCAAGGCTGGGGGCCCCCCTACAGATGCTGATCTGCATGGTCAGGACCAAGTGCTCTCCCTCTGTGCTCCCACAGCCCCAAACCCTCAGGGAGCCAGGAGCAGAGCTGTGGAACCAGGCGTCTTGACTAGGATGGAGCTATTCTGTGTCTAGTATAGATAGTGGGGAGGATACTGTCTGCCTTGACTCTGTGTTGTATTTTTTCCACCTGAGCAACAACCACTCTTTTGGGTTTCCAAAGTCCCTTGCAAAACCATTTCATTCAATTCCTGCATGCAGCCACTCTCTTTGGTATCCCAGACAAATACTAGTCAATCACTTCCCTAGATGCACAAAAATAAAATCTACTCTTTGAAAAATCTACTGCTTATAGACCCCTTCACCAGTGTATCACACATGCTCCATGTTTGAATCTCTGAAGCTCATTCAAACTTGGGTTGGGACTCTTCTCCCCACTACCCAACACACAACATGCATTGGTTTCTTGATTCCAGTGACCCCAGTTTGAAAGCTACTAAAAAGAATCTCTTAAGGAGAGGTTTAAACAAACTTTTGACTGTAAGATTGTTTGCCAGAGTGAAAGAGCCCAAGCAGTACTGAATCTGAAGAATTATTTTTTTCTTTTCTTTTAAAAGAGGAAATCTGATATTTAACTATAGACTATGAAACAGAGAAGCAAAAAACTGAACCACACGCAGGATTCAGCATTCTAACTGGAAGGTGTTCTCCCTTACCTTCCTCCTCCTTTAACATACAGTGCCAGCTGTCACCAAAAGCTGTTTCCCAACCAATTACCATTCCTTTATCAGAAAGGAGGGTAAAAAATCTTAACAAAGGAACAGATGATTGGATCTGTTGGTTCTTCTGACTCTGGAACTGCTTTAGAAAGGAAGTTGCATCTTTGCAGAATTATTATTATCAATCAGCCTTTATTGCTTCAGCTTTCTTTATTGCATTCTAACACACAAAGTAATGAAAACATATAATAAAGAGAATAAAACACGTAATGCATCACTGTGCAGATATTGCAATCATACCAAATCCAATGTAAATGCCCTGCAGGGAATACTTGAGCCTTCCAATACATTGCTAACAGTTTGCATGATACTACATCACATTATTTATCTACTAAACCTGTCATGCTCTGCTAAATATCGTGCCAGCATCAACCCCAAATAGTACCATTCCTTCCCATCCTCTAAGCAGAAAGGCGTATTTCTTTGCTGTCACTGGTTTTAATGTTTGCAAAGATTAGCTCCAGCTCCTGAATAATTAATGCATAACGATTACTAAGCTATGGGTAGTTTACTATTCTAGCCCCTCTGGTCTTTGCAATGTTGCTTGTTTTAATATGCACTTCAAATTGGAACCAAGAGGTAGTAAAAGTCATTAAGACAGCATGAGGCTCAGTCAATAATGATTTACAGAGTTTGGACGTATCCTGGGTTTTTCATTTTTGGCTCTCAGGCCCCATCTGCTGCTAGTGTTCTGACTTACTCTCCCTTTTGCAAACTCTTCTCTGATGGCAGGGTTTCTGCTCTACTTACACTTACGTAAAAAAAGTTGACATTCAAGAGTTCAGGTCAAGCACACAATTCCTTTGAGGTATTTCCAGCTCTGAGAGAACATTGGCAATGACTAAATATACTTGAAAGATTTCTGCCAAGTACACACATGTTAAGCAGCTTCATAACCTTTCACCATGTGGGTACTTAGTAAATATTAAATAATAATTACACAGGTGATTCACCCTAAGGACCACAGAAGGGGCTTAAAAGCTAGCTGGGAGGGCTTTAAAGAGGACGAGGAACTTTCTCACGGTGAGAACGGCAGAGCCATGATGTGAAGACTGATTCTGCTGTGTGCTACTTGTGGTTTCTACTCAATGATGTTCCTCCAGAACAACTCAGACTTTAACGATTCCCATGTGTTGTAAGCCGTTCCATCTCAAAGGGCACACACAGGTCATTTTAGTGGACTTGCCTGTGAGCTGGAATGATCTAATGCTCTAGGAATATCTAGTGAGAAGTCAGGACGATGGCAGGGCAAATTCCTCTTGAGTAAGCATCAGAAAGAGAATGAATTGATTGTTTCTAGAAGGCCAACAAACTCAAAGTTTATTCTCTTTGGTGCTTGGTCTGCGGTTGAACATATACAATAGAAAATTGATCAAGATGTTTGTGGGATGGTGGCAAATAAAAGAGAATGTTGTAGACACCATTGCCTATTAACCAAATAGAGGGCTATTGACAGCCTGGTTGCTCCGTGTTTTCCTCTCGTAGTGTATTATGCCATTTTCCTTCTTCTTGGAGTCCCTCAAATGTCTCCATTAAATGAGAAATTTGAATATCTTAGAAATAAATATATGAATGCTTTGAGCCTCATTCTGTAGATTGAAAAAACACCTGAAATGAAATGCTTATGGTAGACGATACTGTCAATTCTTTGAGGTGCTTTGCAAAAGGTCTTTGACTAAGTGGACCCTGATGACCTCCATGTTAGCTTAAGTCTAAAAGGTCAAGCTTGCTATTTCACTCTCACCCAGCAGACCAAGCCTGATGTACTATAATTGTTGCTGTGCCCTTTCTAACTCTTAGATAGGCTTGGTACTGGGTTAAATGGAGAGGCCCCTTTTCATTCGTAGAGTAAATGCAAGTGGCGCTAAGCGTTTGCATTGCTCCATGACTGTGACTGGTTTGCTAAATGAATCATTTGTCAGAGAAGAATGAGGTAGAAAAGAAATATCTACAGGATGACCCAAAAAAAATCCTGCAGGATGGTGTATGATTAAATAACAGACTGCATATAAAAATCTCCGAGTACTCTAGAGAACTAGAATGCACTGGCTACAGATCAGTGTCACTTCCTGTACAGATTTCTGAAGAAGAACAGCACCGAGTCAGGCTCCCCCAAAGTGTGCAAAGGGACATCGGGTGCATTCTTGGCCCAATGGGCTTGTTGCTGTTTGCCATAACAAAAGGCCTGGGGATGAGGAGAGTCAGAATCTCAGAGGAGAGCACAAATGCTTTGGTTCATCCTAGGGCCTCTCCCTACCCCACTGCCCTACCCCTCCAGGTGTCAAGGCCACATCCTCCTTTCCAGGTGTTTGTGACTGTGTGAGTGACCCAAGCCACTGGAGATGGGGAGAGAATGACTCTTCATATCAGGTGTATTGCAAGGACCTGAGCAAAGGTCAAATGAGTTTCACCCCTCCTTGTCTGTCGGTAGGTAACTCCCAGACTGCTGTGGCCTGAGCATTGGCTCTGCCGACACAAAGTTCCCAGGTGCCACAGCTGGACAGTGGTCCTCCATTCCTGTCTGTGAGATCTCCCCTCTCTCCTTCTCCTCAGCCATGAAACTGTTTCCTGGACTGAGTGACAGGGGGGACCAAAGACCCTCTTTTTCCAAATTTGTACCACCTTGTACCTACATTGCACTTTGTCAAACATGAGTGAAATATTTGACTGCATTGTTCTCTGTCTTGTGCTTTAATACTTCTAAAACAGTGAGTGTCTTATGATAATGCACCTTGTGGAACATATGAAGAAATTACTAGGAGGGAGGAAATTATGCAAATCATTTCCTAAAGTGTGTGTGAACTTGAGTAAGTGACTTAATCTCTCTGTACCTCCATTTTTTTCATGTGTAATGGGTATAACATTTGCATTTTCATATTCCTAAAGCTGTGAGTATTGAAACATAGAATACATATAAAGTGCTTCATATGGTACTGAGTATACCATATAAAAGATGTGCTCCATGTGAACTAGTAAGGCACACTTACCACTGGAGAAGGCTGTCAAGCTAATAGTATAACTTCCAAAAGTTCCTCATCATGCCCTGAGCATCCCTGACCATGTGGAACAAGGAAACAGGTTTGGGATTAAAAGCCAGTGGACCTGGATTTGAATCCTGGATGAAGCTCTTGCTATTATTTGACTTTAGACCAGTTACCTAAAGTGTTTGTTTCTTGTGCTGAACATACCACAGAGTCTGTGGTTTAAAATAACAGAAATGTATTCTTCTACAGTTGTGGAGGCTGGAAATCCAAAAGCGGATCCACTTGCCCCAAATCAAGGGGTCAGCAGGTTTGCGCCCCTCTGACAGTTCTAGGGAGAACCCATTCCTGGCCTCTTCCCGCTTTTGGTGGTTGCTGGTTTTGGTGGCCTGGTTTGTGAGCGCAGCACTGAAATCTGTTTCCATGGTTACATTGCTTTCTTTGGGTGGGGGGGGGGCTTTTGTGAAATCTTACCTCTTCTTCATTTTATAAGGATGCTTGGGAGTACATTTAGGGCCCGCTGGGTAATCCAGGGTAATCTCTCCATTGAAAAATCCTTAATTTAATCACATCTGCAAAGATCCTTTTTCCTTATAAGAAACATTTATAGGTTCCAGGGATTAGGACTTGGTATTTGGAAGAGTATTATTCTGTCCCCTGACTTCTCTTAGCTCTAATTTTTTCACCTATAAAATGGAAATAAGAATATCTAACTCACAGGTAATTTTGAAGATTAATTCAATAGCATGTGAAAATGCCTTCTTAATGTTAATGTGTTGGATAACAGTTGTTGCGAGAGTTCTTCAAAAATCCATTTAAATAATCGTAGTTGTAGTATGCATCCTACAGCCCTGTGGCAGTACGCAGTATGCAGCCTGTGTTTTCTGAAAGGGTGTTAGGATAGTCTGAAGGTGCAAATCACAGCAAGTCATCAGGTTTTGTTCAGTTCATACTTTACAGGCTGGCTCTTTGATGGACCCTCTTCTGAGGGCTCAAATTACAAAGATAAAAAGCCATGACCTCAAGGACTTCCATTCTTGGTCTATTCCACTTGGGGTGTATGACATGTACAGTGTGAGTGCACAGTGACAGGCAGCTTGGTAGGCTGTGGCAGAGAGTGCTGTGGTGTGCAGTGGGCATGGGGGGAGCACTGGTGAAAACTCAGCTTGTCCATAGTTTGACCCTCTGGGTTGCTTTGTAATCACAAGTTAAACATTTCATTCCTATGACCTGAATTTTGTGGCTCTTGAATTTTGGAATGGAATGGGTGACAATGTTGTGCAATGACATGAAAAAACTGCACTTTGCTGCTTGACTGTTCTCCAAAGTTTGAGGGTTCCAGAGAATTGTATCAGGGGGATACTTTTGATTTGGCACAAAGAGCCCAGGAAGGCTCCTAGTCAACTTTTCTCCCACATCCCAGTTTAAATGCCTGAATTTTTAATGATCAAAGCAAATAAATTATGAAATACTCAGTGACAGCTGGTGGGTTTGATGGAGCTGGCCCTGGAAATAGATTTGTAAGTCTGTCGTGCTGATGAGAAAGAAGATGTTGATCAGTATGTTGCTAATTTATTATCATGCTAGTGAGAGCTGCTGCCTCATGATTTCCTGTCAGATCCCTTGTTCAGCCTGCAATCAAGGTAGACGTGGGAATGTGTCATTTATGCCTATTGGGAGTAAATGTTGTTTTCTCTTCCAAATGTATTGTTTCAGGTCTCCAAGTAATTATTATGTGAGAGTTAACAATTATAGCTCCAGTATCAGAGAGGTTGATGAAAAACGGGGATCCTATTTAGAGAGATAGAGCATGTTTATCAAAAGATAACAATTCCCAGCAGTATTTTCTAAAGTAGCAAATGAGTGTCTCAGACAAGGAGTTTTAAAGAAATTTGGAGGAGGATAGCTTTGGGTAAAGCCCCATTGAAGAACTGGGTCCAGAGCTGAACATGAGAGTGTCTGAAATTAGGCATGAGTTCGGAAGGACTGTCCAGGGACACAGAGGAGTGGCACTAGAAAAGACAGAAGCAAGAACGTGCTGATGTGCTTTGGGGACAGGATTTATAACCATGTTGAAAAAAATAGTATGATCAGAGCCATATGATTGTAAAATTAAAGTTTGAATGGGGAGGGTCAGTCTATATTTATTCATTCACTCACTCATTCATTCGTTCGTTCATTCATTCATTCATCAGCTACTTACTGAAAGAATACCTTTTGCTTGGCTTGACCCTGAGGTAAAAAAAATCTGTATTTTCTAATGTTGGCATCGAGAAACTAAGATTTTTGAACATTGGAATAAAGTAAAATCATTCTAAATCATGGAGTAAACTGAAAATCATGATTTGAGAAGATTCATTTGGCTGCCTTACATAAAGTGGATTCGAGTGGGGAGATACTGAAAATGAAGAGATGAGCTAGAGAACAATGGCAGGTGAGGAGCAATGGCAGGAGGAATGGGTGTAGGAGATGATACCACAGGAAAACAGCCATTCTTCTGTTTCCATAACACTGTGTATCATAGGTTGCTTGTGTACATGTGTATTTCCCCACTAGACTGTGAGCACCTCAAAGACAAAGACCATACCGGTGTGCTGTATGTCTATAGCCCTGAGTTCTGTGCCTGGCATGTGGTAAGTCCTTAACAAATGTTTGCAGACTTTCTGATTATTAAAAATGGATTGGATGTGAAAGATGACAAAGAACGAGAAAATGAAAAAAGATGGGAAAGAAGTCATACATATATATTACATATATATGTGTATATATGAAGAAAGAGAAGCACAAAAAGAAAAAGAGAATATAAGTCATTTTCTTATCTTTTTTGCTTTGACTTAGGCCAGGTAATATTACTTTGGTCCATTGTGGAAATAACTTTTTGTCTCCAAATATTCATGTATTTTTCTTCTCTTTCATACTGCAGAGAAATATAGTCAGGGAACAAAAAACATAAAAACATAAAATGCCCACATTTGAGTGTGTTGACATCTGCAGTTCTAGAAAGCAATAAAAATTGGCATAGAAAACCAGGCAACAAATGTGCCATATAGATGTGCAATAAGCTAGTGTTTATTACAGTCTAGATCAAGTCTGTCCAGAAGAAATTTAAAATGTATCCACATAAACTAGTCCGTGCTTTGCTAGAATACGTAACAATGAATGTATACGCTTTGAATTGTTGCTCATTGAAGGGAAGGCAAAGGGAACAGGAAATGAGCATGCAAGGGGATAAATAAATAAGAAAATTTTGGAAAGACTGCAAAAATGGAAGAATGAAAGTACTCTCCCCAACAGTCATGCCAGCTCTTGCAGATGATTTAGTTAACACAAACAAGCTAGGGATACACTATTGAAAAGCTAACTTTCCTGAATACCTGTCAATACTGAATTATCAAGAGACTCCTCCTTAGTAATTCAGTGATCAGAGAATTCTTGCATTGTGGTTCTGGTAACACTTCAGGAGGTAAAACTGAATTATAGATATCAGAGAGCAATAGAAGAAAGAATCATATTGTTTTACCTTTACATCAAGACATTCTGAGAGGGATATTTTTATTCCTAAATGATATGGTGACACCACTTTGACCAATATGTTCTCTCTACCAGCCATTTATTTCTCATACCTGGGAGCCAGGGGGTTATCTGCTTTGGGAGATGATGTGCTGTTGGAAAAGTCTTCCCTAAAATCCCTTCTAGGTAGTGTTGAAAATTTAACTGGAAATGATGGAAAGAGCTTTGTGTTGGATAATTTTTGTGAGGAAGCCAAGACTTTTTTTTTCATTTTTGTACCCCTTTAAACAGCCTGGCCTGTTTCTATTCATCATTCCAGTGCCGAGACAGGCGTAGCTGCCGTACAACAAAAGGTGAACTCAGTAGGGTGCAATCATAAAATAATTTTGTTTCATCCTGTGGCCCTTTCAAACCAAGTCAGTGTGCTTGTTTAAGTCCCATCAATCTTCAGTAAGTCTTAGATTATAAAAAATCCTCAGTTACTTCAAGTCACAGGAATAGTCTCAGTTCAGCAATTTAAAGGTGTCGCCCAGTTTAATGATAACAACTCTGAACCTATTTAGAGTTTGAGATTCTCCTCTCCCCCCAGCTTGATACTACTCTAGGGAAGCTAAGAATAATAGAGGGGGGCAATATTGCCTTCTATATTTTCCCCTTAGGCTTTGTCTTCACACCCCTCTTAGTTCCCTATCCCACTTAGTTCACTCTGCCTCCTCCAGGGTTGAAGCTGAGGCAGGAAAAAGAAGGGATAGTAAAGGTCTTCATAGAAAAAGTTGTTATCTGGCATAGCTGATATTTCCTGAACAATTTCCAATCTTGGGCGGAGAAAAATGAATTCTTCCAAAGATTTTGGTTTTTGATTAAGTGAGCTTAATATAACCAAATACTAAAAAATATTGTACAACAATGAAGTCATTAATTTTCATTTCAATATTAAGACAATTATCCTAAATTAAAAAGAATTAAACAGAATTCAGTAGCACCTTAGAAAATAACACACCATGAGCAAGTGAAATGTATTTGAGTGATATTAGCTGGTTTGGTATAAGAACACACATCACAAACAAGTGTTGGCGAGGATGTGGAGAAAAGGGAACCCTCCTACACTGCAGGTGGGAATGTAAATTAGTTCAACCTTTGTAGAAAGCAGTATGGAGGTTCCTCAAAAAACTAAAAATAGAAATACCATTTGACCCAGGGGAATTTACCCTAAGAATACAGCAGCCCAGTTTGAAAAAGACATATGCACCCCTATGTTTATAGCAGCACTATTTACAATAGCCAAGAAATGGAAGCAACCTAAGTGTTCATCAGTAGATGAATGGATAAAGAAGATGTGGTACATATACACAATGGAATACTATTGGCCATAAGAAGAAAACAAATCCTACCATTTGCAACAACATGGATGAAGCTAGAGGGTATTATGCTTCATACCAGGCGGAGAAAGACAAGTACCAAATGATTTCACTCATCTGTGGAGCATAAGAACAAAGCAAAAACTTGAGGAACAAAACAGCAGCAGACTCACAAAACCCAAGAATGGACTAACAGTTGTCACAGGGAAAGGGACTGGAGAAGGTGGGTGTGAAGGGAGGGAGAAGGGGAATAAGGGACATTATGATTAGCACACATAACATTGGAGGGGGCACAGGGAAGGCAGTATAGCACAGAGAAGACAAGTAATGACTCTGTAGCATCTTACTATGCTGACGGACAGTGACTGTAATAGGGTATGTGGTGGGGACTTTATAGTGGGGGAGAATCTAGTAACCACAATATTGTTCAAGTAAGTGTGATACCAAAAAAATTTTTAAATAATAATAATAATAAAAGAATGCACATCACAATGTGTTTCATTGTATTAATAGATGTACATTGGAAAAATATGATAATTTTTGTAGATACTGAAGAAGCATTTGATAAAGTTTGGCATCCATGTTTGATTTTAAAATACAACTAAGAATATATAGATCCTTTTTTAAAATGATTTAAAAAAAGCCCAACTCAATCAACAAAACCACCAAATCTGGGCAAATTCTAGAAACATTTGCATTAAAGTTGGAATTAAAAGAATGTCCACTAACGCCACTATTATTTAACAAGGTTTAGTCTGAGGTACTAGCTGATGCAAATAGGCAAGAGAGGTAATACACACTTGAAAAGAGGAGGTAAGGTTTTTGTATATGATGTGAATTTTAAACCTGTGAAACCAAAGATCAAGTGAAAAATTACTATAAACAATAAGATAATTCAGAAAAATGAGCACTACAAAATTAATACACATAAAGAATATATGTATTATATGTATATGCACATATATATAAATCTGTATGGACAATCACCAATTAGATAATAATGGAAAACCCAATTTAAAATTGCAATAACAAGATAAATTTCCTAGAGTAAATTCAAGAAGAAATTTAAAATGTCTATACAAAGCAAACTTTATAAGACCCCTGAGAGACATAAAAATGATGACTTTAACAAAGGAAAAGATATGCAATTTTCTTGGAGAATAAAATGCTGTATCATAAATAAGTTAATATTTGGCAAGTTAAACTATACATTTCATGCAATGTCAATGAACTACTAATAGGGAATTATCAGAGATAGACAAGCAGGTATTTCTCTACTCAAATGATATTGTTGTCCAATACAATTTCACTTTTTCATTCCTCAAGTTAGCCATTTTATTATTGTACATAGTTGATGATTGTTTAAATTCAGTCATATGTTTACCATTTTTGCCAACATTCATTTTGTATAGTAGACCTTCATCTAAGATTATATTCCTTCTTCCTAAGTACAATGTTCAGAATTTCCTTTATTGAGGGTTGGTTGGTAGTAAGTTTCTCTTTCTCCATCCAGCCCCCATCTCTATCTTTGTTTCTCTTTTTCTCTCAGTTTTTTGGTGAGCCTGGAAATGACTACTTTTGATTGTTTTAACATTTGCTTAGTTAGGTATTATATTCATACTCTACTCTTTAGGATGTCTATCAGCTTTAAAAATTTTAATGACTAATTTTTTAGGGAGAAGCTATATTGGGGTAGTTTTCAAACTTTCTTTTCCATAGTAATACATAATTACTAGTTCATGTTTTTAATTTAGATTTTGTCTCAAATATTTTAAACACATGCATTTTATCTTCTTCATTTGACTATTCTATCATATGAGACAGGTGTGGATCTAATAGAACTGTTTATTGCTTTTTGCTTGTTCTTGTTTGTGGTAGTTTATTTCCTCAGATTTAATAGTTTTTAGTCTGAGAATGTCCAAGGAGGTCTAGTTTGAGGGACCCAAGTACATTTCCTCCCTGTGACCATTCAAAGTTAATTCATCTCCATGCTTCTTTCTTTTTCCCCTGACTTATCCTCCAATTCACTAATTCCTTCTTAAACTGTGTCTAATCTGTTAAATCTATATATTGAGTTAATTTCAGTTATTATATTTTTTCAGTTCTAGAATTCTTTTTCTTCAGATACCATTTCTCGGATAAATTCTCCATCTTATCTTTTCTCTTTTGAGCACATCAAGTGTAATTATTTTAAAATATCTGTCTCCATTAAATTATTCCCTACTGATCTTTTTATATTTATGTATTATTTCCCTTCAATTTTGACTACATTATCTTGTCTTTGTATGTGCCTGGTTATTTTTTTATTGAGAACTAATCTCAAGAAAAAAATCACAGAAATAATTTGAGATCTAGGATCATTTTATCTTCCTCCAGAGAGGATCTACATTTTTTTTGACAGACAACCATCAGCTTTAGCCATCCCAGACTACATTGATTCAATCTCAGGGACTGAGATGACTCAGTGCTGGGCTTCAGTCCCTGTGAGCTTCAGTTTATTTATAGGTTATCTTTACTTACAGGATACATTTCTGTGAATATATAAGGCTCCCTCCTTTTGTAATCTCTGGACTCTAATAAATGTCCCTCTATTCCACAAGAAATTCCATTCCTCTTCTCAGCTGCAATAGTAGAGATACCCCTAGAAGGAAAGCAGCTCCAAATGTGTAGTTCCCTTGGGAGAAGTGGGTGTTTTCCATAGATCTTGCTCTCTAATTCTTCATTGCTTTGTTAGTTGTCTGCCTACTTATAGTATGTATTTTATTATATGTTACTAGCTTCTCTAATTGTCCTCAGTGGGAAGCTTGGTTCTAATGACATATCCTCTGTCATTATCAAAAAGAGAAATTCTTATTGTTGTTAGAAATCTTTTCTGGATTTTCTTCAGTTCTCTATCAATCTTAGGAGTCATCTGATATTGCTAATCTACTCTGTCTGATTCTATCTGGCCACTGACTCCCCTAAGTGCATTTTTTTCCTTGCATATATATCTGAGCATTACCTGGTCTCCCACACTAGTGGAAACATGTAAAATCTTATCCTCACTCTTGGTTTCAGAACTCTTAACCTTCTTTTGGGTCCAGAAGTTTCTGCTTGGTCCAATTCAAACAGTCTCTGCAACTCTTCCCTCTATAAAATAGACCCAACTTAATTCTCAAGATAATACAAAACTTATGTGCTATTCCAGTCATGCAGATGAGGAAACTGAGGCATGAGACCAAAGTTAAAGCCACCCAGCTAGTAAGTAGCAAAGGCAGAATTTGGATGCAGATGGCCTGGCTTCAGTCCCTGCACCTAACCACTGTCATCCTACTCTCTGCCTGCAACACAAAAGCTTCTCATGTCTGCTCACCCATGGGTATGGGTAAATACATCCCACCTCTTAAAAATACAGTGCAGACCTTTTTTTGAGAGAAGTATTTAACTCTCAGTATTTTCCCTAATAACTCTCTCTGTTACCTATCTAATGAAACAGAATATGTTGCTTTAAAAAATGTATGAACTTAAGTTCCCTGTGTCTTAGTTTTCTTGTATGAAATTAGGGATAGTCATTCGACTACTACTTTGCCTTATATTTTACCTTATCAAGATGCAGTAATAGGATAAAAAAGGTATTGTCTAAAAAGGTGTTTGAAATCTTCAGGAAAAAATATTTGATACTATAACAAGAAAATTGATGCAAAAGCAGATGCTATAACTGGTAAAATGAATTTTAACTTTGATATCTCTAGATGCTCCCTATTCAGTTCTTAGTAAAATATATTTCAATCTAGAAGAAAATAGGGACCCTGCCAACTATTATTAATGCTCACTTGCTTTTTAATTGAAGCACACTCTTGGAAAATGTCATATGCATCTGGGGAAATATAATGCATTCAGTATAAGAATAAATCTTTTTTTGAGTGAGTTTCACCCAGGGATTTTTTTACTTTTCAGTTGTTCCACTATCTTTCTGGTTTATCAGCTCCTTTTTCTTTGCTAAGCAGTAATGGTAATGCATATACATTTGCCTTTTCCAGTAAATCATCCTTTTATAATTTGGCTTTCTTTCAATCTCAGATTCCCATCAGAAAGGTTTTACCTCAAGGCATATTGCAACCAATTTCCCCCATAATTAATGCCATATCTGCCTCAGAGTCCATTTCAACTCCCAAATGAAAATTGATGAGGCAGCCAACCACAAATAAAGATCACATCCCACTGATTAAACTATCAGTCTTGTTTCCAGGCTATCACGTTATAGTACTGAATCATAACCAGAGGGTGAGCTTTCTGGTCTTTTAAAATGTATATTGCTCATAGTAAGCATCCATAAATTGCCATTAGCAGACGAGGAGAAGGATTTTATATGACCCCTATCAAATTCTACCAGAAAGACTAATGATTAAAAAGGTTTGTGTTACAGGGACTGAGATGCCTCGGCACCTGGAAAAAAAAATGTGTCTAGACTTGATAAAATGAGCCAGAAATTGTGACAGTAAACTCCAGATAAGACAAACTATCCTGTTAGCCATTTTTTCTCATCCACGTGGAGTGTGTTTGCTTGAGTCAGGTAGCTGCACATTACCCAGGGAATATGGATACTGAATCCTCTACCCGCCCGCCTTCATTCCAGACTTCATGGTGGGAGTGGGATTGGAGGTTGATGTTAAAAGCACCTATTTGCCAAATGTTCAGAGCGAGAATCCATTCATCCATTCATTCACTCCAATCATTCATTCACTCCAATCATTCATTCACTCATGCACTCACTGAGCATTCATCTTACCTATTTGCCAGTCACTATGTGAAGAATGGGAACACAATAAAAAAGACACCAATTTTGTCTTGGTGGAACTGATACTCTAAGGAGAGGGGTAGATAAGTAACCAGATAATTAAATGCAGGGGAACAAGTGCTATGCAAGAAGTAAGCATGAGCTACTAGTCAAATATACAGGGGTGTGTGTGTGTGTATGTATGTGTGAAGGCTTCCTGAAGGAGGTCACTAGAGCTCTCAACAGTTAGGGAAAGTTCACAGGTTAAGAATAGGGGCAGAGTAGGTCATTCAAGAACATGGAAGCAATTTGAGCCAAGTGTGGGAAGTAGAGAGAGCATGACCTGTTTGGTGACTTTGAAAAGTTAAGCATACTGGGACAAAGGTGTGAGGAGAGGTTTGTGGAGAAAAAGAAGACAAGAGGAAAGCTGCCAGATATTCTTCCTCAAAATATTTAACCATCAGTGGGAACAGGATAAATATGGTGCAACATGTATATGTGTTATATATGTGTATATAAATATAGGAATTTATCTATAAATGCATTACACATTTTTAAGAAAGTCATTTTCTAAATTCAGGACATTGCAAATGTGAACCCTACCCCCAGGAGACTGTTTGGCACTCTGCAGCAAATATTTTATGTCACAATTTGAATGATACGACTTTTGTCTCTCTCATTAATATCTGTAGCTACCCTAAAAAGAGTGACAATGCTGAGACAAGAAGTTCCAGAGCTCTTTCTTATTATAGAACAACCTGTCTCAGTGGGGACCTAAACCACATTGACTGATCGAATTTAAAAGGTTGACCTATCCACCTTTCAAAGACTTAGACAACCTTCCAATTTTCCAGCTGCCTTTGACCTCTGAGCAGCATGCTGTGTGGGAGGCTGTTATTGGAGTGTAAGGGAGGCACCATCTGACCAGCTTGTTAAGTATGCTCTGCAGAATCAGTGGATGCTCAAAAAAGGACCCTAACTCAAAAACAATTTTTTTAAACATACTTGAGCTAATGGCTTGATGCTATTGGCTATCTTTGCACTTTTTGATAAGCTGACTTGTTTTCACTATTTATTTTAGGTATAAAACTTCTTGTCTGAAAAGCTAATTTTATGGCTACTATTATTCTTAAAACTAACTGATAATGATGATAATAATAGTGATTTGTACAGTAACATGCCCAAGACAAATCCCAAGAGAGGAACACAAACAGAATCAAATGGAGAGATTTGGCTTTGCCCATGTTCCTCTAAATTAGAAATTTCTAACGTGTTTTGTGGCATGCTGCACTGTGTGCGGTTTTCAGCTTTTAAACTTCAAGGACATCAAAGTGTTGGAAGAGATTCAAAGAAGGATAATGAAATTCTTATGAGGCTGCCTTCTGTAAGTGGTCTGCACACACGAGAGAACAGTGCTGTTGAATCAGCCCTGCTGAGGAAGCCGCCACACTGGGTTGCTGAGACTCCTCCATCCCATACATGGGACAAGGGCTTAGACCGCTATTCTTTGCCTGCCTGACCTTGAGGCAAGTGGCCCTCTTTTGAAGAAGATGTTCAGAGTAGAGAGCCATGCTGTTCCTCCTCATCTACCAAATTATAACAAACTCCTCCCCTTAGCCTTTCTAGCCCTCTTCAAAATGGCCTCCATCTGCCATCTCAGTCTGACCTCTCAGTGCCTCCACGGATAGCCTACAGTCTACACTAACTAAATTTCTCACGCTCCACAATGCATCCTAGTCCCACTTCCCTCAGAAATTAACAGCCGGAGGAAGAAGATGGAGCTTTCAAAAGAAGTTCTAAAATCTGGGCCTAATAGCTATGTCATAAAATTGAGCTCTTCATATTTGCTTCTTTCACTAGGGTATTATTTTCGCATTGCATAGAAATGTTTCCTTGGTTCCATTCTTGAGAGCAAGTGTCAGTATAGAATGAAGGTAAAGACTCTGACATGAGGCTCTGGCCCCTGACATGGATGGTGTGAATGTGATTTGGAGACATAAAGGGAACCTACACTCACAGAGTCCTACTGTGTGCCAGGCCCTGAGCTAAAGGTTATGTGCATGGTCTCTCATTCAGTCTTCAAAGTCCCCCCATGAAGGGCACATTAGTAATCCTTTGTTGGGAGCCTAGCATTAAGGTAATGTGTTCAAGGCCACCCAGAGAATAAGTGGTGGGGCTGAGGTCACCCTTGGGTCTATCTGACTTCTAACCCTATGCTGTTTCCCTTGTGTCACATTTCTTTTAAAGAACATAGAAAGGGGAGCAGTGGGGAATATTGTAGAAACAAACAAAAACACTTATTTGTGCTTGATATCCAAAAGGTACTATGCCTTCATAAATAAAGCTGGCCCCTGATTTATTTATTTGTTTTTTTAAAGAGCTAATAACACAGACACTTTTTAAAGAGGATAATTGCTCAGAAAAATGAGCGAACAGAAACTCCCAGGTTCCACACCATTCTTGTTTTTCTTAAGTATCTCAGTCACTAGAAAAGGATCTATATTAAAATCCTGTTCTGATTAGTTTCTGTCTCAGAATAAATTGTGGAGGAGCTTTCTGGATTTTCAACATTTATATCCTTTGCTCATTAGAACATGTGGATGTTTTATAACTTTATAGCAAACTCTTAATATTAAAAATTAACCTGTCACCTGATGGAGTCCTTTAATGCACCCAAAGATGGATTTCAGGGCAGTCTCGTAAGTCCCTTCCTTCTCCCATTTTAATAAGAAACCAAAATAATTTAGAGTGAATTTGCTCAAATGTGGGTAGGATCCATTGCCTCTATATTCCCTTCAGCAATCATAGACACTTCAACTGCACATATTTGTTTTCTTTGTCTCTTCATCCCACCCAACCTAAAAAGTTTAGGATAGGAGTTCTCTGATAAGCACAGAGACAGCGGCCAAGGAAAGAGGATGTCAAGTCCTTCAGGTGCCTAAGGCTAGAATTCTCTCTTAACTCTTGCCCACAGTCCCTTATGTAGAGAAATGCCATAGCAGAAATAGTTGGAGAGCTATCCCACGGGTTACACAACCACAGTTAGATATGCATTCAGCACTTCTTGGCCAATCAGAATGATGGCAAACTCAGGAGTAAAAGTTGACAAGAAGAGATAAGAATACAAAGGTTGAATAATAAAATGGATGGGTCAGCAGAGCAAAAGAAAAGAGTATAGTCTTTGGTTGGCAAAATTATAACTATCAAGTTCTGTGAGTGCCAATCCCAAGAAGTATCAGGAGAGCAGAGTTAGTCGAGAGAATGGCAGAAAACTAGGTTAAGGTGGGGGTGACATGGACACAGGAAATGGAAGGAGGCCAAGTACTGGGGGATGAATCAGAAGAACCCAAACCAGTGACAGCAGAGTGCGGAGCTCAGGAGGAGCAAGAAGATACTCCAAGTTGAAGACTGCAACAAAATATGGAAAAGAATGAATTATATGTGAGCACTGAGTTTAGGGGCAAGCTGACTTACAAATCTCAATGGCTCCTGAGGTTGGCATCACTGGGTCATAACAAAGTACCTACATAACTGACACTTAGGATGATGAGGCTGAGCCATTGAGAACATCTTGAATTATGAATGTATTACACGGAAGAGTGCAGAGAAGTATAATGCACTTTAAATGGATCTTAATAAAATATAGTTGAAATTTAAGTTTTATCAGTGATTGCATAAACATTCAGTTATCTGCAAGTATAACCAATTCCCAATCACCGCAGGTTAGCTAAAGCATTGCCAAAAAGATCACTTGCCACAATTGCAAAGGCACAGAAATGTGAAAGTAGGGCCATCTTTGGGGAAAGGAAACAGATTTCTCTTGGTAGATCATAGGGTCCCTGGGGAAAGGGTGGAGGTGTTGTGGAACTGCAAGGCTTGGTAAGTGAGAGTGTACCATGAACAGACCTACCTTTTAGCAGTAGCATTCTGGCAGGATACTTTAGGAAACTGCACTGGGGGAAGAACTGGCAGCAGAGTAATGGGAGTTAGGCACTTAACTCAGATGCAAATTTTAAGGGGCCCCAGAACTGCCAATTATCAAGATAAATATTTTAATGGAATGTTGTTTTTAATCAATATTAGTGCAAAAAATCCATGATGAACAAAATATCAAACTTTTATGTAAAGACAGAATAAGCAGTGACATTGAAAGCAGCCAGGAGAGGCTAGAATTAGATGACTGATGTAACATTCTAAAAAGTCAGATAGGGATATCAAGGGCAAAGCCCAGGTTTATGACTCATATGGTCCTGTCAGTCACCAACTTAGGGGATTCAGAGAAGGAGTAGACTTGGGGGAGGATGGTAATGAGTTCTACTATGAGTTTGTCACATGTGGGTGGACATGCGCTGTCAAATGGAAGAAATCCAGCCAATGAGTGGAATTATGGGCTAGAACTTGGCAGAGAAGTCTGGGCTGGCTATATAGAGGGAGGCTTTCTCGCATGTACATGCTACTGGAAGCCAAGTGTATAGCCCATTTCTGTCTAGTTCATCCACTTTTTTAAAACTCTAAGCCCTTCTCTGAAACCTCACCCTTTCTTAAAACCCTACTCTTTTCACTCCCTCTCCCCTCCTTTCTTCTGTCTTTGCTCTTTCTTCTTGTCTACAAAAGAAAATATTACCACATGCAATATGCCTTGGTCTCCAGCAAAGCTACAGGACTGCTCACAATTCTGACTTTCTCTCAATGTCTTAAGAAAATTCAGAAAGTCTTGGTATATTCTTAATGCAAAGTTAAACATTTCTCTCCTTTTCAGACATGTCTCTCATGGTTCAGAGTTTGTGTGGGGAGCAGCTAAGTCTCTCTGTCCCACTCACTTCTTCCCATGCATGACCACAGACACAGCACTCACCCCTCCCACCAGTGACCCTCTCCTGTGAACACAGTTCCTCTCGTGGCTACTCAACAGCATGAACCCATTACTGTCTTTCTACTCCTCAGCTGGGAAGAAGAGGAAGCCACAATCTCTCTGCTTTGACAATTTTTTGATTTATCTCTCATCTTCTCCTGAGTATTCATTTCACTGTCTATAAATTGGGGGTTCTACTTGCCTAATAGACTCCACAGGATTGTTCTAGGGGCTCCGTGTCCCATTGGATGTAAAAGCATTTTTCTGTGTGTTCAGCTATTGTACAAATTTAAGTGAAAAGCCATCATGTAAGCAGCCTAAAGAGTATGTAAGCAAGTGGATGTGGTTGATTCCTAATAAAATGTTATTTATAAAAACTGGATGTGGTCTTGGACCAGGGACCATAGTTTGCTGACCCCTGCTCTAATTGACTGCTTTACAAATACAGTCCTCTGAACCTAGCAGCTGACCTCTACATAATCATTCCATCCACCATTCATTAAGCAATTTCTTTAGCTGAGCATGTTCTATGCTAGGTTCTGGGATACAGAGGAAAGTGAGATACAGCACCTGAACATATAAGGAGGTTATTGTCTAAGGAGACATACAAGGACGTAATTTCAAAGCACCATGGCTATTTCTATAATAAATGTATGTCGGATTCTGTAGGAGCACAAGGGAAGGAATGCTGAAGTTTGCCTGGTGGTCAGGGAAGGTTTCTCAAAAGCAGGGCTTATTCTAAGGTCCAAGGATGAATAGGAGAACCCCTGCCTAGTCAGAGAGGGCAGAGAATTTGAGGCGAGGGAACACTATGTTCACAGAAATAGGAAATCAGAGAGTTCGGTCTGTTTGGAGCACTATAGGCATTAAAGGAGTAGAGAGGTGAAGGCTTAGAAGTTCGATTACAAAAGGCCATTTATAAATCATTCTAAAGAATTTTGTTTTATCGCGTAGGTAATGGGGAGCTATTGAAAAAAAATGACACAATGAGAATTGAGGGTGAGAGAGATCCCTGCTGTGGGAGCAGGAGCCTTCCGTCGGAAGGGACAGACTGGAGCAGGGAAGACAGCGAGGATCACGTTCAGGTGAGGGCAAGGAGGGCCTGAAATTCAATGCCAGTAGTGGGAAGGGAAAGAAAAGAATGGACTTCAGAGATATTTAGGAGTCAAGGTGATATGAATTGTTGCTTTTCTAGAAACAAAGTGGGTGGGGAGCAGGAAGGATTGTCTGACACCCAGGACTCTGACCAAGTGCATGGTGGCGCTTATCAAGTAGGGAACACAGAAGGACAGGGTTTGGGGGAACTAGATGTGCTTCTGATGCACATATGATAAGCCTGCAAAAATCCAGGTGGAGTCGTCTGTGCAGGTGGGTGTTTATGTTTGTTGCTTAGATGAGAGTCTGGACGGAACCTGTGCACTCAAGCTGTTAGTGCAACTCTGTTATGTTCTGGAAAACACAAGTTACAAGACCAAAATGGACAAATACAGAAGTCAAGGAAAATTCAAACGATGGCTATAAGATATAAAATAAAACCCAAATCTGGCTATAGTAACAATAGATTTCATTTTTTGCACTGAAATCCCCAATTAGCAATGTAAAGGAGGAGGCAGTTGCTTCAGTCACAGTGTCTGCAGTATAAACAACAAATTATTTAGGGTAGCCAGTTGGTCTTGGCACTGAAATTTGAGTTTCTGACGCGATGTGGTGAGCAACTGCTCCAACAGCATCCCCATAAAAAATAAAATGACGTTACTGGGCTGTTTCTTCCTTGGCTCCCAAAGGGTCACACTAAAACAAAGTTGTGCAGAGCAGTTTTATTTGGGCCAGTCATTCTCA
This sequence comes from Manis javanica, assembly GCF_040802235.1. Taxonomy (NCBI): domain Eukaryota; kingdom Metazoa; phylum Chordata; class Mammalia; order Pholidota; family Manidae; genus Manis; species Manis javanica. The sequence continues at coordinate 52,542,050 of NC_133164.1, read as the reverse complement.
AGTCATCTGTCATCTTTATAAACTACCTTAGGTCAGTAACTCTCCCAGAGTTGTGCCTGAACTGGGTGGAACCTGTAGGACATCTGGTTCCCAGAGTGGGAACATGGTCCTACAGACCACTGGATTAAAAATGACATATTTCTTCTCTTATTTTATGGATTTTTGTTCAATGTTATTCTTTTATATGTATATATTAAAGTGATTTCTCCAAAACAGTTCAAGTCAACATTACAGTGCAGGTATTTTCAAGGTCACTGGCTTTAGGCCAGGAAAAGCTTTTCTTGTTCAAAATGTTAGGAATAGATCAGCAAAATACTGTTGCTGTGAGCCGTTACCTGGAACATGGGAACAGACTTCTACTGAGCCATTACTATCCGGGAGTTTTTTCATGTCTCTGAAAAAAAGGGAAGCTGATAAACTTAGAGTCTGAAATCGAAGAGGAGCAGATTATCTGAATTAGGACATATGTTTGTCAATTTTCTTCAGAAAGAGCATCGCTTACATTGACTATCCAAGTTTTCTTCTTTACATCTAATCATCATATTCCTTTTATATACTGTAAGGACATTCTTGGTGCACTACAGTGATCTGTACTTATTCATAATTATCCTTCCACCTTTTATGATTGGGGGATGCTGGGAACCGAGTTGGTGAAAGAAACTATGATATGATAATTTATAAGAAATGACCAATGACAAGTGGCCACTCAAATGACCAAATATATGTATTTCTCAGACATATTCTGTAACTGGCTGAGATGCTGCTTTTCCCAGGAGTGTGTCTTGGAGGTGATGAAGAATGAAGCCAGCAGACAAGAGTACGGAGCAACCAGGGAAGTTTTTAATGAGGAGTGTAAAGGAAAGGAAAACACTCCCTTTAAACAGAAGGGGCTCCAAGAGAGGAGGCCATTAGATCTGCAGTGTCTAGGGATTATAGGACAATCAGAAGGAAGTTCCCAGGATTGGCAGGGGCTTGTTGCTAGGAAGACCTCCTTCTTTGTCATGCTGAATTCTCTAGATGTCAGGATGTGGTTCCTTGTTTACTGCAAAGCCTTGACCCTGTTTCCCTCCTGCCTTCCCTGTACCAGGACCATGAGTTCTGGCTACCTGAGTCCCACTAACTCCTGCCTCAGTTTGCTCTTCATCCACAGGTTGCTATAAATGCTTCAGAGCCATAAAGGTGAAATGGGTGCCTTGTTATGTTAATGAGGATACTTTTGGATCCCACCCAAGAGTAAGGGGCTGGTTGCCAGGGGGACCAACCATGTGATTAGGGGTGAGAACTTTCAGCTTCCAACCCCCAGCCGCTGGGTGGGAGAGGGCAGAGGGACTGGAGATTGAATCAGCCAATGGCCAATGACTCAGACAATCCTGAGAGTGCAGTGGAGCCCTCACAAAAACCCATAAGAAGAGCAATTTGCTATGTCTTTTGTATCCTGCTTCCCTGTCCAAGAAAGAGAACTTCTATGCTTGGGGGACCAGAACACTTCCATGTGCCACCAAGACAGGCCCAGGCTCCATGAGGATAGAAGCTCCTTTATTTGGGACCTTGCCTTTTGTAGCTCCACATCTGTATTTTAACTTTTATCCTTTACAAAGTGATAAGAGAAAACTGAAATGTCCTAAATTAAGTCACATAAGGGCCAAAGAATGAGGAGGAGAGATAAGGAAAGGCCACCAGTCAATAGCTGTTGGTCTTAGCTAACTAGAAATCACATACTCCTGCATAAAGTAATTTCCACAACCATCTAGGTGGTCCCCAGGACCACTGTCATCCTACCTGCACATGATCCACAGCAAATCCACGAGCCTCCCTAGAAACTAACCACCTATCCCCAGACTTTCCCCCATTCACCTTAGCCCACCTGTCTTATCTGCAGCCAAGTGAACTTAAAGAACTTTCTTTCCTTGAGACCCCTCAGAAATGTGCCCTGTTTCTTGAGTCTAGCAGATAAGTTGATTCTGTGAACTGGCCTTGCTGCTGCTGAAGCAGAGACTTTCTGTTTCTGTCCTTATCTGGCAGCATCTGTAAAGACTCAATAAACCCTTTCATTTCAGAGATTTCTCAGTCTCTAGAGTTTTTTATTTGTCAACAGTGCCCTTTATTAAATTTGTAAAAGTTAAGTGTTTTCCTGAGTTCTGTGAGATGCTCTAGCAAATTAATCAAACCTGAGGAGGAAGTCATTAGAACCTGCCATCTGTAGTTGGTCGGTCAGGACAGGTAACAGCCTGGGACTGTGTCTGCCTCTGGATTGGAGGGCAGTCTTGTAGGACTGAGCCCTTCATCTGGGGAATCCTGTGCTTTCTCCAGGCAGATGGTGTCAGAAGTAAGTTGAATTCTTGGACACCCTGCTGGTGCTAGGGAATTGCTTGGTGTTGTACATGGGGGAAGCCCTGCCACCCCCTGCCAACACACACACACTGGAACTGGGTCTGGAAACCCAAATGGAGATGCTGTCATTGAAGTGGGATTTGCAGGAATGGTGAAACAAAGGAGTTGGAGGAAGAGGTGCTAAGGGTAAGGCATATGCTGAGGGTAAGGTATATGGATATACCAAAGAGACTTAGTCTGTTCACATCTAGCGTAGGTTCCTAACATCTTTCCTCATAAAATTTTTGTTGATATTTACTAAAAAATTCTGAATTTACATCTGGGATTATTTTGAAGTCATTTTTGAAAGCTATGATGCACAGAAAGAAATATGATAGAATAAATACACAGTACAACAAATTGTTAGGCACAAACACTTAACCACCGTAAAAACCAAGAAAAGAGAGGTTGACAGAATTCCAGAAACATCCCCTCCACACGCACATGCCCCTTACCAACAGCAGCTCCTCCCTCCCGTGGCGTTCAAGACCTTCATGTTATGGTAGTCACTATGCATCCTGAATACTAACTTGTAAAATTTTCTAGAAATGGAATCACATCATATATTTTGTTGGTCTGATTTCATTCACTCAGTTTATGTTTTTTCATTCATGGTGTTGTATGTAATTCATTCATTTTCATTGTTACATAATTTCCTACTCTCTGAATAATTCCCAATGATGTACCCATTTTGTTATTGGTGGACATGTGGGTTGTTTCCAGTTTGGAGCTCTGCCACCCCCACCCTCAACCACCACCACCATTTATCCAATCACTTCTATGGCTTTTTTTTTCATTTATTTTCCATAATACAATACAATAGGACTGAAAGAGATGCTGAGGATTTACCTGCTGACAGCATTACAAACTTTTTCTGGAAAATTATCTTCAATGAGCTCACTTGACAAAACTTACCTTTTGATTAAATGTGATACATATAAAGGTGCCAAGTAAATGCTAAAACACCAAAAATATTGGGTAATAGTTGTTCTACTATCATAATTATGCTTTTAAAACCAACCTTATTAGTTAGCTAACATTAATAAATCCATACAGTGTCAGGCTAAAGCTCCCAGCGCTCTTCAAAGTTGGGACCATTTTTGTCGCCACTTTACAGATGAGGAGACTGAGATACAGAGGGGAAGCCCATTACATGCAGTCACTTGGCTGTTAAGTGAGGTGTCTAGAGTTCAGCCCAGATGATCAGACTCTGTAATTGTGCTCTTGACTGTTGTACCGAGTACCTTAACTAAAAACAAACATAGGGAGAAATGGTAGAATTTATATACTTCTGATCATGTTATGTTTGTAAGATCCTATGACTTAGTTCTGATAAAAAACTGTCGTGTATTTACATCCACAGCTACCTGTGTCAGGTCAAAAGAAGGATTTGTATGTGGGCTCCCCAGCCACTTGTTAGGACTCTGCATTTTGTTCTCCCACTGGACGGAGCTCTGCACAGGTAGAGGGCTCTGGAATTTGACCTCCCTGGGAGTGGGACCTGCAATCTACGGCCACGGTCCCCCTGGATCCTGTGGAGAAAGTCACCTTGGGCTTGATCATAGCTTGTGGTCAGACAGCCAGGGTCACAGTCCACAAGGTAAACAGCAAAGACCACCTAAGCAGAGGCCTTTCAGTCCATACAAAATCTTCAGTGCCTTCTACAGGCCGTGCCTCCTTTCTAGCACTCAAGAAATGTCTGGTGAATGAGCTAGAAGAAAAAAATATGAAACTGGTATGACTAGTTTTATGAAACTGAATCCTTTTGCTGTATAGTGAAAATAATTAGAATGTCATTCTGAGCAAACTTTGATTTGTTTTCCTCCTCTTTGGAAATACTTTGTTTTTGGGAACCTGCTATGGGCACATGCATAAACAGGGCTGCACAGTGTTCCCTGCCAAAATGTTAGTTTGCATTGCTGTAGACACAGCAGTGAATCGGTGGCATTTGTCTTCTTGCATCCAAGAGCAAAGGCAGTCAATTAAAACCCTGATTTATTTATATATCTCCTCCCTTTCCTTGCAATTGAATATCTTGTTAGGAAGAATTCTATTAATATGATTTATCACAATAAACAGCATGGTTCCTGCTTTAATTGATTTATCTTTTTCTCCTTATAAAATTTCCCCTGTATCTCTGTTCTGCACCAACTTTTACTGTCCTTTTCACCCCACTCCATTATCTTTGCTGACTTTGATTTCTACAGAGATTATATTTTTTTAATATAGTTTCCATCTTAAAACATTCATTTTTCTCATTTTTAAAGTGCTGATTATAATCATCCTTTACATTTACTGAAATTAGCATGGGTTTTAAACCATTAGTCAAAAAAGAAAAGGCTTTTTAAAAAAATGCTTCCTGCTGTTCTTTGTGGATGAAAAGTTGACATTCTGTTAAGAGATTTTTATTTGACTTTAATTCTCTAGCTTTAATGTATTCTTAACAGTTATAAATGGAATGGTTTGTCCCAAATGGAAGTATATCTATGAGAGCATAGTTATATCCAGTCTTTAAAATGGATCATTTCATTTCACAAATGCTATAGAATCTTGAATTTCACTTTTACTCATCCTAATTTCTTTACTAAAAACGACCCTGTGGATCCAGATTCCTATGTCAATGGGTTGGATACATCAACATAGTAGTAATTGCTCGTAAGTACATATTTTATAACATGTACTAATAGAGTAATAAAATACATTGAAATAACAATATGCTCGCCTGATAGGACTTCATCATGGGCCTGTGACACATTCAGCTGGTATCAGCTTTTGAAAATGCCTTCCATTGTGGTGGAAGAGGAATGCTCTGTATAAGTGAATGAAAATGGGAATCAAATAGGAATTTCTAGGAAGGCTGAGTAGAATGAAAAAAATACAGACACATGAATGTATGCTGACCTAGTGTTTCCGACATTGCTTGCAAACTGTGGGTTCATTCTGTGACTCCTATACTGTTGTGAAACCCAGGCTTTCACCTGTGACAGCCCTGTCTTCATGCCTAAGTGACACTGCTTTACTAATGTCACCAACAGGCATATAAATGGCAACCCCGATGTCCATACCTTAGTCTTCCTCTTCCTCGGGCAGGCATTAGCCTTTTGCTTCTCTAATCTCCCTCTTCTCTTCACCTCTGTGAGGCTGGCTCTCCCGCCTTCCTGAATGATCCCTTTCAAGCACATGGGTCTCCAGGGCTCCCCACATGCTGCACAGCCCCACCTGCCCCCCAGGTTCTATCCCTGGCTGTGATTCCTGCTGCTGGAGTATTAGGGCAGACTCCTGAGGTGTTTCCCTGATTCCTTCCTCTTCTGTGGTTCATCCTACTCAGTATTGGAAATTAGTCTTCCTAACATGTTTTCAGACCCAACTCCTCCTAAAAGCCACTCCAGCAATTCTCTGTCATTTGCCAAAGTTTATTAAAGATTCTCCATGACCAAACTATTTCTTCCTAGACTTATTTCCCACTGCTTGTGTATATAGGCTCTCTGTGCTGCCAAACCTAATTGATTATAAATATTATAGTTAATAAATAGTATTCCCACTAGCTCTCAGGTTCTGCAAATCTGTGAACATATAGATGACTAAACAGAATAAGAACCACTTAATATAGCCCATTTCACTATGAGATACTTAATCATAAAATTATAATTTTGAATTATGTAAAGTTTTAAAGACTCTGTTTCAGTTATGTGGGTTATCTGAAAAATTATGCCGAATTCAAATTGGTTTTCTTTTTTCTTCTCCCTTTTTTAGAAAAGAAACTGGCAGCTTAATCTTAGCACCTCACTTTCTCTTCTCAAACTTAAAGATCATTTAACTAAATAAATTATACATATATTCTTTTGATCTTAATTAACTTCTTGTCTGGTTTCATGCATTTCTTGCCTAACATTCCATCGTTCTGCTCACAACCTATTTAACATACATCTCAGCAAAAAGCTGGCCCTTGGGTTAGGAAATGGAGTCACAGTTTATACCTACTCCCACCTTTTATGCACCAAGAGATCCCTCAGCAGCCCCCAAACCTTTCCTCTCCACCCAATCTTGTACTTCAAACAGATCCCCTGACTTACAGGACTGTGCCCCCTGGTCTTTCCTTATTTACATAACACAACACATACTATAATAGCTTATTGAATTTAAATAAGTAATATATTTACAATGGTGTGGATTTTTTTTTTCTTAAGTAAAGCCAGGCTTCTGAAATATCACTGACTTTCTATGAAATCTTGTCAAGTCATTTTGATCAACCTCCTGGACTGTTAGGAGGATTAAGTTATTCTTATAATATACCATTGGTTTGACCTGGCTTTGAATAGACAGAAAAGCAAAAGTAGGAAAGTCCTCTCTCTAGAACGGTCTGTTTATAGACAGGTACTCATTTCCCCTCATGTCTACCACGCTCCGTGAGCCAGGAGGAGGCTGGGGAGCTCCCACCAGGGAGCATCTCAGTGTTTGGCTCAGTTACAGCTGCGTAATTGCTTCTGACCCTGCTGCTGAGTTGTGATTTCCAATAGCTACAAGGATTTCTTCTCCTTCTGACCTGGACTGAATCCATTGTGTAACTGGCGCGGTATGATAGCCTTAATGTGGAGAAGAATGAGAGACGATTCTCTGGAGGCAGACAAGGGATTGATTTCCAACACAGGGACTGATTACATTTCAGGCACCAGACTGTAATTTAGAGGGGAAAGCAGAGCCAATGAGACCAATAAAATGGTTTCCACCACAAGCACTGATGCAATTAGCAAAGCATTCTAATTGAAAAGGTCCAGGAACTCCCAGACAGGTGCCTATGGCCTTCATCACAAAATAGGAAATGAGAGAGAAAACAAATGTAGGATTCATTTTGGTGGAATTGTAATACATATTTAGTGATATCAAGTCTAGGAAAAAGAAATCATTTTGGAAAATTAAGTTATTCTTATAATGTACTATTGGTTTGACCTGGCTTTGAATAAGAATAATTGGCAGTTTACTTAATGGGTTATTGTAGGTTATTAAAGAGCTACTTCCTCTATCTCAAAAGCCACTCTTGTCATTCAGTCCTTGTTCCTAAATTGTTACCACATTTGCCAAACAGAAATTCAGCTTATTATGGCTAAAGCACTATGACTACTGAAGTCACTCCTTAAATGCAAAGGGCTATCACAATTTAATTAGCAAAACTACCACCCAGGATGTTATCTCTCAGACTCTGACTCACAGGGTCTAGGATGGGACCCAAGAACTTACGTTTTCCTTAACCATCTTCGGTGAGTCTGGTATCTGGACTATATTTTAATAAAAATTCTACATGTATAGATTATGTATAGATTACGTAAGAACTACATATTAATTATTAAATGTCTTAGACTTATCTGAAATAATTTTGTTCCCCAACGCATGTTGGAGGATTGGAACACAAAAAAGGTAAGTTTCAAGAGAGGGTTGTGGCAAGAAGAAAGTACACAGCACGGGACAGTTGTCTGAGAGGACAGGCTCGGGCTGGAATCTAGGCAGGGAGCCCTGGCCGAATAATCAGAATCAGCCTAAGGCCGTTGGGTGCATTGGAAGGCAGCAGGGCCAAGACTGAAGTGTGGCTAGGAAGTGTCTAGGGAGGGACTCTGTGGGATTTATTCTCAAGGTGGTACAAAAATGATGGCTTTCTTCCATTTTATACCTTGGGCACCTCACTCACCTACCCCAGTTGTGGCTCTGGTAGCTTCTAAAGAGGCTCCAAATGATCACCCCCTCCTAGTATTCACCCCCTTGTGTATTTCACTGCATTAGTGTATGGGCTGGACCTAATGACTCATTTCTGAGAACATAGCAAAGGTGATAGATGTCATTTCCATGAATAGGTTATTAAAGACTATGACTTCCACTGTACACACCCACGTTTGCTCTTTTTTGTTTTCTGACTCTGATGAAACAAGTTGCTATTTGTGACTTATGACAATAATTGAGGCTTAATGACATTTCTGCTCTACTGAGAAGACTCTGTGGCAGGGAACTGAGGGTGGCCTCCAGAAAACAACCAGTAAGGAGCTGACACCTTGAATTCAGTAGTACCCAAGGCACTAAAGTCTGCCAGCACGCACAAGAGTGAGTTTGGTGGTAGATCCTTCCCCCACTGAATCTTCAGTGGGACGACAGCCTCAGCTGATGCTGACTGCAGTCTGGGAGAGACCCTGAGCCAGAAGCCCCAGCTAAACCACAAGCAGACTCTTGCCCACAGAAATCATGAGACAGTAAAGAGTGTTGTCTTAAATCATTGTTTTGGGTATTTTTTTTATCCAGCAAAAGGTGACTGATACAATGCATAAAGCTATTGGTGGTCGTGGAATGTTGGTTGCTGAACATGAAGAACAATATAAACAAGGAAAAGTGAGGCATTACCAAGACCCACTGAATTCAGTTTTGTGTGTTTTGGACAGCTGTGTCCGGGCACAGTGCTTCCTCACAGGAGTTGCTTCTTTTTCTTCTTTACGTCCTGCAACCCTTGCTCTTCTAAAACTAAGCTGGAGAGTTGCCTTAATAGGGCTGACTGCTAAACTTTGAAATTCCTTCTATTAAATCCTCAAGATTATTGCTATCACCACCCCCATGTCTACCATGAACTCTTCTCCTGAAATCTGCCATGGTTCCCAGTGAGGTAGTGACTTAAGTAGTAGTGATAATCTCTTCTACCCATTTGAGTTATTTTCTGTCTTCCAGTCACAGTCACTGGAACACAAAAATTAAAATATTGGCATTGCAAGGATGTGGAGCAACAAGAACTCTTATACATTGCTAGTAGAAATGCAAAATGGTATGCCACTTAGGAAAACACTATGACAGTATCTTATGAAGTAATATCTAAATCTACAATATGATAATAATCAAACTCCTAGGTATCTATTCAAGAATAAAAACTTATGTTCACCCAAAGGCTTACATTAAAGTACTTATAGCATCTTTATTTGCCATAGTCCGAAGCTGGGAACAATCCAGATGCTCATGCACTAGTGAGTGACTGGACTGGCTAAGCACATCGTGGTGCTACAGGTGGTCCCCTCTACCAATTTATTCATCCTCCCTCCCAGGTGACCTCACAGGTAGGCAACTCTCTTCTAGCCCCTAACCAATCACATCCTCACAGGCTTCAAGTGTGGGGCTCAAGAGTGAGGGCATTGTCTTTTCTGAAGGGAAAGCCAACCAGTGGGACTGTCTGTGCAACTTAGATCTATCTTTCCTTCTTATGGGCCTGTGACAATCACCTGCTAGTGAGCTGTAAAAAGTCTATTGAAGACAAGGTGCTTCTGAGATTTTTGTTGCAGGGATGCAATTCAGAGTCATTAGTGGCCTTCTTAATATTCTGCATCACTAGCTAAGGTTTACCCAGGAAATATCTATCCCCAGCAAAAAAAAAAAAAAAAAGCCTAAGATAAAAGTGCATGCAAGAAGTTCAAAGGGATAAAAGCTGCATTATGGAAACAATGGGAGGGCTGGTATAGGACAAACTGGGTCTCCCACAAACCTCAGTTCCGTAAGAGGCTATCCTGTAGCTCACTCCAGTTCCACTTGATTTTTTTTCTTCTTTTAAGCCTACCCGATGATTCTATAGAGCTATATTAAAACTACAAAGTACATAGAGTATGTCAGTCAGGGCCAGGATGAGACCAAGAAGCTTCTTTTGATTAAGTGAATGGACACAGCAAGCTCAGCACTGGCTTTCCCAAGTCTTCCTGTAGTGGGCCAACCCCTTGTCCCTCCCAGAGAAAAGTCAGATCAGATCTTAGACAAGGCATTGAGAGTTTTCAGAATCTCATGACAACTTCTTCTACATTAATGGTTGCAGGAAAAAGATCATAATAATCATTAATGGTTGCAGAAAGATAATAATAATCATTAATGGGTTTTTTTTTTCTGGTAATGTTGCAGCATTGTCCTTTCAGATCAATGTCAGGATATCTATCCTTTGTCAAGCGAGTATATATTCCATCTCAACCAACTCCATTCAAGGCCACAATAAGGTCACTGGCTGACCTAAATGAGGGAGGTAGGTTGAACATTTAGAAGAAAGATGAAGGAAGGCACTTTTTATTTTGACTTCAAGTGAGTACTAGTGACTAATCTTTAACACACAAATGTAACTAATGTAATACTATGCCATCTATATGATGATGTGACTCACTGTTATCTCATTTTTTGCTTACTTATATAGTCTTATATGCTTTGCTTAAAGCCATTAACACCACTAAAAGGCGTGACTAAAGACCAGCCCTTTGGGGCTATATCTTGTTCTGCTGAGAGTGTATCTTTGGCTGCCAGGGAAGATGTGTGCATGAATTCTGTCACCTGTGTCAAGGTCAACTACAGCTGGGAGAATGAACTCAGCAGTGGCCAACTGCAAGTCCAAGTTTCAAGATGGTGCAAAGGGATTGATTCAGGCAAGAACCAGATTTTGGGCCAAGTTGAATGCTGTTTCTTGATGAGGAAGAAAGAGAGGGAGGAGGACCTGGAAATGCACAGTCCAGTGGCTGCTGAGATGATACAGCTGCAGAGGCCCTGAATGCTCAGTATTAACTGCACTGGTTTGGGTATTCTCAGTATGTGCAGTGGGTGGCTTGCAGGGAATGGTCACTCAGGGACAGAGGACCTGGTACCCCTGTTCATTCACCCCTTTTCACTGTTCTTGGGACTCCTCTGGGACGTACTAATTCAGAGGTAGTTTTTACTTTGAAAACTTCAAAAGTAATTTTATTCTAGAGGTTATATGTGAAGTGAAAGGCTTGTTTACTCTTAAGTCTGTTTTTCTTAAACCTCTCAACTAGTTCTTTCTAGTTAAATTTGTTTGAGTGGGAGAGAGATTATTCATAGGTGTGGGATTAGCATTAGAAGTTATTCTTTTATTTATTCTCATTCAACAAATATATACTAAGCACTCACTAGATGCCAAGGGTACATGGGCCAAGTGCCTGCTTCAGAGCTTGTGCAAAACCTCAGTTTTGGAGGCATCAGAGTCTTGCTCTCTGCACCCTGGGTCCAACCACAGGGAGCGCCTATGGCCACATCCTCTTCACGCTGAGGCCTTCTGGGGGGTGGTTCTTCATGGAGCTGCCGTGGCTGAGGCTCCCTTGGCTGAATCTCTGAGGGCAGCAGCACAGGCCAAGGCTTCCTGTGAGTAATACAGCCTAAGAGGAAAGAAATGAGACTTCAAAGTCAACAGTTTTGCAAAACAAATAAACAGCACTGCAAATACGCACATATTCACTTTGCAGGGTAGAAACAACTGTGTTTAGCACACCCAGACCTTTGAGGATAGGAGGTATCTTGTTCTTCTTTTGCATTTCTCATTCAATAAGTTAATAAATACTTAGCCATTGGTTAGCATGACAAATCATTTGGAGAGGGACTTGGATCATGAGGAATCTGCTCATGAATCACTTATCTTCAACGTCAAAACCTTCAAATCAGAAACAGATATTCAATCTCTCTCAGTGTTTTTAGAGTACGGTCTGCAGACCATTTACTACAGAGTCATCTGACTGAGGCCACATTTAGTAATGCTTTTCAAAAATGCAGATTTCTGGCTCTCTTCCAAAGACCTGAATCAGAAACTCAGAGAGTTAGTCCTGGAAATCTACATTTTAATAATGTACACAGGTAGATCTATGTGCACTAAACACAGAATATCTCTGGTTCTGATTTCACTGGCCTCTGTGCAATTTTACTTCACAATTTTACCCTAGATGATGGTTCTACAACACTTCAGGTAAGCATGGGGACCAGACTGAATTCTGGCTCCACCACTGACTAGTTGTGTGACCCTGGTCAAGTTACTTAACTTATCTATACCTCAATTTTTTTTTTCTGTAAAATGTGGGTTATAAAGGCACTTACCATGTATGTCTGAGGTTTAAAAAAGACAATACATACAAAGTACCTTAGAATCATACCTGGCACATAGGAAGCCCTAATAAAAGGTAATTATTATTGTTATTGTTCTTGTTATTAAATTATTAGCAAAAATCATGACTTCCTTTTGTGCAAATGAAGGAGCAACAATATTAGGTAGAGTGTTAATGCCAAGTTAGTGGTTCATAAAAAAAATGCCCTATTGGCCATAGGAGAGAGTATATTAGAGGCAAGCTGGAGACTGAAAACATTTTCTAGAAGGAAAGGAATGTAACAATTACATCTTTCAGAAGATTCTGCTCTAAATCTGTGAAGGTCCTTTGCAATCATCACATCATTTGTACTTCATAAAATTCCGTGAGGTTAGTTGAACAGAGACATCAGAGCATGGGGGTAAAAATTCATGGTCTTTGTAGGTGATGGTCCTAACTGACATTTACTGTCTGTATGATCTTGATCAAATTATACAATCTGCCTTAGCTGCAGTTTCCCACAGCTGTAAATCTGGAAGAGAACAAGACAGTATGTGTAGAGCTCCTCACACAATGTCTGGAACAAGATAAATGCTTAATAAATATAAGTATCACTATTGTGAGTAAACCAACCCCATGAGTCTAACATCCAGAAAGTGGCTGAGCTGTGGTCTGACCCTAGATCATATTCCTGTAAATCTGACTGTTGTTGACATTTTATAACTTTCTGTACTATGATTTCTTTAAACTCTCTTAATTTACCCAAGAAACCTTGCTTTCTATTGTCTGGGATAATCATTTTTAACTTGGCCTGCTGACCATGTTGATAAAATAGCACACTAGCAGAGGCCAACCTACTTAAATTATTTATCTGGAAACTTGTCTTCCAGCCACAATGAACAAGCACATTCCTGAGGTGCCTGGTTTTGGGTCAGGTAGTTAAACTCACAACTCACCAAGCAGGTGCTGGCGTTGAAGGCTGTGAATATAGAGGGCCTGCAGGGCCTTCCACTGGGCCTGGAGTCATAAATCCTCATGATGCTGTAAAAGTAGCCCTGCTGCCCTTGGTTTAGGTCCTGTTGGAGAAGAGCAGGTGACTTTGATGAGTTGGTGGAGTTCTGTAGGTTTACGAGGGTGGTGTAGTGTACTCAAAGCTGACTACCTCAGAAATAAAATGCACTCTCGTACATACACACATGTAACAGTTAGAAAAGAATTGGGTAGTTTTCTCCCTTAGTTTACTTAGACAGATGTCCACTGGCCTTTGTGATTGTGAAAATTCGTAAGTAAAAGATTCAAGGTGAGGGCAGATCCAGGATGGTGGCGTGAGTAGAGCAGCGGAAATCTCCTCCCAAAACCACATATATCTATGAAAATATAACAAAGACAACTCTTCCTAAAATAGAGACCAGAGGACACAGGACAACATCCAGACCGCATCCACACCTGCGAGAACCCAGCGCCTCGCGAAGGGGGAGAGTAAGGCCACAAACCAACAAGAAGGAAAGCTCTCCCAGCTGTCACTCATACCAGCTCTGCAAACTATCTCTATCACCATGAAAAGGCAACACTACAGGCAGACAAAGATCACAGAGACAACACCTGAGAAGGAGACAGACCTAACCAGTCTTCCTGAAAAAGAATTCAAAATAAAAATCATGAACATGCTGACAGAGATGCAGAGAAAAATGCAAGAGCAATGGGATGAGATGCAGAGAAAAATGCGAGAGCACTGGGATGAAGTCTGGACGGAGATCACAGATGTCAGGAAGGAGATCACAGAAGTGAAACAAACCCTGGAAGGATTTATAAGCAGAATGGATAAGATACAAGAGGCCATTGAAGGAATAGAAACCAGAGAACAGGAACGTATAGAAGCTGAAATAGAGAGAGATAAAAGGATCTCCAGGAATGAAACAATATTAAGAGAACTGTGTGACCAATCCAAAAGAAATAATATTCATATTACAGGGGTACCAGAAGAAGAAGAAAGAGGTAAAGGGATAGAAAGTCTCTTTGAAGAAATAATTGCTGAAAACTTCCCAAAACTGGGGGAGGAAATAATCGAACAGACCACGGAAATACACAGAACCCACAACAGAAAGGATACAAGGAGGACAACACCAAGACACATAATAATTAAAATGGCAAGGATCAAGGACAAGGAAATAGTTTTAAAGGCAGCTAGAGAGAAAAAGGTCACCTATAAAGAAAAACCCATCAGGCTAACATCAGACTTCTCGACAGAAACCCTACAGGCCAGAAGAGAATGGCATGATATATTTAATGCAATGAAACAGAAGGGCCTTGAACCAAGGATACTGTATCCAGCACGACTATCATTTAAATATGATGGCGGGATTAAACAATTCCCAGACAAGCAAAAGCTGAGGGAATTTGCTTCCCACAAACCACCTCTACAGGGCATCTTACAGGAACTGCTCTAGATGGGAGCACTCCTACAAAGAGCACAGAACAAAACACACAACATATGAAGAATGGAGGAGGAGGGATAAGAAGGGAGAGAAGGAAAGAATCACCAGACAGTGTATATAACAGCTCAATAAGTGAGCTAAGTTAGGCAGTAAGATACTAAAGAAGCTAACCTTGAACCTTTGGTAACCACGAAACTAAAGCCTGCAATGGCAATAAGTACATATCTCTCAATAGTCACCCTAAATGTAAATGGACTTAATTCACCAATCAAAAGACACAGAGTAATAGAATGGATAAAAAAGCAAGACCCATCTATATGCTGCTTACAAGAAACTCACCTCAAGCCCAAAGACAGGCAGAGACTAAAAGTCAAGGGATGGAAAAACATATTTCAGGCAAACAACAGTGAGAAGAAAGCAGGGGTTGCAGTACTAATATCAGACAAAATAGACTTCAAAACAAAGAAAGTAACAAGAGATCAAGAAGGACACTACATAATGATAAAGGGCTCAGTCCAACAAGAGGATATAACCATTCTAAATATATATGCACCCAACACAGTAACACCAGCATTTGTGAAACAAATACTAACAGAACTAAAGAGGGAAATAGACAGCAATGCATTCATTTTAGGAGACTTCAACACACCACTCACCCCAAAGGATAGATCCACTGGGCAGAAAATAAGTAAGGACACACAGGCACTGAACAACACACTAGAACAGATGGACCTAACAGACATCTATAGAACTCTACATCCAAAAGCAACAGGATATACATTCTTCTCAAGTGCACATGGAACATTCTCCAGAATAGACTACTTACTAGCTCACAAAAAGAGCCTCAGTAAACTCCAAAATATTGAAATTCTACCAACCAATTTTTCAGACCACAAAGGTATAAAACTAGAAATAAATTCTACAAAGAAAACAAAAAGGCTCACAAACACATGGAGGCTTAACAACATGCTTCTAAATAATCAATGGATCAATGAACAAATCAAAATAGAGATCAAAGAATATATAGAAACAAATGCCAACAACAACACAAAGCCCCAAATTCTGTGGGATGCAGTGAAAGCAGTCTTAAGAGGAAAGTATATAGCGATCCAGGCACACTTGAAGAAGGAAGAACAATCCCAAATGAATAGTCTAACATCACAACTATCGAAACTGGGAAAAGAAGAACAAATGAGGCCTAAAGTCAGCAGAAGGAGGGACATAATAAAAATCAGAGAAGAAATAAACAAAATTGAGAAGAATAAAACAATAGCAAAAATAAACGAAACCAAGAGCTGGTTCTTTGAGAAAATAAACAAAATAGATAAGCCTCTAGCCAAACTTATTAAGAGAAAAAGAGAATCAACACAAATCAACATAATCAGAAAAGAGAATGGAAAAATCACAACAGACTCCACAGAAATATATAGAATTATTAAAGACTACTATGAAAACCGATATGCCAACAAGCTGGAAAACCTAGAAGAAATGGACAACTTCCTAGAAAAATACAACCTTCCAAGACTGACCAAGGAAGAAACACAAAATCTAAACAAACCTATAACCAGCAAAGAAATTGAAGTAGTAATCAAAAAACTAACCAAGAAAAAAAAACCCTGGACCAGATGGATTTACCTGGAATTTTATCAGACATACAGAGAAGATATAATACCCATTCTCCTTAAAGTTTTCCAAAAAATAGAAGAGGGAATACTCCCAAACTCATTCTATGAAGCCAACATCACCCTAATACCAAAACCAGGCAAAGACCCCACCAAAAAAGAAAATTACAGACCAATTACCCTGATGAATGTCGATGCAAAAATACTCAATAAAATATTAGCAAACAGAATTCAACAGTATATCAAAAGGATCATACACCATGACCAAGTGGGATTCATCCCAGGGATGCAAGGATGGTACAACATTTGAAAATCCATCAACATCATCCACCACATCAACAAAAAGAAAGACAAAAACCACATGATCAGCTCCATAGATGCTGAAAAAGCATTTGACAAAATTCAACATCCATATATGATAAAAACTCTCAGCAAAATGGGAATAGAGGGCAAGTACCTCAACATAATAAAGGCCATATATGATAAACCCACAACCAACATTATACTGAACAGCGAGAAGCTGAAAGCATATCCTCTGAGATCAGGAACCAGACAGGGATGCCCACTCTCCCCACTGTTATTTAACATAGTACTGGAGGTCCTAGCCATGGCAATCAGACAAAACAAAGAAATACAAGGAATCCAGATTGGTAAAGAAGAAGTTAAACTGTCACTATTTGCAGATGATATGATACTGTACATAAAAAACCCTAAAGACTCCACTCCAAAACTACTAGAACTGATATCGGAATACAGCAAAGTTGCAGGATACAAAATTAACACACAGAAATCTGTAGCTTTCCTATACACTAACAATGAGCCAATAGAAAGAGAAATCAGGAAAACAATTCCATTCACAATTGCATCAAAAAGAATAAAATACCTAGGAATAAACCTAACCAAAGAAGTGAAAGACCTATACCCTGAAAACTATAATACACTCTTAAGAGAAGTTAAAGAGGACACTAACAAATGGAAACTCATCCCATGCTCATGGCTAGGAAGAATTAATATTGTCGAAATGGCCATCCTGCCCAAAGCAATATACAGATTTGATGCAATCCCTATCAGATTACCAGCAACATTCTTCAATGAACTGGAACAAATAATTCAAAAATTCATATGGAAACACCAAGGACCCCGAATAGCCAAAGCAATCCTGAAAAAGAAGAATAAAGTAGGGGGGATCTCACTCCCCAACTTCAAGCTCTACTACAAAGCCATAGTAATCAAGACAATTTGGTACTGGCACAAGAACAGAGCCACAGACCAGTGGAACAGATTAGAGACTCCAGACATTAACCCAAACATATATGGTCAATTAATATTCGATAAGGGAGCCATGGACATACAATGGCAAAATGACAGTGTCTTCAACAGATGGTGCTGGCAAAACTGGACAGCTACATGTAGGAGAATGAAACTGGACCATTGTCTAACCCCATACACAAAGGTAAACTCAAAATGGATCAAAGACCTGAATGTAAGTCATTAAACCATTAAACTCTTAGAAAAAAACATAGACAGAAACCTCTTAGACATAAACATGAGTGACCTCTTCTTGAATATATCTCCCCGGGCAAGGAAAACAACAGCAAAAATGAGCAAGTGGGACTACATTAAGCTGAAAAGGTTCTGTACAGCAAAAGACACCATCAATAGAACAAAAAGGAACCCTACAGTATGTGAGAATATATTTGAAAATGACAGATCCGATAAAGGTTTGATGTCCAGAATATATAAAGAGCTCACATGCCTCAACAAACAAAAAACAAATAACCCAATTAAAAACTGGGCAGAGGAACTGAACAGACAGTTCTCTGAAAAAGAAATACAGATGTCCAACAGACACATGAAAAGATGCTCCACATCACTAATTATCAGAGAAATGCAAATTAAAACTACAATGAGGTATCACCTCACACCAGTAAGGATGGCTGCCATCGAAAAGACAAACAACAACAAATGTTGGCGAGGCTGTGGAGAAAGGGGAACCCTCCTACACTGCTGGTGGGAATGTAAATTAGTCCAACCATTGTGGAAAGCAGTATGGAGGTTCATCAAACTGCTCAAAACAGACCTACCATTTAACCCAGGAATTCCACTCCTAGGAATTTACCCTAAGAACGCAGCAATCAAGTTTGAGAAAGATAGATGCACCCCTATGTTTATTGCAGCACTATTTACAATAGCCAAGAATTGGAAGCAACCTAAATGTCCATCGGTAGATGAATGGATAAAGAAGATGTGGTACATATACACAATGGAATACTACTCAGCCATAAGAAGAGGGAAAATCGAACCATTTGCAGCAACATGGATGGAGCTGGAGAGTATTATGCTCAGTGAAATAAGCCAAGCAGAGAAAGAGAAATACCAAATGATTTCACTCATCTGAGGAGTATAAGAACAAAGGAAAAACTGAAGGAAGAAAACAGCAGTGGAATTACAGAACCCAAAAATGGACTAACAGGTACCAAAGGGAAAGGAACTGGGGAGGATGGGTAGGCAGGGAGGGATACATGGGGGCAAGAAGAAAGGGGTTATTAAGATTAGCATGCATGGGGGAGAGGGAGAAAGGGGAGGGTGGGCTGTACAACACAGAGAGGACAAGTAGTGATTCTACAGCATTTTGCTATGCTGATGGACAGTGACTGTAATGTGGTTTTTAGGGGGGACATGGTATAGGGGAGAGCATAGTAAACATAGTATTCTTCATGCAAGTGTAGATTAAAGATTAAAAAAAAAGAAAGAAAGAAAGAAAAGGGGGATTACTCCTTGATAGGATAAAACTATTGGTAAATCAAAGATTAACACATGCTTTAAATATCCTTAATTTTGATCACTTAAAGGGTGTCAGATGATCGGCTCTGGAGGTACTCTTTTCTGATAATATTCCTTTCTCTTAATAAAAAAAAAAAAAAGCAGTTCCTGTGTGCTATACCTCCACAGTGGTATAGAGGGCATGTCAAAGTGTGGGCAAAGGGTCTGTTTGCTTTTATGCAGAAGATCAAGGCCCAGTTTGGCTACCCAGAAAATGAACTAAGATACGATATGAGGAGGAGCTTCCAGCATCAGCACTCTCTGGAGGACTTGTGCCGGGGGATGATCATCAAAAAACCTCCACAGGGATCTGGACGATGCTGCGGTTGTGGCTGCGTCCATCCCACCGTTTCCTTGACTTGCCATTGGAATGAGGAGGGAGATGTCTAGGCTGGCATGTGCATATAGTGAGACAACGAATTTGACTGGATCTGTACTGTTGGAACTCAACCAGGAGTTGGGAGGGGTGCAAGTTGTAGCGCTCCAAAATCTTACGACTATAGACTATCTACGGTTAAAAGAACATATGGGAGGTGAACAGATCCCAGAAATGAGTTGCTTTAATTTGTCTGATTTCTCTCAGACTGTTCAAGTACAGTTGGACAATATCCATCATATCATAGACAAATTTTCACAAATGCCTAGGGTGCCTAAATGGTTTTCTTGGCTTCACTGGAGATGGATGGTAATTATAGATTTGCTTTGTTTATGTCACCGTATTCCTATTATGTTAATATGTGTGCACAAGTTAGTTAGTAGTTTAAAACCTATACATGCTTAAGGTACTCTACAAGAAGATATGTCAAAGAAATAATCAATCCTCCCATGTTTTCTTCCATATGCTACCTCTATAGCTTCTCTTCTTCCTTCCTAATTACAACCCTTAAATAGAATTCGTGCCTCATATCGAATTTACCGAGTATCATAATTCCTCCAGGTGGTAAAGATACCTCGAGACAAGTGCTGGGCATAGAAGCCACAGGGCATAAGTCTGCAAAGAAGTAAAAAGCTAACCTTTTCATACAATATGGCTTCTCTCTCACTTACCAACTTTACATTTCCCTGTATGGCCCCGGAAGATGACTGGTTAGCCAGAGACAAGGTAAGATTCCTCAAGGGAGGAACAACCTAAGACAGGCACAGTCGCAGGGGGGCCATCAGGTAAGAATTTTGGGATCAACAGAGGTGAGGCTCAGAACCTCACCCCCCCTGCTTTGAGAGAAATCTTCTGCATCCGTGGATGTTTTGCTGCCCTTGTCTAGCCTGGATTAATACTTAGTCCATAGGCACACACCTGATCATCTGATCATCTACATTTGCCCTCTTACAGCACTAAACTATGTTTTCTACCTTTATCTTGCATCTTCCTACCACTTCAGCATTTTATTAAAAATAAAAATAATAATAATAATAAAGGGAGAAATGTGGGATCAACATATAAATCAAGTATAAAAATCAAATGAATATTCATATTTGACCTGATCGTTTATAGTTCATAATGCATGATCAAAACCGAAAGTTTCTGTGATGAATGCCCTTATACTGTTCACCATGTTAAGAACTTATTCACTATGTAAGAATTCGTTCACCATGTAAGAACTTGTTCGTTATGCTTCAGAAGATTGGAGACTGACGAGAATTAGACTTGAGATGGATTAATGATTGTGCATTGAGCATTGACTCCCCTATACAGAATTTTATTGTTGTTAACAACCATTTGACCAATAAATATGAGAGATGCCCTCTCAAAAAAAAAAAAAAATTCAAGGTAAGTAGATCAAATATTTGACTGAGGAAAATCCAAGAATTTTCAATATCTTATAACTGTATCACTCTGTTCTGATCCTTGCTGAAGAAGGTGGGCTGTGAGAATACACACGGGGCCTGAAGCATGCCAGAGCTCTGGATGGGTGAAGAGAGTTTTCCACTGGGAGTTGCCAGTAAGCAGGGAGACCAATGAATGAGTAGTGGGTAGTGTGGTAAGGGCTCAACACCCTTAGCAAAAGGGTGCAGAAGGACAACCAACACTATGCAGTGGTCAAGGAAAGTCCCTAAATGAGACGATGTCTGAGCCATAAGGGTGAGGAGGAAGGCTCTGAAGGAACTAGAATACCGGTTCTCTAAGGGTGTCAGTATCACCTGGGACCTGGTCAAATATGCAAATTTGCAGGGCCCACCGCAGACCTACAGAATCAAAAGCTCTGGACAGTAGGGTCCAGCTCTCTGGGTTCTAGCAAGTCGTCCAGGTAATTCTGATATATGCACACTAAAATTTGAGGACCGCTATTCTAGAAGAAAAAGAAAAGCTAACTAATGGGAGTAAGTGGTACAAATTTTGTTATGGGGCACAAAATATCTGGATACATTGGGAACCAGACTTTTTAAAAAAATTCAATTCAGAATATAGACTGAGCTGTAAAACGCTGTAGAATTAGGCAAGGGAAGATCATGGAAGCATTTTATGCTTTGTGGAGTTTAAAAACTACCTTTTAAATGAGGAGCCATTGAAGGTCTTTATTTAAGGCAGTATTTCTAAACAGCAGTGATTTTGACCCTTAAAAGATATTTGGCAATGTCTGGAGAAATTTTGATTGTCACGAATGATGGAAGGGAAGATGGATGCTCCTGGCATTCAGTTTGTAGAGGCTGGGAATGAGGCTGAGTATCGTAGAGTGCATGAAACAGCCTCCCAGTCCCTTGCAACAAAAAATTATCCAACCCAAAATATGGACCAGCTTTGCATTTTAGAAAGACATGGCCTTGTTGTGGAGAATGAACAAAAGGGAAGACAGACCTTTGGGCAGGAGACCATTTGGAAGGTTACCATCTAGTGCTAGGGAGGAACAAGAAGGGCCAGTACTACCATTACTTTTATGTAACTAATATATATATATAATATATATATATATTAAGAACTTATTATATGCAGATGAGGGAACTGAGAAAGTGGTATCAACATTTTAGAAAAACCAAAAT
This sequence comes from Manis javanica, assembly GCF_040802235.1. Lineage (NCBI taxonomy): Eukaryota > Metazoa > Chordata > Mammalia > Pholidota > Manidae > Manis > Manis javanica. The sequence continues at coordinate 52,519,970 of NC_133164.1, read as the reverse complement.
AAAATATGTTCATCCTGGGCTAAAAAATTCAAAACAATGACAGAATTTTCAAAACTAGTTGACAGCCATTGTAATGAAAACTAAAGATAAATATATATAAAAGTAAAGTGACTTTCATCTGTTAGAAAATTTTGTATGGAGTCGAAACCTGTGAGTCAGGTTTTTTGTTTTGAGGTCTAGAGACCTTAAACTTAATATTGATTCAATTCAAGACATCATTTTAGCTTCACAGTTTCTGATTTAGATGTTTTAAAAGTCAATATATTTGAAGAAGAGATTGGATTCCTAATTAAGCCTTTTCGAATGACTGAGAACAATATAATATGAAAATTACAAGCCAGTTTCAAGAGCAAATCTCTAAACTGCAATGGAAGTTTCTGTTATATAAAGTAAAATCTTAAAAGTTATGGCTTTATTTTATAAGAAAAAGAAAGCCTACTTCTTTTACTTAGTAAAGACTTAAACTTCCTAAATGAGAAATAATAGTAACTTTCCCAATATTCTTACTCTGTTGCTTATCGTTCCTTGAGAGGATGGAAGAGAACTGAAATTTTTGCAGAGTATTATGAGAATGGTTTGACTAATTTTGACTGAAAGGAGCTGACGTAGCTCCCTAGGAGGGAGCTGCTGTGGTCAATCAGCAGGTTTCCCATCCCTGGTAGTGGGTCAATAACGAAGATTTGACCATCTGTTAGAGCTCCTGCAACCGATGGGTATAGGGTTAGTCATCCAAGTGCTCGTTCATTCACTCACGCATACTATCAACCTGTGTCCAGGGCCACACAGGGCCCAATGTTCTCCCTCATGCTGAATAAACAAAGACATGAGAAAAGGTCCTCAAGCCTTGAAGGAAAGACAGACAATGTCCTTCCAACTGTGAACGATATGCCTATACCTTCAATAATGAAGTGGCAGAGGCGGAGGGAAGGACTCAAATGCACAGAATCTGTGGAACATTCCGAAGCTTTGGTTGTCTTCTCCATTTTTCTCCCACTTTTTATCCTGTACCTTCAAGGAAAAACAGAACAAAGAATAAAATTTCGTTTTGTTCAACCAATTTTGGGTGTGTATCTAAGTAAATAAATGAGCAAGTAAATAAATAAATTAGTAGATAAAGGTTATTTATTTCAAGGGATAAAATGTTTTCTCACATTTGTGAGTAATTAGACCTCACCAGATGCTTCATTCTGCACTTTCTCTTCTTCTTACCCTTTCTTTATGGAAGGAGTAATTCAGAGCCCTTATCTTTCTGCTTCATTCTGTATTTGGAACAGATGGGTTTTAGAACCACACCACATCATACTTATTTCTTGATAATTTTAAATAATAACTATTACTTATCTAATTCTAAAAATAATATATGTCACTTTTGAAAACTGGGAAAAATTTAAAAATTGTGGAAGAAAATAAGATCATCTGTAAGCTAACTTCCATAATTATTATTGGCATTTGATTGCTTTCTTTCTATCTCTTTTTTTCTGTGTATATTGTATGTGATTTTAGGAAAGGGAAATTATATCCTGTGGCATGCACTTTCCTAACTCATTAAATACCCCTAGAAAATATGATTTTTAGTGGCAGTGCCTTTACATCGGTGTCCATTTCTTGCACATTTGGATATGTGATTTTACAGCACTGTGCTATGAAAGAAACAATTAAGCTTAGTTTCTTGCTATTGGCCTGACAAAGATATAAAACACCTGCTCTGAGTAAGTCTCCTTTCCTTAAGGTTTAGAATCTGAGGTGTTTATAATAATACAAAACTTAAGTATTAAGGAAGTAGCCATACTGGAGTAGGGTTGCCAAGGCCCAGAGTGGAGACCCCGAGCAGGTCCCCCTCTGCCCACTCCTCTGCCCTTCTCGACAGTGCCAAGCTCTTCAAGCTGTTTGATTAACTAAGATCATGGATACAGAATGCTCCCACTTTATGCCACTGCGTCTCTCCCTCTTCTATCCTAGTGTATGTTCATGCATATGTATACACATGAATATACACATGCACACATTTATGAAGTATTTTAACATGTGAGAAAATTCTGCTTCTGAGTTCATGCAGCTAAGGCCCAGATCTTCCAGAAAAAGAAATGTATTAGGAAAGCATCAGTCAATATCTGTGTGTCCCGTTTCCATGATATAAATGTCTGAATTAAACTATAAATGTTTTAAAACTGCTTTCTATCAATGTGCACTCCAAAAACCATACCAGCCAAGATCCACTCTTTTAATATTCTCTGTGATAGAAGCTGACACTCTATCCTCTACTCAAATCATCCCAATATCCCTCCTCCCATTTTCCAGATCTGTAACACAGAGCATAAATATTTTTCAAAGCTGGAAAGATTTCTTCTTTTTTCAAATAGCATAAGGAAATGACTGACGATCTTTATTGTAGCAACAATTCATGTGTGCTTTTCCTGGGCTATTGCTGAGGAAATTCATCTTACCTAGTCAAATGGACTATACCTGACAAAGTTTGATTAAAATGCTCAGCAGATCTGGGGAGGAAAACTACCACATAACTTACATCTGAAACCAAAAAGACAGAGTTGTTTAAAAGGAACTTACCTTGTACTGTACTCTCCCCTGTTTTAAAAGCTAGGATTCATACTCAGTGTATTTTTTTTGCAGGGTCTGTCCCCATGTAGTGGTAGCAGTAGAAATTCAGTCTGTTGATGAGCTGATAGCCAAGCAGCATCACATGATGAAACAAAAAGCTGGGGAAATTTGGCTGCAGCCTTTCTCTGCTTCTGGACAACATTCAACTGCTAAGCTTAATCTTTTTTCCACCAAATTTTGTATCTAACAAAGTGTCAACTGCTAGACCTATCATATCTGCCTTATATGTAGATATGGGGGAGGAATGTGCATGGAGACAGAGTGGCTGAATATTAAAGATCAAGAAATCCATCAGGGCAACAGGCCATTATATGAGCATTTCTCAGATTTGGAGTCACCACCCTCCATCCTCATTACTCAGAATGATGAAGGCATAGTACCTAAATATAGAGGTACTGGCATGATTTTGACTGTGGTAATCTATGGAACTTTCCCATAGTTCAAGATAATATTCCATTCTTAATTTTTGGAGGAGAATGATATCTCCATATTTGATCTTGGATTAAAGGCTGCGTATGATGACAACGAACCTATGGCCCAAGATTCTTGCCCACACTGATGTCAGCATAAGTCTCCCATTTTAACCTGACTCATGAGACCAGGCTTACCCCTTCCTCTGGGCTAACATTATTACTACAGCCTTCCTTTCTTGACACACTTCCTTTGGAAAGCCTAATTGTGTGCAAACAATTATTTCAGAGAGAAAAGATAGAGAAATAAAGGATGGAGTTAGTTTCCTTTCCTTAATTTCAGGTTTAGGATCTGAAGTGTGTGTAATAATTTTTTTAAAAAAGGAAAAACAGACATCTCTCAAATGGGAGGAGGGTTTTCAGCATGATGGAGAAATAGGGGTGGGGAAATGAGAAAAATGATCTGTAAGGTTGGTGATTGTCTACTGAGAAATAAAGAACAGTTGTGTGCAGAGCTCACATTTTTCAATTGAGTCTTCCTTAACTGTTTTTCCAGGATGCGATGAAATGCCTTCTAGGCATACCACATCTGCTGACTGGTAGGCACACATGCTGATTCATAACAGCATGCATTAGTCCTTGCTCAGTTCAGAAAAACAGAAACAGACCTATGTGTTCAACAGAGAGGGAATTTAATGTAAGGGATCTGCCACAAACTTACTCAAATAGGCTAGCAAAGCAAAACAAGACAGGTTAGCTGCTCCAAAGACTGGCATGACACTCAAATGCTGTCCCACCTAGAGCTGGAGGACAAACGGGAAAATGACTTTACCCAGAGTTCAAGAACACTGAGCCACTGAGGCTGCTCCCACTGGAACACTGCTGCCTGAGCAGCCCCTGGGGACCCAGCCGTCACCAGTCACCCTTGCTTATATGTTCTTTCCAAAACTGCTAATGTTACACTACTGTGTCACCATCCTCACCGCCCCTGTGACTGCTATCACCGATCTGGGTGCTGATTCTGCCAGTGCCACAGACACAAGCAGAAACCACGGAAAGGGCTTCTCCTTTCCTCCAGTCTTCCATCTCCACCTCCCAACGGATGCCAGCTGGTGAGGGATTCTGCAAAGTATATTTTGCAGTCTTCCAACAACTGTGGTAAAGAGAAATGAACAGAAGGGTAAGTACAAAGTTGAGAAATAATGGACACTATCCGACACATGGAGATAGCATCAACAAAAATCTAAGAGGTACCTCTTGTTTTTGTGAGGTCAGGCAGAAGGCCTAAGGACTTAGATGCAGTCAGTGTTTGCCTATTACCACTGAAGTTTGGAATTTTATAAGAAAAGACAAAATAAGAAATAATTAACTAGGCTCTGTAGATAGTGACATGAAATGAAATATAAATTTTTGGACAATAACAAGATTTAGGAATAATGAAACAGTGTATATCATTGGTTTTGGAAAAAGAAATTGTTTTCTCAAAGACTTAATGAGACTTTCAAAAGGAATTAAAACTGATGACAAAAAAAAAAGAATAGAAACACCCAGAATCTAATTATTATAGGGAATACAATGTTAACTATTGGTAGAAAAGATGCATACTATTTCATAGTTGAAATACTGGAATAGCAGTGGGACAAAATGTTTAAGACATTGGTATGTCTGCACACCAGTGATTAAACCATGGCTAACAGTGTTTGCATAGCCCAGCAGGGTAAACAAGACCTCGTGGGCATTACCAAGTGAGGAAGAGGGACCCACAACTGGCATTCAAGATGAGGCTAAACCTTGATTCAAAGAATCCAGTCTACTTGAACAAGAGGCAGAATATCACTGTACATCATAGAGATAAGGAATTCGCTGCAACACTATAAAGCTGGGAATAAAGTACCTGCTCATGCTGCTCCGGTCTCGCTCTGTCTCCGGGATCCCCTCAGCTGCGGAGTTCTCCGTGGGGGCAGCTCTGCTCCTCCCCAGGCTGCCCCAAGCCCTCGGAGGGCCTCCAGCACCTGATCTCCTCAGTGTCCCCTTACAGTCTTACACAGACTGTTGGACTCCGCTTTCTCATAAGGCTACAGAAGGCCATTGGGCCCAATCTTGCATGTTGGGGGGTTGGAGTGATGATCAATTACTCTTCTATTGTTTCTTTCCCTCTGATCTCTTCTCAGAACACTCCCACTTCTCCAGGATCCCAAAACAAAAGCTCTTACATATATCCAACCCCTTAGGGGTCAGTGGTCTCAAAACTGACAAACCTTGTAGTTCAAGTTGGGGCTATAAGAGCCACTTTCACTGAGCAAAAACCACTTTGAGCACTCGAAAGCAGTGACTATCAGGAAAGGGGAAGCTGAGTATAGTCCGATATGTGCTAAGGACTTTGGGAAACAGATTTTAAAAGTTCAAGAAAAAATTTAAAGTGAAATATAACTCAAGAAGGAAATGTTCATGAATTTAACTTTGACTCTATAACTCAAATTAACTCTATGAAATAAAGGTAAAATATTCAAAGGGAACTAGAATAGATGCATTGGGAAAGCTCTATACTAGATACCAGGGTATTTTTAAAACTTGCAAGAATTTACGAAAAAGTCTTTTTCATTAGAGACTATCAATGGTCCTCTAAAAACATATCCTATGCTATGGCATAGCTATTAAGAAGTACAGGTAAGACTCAAACCCATGGTTACCTGCAGTGTATAATTTCTCCCCTTGGACTATGACACTAAAAGAGAATTCAAGCAATGCCCACATTGCTATAGTAGAAAATTATCCTTTCTATCCAGCCATTATCCACAGACAAAATTCACTCACCTTGATTCTTTCTGTCCTTCGGGTGTGTTCCAGATGGAATACTGCTTGGTTGAGTAAGGGGAGGGTTTAATTTCACAAAGACTTATGGTCATAATTCTGGAACAAGATATTAGTCTTATTATACCAAGTCATTGACTTCTAATAAGGCTCCTGGGAAGCTTCATGCAAACACGCATCTAGCAGAGCCTTCCTGTCAGTCCTCGAACATGCCCGTACATTTCCAAATCTACAGTGGCTGTGGGTGTGATGTTTACTCTCCATATGTAACTGATTTTTTAAAAAGTGGATTGAATAAAAATGCCAACTACTGCTCCACAATGAATTGGTAAAGGAACTTTATAAACATTTAAAGAATCTATATTGAAGGCTGTGTTTTCAAGCAATGTTATTTCTTTTTTTTTTTATTTTTGTAAATAGAGATAGGGTTCTGGACTTTTCAATGTTTTCATCTATTTTTTCAATTGGCAAGGTGCTTTGTGAAATCCTTATGGACAAATAAGTACAGTTTGCCACTTGTTAAAAATGTATATTAAAAGGTGCTGATTAATGAGTCAGTCACAACATTGGATAGGTTTTTGGTGGCATGCCCTGATCTATTTCAGTTTTACCAGGGCCTTGAATGAAGACATTGCAGGCAAGCTTCTTCAGTCTTCAGATGACAAGGACCTAATTTTCAGATGACAGAGATCTAGGTGCAATGAGAAATGCAGTGGATGGCAGAAGCAGGATACAAAATGATTTGGACTGCATCTTATAGGATTAAATGTAATTACAACAAAAACAATATTCTGCATCAGAGCTTCATTTCTAATTAGATGAATACGGAAAGGGAATTTGGGGTGTAATAACAATTCAGACATAGGGGAAGCAAATGTAGAAAATTTGTTAATGAGGCTGCCAAAGGGATTCATTGAGTGTGTAGGCTAAATCAACAGAAGTATAGTTTCTAAAACAAGGGGGAAGCTGAGACCACCCTGGTGTGCTTTGTGCTGCAGTATTGGGTCCACATAAGGGACAGAAATTAACTGGGGTGTGTGGTTAAGACAAAGATGCCATGTTATGGGATAAGGTACTACGTGCCTAAGAACTATTGAATCTGGAAAAGACCTGTGGTTGAAGGGAGTGGGGTAGGAAATAATGCATCATAAATATTTGAAGGGCTTCATAAAGTCAGGAGAAATTAGACTTAATCTGTTTATCTCTGAAAAGAAAAAAAATTAGGCTCAGTGTAGAAGCTATAAGCACACCAATTCCTGATGACATGAACCTCAGGGAAGAATGAGGTCATTATTCTAAATGCCAGATATTAGCTGAAATGTCCCATCTCACCAGCACCCCCATTGTGCCAGCCTGCTCTTACCTGATATTGTCCATCCTTTTCTCCATAAGCTTCAGCATTCTATGCTTTGATAGAAGTAACACAATTGGACAATTCTTATGTAACGGTTGCTTACTATGTACCATTCTGGGTGCTGTACATGTATTATCTCATTTAAGCTTTTGTAACATACTATGAGGTATGGACTGTGACACCTCTATTTTACCCAGGAGGATACTGAGGTAAAGAGAGAATAAATACCTGTCCCTGTTCCCTCCTCTGGGAAGTGGCAGGACAGGGACCCAGACTCAGGCAATCTCTCTCCAGCATCTTCAGTGGCACCAGTTTGGCTCTGAAATGAGGAATCATTGGAAAGGACTTGTCTCACTTCCTCTTCCCTTTTGCACAGGAGTCTGACCTTTATACATCCGGGGTCCAGATGTGATGAGGAGACAGGGAGTGTTATGAGAGCCCTTGGAAGGTAGCTAAGTCACAGGTTTCAAGGGGCAGCTTCTGTTACACATGGATATTCTAATGTGGGGAGAAATGCGCACTGAAAGTAAAGAGAGAGTCTGAAGGGGATGAAGCTTTGTACCCATTAGTGTGATTATGGGGAACACAGCTCCCTGGAGCACATCCTAAATGTTTGAGTATCCAACAAATTAGCAGGAAATGCTGACTGACTGAGCCAGTGAGTCACAGAAGGTAACAATACATGACATCTAGCCACAAACCAGAAATACTTCTGCAAATTGTCAAATATGTTAGTTCATGTTATAAAAACTAGAACTCTCAGAGTTCAGTAGTTCCAGGTTTCAATATTGATATGTGTCACTTAGGACACATTCAGCTGCAGGGAACAGAGATGCCAAACAAACCGTGGTTTAAACAAACAGGATTTATTCTTGTCACCTTATAGGAAGTGAAGCAAGATGGTTAGGGGTATTGGTTCGTGATTCTGGACTGGTGTCTGGGATTCTGCTTGCCTTCTCCTAGTGCTCATAAACTGACTGCCTCAATCAAAGTCAGGATATGGCACTGAGTAGAGTTTATTTTCATGCACTTTCGCTTATCAGAGAAGAAAACTATTTCCCAGAAGCTTCTCACTGATGTTACCTAGTATCTCATAAACCAGGTGTATCAGCCTGCTGTTGCTATTACTGCTGAGCAACCCAGCATGAACTCATCTCAGGGATGAACAACATCACAGTTATTTCTTTCATGTATCTGTGGGTCAGCAGCAGCGGCTCAGTTCAACGCTGCAAGTCGAGGGGTTGGCCAAGGAAGCGGCACTGTGTGTCTCTCTTTATAAGACCTGCACTACCCATGTATCTCCTGGTGCCAGAAGCTCCCTGAGAGGCAAGCCTCAGGCTGCAATCAGCACATTGTTCCTTCTGCCACATTCTGGGTCCAAAGTCAACGGGGCAGGAAAGACACTCTTCTCAGGGAGGTCATGGTGGGGTGGGGGCTGGGGGTGGTTTCCCAAAGGTAATGTAATCTGCCATAAAAGGACTGGATTTAGGCCAAGGCCTGGGTCAACCTTCCTGGAAGCCAAAGGATGTTTAGTCAACTGTAAACAACTGTGGAAGCCTGCTACCCAGAAAGAAAGAGGGATATGGCTCTTTGATAGGTAAGGAGCTGTATCAGCAGTGTCTGCCTCCAAGTGAGAATTTGATTTGGAAGGAATTTTTATAGTTCTCTCCACATCTTAAGATGTGGCATTAAGATGTCCTGTGTTTAAGTGATAATTGTCTTTTCTGTCTCATACCTCCAGTGACAGGGAAGATGAGAAAGGGAATGATCATTTATTATGTGTCTAACATATACCAGAAACTATGCCAGGAACTTAAGATAGACTATTTTATTTATTGTTTATAATGCTTTGAGATAAACATTATTATTTTTATGTAGAAAAAAAATTGAAGATTTAAGATGTAAGTTGAGTATATGCATCATACAAGGTGAAGCCAGGATTTAGGCTCAGCTTTGTCTAGCTCTAAGACTTTTATTCTTTTTATTCTACCATGTTGTCTTTACTACATTTTGTTCAATTTGTTTAAGAGCTATTTTTTAGAATATTCTATATGGAGTTTCATAGAAGAAACTTAATTATCCTCAAGCAGGATAGTACTTTATATGTATGTAATCAATAATTCTGTCTCTCTGAGTCATTGCCTCTCCAGGTTACATATAGTCAGTTCCATCAATATTCCTTTTACTGTACGTGTAAGCTCTGTAATAGTTCCATTTTTTCAGAAGGCCCTCAGGTAGTCAGATGTAGAAGAACTCTTAATTAAAATGATCGGGACTGATAGCTGGCTGATTGCTCATGTAATCAGTCTATGTAATATTAAATTAAAGCATGCAATTAAAATAACAAGAGTGACAACATAAATATATTTGGGATTCTACCCATACTGGTAAGTATACAATACAACTGGGAACACTATTAGTTCATCAGGATATTGCACAAAAATAAGATTGGTTCAAAAACCTTCCACAAAAATATGTTTCCTGGAATCACCATTAATGGACTCAGGAAAATCCCTTGCAGCTCAAATCGCAGAAGCAATAAATTGAAATCCATTGAGGGTTTGGGTTCCCCATCAGGCTTGTTGCTAATTTTCCTTCTTTCCCACTTTTGCTGGGTCTTCGGCTCTTGTATCCTCTGTCTTGGTCCTTTAATCCTTCACCAGTTATGCTATGTGAATATGAATCCCAGAGAAGAGCAGCTTAATGAGACATAACTTTATTTGTCTCACAGTTCATGAGAAAGGGTTTTCACCCTTGCTGTGCTTCTGCATGTGGATTGAGGAATCCAGTTCCAAACAGCTCACCTAGTGAAGCTGACCTGGAATCTTTTATGCTGTTACCTCTTAGAGTTGTCTCTCCATCTTCTTTCCAGGACTCTGTTCCTTAACTCTTGGCACAATGGCCAAAACTCTGGCCTCCCACTCCCTCTAATATTGGAGACTGGACTTTGTAAGCATCATCTTCAGCCCTTCCAGAACCCACAATTGATTTTATCACCTCTGTTTTGGTGGTTTCTTCACAGTTGTGAGCTGGCTTCCTAGTTACTTAGAGATAAGATTAGAAATAATAAAGACCAGAGGTTAAAATCTCAGATGCTTTTACCAGAAAAACCTAAGTTTGTAGAGTGGTTCCACAATATTCTACCTGAGTAACTTTGTCAAGTTTCTTAACCTTTCAGTTTTAGCTTCCTCATCTGTGAGAAGGTTTCTTCAGCAGTTCCTGTTTACTAGGGCTGTTCTGAGCATTGAATGAGATAAGAAAGCTTGAGGCTCAGCAAGGGCTCAATCCTTGGTAAACCTGCATAGTCGTACATGTCAAGCACAAGTCTAAGAACTTTACATACATTATCTTGTTTAATCCTCGCATTAACTACACAAGATAAGTACGATTAGTCCTGTTTGAAAGAAGAGAAATCTCAGGCAGAGAGAGATTTAACAGCTCAGTCAGTTACACAGCTGTTAAGTGGTAGTCTCAGGATTTAGACTCAAATTGGCTGAGTCCCTGCTGACCGCTATGCAGTGCTACCTCTGCATGGGTCGCCCTCCCTGCTGGTGTTACTGCCCAGACTTGCATAACCTTCACGGAGCAGGAAATGGAAAAAGACGGAAGCTCTCTTTTTTTGCATGGTCATTCTTCCTGCTTTCTTTTACCAGCAACGTACACTCACCTTTCACCTTCCTGTGCAGAAGGTAAATGTATAGCTTCTTCCCTCTGCTTTGCCACCCACTCCCAGCACCATGCTCCATCCCCACCTCACTAAGAACTTTCTTTATTTCCATCCCTCTAATTTAGCTTTGGCACCTGGAAAGGCATAAACTGACAAGTTTCTAGATGGTGGCTAATTAGAGTTAGGCTCCATGTGGTTTCAAAACTCCTCCTAACTCTCACTGTGCTCTTTTAGGTTACCTTAGTTGGTCAGTGGTCTTTCAAAACATCTATCCCTGAACTAGACACCACATGAATGACCAGGACAGACTCTATGAGATTAGCTGCTTCCTATGATCTGGATGTCATACTGTTCTTTAGACTTCCTTAGAGAGTGGTGATTCTTTTAGAAGCCACATCTGGACTAGCATGTTGAATGGTGTTAAATTTATAATAAACTAAACTATCAAATAGAATTTTGGTCACCCTCTTTCTATAGTGGTAAAAATGGATAGTTTATATCTTTTAACCTGGTTGAATTTTGTCTTAGTGAGTTTATGCTTGTATTCTACCCTGTCAAAGTAATTTTGGTTATGGATTATGTTATCTTTTATAGTAGTTACTTCCAAACATTTGCATAATCTGAAAATCTTGCCTGTGGGATGTTGGTGCTTAACAAAATCTAGATTTAAATGGCCAACACCTAGTTTAGGAGCATTTAGTGAAGAAGACAGTAATCTCTCAAAGCCAGCATGGTCCCACCAAGACCAGGGCAGGCTGTGCGAACATTGTTTCCTTTTTTGGTAGAGTCATTATACAGCAAAACCACACACAAACTGTGTTGTGGTTTCTGCAGGGTATTTGACAAAAAAATCTCTAATTATGTTGCTGTTAATAAGAAGGTAAACTGTGATCTTTAGAATGATACTGGCTAGGGGAATTCATAGTTCAGTGAAGACCTGTAACCAAACAGTATTGATGAATGGCTTTTTAAGTCAGCCTAGATGATGTCTGCATAGGAGCACACAACTCAGTACGGGACACGTCTCGTTCCACCTTTGTATCAGAAACTCACAGTTCACTGCACACACATGGTGTGTCATCTGTTCTCACTCCCATTTGACAATCAGGATACTTTTTTCATCTCTCCTGTATTTGCCTTTGTCACGAGTGCCTATAGTGGTTCTGATGTTGATTAAAAGTTCCTGTAGTACCCAAACTCCAGTCAGCTGGGTCTGGAGAAGTGAGCACATACAAAGTACATGCTCTGAATGGCAATTTTCTCTTCATTCCATTGGCTCTGTCCTACCTTTTTAAGTTTCCGTTTTCTTTTCATATTGGACAAGACAGAAGCAAAATAGGAGCTGAGTAATTTTGCTTTCTGTTATCTGTTAAATTGTACTCAACATTCCCCACCTCCCTGTGTCTTATTCTCCTGGCCTCCCACAATTTAAAAATCCCTTTCTGCTTCTCTGACATGGATTGTTTTCAAGTTTTAGCTCATTCTGGAATTTTTCCTGTCTGACAACATTTTTCAGGTCTGGGCCATGTGTTCAACAAATTTTTGAAGCACATTTTCTAATGGGGAAAGTTAGAAATAAACATCGTAAGCAGGTGAATCCTATCATATATATTTAAGTAAGCATAGGGGAAAGAATAAACGAGTGCAGAGATTTGGAGTTCTGGGTTAGAGAACAAGCTGCAATTTTAAAGAGAGTGGCCAGCGTAGCTCAGTGAGGCAATATCCTTTGAACAAAGACTTGAAGGAGGTGAGCAGCAAGCTAATATTTTATGATTAAGTATTAACTACATGTCTTTTCTTCCCTTTTTAATGCATAGGCTCTTAGGTTCTGATTCAATTGTAGAAAAAGAGCGTCACATTTCTTACCCCTCCAGGTCTCCATTAACACCCCTCCCCTTCTCTCACCTTCTTCCAGTCAAGGACTAAGGTTTACAGACTAAATTCTTAGTTTCAGCTGTCATATAATCCTTTCTTGGAATATAATACACACTTAGGAAATATTTATTGAATGAATGGAAAAATGAACATTGGCCACTAGCTAATAACAAAAGGTGATAACTAATAACCTATTTTGACTTCCACCCACATAGTCCCTTGAGTAGGACCCTTTGAAGAAGCACCTACAACACAAGGCCTGAAGACAGGCTGTCAGAACAGCAGGTGGTGGGTTTGCTGTGTGGGGCCGGAGCCCTCTCTGGGCGTTGCCTTGACAAATGCCTTTAGTTAGATGGGCCTAGAAGCACAGGCCATTAACTGCCCTGAACTGGGGAACTGTATACTGGGACATTGATCCTGTGAGAATAGGAAGTGGGAAAATCATCCATGAGGTATTTTTCCATTTAGCTTTAAATCTCCTGAGCAAGTTTCACTGCCCGTCACCACAAAATAAACAGCAAGCATTTTTTCCCAGGGCCCCACGTCTTGGGCGGGCTGAACACAGAAGGCCCTCGCCAAGGGCCTCTGCACTAAGTGTGCTGTTTGTAAGGAAAGGAAACAAATTCGCAAACCATGGAGTTCTGACGCACCACACAGACAAACATTCTGGGATACTTCTGTCCTTGGCTTCAAATAAGCAAACTGTGGAAACCGAATGCGTGCCACATTCTGTGAACACAGAAAATGAGCAAATGGGACTTAGAAGATGAGTGGCCATATAACTTATTGTCCCAACTGAGATAATTTTGAAAGTGAAAGGGTCTCTATTAATCATCACATTGGGAAAATAGGCATAAGCTAAGACTTTCTCAGGCAAACCAGCATATAGGGTAGCCCAAAGCAGATAAGTACTGTGAAAACAAAGTGTAGTAAAATGTAATACTTTCTCCCCTAATGCCCATTTACCTTTGATTCTGCCATCCCTAACCATAGAGTCACCAAATCTTGGAATTTTAAGGCTCAGATTGTCCTTACAGATCATCTGTGCCCCTCTACTCCAAAGTTTGTCCGTGGCCCGGTAGCCCGGGCCTCATCTGAAAGCTGGCTAGACATGTGGAATCCCAGGCCCCACCACAGACCTACTGAGTTAGAATCTGTGTTCTAACAAACTCCCTAGGAGATGTGTATGAGTATTAAAGTTTGAGAAACACTGATTTAAGCTATTTAACAAATAAAAAAAATGGAAGCTTGGGAAAGTAAAAAGATTCATCTAAGCCTCCCTGTTATAAACAGGGCATCATCTCATATCTCATATTTCCTTCCAGGCTGCTTGTCCTCCCAATATGCAATGGTTCTCTCCCATCTATCACGTCTAAAAACGCCAGGAGTGGCAGAGCAGACCTGAATTCTGGTCCTGGTTTCACCTCAGATTAAAAGTCACCGCAGCCTGTTTCCTCATTAGTAAAATGAGGAAATTTGATTATATTGGTCACCAAGTTTCCCTTCCAGTTCTGAAGTTCCATTATTTCTGTGAATTGCATGGCATTTGGGAAGCCTGAAGCTAAATGACAAGAGTCACAAAAACCGTGGTGTAAGACAAATGTCTTCATTAATGCCTTTCATGGGGAAGACATGTTGTGATGAGGAATAGGAAGGGTGTTCCAGGAGGGTGAATAGCAGAAGCAACTGTTTGATCTGAAGAAAAAGTATTTGGGGAGTATAGAGGCAGTCTGGGGTGCATAAGAAATGGAAAAAAAAATCAGTCAGCTTTAAATACGTACGTTCATAGTAAATTTAGACCATGGCAAACAAAATAGCCTCTAAGTTTACAAAAGTTTTCCTCAATTGGAAGTAGCTTATATTTCACTGCTTCTGACCCTTTCCCTTCCAACCTTATTATCTATGGCTCTGTGCAGTGTGCTACTTAATTTTAAGTGTCAGCTTGGCTGGGCTTTTGTGCCCAGTTGTTTGATCAGACACTGGTTGCAGCCATTGCTATGAAAATATTTTTTAGAAGTTATTAACATTTACAATCAGGAGACTTAAAGTAAAGCAGAGTATCTTCCGTAATGGGTGTGGCCTCTTCTAATCATTTGAAGGACGTAAAAGCAAAGGCTGAGGTTTCCCAGAGAAGAATTTTGCCTCAAGACTGCAATATAGAAGAAACTGCCTGAGCTTTCCAGTCTGCTAGCCTGCCCTATCAATTTTAGACCCACAACTGCGTGAGCTATTTCTTAAAATAAATCTGTCTCTCTTTCTACACACACACACACACACACACACACACACACACATACAAATCCTATTGTCTTATTGGTGCTGTTTCTCTGGAAAACCCTGCCTAGTATAGGTGGCATTCACAGATTTCTCTCAATTCTTGTTTAACCAGAAGTGAACTGCTATAGACTTGGGGTGATCTATTGTTCCCAAGTTCTGCCTAAAGAAAGCAGGGCCCATTTCTGACTCACCAATCTATCTTCAATGCCCAAAGACTGTGCTTGGTCCAGATACAGAGGAGGTGCTCAATAATTGTTTGTCAGTGAATTCACGTGAGAGTAATACTTATCTGTGTAGAAAGTCAGGCGTAAGCTCTATAGTCAATTGAGTAAACAATAAACTGTTTATGACCTTGAAGAAAATCATGTTCTGTAGACAGAGTTGAAGGGAAAATCTAATGTATTTCTTTAGCAATTTTAAGATTTTTGAGGTGTTGAGAGAGGGAACCAGAATATCACAATCTCCTCTCAGTATCAATATACCATACTAGTTAAGAACATAGATTTTGCTCCAAGCATGTCCGGGTTCTAATCCCAGCTCTGCCACTTGATATCTGTGTGTGACCTTGAGAAAGTTCCTTAAACTTTCTTAATCTTGGTATATCCATATGAAAAATGGGCATGATAATATGCCTGCCTCAAAATTTATGTGGAGGTTGAGTTAATACAAATACTCCGGATAGTTCCTGGTGTCCAGTAAGAACAACAAAAGTAGCTGTAATAACTATTTTCCTCTCCCTTTCAATAGTGAACACCCGTTGTCTGCAAATGTACTGAAAAAGCCAGACAAAATGGCAGTCTTTGAGGAAATCAATCAGACAAAATAATTTAAAACGATGTGGTGGATGTTCTAAAAGACATGTGTAAGTGTTTAGGGACACAGAAGGCAGCTAATTATTGAAACAAAGCAGCCCATGAGGGCTTTATGGAGGAGGTAAAATTTAGCTAAATCCTGAAAAATGAGTAGAAGTCCACAAGACAAAGAAGTGGGAAGGGCATTTCTGATGGAAGAGGCAACATAGGCAACATAAACAAAAGCAAAAAAGTACCAGTTTGCTTGTGTTAGAAAGAAAACATGTTTTGGGAAATGATGAATTCTGCCTTAACCTGAGGAATGCCCACAAAGAAATACTCAGCAGGTAAATCGCAATAGGGGCTAGAGCTCAGGAGAAGGTAAAAGCTGGAGGAGTAAATCTCAGAGTCATAGTGTCAGCAAATTCGTCACAGTGGTTCTCAGCCATGTGCAAGAAATGAGCATGTGAGTGAGAGAATTTGAGAGTCACTGGTGACCATGGGGTGTAAGGAGTAGGTGAGTGACACACTTGAAATGGTTGGAGAGGTAGCAAGGAGACCCAGAAGAGAATGGTGCAGTGGAAGCCGAGAAAGCGGAACATTCCAAGAATGAAGGCAGGCTAAGTGTCTTGGGTCCCACAGCTGGTGAATAGCCTAAATGATATAATAAAATACTAAGCCATCTATGTAGAGTTGTATGTGCTCACATGGACAGAATTGTTAATTGAAAATACAAAACACATTACAATGTGTATTGAGTAAACCCTTTCTATAATTAAAAAGATAATAACTATTTTTAAAAAAATAAAAGAATCTTAAAAGGAAAATAATTGATTCATATCTTTCCTTCTTCCCAAATACAGGCTCCAATATGCAGATGCCTTTAGAACATTCAAAAGGGGACACACCAGTGTGCTTGTTTTAAAAAGAGTACAATAGCCAAAAACATCTCACCAATTACATAACTGAAAGGTAATTTTATCTTACCTCTTTGGTGAGTTTTGCATGAATGTGCAATTAAGGTAATTGCCAGTAACTATGCGAATTTTGTCAAAGTAGGAAGTATGCTCTTTTAGAACTTGTATAGTCATAATTAAAACATAAAAAAAAGAAAACATCTGTTAATGCTCTTGAAGAACTATTAGTGCTTTCAGTCCTAGGATACCACTCAAAATATTGCCATAAATCTTATTTTGTCCCTGGAGCTCCACTTATTGGGTGCAGGGTAGGGGCAGGGCAAGCTCTTCCCTTTATGTATTTTGCTTTTGTTTTGTAGAACTCTTTCCCAAACAGATGCTGCTCTAAGCTGTTACACGGGTGGCCTCCCATGAGCCTTGCTTCCCACTGTTCACACCTTGGCGAGGGGGTCTTGTCCCTGGAATCTGGATCAGCCTGTGACTCACAGTAACTGAGGAAATGTGGCTGCCCTGCAGTTCCACACCCAACCCTCCAGAAGGCCTGGCAGCTTCTGCATTTGCACTCTCAGGAGCCAGGAGCCCCCTGTGAGAAGCCTAGGACCTCTACGGGAAAGGCTGTGTGGAGAGGCCACAGAGAGTGGCGGCGGGAAGAGGAAGGGGCCCTGAGATCCCAGTTATCCCAGCATCATTCTTGACCAGTAGCCAAATGTAGCCGTGTAAGTGGCCCCTGAGAACACCAGCCAGTGAGCTACCCAGCCAGGCCCGGCCCAGAGACGGAATCCTGAGGAAAAAAACATTTTATTGTGTCATAAGCCACAGAGTTTGGGATGGTTTGCTATGCAGCAATAGATAACCAAAACAAATGACGGGTTCTTTTTACTGAGAGAAAAAGGGTAAGAAATTTTGAAGGAATTTGAAGAACCTTACCTCACAGGGCTGAGAACTAACTTCATGTCTCAAGTTGGCCCTTTCATAATCAACCACTCTGGTCACAGAGAGAGACTGTGATTGTTCAAGGCCAAGTGAAGCCCTGAGCTTAAAGGGAATTTGTTTCCTTCAGCCCACACATTTTAATCAAAGCAGTGTCCCTTTTCCACAAAAGCTGTAGATATCTAATTTTTCTCTCCAACTGCTATTTTTGTGCATGTACTCGCTGAGAGATACACCAAACACACATTCATTCCCTAGAAAATTCCTTTACCTCCCTTGCCCTGGAACCCGCTGTCCTCAGTCTCTTCTCTCAGTTTCTTTTTACCTTCTCTGCCCTGTGGACCATTGTAGTTCCTCTTTCTCCTGAACACTGTGGAGCCTAGACCCACAGCATCAGCAGCACCTGGGACTTTATTAGAAGTGCAAATTTCAGATTCCACTTGAGACCTACTGAAGCAGAAACTCTGGAGATGGAGCTTGTGATGTTTTAACAAGCCCTCCAGGTGATTTCCAGGGAGTCTGAGAGGTCTGTATGTGGCCCTCCGCCAGGCCCTTCCATGGGTGGATTTGGGCCTCTGCACTCCCAGACAGGTGGTGTAGTCCACGCTGAACTGCACCCCTCACCCCAGCCTCAAATAAATCAGAAGTCTGGAGTTGAGAAGGCCCCTCCAGCGTCATTCCGGCAGCAATGATCTTGGACCAAGCCCCATCCCCGCAACCACTCCCCTCTGGAGCCACTGGCCAGGACTGGGGGCTCCTGGGGCTGCGGCTGGAGTTGCTTGTTTAGTGCCATTCCAAGTCACACCTTCTGGGTGGTCTGGGGAATGAGAAATGTGTGTGTTGGCACCGCTGGGAGAGAGGGCAGAGGGAGCACTGGTCTGGGAATTTGGCAAGCATGAGTCTTCTAATAAAAGCAAAAAAAACCCCACAGGGTCCTGCCGCTCCCTGGAACTCTGACGTCATTCCTCTGCCTGCAGAAAGCACAGCTACCTGAAGACGGCTGGTGTTCACTCTCCCATGTTGGGTGCAGTCACAAACCCTTGCAGCCATCAAACAGCTTCCTCCATTTCTGCGGCGGCCCTGGGAATCGCGGCGCTTCAGGCGCTGGAGGTAAACAGCAAGCAGATGGAACTTTTTCTTTTGGAACTAAAAAGAGAAGCAAAGCATTTTAGGGCTTCTTGTTTACTGCAAAGCCGAGGATTTTATTGCTGTTGTTACATAAATAAAGCAGAAAGGTATTAAATTGGAGAATTTTTCCTGCTTCAGAATCAGAAAAAATCCCAAAGATCAGGAACACAATGCATACATATATCATTGCATACCAGCTTCCCCATATGCAGCCCGTCAGTGGGATTCAGGGGCACATCCTGAGCAAAGGAGTGGCTCCTAACCAGTAATGGCATCACATTGCATGGGAGACAAACAGGAAAGGCTGGGAAAATGATTGGGATAGTCATTATCATATGCAGTTACCATGAATGCTGCATATGACACAAGAGATAGGGAAATAGAGGCATCAGATTAGGTGACTTGCTCAGATCAGTTAAATGGCCCAAACTGATCATAGTTCAGGATGTATCTGGCTCTACTTTCCTTCAGCCACTGTGCACAGCTTCCAGCACTAGGGCCCTTTGCCTGATGCCAGCACTTCAGAGTACTGCATGTCCCATGTTCTAAACACCCTACCTAATGAACTCATTTAATCCTCATCATTCGATAGTTGACACCATTACTATCAAAATTTACCTAAGAGGCAATTGAGACAAAAAGAGGAAA
This sequence comes from Manis javanica, assembly GCF_040802235.1. NCBI lineage: Eukaryota > Metazoa > Chordata > Mammalia > Pholidota > Manidae > Manis > Manis javanica. The sequence goes on along the minus strand of NC_133164.1, from coordinate 52,500,546 downwards.
TCACACCTCACACAGCTAGCAAATAGCACAGCTGCAATCTGAACCATGCTGGCTTCAGATGCTTGCCCTTCACCCCTGCTCTGCAGGCTCCGTCAGAACAAAAACGGTGGAGCCCCTGCTCTGCCACTGGTTAACTGTGTGATCTTTGGCACATTGGGCAGTATCTCTGAACCTCAGCTTTCCTCTTTGTAACATGGGCCTCAGAGTTAATGGTGAGAAGTGAACTGTCCTTCGTCTAAAAGCCTACTTGACAGGCAAGTACCAGATGCTTTAATAAATGGAGGTGGTTATTTATTATTATAGAGTCCATTCAGGCTCAGGGGAGGGGCATGGACTTTTAAATCTTTTTTAGGACTTTTAAATTTCTTTCTTCTAATTAGAAATATACATATGTGTTATGGAAAATGCATATGAGAATGAAGAAGAAAACAGTCTCAAAATTCCAGGAGTAAGAGATTGTTAACATTTTGATATATATTTTTCTGATTTTTTTCTATGCATACAATTATTTGTATAAAGTTGAGATTATTGTATGTTATGTTGTACACTAAATTGTGTATTTTGAGGATATTTCTACATCATTGAATATTGTTTTACAGTGTCATTGTAAAGAATATGTTTTTCATTGTATGGTTACACTATAACTTTTGAACCAGTTCCCTATGTTGGAATTCAGATTGCTTTCAATTTTTCCTTATTTTATAAGTAAACCTTTGGATGAAAATTTTTGTGTTAAGCATGAGAACATAGCATTTCATGTCTCCTGATACTTAAGCATAAAATTTGGGTCCCTTTCTAACTACATATTTACTGTGTAAACTTTAATAAGTTACCCTTTTCAGCTTCAGTTTTCTCATTGGTAAATAAGGATAACAATGTAATAACTATCTCAGGAAATGACTGTAAGAATTAAATTAAGAGACTTAGCATAGACACTCAATGTGTAACTGACAGGTCAAATGATATGCATATTTTCCAGACGTAAGATAAAATTGCCTTATTACCTTCCAGAAAGATTGAGCTATCTATGTCCTTGCCATAGTGTAAGTACCCATTTCCTTGGGAACTTGACAACATTGAATATTATCATTAAAATAAAACTTCACTAATTTGATTGACAAAAAAATATTTCAGTGTTTTAATTTACATGTCTGATCACATGGATTTTCAAATAAATGTGCACCAATGTGAGTCATGTGGTACCGCTGACTGAGGAAAAAGAAAGCTCATGAGTGAACAAAAATACTCAGAATGAAGGGTGGCAGAGTAATAAGATAAGCAGCTGATGGGCAGAGACGGGATATGGAAGAATAACACTCTCCAAGCATATGAACTGTGCCTCCAGAGACCTGACCTCATATATGTAGGCAGCACTTTCTACGTGGTTGTCTGGGAATCTGGGACAGCCAAAATCCAATGCTTGGAAACTGAGTCTTAGGCGGAGGAGACACAAGGGAGATGAACCTGTTCTTCACAGGTTTGTAACACACCTCCAAACACCTCCGGACCCAGACCTGCTCCCTGTGTTGTGGGGGATCAGTCCCAACAGCCTCTGCGTCTGGTGCCCCTGCTTCCCACTGCCACAGTAGTGGGGAAAAGGGGCCTCAGGACAAATCTGTCATCAGCCTGATGATGCAATTCCTCTGGAAGCTGCCAGTGGGGAAGGGCACATCAACCCCTGCTGATTAAGGAGTAGTAAAACAGTAGGAGTTAATCCTTGGCTCTTCTTCATGGCTTTATTCCGGCTCAGAGGAAAATAAGTCAGCAGGATATGGAACAAAGCTGAACCCAGCCTTCACCAACCACTTCCAGCAGGCTTCTGAAGTGTCACACACACCCACACACAAACAGTAATAAATGGTATTTTCAATTTTCAAAGTTCATCCATTGACTTATTTATTGCCTGAGATTTTTGCAGGGCACTTGTTACTCTGACCTAGAACCAGTACTGTATTTATTCACTCAGTCATGCTTGATACACTATGGATGCAGAGAGACACAAAATATGATCACAAAAGATGTTCTTAATGACCTGGAGGAAATCCTCACCGACTTTCCACTGAGTGCTTTAGAAAACTTGTTAAGTACATTAAAAAGAAAATGATGTGATTGTTAGCAGGTACCAAGGAGCTTTCAGTGGCTCACCTCCTCGTGAAGAACAATGAGCATAAGGCTAGGTCACGTATAGTCAGTCCCTAGCGGCCAAGGGCAGGCTGTTTCAGAATGTGCCACTTTAGCATATTGATTATTTTGAATTAGAAGTTGCCTAAGGCACAGCCAGTGCAATAAGGACATTCTGCCTGCCTCCCACCCCCGCCCTTTGTGTCCAGCAGCCAGGAAATAAATCTCCCACGTGAAGGTTTCCCTCCCTGCACCAGGAGGCAGAGACATCCTTATCACCAGAGAGGGACTTCAGAGCCAAGCAAGCTGTATCAATAACACTGTTACTTCTACTACTTGATGGCCCCAGCCCAAATTGTTTAGAATTTCTTAGAACTGAAGCTCCTGAATATAGTTTTCTTTATCCTGTCAATTCTTCACAGATTTATTTTCTCTTTATCTAAACTGTATAAAAATTGCCTGTCTTGGTCACTTCTTCAGGTCTCGGTTTCATTATTGGGCCTCTGTGTACCTTATTAAACTTTGTTTTCTCTTCCTGTTAATCTGTCTTAAGTCAATTTGATTTTAGACCAGCTAGAAGAACCTTGAAAGGTAGAGGAATGCATTTCCTCCCCAACAAGTCCCTGGTGGAAAAGGACCTTCTGTGCTCTGAGAGCCATAATCCAGCCTGTGACCTTCCTCTGCCATGTGGTGTCCACCCTGAGCACTTCCAGGGTCAGTTCTCAGGCCGCCTCCGCCAGAGTTGCTCCACCACCGCATGCTCCACCACTTCTCACACCTCTCACAAGCTCCTTCTCTCTGTCCTCCTGGTGGGCAGGCCCCTATAACCGTATGGCCAGTCTGCTTCCTCAGTCTGCACAACACTCCAGCACTTTCTAAGTACCCACCTCTTGGCAGAGGAAGCCAGTTGATTCCCTTTAGATTCCAGATCCCCTTCCCTACTTTTCTCCATTGTCTCTGAGGAAAAAATCTTTGTCCCTCTGTTTCTCCAAAGTTTTCCCAACTGTCCAGTCTCCCAGGTCATTGACCTTACTCGTCACACTAGTCTGTCTCACCACCTTCTTGCTCACCTACAACAACCAGTCTATCCATAGGGAAAATGGAGTCACCATGGCCAGGATACTCACCAGGATTGCTTCATGCTTGTACCCACTGAGCAGGTGCATGCTTAGGTATTCGCTGGCGGTGAGCCATGACTGGCTATGCTGTCTTAGAAGGAGGCCCACCAGGTACTCCTGTGGAGTACTCCATCAGCGCTTTACCTGCCACTGGAAGAATAAAGCCTGGTATGAACTGTAAGGCTGGAGGCACCAGGGGAAGGGGTGAGCCTGCTGGACAAGCTCAGGGCTCACCAAACAAGGTGAAGAGACCAACAGGTTCCAGTCTGACAACATTCCAGAGTCTGATCAGATAACATTCCTAAGTAGAGCTCTCCCCAGGCTAGAAGAATAGTGGTAATTGTCCAGTACCTGGTTAAAAGCCAATGAGAGATCCCCACATACCCTAGGCGAGCCATTCCTCACGCCACTGTACACCTTTGCTCTCCCTCCCCCTGCCTTCTTTAAAAACTTGCTGCCTGCCCTGCTGGGCGCGACTTCCCCAGCCTCCATTTCTGTAGACTGGGAAACCTCGCCTGAGAACTGTGCTCAAATAAACTACCTGGCCCTTTGTTGCCTCTCTTTGCCTGCTTGTTTTGGCTAGAATTTATCTTGCATTTGGTGCCGAAATCCCAGGAAGGAGTGTGAGTGCCGTGCCCTAACCGGCCACCAGCGGCCCTGCCCCCTCCTTCCCCGACCCGGGACCTCAGCCTGCTCTCTGCTGCATGGACTATTTTCTGGTGAGTCCCTCAGTTTCCCCTGGTCTGTCTCCCTTCCTAACCCATTTTCACCTGGTCCCTTCAAAATCGTAGCTACGTCCAGGTTGGGGCATACAGCCCACCCTCTGCTGGCATCAGGCCTGCCCCTGGCCCTGCGGTACAGGAAACATCCCTACCCAGGCCCCAGGACATCTACAGGCATTCAGCCCGGCCCTGGCCCTGCGGTGGGGGAGACGTCCCTACCCCAGGCTCCCAGGACATCTCCCCTGACTTGGCGCACTTGGGACGCTGGGCGCTTCTTTCAGCGGGATTAGTTGGGGGATGACACAGACATGGGGAACCAGCCCTTGAAAGCAGAGGCTCAGACCCCACTGCGGTGTCTCATTTCTAATCTGGCTACTCTATATTTGTCCTGGGAAGTTCACAAACATAAGCTGGTCTTTCCTTTGCTCTGAGGCCAGGCCTCAGTATCCCTTGGACAACCAATCTCGCTGGTCCCCTGAGGGAACTTTCGATTTTGGCCTCCTCACTGACTTGACTAATTATTGCCACTGGAGCGGAGAGTGGGGTGAAATCCCATATGTGCAGGCTTTTTGGACTCTGCGTTCTTGCCCAGACCTTTACGTTAAGTGTTCAATGACTCAGGTTCTCCTGGCCCAATCTCCAGTTAAAGATTGTCAGCCTCTTACTCTGCCCAGTCCTTCTTCCTTTCCAGATCCTCCGGATGACCTCAGTCTCCCACCTCTCTCAGCTCACTACACCAACCCTCTCCGTCACCATCTCTAAGATCTTTGTCCTCCCCCGTGTTGCTACCATGTTAAAGTCCTACATTCTCAACCATGTCACCTTCCTGCTCCTCTCCTCTTCCGGTGGCTGCACCACCCCCTCCCCCTCTCCTTCCGCCTTCACTGCCCTCTTCCCCCACCGGAACACGCCCCTCCCACCCTCCTGTTCCAGAAGCCACGGACAAGAAGCTAAAAAGAAAGAAAGAAATAAAATATCAGTAAATCAAATCTTTATATCAGTTTGTCTGTCTGTGTATATGTTTTTATATGAAAAGTGTTGCTAACTGTAGTTGTTATGTCTCAATTTATGTTTGTGTGTCTAAGTGTGTAAATGAAAAAGATTTTTCTACCTCCGGATGGTATTAAGAGAATTGATTTAAAGACAAGCACTTGTGAAAATTGGGCATTCTAAAACTTCCAGAAAATTCTAATAGAAAATATTAAGCATTAATGCTAATTTAAGTTGAACTGAAATGGACATGTCCTTATGGTATCAGCTGCCTAAATTTACCTAAAGTAATTTAAGTTGATGTTATCTGCTAAATCTTTCAAGAATAAAATGCTTAGAGGCCTGACTTTGTCTAATATTCAGTAAAAGTTTTGTAAGTAATCTAGCATAGTTGTTAGGAATGAGTGAACTAAATAAGTGTGGCAAGTGAACACCATAATAATTGTGTGTTACAGTGTGTATACCTACCTACAGCCTGAGAATCTTTGTAGTAACCTAAAACCTTAAAGTTTTGCTAAGTTAAGAAGGTATACTTTGTGCTTAGTGAGAGATTGTGCTGTAAAGCTCATGGTTACAGAAATTATAAAATGTGTTCATAAATTTGTCAATCTAAAGAATGTTAGTTTAACAGTTTACAATAGCCTAGTTCTCAGTGTTTGCTTATTAAAGTTCCTAATAGTTTTAAGTCTAATTAAAGCTATTTAAAGAAGAAAATATCTTTACTTGCAAAAAAAAATGTGTGTTTTAATAAGAGAAAGTGTAAAGAATGGAAATTCGTTTTGTTAAGGGTAAAAGAAAGTAATTGTTCTAAAGTACAGCTATTTATTTTAAGAGAGAGAACACTGAATGTAAAAGGAAACTTGCAGAAAGCTTGTGGAAAAAATAATATAGTCATGCTATGTGAAATTAAAGCAAATGAGTCTCAATGTCAAGCACACAGCAAAATTAGAATTTTTGTTTTCAGTTAAAAAGACAAAGTTTTCTTAAATTGTTAGTCTTCTCTTAATGTTGAAAGATTGCATAAGATTTTCTAATTGTTTTATCAAAGCAGTTTCTCACAGTTAAAGTCTCAATGAGTTGTCTGAGTATTTAAGAAAATGAGATCTTAATATTAAAAGGACTAAAAGCTAAACTATGCTAACAACTGTGTAACCTTCTTTATTTGCCTTTGAGGTATTTTGTTGTCATTCTGGTTAAAATAGGTAAGTATTGTTTCATAGTGACTTATAATTCTATTTAGGCTATTTAAACAAGTGCCTTAAAACTTTTAACAGCTTCCCAAAATCAAATTCAAAAAGGTGCTTTTACCTCTAGTTAACTCTGATATTTTCCAGAGGGCCCCTGGAACATGTCAGAGGAACTTTTTCTCATTGGAGAAAGTATTTGGCTAATTTAGCTTATTTATCGGATATATAATTACCTGCTTAATTACCTGGAAAGCACTGTCAAAAAGAATAATGCTAAACTTTGTTACTGAATGTTTTGTGTTACAGAAATATCAGAATTTCCTTATGTCAACTGTCTTACAGTAAGCTCTCATCAGATCTTTAACCATTGTCATTTGTAGGTCTTTTGTCATTTATAGTCACTGCTTTATTACTCCTAACCTAGTAAAGAACTAGATTTCAGCAGAACAGGTATTAGTTACATAAGATTAAGTAAACTAAACAAGATGATTTTGTGGCTTTTTGTTTCAAATGTTGCTGATAAAGTGTTTTTAAGCTTTTTCTCTTAAGCTGACAACAGTTTAGTAAATGACTGCCTTTATAAGCAGAATTAAAACTTTATCTTTCTCTCTACCTGATCCCTCCAGAATTTAAAAACTCTCAGTGACTATTTTTATATTTCATGGCAGTATATTTATTTGCACAAGTTCAATAAGAATCTGCTTTCCTTGTAAGAGGACCAATTAAAAACACTGGTTATATTACCAAGGCTTTGACTGGAACATCATACCTGAGAGACACGTGTGTAAACTCAGATATGAACAGCTTTAAGGAACTAAGGTTGACTTTATAATGCCAACAAAGCCCCTTGGAAGAACTGGCCTGGTACCTTGCTTTTGAAGTTCCCAGCAGCCTTACCAGGTGAGTAAGGAAGGTCACTTCCTGGCAGGTGCAGGAACCTCAAGATGTCTTGGGGACCTCGAGAAGAGAAGAATTCACCCAAATCTACAGGTACTGCAGGCACAACCTGATGCCAAGTCTAGCTTGGCTGTCTATCCTTGAGAAGCCTTTAAAAGTTCAATCTGAAATTCCTTACAAAAAGTTCCAGCAAAGCACATTTTAAAAAGCCTATGTAATCAATTGCTCTTCTTGCTGCACTTATGCAAATAATATAGCCAAATGTTACTTATTTTTTTAACCTGGTTACTTCCAATAAAAATGAAGGTGATTTTAGAGAAAAGTATTGTTTCAATAATGCAGTCTTATCTATACTAAATCCTAATACTAGTCATTGAGATGTAAACTCGATCCAGAATTCTAGTTTCCCCATGATACCTGGCTATGATTCTCAATTAGACTCTTTATATTTCTAGTTCTCATATTCAGCCATGCATTCTTAATCTCATCAAGTTTGTCCTTCCAGAATAAAAGCGCCAGCCTTCTGAGGCCCTCTCAACTGACCAGTGATGGAAACCTAGCTGCACCCTTTACTGCACCCCCTCTCAGCATGAAGCAGTCAGAGCAGTCGTTGTCCCTTTTCCCTAGCAGTAGCTAGGGTCTCTACCTGTAGAGAGAAAAGGAGACAAGGACCATAAGCTTAGACAAAATAAAGTGAGAGCCTCTAGAGAAAGCAAGGCAGGATATTTGCAGTCAGAGCAATGTAACTACATGCTAGGAAACCGCCCCCCATGATGCCCCTTGTCAGCTGGAAGTAACCAGATCGAGTCAGCACCCATTATGACCAAAAGGCTAGAATGTAAGGCTGGAGGCACCAGGGGAAGGGATGAACTGCTGGACAAGCTCAGGCCTCACCAAACAAGGCGAGGAGACCAACAGGTTCCAGTCTGACAACATTCCAGAGCCTGATCAGATAAGATTCCTAACTAGAGCCCTTCCCCCAAGCTAGAAGATTAGTGGTAACTTTCCAGTACCTGGCTAAAGGCCAATGAGAGACCCCCACGTACCCTAGGCGAGCCAATCCTCGCACCACCTTTGCTCTCCCTCCCTCTTCCTTCTTTAAAAACTTGCTGCCTGCCCTGCTGGGCACGACTTCCCCAGCCTCCATTTCTGTAGACTGGGAAACCTCGCCTGGGAACTGCTTTCAAATAAACTACCTGGCCCTTTGTTGCCTCTCTTCGCCTGCTTATTTTGGCTAGAATTTATCTTACATGAACCCTGTATCGAATGGCTCTGTTGCCATTTTTCAGTCTCACTGAATCCAGTGTGAACCTGCCAGGAGCCAATCTCCTGCAGAACACTATCCTAAAATATTTCTGATTTTATCTCCTAAATATCGAGTCTGCCCACCTCTGATCAAATCCAGCACTGCCACCCTCTGTCAAGCTACCACTGTCCTCCCCAGGACTCTTGAAACTTTTGGTCTCCACATTTTCAGTCTTGTTTCTCTTCAGTTCATTCTCTGCACCAAGCCTGGGAGATCTTAAAGTACTCCAGTGGCTTCCCATTGCTTTTAGGAAAGTCTCTAATCTTTAACACAACCTTTACGGCCCTGGTGCCTGTGCCCATCTTGAGCTTCATCTCACATCCTTATTCCCAGGGCTTTGCCGCCCTGGCCGTGTCACCTCAGTTTCTCAGACCACCCCTGTTCCCTTCTGCTTCAGGGCCTCTGCACTTGCATTTTCCTCCATCTGGACCACTTTCCCCAGTTAAATTTCTCTGAATCCTTAAGATCACCGAAAAGTTACCTCCTCATACATATTCTTCCTCACTGCCTTGCCCACACCAGACCTTGTACAGGTTCTTAGCTCTCCATGTAATTTGTCCTTTGTGAGCCTTTTAACAATTCATACATTTATATTGTATAATTATTTAACTTATGTCAGTAACCAGTTAGATCTACAATACATGAAGGGAGACACCAAGGTGTTCTTATAATTATATGTATAGCACACATTTGGGATATAGTAACCAGTAAATTATTTATTAAAAGAATGAATGAAAAAATGATTTAATAAGATCAGTTAGTTTTCTCAAGAAACCATAAGATCTTTCCTCAGAAATAGAGCACACCCATTTATGTATAAGATGTCCTCATGGTTTTGTCACACTGGGGAATTTTGGGCCCTAGGGTCAACTTGGCCGTTTATCTTTGGGTTTCCATGAATAGGAAGGACTGCCTTAGAGTAGTCATGGTGATTTGGGGTGGGCATAGTGTAAGGTAATATGGCAAATGTGTTTAATTATTTTACTTCTTTCCTAACACCTCCTACCCTTAAGTCCTCATCAGTCCTTGTTGTAAATTTATATAAGGACTGTCTCAGTATTACAGGAACATGTTCTCTACTTGCTGCCTCATTCATTTGACCATGACAAAGGTGTTCCTTTCTTTGTTATTACTTTGATGGTTTTCAGGAACACTGGTCAGGCATTTTGTAGAATGCCCTCAGTTTATGTTTGTGTGATGTTTTCTTTCCTTCTTTTTTTAAAAATCGAAACCAATTTGACATATAACATTGTGTAAATCTACGGTGTACAACATGCTGAATTGGCACATTTGTATATTGCAATATGATTGTCATTGTAGCTTAAGCCTAATGAGGTGCATACAGGAACCTCTGCAATATCTTTGCAACTTTCTAATAAATATAAAACTATCACAAATGGAAAAAAAAGTGTTTTTTGAGTTTACACAAGGGTAAGAAGTAAGCATATATATAAATACATATATGCTATATATGTGTGTGTAAGAATTGTGTACTGTATTTCCTCTATGCTCTCTGCTTGGAATATGATCCTTTTCTCCATTCATCTATCCTAATCTTACTTAAATTTCTAGGTCCAACTAAAGTTTCATAAGAATAATTGTCCACTTTCTTGAGTAATTACCATGTGCCAAACACTGTGCTGAGCACATTTCTTAAATTATTTAATTTCATCTTAGTACATGGTGAAAGGGGTATCATTTCCCTAATCTTTAAAAAAAAAATAAGTAAGGACACCAAAGCTTAGAGGCTGAATAACTCATTCAGGGATCTGGCTGGCTTCACACTTAGGTCTGGCTGACTCCGACAGCATCACGGTTAATCTCATCGTGCCTGCTGCCTCCATCTACTCCAGGAAGCATTTCTTGGTCATTTTTATTCTTACTGACCTCTCTTCATCTGAACAGTTGCTTCTGGCTGTGACACTCAATTCCAGATTTTATTATGCTCTGTGCTAATTTGCTGGGGTTCCCTGTAGATTTCCCTAGCCTTCCCAGTTGTCCTTGTGCCTTGTGAAGAGGGGTGGCTGCCATCTCTGCCCTCCCTGAAGCTGGTCTGCAAATAGTTGCTTATACCCTAACCATGGCATGGAGTAGTGGGAAAAAGGGAGCAGGGGTTATTGAGGGAGCAATCTACATGAGAAGGGTGCACCCCCAGAGAGGAAGCCAAGCCTCTGGAACTCTCACGGTGGTTTGTTCACATTTGCACATGTCCCAAGCAGTTAATAATCATAAAAGGAAGTATTGTGCTCATGGAAAAGGTGAGCAAGAGTCACCTTTGAAAACAAACAACGTACACTGTATTGATGGGATGGCATTCTATGAACTAGACAAACATATGCTATTGTGGTGATGTTAAAATAACAAACATAGCCCTGGTGCCACCTCCCAAGCAGCTTTCATTTACAAGTTGTTACAGCTCTTTTCCTTTCTCCATTGTGAGCTTCTTTCCTAGGGGTCTCACAGACTCCTGTTCCTCTTGTCTTGCTAACTGGTTCTCCTTGCACATTCTTGTTGGGTTATGTGCTTTTAATTGTATGTTCCACTGCTTAACTACCTTTTCTTCATATTCAATGCAAACTCCTACCTCTGCTCGTGGTTGTGAAGTTACCCTCTCCCGAGTCCTTTGGATTGCAACCAGGTTAAGTCACTCTCTCTCTCGGGCATTTTGAGTGAGACTCACTCTTCCTAGTCCATTTGCAGAAAAGCAGGTCAAAATCATACAGAATAGACTTTTCCGGAGTAGTGACTTTCTGGGTCATCATTAATCACTTCCTTGTGAACACTGAGAAAATAAATTCCTTGTGACTCCAGGCAGGTATCAAGCAAGATACTCTGTTGAGTCCTGTGAGGATATAGGTAATTTTATGGAACTGGAAAAAAAAGAAGTTTTCCATTTCTCAAATATAAGATTTTTCCTTTCATTTTAAAATCTCAATAGCTTCCACTTTTATCATTTCAATAAATCCTGGGAGATGATTCTCCAGAGTGTATTTGTAGAGTTAGAAGACAGCAAGAGTGTTCCAGTAAGTGGGGGACATAAAGTGGTGCTCCTAGTCCAACCGTGAGAACAGTATTCTCAGAAATAATTTCTACCCTGAGGGATGGATTTATGAAACCATAGGTCTATGGTAAAAGGAAAGGTAATGAGCCATGTGGACCCTTTAGTTCTAAATTACATTCCTCTAATTGTGACCCAGCTCCACAGGATGAAAATCGTTTGGCTACAACCCATAATGCAGAGATATGCACACTACAAAGGGAAATCTCTAGAGGGAAAGCCCAGACTTGACATAAAATTATTACCACAACCTGTTTGAAAACTCTGGCAGAGATTTTTACTTGTCATCAGTCTATCATATTTTCCTGGTAGACTGGCTAATTGTCCTACATTTTTTTTAGGAATCATGAACTCAGAAATAAGACAATACACTGCCCTTGATTCAGCATATGGGATTTCAAACAACTAAGATGAGCATGCAAAAGTCCAGCTGCTACAAGGCAGCAAAGCTATTGACTGATGGGAATCAATAGCCTAACTTTGCATATCTGTGTCAGAAACTAGGCCCCCTGTCCTGAGCCACAAGAGGAATACCTAGCAAGCAGCCAGCATAACTACTGAGCAAAGGAGCCTACATGTACTTTTAGTGGTTCACAGCATAACCTTTGTAGTCACCTCCTGACAAAAAACAGCATTTTCCAGTCCTTTAAGAATAAGCTTGGGGATGCTGAATGCAGGGATGGGGAGCTAATCATGCCTATTTTAATGTATTTGAAAAGCCCATTGCATGAAGAAATTCTTAATAATTAAAATAAGGTACAGGATAAGGGAAAATGACAGCTATTTTATTAATAATAGTGAATTCTTTTTCCAACCTCTAATTTGAAAATGTTGCATTATTTTCCATCTGTGTTCAGTTTCATCCATTCATTTACTTATTCACTCATTCACCAACCAGGAACCACAGCCTATGCTAAGCATTGGAAATAAAATGGTGAAGAAGGCATGAGATACTCACAAGATAAAGTGAAGGTGGTTGGAGTAGCCTTGTTATTGATTCTGCTTCCTCTTGAGGATTTCCTTTTTGGTGGCATCGCTACAGTTACTGCAGTTTCATGGGTGTAACTTGTTAAGTGAATAACAAAACACTGTTAGTCTAGGATTCACTGTCAGCAGTGACACACCCTGAACAGGTGGCATGTGGAGCAACTTACCCCAAGAGTTGGGGGCAGTGGTTAATCAACTGAGGGCAACTGCTCTTTGTGTAAAGTCTTTATGGAGATCTCTGCAGGGATAGTTCCTGGTATTGATGGCTGGAGAGTCATCTGACCTGCTTTTATTTCCAAAAGAGTCTTGAGGGAATTTACAACAGCCCTATGTGACTGGTAGATGGGTAAGAGAAGTAGAAAGCAAGGGGGCAAGGGTATGGATGCTCTTCCAAGCCAAACAACAAGGTGACTCCCAGCTCTCAGAGCTTCTCTTGCTGTTTAATAGGATGCGAAGAACATTCATGTTGATGAAACAAGAGACATGAGACAGGTGACTATTTGATGTGCTTGTAACAGAGATGGAAGTGACTATGTCGGATGATGGAAGCCCAGAGGGCAGGAGAGAAGGAAGGGCAGGTGCTTGTGATCGTAATTTGGTGTCTTACCATTAGTTATTTCATTGATTAGTTTGCTTGGTGAAAGCGATTTCACACATTAGATCTATAGGAAGAGACAACCAGAAATGTGATAAAGCCAAGAAAAACTACAGCAAATGACACTTGTGGAAAATCCTCCTCAAAATGTCACACTCTGTATTTATACAAAGTCCTCATCTGAACACATGGCAAAAGACAATGTGGAAAACCATGTACAATGATATGATAATGTTAGAGTAGGTAGATAACCAGACATAAGCAGGGAGCATGGCACGGGGGTGGGGGGTTTGGCTGGATGCTTGCTTACATTCTATTTATTCTGTGCAAGCTGTTCCCACAGGATGTGGAGTGAGATTATACAAAACAGATGGGCCAAATTGGCTGGTTCCAACATAGATGATAAACTGACCCAAACTTCACTCTCAAATACATTAGCATAGTAAAAATCATGCCCTTCTCTTATTAGCAGAGTAAAAATCACACCTTCCCACCATAACAGTTCCAATGGCGACCAAATACAAACAAAAATCCTTCTACCCAACGTGAGGGAGGAGAAAGCCTGAACTCTGAAAAAACTCCACCTGTTCCCTTTGAAACGTAGTACCACTTCCTAAATATTGATGTGCCTTTACGTGAAAAAGGCTCCCTATTGCTTCCTTGGGGCAACTCCCTCTGGGTCTGCCTACACCCAACTCACAGGCATGCACTCTCATCTTTCTCTAAACTCTAAATCTCCAAATACACTCTTAATGCCCAATGGCTTTTCTACATCCAGTTTTGAATTCTTTCTTACAATGAGACCAAGAACCATCTCCAGTAGCAATATGGTTCTCTCAGTTGTTTTCTCTGGCTAAAGTAGTGACTTAACTTCAACAGGGCCCACTGTTAGTTTTAGTGAAGTTGAGAAAAATGGAAAATCACAGCATTTCCTCTTAGAAAAAGTTACTGGTAATTCCTTTGTCTGGGGGAAAGCTTCGAAGGGAGACTGGGGAAGTGCAATTGAAGGAGCTGTGTGAGATTTCACCTCCATGAGGGAGTTCAGCATTCCCTTCCTACAAGCTCTCACTGCATGACAGCTCTAGAAACTACATAATCTTTCCCTCCAAGAGACATAGACAGAGATATCAGCACTTTCCACAGGACAGGCTTTGCATAGATTGGTTTGTAATTTTGTAGGTGGTTCTGGGATGTGAAATGTTCTTTGATCTTCTCACAAAATTATTGCACTCAGATGAGATTCCTGTCTCACAGATGGAGAACTCCTTGTGTTGGGGCAGCGTTGTGTATTTTCCTCGGTCCTTGTTCCCGCCGCAACAAAGAATAGAAGGGCAGAGACACAGTAGTGAAGCAGAGTAAAAGTTTTATTTAAAGTTACTTAAAGAGAGAAAAATGTACAGGCCACTTCAGCAAGGAGAGGTGCCCTGAAAGTCTGGAGAGAGAAAGTTTAAGATTAAAAGTTTAAGATTACAGGCTTAGAAAGTGCAGGCAACCTCAGAGAGAGGAGCATAGAGCACACCAACAGGTTAGGGATTCCCCCTTTTTTAAGGATCCTTCAGGAATGTGACTAAGGGCTGGGGTGCGACTTGTTAAGTGGTGTCTGAATATTTAGAATTAACTTAACACAAGGAACTTTCTCCTCCGATTTCTCCCTGGGATTACTGGCATCTTGGTGTGGGAGCATATCAAACAAGGCCACCTGCCCAGCCCCCAAGGTGGGTTGAGTTATACTCTGTTTGCTAAAGAGTAAGTTAAGAATCTTACTTCTTAACTTTCTGGGTGTTAAAATATAATCTTATATTTAAGAGGGAATCCTTCCTGTCTTTTACTATGTTGTTTATGGCTGGGCCTGCATGCTAAATTAGTTGTCTAGGTTGCAAACTACTTGATTAGGGATGAACGAGAAAAAAACGGCATATAGGTAAACTTAAAAAATAAGCTGGGCCTGCATGATTAACACAATAAAGACATGTGCTATGCTGAGGTACCCTCCCTTATCTGGGGAATATTCAAACATTCCAGGCCAAGTTGCTTCTGGCTTTTTAAGCTTTAACTGATTAATTCGGTGCTTTCCGGCCTTAATGTCTTTCCATCTGCTCATATCTACTTTCCTGCCTAAACACTTGGGCTCCTGTCTCAGGGCTCACACCTTAACAGAGCCACCCAGAGCCTCACCATGTGCAGTTCATAGTCTCTGCTTTGACCCCTGTTCCCTGGTTTCACACACAGGACTCCACCACCACTCTAGCCCAATTCCAGGAGCAGCAGTCACCAAAGTCTGAGCTGGCAAAAGTGGGCAGCCTGAGGTCCCTTTGATAGAGCTCTGAGCATCTTTCACCTGGGAAATCTTTGGCCCCTCCTCCTTCCCAGCCGTGTGAGAATGGAGATTTAACAAGCTGGAAAAATTAACTTCATTCAGATTTTTTCTGGCCTCTTCTCTCTGTGGAATGAGTCTGTAGGACCAACAAAAGCCACAAAGAGCCATGAACAGCCCATGGGAAGCAATTTGGTGGGAGCAGCTGGGAATGTCAGGAAAGGCCTTGCCCTGTCAAAGGAGTCGGGATACTTTTCAGTTTAGAGACTAAGCCAGCTGCATTAACATATTCTCCCCATCATGACAAATGGGGAGGCAGGCTCTTATCTCCCCTCCACACCCAGGAGAGCATGTTTGGTGAGTGCTGCATACAAAGGGAAGGGAGATTAGGACCAAGAGATTAAGAGCTTTCAAGATTTAAGAGCCTTGAAGAAGTGGTTTTAAATGCCCTTTAGCTACAGAACCCTTTGTTCAGGGAAACTGTCCTAGAAACACAGTACTGAAAACTGTGAGGCAGATGTATTCTGATTGAAGTAGGAGTGGGGAAAACCTTGGACCTTGTCCACTTAAGCCCCAATTCAGACCCTCCTGAGTTACTGGTCTAATATGGCAGCCACTCACCACATGGAGCTACTTAAATTTAATAATTTAAATAATTAATTATATTTAATAATTCAGTTTTTAGTAATTTAATTTAATAGTTTAATAATTAATTAAAATTAAATAAATTAAAAATACAGTTTCTCAGTCCCACTAACCACATGTCAGGTACCCATAGCCACCAGTGGCAGTGGATACCTATTGGACAGTGACAGTTTGGATATAGAACATTTCCATCATAGCAGAAAATTCTGCTTAACAAAAGCTCTATTGAACAGCACTGCTCTAGAGTCTAGAAGATCCCTAGGGGGACTCTGGAACTCTGGGAAACAGCGATACAAACCTACTGCTCTAATCTAACAGCTGAGCAAGAAGAGAAATCTCGCAGGTTTTGTGGTTTGCCAGTCACATGGCTGATAATTGAAAATCTAGAGTTCCACCTCAGGTCTCTTATTTCATATCTGCTTGCCCCTAGCCTCTTACCCCACTGTTCTCTGTTGCCTTCCCAGGATTCACCACCACCCCTAAGCCTTTCTCTGACATCCTATTGTGTAAAGAGAGGGAATTTAGGGCCCAGGCATCTTTTAGGTTTGGAAAGAAACTTTAAATTATATACATATTCAATCAGCTTCAGGCACTTAAATAGAGACATTTAAAGTTATATCAGGCCCAAACAGATATGGAGGGAAATACTGTCAATTAGTGAAAGTCTAATTAATCTTTCTTTGCCATATACACTCTGGCAGGATCTAGAAAGTGCTCTTTTGCTCGAAGCTGCAGGATTGCTTGCTATGGAAACAATGCATGATATTAATGTTAATGTCTTGACTTTGTTCAGAAGCTGGCAGTGGAGGGCAGATCTTGCCAGCAGTCACCTCTGAAGTTGGAAAAGAAAGGAATTAGAAAGTAGAAAGATATTTTAGTTAGTGAAGCAAGGTATTTTGGAGTCCTTGCTTTTCATAGAATAAGCATTTTACCCTGCATAATATTCAGGTATTTCAAGGTGATTACCTAATCACATATTGTTATTTCTTGAGCTAAGTGTTACTATTATGTTTTTGCAATACACACAGGCTTGGATTAGGGGACTGTGTCTCACCTGAGGGTTTCAGGCCTGGGAAAATTCACTCTGGATTCAGTGAGACTGATAATGACAACAGCATTTTGTGGGTAAAAAGGGGCTCATTCCAAGCTTTATTCTCATGGAGGTAGGTCGAATGCTAGAATTCCATCCACCTCTGTCTCTGCCTCCAGCTCAGCCTCTGCCTCAGACTCTGCCCTCACCTCCAGCCTCTGCTTCCTCTCTCCTGCTTTCCTGCTCTGCTTTTTGTGCCAGGGGACCCTTTTTATAGTGATACCAGCATTAATGACTTGTTGCCAACAGGTATGCAAGGATGTGCCAACATAGTAGGCTACATATTACGTCATTGCATGTATACAATGGGTAGATTAGATTATGATCAGGTGAGGATTCTGGCCACAGAACTTTCATTTTCCTTACACTGTTATAAATTAAAGTCTTCAATGGCAGGGGATCCTACAAATTTTGGTAACTGGCTGTGATTTTTCCAAGTGCTCAGAGCTTGCCCAGTTCTACTACATGTCTGATACTTCTCCTTGTGTTTGCCACTGAGGTATGTCTAATTACTGTGGATGCCCTGGAAAAGGCCAAGCCAGAAATAGCATCTCCATATACCCAGCCAGCCAGCAGTCTCCACAGCCACCTAAGCAGCCAGAAGGTAGGGAATGTGCACTCAGTATCAGACAGAGTGCTAGGCACAGAAGCAGTTATATAAGTGAAGGGAACAGTATCTAGTAATGGAAACTGACTGCTAAACTCATATTTGCAATATGGCATGGTGTCTGTGACAGAAGCATTTGCAAAGAGTGGTGGGAGCAGTGAAAAGCTTTAGCTCTCATCACTACATTGAATTGTCCTTTTTAATATAATGCCCCTGGAATTCTGTATGTATTATTTTCTTGCTTTCTTCACCTGTCTAGATAATTCCCATTCATTCATCAAAGGTCAGTTAAGGTCACCTTTACCTGTGATTCCTCTCTGACCATAATGTTAAAGTAGGTAGCCAGACATGAGCAGGGAGTGGAGGGGAATGTCAGCTGGTGTTTGTGTTCAACTAGATGCTTGCTTACACTCCACACATTCCTGTAAGCTGTTCTTGCAGGATGATGGGAGTGAGAATACAGATAACAGAGTGGCCAAAAATGGCTAGTTTCAATATGAGGAGAAGCTGATCCAAACTTCACCCCCAATTACATTATACACTCATTAACATAGTAAAATTCACGTCCTTTTTGTCATTAACAGTAAAAATCATGCCTCCCTGACAGTTCCAATGAGAACCTAGTATAGCCAAAAATCCTTTTACCCAGCGTGAGGGTGGAACACATCTGAACTCGGAAAAAAATCCATTTCTTCCCTTTGAAACCTAACCCCACTTAGTGAACATCCCTTTATATAAAACAGGCTCCCTATTATTTCTTCAGGGTGACTCCCTCTGGGTCTTCCCTTCACCCACTCTTGGTGTACTTTTGCCTTTCTCTATGCTCTTATTTTCCAAATAAACTCTTAATCCTCAATGGCTGTTATATGTCTGTGGAGAAAATGGAACTTTCCAACAGGGATTCCTGCCTTGCCTTAATAGCACCCACTGTGTATATAACAAGAGCCTGTTTGCACATCAATGGGAAGTTTACCAGCAACAGAGCCACTGGTTGGTCACTGGAGTACCAGCCCAGGGGAGAGGTACAGAGGAAACACCCATCCTCTCTTCCCCTCAGTTCCGGGTATGTAATTGGTCAGGTGTCCACCAGTCATCAGGGTCCCACCCACAGAGTTCCTCCCTGTGCCAGGGGCAGGAAAGTATTCAGGGAGAGTGGGGATGGGGAGAGACTGAGACCTACTGCCATGAGAATAAATCTCCTTAAACCCCCTGCTTCTTGCCCTTGCCTTTATTTGGTCTCACCACATTCACAGGGATACCCCATTCCTCCTGGAGCAATAGCATCCCTTCTTGAGTTCTTTCTCACAAGAAGACCAAGAACCTTTCTTTGGTAATGACACCACCTTCCTTAATTAGCAAGACAGAATAGGGTGCATTATCCTCACTGTCCTTCAGGCAGTCCATAAATTTCTCTATTCAGTATACCACATTGTTTTGCAATTATTGTTTATGTCTCTATTTCCCCTTTAGAATATGAGCTTAATCTCTCTGGGGCCCAGCTTCTAGATCCATACAATGGAATTATGAAAGAAGAGTATGATGTGGGTCATGAAAAATGAAAAGAAAAATCGTCAAGTGAAGAAGATATCTTAATTTTAGTAACATCTTCCTCAAAGTTTGCAATATATCTAAAACTGGGAACTAGTTTGTTGACAGTTCATCACTCAAATCACTAGGGTACCTTTTTATTTTATTTATTCCCTTACTTATTTGACATTTACCATACACATATAACGTGGGATGTTTTGGGAATTTGGGGCAGTAAAAGGACACAGAACCCTCTTTGGAGGAGTTTAAAGTCAAAGACACATGAAATAATTCACATTGCAGACATAGAACTAAGAAATTCAAAAATGGAGAATATATATAAAGGAGAATATAATGATGCAATAGGTATCAGAAGGTTTCGATTTTGCTCTGGTTTTCATTGAGGAAAGTTTCACAAAAGAGGTGAGGCTTGAAAGGGCCTTTAAAAATAGGTAATGTTTGGATGGGGTGATTGGGAAGTATTTTCCAGCAATGGTAGACCAGGAGGACAAGAACAGAGTGAACATGGACAAGGTGGATGCAGGAGACAGCAAGTAACACATCTACCTAGAGCAGGGGACTTGCACTGAGGAATTGCAAGAGATAAGATTCACCCACTTATTCAGCAAGCATTCATTGAATTCCTATATAAGCTTGAGATATGTGGGGTATAATAATAGGTAAGATAAAGTCCTGATAACTAGGAGCTTGTAGTCTAGTGGGCAAGATAGACAATAAAACAGAAAAAAATGGAAATATAATAATGATAGGAAAAGGTGAGTGTCGTGAAGAAAAATAAAGTAGGAAAAGGGGAAAGAGAGACATTTCTGGGCTGCCCTACTAAGAACTCCTACTTTGGGGAACAAGGTCAAGTTCTCTGATGATGTGGCATTTAACCAGAGATCTGGTGAAGTGAAGGAAAGAGCTCCACAAATATCTGGGGCAAGTCATTAAACTTCAATGATTTCTGGTGTGATACCTCTCCAAAAAACTCTTGATAAAACAAAGAACAGAACTTTTTAATAAAAGGAGCAATGAACTGTTGTTCCTTAATATTTGTACATACCCTCCTCCCCATAAGAGGAATGTACTGGTTGCTCGCCATCCAGACTGGACCATGTGACTTAGTGCAGCATAACATGAAAGCAGAAAGATATCTGCTGTGCCATCTTGGCAGAAGGCAGAAGAGCTCTGGAATGTTTTCTCTACCACTCTTCCCAGCGTCTCTCCTCAAAGATGTCCTGTCCCAGAGAAGGGCTGCAAGCTTGATTCTGGAAAGAAGCAGCATGTTGAGCAGAGATAGAACAGAGTGGAAGCCAGCTCACAGCTGACATATAACAAAAGAAAAATGCAAACCTTTTTGCAATAAGCCATTTGGAGGTACTTTGCTATCACAACATAACTTAGTTTGTGATGACTGCTATTATAAAAAACAGTAGCTACCAAAAATCTGAAGCACACATAATACTTAATAATGAAAAAGTAACCTATTCCCTTTAAAATCAGGAACAAGACAATGATTCTTTTGATGCAATACTGTGCAGCCTAAGGCAAGGAAAAAAATAGGAATTATAAAAGAAAAGGCTAACCTTTTATTACTTGCACATAATGATTGTCTTTTAGAAACCCCTCAAAATGTAAACACAGTTTTATAAAACAGCATTTATAATACCAACAAAATCAAAATGCCTCTTGGAATAATCTAACAAAATATGTACAAGACTTCTTCGAAGAAAATTATAAGCATTATTTGAAGCCATTAAAGAAGACCTAAATCAATGAAAAGCATGTATATATATATATATATATATATATACATACATGTATGTATGTGTGTGTGTGTGTGTATATATATATATATATATATATATATACACATACACACATTTTTTTCTTTCTTTGGTAGTTTCTCCCCATCTGTCATGGTGTTTGTGCACAAGAAAAAGCTAAGTTTCTCTTAGGCAAGTACGCTCACAAGGGAGCAGACACTCACAAGCTCCAGAGCCCACAGCCTCTGCCATCAATCCTCCCACCCCCACCCCCGGGCCCCTGCTGGAAGGGGAGGGTGGCAGCAGCCATGAGTGAGAGAGCGGAGTGGGGGCTGAGAACCCATCTCAGGAATGTGGTAAAAGACAGGGCCACACATAAGCTGAGGCTCCAAGCCCTGGAGCGTGCTCCATTGTCCCACTGGCTTAACTCACAAAACATAAATTATAGGATAGAACTACTATGAATTTCCAAAGAAAAGCCTGTGACCATTAAATTCCGATTAAAGGGTATCCTTCTGAGCACCAGACCCTTTGCAAACAGCACAGAGTGAATGTCCATGAGTTAGTCCTGAGGGTAGCATACATGGACTAATTTTTTAAGCAAAAGAAGAACTGAATTATGGTTAGGATTATGGTCACCTGTGGATGCAGGGAAGGGAACAGATGTGACTGGGAGGGCTGGTGATGATCGTGTTCTAGTCAGCTGGTGCTAGGTACTCAGGTGTACATTTCATTTTTTTATTTGAAACTTTCTTACCCACCAAATATTATGTCCTATATTTGAAGCATTACATAGTAAAAAGGTTTATACACACACACACACACACACACACACACAGATGAAGTAGAAGAAGTAGAGACAGTGAGTATATATAACTAAAGACATGCTGCTATAAAAGGGAGTAGAGAATCAGTATGGTAGCTAGACACGTATGTGCCCACTCTGCTTTCCTCCCAATATTAAAAAATTAGAACAACAAGATAATATAAAAGAATAATGATGACAACATGAATCTATCTCCCAAAAACTATGCAAGGTAAACCATTAAAATTTCATGTAAATAAATGTGAGATAAATTTTAGCCGAAATAAGCAGGCAAAGAGAGGCAACAAAGGGCCAGGTAGTTTATTTGAACGCAATTTCCAGGTGATGTTACACGGTCTGGCTAACACAGGCCAAGGAAATCACACTCGGTCAGGGAGGTGGGGGCTTATAAGGGGTTAGGAGAGGGAGGAGTGGGCAAGCTATCCTAGGGGGCGTGGAGAGATATGATTGGCTAAAGGTGACATAATAGACAACTAGAAACTTTTTTTCCTTCCAAGAGGGAGGAGGCTGACATCGGGTCTTAGTTGGCACATCAGAAGTATGGAATTCAGGAAGAGCTGTCCCCTTTCCATATAAGGTATGGACCTTGGGGTCTGGTCTGTTCTCCTTTTATGGTAGCTCTCTGTTGTGTTTTCATGTTCTTGTTTTTCCTTCCTCCAGCCTAAGATTCCAGTCTTTTGGTCATAATGAGCCATGACTCAATCTGGCTACTTTCGGCTGATAAGGAACGTCATGGGAGTTTGAGGCTGGTATTAGGCTGAAGGAGGGGGTTCAGTGGGAAGAGGTGCATAACAGTGAAGTAACATCTGGTTGGTGGTGACCCAGGTCATCTGGGTTAGCTGCTATTGAAGGAACCTGAGGACACAAGGGGCAGCTAGGAGTAAACCATGAACTATTATTAAGGGGCCCAGTAGGGGCATTAGCCAGGCCATTATGGAGGACTGGAATTCTGGATCAAGTTTACATCTCAATGACTAGTATTGGGATTTAGTATAGATAAGACTGCATTATTGAAACAATACTTTTCTCTAAAATCACCTTCATTTTTATTAGAAGTAGCCAGATTAAGAAAATAATTAATAGTTGGCTTGATTATTTGCATAAGTGCAGCAAGAAGAGCAATTGATTATATAGGCTCTTTTAAATATACTTTGCTGAAACTTTTTATAAGAAATTTCAGATTGGACTTTAAAAGGCTTCTTGAGGCCAGAAAGCCAAGTCAGATTTGCCATCAGGTTGTGCCTGCAGTACCTGTAGATTTGGGTGAATTCTTCTCTTCTTGAGGTTCCCAAGACATTCCTGAGGTTCCTGCATCTGCCAGGAAGTGACCTTCTTTACTCACCTGGTAAGGCTGCTGGGAACTCTGTAAGCAAGGTACTAGGCCAGTTCTTCCAAGGGGTTTTGATAGCTTTATAAAGTCAACCTTAGTTCCTTAAAGCTGTTCATATCTGAGTTTATACATCTGTCTCTCAGGTATGACATTCCAGTCAAAGCCTTGATAGTATAACCCGTGTTTTTAATTGGTCTTCCTACAAGGAAAGCAGATTCTTATTGAACTTGTGCAAATAAGCATACTGCCATGAAATATAAAAATAGTTACTGAGAGTTTTTAAATTCTGGAGGGATCAGGTAGAGAGAAAGATAAAGTTTCAATTCTGCTTATAAAGGCAGTTATTTACTAAACTGTTGTCAGCTTAAGAGAAAAAGCTTAAAACACTTTATCAACATTTGAAACAAAAAGCTACAAAATTATCTTCTTTAGTTTACTTAATCTTATGTAACTAATACCTGTTCTGCTAGTTTCTACTAGTAAGAAACCAGTAGAAATCTAGTTTCTTACTAGTTTAGGAGTAATAAACAGTGAGTATAGATGACAAAAGACTTACAAATGACAACGGTTAAAGATCTGATAAGAGCTTACTGTAAGACAGTTGTCATAAGGAAATGTGGATATTTCTGTAACACAAAACATTCAGTAACAAAGTTTAGCATCATTTTTTTTTACAGTGCCTTTTAGGTAAATATATATCAGATAAATAAGCCAAATTAGCTAAATATTTTCTCTAATGAGAAAAAGTTCCTCTGACATATTCCAGGGACCCTCTGGAAAATATCAGAGTTAACTAGAGGTAAAGGCACCTTTTTGAATTTGATTTTTTTTTCTGGCATTTGCTTAAATAGGATTATAGGTTGCTATGAAGCAATACTTATCTATTTAACCAGAATGACAACAAAATACTTTAAAGGCAAATAAAGAAGGTTACACAGTTGTTAGCAAACTTTAGCTTTTAGTCTTTTTAATATTAAGATCTCATTTTCTTAAATACTCTGACAACTCATTGTGACTTTAAGCATGAGAAACTGCTTTGATAAAACAATTAGAGAACTTTTTGCAATCTTTCAATATTAAGAGCAGACTAACAGTTAAGAAATCTTTGTCTTTTTAACTGAAAACAAAATTCTAATTTTGCTATGTACTTGATACCGAGACTCATCTGCTTTAATTTTATATAGCATGACCATATTAAATTCTTCTACAAAATTTCTACAACCTTTTTTACATTTAAATTTCTCTTTCTAAATAAACAGCTGTACTTTAGAACAGAGTTTCTTTTATCAAAAGACACATTTTTTAGCATGCAGAAATGTTTTCCTTATTACTTTAAGTAGTTTTAATTAGAACTTAAAACTATTAGGTACCTTAATTTTTAGTGAACACTGAGAAGTAGGCTATTATAAACTGTTACACTAGCATTCTTTGAATTGACAAATTTATGAACATTTTATAATTTCTGTTAACCATGAGCTTTACAACACAATCTCTCACTAAGCACAAAGTATATCTTTTTAACTTAGCAAAATGTTAAGGTTTTAGGTTACCACAAAGATTTCTAGGCTGTAGATAAGTATACACACTGTAACACACAATTAAAAAGGTGTTCACATGCCACACTTATTTAGTTTACTCATTTGTAATGACTATGCTAGATTACTTACAAGACCTTTACTGAATATTAGACAAAGCTAAGCCTTTAAGCATTTTATTCTTAAAAGATTTAGCAGGGGGCGGAGCCAAGATGGCGGCATGAGTAGAGAAGCAGAAATCTCTTCCCAAAACCACATATATCTATGAAAATATAAGAAAGACAATTTTTCCTAGAATAGAGACCGGAGGACACAGGAAAACATCCAGACCACATCCACACCTGTGAGAATCCAGCGCCTCGCGAAGAGGTAAGATAAAAGCCCCAGCCCGGCAGGACCCGAGCGCCCCTCCCCACAGCTCCCAGCGGGAGGAGAGGAGTAGGAGCGGGGAGGGAGAGGGAGCCCAGTACTGCTAAACACCCAGCCCCAGCCATCCACACCAGAGTGCAGACACAGTGCATGCATGGGGTCCTGGTTACTAGGAAAA
Organism: Manis javanica; assembly: GCF_040802235.1. Lineage (NCBI taxonomy): Eukaryota > Metazoa > Chordata > Mammalia > Pholidota > Manidae > Manis > Manis javanica. The sequence goes on along the minus strand of NC_133164.1, from coordinate 52,475,375 downwards.
CAGGGAAGCAAGACCGGTGAGTGGGTACTGGAGGCCAGCACCAGAGAACAAACAAAAGCGAGCGGCCATTTTTTTTTTTTTTTTTGGCGAGTGCTTTTTGGAAGTCTTAAAGGGGCAGGGTGGGACACTTAGTTCAGAGGTAGGGATCTCTGGGCACTCTAACCCCCTGGGCAGCAGGGAACATGGAGGCCCCTTACTGAGATAAATAGCCTCACGGCCACTCCCCATCCAACGGGGCTCCACCATTTTGGAGCAGCAACCGAAGCCAGGCCATGCCCACAGCAACAGTGGAGATAAACTCCATAGCAGCCAGGCAGGAAGCAGAAACCCTGTCTGCTACCCAGCACAAGCCACTAGAGGTCACTGTTCTTCCAGGAGAGGAAGGCCACAAACCAAGAAGAAGGGAAGTTCTTCCAGCTATCATTCATTCCAGCTCTGCAAACTATTTCTATCACCATGAAAAGGCAAAATTACAGGCAAACCAAGATGACAGAGGCAACACCAGAGAAGGAGACAGACCTAACCAGTCTTCCTGAAAAAGAATTCAAAATAAAATCATAAACATGCTGATGGAGATGGAGAGAAAAATGCAAGAACAATGGGATGAAGTCCGGAGGGAGATCACAGATGCCAGGAAGGAGACTACAGAAGTGAAACAAACTCTGGAAGGATTTATAAGCAGAATGGATAAGATGCAAGAGGCCATTGAAGGAATAGAAATGAGAGAACAGGAACACATAGAAGTTGACAGAGAGAGATAAAAGGATCTCCAGGAATAAAACAATATTAAGAGAACTGTGTGACCAATCCAAAAGGAACAATATCCGTATTATAGGGGTACCAGAAGAAGAAGAGAGAGGAAAAGGGATAGAAAGTCTCTTTGAAGAAATAATTGCTGAAAACTTCCCAAAACTGGGGGAGGAAATAATCGAACAGACCATGGAAATACACTGAACCCACAACAGAAAGGATACAAGGAGGACAACACCAAGACACATAATAATTAAAATGGCAAGGATCAAGGACAAGGAAACAGTTTTAAAGGCAGCTAGAGAGAAAAAGGTCACCTATAAAGGAAAACCCATTAGGCTATAATCAGACTTCTCGACAGAAACCCTACAGGCCAGAAGAGAATGGCATGATATATTTAATGCAATGAAACAGAAGGGCCTTGAACCAAGGATACTGTATCCAGCACGACTATCATTTAAATATGATGGCGGGATTAAACAATTTCCAGACAAGCAAAAGCTGAGGGAATTTGCTTCCCACAAACCACCTCTACAGGGCATCTTACAGGGACTGCTCTAGATGGGAGCACTCCTAAAAAGAGCACAGAACAAAACACACAACATATGAAGAATGGAGGAGGAGGAATAAGAAGGGAGAGAAGGAAAGAATCACCAGACAGTGTATATAACAGCTCAATAAGTGAGTTAAGTTAGGCAGTAAGATACTAAAGAAGCTAACCTTGAACCTATGGTAACCACGAATCTAAAGCCTGCAATGGCAGTAAGTACATACCTCTCAATAGTCACCCTAAATGTAAATGGACTTAATGCACCAATCAAAAGACACAGTAATAGAATGGATAAAAAAGCAAGACCCATCTATATGCTGCTTACAAGAAACTCACCTGAAACCCAAAGACAAGCACAGACTAAAAGTCAAAGGATGGAAAAACATATTTCAGGCAAACAACAGTGAGAAGAAAGCAGGGGTTGCAGTACTAATATCAGACAAAATAGACTTCAAAACAAAGAAAGTAACAAGAGATAAAGAAGGACACTACATAATGATAAAGGGCTCAGTCCAACAAGAGGATATAACCATTCTAAATATATATGCACCCAACACAGGAGCACCAGCATACATGAAACAAATACTAAAGGGGAAAATACACTGCAATGCATTCATTTCAGGAGACTTCAACACACCACTCACCCCAAAGGACAGATCCACTGGGCAGAAAATAAGTAAGGATATGGAGGCACTGAAGAACACAGTAGAACAGATGGACCTAACAGACATCTATAGAACTCTACATCCAAAAGCAACAGGATATACATTCTTCTCAAGTGCACATGGAACATTCTCTAGAATAGACCACATACTAGCCCACAAAAAGAGCCTCAGTAAGTTCCAAAATATTGAAATTCTACCAACCAATTTTTCAGACCACAAAGGTATAAAACTAGAAATAAATTCTACAAAGAAAAAAAAAGGCTCACAAACACATGAAGGCTTAACAACATGCTCGTAAATAATCAATGGATCAACGAACAAATCAAAATAGAGATCAAGGAATACATAGAAATAAATGACAACAACAACACAAAGCCCAAACTTCTGTGGGATGCAGTGAAAGCAGTGTTAAGAGGAAAGTATATAGCGATCCAGGCATACTTGAAGAAGGAAGAACAATCCCAAATGAATAGCCTAACATCACAATTATCGAAACTGGAAAAAGAAGAACAAATGAGGCCTAAAGTCAGGAGAAGGAGGAACATAATAAAGATCAGAGAAGAAATAAACAAAATTGAGAAGAGTAAAACAATAGCAAAAATCAACAAAACCAAGAGCTGATTCTTTGAGAAAATAAACAAAATAGATAAGCCTCTAGCCAAACTTATTAAGAGAAAAAGAGAATCAACACAAATCAACAGAATCAGAAATGAGAATGGAAAAATCATGAGAGTCCACAGAAATACAAAGAATTATTAAAGACTACTATGAAAACCTATATGCCAACAAGCTGGAAAACCTAGAAGAAATGGACAACTTCCTAGAAAAATACAACCTTCCAAGACTGACCAAGGAAGAAACACAAAAGTTAAACAAACCAATTACAAGCAAAGAAATTGAAACGGTAATCAAAAAACTACCCAAGAACAAATCCCGGGGTGGGACAGATTTCCCTCGGAATTTTATCAGACACACAGAGAAGACATAATACCCATTCTCCTTAAAGTGTTCCAAAAAATAGAAGAGGAGGGAATACTCCCAAACTCATTCTATGAAGCCAACATCACCCTAATACCAAAACCAGGCAAAGACCCCACCAAAAAAGAAAATTACAGACCAATATCCCTGATGAATGTCGATGCAAAAATACTCAATAAAATATTAGCAAACCAAATTCAAAAGTATATCAAAAGGAACATTGATTGGGATTTATCCCAGGGATGCGAGGATGGTACAACATTTGAAAATCCAATCAAACGAATATTCATATTTGACCTGATTGTTTATAGTTCATAATGCGTGATCAAAACCGAAAGTTTCTGTGACAGCTGCCCTTGTACTGTTCACCATGTAAGAACTTATTCACTATGTAAGAATTTGTACATCATGTAAGAACTTGTACATCATGTAAGAACTTGTTCGTTGTGCTTCAGAAGATCCGTGACTGATAAGAATTAGGCTTGGGGTGGATTAATGATTGTGCATTGAGTCCCCTGTACAGAATTTTATTGTTGTTAACTGTTAACAACCATTTGATCAATAAAAATGAGAGATGCCCTCTCAAAAAAAAAAAAGATTTAGCAGATAACATCGACTTAAATGACCTTAGGTAAACTTAGGCAGCTGATAACCACAAGGACATGCCTGCCTCAGCCAAACCCAAATTAGCATTAATGCTTAACATTTTTTATCAGATTTTCTGTAAGTTTTAGAATGCCCAATTTTCACAAGCGCTTGTTTTTAAATCAATTTTTATTAATACTATCCGGAGGTAGGAAAATATTTTTCATCCATACACCTAGACACACAAACATACAAACTGAGGTACAATGACTACAGTCAGCAACACTCCCCACACAAAAACATGTACACAGACAGACAAACTGATATAAAGACTTGAGCCACTGATACCCAATTGCTTTTCCTCTCTTTAGCTTCTTGTCTGTGGCTTCCAGAACCAGAGGGCAGGAGGAGCATGTTCCAGTGGGGGAAGAGGGCAGTGAAGGCAGAAGGAGAGGGGGAGGAGTTGGTGCAGCCACTGGAAGAGGAGAGCAGTACAACAGCATGGTTGAGAATGTAAGACTTTAAGATGGCAGCGACATGGGGGATGACAAAGGACTTAAAGATGGTGGTGGAGAGAGGGGGAGGGAATTCTGAGCTGAGGGAAGCAGGTGATTGACGTCTTCTGGAGGATCTGAAAAGGAAGGACTGGGCAGAGTAAGAGGCTGACAATCTTTAACTGGAGATCGGGCCAGGAGAACCTGAGTCATTGAACACTTAACATAAAGGTCTGGGTGGGAGTGCAAAGTCCAAAAAGCCTGCACATAGGGGATTTCACTCTACTCTCCACTCCAGTGGCAATAATTAATCAAGTCAGTGAGGAGGCCAAAATCGAAAGTTCCCTCAGGGGGCCAGCGAGATTGATTGTCCAAGGGATACTGAGGCCTGGCCTCAGAGCAAAGAAAGACTAGCTTCCATTTGCGAACTTCCCGGGACAAATATAGAGCAGCCAAATTAGAAATGAGACACTGCAACAGGGTCTGAGATTCCGCTTTTCAGGGCTGGTTCCCCATGTCTGTGCCACTTCCCAACTAATACCACTGAGAGGAGCGCCCAGTGTCCCAAGTGCACTAAGTCAGGGGGGACGTCCTGGGAGCCTGGGGTAGGGACGTCTCCCCCACCGCAGGGCCAGGGGTGGGCCGGATGCCTGCAGACATCCTGGGGCCTGGGGTAGGGACTTCTCCCCTACTACAGGGCCAGGGGAGGACCAGATGCCAGCAGAGGGTGGGTTGAATGCCCAGGGGCTGGATGCCCCACCTGGACATAGCTACGATTTCTAATGGACCAGGTGAAATGGAGTTAGGAAGGGAAACAGACTGGGGGAAACTGAGGGACTCACTGGAAAATAGTCCACGCAGTGGAGAGCATGCTGAGGTCCTGGGTGGGGGAAGGAGGGGGCAGGGGCACCGGTGGCTGGTCGGGCACCACGCTCACGCTCCTTCCCGGGATTTTGGCACCAAATGTAAGATAAATTTTAGCCAAAATAAGCAGGCAAAGAGAGGCAACAAAGGGCCAGGTAGTTTATTTGAACGCAATTCTGCGGTGATGTTCCATGGTCTGGCTAACACAGGCCGGGGAAGTCACACCAATCAGGGAGGTGGGGGCTTATACGGGGTTAGGAGGGGGAGGAGTGGGCAAGCTATTCGAGGGGGCATGGAGTGGTATGAGTGGCTAAAGGTGACATAATAGACAACTAGAAACTTTTTTTCCTTCCAAGAGGGAGGAGGCTGACATCCGGGTCTTAGTTGGCACATCAGAAGGATGGAATTCAGGAAGAGCTGTCCCCTTTCCATATAAGGCATGGACCTTGGGGTCTGGTCTGTTCTCCTTTTATGGTATCTCTCTGTTCTGTTTGCATGTCCTTGTTTTTCCTTCCTCCAGCCTAAAAATAATCTAATCTCAAAATCAATATAGTATAGAAATCCTAGATAAAAACATGAGTTATTTTCTTTTGTGTTTTACTTTGTTTTGGGTAAAGCCCCATCCAGTCTGACACAGAACCTAGCAGCCACTGAATAAATGTGTTCATAAATTCATCTACATAAAAATAAAAATGTGAAATAGAAAAAAATTAAGTTTTGCATGAAAAAGGAGCCCACAAGCAAAGTAAAAACATGAATAAAATGGAAAAAACTATTTGCAACTCATTCAAGGAGCTAATTTCTTTATATATAAAAAACTTCTATAAGTGATGAGAAAGAACAAAAATTCTACAGGAAAATGACCATAATATCTGGACAATTAACCAAAAAAAGATCTATGTGTGGTTTTAAACATTTGAGAACACTGAACTTCATTTATAACAAGATATATGAAAATTAAAAATACACAAACAAACCATTTTTAACCCATTAGTTTGAAGACAAAAAAACTTCAGTAACACACTCTCTTGCCAAGTCACTCTCATATACTGTTAATGGGAAAGTTAATGGGCACAATCATTTTCAATAAAAATTTCTCAATGTCTTTCAAAATGTCATATGTGGATACATTTTGATTCTATAGGAACTTCTATATGTCTGAAATTATACCTATATCTGGATATTAGTTGCAGCAGTTTATAAAGATAAAAGATTGGAAATAGTGTAAATAGCCTACAATCAGGAAAGGCTGTATCTATTTCTTTGAAAGTGAAATGAAATGGATTATTAGGCAACCATTAAAATACTGAGGTAACTGTGTTAATAAATGATTGCCAAGATTTATTACTAAGTGAAGAAAGCAAGATGCAAAGAAATAAGACTAGTATGCTATCATCTGTGTCAGAGAGAAGAGAGCAAGGAACAAGTAACAAAGAGAGACAACATGTAATTGTTTGTATATCTGCATCCTCTGGAATAGAGTAGGTAACAGTGGTTGCAACTGAGGAAGACAACTGGGAGTTTGAGGAACAGGGTGAGAGGGAGATTTTTTTTCTGTTTTCCCCTTTATGCACTTAAAATCTTGATTTATGTACATGGATTACCTATCCAAAATAAATTTTTTAAAACCCAAGGCCCAAGTTATGAAATATTACCAGTTTATTGTCAATGAAAAGCTACAGTGTTATTTCACTGACAGATAAATATTAAGATGTAAGACAACCCCTAATGTGCTTGTTGAGCAAAGATAGCAGGACATTTGGGAGACTATAAAACACTCCATATTGGCTTTCTATGTGTCTTGAGTGAAACATAGATATTCCCCAGGGCAATGTAACAAAACAACCTGAAGATTTAAAGACAAAGAAAAAAAATCCTTCTTTTTATGTATGTAGTAGTCTTGGTAAAAATATGCTGGCAGTTTAATTACCTAGTAGTGTTTCTTGAGTACCCATCCCCAAGCACTATGCTAGAGTCTGGGGGTGTGTGTGTGTGTGAGGGATTGGGGGAAGTGGGGTGGCTATACAGGTGAGTAAGACAGAGTCCCTGCCTTTAATGAACCTATAATCTACTTAGGAAGATGAGTCCAGCACACAAGAAGCACCATTTTTCTGTCTGTAAATTATTTCCATTTGTGTATGTGATCTATGGCCACTTTCAGCTCTACTTTTAAATTCAAATTAGCAAATAATAAAAGACCACATAGTTTTAAGACTGTTGGAGTATGAGTCTTGGTGCAGTAGAATTTTGACAAAAAGTTAGGTAGGAAAGAGAAATGACAGGGTGAAACAAAGGGCCTGAGCTGGCTTAACTAGTGGGATACAGAAGCAACAGGCTTATCCTGATCCTGATAGGCAAGACGCTGTAGAAATCGGCTAAAACTAGATTATGCCAAGGCAGTGCCCAGTTTGACAGAGAACAGACCTCTAACTTCACTAAAATATCATTTACATAGTAAAAGTCATGCCCATCAGCACCATGGCAGTTTACAATTGTTATGACAGCCCCTGGAAGAGACCTAGTAAAGAAAACAACCCCTCTCCTAAGAATCTAAGAATTCTTAGGATTCTAAATTCTCCAAAGAAGAAATCATGACTATTTTTACCCTGCCTTACATTCTCACTGTACTAAGACAGAATGAACAGACCACCAACGAGGGGCTGCTCGCTTATGGAGTGGCTCACTTTGCATAGCTGCATGTTCTATGCCTTTTGCCTCTCAATAAATGCCTCATGCTACACCTGGTGCATGTTTGATCTATATCCTACATGTAGCCAAGAACCCTCCACTGCAAGGGCGGCCCAAGGGCTTGAGCTTCCCAAGTTCTCCTGTAACAGAGGGACACTGTGAAGACTGGACTAACGGGAGAAATCCTCCTCCAGTAGGGAAGGCTGCCTATAGGCGTAAGGATGGGAACTGGCTTAGCTGGAAGCGGGTCTTGCCCTCGCTGTGTCTCCTCTTTGTGTGGTAAGGTGCCTCTCCTCCTCTGGATTAGGCATGGTTGGCATTCCAGGTTTCCATCAGGGAGCTCAAATATTATTTGACGGTGGAAAGTTAGAGTCAAAATTTGAGCACACCAATAGGCATTAATCAGTAAGGAAGACTTACTGTCATTTCATATTTTATTTTGGGGTTCTGAGTAAAGAAGTCTTGACTGGGTCTCTTCTTTCTCAAAAAATTGGAAAGGAAAAACCTAGTGCTTCAGAGTGGACAGCTAGATTCACATTGACCATCTCCACCACCTATGACCTGTGGAACCTGGGCAAACTGCTGGGCTTTAGCTTGCTTCCTGAGACTGGGGGGAATGGGGGAAGGCTGTGCACGTGGTGGGGCAGGGAGTATATGGGGATCTATGTACCCCACTCTCAATTTTGGTGTAAATCTAAACTGCTCTAAAAAATAAAGTCTTCACAAACAGGGAAAATAACTACTTTGCAGTATTATTATAAAGATTGATGAGACAAAGGTAAAGGACATATATTAGATACCAAATAAACTGAAGCCATTCATTTTGATTATTATTCCAACTCTAAGCTGCTCTTTTCTCTTTCAGCATAGCTTCCATTCTATTGGTGAATCAGCCATCCCCTTTGTGAGGGTCTTCTCATCCTTAACTCAGCACATGGCATCATACCTGTCTGTAATCTTAAGGCCAATCCTTGCATTTTCCATTCTCTTTAATAAAATACTAATAATTACAAACTACCTTTTATTACTCACCTGCTATTTACCAGGCACTGAGTGCTAGCTGTGTGCATGAATTAATGCAACCGATAACCCTGTGATATGGGTTTCTTAAAACATTTTACTCACAATTACTTATTCTTTCTTTGTCACAAACAGCAAAAATTGAAAGGTAAATGACTTGCTCTACATCATCTCATAATGAAAGCCTATATCCCAAATTTTTTTGTGTGTCCCTTGTCCTGGGCATGGTACAAAAGAAATTGAGAGAGAATTCCTGTCATATAATTTACTACTTGAAGAAGCAAATCAATATCTTATATCACTGAAAAGAGGCCCATAATTACAGGCTGAGAAAGCCAGAATCAGTCTTGCAGAGATAGTAAAAAAAAGAAAGAAGAGAGAAGAAAGAAAGAAAAAGACAATATGTAAAACCTCCATTAACAGGAATATAACTGTAACAAATAACAAGACTTCTTTGCATTCCATTCCCCTCCCTTATTTTCTACTCTCTATTTTTAGAACAGAGCAACAATGACAGCAAAGTTTCCTATCCAAGATGTAAATGTTGTTGATGCTGATTTGGATTTCAGGGACGTGCTGGTGGGTGGCTGTCCCTGGGAAATGCTGACAGTAAGTTGCCAACAGATACTGGCAAAGAATATAAATTCCTTTCCTTGAACAGATACAAATAAACGTTTACTTACACGAAGACTGCATAGCAGAGGAGAGACCCTGAGCTCATAGTGGGAGATGCAGCTTCCCTAGCTTCCATATTTCCCATAACCAGGGCACACAACCAATGATAACAACTCAGGACCCTTCTAGACTGTATGCTATGCCTTCCCAGCTTGGTGGGGGGAGAGAGGATTGTTTTTATATCTCTGTGGCATTTCTTGACAGTTTTTTTTTTTGAGATGGCATCTCTCATATTTATTGATCAAATGGTTGTTAACAACAATAAAATTCAGTATAGGGGGGTCAATGCTCAATGTACAATCATTAATCCATCTCAAGTCTAATTCTCGTCAGTCTCCAATCTTCTGAAGCATAACGAACAAGTTCTTACATGGTGAACGAATTCTTACATAGTGAATAAGTTCTTACATGGTGAACAGTACAAGGGCATTCATCACAGAAACTATCGGTTTTGATCACGCATTATGACCTATAAACAATCAGGTCAAATATGAATATTCGTTTGATTTTTGTACTTGATTTGTATGTTGATCCCACATTTCTCCCTTTATTATTATTATTATTTTTATTTTTAATAAAGTGCTGAAGTGGTAGGTAGATGCAAGATAAAGGTAGAAAACATAATTTAGTGCTGTAAGAGGGCAAATGTAGATGATCAGATGATCAGGTGTGTGCCTATGGACTAAGTATTAATCCAGGCTAGACAAGGGCAGCAAAACATCCACGGATGCAGAAGATTTCTCTCAAAGCAGGGGGGGTGAGGTTCTGAGCCTCACCTCTGTTGATCCCCAAATTCTCACCTGATGGCCCCCCTGCGACTGTGCCTGTCTTAGGTTGTTCCTCCCTTGAGGAATCTTACCCATCTCTGCCTAACCAGTCATCTTCCGGGGCCATACAGGGAAATGTAAAGTTGGTAAGTGAGAGAGAAGCCATATTGTTTGAAAAGGTTAGCTTTTTACTTCTTTGCAGATTTATGCCCTGTGGCTTCTATGCCCAGCACTTGTCTCGAGGTATCTTTACCACCTGGAGAAATTATGATACTCGGTAAATTCGATATGAGGCACGAATTCTATTTAAGGGTTGTAATTAGGAAGAAAGAAGAAAAGCTACAGATGTAGCATATGGAAGGAAACATGGGAGGATTGATTATTTCTTTGACATATCTTCTTGTAGAGTACCTTAAGTATGTATAGGTTTTAAACTACTAATTTGCACACACATATTAACATAATAGGAATACGGTGACATAAACAAAGCAAATCTATAATTACCATCCATCTCCAGTGAAGTTCTTGACAGTTTTGAGAGAGAAAAGTGTCAATGCTGGGGAGAAAACTATTATCAACCATATCAGGGTAGGGATATTTACATCCCTTTCTCATCAGTTTAGATGCTACTATAAACTGTGCCCACACATGGCTGGGTAAAGAATGCAGCCTGTATTGAGGTAGTCAACACAGGCCTCTCTGAGATCTTACTATACCAAGTAGGAGCACACGTTCATTCTGCTAGTAACCCAGGCCTCACTGTTAGGCTCTGCACTATCCAGGACTGAAAGGTAGTCAGTTGTACAGGTGATGCACTGCGCAACTCTAGAGAGCCTGCTGTTATTTGATGGCCTGGATTCTGTTCATATTCTTATCCTTCTGTCTCTCTAGTGATCACTGATGATCAGAATAAAAACCAAAAACACTGCAAGACCTCAGTAATCAAAAGAGAGTAAGAACTATTTTCTGCTTCATGCAGGTAGAGAATGGATAAATACAATAAGCACCATGTTCTTAGATTTCAGATGAGATTTAAAAGGAAAGATATCTCTACTTAAGAACAAAATTTAATTCCATCTATTAAGGTTTCACAATATACAATCTATACACCCTATTATAATCACAGCAAAGAAAAATAGACTCTCTCTTGCCTATTTTCTTTATCACCCTTTCTACATTGTAAAGTTGTTTTCATTTCAGTAAGAGTGGACTTTTAAATATCCAATATGTGAATCAAAAATCTATCAGTAGTGAATAGTGGTTTGGGAAGTTAATTTATAATTCAAGTGTATCCCCAGATAAGTCAGGAATGTATGAATGAAGATTACACAGGATACACACAGTATTAATAGATTTTAAGAAGAAATGCAGGCTGAACTGAATTAAGGATTCAGCTATGCCTGTCTCCAGTTGGGATTGAGTATAAACACTCTCACCAGATTGCTATTAGTTTAGCTGAAGTAGCAACGCGTTTGATTCCAAAATATAAGTGGTAATTATCTCATACCCATTTATTTGAAAACCTGCAGCAAAAATGGAGTTAAAGCCTTTGCAGTTCATGACAGACTAGTATTGAATTGCAATTACATTATTTACTACAGCACTTTCTTATCAGCAGCCAAATTTCCACATGGGACAATTCTTGCAAATTTCTCAAGTTCAGATAACACAAAACATTTCATATCAGTATCTCTCAACAATTCTTTCCCCCACTGAGAGAACTGCTAAACCAACTCCTTATCCAAAAAAGGAAATGATTCAAGGACTGAACACCTTGAGTGGGAGGAAATGACAATTGAACCAATCAGCCAGTTTACAACCTCCCTCTAGCTTGAAGACAGTTTTTTGTTTTAGCCTTGTTATGCTCAGAAGTTTTTTACAAATGGTAATCATTATTCTATAATTTCATTAAATGCTAGCTTCTGTGATGTGTCTTGAACCCTGTAAAATTGCAAAGCTGTTCACCTAGGCCATGATGAACTTTCTAAATTAGGCAAGATATACTGTTTAATGTGGGTACAGCCCTAATGGGGGCAGCTGATTACTTATGGTTGTAAATATTAGCAAATGGGCAAGGAAGGTTTTGGTAATTTCCCCTCTCTCTTTCACACATACACACACACCTTTCATTAACTAAATTGCTGTACAAGTATAATTTTCAAAATGATAAATCATGACTCATATAAATTGATTATAATTTAAAAATTTTATTTCTCCCTATTTAAAGGGATAATCTATTTGGGGATAATCTGAGGAATTTGAAGATGAGTCAATCAGGAATGTGGAAATGAATTTGCTAACTGATGCAAAGTGGGTTAATATCCTATAAGGCAAATAAAATGTAATGTTTTGGGTAATCTTTTCTATAGATCAGAAATCATTTGTCTACTTACCAGATAAAATTAATTTACATTGCTATAGATAAGAATTGTGTGCATTACTCTCTATTTTGTACAATTTCATTCTACCCGTACAGAGTTCCAAAATAGTCAATAGAAACCAACCAAAGTACAACTTCCATAGAATCCAATAATCCCCTTACGGTCAGTTAGAAAATGCCCAGAACACCCAGGGTAAAGGACACCCAGCGCCCTGTTTTGCCATTTAAAAACTTTGGCCTTTTTGTTCTGACAGTCAGTGAAAGTCACTAGTCATGCTGCTATTTCAGGGGAAGAGACAGGTAGCTGGAGAAAAATCAGATGGGTGATTCAAACCTACACAAGTAAGGGCTAAGTAAAGGCAAGGCCAAAATTCTAGAAATTTAGAGCAAGAAGAGATTTAGAGATTGCCTAAAATATTCACCTTACAGAAAACAAGTCTGAGATGGTCTTCTTAGGCAGTTGAAAGATACACCCCCTTGCTCAGGTGCCTTAAGCTCTGTGGAGTCTGCCTCAGGGAACTTCCATCTTCCCTAGTGTAAAATATCTCCTTTCTCCTCCCTTATTCATACCTGAGCTACCCCCAGGAGGTTGCCTTTTTTATTCAGGAATAATCAGAATCAAAATACACAGAAAAAAATCATGTGTCAGTATAATATTGTTTTTTAATCATTTATGTATGTTCTAAAATTTTTTCTAATGGAGGGACAGGGCGTTTGTGGGTAAAATTGTAACATTTCCAGAATATCTCACCTGGCTTTCAGTACATCTGCATATCAATAGGTGTTCAGAGGTGGAAAGAAGTATGGCTTTAGTGCATTTGCATCATTCCTCAGGGGTAGAGAGTTCATCTCCATATCAATGGGTAATTACCTGGGCAACAGAGGGCTTATTTGTACCTGAGAGGTGAGGGGGACGGCTGGTTTTTGCTTCTGCTGGAGCAGCAGAGACTCCTGGGACTTCAGTTTGTGAACAATAAATGGATTTTAAACTTCATTTCTCCTTTTGACTGATTTCAGTTTTTGGAGGTATTTTGCCACAGGATTTCCTCTCCCTGGGCTTACAGCATTTAAAATGGGATTTAGGGAGGGGCAGAGCCAGGATGGCGGTGTGAGTAGAGCAGAGAAACTCTCCTCCCAAAACCACATAGAATTATGAAAATATAACAAAGACAACTTCCTAAAATAGAGACCAGAGGACACAGGACAACACCCAGACCACATTCACATCTGTGAGAACCCAATGCCTCGCGAAGGGGGTTAGATACAAGCCCCGGCCCGGCGGGACCCAAGCGCCCCTCCCCCCGGCTCCCGCTGGGTGAAAGAAACCGGAGCGGTTTTTTTCTTTTTTTTTGGAGAGTGCTTTTTGGAAGCCTTAAAGGGACAGGGACCCCAATACTAGGGAAACAGGGCAGCAAGACCGGTGAGTGGGTGCCTGAGACCGGCGCCTGAGGACAAAGAAAATGGCGCGTTTTTCCCTTTTTTTTTGGTGAATGCTTTTTGGAAGCCTTAAGGGGACAGGGACCCCAATACTAGGGAAACAGGGCAGCAAGACCGGTGAGCAGGTGCCTGAGAACGGCGCCTGAGGACGAACAATATCACGCGTTTCTCCCTTTTTTTTTTTTTGGCGAGTGCTTTTTGGAAGCCTTAAAGGGAAAGGGACACCAATAATAGGGAAACAATGCAGCAAGACTGGTGAGCAGGTGCCTGAGACCAGTGCCTGAGGATAAAGAAAATCGCGCGTTTTTTTCGCTTTTTTATTTTTTCTCCCCTTTCGTTCTTGCTGTTGTTGTTTTGGTTTGGAGAATGCTTTTTGGAAGTCTTAAAGGGGCAGGACAGGACACTAAGCCCAGAGGCAGGGATTCTGGGAATCTCTGGACACTCTAACCCACTGGGCAACAGGGAGCACAGAGGCACATTACAGAGATAAATAGCCTCCTAGCCACTCCCCCTACAACAGGGCTCCACCATTTTGGAGGAGCAGGCCCAGCCAGGCCACGCCCACAGCAACAGCGGAGATAAACTCCATAGCAAATGGGCAGGTAGCAAAAGCCCTGTCTGTGCACAGCTGACAAGCATAAGCCACTAGAGGTCGCTATTTTCCCAGGAGAGGAAGGCCACAAACCAACAAGAAGGAAAGCTCTTCCACCTGTCACTTGTACCAGCTCTGCAAAATATCTCTAACACCATGAAAAGGCAAAACTACAGGTAGACAAAGATCACAGAGACAACACCTGAGAAGGAGACAGACCTAACCAGTGCTCCTGAAAAAGAATTCAAAATAAAAATCATGAACACGCTGACAGAGATGCAGAGAAAAATGCAAGAGCAATGGGATGAGATGGAGAGAAAAATGCAAGAACAATGGGATGAAGTCCGGAGGGAGATCACAGATGCCAGGAAGGAGACTACAGAAGTGAAACAAACTCTGGAAGGATTTATAAGCAGAATGGATAAGATGCAAGAGGCCATTGAAGGAATAGAAATGAGAGAACAGGAACACATAGAAGCTGACATAGAGAGAGATAAAAGGATCTCCAGGAATAAAACAATATTAAGAGAACTGTGTGACCAATTCAAAAGGAACAATATCCGTATTATAGGGGTACCAGAAGAAGAAGAGAGAGGAAAAGGGATAGAAAGTCTCTTTGAAGAAATAATTGCTGAAAACATCCCAAAACTGGGGGAGGAAATACACAGAACCCCCAACAGAAAGGATACAAGGAGGACAACACCAAGACACATAATAATTAAAATGGCAAGGATCAAGGACAAGGAAACAGTTTTAGAGGCAGCTAGAGAGAAAAAAGGTCACCTATAAAGGAAAATCCATTAGGCTATAATCAGACTTCTCGACAGAAACCCTACAGGCCAGAAGAGAATGGCATGATATATTTAATGCAATGAAACAGAAGGGCCTTGAACCAAGGATACTGTATCCAGCACGACTATCATTTAAATATGATGGTGGGATTAAACAATTCCCAGACAAGTTCCTGCTGTTGTTGTTTTGGTTTGGAGAATGCTTTTTGGAAGTCTTACAGGGGCAGGACAGGACACTTAGCCCAGAGGCAGGGATTCTGGGAATCTCTGGACACTCTAACCCACTGGGAAACAGGGAGAACAGAGGCACATTACAGAGATAAATAGCCTCCCAGCCACTCCCCCTCCAACAGGGATCCACCATTTTGGAGGAGCAGCCCCAGCCAGGCCAAATTGAGGGAATTTGCTTCCCACAAACACCCGCTACAGGGATCTTACAGGGACTGCTCTAGATGGTAGCACTCCTAAAAGGAGCACAGAACAAAACACACAACATATGAAGAATGGAGGAGGAGGGATAAGAAGGGAGAGAAGAAAAGAATCTCCAAACAGTGTATATAACAGCTCAATAAGTGAGCTAAGTTAGGCAGTAAGATACTAAAGAAGCTAACCTTGAACCTTTGGTAACCATGAATCTAAAGCCTGCAATGGCAGTAAGTACATATCTCTCAATAGTCACCCTAAATGTAAATGGACTTAATGCACCAATCAAAAGACACAGAGTAATAGAATGGATAAAAAAGCAAGACCCATCTATATGCTGCTTACAAGAAACTCACCTGAAACCCAAAGACAAGCACAGACTAAAAGTCAAAGGATGGAAAAACATATTTCAGGCAAACAACAGTGAGAAGAAAGCAGGGGTTGCAGTACTAATATCAGACAAAATAGACTTCAAAACAAAGAAAGTAACAAGAGATAAAGAAGGACACTACATAATGATAAAGGGCTCAGTCCAACAAGAGGATATAACCATTCTAAATATATATGCACCCAACACAGGAGCACCAGCATACGTGAAACAAATACTAACCGAACTAAAGAGGGAAATAGACTGCAATGCATTCAACTTAGGAGACTTCAACACACCACTCACCCCAAAGGATAGATCCACTGGGCAGAAAATAAGTAAGGACACACAGGCACTGAACAACACACTAGAACAGATGGACCTAACAGACATCTATAGAACTCTACATCCAAAAGCAACAGGATATATATTCTTCTCAAGTGCACATGGAACATTCTCCAGAATAGACCACATACTATCTCACAAAAAGAGCCTCAGTAAATTCCAAAATATTGAAATTCTACCAACCAATTTTTCAGACCACAAAGATATAAAACTAGAAATAAATTCTACAAAGAAAAAAAAAAGGCTCACAAACACATGAAGGCTTAACAACGTGCTTCTAAATAAGCAATGGATCAATGAACAAATCAAAATAGAGATCAAGGAATATATAGAAACAAATGACAACAACAACACAAAGCCCCAACTTCTGTGGGAGGCAGTGAAAGCAGTCTTAAGAGGACAGTATATAGTGATCCAGGCACACTTGAAGAAGGAAGAACAATCCCAAATGAATAGTCTAACATCACAACTATCGAAACTGGAAAAAGAAGAACAAATGAGGCCTAAAGTCAGCAGAAGGAGGAACATAATAAAGATCAGAGAAGAAATAAACAAAATTGAGAAGAATAAAACAATAGCAAAAATAAACGAAACCAAGAGCTGATTCTTCGAGAAAATACACAAAATAGATAAGCCTCCAGCCAAACTTATTAAGAGAAAAAGAGAATCAACACAAATCAACAGAATCAGAAATGGGAACGGAAAAATCATGAGAGTCCACAGAAATACAAAGAATTATTAAAGACTACTATGAAAACCTATATGCCAACAAGCTGGAAAACCTAGAAGAAATGGACAACTTCCTAGAAAAATACAACTTTCCAAGACTGACCAAGGAAGAAACACAAAAGTTAAACAAACCAATTACGAGCAAAGAAATTGAAATGGTAATCAAAAAACTACCCAATAACAAAACTCTGGGGCCGGACGGATTTCCCTCGGATTTTTATCAGACACACAGAGAAGACATAATACCCATTCTCCTTAAAGTGTTCCAAAAAATAGAAGAGGAGGGAATACTCCCAAACTCATTCTATGAAGCCAACATCACCCTAATACCAAAACAAGACAAAGACCCCACCAAAAAAGAAAATTACAGACCAATATCCCTGATGAATGCCGATGCAAAAATACTCAATAAAATATTAGCAAACCGAATTCAAAAGTATATCAAAAAGATCATACACCATGACGAAGTGGGATTCATCCCAGGGATGCAAGGATGGTACAACATTCGAAAATCCATCAACATCATCCACCACATCAACAAAAAGAAAGACAAAAACCACATGATCATCTCCACAGATGCTGAAGAAGCATTTGACAAAATTCAACATCCATTCATGATAAAAACTCTCAGCAAAATGGGAATAGAGGGCAAGTACCTCAACATAATAAAGGCCATATATGGTAAACCCACAGCCAGCATTATTCTGAACAACGAGAAGCTGAAAGCATTTCCTCTGAGATCGGGAACCAGACAGGGATGCCCTCTCCCCACTATTATTTAACATAGTACTGGAGGCCCTAGCCATGGCAATCAAACAAAACAAAGAAATACAAGGAATCCAGATTGGTAAAGAAGAAGTTAAACTGTCACTATTTGCAGATGATATGATATGTACATAAAAAACCCTAAAGACTCCACTCCAAAACTACTAGAACTGATATCGAAATACAGCAAAGTTGCAGGATACAAAATTAACACACAGAAATCTGTAGCTTTCCTATACACTAACAATGAACCAATAGAAAGAGAAATCAGGAAAACAATTCCATTCACAATTGCATCAAAAAGAATAAAATACCTAGGAATAAACCTAACCAAAGAAGTGAAAGACCTATACCCTGAAAACTACAAGTCACACTTAAGAGAAATTAAAGGGGACACTAACAAATGGAAACTCATCCCATGCTCATGGCTAGGAAGAATTAATATCGTCAAAATGGCCATCCTTCCCAAAGCAATATACAGATTTGATGCAATCCCTATCAAATTACCAGCAACATTCTTCAATGAACTGGAACAAATAATTCAAAAATTCATATGGAAACATCAAAGACCCCAAATAGCCAAAGCAATCCTGAAAAAGAAGAATAAAGTAGGGGTGATCTCACTCCCCAACTTCAAGCTCTACTACAAAGCCATAGTAATCAAGACAATTTGGTACTGGCACAAGAACAGAGCCACAGACCAGTGGAACAGATTAGAGACTCCAGACATTAACCCAAACATATATGGTCAATTAATATTTGATAAAGGAGCCATTGACATACAATGGCAAAATGACAGTCTCTTCAACAGATGGTGCTGGCAAAAGTGGACAGCTACATGTAGGAGAATGAAACTGGACCTTTGTCTAACCCCATACACAAAGGTAAACTCAAAATGGATCAAAGACCTGAATGTAAGTCATTAAACCATTAAACTCTTGGGAAAAAAAACATAGGCAAAAACCTCTTAGACATAAACATGAGTGACCTCTTCTTGAACATATTTCCCTGGGCAAGGAAAACAACAGCAAAAATGAGCAAGTGGGACTACATTAAGCTGAAAAGTTTCTGTACAGTGAAAGACACCATCAGTAGAACAAAAAGGAACCCTACAGTATAGAAGAATATATTTGAAAATGACAGATCCGATAAAGGTTTGACGTCCAGAATATAGAAAGAGCTCACATGCCTCAACAAACGAAAAACAAATAACGCAATTAAAAAATGGGCAGAGGAACTGAACAGACAGTTCTCTAAAAAAGAAATACAGATGGCCAAGAGACACATGAAAAGATGCTCCACATCGCTAATTATCAGAGAAATGCAAATTAAAACTACAATGAGGTATCACCTCACACCAGTAAGGATAGCTGCCATCCAAAAGACAAACAACAACAAATGTTGGCGAGGCTGTGGAGAAAGGGGAACCTTCCTACACTGCTGATGGGAATGTAAATTATTCAACCATTGTGGAAAGCAGTATGGAGGTTCATCAAAATTCTCAAAACAGACCTACCATTTGCCCCAGGAATTCCACTCCTAGGAATTTACCCTAAGAATGCAGCAATCAAGTTTGAGAAAGACAGATGCACCCGTATGTTTATTGCAGCGCTATTTACAATAGCCAGGAATTGGAAGCAACCTAAATGTCCATCAGTAGATGAATGGATAAAGAAGATGTTGTACATATACACAATGGAATACTACTCAGTCATAAGAAGAGGGAAAATCCTACCATTTGCAGCAACATGGATGGAGCTGGAGAGTATTATGCTCAGTGAAATAAGCCAAGCAGAGAAAAATACCAAATGATTTCACTCATCTGAGGAGTATAAGAACAAAGGAAAAACTGAAGGAAGAAAACAGCAGCGGAATTACAGAACCCAAAAATGGACTAACAGGTACCAAAGGGAAAGGAACTGGGGAGGAAGGGTGGGCAGGGGGTGATAAGGGGGGGGGAAGAAGAAGGGGGGTATTAAGATTAGCATGCATGGTGGGGAGAGGGAGAAAGGGGAGGGAGGGCTCTACAACACAGAGAGGACAAGTAGTGATTCTACATTTTGCTATGCTGATGGACAGTGACCATAATGTGGTTTTTAGGGGGGACCTGATATAGGGGAGAGCATAGTAAACGTAGTATTCTTCATGTAAGTGTAGATTAAAGATTAAAAAAAAAATCAGTTCCTGTGTGCTGACCTCCAATGAGTTTTACACAGTGGTATAGAGGGCATGTCAAAATGTGGGCAAAGGGTCTGTTTGTTTCTATGCAGAAGATCAAGGCCTAGCTTGGCTACCCAGAAAATGAACTAAGATACGATATGAGGAGGAGCTTCCGGCATCAGCACTCTCTGGAGGACTCGTGCCTGGTGATGATCATCAAAAAGCCTCCATAGGGATCCGGGCGATGCTGCGGTTGTGGCTGCGTCCACCCCACCGTTTCCTTGAATTGCCAATGGAATGAGGAGGGAGATGTCTAGGCTGGCATGTGCATATAGTGAGACAACGAATTTGACCCGATCTGTACTGTTGGAACTCAACCAGGAGTTGGGAGGGGTGCAAGTTGTAGCACTCTAAAATCTTACGACTATAGACTATCTACGGTTAAAAGAACATATGGGATGTGAACAGATCCCAGAAATGGGTTGCTTTAATTTGTCTGACTTCTCTCAGACTGTTCAAGTACAGTTAGACAATATCCATCATATCATAGACTAATTTTCACAAATGCCTAGGGTGCCTAAATGGTTTTCTTGGCTTCACTGGAGATGGCTGGTAATTATAGATTTGCTTTGTTTATGTCACTGTATTCCTATTATGTTAATATGTGTGCACAAGTTAGTAGTTTAAAACCTATACATACTTAAGGTACTCTACAAGAAGATATGTCAAAGAAATAATCAACCCTCCCATGTTTTCTTCCATATGCTACCTCTATAGCTTTTCTTCTTCCTTCCTAATTACAACTCTTAAATAGAATTCGTGCCTCATATCAAATTTACCGAGTATCATAATTCCTCCAGGTGGTAAAGATACCTTGAGACAAGTGCTGGGCATAGAAGCCACAGGGCATAAATCTGCAAAGAAGTAAAGAGCTAACCTTTTCAAACAATATGGCTTCTCTCTCACTTACCAACTTTACATTTCCCTGTATGGCCCCAGAAGATGACTGGTTAGCCAGAGACGGGTAAGAATCCTCAAGGGAGGAACAACCTAAGACAGGCACAGTCGCAGGGGGGCCATCAGGTGAGAAATTGGGGAACAACAGTGGTGAAGCTTAGAACCTCACACCCCCTGTGTTGAGAGAAAGCTTCTGCATCCATGGATGTTTTATTGCCCTTGTCTAGCTCGGATTAGCACATAGTCTACAGGCACACACCTGATCATCTACAATTGCTCTTTTACAACACTAAACTATGTTTTCTACCTTTATCTTGCATCTACCTACCACTTCAGCAGTTTATTAAAAATAAAAATAATAATAATAATAAAGGGAGAAATGTGGGATCAACATATAAATCAAGTATAAAAATTAAACGAATGTTCATATTTGTCCTGATTGTTTATAGTTCATAATGCGTGATCAAAACCGAATGTTTCTGTGATGAATGTCCTTGTACTGTTCACCATGTAAGAACTTATTCACTATGTAAGAATTCGTTCACCATGTAAGAACTTGTTCGTTATGCTTCAAAAGATTGGAAACTGAAGAGAACTAGGCTTGAGATGGATTAGTGACTGTGCATTGAGCATTGACCCCCCTATACAGAATTTTATTGTTGTTAACAACCATTTGATCAATAAATATGAGATATGCCCTCTCAAAAAAAATAAAAAATAAAATAAATAAAATAAAATGGGATTTAAAGTAAATGGTATTTCCAATGACTGATTTGGAATAATATGGAAATACAGTTTTATAAGTGGGAAATAGGACCCAAAAGTCAATCTACTTCTTTGGTCAGAAGAGTTGAAAACTTCTCCATCTGATAGAACTAGAAGATTATGGGGACCTCATTCCTCACTCAGGGTCCCTCATTCTTTGGGATGTCTTTGCTGGGTTGGCAATCTACCATTCCCCTACATCCTAAACAGAGCCACCAGTCCTTCCAAACTGTTAGTATTCACAAAGAACAAAATACCCCCCAAAACAAACCATGCCATTTTCATTTATTTTAATTTCAAAGGCGTACTTTTTAAAAATTCATCTGTTCCTAAGGCTCTTTATGTGCTCATTCAGACCAGGGTTAGTCTATATTATTAAACTCCTGCTCATTTAACACTGATTGAACACAGAATAGAGTTGCTCTGTGTCATTAGATATATGCCATCTAATTGGTAGATTAAAAAGATACTTATTAGGTAAAATTACATTGATGCCAGTAGGAATAAATGGCTCCTCAAAACTTATAGCTCATAAAAAGTCAGATTCTGATCACTGTAATTATTTCTTTCAAAATGTAAAGTATGTGAATTATTCACATTAATGAGAGAAAAACAGAAAGGAAGCAGGAAAAAATGAACCATATTTGTCATCTTGTCTTTGTCTTTAAGTCTCAGGCTAAATTGTTGTTCTTTCATTTTGTTCAGTTCAGCTCATCTCTGTCACTTTAGAGATGCAGATGGAATGAACAAAGCCACACTGTCACCCTCAAATTCAATTTGAAAATTTCCTAAGGAGAAATATTTATGTAAATGTAGAGGAGCTGATATCAGTCACTTTGTTTACTGGGCATTTTGAATGCTTTATTCTGAATGCTTCCCATTTTGTCTGCACCCTCCACCCCTCCACCCCCTCCACAATCATCATTACAAGAAACAAAGAACTGAAGCCTGCTTCTGGTCACAGCAGCCACCATCCCATTTCCTTGCTTTTGAAGAGGGATTTTTATTTGCATAGCACTCTCCACAAGATTCTCTCCTTCAGGCTTCACAACTGTCCTGCCTGGGAGATTCCGCAGTTAGTGCTAAGTCCCAACAGCAGAAAAAACTCAAGTGTTCAGGGCCAGTAGAAGGCCACACTTCTGGGAAATAGTAGAGCTAGGAGTTCAGACTCTGTCTTCTCCTTTCAAATCCTATGCTCCTTTGCTTATTACAATCTCTATTACTAGAAATTATCACTGACTATAGTTAAATTATAGAAAAATATCTGTGATCGTTAACAGCATTCTCTGGCTTTGGTCATGATAACTTCCAGAGATCATTATTTCCCAGCTCCATGCTCACCTTTGAAAACACTATGGTTGTACCCCAAAATGTAATGGGCACACAAAAATGGAATCATTCCTAATGAAGAAGACATTCTGACCCACTAGGGATAGGTAAGTTATTTCTTGCTACAGAAGAATGAAATTTCTTCCAAATATAGTTAAAAAATGCAAAAAAATGTCCAATTGCTAAGGGGAACTCATCTAAAAACAAAGAAGCACTAGTTTTTGTCTGTAAAGAAATGACCCTGATTCAAAGACAATAAGGGTATAAAGTGGAATGCAAGATGTATACTTACATTGCTCAACTAATAGAAATACCATATGTCAGATTCAGAAGAGAGGAAACCTGAGCATATAAGGGAACCAACACCACTATTTCCTCTTCTCCAACATATCTGAGATAATAAGAAAGTCTGATCAGAAGACATCAGGCTGGCAATCATGCACAAATTGCTCTTGACTACTTAGCAGGGGAAAAGTGATGACATTTCACAATGCAGGATAGGAAGACCTCCATTCCGGCCCCCAGTAAAGTTGCTGGGACAACCCTCTCCTATTGCTTTTCTTCTGAAAATGAAATCTTATCTATCCAGAAGGTCCCTGGACAAAAACCTAGACTTCTGGGTAGTCTGGCCTTGAGAATAGTCACTTGTGTTTCAAACCCAGAATCAACAGGGGCTTTCTGGCTTTTAGAACTGCCTTGTCCAGAATATGTCCTTTGCACATTACAAAGCATCAAAGCACATTGTTTGGCACAGGGCTTACATGAAAATATCATTAAATTATTATATTTCAATGTTAAAATTACAAATTCATATTTTAATTTTAATTTTGCTTATCTCTATTCTTTGTTTCATGCTGAGATCTTTTTTATTTGGGGTCTTACAGATGCAAAGAAGAGAAATAGGCTCAGTTTACCTTTGTTAATGAGCTACATGGGTAAGTATGAAAACTGGATGTCTCAAAAGCATACAGCTAGGGGGCACAGAGAATTGACCATCTTTGATGGTATGACAATAGCCTGAGGGCAAGATATTTTATTTCTGTGCATAGTTTATGTTTCGGGTCCTGCATCTACTTTTCCCCTCAACCACTTCTTTGTGCTACTTGATACCATCTTTTCCCTCCCTTGTCTTTTCTGCTCTGCACATTCTCGATTTACACAAGCTCATGGCTTTGGTGCTTCGCAGCTTCTGCTCTGTTGTGCTCTGTCTCTGCATGCCTGGATCTCTCTGCACTCTACTGACTTTGTACATCTCTCATTCAAACTCTCCGAAAGAGAACCTGCCGAGGTCACTGCACCATGTGCATACAGTGGGCCATTGCTTGCTGGGCTCTTGGGCTAGGCACCTGAAGGGCTCTGGCCAGCTCACAGAGGGCAGAGATCTATCCCTGGTCCAGTCTGCTGTAGCCAGTGACAAGGCCACACAGTGCAAACATGGTGACCTATCTGAAAGGAACATTGAGAAGAGTGATGGAGTGAGCCTAGTATGAGGGCACCTCGGAAGAGGTCATGAGAGCTGCAGCTATAAGGCGTCATAGCCCAAAATACATGACTTCAAAATTGTGAAGAAGGCAGAGATGAAGCCAAGCCAATTTCATGTGAAATTTCTGCATCTGATTCTTCACTTAAATATTAACTAGACATGAAGGAATAGTCTGTGGACTGTTGACTACCTGCATAAAAAAGTAGAAAAAAGATAAACAGAGTTTTTATTATTTTTCTTTTGTGCTGCAGGATGAAATCAATATTCAAGTATTCAATTTAACCATCAATTAATCAGATTACCAATAATGTGCTATACCCCTTTAAGAAGCCATGATACAGCCATAGAGTTGAGTCATAACTTTTGAAAATGTACCACTAAGACCAAGGCATAAATTCATCTCAAATACATGCTTTACTTGTATTTACACTCACATATACTAAGGTTACCAGACAATTTCAATAAAAATGGATCTACTAATAAAAATTGGTTGACCAAAACTCTGCTTATATAATATGGGACATTTACTAATCATTATAATCAAGTCTCATCTTATATGTTACACTGAATTGTACAGCTTTTCATCATTTCAAAAATTTCCCCCAAATTTACCTGTCCTTTACTTCTAAACAAGGAAAAAAATTTATATATATTTTTAAAATGAAGGTCATCTTACATAACCTACAATCAGCCTATTGTATTCATTGATACATAGATTACCCACGACACTCAGATTTTTTCCTACACAGGCCTTTAACATTGAAGTTGAAACAAAATACTGACCTGGTTTCTAAAAAAATTGTAGCGGAAATTTTTTTGCCAAAAAGAAAAAAACATTTTCACCTAACAAGAGATATTTTTCCCTCATGGGAAGTAAAACATCAAATCCAAGGCACTGATTCCTCTAGTTCTAAAAAAATGGAGAATATTCTTCATGCATGGTGACAGCATTCAGAATTGAATTATTCCATCAAAACAGCATGATTTCTCAAAGCACTCAGAAACACAATATACTGACTTTTCAAATGGAAACTGCCTTGCTGTGTATTTATAGGCTTTTGTATCAATGCTATTAGAAGCAATTATTCTGAATACCAGAATTCTAAAAAACTGTTTTAAATATAAATAGAACTTATGTTCCAAAAAACTTACTATCACTTTTGCTAGGAATTTAGAACTGAAATACATTGGCAAGTTTGTAAGCAAAAATGGATTTTTAAAGAACCCTGGAAGATACTAGGTAGACGAAGGTTAGACAAATGCTGTTTAAATCATAAGCTTATAAAAAGAATTTCAACAGCATTGAGCACTTCTGCACTGCCAGGCTTGTAGACAATGAAGGCTAGTTTGGAAATCAGACCATAGTTGCCAAGTGTAGTGGGCTGAATGGTGCCCCCAGAAAGATACGTCCACATCCCTTATCTCCAGAACCTTTAAAAGTGACCTTATTTGGAAAAAGACTCTTTGTAGATGTAATTAAGTTAAGGATCTAGAGAGGAGCAGATCACCCTAGATTATGGCAGTAGGCCCTAAATCCAATGACAAATGTCCTTACCAGAGAGATGCAGGAAAGACACAGAAGATAGAAAGCATGTGAAGACAGAGGCAGAGATGTAGTGACGCAGCCACAAGCCAAAAAATGCCAACAGTCACCATGGGCTGGAAGACGCAGGGAAGGAATCTCCCCTGGAGGCCCTGGAGACAGCATGGCCCTGCTACTGACTCCACTTCGGACTTTGAGCCTCTAGAACTGTGAAAAAAACACGTTTCTATAGTTTTAAGCTACCCCGTTGAAAAAGAGGAACATTCAGAACTTGGAAACAGAACACTTAGGGGAAACATGACAGCTGCTTCAGAAACAAACCGTGCAAGGTTTCTGCTGGTGTTGCACCTTCTCCTCAGGCTGTATCTGCCCAGCTTCTTTATTTGGCTGTCTCCAATCTTTCCTTCAAAATTCTACTCCAATGCCACTTCCTCTGATAAACCTTCCACCCCCAAGCCTGGCTTAGATGTCCTTCCGTGTGCTTCTGTAACAAATTGTAACTGCTTACCACATCTTATTTTAGCTACATTGAAATTTTCTCATCTGTCCATACCACCAGTCTATACACTCTCAGGGGGACTGGGGTGGAAGGTGAAGGAAGCTTATTAATGTATCATTAGCTTTGTATTTTCAGCACTGACAGAGTAACCACTCAATAAATGCTCCTTCAATTATGGAATGAATGGATTTGAAAGTCCACTATGCTGAAAAGCATTGTACATACTCTTCATGGTAGTGTGGTTTTAGAAAGCAGAATAATGACAGAAGCATAGACAATGATATCCCAACACAGGTAGGAACATCCTGCAGATGGGATATACTGACCATCTTTAAGAAGGCTCTGTAAAGTAGCACATACTCGTCATTGGAAATGCCCAAAAAAGGACCTGACATCAGAGATGGTGTTGACCTGATTCTCTGCATTGTTTAGGTGGTGAAATGAAGTATGCTCTAGGGACTGACCTGCTCTAAGATTTTGTCACTTTCCAGATCCCAGAATTCCTATAATAAAACTAGTGCTGTTTAGTTTCCATGATCCAATTCCACTGAATTTATTGACCATTATCAAGAGAAGTTTGACCACTATCCACTGTTGACAGTTGGATTACTTGAATTATTTGGATGAATAAGACCCAGTTCATCTGAAGATGAAAATTTTGCTCAAGACTCACATAGCAAACATAAAATACTATGGGAGTTCACAGGAGGAAAGGATCATAGCTAACAGAAGAGGATGAGGGAGTTGACTTTTGAAAAGGACCTTGAAAAATGGCTAGGATTTCAAAAGAACTTAAAGTCTTTTTAGGGTCCAGTGCTTTATATTGTTTCATGTTTGCTAATTCTTTATTAGGATTCAGCTTGTCTTTTGTAAACTTTTCTTGGAGAGTTAGTCCTTCATATTCTTCATCTTTATCTATTTTAATATAATAACATTTGGCTTATCAATAGACAATCATTTCTTGGCTATGAAGTGAGACATGGAGCAAGAACTTCTAGCCAGAAAGAACTCTTCCCTCTATGATCCAGGTAATCTATCTCTAATTCTTGAAATTCCAGCATTAAAGATTCACTTCTTTGTCTTATATCAGAATAGCATATTGCCTTTGCCATTCCTAATAGTTGTACTTTTTGTTTGTGATAGCTCTGATTTTTTTCTTGATCAGTCTTCCCAGAAGTAATCTATTATTTTAATCTTTCCAGAGAAATGTTTTTGTTTTGTCGATCTTCTCTATTTTCTTTGTATGAATTTTTTCTTATTTTTAAAATAAATTTTATTTGGTTTTATTCAGTTTTATTCTTTTTAAAATGTAATTTCTAGGTATGAGCACTTAGCTCATTTATTTTCTGTTTTTTTCTTTTCTGATAAAGCACTGTCTGTTGAGAAGTATCCAGAGGCAGGGGATGGCGGATTTCAAGATGTTCTCTGTCTATTCCACACTATTGTTTGAGGGCTGGCCCAGCTATTTACAGAAAGTTTTGTCTAACAGAATGTGCTAATGTGGTTTTTCTGAACCTTTATATATTTACCTCTGCAATTGCTTATACTCAAAGACTCTTTTTTCCTGAGTAATAGCCACATTTAATATGTTTCCCAGAGGGAATTTTCTAGTCCTCATTACTGCCTCATATTCTGAAAGCAATCCCCATATTCTGTGGGGACCTGAAAAACATGACCTTGAAATGTTTTCTCCAGTAGGTATAACATTTTTATCAAAAGTAAAACTCTTGGCGGAGCCAAGATGGCGGCGTGAGTAGAGCAGTGGAAATCTCCTCCCAAAAACACATAGAGCTATGAAAATATAACAAAGAAAAATCTTCCTAAAATAGAGACCACAGGACACAGGACAACATCCAGACCACATCCACACCTGCAAGAACCCAGCGCCTTGTGAAGGGGAGTGCTTTTTGGAAATCTTAAAGGGGCAGGACAGGTCACTTAGACCAGAAGCAGGAAATCTGGGGATCTCTGGGCACTCTAACCCCCTGGGCAGCAGGGAGCACAGAGGCCCCTTACGGAGATAAATAGTCTCCTGGCTGCTCCCCCTCCAACGGGGCTCCACCATTTTGGAGGAACAGCCCCAGCCAGGCCAAGCCCACAGCAACAGCGGAGATAAACCCCAAAGCAACTGGGCAGGAAGCAGAAGCCCTGTCTGCGCACAGCTGCCCAGCACAAGCCACTAGAGGTCGCTATTCTCCCAGAAAAAGGCTACAAACCAACAAGAAGGGAAGCTCTTCCAGCGGTCACTTGTACCAGCTCTGCAAACTATCTCTATCACCATGAAAAGGCAAAACTACAGGCAGACAAAGATCACAGAGACAACACCTGAGAAGGAGACAGACCTAACTAGTCCTCCTGAAAAAGAATTCAAAATAAAAATCATGAACATGCTGACAGAGATGCAGAAAAAAATGCAAGAGCAATGGGATGAGATGCAGAGAAAAATGCAAGAGCAGTGGGATGAGATGCAGAGAAAAATGCAAGAGCAGTGGGATGAAGTCCGGAAGGAGATCACAGATGTCAGGAAAGAGATCACAGAAGTGAAACAATCCCTGGAAGGATTTATAAGCAGAATGGATAAGATGCAAGAGGCCATTGAAGGAATAGAAGCCAGAGAACAGGAACGTATAGAAGCTGACAGAGAGAGAGATAAAAGGATCTCCAGGAATGAAACAACACTAAGAGAAATATGTGACCAATACAAAAGGAAAAACATTCGTATTATAGGGATACCAGAAGAGGAAGAAAGAGGAAAAGGGATAGAAAGTGTCTTTGAAGAAATAATTGCTGAAAACTTCCCCAAACTGGGGGAGGAAATAATCGAACAGACCATGGAATTATACAGAACCCCCAACAGAAAGGATCCAAGGAGGACAACACCAAGACACATAATAATTAAAATGGCAAGGATCAAGGACAAGGAAAGAGTTTTAAAGGCAGCTAGAGAGAAAAAGGTCACCTATAAAGGAAAACCAATCAGGCTAACATCAGACTTCTCAACAGAAACCCTACAGGCCAGAAGAGAATGGCATGATATACTTAATGCAATGAAACAGAAGGGCCTTGAACCAAGGATACTGTATCCAGCACGACTATCATTTAAATATGATGGTGGGATCAAACAATTCCCAGACAAGCAAAAGCTGAGGGAATTTGCTTCCCACAAACCACCTCTACAGGGCATCCTACAGGGACTGCTCTAGATGGGAGCATCCCTAAAAAGAGCACAGAACAAAACACACAACATATGAAGAATGGAGGAGGAGGAATAAGAAGGGAGAGAAGAAAAGACTCTCCAGACAGTGTATATAACAGCTCAATAAGCGAGCTAAGTTAGGCAGTAAGATACTAAAGAAGCTAACCTTGAACCTTTGGTAACCACGAATATAAAGCCTGCAATGGCAATAAGTACATATCTTTCAATAGTCACCCTAAATGTAAATGGACTTAATGCACCAATCAAAAGACATAGAGTAATAGAATGGATAAAAAAGCAAGACCCATCTATATGCTGCTTACAAGAAACTCACCTTAAACCCAAAGATAAGCATAGACTAAAAGTCAAGGGATGGAAAAACATATTTCAGGCAAACAACAGTGAGAAGAAAGCAGGGGTTGCAGTACTAATATCAGACAAAATAGACTTCAAAACAAAGAAAGTAACAAGAGATAAAGAAGGCCACTACATAATGATAAAGGGCTTAGTCCAACAAGAGGATATAACCATTCTAAATATATATGCACCCAATACAGGAGCACCAGCATATGTGAAGCAAATACTAACAGAACTAAAGAGGGAAATAGACTGCAATGCATTCATTGTAGGAGACTTCAACACACCACTCACCCCAAAGGATAGATCCACCGGGCAGAAAATAAGTAAAGACACACAGGCACTGAACAACACACTAGAACAGATGGACCTAATAGACATCTATAGAACTTTACATCCAAAAGCAACAGGATATACATTCTTCTCAAGTGCACATGGAACATTCTCCAGAATAGACCACATACTAGCTCACAAAAAGAGCCTCAGTAAATTCCACAATATTGAAATTCTACCAACCAATTTTTCAGACCACAAAGGTATGAAAGTAGAAATAAATTCTACAAAGAAAACAAAAAGGCTCACAAACACATGGAGGCTTAACAACATGCTACTAAATAATCAATGGATCAATGAACAAATCAAAATAGAGATCAAGGAATATATAGAAACAAATGACAACAACAACACTAAGCCCCAACTTCTGTGGGATGCAGCGAAAGCAGTCTTAAGAGGAAAGTATATAGCAATCCAGGCACACTTGAAGAAGGAAGAACAATCCCAAATGAATAGTCTAACATCACAATTATTAAAACTGGAAAAAGAAGAACAAATGAGGCCTAAAGTCAGCAGAAGGAGGGACATAATAAAGATCAGAGAAGAAATAAACAAAATTGAGAAGAATAAAACAATAGCAAAAATCAACGAAACCAAGAGCTGATTCTTTGAGAAAATAAACAAAATAGATAAGCCTCTAGCCCAACTTATTAAGAGAAAAAGAGAGTCAACACAAATCAACATAATCAGAAATGAGAATGGAAAAATCACGACAGACTCCACAGAAATACAAAGAATTATTAAAGACTACTATGAAAACCTATATGCCAACAAGCTGGAAAACCTAGAAGAAATGGACAACTTCCTAGAAAAATACAACCTCCCAAGACTGACCAAGGAAGAAACACAAAAGTTAAACAAACCAATTACAAGCAAAGAAATTGAAACAGTAATCAAAAAACTACCCAAGAACAAAACCCCGGGGCCGGACGGATTTACCTCGGAATTTTATCAGACACACAGAGAAGACATAATACCCATTCTCCTTAAAGTGTTCCACAAAATAGAAGAAGAGGGAATACTCCCAAACTCATTCTATGAAGCCAACATCACCCTAATACCAAAACCAGGAAAAGACCCCACCAAAAAAGAAAATTACAGACCAATATCCCTGATGAATGTAGATGCAAAAATACTCAATAAAATATTAGCAAACAGAATTCAACAGTATATCAAAAGGATCATACACCATGACCAAGTGGGGTTCATCCCAGGGATGCAAGGATGGTACAACATTCGAAAATCCATCAACATCATCCACCACATCAACAAAAAGAAAGACAAAAACCACATGATCATCTCCATAGATGCTGAAAAAGCATTTGACAAAATTCAACATCCATTCATGATAAAAACTCTCAGCAAAATGGGAATAGAGGGCAAGTACCTCAACATAATAAAGGCCATCTATGATAAACCCACAGCCAGCATTATACTGAACAGCGAGAAGCTGAAAGCATTTCCACTGAGATCGGGAACCAGACAGGGATGCCCACTCTCCCCACTGTTATTTAACATAGTACTGGAGGTCCTAGCCACGGCAATCAGACAAAACAAAGAAATACAAGGAATCCAGATTGGTAAAGAAGAAGTTAAACTGTCACTATTTGCAGATGATATGATACTGTACATAAAAAACCCTAAAGACTCCACTCCAAAACTACTAGAACTGATATCGGAATACAGCAAAGTTGCAGGATACAAAATCAACACACAGAAATCTGTAGCTTTCCTATACACTAACAACGAATCAATAGAAAGAGAAATCAGGAAAACAATTCCATTCACCATTGCATCAAAAAGAATAAAATACCTAGGAATAAACCTAACCAAGGAAGTGAAAGACTTATACTCTGAAAACTACAAGTCACTCTTAAGAGAAATTAAAGGGGACACTAATAAATGGAAACTCATCCCATGCTCATGGCTAGGAAGAATTAATATCGTCAAAATGGCCATCCTGCCGAAAGCAATATACAAATTTGATGCAATCCCTCTCAAATTACCAGCAATATTCTTCAATGAATTGGAACAAATAATTCAAAAATTCATATGGAAACACCAAAGACCCCGAATAGCCAAAGCAATCCTGAAAAAGAAGAATAAAGTAGGGGGGATCTCACTCCCCAACTTCAAGCTCTACTACAAAGCCATAGTAATCAAGACAATTTGGTACTGGCACAAGAACAGAGCCACAGACCAGTGGAACAGATTAGAGACCCCAGAAATTAACCCAAACATATATGGTCAATTAATATTTGATAAAGGAGCCATGGACATACAATGGCAAAATGACAGTCTCTTCAACAGATGGTGCTGGCAAAACTGGACAGCTACATGTAGGAGAATGAAACTGGACCATTGTCTAACCCCATATACAAAGGTAAACTCAAAATGGATCAAAGACCTGAATGTAAGTCACGAAACCATTAAACTCTTGGAAAAAAACATAGGCAAAAACCTCTTAGACATAAACATGAGTGATCTCTTCTTGAACATATCTCCCCGGGCAAGGAAAACAACAGCAAAAATGAGCAAGTGGGACTACATTAAGCTGAAAAGCTTCTGTACAGCGAAAGACACCATCAATAGAACAAAAAGGAACCCTACAGTATGGGAGAATATATTTGAAAATGACAGATCTGATAAAGGCTTGACGTCCAGAATATATAAAGAGCTCACACGCCTCAACAAACAAAAAACAAATAACCCAATTAAAAAATGGGCAGAGGAACTGAACAGACAGTTCTCCAAAAAAGAAATACAGATGGCCAAGAGACACATGAAAAGATGCTCCACATCGCTAATTATCAGAGAAATGCAAATTAAAACTACAATGAGGTATCACCTCACACCAGTAAGGATAGCTGCCATCCAAAAGACAAACAACAACAAATGTTGGCGAGGCTGTGGAGAAAGGGGAACCCTCCTACACTGCTGGTGGGAATGTAAATTAGTTCAACCATTGTGGAAAGCAGTATGGAGGTGCATCAAAATGCTCAAAACAGACCTACCATTTGACCCAGGAATTCCACTCCTAGGAATTTACCCTAAGAACGCAGCAATCAAGTTTGAGAAAGACAGATGCACTCCTATGTTTATCGCAGCACTATTTACAATAGCCAAGAATTGGAAGCAACCTAAATGTCCATCTGTAGATGAATGGATAAAGAAGATGTGGTACATATACACAATGGAATACTACTCAGCCATAAGAAGTGGAAAAATCCAACCATTTGCAGCAACATGGATGGAGCTGGAGAGTATTATGCTCAGTGAAATAAGCCAAGCAGAGAAAGAGAAATACCAAATGATTTCACTCATCTGAGGAGTATAGGAACAAAGGAAAAACTGAAGGAACAAAACAGCAGCAGAATTACAGAACCCAAAAATGGACTAACAGGTACCAAAGGGAAAGGAACTGGGGAGGATGGGTGGGCAGGGAGGGATAAGGGGGGGGAAGAAGAAGGGGGGTATTAAGATTAGCATGCATGGGGGGGAGGGAGAAAGGGGAGGGTGGGCTGCACAACACAGAGAGGACAAGTAGTGACTCTACCACATTTTGCTAAGCTGATGGACAGTAACCGTAATGGGGTTGTTAGGGGGGACCTGATATATGGGAGAGCATAGTAAACATAGTATTCTTCATGTAAGGGTAGATTAAAAATTAAAAAAAAAAAAAAAAAAGAAAGAAAGAAAGAAAGAAAAGGGGATTACTCGTTAACAGGATAAAACTATTGGTAAATCAAAGATCAACGCATGCTTTAAATATCCTTAATGTTGATCACTTAAAGGGTGTCAGATGATCAGCTATGGAGGTACTCTTTTCTGATAATATTCCTTTCTCTTAATTAAAAAAAAAAAAAAAAAAAGCAGTTACTGTGTGCTGACCTCCAATGAGTTCTGCACAGTGGTATAGAGGGCATGTCAAAGTGTGGGCAAAGGGTCTGTTTGTTTCTACGCAGAAGATCAAGGCCTAGCTTGGATACACAGAAAATGAAATAAGATACGATATGAGGAGGAGCTTCCGGCATCAGCACTCTCTGGAGGACTCGTGCCGGGGGATGATCATCAAAAAGCCTCCCCAGGGATCCGGACGATGCTGCGGTTGTGGCTGCATCCAGCCCACCGTCTCCTGGACTTGCCATAAGAAGGAGGAGGGAGATGTCTAGGCTGGCATGTGCATACAGTGAGACAACGAATTTGACTGGATCTGTACTGTTGGAACTCAACCAGGAGTTGGGAGGGGTGCAAGTTATAGCACCCCAAAATCTCATGACTATAGACTATCTATGGTTAAAAGAACATATGGGATGTGAACAGATCCCAGAAATGGGCTGCTTTAATTTGTCTGATGGTTCAAGTACAGTTGGAAAATATCCATCATATTATAGATAAATTTTCACAAATGCCTAGGGTGCCTAAATGGTTTTCTTGGCTTCACTGGAGATGGCTGGTAATTATAGATTTGCTTTGTTTATGTCACCGTATTCCTATAATGTTAATATGTGTGTGCAAATTAGTTAGTAGTTTAAAACCTATACATACTTAAGGTACTATACAAGAAGATATGTCAAAGAAATAATCAATCCTCCCAAGTTTCCTTCATATGCTACATCTATAGCTTTTCTTCTTCCTTCCTAATTACAAACCTTAAATAGAATTCGTGCCTCATATCGAATTTACCGAGTATCATAATTCCTCCAGGTGGTAAAGATACCTCGAGACAAGTGCTGGGCATAGAAGCCAGAGGGCATAAATCTGCAAAGAAGTAAAAAGCTAACCTTTGCAAACAATATGGCTTCTCTCTCACTTACCAACTTTACATTTCCCTGTATGGCCCCGGAAGATGACTGGTTAGCCAGAGACGGGTAAGATTCCTCAAGGGAGGAACAACCTAAGACAGGCACAGTCGCAGGGGGGCCATCAGGTGAGAATTTGGGGATCAACAGAGGTGAGGCTCAGAACCTCACCCCCCCTGCTTTGAGAGAAATCTTCTGCATCCGTGGATGTCTTGCTGCCCTTGTCTAGCCTGGATTAATACTTAGTCCATAGGCACACACCTGATCATCTGATCATCTACATTTGCCTTCTTACAGCACTAAACTATGTTTTCTACCTTTATCTTGCATCTACCTACCACTTCAGCATTTTATTAAAAATAAAAATAATAATAATAATAGGAGAAATGTGGGATCAACATATAAATCAAGTACAAAAATCAAATGAATATTCATATTTGACCTGATGGTTTATAGGTCATATTGCATGATCAAAACCGAAAGTTTCTGTGATGAATGCCCTTGTACTGTTCACCATGTAAGAATTTATTCACTCTGTAAGAATTCGTTCACCATGTAAGAACTTGTTCGTTATGCTTCAGAAGATTGGAGACTGATGAGAATTAGGCTTGAGATGGATTAATGATTGTACATTGAGCATTGACCCCCCTATACTGAATTTTATTGTTGTTAACAACCATTTGATCAATAAATATGAGAGATGCCCTCTCAAAAAAAAAAAAAAAAAAAAAAAAGTAAAACTCTTTCCAAATTATGTATACATAGTCTGCATATTATTCAGTACCAGTATTTCTTCAAATAAAAATAAAGAGTGTTGGAAAGAAATATAAAAAATTACATATACTCATTCTTAAAACCATTCTAATTTACTGCTATGCAGCATTTATTGCCTAGTCTAGATTTTGTGCTTTTTCAGAATTGAGGAAATGGAGATGAGTTGTTATATTGTAACCCATGTGATTCATGTATCAATAAATTAATGTTTTTATTCATCAAAGAACAAGCTACTGAGCCAGGTTCTAAAGAGATAGCAGCAATTTATAAGATACAGTCTCTGTTCTGGGGTCTTTCTAGTCCAGTATAGTAACTGAAACTACTGCAGTAAATATAGCATACAGAAACAGTGGCAAATATCAAATAGGCATCAGCACAGAGCTCTGTGAGTTCACTGCTAAGAGTTGCCCTGTCCCTCTTGGTTCTTATTAAAATTTTTACCCAGTGTCAACATCTTTAGGGTCGTGAGTATATGGTGCTTGATTCACCTCTCTTGAATATCTTCTCTTTTACTAATGCTGGAAAACAAAGCCTTCTTTTTATTTCAGAAGCAATAGCACAAAGTTGGAACAGCTGAAGCTATCACTTATGATGGCTTTTGAAATGAATAAGCCATGAATACTTCTCTAGAGCTATCATAACCATTAGAAACTATAAACAAACAAATCAATAGTTAACGTCGCAGTGAAATAATGTTGTTTCCTCTTTCTAGAGGAGACTGCACACAACACTGCAGTCTCTTTAATCTTCTCTAACCCCATCATACACCGTTGTTTATGACACTAACAATTATAGCAATGCACTATAGCATGCCCAGTGACTCGTGAGCACCTGCCTTCCCGAGGCACCCAGCTCGCACATACATGAAGAGTGATGTCTCGTAGAAGCATTGCTTAATAACTGTATCAGTTTAAGTCTGATGCGATTCCCCAAATGCATTCTCCTTTTACAATAAATTATAAATTATAAGGCTATTGCCTGGAAAAGAGAGAGTCATTTTCCCCCAGCCGAAGATTTATTTCCCAACAAAGTTGTTTTTGAATCCTTGAATGTCACTTTCCGTGGTTTCCAATTCTCGTAACAAGAATCTGCCAATCACCCAGACATGTGAAGGACAGTGCTCGAGTGTGTAGTTATTTAATGGGAAGTGTTGCCATCAGAGCTGAGGAGACGGTCTGTCAAAATCTGAGAAGGTGGCAAGAAGGAACTGGGGAGGAGACAAAAGGGGAAAAAGGGGAGGAGGAGGAGAAAAATCACACAGACA
Source organism: Manis javanica (assembly GCF_040802235.1). Taxonomy (NCBI): domain Eukaryota; kingdom Metazoa; phylum Chordata; class Mammalia; order Pholidota; family Manidae; genus Manis; species Manis javanica. The sequence continues at coordinate 52,438,048 of NC_133164.1, read as the reverse complement.
CAATGAAATGGAAAATTTCACAAGTAATAAAACCTCACCAAATTATCCTAAATAATAAAAGAATTATTATTTTTCAAATGAGGCTAGTCTTTGTATTATCCTTGGAAAAGGATTTCCTCAGTGATGAAAACTGCAAACAATATTGCAAAGAAGCTAATTAACTTACATCTAAAAATTCTTTACATCTTTTAGCAGTGTTCATTTGCAAAAGCAGAGATTGTCTGCTCTCTTGTCCACCAAAGCAGCTTTAGCCAGGCTCACTTAACAATCTTTCATGAACCACTGATTTTTTTCATTGCTCTATATACCAGAATTGAGTTTTAAAATGTTGCATAATTCAGGCTTTTCACTACCAGACTGTTTTAAATTAGCTAAGTTATCTGTTAACTAGATTGGGGCTAATATGCTAATAATGACAACTTTGAGGTTCTATATTATTACTTTGCCCAGTATCTTGCTGATGAAGAGTAACAATATAGGCAGACAAGGGATTTCAGGATAGGGGTGGGCAGGGTTCTTTGTTTACAATGGATGCCGGGAGTTCAGTGTCAGTAGAAACATGGGCTCACTTAAGAGTCCATGAAACCAGCACTGTCACAGATATGGATGGGGACTGCTTTCTCCCTCTGGAAAATTTCCCTTCACTTCACTTCCAGTTTTACTGTCTTTGCATTTTCTTTCTTCCTGTCTGACCATGATTTCATAGTCTCTTTCACTGTTTTCTCTTTCTCTCTCTCACTCAGTCAGATTCCACATGGCTCTTTTCTCTACTCATCCTACATTTCCCCCCAAGGTGACGGCAACATTTCCCATGTTTCAGTGTGCTAATTTCTTTTTTTAATCTGCTGGTGACTCTCAAATTTATGCTTTCTGATTTAACCTGGTTTCTGAGCCTCAGATTATATTTTCAACCAGACACCTCTACCTGGATATGCTCCACATACACCTAAAACTTGAATATTTAAACTGAACATTAGCTCTTTCTGCTCCAAAATTTACTCCTCCTTTACTCCTTAACTTGAATGACACCATCAAATTTAGTGGCTTAACAAACATACTCCTCCCACTTTATACCAATTGATCACTATGCCAGGCCAATTTTATCTCCAAAATATCACCCAACTTCCTCTCTACTCATCACTTTTCCTACCATTATGATAATTTGGACTACAGACTCCTTCAATGCATTCAAACTCCCTACAAGCTCATGGCAACAAATCACTCCAGTTCCCCCGGCCCACCCATCACTACCGAACATCTCATCTTACAGGTCCTAGAGAACTCACCATTACTTAAATATACCATGTTCTTCCAAGAAGCTTTCTTTTTTTCCCCATGCTTTACCCTCTGTCTGGAATGCCCTTTTGACTTACCACTTGTGAAAATCATGTCAAGATTAGGACATGGTCGATGGAGTCAGAGCTGGGTTGATGCCACCATAGCATTGAATTCAGCATGTGACATTGCACACACAGATTTATTCTATGCTTCAGTTTCCTTACCTGTAAAATGGGAACAAACCTACATACTTTATAGAATTTGTTTTCTCACTTTTTAAAAAAATTAAGACTCTGTTTTAGTTTTACAACAAAATTGAGGAAAACATACAGATATTTTGCATATGCCCACAACCCCGCACATGCATAGCCTGCCCCATTATCTGTATTTCCCCACCAGAATGGTACATTTGTCATAACTAATGAACTTACATCGACACATCATAATTACCCAAAGTCCATAGTTGAGATTATGATGTTGTACATTCTGTGTGTTTGGAGAAATGTATAATGGCATGTATCCATCATTACAGTACCATATAGATTATTCTCTGCCCAATAAATCCTGTGTTTTACTTATTCATCTGGTTCCCCACCCTGATTCAACCCCTAGAAACCACTGATATTTTTACTGTTTCTATAAATTTGCTCTTTCCACAGTGTCATATGGTTGGAATCATACAATATGTATACTTTCTAGATTGACTTCTTTCACTTAGTAATATTCATTCACGGCTCCTCCAGGTCTTTTCTTGGCTTGATCATTTTTTTTTTTTTTTAGTGCTCAATACTATTCAGTTGCTTGGATGTGCCACAGTTTATTTATCCATTCATCTACTAAAGAACATCTTGGTTACTTCCAAGTTTTGGCAATTATGAATAAAGATGCTGCAAACATCCATATGCATTTTTGTGTGGAAATGAATTTTAAATCCCTGTAGATAAATGCCAAGGAGCATGATTGTTGGGTCATATGGTAAGAGTATGTTTAGTTCTGTAAGAGAGTAGCATTTTGTCCTCCATTTGCATTCCCACCAGCAATGAATTAGAGACCCTGTTACACTGAGTTCAACAAGGTCCTCACTGACGTTCTTCTTCCTTGATCTGCCCATTTCTGGTAAAGGGATTTTAAAGTTTATAACAGTAGGTTTATCTATTTCTCTTTGCAGTTTTATTAGTTTTTGCCTCACATCCTTTGACACTCTGCCGCTAGCTGTATACACATTAAGGATTGCTATATGTTCTTAAAGAATTGACCTCATTATCATTCTGTGTGATATGATATCATTTGTATCCTTGATAACTTCCCTTGATTTTCAGAAGTCTGTCTAAAATTAATGTAGTATATATGATAACAATTACATAATATATAAAAACTATAAATAGATAATGTATGAAAAATATAATATATAAGTACATAGATTATAAATATATATTACATATATTATATATATTATATGCTAATGTAATATATATATATTTCTTTTCCTTCTCCCTTCTTGCTCCACTTTCTCCTTCTCTTTCTTCTCCTAGATGTATAAATTATGTAATTTTCAAACAGTATTTTTGTCTTGGTGTAAACTAAAATGAAAAACTATTATCTATAAGAAACTTCACCCCTTAATCCTTTTGTGTCTGTGATCCAAATCTCTGAGGGAGTCAACAGCAGTAGTTCAACTTCACCCCTTATCCTTTATCTATAAGAAACTTCACCCCTTAATCCTTTTGTGTCTGTGATCCAAATCTCTGGGGAGTCAACAGCAGTAGTTCAACTTCAGAATTTACAACTATAACTGTTTTTGGGGATAAATATAAGCAAACCAATGGTTGTGTCAGCAGCAAACTGTTGTCCTTGTCCGCACCTCCACCTCAGGAGATCCCGGTTGTTGTCACTCTGTCACTTTAAACCACAAAGGGCAAGAAGGGTCAGGATGCTAATTCACTGGGAGCATTAAGATATCACTGAAAATGTAAAAAAATAGAAAGTTTTTGTATTTATAGAAACTATTTTCATGGAGAGTTACCGGTATGTGTTCAGACAGAGTGGTGGCTGCAGGAACAGAAGGAAAGGTAGGGGCTAAGGGGTGTGCCCCTAGGTTACACAGGCCTGAGTAACAAGATGATTGCAACACCAGCATCTGAGATTTGTAAGTAGGTAAATTATAAAATTTTGGTTTTTTGAATGAAGGATGTGAGTTTGTGACCAGAGCTGAGTCACTTCAGACTAGCTGTTCTCAAGCCTCGGCATGTATCAGAGTCTCTTGCAGACCTACTAAGACATTGTTCGACCTCCCAGAGTTTCTGGCTCAGCAGGTCTGGTGTGAGGTCTGAGAATCTGCCTTTGTAACAGTTTCTTAGGTGAAGCTGATGGGCTGGTCTGGGGACCACACTCTGAACACCATCGCCCTGAACCAGAGAGAAGATGCTAATGATAGTCACCAGCATCCTACTTTTCTACTCCTTCTCTCTCCTACAAATAAATATTGAAAAATAATTAAAGAAAATCAGTATGAAAGATGCCATGTTACTAGCATGTTTGGTATCCCTAATGGTTCATTTGCTCAGGCCCCTGTGCACCTTGATCCAGCCATGACCACAGCCAATGCAGAAACCACTGCTTCCCACTCCTCTCACTCTGTCCTGTATTTTCTTTGTGGTATTGGTCATAAAATGGCTACTTTCACATTAGTAAAGGAGAAAGGGATTTAGGCACAAACGAAAACATTTAACAAAAATATCAATATAGTAATCTATAAAAACATATCTGTTTCAAAGAATTGAATTCTATCAGTGTATAAAACCTGCTTTACCATTCTGGTTAGTGATGTCTATTGAAAATAAGATCCCCAAATGCCATGTCTGCTTGCAAAGTTCTAAGACTGAAGTCCAGAAATATTCCATTGTATTTTCCAATAAAAATTGTTCAGTGTGGAATGAAGTTGTAAGGGTGATTGATCAGTCTAACTCTTATTTATATTCCTTTCAAAGTCAATCACAAGCCATTTTCAACAATGATTTGATTCAAATATTTCATTTTCAATAAACACTGAACTGTTTGACAGCCACAACTGTATTTTACTTAAGTTTTAATCTGCAGATCCTAGCAAGTGTCTGGCATATAGTAGGTGTTTAATTCATTTTTGACAGATGAAGGAAATTTGCATAATACTCTTGCAGTTGAATTATAACTATCCTGTAGGAATTCTTCCCATGAGACCCACTGCTTTACAGCCAGCCATCAACTACTTAAACCTCAAATCTTCAATAAAATGCAAAATCTGAGACAGAGCCACCATCAAGGGCACATTAACAAAAGATTGGGTGGTATTATGATTCTCGTGAGGAGTTAGTTGGATATAGTTCTATTCTCACATAAGGAGCAGAGATTTCACAACTCTCACAATGTTTAATGCTTACATGCCCATTTGTCATGGACAGTCTCCTCAGAAAAGACCCAAACAACATACTTTCAGATTATCTTTTTCTTAAGATTTTGAAGTATATTTAAGAGCCAGTTGTAGTTTACACACTTGGCACATCTTCTACATTAAATGTTATTGAATTACTTATTTTGATGTTAAAAATGTGATTCCCATATCTGATAAAGGTCTTGTGTGATAAAGAACCCGACATTTCTGGTGTCTGAGTGCTCATAGCTTTCAAGCCACACTCCTCCTCTCGGCCTCCTCCTTGCTCTGTGTAAGCTGATAAGGAAACCCAGATGCTGCCTCCTCTGGCACTGGTGAAAGGTCAAACCACACAAGCCCGGGGCCGCGGGGGTGGGAACCCTCACCTCAGCCTGCTCTTTAACTCTGTAAACCCACAAGCCAGTCTCCATTCCATGCCCTCTTAAGCAATTTTTGGACCTGCTTGGAAGTCCGTCTTGCTGTCCATAGAAAGCCTCACTATGTGAGTGATAAACCTCCTACCCCACTGGCGCATATGTGGCATCATCAGTCTTGTCATCTTGAACCTGATTTGGGGTAGCAGGTCCATCTACCTCTGCAAATAAGTATCTGGAATATATAACTGGTATCTGGAATACATAAAGAACTCTCACCACTCAATAATAAGAAAACAAGCAACTCAATAAAAAACAGACAAAAGATTTAAACAATCACTTCATAAAATAAGATAGATTGCACATAATACATGAAAAGATGTTTGACATCATTAGTTAACAGGGAAATGCAAATAAAATCAAAATAATATATCACTACACATCTGTTCAGTGGCTACATAAATTTTTAAATGGCAATACTAAGTGCTAGTGAGGACACAGAGCAACTGGAACTCCTGTACATTGCCAATGGGAATGCAAAACGGTACAGCCACTTTGGAAAACAGTTTGGCAGTTTCTTATAAAGTTAAAGTTACTTGCCATACAATCCAGCAATCACCCTCCTGAATAAGAAAAATGAAAACATAAATATGCAGAAAAACCTGTACACATTTGATTATACTGACTTTATTCGTACATCAAAATACATACAACTGTACATACACAATAAAAACTTACACTTACTCTATGTGAATTATGCCTCATAAACCTGGCATTAAATAAATTGTGATTTTAATTAATTAGTTTCTTCAACACCGTTTGAGCCAACTTACATGAAACGCACTATTCTCAAATGTATTGGGATGTTTCTCTTCTCCAAAACTAAGACATGCAGGAATCAAATAAGAATCATAGGATTTTGTGTGGTGAAGACATTAAAAACCAAATATATATTTCTTTCCTTGTTCAACCTTTTTTCCCTTTGCTGTTTTAAGCTAGTCCTAGTGAAGATTAAATCCTATTTTTTTAGACTGCTCACTGGAGATTAAGTAAATTCAGGGGTTGGCATGAAAACATTCTAAATGGTTTGAGTTCATTTCAATCTTGCCTAATAGTATTTTTGCTCATATATCTCATCAATTAAGGGGTAATTTTAGATAAGTGAATATCATTAGAGGGAGAAGTATTAAGTGTAGATATTTAAGCACTTTCATATTGGCCAGAGCAAGAATTATTTGATTAAATAATTTGGACAGATTGCCTCTCAATATAATTCCATGAAGAGCCCAGGGGAAAAGCATCAGCTCCCCAGGAGATTGAATGGAACAGATAATCTGTGGTCAAACAAGCAAAAAGAAGCACTTTATGGGTCTTTCTGTCTGCATTAGAAAAATTGAAGATGCTCTAAAGAACTCCGTTAAGGATAATGGTATCTCTTAGAAGAACTGTGAGTTTCATGGCTTAGTTACTTGATTAAACAGCTATTTCACCTTTTGCTTATCTAATTGAACTTGTTTTGTCCTCCCTCACCCTGCCCTTGAGATACCCAGAAGTAAATGTCATGTTATCTCTAGCAACTTCTTTCCCCTTTTTCATCAAGGAAAGCTGAACTGTATCTACTCCTATCATATGTTCTCTGGCTACTTGAAGATGATGACCTTCATTTTGGGGATGACTCTATTTATTTTTGGAGGACAGCCTGAAGCATCCTTATGGATGGGAATCCCTTCTTAAAATGTAATTGCATATCATAGAGGAAATAAAGCATTCTTCTACAAAATTCACTTCCCTTCTTTTCAAACAAAAAGTCTTTTACTATACTGGGCAAAGGGTGACTCCACTTCCATGTCCCCTGCAGAGCCTGATAGGGAAACTTTGTCTTGAAAGGGGTGAGGGGTAAGCAAGAGCACACATGGCATTTGACTTGCAATTTGAAAGCGGTCTTTGAAATAAATCAGTCTCTTCTTCCTTTCATGAAAAATGTGATGTAGGAATGGTCTCAACCACTCTTTTGTTGCTACACATATGCTTGATACATTTATGTAAGTGACACAGCCATTCACTCATTCTGGACAAATCCATTCAGCACCTATTATGTTGTAGGCACTTTTTTACATATTAGTGATACAAGAATGAACAAACAGACAATTCCTCCCCTAAGGGAATTTACCTTGTGTAGATAGGAATAAAGAAGGTAGATAAGTACTATATATCTCTTAGATAATACCTAATATTAAGAGGAAAAATAAAGCAGGGAAGAATGATCGGAAGTGTCAGAGCAGATGTCATAAACTCGGAAAGTGGTTAAGATAGTCTCATTGACAAGGTTCCACTTCAGTTGAAGACCTGAAGGAAGCAAAGGGATATGACCTGGGGGTACCTCAGGAAGAACGTTTGAGTCAGAGTGAACAGAAAACCGCAAGGCTGCGGAGCATGGGGCATTTTCAAGGAGCAGCAAGGAACCTGTTGTGGCTGCAATGGACTGAATGAAGGGGGGAATAGTAGGGCAGGAAGTCAGGGAGATAACTGGAGACCAAACCATGCTTAGCGCATACAAGGCATATTGAAAAGTGTGGCTTTACTCTGAGAGAGTTGGAAATCCGTTGGAGGATTTTGAGCAAAGAAATAACAGGATCCGAAGGATTCTTTAACTGTACTCACTGCTGCATTGAGAATAGATTAAAGGGGTGCATGGAGAGAAGCCTGGAGCTGGGTCAGGGTGCTCTTCCAGGGCAGTGGCAATGGGGATGGTGAGAAGGGTTCAAATCCTGGATATCTCATTGTGCTGGACTAAATAGTGTCTCCTAAAAATTCCTGTCCATGTGAAGCCTCCGAATGAGAACATATTCAGCATTAGGGCCTTTGCAGGTGCAATTAGTTATGCTAAAATAAGGCCATATGGGATTAGGGTGGGTTCTAAAACCAATGACTGTTGCCTTTATAAGAAGGTCATGTGAAAACAGACACACAGGGAGAAGGCCATGTGAAGACAGAACCAGAGATTGGAGTGACTCTGCAAGCCAAGGAACACCAAGGATTGCTGGCCACCTGTTGGGTAAATGGCAGAATTTCCAGGATCTCCTGCGTGGCCTTAGTCCCTTTACATACTAATAGGTGTTTACCACTCACTGCAAAGCCTCCCACAGGCTCCCGGGTAAGGGGCGGAGAGAAAACGGCCATTCTCTCCTCCCCTCCATTCCTGGTGTGTAGTTGGTCTGGCATCTGCCAGTCACCAAAGACCTGCCCGTGGATTTCCTGCCGGTAGGGGCGGGCATGGGAAGCAGAGCCGGAGCCATGGCAGGAGGTAGTGGGTGGTGCCAAGCCTGGCTAGCGACTCTAAGGAATAACAGGCTTTCTCCCTACCCATCTTTTCCCTTGACTTATTTCGCTTTCACGGTTTCACGGGGGACTAGCCCCGGGCCAGGAACACCCTTCCCCCCGGAGCTAAACCACTCCCGGGAGGATTCTTCCCCAGAGCCTCAGAAGGAGCATGTCCCTGCCAACATCTTGGCTTCAGACTTCCAGCCTCCAGAATTCTGAGAGAATACATTTACGCTGTTTTATGCCGCCTATTGGTAATACTTTGTTAGGTCTACCCCAGGAACGAATATACTCATGAATATAAACTCAACTGAAATTGGTAATGGATCAATGAATATAGTCAGAGAAAGAGAAGTAAAGAATACAACAAAATTTTAAGTTGGGCAACTAAAAGAAGGGGGTTTAGGGATAATATTTGGAGTTCAGTTTTGGGCACATTTTATTAAAACATCCCTATATCTAATCTAGTCACACAACATTTAAACTATTTACTAAATCCTAAAGGAGAATAAGTAGGAGGTAAATTATATTGTTGCATGGGCCCCAGATAGAAATGAGAATTATATATTGAGCAAAAAGACTTCAGTAGATGATTTAAATAATTATCAAGAAATAACTTGAGTACAAAGTTATGCACCAAATCATTCTGCCTTTATTTAGTGTATGGAGTCCCTTTCTCCCACTCTGCTACCAACAGAAATCATGGAGATGACATGTGTGGTGCTGGGGATGAGTATTAAGTAAGCTACCCATAGTGCTGTGGCCTGAACAAGGAGAATTTTATTTATAAAGCAGCATCATTGATCATATTTAACACAACACTAGGATTTTCTTCCATTGAGACACCTCAGGGGATATATGCAATAAGACCACCACGAAATACAGGCTCTGGTTAAAAAATGATGGAGAATTTTTTACTCTCCCTTGCCTTGAAATCTGTCAAAAACAACAAAAAGAATGAACAAAAAAAATGGAGAATTTTTTACTCTCCCTTGCCTTGAAGTCTGTCAAAAACAAGAATGAACAAAAAATAGTCCAACTACCATTTTTTTGAAACAAAAAATTTTTCCAGCACCAAACCACAAACCATAATGAATATTTGCCAAATAAAAAGAAATTTGCACCAAAATTAGAATAATGCCAACAGTTGACACAAACTTTCTCAGAGGCCAGGCATGAAAGTGATTTTTCTCAAGTAAGTATAACATAATATCAAAATGGGAACATAGGTGACTCAGTTTTATCAGAGGCCTCAAACTGCCAAGTTCCCCAGTATTCTCAAAGTGAGGCAGTAAATGACTGACCCAGAATTTGCAAAGGATGTGGCTGAAAATTGAATGTGCCTCTATTCACCTCACACTGAGAAGTATATATGGGCCGAAATTAAAGTGAGGGGTTAAAGGCCACCAGTGAGTGGAATGGAAGACAGAGCCAGGCAGCCACGCTCAGGAGCTAATTGTTTGTCTAGGAGCCTGAGATGCATGTTAGCATTAACATCCAAGCTTAGTTAGCATCATTTTCAAAACACAACCTCTCTTATCTGTCAGATCTTTTTATTTGCCCAAGCACTTTGATGTAAGGATACCCTAGGCTACCTAACAATACACTCCATTTCTTCACATTTGATAACTGGAAACAAGTGTCAAACTGAGTCAAAATTTAACCTGATGTTTTATGAGGCTCAGCTGGATTCTAAACCAAATCCTCCAGATCTATAAACATACATATCACCTCGTAAAGAAAAACAAGTACCACAGAAATCTTCTGTCTTCAGTTTCTATGCTTCATTCAAAAAAGTTTAGAAATAATGAAAAGATTCTCCTTGCTAAAATTCCTATATAATAGGTATGTAAACATATTTGTCACACTTGGGTTTGGGTAAAATAGCTCCATTTTGAACAGCTTTTGGCTATGAAAGCAATGAAGCTGTGATAAGATCTCTTAAAGCCATAAAAGACAATTGGATTGCTAAAGTTCCATCAGCAGAAGCTCTACAAAACTCTGTGGAGGAAATTTCCAACTTAACTCGATTTTGGCCTATTAGTAAGTTGCAACAGAAGTCAGGCCATTTGACTGCTGACTGACATGAAAAACCTTTAAAACCACATGTCCCTTCGGTGGTTACCTTTCACCAAGAGAATTCTGCTATGGATGTCTGGTAAGATTATATTCAACAATGGGACCGCCTCCGTAAGGGATACAGGATTCAATGTGGCACCATAGCTCTCGTGCACCAAAGGGAAATGAAATAGAAAGAAGCCAATGGTTTTTTCCTCTGTTTGGTGTCCAAATTAAGAGGATTCCATCCTTAAAGTTTCGTAAGTACGATGAGCACTAAATTAGTACCAAGAGGGTCTGTGTTTTTGAGCTTGTACCCAAGCCAGTAGATCTATTCCTCAGACCAGAAAACATGATGATTTCTATGATGTTGGAGGCTCTGGGAGCACATGTCTGGGGGGTTGGACTTTTACTCAGCCATGCCAGTAGACCATGCATTGAGTTCAACTCTTCTCATATTTTTAGAACCCTAGTTGGGACCAACTCAGGCCACGACACCAAAAATCTACACATCCACATGCATACACATACACTGGCATACACTTATACACACACATAGCATTTTCCTTTTTAAGCAAACCAAATTCATGTTTCCTACAAATATGATGTCACATCCACACTTCTTTCAGTCTGCAGAGTAATTATCTAGATGCCAGTAACATGAGAGCTCTCTCTGATTTTTATTTAGCTACTTGAAGAATTAGTCTCCTCTTCTGTAAAATTAGATTCTTGTCTCTGAATACATTTCAGGGATGTTGTGATGTTTATGAGTCTTTATCAGAATGCTTTTTGCCTTAAAACCTGACACCAGCCTTTCCAATAAGTCCCATAAGAGATAAATCCCCAAAGAGGTTAATAGATATTTAGCAAAAAAAAATAATAAATCAATCAAAATGGAAGCTCAGATCAAGTTGGGAAAATTTTAGGATAAGCCAACTGTCTTTACTGCAGGATTTTCCAGAGCCTGTAAATCCCTAATGTGCAGTAAGAATTTCCAAGAGAGAGATACACTATGCAGTGCTGCCCAACCTACCTCACCTGGGAATTACTTTTCAATAATCATCTCACGGGATATTTTCCAGGACACACTACACCTTAAAATATGAATCGTGTTACTGTGGATGTAAATGAGCTGAGCAGCCTAGGTGAACCTTTAATAGAATTAACTGCAAGGCATAATGACATTCATGTTTCTGCTCAAAGGGGAATCTATTTTCAATTTGGAAACTGAATCATAGAAATATTTTTCATGTTAGAAAGGAGGTAAGAGCCCTCATCACTGCATCACAGCTCAGACAGGTCAGAAAAGGGGCAGAACACTGATCCCACAGAGCTACTCAGAATGGACAATGAGGCTGCAACACTTCTGGGCTGATTGATAAGTGACTAAGTGAGGGCCATTTGTATAACACATTGGAAAATGTCCTATTATTTCAAGTTTTATTGAGAAATAATTGGCATACATCACTGGAAGAGTTTATACAGCATGAGGATCTGATTTTCCTTTACTATGAAATGATTACCACAGTAGGTTCAGCTGACATCCATCTTCTCATACAGATACAATAAAAAGGAAAAAAGAAGAAAGGAAAAAAAAGTTCGCTCCTTATGATGAAAACTCATAGGATTTACTCTCAGCAACTTTCCTATGTATCATATAGCAGTGTTAGCTATAGTCATGTTGTGCATTACATATAATATTTATTTATCTTGTAACTGGAAGTTTATACCATTTGACCACCTTCCTCTAATTCTCCCCACCCCCGCTACTTCTGGTAACTACAAATCTGATCTCTTTTTTGAGTTTTTGTTTTCTGTTTAGATTCCACATACAAGTAAGATCATATCACATTTGTGTTTCTCTGTCTGACTTATTTCAATTATCATAATGCCTTTCACATCCATCCATGTTATTGCAAATGATAGGATTTCCTCATTTTTTATGGCTGAATAATATTCCCTTCATTATATCTTTATCCATTCATCCACTGATGGACACTTAGGTTGTTTCCATGTCTTGGCTGTTGTAAATAATGGTGCTATGAACATGGGGGTGCAGATATCTTTTTGAATTAGTGTTTTCACTACCTTTGGATCTATTCCCAGAAGTGGGATTGCTGGGTCATATGGAAGTTCTATTTTTAACTTTTTGAGGAACCTCCATACTGTTTTCCATAGTGACTTGACCAATTTACAATCTCATCAACAGTGAACAAGGGTTCCCTTTTCTCTACATTTTCACTAGCACTGTTATCTCTTGTCTTTTAGATGATGGCCATTCTAACAGGCATGAGGTGATATCTCACTGTGGTTTCAATTTGCATTTCCTAATAACTAGTGATGTTGAACATCTTTTCATGTAGTTGTTGGCCTTTTGCATATCTTCTTTGGAGAAATGTCTACTAAGGGCTTTTGCCCATTATTTAAAAATTGGACTTTTTTTATATTTTTTGTATTTTTTGCTATTGAGTTTGTATGAGTTCTTTGTATATTTTGGATATTAACCCTTTATTAGATATATGGTTTGCAAATATTTTTCCTGTTCTGCAGGTTATCTTTTTTAATTTGTTGATGGTTTCTTTTAGTTTGATGTAGTCCCACTTGTTTATTTTTTATTTTGTTGCTTATATTTTAGGTGTCATATCCAAAAAAATCATTACTAGGACTCGTGTCAAGGAGTTTTATTCCTGTATTTTCTTCTAGGAGATTCATTGTTTCAGGTCTTACACTTAAGTCTTTAATCCATTTTGAGTTAGGTTTGTGAGTTGTTTAATACAGAGGCCCAGTTTCATTCTTTTACTCATGAATATGCAATTATCCCAGCACCATTTATCGAAGACTGTCTTTTCTCCATTGCGTAATCTTGGTTCTCTTGTCAAAAATTAATTGACTCTATATGCTTGGGTTTATTTCTAGGATCTCAATTCTATTACATTGGTTGATTTGTCTGTTTTTATGCTGTTTTAATAACTATAGCTTTACAGTATAGTGCAAAATCAGGATGTGTGATACCTCCTACTTTGTTCTTTCTCAGTGTTTCCTCAGTTATTTGGAATCTTTATAGTGGTTCTATACACATTTTAGGATTGCTTTTTCTACTTTTGTAAAAAATGTCATTGGAATCTTGATTGGAATTGCTTTGAATTTATAGATACCCTTTGACATTTTAACAATATTAATTCTTCCCATTCATAAGCCTGAGATACCTTTCCATTTTTGTGTTGTCTTCAATTTCTTTCACCAATGACCTGTGGTTTTGAGAGTAGAGATCTTTCACCTTAGTGAAATTTATTCCTAAGTATTTAATTGTTTTTGACACTACTGTAAATTGGATCAATTTATATCTTTTTCAGGAAATTTGTTGGTAGTATATAGAAATGCTACTGATTTTTGTATGCCAATGTTGTATTCTGTAACTTAACTGAAATCTTTGATTAGCTCTAATAATTTTTTGGTTGAGTATTTAGGATTTTCTATAGATGAGATCATATCATCTACAAATAAAAACAATCTTACTTCTTATTTTCCAAATCTGATACTTTTATTTCTTTTTCTTCCCTGGTTACTCTAACTAGGACTTCTAGTACTGTGTTGATTAAGAGTGGTGAGAGTGAGCACCCTTGTCTTCTTCCTGATCTTAGAGGAAAAGCTTTCAATAATTCACCACTGAGTACAATGTTAGCTCAGGCCTTATTATATATGGCCTTTATTATGTTGAGATATGTTCCTTCTATACCTATGTAGTTAAGAGTTTTTATCATAAATGGATGTTGAATTTTGTTGAATGCTTTTTCTGCATCTATTAAGACGATTATATGATTCTTTTCTTTCATTCTACTAATATGATATATCACATTGACTAATCTGAGTATGTTGAACCATTCTGGCACCCCAGGGATAATCCCACTTGATCATGTTGTATGACTTTTTTAATGTGCTGCTGAATTTGAGAATTTTTGAATCTCTATATTCACCAGGAATATAACCTGTAGTTTTCTTAACTACTAGTGTCCTTCTCTAGTGATGTCAAGATAATGCTGGCCTCATAAAATGAGTTTGAGAGAGTTCTCTTCTCTTTCAGTTTTTGGAAAAGTTTGAGAAGTCAAATAGCATTACTTATGTCTTATTGGTTTATTGGTCAGGACAGTCATAAGGCTCTGACCAAATGCAAGGAAAGGAGACCCAAATGCAAATGCAAAAATTGCATATATGTGTGCATGTGTGTGTGTGTGTGTATATATATATATACATATATATATACAACTATCTTTGGAAAATACTACCTGCTACAGCTTTACTAGAAGCAGAATCTGTTCTTAAGATTTCTTATGTATCTATCTAGAGAGCTATAACTAAATGCAATGATAAATAACAAAAGAGCTAAAATGCATTTTTTGATAAGGCACAAGACTGGCTATTGAGATGATCTTATTTCAAATATCCAGTTATTTAGAGATAGATAAGTAACTTAATAGTTAAAAATTCTAATTTAAGATAGTATTAAAAGTCAGTTGTTTTAAGTCAGTAAAAGCATAATTTTTTGAAACTCTAATTAGCTTATGAGCATCAGTCAATAAATCAAATTAGTATAACCTTCCTAAATCTTGGTACTTAACACTTCATAAGTTTTCAGTGCAAGGCCAACATCTATTCTTGTTAACAAGGAAAAATGAAAGTAAGTTATTCTATGCTTAAAATACAAGATAAAATTGAGAGAATTTTCTAATATCAAAATTAGACTATCCAAACATTTCCAAAGAGGTGAAGTAGAATGAAAATATTATTAATGATTAATGTAGTTGAATGGGAAATGATTTAGAATGGAACAAGAAAACATAATAGAGAAACTGTAGTCCTCCAGCAAATTCTTCTCTTCTGAATTCATATCAGTGTGCTACTTTTGCAAGTTATTACTTCAAGCCATTCTACATATACATATATAGATACAGAAATGTAATTTGCATTTTTCATCTTGCTTTCAAACCAGATGTGTATTCCCTTCTGCCTCCCAACATTCTGAATGCTATAGATATTTGATTGATGCATGCTGTAAAAATTTAATGAAAATAAAGTGAGGTGATTATTTTGTATGTTGTTTGCTTTATGGAATATGGGAATTGAGAAACTTGAATAGCTGGTTGGTTTGAAGGACTCTTTTTTTGGACAGAGCAAAGGGGTTCCATTATGGGGATTTTGTTCTCTTGCAACTGCAAGAAAGTGTATTAGGTAGGTGATGCCAAGGAAGGGAAGTGTACTCGCTTCATTTTATTGCTTACAGATTACTTCAAATTATTCTCACAGGCATCTGCCTCAATTACCATCCAGTCTATTACTTGTCTACTTTTGTTCCCAAGGATGAACATCTTTATACCATGATTGGGTTTTTTTCTCCCATAAACAAAGCATCTTGCTAAATTACCTTTTACAAAAGCCACTTTGAGGTAGATATTATGTTTTAAGATAAAAGCCTGAAAGACATGATGCTGAGTCTTTTTAGAAGAGAAAAGGTGTCTAGTACCCTGAATATTTCAACAGAGTACACAAGAGTTAATGGAAGGAACTCAAGCAGTCAACCCATGCGAACTGGTTTTAAACAAAACTCATGATCTGCGCAATATTAGTAAGCCACTTTATGTCTCTGGAACTCATTGTGCTTACATAAAAAATGGGAATAATACTCCTTGTCTTGCAGGACTGTCACAGGGATTAAGTTGGAATGACATGCAATGTGTCTGGTAACAAGGAAACAACCAGTAAATCCTATTTTACCATCTCTCCCTAACTCAGTTGTTATATTTTTCTGTTTTAATCTTTTAACCATATCTGTTTTGTTTTTAATGTGATAGGTGAAGATTTTGAAATTACAAGCATGCACATACATGCATGCACTTTATCTTTTTAAAGAGAACTTTCCTCTTCCTTGCCCCCTCCCTCCTTTCCTTGCTTCTCTTTTCCCAGACATCTCAGCATCTGCCATGTGCCAGACACCTGTAGGAAGCACCAGTTATCCAGAACAGGGCCGCCTTGATACTGCCTTGATGAGCCTATGCCATGGGTTATCAGAAAAGGGTATTTGAACAAATAAATAATTAGGTACAGCTATAGTTACAGATGGGAAAGAAAAGAGTTAAAAGTACTAGAAGGGACCTACTCAAGAGCATAGACAGGAAGCTCAAGGAAGGCTTGTATGAGGAAGTGATCATTAAACAGAGAACTAAAGAACAATGTACTGATTAATTCCATTTCCCCACCCCTCCTCCACCCACTCTCAACCATTCTCTGCTTTTTTTAACCTTTCTTATACCCGGGGAGGCTGATTCCTGAGAATCTCATAACGTGAGCTCCCCTGCCCTCAGACTTCCTGTTGAGTTCTGCCCAAGTGAGACACTGGCTAGACTGACGGCAGAAGGATAGAGATGTCAAGGTGTCCCCTGGCCTTCCCTCCATGCTCTGACATCACACCTATGGTGACAGTTTTGTCTTTCACAATTACAACTCCTCCTGGAAGAGTCCTTACCCGTGTGTCTAGTTGACACCAGGCTCAGGTAATACCACTTCCTCCTCTTGCCCCTTGAGCCCGAGGTATGACAATGGCTTCCCTGTGTTGTAGTCTCTGGGGCAGCACCCTCAGGGATGTCCCTAGCCCAGCCCTTACCCCTCAAGTCTCTTTGTGTGGACCATCTGGTGTGAACTGTTTCTAGCCCAGAACCTGACTGTTACAAAAAGGAGTTGGCCACATGAAAAGCTGGTAAGGAGCAGTGCAGGGAGAGGAAACGGCTTGTGGGAAGTTTCTAATGTGGACAAGATAAGATCTTGGTGTGAGTGAGGAATTAGGAGGAGGGCTGCTGTGCGGCTCAGGTCCCCTGAGTGAGGTAGCATTGGAGAGGTGACAGGGACCCCATGGTAAGGTCCTTGAGGCTGCGTCAGACATTTGGGGTTTATGTTATGCGTAAACTTATCAGTTTTCAAACTTGCAATACAAATAAGACAAGTTTTTGCTAATTCAAAGTGTTTTCTCTTTAACCAGCAGGACAGAAGGCCAAGAATGGGTTAGGAAATTTTATGTCTCTTAAGAGAGGGATTAGCTTTGTTTTTACATTCTTTTTAATGTTGTTTTGTTATCATTATTATTATTATTTTCATGAAAGTCTTAGTTCAGAATGCATGTCTAGAATCAAATGTAGTTTGGACCATAAAAATATACCTCCATGTCTTGAAATCTTCAGTTTTATTTCTACCATATTGTACTTTACAAAGTACTTTGTAAGGTAAGGGATTATTACTGTCTCTGCTCTGCTAAGGTCAAAGCATATATTTTTTATCAGTGGATTAGCTATATTTATTTATTTATTGCTAATATAGCCCATTTATTTCAAGCTTACTCTAGTCTAAAACAGATAATCTGTGTATCCTTCTGTTCCTCTGCTTGCCATTGAAACATTACCTAAACTAAAGCAGCAGGAAGCCAAAGAGAGGAGGGAAGCCCTACAGTGGTATGTGTCATTTTTCACTCACTTGCAGGAGATCTTCACATCACTGATTAAAGCAAGTGTGAACCAGAGATCTCCGGACCCTCTCGAATACTGCAGCAAGGCTTTTCATTAACTCAAAGCTAATTTTAATTCCAAGCAGAATGCAGCCTTGGAAAGCCATCTTTCTCCTTCCTCACCATGCTTTTCTTGACTTTACTTCTTGCCTTTTCCTTTGCTGCACTCAGTTTGAGCCATTCCTGGATAATATCCATGGAGTCTACTTGGGACCCCTTCTTATATCAGAGCCCCATCTGACCTACCATCAGCTTCTTAGTATGTTCTCAGATTAATCTGTCTACTACACCCCTCTCCTCACTTCATAATTCCCAAGGCTCATGATTCACAAACCAACAATGGCTTTCATTGTTTACATCATAAGATAAAAACTTTCCTGCCTGGCTTCTAAGACTTACTATCTGCTTTCTTGTTTCCTTTGCCAACAACCTTGGAGTCATTCTCTACTTTCCTTTTCCTCTCACATCCCACATCCAATCCATCAAGAAAATCCCATAGACTCTGCTTTCAAAATATACACAGAACCACCTCTCATCACTTCCACAACGACTACCTGGTCCCAGCCACGGCTATCACCTCTTTGCTGGTCTACAGCTTATAACTGCTCTGCTTGCTTTTATCCTGGATGTCCATTCTCCACTCTGTTAAAACCCAAGTCAAACAAATGTGATTATTTTGTCAAACCCCTGCAAGTTCTCCATATTTCACTCCTGTTAAAGACCAATGTCTTTAGAATGACCTGCAGGGCACTACATGACCTACAACTCCCTCCTCATCCTTAAACTCATCTCCCACTATGTTTTCCTCACCCTACTGCACACACAAATCTTCTTGAACACATTAGGCACACTCCTGACCTGGGGCCTTTGCACTGGTTGTTCTCTCTGCCTTGAATATTTTTCTTCTGGACATCACACAGGTAACACTTCAAGTCCATGCCCGATGGTCACCTTTGCAATCCAGTCTACTAGGCAACTTGCATGGGTCAGCATAGGCTACATTATACTGTGATAATAAACAACCCTCAAAGCTCAGTGCCTTAACACACCAAAAATTTACTTCTAGCTTATGCTGTGTATCTACACAGGCCAACAGGGTAGTTCCTGTTTGTTGTAGTTACTCAAGGACCTGGACTGACGGCAATTCCATTTTAACATATACTTGTGCCATCACCACTCAAAGGAAAGATGAACTCCCTCATCTTAAATAACTGAATGCCTTCACCAAGAAGAGATGCATATCACTTCTACTTATATTTCACTTAAGTCACATGGCCATGCCTAACTTCAACAGATCAAGGGAAAACAATCCTACCATGTGCCCAAAAGGAAGGGCATCAGGATGTATGGGAGCATTAGCCTATATTAGTTATCTATTGCCACAGTAATGCTGCATAACAACCGAGATGCCCAGAAGCATGGTATTAGTGTTCATTGATCATGCTCCCGGGATAATTGGTTAGGTGGTTCCGCTCTCCTTGGCTTGCATGCTCACCTGTTTGGGGGTGCAGCTGTGCTGGCTCATCTAGTCTGGACTCAGACAGTATCACTATTCCATGTGTCTCTAATCCTCCAGTAGGCCAGCCCAGGCATGTTCTTATGGTGATGGCAGAGGCATGAGGGACAGCAAGCAGAAACACACAAGGCCTCTCGAGGCCAGGCTTCAAAACTGGCTGAAAATAATACATTAAAGCTTCTACTTCTTGATCCACCAACTCTGGAAAAACACTGACAAGTTTTATAATAGTTACATTGTGTTTTATAACTATTAAGTATTCCATGCTCTTTCTATATGCAGATTCTAAATATTGAAAGGAACAAGCAGCATTTACAATATTATTATAATATCAATGTTTCCCTTAGATTACCTTTGGCTGCAGGTAACAGAATATCTAGCTAAAAGTCAGTCTCTTTAGAGAAATAATAAATAAGAGAAACAAATTAATAAAGAGAATAACTGTTCCACATTTTACATGCTATGTAGTCAAAACAAAATTCAATTTATGCAGGAAAACCATGCTAATCTCTTGCTTAACCTTTGATCATGCACCTTGGATGTATGTATACCATGAATCATACCTGTCTCTTAGGACAGGGATTGGAATAACTCATGCTCTAAGCATTGGGTAGGCTGATCTTCAACCCCACTGTCTTCTTCTCCTAAGTAAGTTTTGTCACTTCTTTGGTCTGAACATTTGAAAAAGTATCTCGTCAGCAAATCTGGGAACTAGTTATCTTGGTGAATAATGAGAACATCTTGTCTAGTAGAGAAGATTAATGCTACCTCTGTGGAAGGGACTGTGATATCTGGAGGAGATTTAATGCCAGAGGCCAAAGTTGCAGTTTCAGTAATGTAGCTGAATGTGTGTATTGCTCAAATATGTGATATTAGATAGAAAAAAATCATCCTTTATCACAGCATAGAAAAAGATCTCACTCTCAATTATATTAAAATTTACTATTTTTTCTAAAAGTGAAACAAATTACATTTATGTGGTTTAATGTGTCTAGCAAGCTTGAGGATAATGTAGAAATATTAGAAAACATTTAAAAGAAGATTATTGAGAAATGAACAATAAACATATACCCTCAGGAGCAGCTGAAGGGTAAAATTCTTAAATTCCTAGGTAAACATGGGATTTAAGATTATTTATCACCCTACCATTAAAGAGAATGACAGGCCCCTTTTTAGGGCAGTTTTTTTAATTGAGTATTTTGAAAGCAAGTATACTATTATATGACTTCTCAAAGTCCATTAAAACCCAAGAGTTAATTTGTAAGTTCAGGACTGAAGGGCCCCCACCAGTAAGATGGCAAACTTTCGGCTTCTCTTCGGGGTCCTCAGTTCCCGCCGGCACCACCTGAAGCCCAATCACCTCTCGCCCCCTCCCAATCCCAGCACCTAGCCAAAAGCCACCAGTCTCGTAGAAGTAACACCACAATCACCCCATGCCCCTTCCTATATAACCCAGCACCTTTCCCTAATAAAGAGGAATTCTCCGGTAAATTGCTGCTGTGTGTCGCTCCTTTCCTTTCATTGGTGCCGAAACCCGGGAGACGGGACACCCCAACTGGGCCCCGTCTTCCCCCCCACCGACACCAGCAGCAGCTTGCCCTCGTCCTCTTTTTCCGGTGCTGGCTCATCACACTTACCACTCCTCTCTGGCCTTTGGGTAAGTTTTCCCCTGGAGTGGGACACTCTTCCCCAAGCTATCGCAGTGCCATTGACCGTGATCGTCCAGCAAGGCCCTGACGCTTGGGGACGAGGAGGGAACACTCCCCGCCTCAGGCCTTCACGGCTGCTGCAGACCCTCCGGCCTCCCCTCCAACAGCCATAAACCCCACCTCAGGCCTTCACAGCTGCAACAGGCCCTCAGGCCCCTCCTCCAACAGCCATAAATGAGGTGACTCCTTTGTGGATGAGAACGCTCCCTTTTCCCCCTTCGTCCTTCCGTTCTGTCTGCCGAAATCCGTTCCGTCCGCCGAAAATTCCTAGCGCTAGGTACCTCATGACTCTGGCACTTTTGCCTTCTTAGGGAAATCTGGGTGACGACCCACACTTCCTAAGAAATTCCGACTCATATACGAGTTTCCACAGACCACCAAGGATCATCGGGGACGCCCTTTGTCTCCTTGCCGTCTGCCTCCAGTCCGAGGATCTCCGTTCATCTTCCCCTGTTTGTCTCCTTCTCTGTCCTTTAACCATGGGAGCCTCCTCATCCCTCCCTGAAAGTTCGCCTCTTGAATGCCTGCTTAAGCATCTGGCTACCCTATCCCTGACACCTGATATAAAACCAAAACTTCTCTGTAAATACTGCTCCCAAGATTGGCCGACATACCCCTGAGACAATAACAACCAATGGCCCACAGGGGGAACTCTTGATCCTAACAGCACTCGTGATCTCTTTAACTACTGCCAGCGCCTGAAAAAATGGAAGGAGATTCCCTATATCGAAGCTTTCCACCTCCTCCTCCCCGCGTCCCCCCCAAGTTTTCCTAGCCTGCAAGCCGCCACCCCCGCAGAAGCCTCCCGTTCACTCCCTTCCCCTTCTTCTCCTACAACAGCCTTTCTCCTTCCTCCCGCACCATCTCCTCCCCCATCTCACCTCCTCCGCCTTCGTCCCCTGCAGATTAAACCTGAGCCTTTCAGCCCCCCTTTAACTAAGTCCCGGGGGGGCCTCCTCCGTCTTTGCGCTCATCACCTGTTTCTCCCCTGTTAGAGACCACCTTTGTCTTCTCACATATTTGTAAGCAGAATAAGAAAGCACCTTCCCCGAACACAGCATGAGAAAGCACAAGCTTGAGAACAACCGGTGCAGTCCTTGGAAGTTATCTGTCCACCAAAACATATCTTGTCCTCGAAGACAAGCCAAGACTCCTCACTCTGAAAATAGGGAGACCTTGAAGATGTGTAGAAACACCGCCCCTGCTTCTAGCTATGCCCTTCCCCTACTCGCCGATGTAGCAAGAATGGAAAACAAAGAACATTCTGTTTATGCATTCCATAAGTAACTAATAGGAGCCCTGCTGTAGCTCAGTTGGCAGAGCATGGGACTCTTAACCTCAGAGTTGTGAGTTTAAGCCCAACTGGAGTGACAGAGGTAAGCAGCTGGGCTGCTGGCTGGTGACGCGTGGGAGCGTCAGCCCTCCCAGTTCTTTCTTTCTTTCTTTATTTTCTTCGCCCCCCTTCCGCACTTCAGGACCTGCTCAACTAGGTGCGGCTGGACCGCATCACTCCCTTCAGTCCCCCTCAGACTCGGTCCCGAAGGCCTCCCAAAATTATCGCCCCCCCCCCCCCTCTGGGATGTAGCTTAGACAGACTCACTCAAGCCCTATTACAGTATACCAGCCTAGACCCAGAAATGCCTGACAGAAGACATGTCCTTATGACATACTTCCTAGCTCAAAGCTACCCCGACATTAAAGCTAAACTCAAAAAGTTAGAACAGGGCCCTGCTACCCCACAGACTAAGATCCTAACAGTGGCCTCTAAAGTCTTCCATAACTGAGAGGAGGAGAGAGAATGCCGTAAACAAAAGGCTGATCAGGCCAATTTCCAAATGTTAGCCCAGCTGATAAAACCACAACCTGGGTGCCCTTCTACAAGCAAGCGCCCCCCAGGAGCTTGTTTCAAGTGCAGACAAGAACAACATTCATCAAGAGTGTGCCCCTCCCCCAGATCTCCTACCACCTCATGCCCCAGATGCCACAAAAAGGGCCACTGGGGGTCTGATTGCCCAGCCACCCGAAGGGGAAGCTGGATGAACAACCCCCATCCTAAGCCCGCCATAGTGGGGCTGGCAGAAGAAGACTGACAGGGCCCAGGGGCTTCTCGCCCGACCATTTCCATCACCAAACAGGAGTCCAGGGTTACTTTAATAGTAGACGGTTGCCCCATCTCCTTCCTCCTAGATACAAGAGCCACCCTCTCAGTCTTGCGAGAATACCAGGGCCCTACCACGCCTGCCATTACTCCTGTAGTCGGGGTAGGAAGTAAACAGATTTTCCCATTAAACCCCCACCTTTTATGCACAATCCAAGACAATCCCATACCCTTCTCCCACTCCTTCCTGGTTATGCCCCAGTGTCCCATCCCTTTACTAGGACAGGACATCCTTTCTCTCCTCCACGTTTCCATAACTATATCCGATCCCACAGCCCCCAGTACTCCCTTTCTGATGGCCCTCATAGCCAACGACCCCCCCCCCACCACCGCTACCCAATGAAAGCTCCGGTTCCGCCCTCATACACCCTGTAAATCCCAAAGTTTGGGACATTACAAGCCCCTCCGTAGATCTATGTCCTCCTGCCTCTATCAAATTACATGACCCCTCTCAGTATATCTGTCAGGCCCAATACCCCCTAACCACTTCAGCCCTCATAAGCCTCCAACCCATCATTCAAGATCTCTTAAACAAAAATTACCTCAGACCCACTCACTCCCCATTTAATACCCCCATAATAGCTGTTAAAAAAACCAATGGATCTTTCCGCCTCGTCCAAGACCTTTGCTTCATCAACATGGCCGTTGTCCCTATCCATCCCTTAGTTCCAAATCCATACACCCTTTTATCGCAGATCCCTGCCTTGGCATCACACTTCTCAGTCCTAAATCTCAAGGACACATTTTTCTATCCCTCTAGACCCCTGCTCCCAAGATTTTTTCATCTTCACCTGGATGGACCCATACACAAAACATTCTGAACAACTCACTTGGACAGTTTTGCCACAAGGCTTCCTTGATAGTCACCATATTTTTAGACAGGTCCTAGCTCAGGACCTCAAACAGTTTAATCATGATCATTCCGAGTCCACCTTATTACAATACATGGACGATCTTCTACTCTGCAGTCCCTCTTGAGAACAGTCTCATCTTGACACTGCCTCTCTACTTAACCTTTTAGCTTCCAGAGGTTACCAAGTATTCCCCATCAATGCTCAAATCTCTTCCCCTTCTGTCACTTACCTCAGATTCCTCCTATCTCAACGAGGAAAGTCCATTACCTTAGACTGAAAATGGCTCCGCTCTGACCTGCCTGTTCCCAAAACCAGACAGAAATCCTTTCCTTTCTAACCCTGGCTGAGTATTTTAGAGCGTGGATCCCTAACCTCTCGCTGTTAGCAAGACCCCTATACGACCTCAGCAAGGGCCCCCCTGAAGAACCATTATCCTCCTCACCCCAACACTCCTTCATTAAGCTCCGTTGAGCCCTTGTGGAAGCCCCAGCTCTCCATCTCCCTGATTTGTTGAAACCCTTCTCATTATACATTCATGAGAGGTCCAGTCAAGCTCTAGGAGTCCTAGGCCAATATTATGGCCCATCCTTTGCCCCAGTAGCTTATCTCTCCAAGCAATTAGACCCCACAGTTCAGGGATGGGCCCCCTGCCTACGGGCATTAGCCGCTAGACAGCTCTTGCAGAAAGAAGCTTATAAACTGACATTCAGGGCCCCCCTTACCATTCTGTCCCCACATCACCTAAAAGATCTCTTAACCTACAAAAGTTTGCAGACTCTCCCTCCCTCCAGACTCCTGACCTTACTGTCCTCTTTCCTCCAAAATCCTGTTCACCCCCTTTGCCATCCATACCTGAATCATGACTTTTTCCTCCTTTACTGCTCTCTCGCTTTTTTTCCTCATTCCTATCGTCTTCCCCGCCACCCCAGCCTCCTTTGTATGGCGATTCAAAGTCAGACAGACTTACACACAGCATCAAACAAAAGTTACTGCCCTCATTGCCACACCAGACTGCCCTCTGAAAAGCTGCTCTGAGCCTTTATACCTCCACTTTCCTCCCTCCACCGAAGTGTTCACTAGCAGCTACCCTTATTCTCCCTACCTCTGCTTCTTCTATGACCAAAAACAAGCCTATTGCAGGCAATGGCCAGACACCTACGGGGGATGTCCCTACTGGTCTTGCGCCATTCACTACATGAGTAACTTCCAGTACCCACAGTATTACTCCTCCAACCGTTTCATGAAATATCCCAACAGCTCATTCTCCTTATCAATCCCAGACCCCTGGGACTCTTGATGAGCTGCCAGAGTCACAGCCTCAGTTTACTATGGGGGGGGGTCCTCAACCCCCCACAGTACCCTTCATATCTCTCAAAAGTATGTTCCCTCTCATTTCCAGATCTCTCAAGTTGCATCAGATATCAGACATTCTGAAAAAGTCATTATCCAAACTCTTGATGGCACCTCTTCATCTTCTTATTCCTCCTACTCTTGGTTACAGCTCATTCAAGACACCACCATCTTTCTCAACCACACCCTTAACACCGCCAATTGTTTCTTGTGTGCATCACTACAGCGCCCACTGCTGGCCGCCGTGCCCCTTATTATTTCCAACTACTCCTTCCATGCAGAAGGACAACCCCTCTGCCCCCTGGCAGACATACCCCTATGAGAACCAGAATATGCAGATAATCCCACCATCCACCACTGTGTAAGCCCAACTCCACCCCCCCTCCAGTGCACTTCACTGCCTCTCTATCTACACCCCTACCTCTGGCTCTAAGACTTTTACGCAACCGGGACACTTCTTTTGTTGTAATGGCAGTCTTTTCAACTCACTGCCTCCCAACTCCAATACACCCTGCATTCTCATCACCGTAATCCCACAGCTTACACTTTACAGCATGGCAGAATTCCTTGAGCTCCAACCTCCCTTGCCCTCATGCACAAAAAGGGCTGCTTTCCTTCCCATCATGGTCGGTATCTCTTTGACCACCTCAGCCATTGGGGCAGGGTTTTCGGGAGGAGCCCTGAGTCACTCTCTATGGGCAATTAAAGATCTCAACGCCAAACTTGAGGGAGCCCTGACATCCACTGCCGATTCCCTAGCCTCTCTCCAAAGACAGGTCACTTTGCTAGCTAAAGTCACCCTTCAAAACCGGCGGGCCTTGGATCTGCTTACAGCCGAGAAGGGCGGCACCTGCATCTTCCTTCAAGAGGAGTGCTGCTATTACATCAACGAATCCGGCATTGTGGAAACTGACATTACCAAACTCACCAACCTTGCCTCCAACCTTCACTCTGCTTCCAATTCCAACCCATTCTCTTCAATACTAACAAACCCCCTCCTTACCTAGCTCTGGCCCATTGCAGGCCCCATAATAATCATTCTTCTCGCCTGTCTCTTCTTACCCTGTATAATAAAGTTCATCAAATCCCAAGTCGGAAAAATCTCTAATCAAGCTTTCAACCAGCTTTTACTCAGGAACTACCAGCTTCTGGCCACAGAAGATCCCTCACCCTCACGTAACCTCCTCACCACAAGCTGAGATGGACCCCTCTCTCTGCTAGAAACTGTTCCTGGAAACAACGGCCGCAGACGCCTGGCTCCTGACACCCATATCCTCTTGGCATCATTGGAATCAACAGGTCCTCAACCTATGGTTACAGGGAACCTTCATTGATTTCCAACCTGAAGAAGTCCACATCTACCCGTCCTTACTGTGGGGAGTCCTATCAACCCTTTCCTTCCAATCCTCAAGCCCTCACTCCCTTCTCCGCCCCCATTCAGCAGGAAGCAGTCAGAGAGAAAGCAACGTCCACAGCCCCATAGAGGAGAAAGGGGGGAATGAAGGGCCCCACCAGTAAGATGGCGAACTTCCGGCTTTTCCTCAGGGGGTGGGGGGGGACCTCAGTTCCCGCCGGTGCCACCTGAAGCCCAATCACCTCTCACCCCCCTCCCAATCCCAGCACCTAGCCAATAGCCACCAGTCTCGTAGAAGTAACACCACAATCACCCCATGCCCCTTCCTATATAACCCAGCACCTTTCCCTAATAAAGCGGAATTCTCCAGTAAATTGCTGCTGTGTGTCGCTCCTTTCCTTTCAAGGACTATCTACAAGATCACCTAATTCTTGACTTACAATTACCAAAGGAAGTCAAAAGAAAAACATAAATAATTTACATTGAAAACTGATTCATATAAAGTTAAGTCTTCCAAACATATGTGGGTAACATTTTCCATCAGTACTTCATATTTTTAAAACATTTCTGAAGTGGTTTGTTGTATACGAAAACTCTTAGAAGACTTAATTTACAAAAGAGCAGGTATTCCATATTTGAGCACTACCAATAAGCTGTGTAAATTCACTCCAGAACTGGTTTCCTATTCTACAAAGAGAAGGAAGGGCTGACCCTGATCACCTCAATAGTCTATATAGTCTATCTCAGTTCAAAAAACATCTGTTTCTGAAATGTCTGTTTTGCTGTAAATTTCTGATCAGTTAGATAAATGGTGAGCTAAGATCAACTAGTATCAGTGGAAGCATCAACTACTTCTTAGCCCAAATATGTTCCATAATTCTAAAGTAGTAATCTTGAGCATTATGGAATAGAAATATGAGCTTATACGAACTGGCTATATGAAGTTGACTATATCAAAAACAGGACACTTGATAAAGTGGAGCCATCACAAAATGGTAGTGTAAGTGTGTGCATATGTATGAGTGCAGGTGTGTGTGCATGTGTAGGTAAGTGTGCTTATGATTTGGGAGAAAGATGAGAATCTTGGTGTAGACATGATGAAAATGGTAGACTTTTCTTCACAGGAGCCCTGTTTTCAGGCTCTTTGGCAAAGTTGACAGAATGTGACAGCCTTGTACAAGGTCATGATTTGGTTAGTATATACCAGTTATAGATTAATCTCCTCCCTCATTCAGGGCAAGGTGCTCATTGATCTGTCACACATCTCTTTGAAAATGTCTGAATTAATGAGCTGTTCAGGATCAAAGAGACTTTAAAGTTGAATAGCTTGGCATTTTGAGAATTTCTTTTCTTTTTTAAAAAAGACACCATACAGAGAAGATTATTCCATTTTCAAATGAAATTACTATAACTGATATTTCCAAGCTATAAGATTATGAGAAAAACAATTACAATGGGTGAGCACTTAACAATAATCACATCAGCACATTTTTCAGTGTTATGGAATCTTAATGTACAAAGGTACTTTACTGTTTATCTTCTAGACCAAGGCCAGCAAATTCTAGCCCATGGGCCAATATGGCCAACCACCTGTTTTTGTAAATAAAGTTTTATTTGAACACAGGCACATTCATTCATTTATGTAGTATCTATGTTGCTTCCTGCTGAAGTGGAATATTTGAGTCATGACCAAGTCCAAATGGCTCACAAAGCCAAAAGATGTACTATCTGGTCCTTTATAGAAAAAGATCACTAATCTCTGATCTAGACCAATGATTCTCTATTACATTATCATTTTCTTTTTTTAAGAACGAGTGGCCCTGGTCCTTTTTTCAAAATGGAAATAACTAAGTAAATATTGTTTTCCTTGGTGATAAAATTTTCCTGGTAATCCTGCTGCAAGTCCTCTGGTACCCACCTTCAGCCAGCCACCTTTCCTAACCCAACCTCCTTTCCCTACCAAGAACTGACTTTGCAACTAGAATTCTCAGGAAAAATAAGGTGCTGCCGGTTAGGTGCATGTGTTCAGGTTTTTGGAGGTCTTGGAAACATGGGACATTTCTGCAGGATACTCCGAAGTTCATTCTTCGCCAGAAATTGAGGCAGTGGAGATGGCAGCTTCCTTTTCCCTGGATGCCAGCTTCAGCAGAGCACTCTTAAACTCCATAGCTCCTGTGGTGGCCTTACAGTCCCCTCCCTTCCTGATAGTGGCCAAGATAGTAGGGCTCCTGGCAGGCAGGCTACAGTATTCTGGGTCATTCCAGAAATTGCTTCTTTAAGTCCTTTCAACAGCTTTGTAAATACATATCTGAATTAAATCATTTTGTGTTATAATACCTTAAGTGCCTTTTATTTTCTCTGCAGACATACCTATCATATCTTGATCACATGCTGAATTCTCCCATAAATAACTCTGATTTGAGATCCTTCCTTTCCCATTCATTTGTCTCCTTCAGCTCCACGAGAGTAGTTTTATTTGAGTTTTCTGTTTGGTACAAAAGGAAACCTCTTGTTACCTTTGGGGTAAGGATGGGGCATTCTTGAACATTAATCCTTGCAAATAAAGTTTAGAAACAATTTGTCAATCTTCCTGTATCTGCTCACCACAAAAATAGTTGAGATTTTAATAGAATTGAATTAAATTTATAATTATTTGGGGGATTAACTAACATCTTCATAATATTAATTCTTATATTGAGGAATATTGCCTCTGTTTCTTCAAACCTTCCTGTATGGGAGAACAAAACAAAGAAAAAACATAGATTTTACTCATGATTATAGTTATTCTTTTAAGATGAATACTGAAACAAAATGTAACATAATAAAAGTGGTATAAATTCAAAAAGGTTTCAAAATGGAATTATTTATTAGTGAAATAGCATCTACATACATTTGGAAACAGTAATGAATGTACCTGAAACACATTATTTATTGGACTTAAAGGTACTTGGGGGTACATACACATTTGAGCATCTCTTGAAATAATTTCAAGGCTTTCCAGAGTTATCAGGCCAATGGGTTGGGAAGCACCAGTTTGGACCAACTGTCCTCTTACAGTGAGAATTCTTTGGACAGCATTCCTGATCAATCACTGTAGAGGCAGAACAGTAAGAATTCACTATTTGGTGGGGTAACTATTTCATTCATGGAAAACTGTAATAGAAAAGATGACCCCATCCTGTCCCCTAGAGCTAAAATGAATATGTTTTATGCTCTGGAGCATTCTAGTTCCTCAAATATCCAATAATAATTTTCATCTCCCCCATGCCCACCTCAGTTTTCTCTTGCTAGAACTTCAATTTCCTTTTACAACTTATTCCAAAACTCTTCATCATTCTCTTTCCCCTTCTGCAAATATACCTAAGATTTTCAGAATCTCATTTAATGAGAAAAAGTAGGCATTAATCCAAACATTCCAGGTGTGTTCTAACATTTGAATAGCGAGCGTATTTTAACTTGTATTGCACTTTGTCTCATATGCCACATTTATAACCTAGATTTTTGTTTTTTCCTACCTGGACCCTAAAGCTACATAGCTCTAAATCTGCACATTAAGAAGGAAAAATAGAAAAACAAAAAGAAAAAAAGAAAAACTTTTTCTTTGGAAATAATCTCACATCTCTAAGAACAACAGTACAAAGAACACCCACATATTATTTACCAGATCAGCCCTTGCTAGCATTTTGCCTCATTTGCTTTATCATTTGCTCTTTCTTTTAATCTCTGTCTCTCCATCTCCCTTTCTAACTCATTACCATATTTAATATGTCGGTGCTGAAAAAATGGTCCCAGACTAGGCCAGAGAGCACCCCAGTGTGGTTCTCACCTCCTATGTCATGTTCTCATCACTTTTCTCAACACTTCCTTATTTCTGGCAGAACAAGATGTTTCGGGCTCACCCACACTGTGTGAGCCCTGGAATCAGCCACTTCTCCAAAGAGCCCTAGTTCCTGTTGGTGGAGAATTAAATCTGTAGCTTACAATCCACTTGATATTTTAAGTGCCTAAAAATGCACCTTAGAGATCACGGGTCAGCTCCGTCTTTAGACAGAGAGGGAACTTCAGCCCAGAGAGAACCAGGGAATTGCTCAAACAGCTGTTTGGAAACAGAGCCACAACCACAGTTGCGTCCTCTAACTCCCAAACATCGGTTATTTCTATTTTATTATCTTTTAGCCTTCACACAGCACTCAACAATAAGGCATTGTTTCATTCTGTTGATTTTGCCCCATCATTTCAACATCCTGAGACATTTATTACTTGACATCTTCATCACATACCCAGTCCGCATTCAGATGTTTTACAAAGTAAGTTTCTAAACTGAGAT
This sequence comes from Manis javanica, assembly GCF_040802235.1. Lineage (NCBI taxonomy): Eukaryota > Metazoa > Chordata > Mammalia > Pholidota > Manidae > Manis > Manis javanica. The sequence goes on along the minus strand of NC_133164.1, from coordinate 52,406,797 downwards.
TGGATCTATTTCCAACTTCAGGGGAGATTTCCTGGGCTGAGTTATAAGTCTTTGAATAATGAGATTTTTGATGAAAGCAGGGCTAACACATCGTTAACCATGGTAAGAGAATGCTACTCTTATAATCACTATTTCTTTTTTTTTTTTTTTGTAGCTTAATGGAAAAATACAGAATATTGAAAATGCCTTCTTGTTATTACTTAATTTGTCAAAACCTCATCATTTATGCCACATTTTAAATGAGGTGGAATAGTTTTTAAAGATGCTACAGAGATCATTACAAAAGCACTGGGAAGCCAAATACAGTGAGGGAGGAGTGGGAAGGAAGCTCAGGAGGGAAAAAGAATTACTAAACTCCATGTGCATCCAGACGCTGGCAGCTCATCGCCAACAGTCCACGGGGGGAACATAATGTGAAAGTTAAAATGCAATGGAGATAGGTGTGTTGACAGTTCTGCATCCGTAACATCCATCCATCCCCAGGTACCATCTGTTACATCTTTAGTCTTTTTGTGAGTATCAGCAATAGAGGTAATTAAGCAAATGAGCAGCTAAAATTGAAGTTACCAGAAAGGAGGAAAAGTTAGCAAAGATATGACAACGGGGTGTCACTGTAGGAGCAGAAGCTGAACACCTGGAACCATCTCTTGGGTGAGGCAGTGAGCAGGCCATGGGCTGGAGGGCGGGCAGCAGGAGAGCCCATGGCTTCACGGTGACTCATTGCTGCAGGAGCTGCAGACAGCGAGGGATGGCGCCTCTGGTTTTCTTACTAAGAGGAAAGAAGAATGAGCAGATAATCTTGGACACATTCTGAAGGGAAAAGAGGCCAATTCGATATCTCAGTGGCACAATAGTAATGCCTCCATTCAAAAATCCCCTAAATTCAGTGCTCCTTTGAGCAAAGTTGGCTGAGATGCCCCTGGAAGATCCAGTGTCTGCATTGGCAAGTAGGGATGCAGTGAGGGGCTGTCTTGGTTCTGGGATGTAAGAGGATCTAGCACAGCCCAACTAAGAAAAAGGCTGAATTACTGAGGCTGAATGAGCTGGGGAGTGCTGACCCTGATACAAGACCGTGCAGCCTGCTGTGGATATAATGAGAGTTCCTGTGGCCAGGATTTTCACCTGGCCATGGTTGACTAGCTCACTGCACACCTGTGGGCAATACACGGCTGTTGACTCTATAAAAAGAGCTCTGCCCAGTGCTCTGGGTGTGACATGGTGGCAGGGCTGCAAGGCTGCAGGAGAGCAGAGCAGAGGCTGGAGTGGTGGCAGCACCGAGGACAGAGGCCCAGAGATGGCTGTGCGGGACAACTGTGCAGACAGAGGGGCCCAGAAGCAGAGACTGGCTTGCTGCATGCAGACTTGCTCTGAGTGAACAGGATTTTAGTGACTGACCTGCCACCTGGAAATAAAGTTGAGTATAACCCTTTCACCCCAAGAACGTTTTGCTATCATTTTCTTTGGTCACACTGAATCCATAGTGAACTTGCCCAGGGCTGAAACCCATTGGCAAGACACCTGCCTTCTTGTCCCTTATGCAGGGAGCCACGCCTGCTCAGGCCCAGAGGTGGAGAGCTGAGAAGAAGGAAACCCTTCTCCCCCATGAGGTCTGGACAGTGGGGTCAAGTGTGACCACAGAGGCAACCGGCTCCTTTATTCCACATGTGGATCTTTTGTCCTTTTCGCTGTACTGTTTTGCTTCTGTGCCAATCTCTTGAGCTTTCTGAACTGAACCTCTTCTTCCTCTGACTTTTTCCTCTTTCCCCAGCCCCACCCCACAGGCCCATAGGAAATTTGAGCTCCCCTAGACATTGCAAGTGACCAGACACTGATCTTCCCCCTGGCCACGAGGAGCAGGGAAGCTTTCTCTAGGGGCACAGTTGGCCTGGCCACCCACCCCATGCTGCCCTCAGAATGCATCTCCAGCACCTGGCCTCCTGCCTTCTTTTCCCTCCAGTTTCCTGCTAATAACTGGCTTCCTGGTTTTTCTGTCCCAGCCTGTGTTTCTGCTGTGCTTCCTTCCCAGGATCCTTCCTACCCAAGGACTAGAACCACCATCCCCTAACAAGCCTTCTTGGGTTAACCACCATGTGGACTTCTACCAATTTATAGCTACCAGATGCTCCCATCCAAAGGCTTTACCCATAGGCTGAAATCTTGGTCTGTTGCACATATGTTTTCAATGCCTGCCTCTGGCTGCCTGGAGTATCCTTCACACACTCACTCTGTCCCCTCTCCCTCAGCAGGGTCCTCTGGCCCCGGCACTGCTGGAAGCCCATCTTTGCCGGAGCCATGGCCATGATTGGGCCTTGTATCTAGGAACAGGTATGCAGTGTCGGTTGAGTGTAAGTACATTGCAAGTAATGTTCTAATAATACAGACATATGCAAAACAACTAGTGTCCAGGCTGTGAGTAGATAACATCAGAACTGTCCCAAATTCATGGGCTCTTAAAATAGTTTCAATTAGTTTCAGCTCCCTGAACAGACTTGAAGGCACAATAACAAGCTCAACAGGGTTTTCACACTGATCCAGCTAATAGATGTCAAGCTGTTTGCTCTTGGTGCCTTATTGATTAAGGTAGGCAAGGCAAACAGCTGAGAATCTGAGTTAAAATGTAATTTAGTCTGTCAAGAGGAATGCTCCTTGGTGCAAGGTGTTTGGTTTAAGGAAGGGAAATGCTGCCTATAAACAAGCACTTCAGAACTTTTAAACAGCCCAATCCACCCCTGAGAACCAGGCATCCTCTTTATGATGTGCCTTTATGTCTGGGACTGTTTCATGACCAAGATAGCAGCTGTGTGGAACACCGTATCCTTGAAGAATGCAACCAGGTAACCCAAGAAAGAGAGAAAAGCATCTCCAGATATTGCATGTGTAGATTTGCTGCAGAGTAAGTATGAAGACTGCAGCATGGGAAGGTACTAGTGCCACACTGGGTCCACACTGGGTAAAGCTCACTCCCTGTAAGGCAAACAAAGAAGCTAATTCTGTCAATCACATGTTAGGCCAACAGTCTACAGACAAATCTGGAGGCTTTGAGAAGCAAATGCCCGTATGTGATAAAACATGCAAGAAACTTAGTATGGAAAACCTCTATGACAGAAAATGAGGCGGGATCCAAGAAAGGCTGGGAGAGTCATCAGACCATCATGCAGGTCTGACTCAAGTGAGAGAGAGAGAGGGCAGAAAGAGGGGGTCCAGCGGAAGCATCTTGGATCACAGGGCAGTCCTAAGGGAAGTTCAGGGAGGCGATTGGGCTGAAACTGTTTGTCAGAGGGATACCGCATTTCCCAGGAACAGGCCTGCCGGAGTCTTCCTGCAGCACTCACCAGGGAGCAGCCCATGGGAAGGCGGCCTCAGCACAAATGTAGAAAGAGATTCAGAACACACCCAGGGCCGTTGGTTAATTAGGCTCTCTGCAGTCAGAGAACTGGGAGGCCAGTTCTCACACCCATCGTATGAAGTGATAAACCCTAAGTCTCACAAATTGTTTATATGTTCTCATCTTATCAGCTATCAACAGAGAATTGAGGGACAGGGCTCCTTAATCTTAACAGAAATGTAAGGAATTTGGATTCCCCTTTTCTCCATGTCTGCGATAAAGGCTTAACCCAGCTCTGAACAGAGATTTAAGGAAGTTTACATTAACAAAAAAACAAAAACAAGCAAACAAAAACTCAGGCCAAGAAATAAAAATAAATCACTAATACAGGAGAAAAAAAGACAAGGTAGTAACAAGAGCTACCCTTTATTTAGTAACCACCAAGCATCAGGCACTTATTGCTAATCCTTACAATCTTGAAATATTATTTTATCAATAAGAGCACATATTTAAAGGGGTTAAGTGACTTGTCCAGGACCAGAGAGCCAGCATGCTGAATAGCCAGGATTTGAATCCACACCTTTGGGTTCCAGAGCTGTGCTCTCTCTACTCTATCATGCTGAAGAAAAGAGGGGAAGACAGTAAATTATGTCAGAAAACAGGCTGAGAAAAGTTGCTACAATGAGCACAAAACTTAATACTGAACAGGGGAAGATGCTGCATTACAATCACTTGTTAGCTTTTCAAAGAAGCATGTGAGAGGTGACATGAGAAGCTAAATATTTTCTTACCCTTGAATTCTGAAAGAAATTTGTAAATCAAACTTGAAAATAAACACAATTCAGAGACTCTTGAAGCAGGGAGCAGTGATAGATGAATTGTGTGTTTGCAATAACTTTACCTTGTCAGTTGTGCATACCCATGAGGTTCAGCACATTCAGCCATGATTTGCCCTCAAGATGGGTGGGTAGAAAGAATTTGGGCTCCCTTTTATCTCCTTGTCTGTGCAGCAGAAGCTTAACTCAGCAGACTGGGGGCACCCAAACGTTGCATATTTCAAAGAAAAGATTCACCGTTGACTGGCTCCTAAGAGATCACCTTTGAGCCCTTGGAACTGCCTGTCTGAAAGCAACGTCTCTGTATGGCAGATAGTTTAGGCTAATCGTGTGATTTTTTGTGAATGCCTCTTTTTGTATTCCTGAAGCCCAAGGCTGGGCTGAAGACTGAGTAGCCAAGGTCAGTCATGTAGGTGCTCAATGCCTATGTGACTGGCTGAACCCCAACAAAAACTCTGGACACTAATGCTGGAGTGAGCTCACTGGTTGGCAATACTTCATACATGTTGTCACACATCATTGCTGGGAGCACTGAAGGCTGTCCGTGTGAGTCTACGGGGACAGGACAACTGAACCTGGTCTCCTCCAGAGCCCACCCTATATGCCCTTTTCTTTTGCTGACCTTAATCTGTATCTTTTTGCTGTGATAAATAATAACCATGCATATAGCAGCTTTATGGTCCTGTGAGTCAAACTTGAGGGTAGTCTTAGGGAACTCTGATCAATGTCTTTATTCTGTTTCCTTCCCTTCTTCTTCCTCCAATCAACTAACATCTTTCCCCTTTCTAGTTTCCCTTCCTCTCCCTGTCTCCCTTGCATTCCCTTAAAGAGGCAGATAGCAATGTTTCATGGTTGAGCATTTTGATTACCCTACCTCAACCTTTGCTACCAATCACAAAATGATGGAGTGAAGTATCTGTATTTATAATTCTTTCTATTCTTAGATCTTGAATCACTTAACATATAGCATAAACCCTCAAAACAGCAAAGGGCTATACAGTATGGTTTTTTTCCACTGAACAAATGAGAAAACTGAGACCCAGCTATGATGGATTATCTGTGCCTTACAGAACTGATCTAGGGGCTGTACTTATGAGCGACAGAACCGGCCTTATTGGTTATTTCTTCAGGTCCCCAACTCCTCATCTCTTGTTAAGATCACCTGATTAAATCATGGCTATATTGAGAAAAATGACTTTGAAAACAAACTGACTGCAGTACTTTCTGCTTCTTCCTGTTCCCCAAGGGACATGTTCTCAGTCAGGTGTTATCCCACCAATTTCATTAACATTGAGTTATAAGGATAAAAATATCACACCCCTGTCACTGACAAGTTACCTTCTGCACTGAACTTACCAAGCCATCTTTTCCCTGGTAATTTTGCCAGTGACATGTGTGATGTTGTCAGCAAGGCAAAGCCAGCACAACTGATTCAGGGTGACCTGGGCTCTGTTCCTCTCTGAGCATCAATAAAATTGCCAGTTCTGCTTTGATTTCAGAATTTGTATTGTAGGTAATGATGATATATGAACTCATAGAACAGATTTGATTCTCAGAGATAAGAATGGTTCTGGCAGCTAAGGCGGGAAAAACATAGTTTTAATCTACAGTATAGACAGGCTTCTTCCGCTATGGATGTCATCCATGGGATACTCAGATGAGCACAGATGCCATTTCAACCCTGGCAGTTGGCCTATATTGACAGGGAAATAGAAGCCATAGTGAAGCCAGAGAAGTTGGAAAAAGAGGGTTGGCTAGTGGGGTGAAGAGAGAGCCAATGGGGGAAACCAAACTTCAAGTCAGCTGAATTCAATTCATGCTGTTATGCACAGCAGCTAGTGTCATGCTGAGGACACAATCAGGTTCAAACAAATGGTTACCATCCTTGCACCATGGTAATCTGAAAAGGCAATTACAGCCCAGGAAGGCAGCTTCTGCAGGGCAATCAGAATCTGATGGGCCAACCGACACAGCCCCCAACTGCACTGTGAGGAACAGTCAGGCCCTAGTGGTAATTAAAAATGCCAGGCAGCCCTGGAGAGTGCTGTCTGAGTTACAGCTTCCACACAGTAGCTCCCTTTCTGCCCCTGCTCCAGAGCAGAGCAGACTCTCCTGCTGGCCTGAGCTGGACTAAATCAGATTTCTTTATTGTGGTAAAATATACATAACATATATTTACCATTTTTAAGTGTGCAATGCAGTGTCATCAAGTACATTCACACTGTTGTGTAACCATTGTCATGATCCATCTCCCGAAGTTCCTCATCATCCCCAGCAGAAACTGTCTCCATCACAGAATAACTCCATTCTGCCCACTTTTCATCCTCTACTAACCACCATTCTCCTTTCTCTCTCTGTGAATGTGCCTATTCTAGACGCCTCATATGAATGGAATCACAGAGTATTTGTCCTTTGGTTTCTGACTCATTTCATTTAATCTTTCCAAGGTTCATCCATATTGTAGCATGCATCAGAATTGTATTCCTTTCAAAAGTTGAATAATACTCCATTATGCCTATCTATCTATCTATCTGTCTATCTATCTATCTATCCATATTGCATATTATTTATCCAAACCCAACGTTTGGTTTGTTTCCACCTTTTGGCTATTGTGAGTAATGCTGCCATGAACACAGCTGTGCAAATACCCATTCAATTCCCTGCTTTCAATTCTTTTGGGGATATACCTAGATATGGAACTGTGGGATCATATGATAATTCTGTTTAAAATTTTGAGATATACCATACTATGTAAATAAGAATTTTAGAGTGTAAAAACCTCACAGGTGTTTTTGAGAAGCCCATTTGTGGCAGGTTGAGCAACTTTTACATGTTATATGGAGAAAATCCCTAAAGGAAGAAGTCATGTTGCTGCTCGCACAGTAATCCTGCATCTATAATATAATCCTTCTTAGTCAAGCATTGATAGAGCTCCATTCACGTGCCACACACTGCTAGGTACTGGGGACACAGCAGGGAACAGACAGGAGTCATCCCTGCCACGGGGAAGAGAGGGAGCAAGTCAACAAGCGGGGGAGGGTGGCCAGGCTGACGGATGCCCAGACTGAGCTGCTGGCACTGGGTGCCTGATAGAGGTTGGGTATCAGACAATTTTAACATAGCCTAATTTAACCCTCACATGGGCAGTATTATTATCCCATTTTACAGATGAGAAAACTGAGAGGCTCAAAGAGGTGACATCTTCATCACCTCACTGGTGTTAAGAGAGTCAGACAGGCAGCCAGGAGGCAGAGGCTTTGGAACATTGAAAGCAGATTCTCTTGACGTCACTTCAGATCACAGTTTTACAATACGCCAGAACTGTCCGGTTAACAGAGAAATGTGGAAGCATACCATGCACTTTAGTTTCTAGCTACAATTCACCTCTAACAATGGATGAACTTGGAACTGGTTAAGAGAGGGAAAAGTGGAATTATAAGCTCTTTTAAAAATTCTTTATTGAACCATAAATTCTTCAAACACAAGTACATTTATGGTCAAATACTTAACTTTATGCACCACATGTAGTAGAAGTGCAATAAATCAACTTATAAATATTTACTGAGCAGTTATTATATGCTCAGCCGTGAAGTATGAGCATCATTCTACCGACTTTAAGGAGCATGCCATTCAGCCCATGCAGCAGTAAGAGGGAACCGTAAGGCAATATGCAGTGAGATGGTAATTTACATAAAATTAGTGCTAACATCTGGATCCAGCAGGATGAAAATTGACCCATATAATTAGGGTTTACCATGTGCTGAGCATGGAATGACATAAATTTATTTATATATAAAATCTTTTATGTCCCTTTCACCCACCCACCAAGATGGATGAGTTCCAATGGAAATGCAGAGCTTGGGTCAGTTAAGCAACTTGTCCCATGTCACACACCCAGCCAACTGGTCACGGTCGGGTTCCACCGCAAAGCCGTCTGACTTGAATGCCCATGCTCTTCACTCTGAATCTGGGCCTTCGTAGGTTCACCTTTCATGGACTTCCCAACGACAGAGATTGTAGCAGGGACAGGGGGCATCCAGGATGGGAGCAACCCTGGAGTAAAGTGGAGAGTGGTTGCCCCAAGCAAGTCACTCCACAGTCACATCATTGCAAAGCACAGGAAGGCCCAGGTTCCACTCAACCCCACCCCTAAGCATGAGTTTTCTGCTCTATAGGAAATAGCAGAGCAGCCACCATGGACTTTTAAAGAGGAGAAAGTTGAAGTCAGAGAGGACAGCATCCCCTACCTGACAGCTCTTGGCAGCCCAAGCTGGGAGATTGCGGGCCTGAAAACCTAATACAATAGGGCTCAGCGACTTGTGTGGCTGTGTCCAGCCCCATTTTAATACTTTAGCAATCAGACTCCTGGAGGCTGAGCTCTATGACTAAAATAGACTGAAAAAAACAAGACTCCATGCCTTATGCTATGATTACTGCTGGAGTAAATTTGAGCAAGCTGATCAAGATATGAAGAAGCTAAGAGAAGGCTTTGGATTCCAACAGACTTGATTTTGACTTTCAGGCCTTAACAAGATAGTGTAGCTGTAAACAAGCTTCCCTAAGCTTCTCTAGCTTCAGTTTCCTCCCCAGTACCATGAAAAGACTAACAATGGCTTCACAGACTTGAAACTTAATTCTGTGTAATTGCTTACACATGGAGGTTATTATTGTTATCATTATTACCATTATTAATGAAGTTTGTCAGAGAAGGAGGGGATAATTGTTAGAATGAGTCACTGAAGTTCAGGAAGGAGTGAAACTCAAAATGCAAGTGGAAGGGCTGTCCTGGGACAGCAGGAAAGACACCTCTGTCTCTCAGATTTGATACCATGAGGTTTTCATGGAGAAAACATAGGAAACTAACTCAAGGGTAAAAAAGAGACAAGCCTGCTACCCCTTGGTTTGGAAGAAAATTATAAGATGTTTTTCTGTCTGATTTTCCCAATGATTCACTTAGGTTATATGAAGCATAGCTTTCGTTTCCTGAACCTGTACCATATAGCTGTGGGGGCTGGGATTCAAAGAGTTCCAGATGTCAGTAGCAGGGAAGATCATCTCAGCATGGAACATCTGTGTCCAAAGTCAAGAACCTATCTCCACATACTAAGTCATCAATAGATGTTCCCACTTGCACATCTGTATTGTCATTTATTGTCAGCTTCTAAAGAGGCAACATCCCAACTCAAAAGTGGTCTGAGGCAGTGCAGCTAATCAGAGGAGGCAGCTATTCTGATGATTGGCTCCACCTCCTGCAGCAACCACTTGTAGCTGGAGCTTGGCATTACGCTGTGTACTTATAACAAGGGTTAGTCCTGCCCCCAGGAAGAGCATTCTAGGAGATTTAGCTTTGTACATTGAATCAGTGAGGATTCTTCAGAGAAAGAGAAACAGGATGAGAGTTTGCATTTATACACACACACATACACAAACACACACCTCCACGTGTATATACATAACACAGCACATAAGCACACACATACACACACAAGAAATGTATGTATATACATTTATATCCTGCTGGTTCTGTTTCTCTGGAGAACTCCAACTACACTCACTAGAAATAGTCTGGAATTTAAAATTCATTGCCAGAGAGAGAGAAGCAGAGGTCGGGTGGAGAGATTTATTTAGGAATTAGCTCATGTGATTGTGGGGACTGGCAAGTTCAGGATTTGTAGGGCAGGCCAGCAGGCAGGTGTTGATGCTTCAATCTTGTGGCAGAATTTCTTCTTTTTCAGGAAACCTCAGTTTTTGCTCTTAAGACCTTCAATTGATTCAATGAGGCCAGCCCATGTTATCAAGAGTAATTTCCTTTACTCAAAGTCAACTGATTGTAGATGCTAACCATATCCACAAAATACCTCCACATCAACACCCAGATGAGTGATTGATTAAATAACAGGGTACTATAGCCTAGCTATCTGTGCACATAAAACTAACCATCACACACACAAAGATGGCTTATAAATAGGAATGCTTTTTAGTGATCTAAACAATGATGGCAGGGAAATTTCACTGAATTGGATACCAGTAGACCTGGAAGTATACCCTTTAAAATCTCTGAGCCTTAGTTTTCTCAGGTGAGGCCTAATAATAGGTTTTCTGTTTCTCTTTCATGAGGTTTAAGGAGATAAGGTATGTAATTCTTTCTGGAAAAAAAAAACCCATATGCTAGAGGCCAATACTTATTGCATAATTACTATGTTCAGGCATTATGCCTTGTTCTTCATATAAATTATGTCATCTAATTATCAAAACATGAGGTTGATCCCATTTTATAGATAAGGAAACTAAAGCTCAGAGAGGTGAAATAACTTGGGAAAGGTCCCTCAGCAAGTACATTACAAGTACGTAGCAGCTAAGCTGTGTCAGACTCCAAGGCTATGATTTAACTTCTCTACTGCACTCACATATATGAAGATTTATTATGCATTCATAATTCATTATGTAGCTGGAATCAGGTGAACTACATGACCAAATTCACTTTTTAATGGTCACCTAAAGTGCATTGTAAAAGGCATCAAACAGGTCTCATTGATATACAGCATCAGGAGAAACCAAATGCTCAACAACAGTAATGCATATGTCCAGAAACTGTTACAGGACGAATCTATTCTGGCTGGTGTTCTAGACTTTTTTCCCCCAATCTGTTCTGTAGCTAAGCAGTTTCCCTCTCCCTATGTCAATGAATCCTACCATTATCCCTTTACCGAGTTCTTCAGGAAACATAAAATGTTAACAGATAACTTCAATACAAGTTATTATACTGGAACACTGAGAGAATGTCACAAAGTATTACAGACATGGAAAGGTACAATAAGATGTAAGATATAAAGAAAACAGACATATAGACACAATTAAATTTTCTGGCACTTTCTGCCATAAAATTTCAGCTATTATTAAATATGCATAAGAGAAATCTTTATTGGCTTTTTGCAAATTCTCAATTGCTACAGAACTCTTAGCAGCCCACCCCAATATGTTCTCTTACGTTGCTGGAAATAATTGAATGATTTCAAATACTACCTATCATAATAAATATATCTTAACATTGTTTGCTTTCTGCTAGTATCAAAAAGGACATTAGTCCCATGAATGTTTTCACATTAAGGGGAAATGTTTTCTGCTCTATAAAGCTCTGATCATGACTTGGTTGTAAGTGACTTTGTAAGAGTGAGTGAAAAACATTCCTATATACCGATATGTGCATCAATGCATATGTCATTTCCCCATGTTGATTCTTTGGTCATTCAGGAGAAGTTTTGTCAGTGGTTTTATTCATCTGTATATCTAACACCCCTCCCCTTTCAACTTAGTGAAACCACTCACTGGCTTCTGCTTCCAAGCCTTATGCACACCACACTCCAAATGTAGGTAATAATACTCATTATCGAAATCTTTGGCTTTCTTCCCCTCCAGGGACATGGCAGCCCTGAGCTTCCCTATCCCATTGAATTTAGTGTTGCCATTTGACTTGCTTCAGTCAGTAATCTGTGAATAGAAATAACCTAAGAATGGAGGAGGTGATTTCCTACAGATGTGTTGGGCCAGCAAAAATATATATGTACACCACAATGTCAGAAGTACTCCTAAAAAGCCATATGTCACCACGTCCACTTCTGTCCTGAAGTATCCCCTAGTACATGTTGGCATCAAACCAGTGTTATCAGTCCTAATTTCCTATTTGCTCTAGTGAAATTATTTTGGAGACTTTACCTCTTGTTTCACATGTAATTTCTAAGAATAATGCTTTTTAATAGCAGCAACTATCAGTTATGTGTTCCCTGTGCAGTCACACTTAAAAGATTCTCAGGAAGTACTTACATGTGAAAATCTAGCTTTGAAAGACTGAAAAGTTAAATATGTCTCAATTACCCATCTTCTGTAGTACATCTGTAATGATTTCAAAAACAGATTCCAGAATCTTCTTTAAGATAGAAAAAGTAAGTACGTAATAAATAAAAGGTTTGCTGACATTGCACTTATTATGTTAAACAGCTTGGGCACATTCATTTGTCCCACAACAGGATGAAGAGCTTGAAAAGGCCCATAATAAAGAGACAATGTGATTTGTGTAGAGAATGATATCTCTGCTCTGTCTTCATTTAGTTCATTAATGTGCCTGCATAATATAAAGTTTTCAATTATTCATGATACAAACACAAATAAACAGTGCCATCTTTTGGACAATGCTTCAACTTTATACATAATATACAGTCATTCACACCTGGGTCAGGCCGCATACTCAATACCCACAAGCATCCATCACAGACACCAGAAAGATCTTATTTTTATCCTTAGTAAATTTCCTTGGCATGAAAGCTTTATTGGCACCACAGGAATGCGAGCCATCATGCCTAAAATAGTGTGACATGCACCTGTCCAATGTACCTGAAATAGCACGCCCACATTGGCTTTTTAACATCTCCACGGAAATGCCACTGTGGTCACGTGTTTATTTGCTGCTTAGAGCAGCTGAGGATATTTTTTTCCAATTTAAGTTCCTTTCTAAATCTAGGAGGAAACGTATCTGGCTCAGGTGTCAGGTTTTGAAAAGCAGGTGGATGAATGTCATGTATAAAAATAGAAATGCTATTGTTATTCTGCACATAACTATTATTCATAACGAAAGTGGGAGAAGCAGACAAGTTAAGCCTGTTTTAGTAGAACTCATTTCTGTTGAAAAGCACAGATCAGTTCAGTAGTGGGCAATATGAAAAGATGAATATAAAGAGTCAAGTATTTTAAAAGAGGAATTCCAAATTGTCATTCCAATCAAGCATTTAATGACCACCATTGTGCTAGGAGCTGTGCACAAAACAGCCCTCTGCCCCTAAAATTATTGAGACAGTTGTTCCTCGAAAGCTTTGTCATAGGAAAATGTTTCAAAGGTGTGATCTTAAAGGATTAGGGACTGTCAGATGAAAATGGAAGTAGTTTTGCTGCTACTGCTGATGGTGATGATGATAGTGAACATTTATTGAGCAATTATTATGTGCCAGGCACTCTTTAAACATTGTACATGTATAACTTCATTTAACCCTCATGAAAATGTAATGAAGTAGGTTGTGATATAACCATCATTCTACAGATGGGGAAACTGAAGCAGCTGTAACTTGTCCAAAGCCATATAGTCAGTGACAGCTTCCTAGAAAATCTTATGTCAAAGAAAACTGAAAAATACAGTGATTGCCATGATGAAGGAATAATGGGCCAATGCCAGCATAAGGGCATGAATGTCAAATTCATTCATTCATTCAACAAGTACACAATTATTTGAGCACTATTCTATGCCAGGTACCATTGTCAGAGCTGAGGAATGAACAAGACAGTCTCCCTGGCATCAGAGAGTCAGCTTCATAATGGAGCAGATAATACCCAGAAACTTACTCTAATGTCTTGTGCTGATTAGGGAAGCAGGATACCATTAGAGAATGCTTGGGGACACTGTGCTAGGCCCAGATGAACACAGGATGAAATGACTGACACCTACTCACAGAGCCCTTTGCACCAGATGAGGAGGTCAGGCAGACTCAGTAAAGAAAGAAGGTGTGACCTGTGCAATGGGGGAGGTAAGCACAGCCTGCCTGGTGGGGCATGGGTCTCTGCCTAGACTGGGAATAGAGGTTTCAAAGGGGGCTTTTCAGAGATGGTGAAGTTGCCACTGAGAATTATACAGTGAATAGTTAGCTAGGCAGGAGGTGTGGGGAATTTTGGGAAAGAATAAGCACCAAACACAAAACTCGAGAGCTGGGAAAGATCTGATAATTGAAGTGTGTTAGGGTAACAGAGAAACAGAACCAATTGGATATATATATCTCCAGAGACACACTAAGAAATAATGTTTAGCCAAATACCTGGGCACCCTGTGATGCAGTCAAGTTGACACACAAAAAAGTCCATCGTGTGAAGGCAGTCCCACATAGTGGGATCTCAGGGTGTGTGAGGTAAGTGGCCAGAAACACGTGGTTTGGAAGGTTGAGCAGAGGGCAAATAACATCAGACCTTGTCTGGCCTGTGATAGAGCAGGTGCTCACTCTGAGGGCCATGCGTAGACACTGTGAGGGTGTTGTTAGGAAAGATGTGATACGTTCCGTGTTCTGGGGAGAGCCCTGCAATGACCATATGAATCATGGCAGGAGGGGGACAGCGTCAAGTGGGAAGACAAGTACAGAGACTGTCACAGCGCTCGAGGGGGCATGGGCTTGGAGAAGAGGAGACCCATTTGCAAGACTCTTAGAAGAAAGGTGGTGGTTTCTTGGATTTGAGGAAGAAGGAAAGGAAGGAAAAGAGGACAACATGCAGGCTGCTGCTCTAGGTAACTGGGAAGGTGGTAGTGTCATCTGCAGGGGGAGAGACACAGAGGGAGGGACAGGTTTGGATTTGGGAATGCCTGAAGCATGGATGACGGTCCTGCTACACCAAACACCACTGTTTCTTCAAGCCTTCCATCATCTCTGTCCCCTCCAGGAACTTGCAAAAGCTGCGGCCCCTCCCTGTTCCCCATGTCTTTGCAGTCTCCTAGCCCTGAGCTTTGCCTGGGTAATTCCTCCTTCTACTTTGTGTCTCAGCTCAATGTCACTTCCTCTGTTGCCTCCATGACCCCAGGTAAGTGAGGCTTCTGCCAGATCCTCCCCATCATTCTTTTCTCTCTCTCCCCCAGCTTTATTAGAGTTTCTTTTTACTTGTCTGTCTCCCAAACTAAACAATGAACTGTCTGGATTCGTCACTGCACCACTCCTGCCACATGGCATGCCCGGAGAATTGCTGTCAGGTGCCCCTATGAGTGAGTGCTCTATAAACCCCTAGATATATGAGTGTCAGGCTCTAAAGAGGGATCTGAAATTAGAGATATGGATTTGGGTGTCATCAGCTGGTGGAAGCAATTTTCCTTAGATTGATGATCATACAGCCCTAGGAGAGGAGTGTTTTTTCAGGAACACCCTGAAAGGCAGTGCTTAAAAAAAATACCATATATTTATTATGCCCAAGGCACCTTATGTAGACTTCCTTTTGATGCTTTCTGTCTTCCCAGGAAAGCAGGCAGTGGTGTACACTTATTTTCCTTCCTTTTTCCTTTTTCAGCTCAAGTAAAAGGCTTTTCACACTGAACAAAGACAACCCAGACACGCTAAAATGATACACAAACAAGGGCTCTCCCCTCAACATCAGGGAATGATTTTTCTCCAATGGCAAAGGTGAAAACAACACTTTCCCCTGCCCGCCTCCTAGTCCTCTCCCCAGTCTGCTGGCCTTTCTGTTTCCTGAATTTCACATTGTTCAGTGTCCATGCAGCCTGTTTCTCTTTAGGAATGGCCGACTCCCTCCAGGTCGGCTCAGCCCAAGCCTGAAACCCTTCCTGTTTGGGGAACAGGACTCAGCACCAATTGTCATGGCATTGCTTTCGTACCAAGGCCCATACCAGAGGTGAAAAGATGCATTTTTTCTGAATGAGGTTAATGGAGACACTGTTTCTGTGCACACCCCATGTTCAGTGCCTGAGCAAGCTCCAATCTGGCATGCTAATGAATGCTAATTAGGGTGGATTGTGGAGTGGCCATCTGTCACATCAGTTTATTTCATTGCACCCCTGTGCTGGAAGGAATTACCTTTTCCTACTCTTGTGAAAATTATTTAATTTGAATATAGAATAAGGAGATTTTGTTCTCAGTTCACAACTCAATAATCACTGTCATTATTCACTTTTATTTTGTGCTTTTTCTCTATCCATCTAGATGGCTGAATGTCACATTTCAGGGAACATGAGAAATGACAAGGAGAGCAATTAATAAATACTAAGCAAACGGGCAAGGAAAGTATACATTCTTGCACAAAAACAGAATTAAGTACATGAGAGACCCTTCTGAAATGCTTGGCTGTGGAGCTCTGAATGGCTTCTGAACTGCTGGGTGTTATTTTAAATTGGAATGAAAGTGTGATTCTTAGTTGAATGGGTTATGTCTTTGAAAAGTCTTTGGAAAAAATGATTATAATATAAATCTTGAGAATTTGTGGTAGAAGGCTTTTTGCTAAGGAGATATTTTGAGCGTAGATGTGTATCTTTTCCAATGGTTGGAGGAATGATTTCAATGAAAGGCTGAAAAGAAGTACTTATTTGCAGAATGTTGAAATAGTTCTCTTTCCTCTTCAGATACCAAAGTATGAGGCATACCCTCTCTGCATGTGGAATTTCAACATATTTGGAACCCCTTCAACTCTGATAGAAAGGATACAGCAAGAACTTCTTTCAGCAATGCCACTGAAGAGAACTATTGCTCTGCTCCCCAACACACCCCCTGCCCCAGGTGGACTTGGAAGTGCACTGGTTCCCTTACCTCAAGCCTAGTGAGAAAGACTTCCTAGAAACTTAGGCTTAACCATGAGGACCAGTGCCTGACCGATCCACTTCTAGAAAAGCTTAAGTTGTCAGTGACAGTGGTGGATGGTGGTGGGTGCATTGCTACTGGCCTATACATACTCCCAGAGGTTTGTGTATTTCCTCAGGACTAGACTCGGGCCAGGTAGGAGACAGAGTCATTGTGAGGTTAGTATTTCCCAAGAGTAATCATAGTTGGTCAAAGAAATTTTAATCTGTATACAGGTTTGCTATACACTCCTTAGGATAATGTTATAAATTCTTGAAATCTGAGCTCTTTCTTTTATAAATGTGGTAACTGAGACCCAGGGATTGACTTCCCCAGGGCGAGTACTAAGACTAAGAAACTAAAACATCCAGCAGAACTGTAGCTAGAACCTCTGGGTGAGCTAGCAGCCTGCCGATGTGGACCAAATCTAGATCAACACATGGTGTCTATAACTTCCAACACTACCTCTGTTTGTGCACACTGATGCTTGGTTATCCTGTAGCAAACGACAGGTCCTGAGCACAGTCTAACAGAGTTGAATGTACAAAGGGAGCACTAACTTATGATGACCTCAGGATGTTTTATTTATTTATTTTGTTAGTATAGTAATCTTTATAGAATCCTAGAGTCTTCATGTCAGAATGGACCAATTCTTGCCGAATATAGTAATACTATATTACCTATTAACTTCATATCATAATTGCTATTTTATATGCTTCTTCCATTATATTTAGGATGTTTTAAATTGTTTTGTTAATAGACATGATGGATTTGTTTTGATTCTATAATTATGACAAATGGGGAAGGAACACCAGCTGCTAGATCTCACTTTTGGACCTGGATGCCTGAAGCAATCTGCCTGAAGTGGTGTGAAATGTAAGATGGGGAATTATGACTTTCTGTTACATTCAGGCACCTTTTAAAGTCTTTCCTTTGCCACATTACCTCTGACAAGAGGATACAGGAGGATTGCCCAGTGTGAAGAAGTTTCCAGAAAAGCAGAGCTACCAAAGATGCAGTGACCACTTTAAATACCCCCCTCTTGGAATAATGGGTTTCCAAAAGGAAGACAAATCATGTTTTAACTTCTACACACAGACACACACTGTTTTGCAAGTTTTCAACCATCCAGATCAATCTTACAGAGATAGCCAAAAACGTGAAATCTATACATTGATTCTTTATGTCATTTATTTTCCCCATCCTTACAGTTTTTCCTTTCACATCAAAATCTTTATACTTGAAACACAGATCCCCTGATCCTTCAGCTCAACTTTTTGCTCTCTGATGACTACAGGGCTGCCAGCAAAGAAAGGGTAGAGGAATCCGATTTTCTGAAAAAGAATGCTCTTTAATTAGGTAGCAGCACTTTTAAGAAGGGCTAAACATGGTTTCAAAAGATCCTAAATATTAAATCTAGAGGGGTTTCAAAGGTAAATAAATAAGTGAATACATAATAAATGCTTCAGTCTGACATGCAGACTTTCCCTATTAGTCTTACAAGTATTTCCATAATGAAAACTTATGTTTCACTGTTAAAAATCCACTTCCATTTCCTGGCTTCCTAATTTTCTCCTTCTTTTCCATTGGCCATTGTTTATTTTCCCTTCTATGTAATGAGTGCATTTATCTTCTCTTTCCATCACTCTCTCAACTCCAACATACTATTTTGGAGAAGGAAAGCAGGACTCCCCCAGGCCCTTTCCATGCCAGGCTGTGTTCAGCATGTCTCCTCACCCAGAGCCGGAAGGATTTACCGTGGGGGCAGCAAGAGTGGAAGTGAGGTGCTTACTCTTATGACCTGCTTTTCATCAAGCTGTTCTCTGGGCAGTAATCACATTAACCTGTATTTAAATTTTTGCCAGACCAGGCCAGGTCACAAACAGTAATTGATATCCTGAGCTGGCTTTTGTATTATGCTGGCCCTTAGTTTATTTTTCTTTTTTCTTTCAACTCAACAAAAATCCATGCAAATGAGAAGGTGCTTGCCTGCCACATGATTTATTACTCAGTCTTTGCAGATCCCTACATTTCATTTGAATATTTGCAGTCACATGCAAGTTGTACCTGGTACTCTCTATCTTGAATGCAGGAATCTTTACTGCTCTAAGACATATTATTTACCACTCTAGAGGTAGCAGAATGATTGATTTATTCTGGTACATACTGCTCACCCAGCAGCTGTGGGATTCATAATCATTTGCTTAGGAAATCCATCAGAATTAAAGCGCAAATTTCAAAATAAATTGTTATCATTTTCATCTGCAGCTTGGCTGCATAAACCGTGGGAAGTACAAAGATCATTTTGCCTAAACATTGCTTTGAACCTCTTCTTAGCAGCAACAGTTACGAAAGCAAGTGCCTCAGGAGTTCTTCCAGTGACAACAGCCAATGTTTCTTCTTGACCTGAGGTGGGCTTTGAACTTCATCTGATTTATGCTAACAACAAGCTGGCTATCAGAATGACTCAGAACTCTTGAATCATGGTAGGTCTCCAGTTCTAAGCAGCAAACCATCTAGAAACAGAAAATGGCTGCTCACCCACCTTCAGAATGTGGATGGGAGCCTGGTCCCGTATTCTCTCTCACAAAGTGAGGCCAGTCTCTCGGGAAGCATCTCACTGCTTGGACTTCCCATTACGGAAATGTTGAGCAGCTCCTGTCTTCTGGGCTATTCAGCTTATGTATCCCTTACAAAACATCCTTCAAGAAGATGTGGTTGTCCTTGACATTTAATAGAAGAGTGTGAGATTCAGAGAGAAGATACTTCCCTAAGTTTGTGGCAATTTTGAAGCCAAACAATCAGAATTCTGCTTCAGCAAACCCCATCTAGCCCATTGTGAATCACCTGGCCTCCCTAGACTATATAAATATGATTTTCTGAACTATCCTGATGTGATTTGCCTTCAATGGCTCTCCAATTTCACTATAATCTTGTCTCCAGGCTCACCCTCCCTCATCCCTTAGCTAAATGCAGGCAGTGTCGGCTAGTGGTTAGCACCTGGGGCTTTGGAGTGAGATGCCTTGGGTAATTTCTGTTGTACCACTGGTCCACTGTGTGACCTCGGGCACATTAACAGGTTGAACCATTTGAGACTGCCATGTCTGTAGGTCAAAATGCATCAAATTAGCCACTTAATGTGGTTCAACCTTACTTTCTCTAAATTTTAGATTCTGTTTCTGGGAAAAGAGGAAAAGTAAAAGATACTTTGTGGAATTACTATGAAATCAAATGAGATAATACCTGTCAAGACTTAGAAAATCAGTTGGCACAGGGTGAGTGTTGGCTGTTTTTATTGCAACAGTAGGGGCATTAATTAGCAGTCTTCATTGTAGGTGTGCCTCACTTCCGCTGAATCTGCTGAAACTGTTACTACAGCCAGGTTTTGGTGTTTTGGTTCACTGTGGTGTTTATCAGTATAGAAATATGTATTTGCAATGTTTGAAACATGATAAAAGTTTGAAATCTGAATTACAACCTGTACCTAAAGAGTTCAACACTGAGTTAAAATTTCAAATCAAACAAAGCTACCAATTAAAAAACATTCTCACCATATCCCTCTCATTTAAAACTTTTCAAAAATAACTCACTGTTATTTTTAAATTCCATTTATTGGGTCTTTCGTAAGGTTGAGCATTTTCCCATATTTTTATTAGTTGCTTGTTTTTCAACTCAAATTGTTTGGGGCCAAATCCACCTAATGAGCGAGAAGAGGTGGGAGGGTCTCAGGCTATTTTGCAGACCTTCTGGTACTTTACCAGCTCCCCTCCCCCTGGCTGCATCTCCTCTGCTCCCCTCCATCCTACCCTTTCTCCCCAGGGTCTGATTCAGGCTCACAGAGCATAGCCCCCTTCCCTGGGACAATTTATTTTCTTCAACATCATAGGTGAGATTCAAGCTTAGAGGACAAAGGAATCTTGGTTCTGGATCCTAGTTCTTCTCAGCTGACATGGCATTAGAAAACAACAGCAGAAGACAGTACTGACCATACCTAATTTTAAAAATGCCAATGTCAAGCAAAATAAATATCAAAACCAGTATTGTCAGTTATGCAAGTTACTGAGAAGCTCAGTCCTGTGAAGTTTACATTCTACTCCAGAGCAACAAGCTGGTCATGGTGCTCAACTGCCAGTTTCTTCCCTAAGCTCAAAAAAATATATGTTGCATAGCCCCTTATTTCCTCTAGAAAACACTGCCTTGATGGTAACAGTAATTGAGTTGAATGACGTTTGTGTCAGCCATGGCCCCAACATTGATTTCATAAACTATGAACAAACTAAACAAGGGAATAATCAAGTGCTAAGTTATGTGGTATAAACTCTAAGTACTATAAATGTTCAGGGGAGGGACAAGGCATGGTAGATAGACTTCACAGAAGAGCTGGAGCTCAGATTCTCTCTACCGAGTGATCCAGAGGATGGTGTGTCATCTACGTGCTGCTTCTGTTCTTGGCTCTGTTCTATGGTGTCTGGTCCTTTCACAGAAGCCTTTAGAAATGCCTAATTTTCTGAAAGTAAATGAAAACTCTTAGTTTTGAATTTCAGGATGCTGAGCTCCATAACTTACCCTCCCCACGATATTGGATTGTTCTTACCCCTGGTGCTGGGCTTGTGGATCAAATCTCACCACCCCTTGTCGGCCTCATCCTTCTCACCTCCTTTCTTACCCTTGAGCAATGCCCATGCCGCTCCCCACTCACCTCTGCTCTTTTTGTGAATGCTGCTTCTTCTCCCCCTCCTCCTTCTTCTCCTCCTCTTTCTTCTTCTTTTTTTAATTACAGTCTCCAATTTCCATCTAACTCCATCTAACTCTGGTCACCCAATCACTCAAACCAACTGGAAATAGCTAACTGTCAGGGAAAAGGTGGTTTGGGTTAATTTTTGGGGGTGGTGAAATGGTTGTTGCTTTCGGTTGTTTTCCTTCACGTTTTTGTGTGTATGCTCTTAACTGTCCCCATAAACTTAAAACTCCCGGAGAGCAGGAGCAGCGCCTTCTCTTTGCTCTGATGTTCCCCACAGGGCTCAGTGCTCTGCACACAGTGGGTGCCCCAGAGTTGTCGCTGACTGATGGATGTAATGAAAGCCTCAACAGCTTCATGAACCAATGGGCCACAGAGTGGTATAATCACACTACTGATTGTCTCGACTTCCAGGTTCCAGGCAGAAAGCCAAAGCCCACCCAAGCTGTTGTAATGGTCTTATAATGACACAGTATTTGTTTACAAGTCTTCTTAAGAGAAAGTCAATTTGTAGCATCTAAAGCGTTCTACAAGTATTGTCTGATTAGCTCTCCTATTCTGGCTGGGGAGTGACCCAACTGTCTATATTATAGCAAAGGAGCAACCACAGAGGGAATGGAACCTGCTGTATACATGTCCTTGGTAACATTCATAGACTACTGATAAAGAAACATCCTGTCCCGCTACTCCTTGAAGTCTTCTCTGATCTCTTTGGGCCCATAGTAACCATTCTTTTCTTTTTGTAACTCCAGTAGTATCTATTGTCTGGAGCTTATAAATTGATCTTTGATTTATCAATCAAATAAGTAAATGTTGCTGGTCAATAACAATAAGGGGTAATAACAAAGAAGTAAATAGGTAATTCCTATTAATTACTTTCTGAATCAGAGTTCAGACACCTTTTCTTCTAGTCGACTTTGCCTAAAATTAAATGGAAATTCGAAAGCAATGACTCCCATCCTTGGCCAGCAATAGATGGCTAAAGTGAAATAGATTTGTTTCCCTTTAAGTCTGTGATGCCAGTTCTCTGCTCTTTTCCTCTGGAAATGGATATTAGCTAGATTGAAACATGGTAAGTTCCAGCCATTGGGTGGTGATGATATTAAGGCACTTAACTTGTTTTTGCAGATCTGATATGTTTCCATGGAAATAACAGTTGGAAGCCAGCAACAGAGAAGTAAGAATTCTGATTTTTCCTCAGCTTCTGGCTGCGGACAGAAAGCCGGATTTTCATACAAGCTTAAGAATCTCAGAACCTTTGATTTGGTACATTTACTATATTCCATTGAAATAATAATACCATAGTTCCTTTTTTGAAAACTTGTATTAATCTTCATGACTGTCTACTAGTATTTACGTCACCTCTATGGATCTAAGAGTTGGCCCAGTGTAGTAAAGGAAACAGCCCTGAGGCTCTAGTTTGAATATCTGTGCTCAAATCTCACAAATTGGGAGTAACTCAGATAAATAATCTGGACTCTCATAATCTTCATTTCTTAAGTAAAAGGTAAATTATTATTTACAGAATGATAATAAGCATTAAGTGAAAGAAGGTATGGGAAGCATTTTGTGTAGGGTACACTGTAATTGATCAATAAATGTCTATTGGACCTTAGTGGAGACACAGAAAAGCACAAAGTATCTATTTGTTTTATTTCCACCTACCACACATTCATCAACATCCTCATCAAGCTGAGAGGCAACACCCCCTTCAACACTGGGTTGCAGTCTTTGATCCAAAAGAATTTCATGATAGTGTTAGTTTCCTATCACCCCCCACCACCACCACCAATCCCCCACCTCCATGTCCCAAGCAGTACTGCGCTAAACAACTGCCCAGAACACAGTGGTGTGATTTTAAGCTGCTAAATTTGGGGGCAATTTGTCATGTGGTAATAGATAACTAATAGAATGGAATTAACCCCAAATAGTTTAACAATAAAATACTCATCCTTTCAAATAAGGATGAAAATAATTAGTTGTTTTCTTAAATTTGATTTTACAACATAAATCATCTATCAAACCACTGTAATGTACACATTAAATATCTTACAATTTTATTTGTCAATTATACATCAGTAACACTGAAGAAATCACAAAGTAAAAGTACATATTTTCTCTTCCGAGAGACTCACAAAGGGGATTAGATTTCAGTGGTGTGACTGGGTCTATGGCAGAAGGGCTTTTCAAACCACTCTTCATGAAAACACCTTCAGAGAACCACATGTTCTTTGGAATATTTTCCAAAAGTCTTGGGACCAAAAGCTTCACTCTTTACTCTTCCACCACAACCAGCAGCATGTTCCCTCTGTTCAGCCTGTAAGAAGTTTGGGCATGAAGAAAGTTAATAAACAGATATAAAGGGAAAGACATGGGCTAATCAAAGAGCTTCAGTACTTTGCCTAAACCACCAAGAAGATAATGACATGTGTGTGCTATGAGTTTTCCAGAAACATGATGGCATTTAATTATTCATGAGGAGAGCATCTTCTTTTCAGTTCTATGCTTCCTAAGGATAACTGGGAAAAATTCTCAGAAATGTTCCTAATAAGGCTATAATCAAATGGAGACGTCTCCAGAAATGTTTACCTGATTTTGAACTACCATCTTCTATAGGTAGGTCAGGAAACAAGACCAAAATTGAAAATGTGACCTACTTCAGAAGAAATGGATCCTGAAGTCCCAGCACTGAACACTGGCTTTGAACAAGTGAGCTGTGTTGTTCCTTCAGGAAAAGGGTCTTGAACTATAAATCTGCTTCACCGTAACTTCCTGTGACCATGCATTTTACATCCTACCACTCAGAATGCATGTCCATGCTAATAGACAAAGGTAAGACCAAGACCAACTGTCTCCTGATTTTTTTTTCATGCAGGTTTTCATTTATTTTTTAAAAGTTAACATGTGAGATAATAGGAAACTGAAAACCCCAAGAAGCAAAGAACAAAGTCATCTATAATCACAAGCATTTCAGTTTGATGTGTTCTTCTAGGTCCCATGTGTGAATCTACACAACTAAGCATCCATTTTTATGTAATTAAGATTGTAGTTATGCATCATGCTTTTTCACACATCATGAATATTTAACATTTTAAAGCCCCCAAACCATGTATTTTGATAACCAAGAATACACTATACCAACCCAAACTGAAAGAAAAAAAAATGTATCCTGCCTTTTCATGAAAGACAAAAATGGCAACAGGCCTCTAGATAAAGATATTGGCAGAGTTACAATTAAAATGCTACATTCCCTTAATGTTCAATTAAAAATTAGACATAAAGCAAGAGAGTATACAAAGCATAATGCTTCTAAGAGAATTCATTGTCCAATCTATACTATTAAAATATTTAGCATGGAGGTTATGTTTTCACTGAATTACTTAACAATGTATTCCTACAGCACAGCCATAAGAGATGCACACTCATCAATGGTTATCACTGAAATGTAAATATGAACATATCTGCATACATTCCTTTCAATACTTCCTCTGCCCCTCAGCTGCCAACCTAATGAACAAATCTTGACATTTCTCATGGTGTAAATTCCATGTCTAAGATGCCTCTTTTCTATCACTTAAAGCAAAAAAATATTTACAAATTGGTTAATTCACTAGTTCTACTTACCGTAACGCTGTCACCTCACAATATCTTGTTAGGGTCCGGGCTTCCAAGGCTTCTCCAGAGAACAAACTACACAGGCATAGAGATGTAAATTCAAGCAAAGTCTTTATTCAGCCAGCTAGCTGGGGTCCAAGTCAGCCCGACGCAGCGGGTCTCAACAAGGACCCCGAGCACTCAGAGCCAAGGGTTTATATAGCATTTTCAAAGCACTTAACTCATAGTAATTTTCCACAACTATACATTATTCTTGCAAGACATACATCCTGGGGTTAAGCAAGGGCAGGATAAGACTACTCCTCAATGGTTAGGGAGGTTCTGCATGATAAGCTTGGTATGTAAGATTAACTGACCAAGGTTAGCTGACCAAGGGTCACAGCTGCCCACCACCGGGTGCTCATGATTAACTTGTTTTTCAAGGCCTTACCCAGGCCCAGGTTTTTTTTTTTTTTTTTTAAGTCACATACTCAGAAAATGGCTTCTAGGCCTTTAAGATGGCTATGCTTATGCTAACCTATTTCTATTCTTACACTCTAAAAAGCTTAATGACATCTAAAAAGCTTAGATGTTGCAAAATAATGAATATACCTTGTTCACAATAAACACAGGTACTTTATAAGAAGTAAAGACAGACCTATGATTATAACCTAAAAATATCTTTTGAACATGGAGGTACTAGCAAAGAGCCCTTCCCTTTACCCTTCCTCCTCACCTTCCTCCACCATTTCAACCACCAAGCACAGGACTACATCTAGCTTCAAGAGGTGGATTAACAAAGTAGCTCACAGAAGACAGTCCTTCCTAAAAACTAACAAAAGGGCTTTTATAAAGGGATTATTTTACTACCTCTACTTTTATTATACTTTGCAATTAGGCCTTGTGTATCTGTTAATGCACAGCAATTAACTAAAGTGTACAGACAGAAGAATGATTAGACAATCTGATTTGTCTAAAGACTCACCAGGCACAGAACCCCTCTGCACTTCTTTTTCTGCCCCCTCCCCCACCACCCAGTGAAGAGTCAGCACTCTCTAAGCCATTGTTTAACACTTTTAACAATCTCCTACTTTAACAATTCCATTCCCTCAATACAACCATTCCTTATGAATTAACAGAAGAAAATACTGTAAGGGTGTTACTTTAATTCCCTACTTTAACATATGTTGTGTACTTCTAAACATCTAGAAAGACTAGATGTTTCAAATAAGGGTTTAAGTTTTTCCACTATACACATAGTAGTAACTTGAATAAACTACACACAAAGGCTATATATAATCTGCAAGTACCTTCTAAATAAGAACATTCCCGCCTGAAACTTCCCCTTCTCATCTCTATCAACCCGAGAGACAAGTATAACAAGCTCTTGTAATGCTTAGAGGGGATGTGAACAACTACATTTTCTCAAGCTGTTTTCAGAACAGTCCTATGCATTTTAATACAAAGTGTACACATGTTTGTTTACTAACTCTACTTTTGTCATACACTGGCAAACCTCTTTAACATCTAGAAAAACTAGATGTTGTAAATTAGGACTTTTGTCCTTTATATACAATATATATACAACTTAGTAAAACAAAATGCAGACATATGGGACAAGGGTTAATCTTGCGTAACTATAAACATACTGGTATAAAGCCCTTTGCACATTCTTCTTCCTTCCTAAACCACCAGATACAATGTGTACTGCTCAGAGGTGGCTTGATAATTTCTATCATTCCATTTCTAAAAGACAGTATTTCATATGAATTTTAACAAAACGGTATCTACAAAATGTGTTATTTTCCTACCTCTACTTTTAACATACTTTGTGCACTTCTAAACATCTAGAATGACTAGATGTTTCAAATAAGGACTTGTTTGTCCACTATATACACAGTAGTGTTGAATAAACTACACATGTATAACAATGGTTATATCTGAAAAGTGTCTTCTATGTAGGAACATTCTAGTTGAGAACCTTTCACTTCTCCTAACTCCTCCTCTCCATCACCACATGGGTGAGTACAGGCACACATCATTTAGACATGATTTTACAATTTCATCTCTAAAAGTACTTTTTGGAAGACAGCCTTTCAATGAATTTTAACAAAGTATACAAAATGTGTTAGTTTACTAACTCTACTTTTGTCATACATTGGCAACCTTTTTAATATCTAGAGACTAGATATTATAAAATTAGGACCCAAATACACAATATATACAGTAAAGTTAAATGAAATGCACATCACACACAGGGCAATGGATAAGCTGAAATTTCTAGTACGCACTAGCAAGACATGTTTTGCAATTTCTTCCCTCCCATCTCCCTCAACCGGATGAACAAGTACAGAGAAAATACTGTTCAGAGAGGTGGCTTAACAATTCCACTTCCAAAGACAGTATTTCCCATCAGTTTTTAAAAGCTTTTTACAATAAGTGTTATTCTACTAATACTTTTACATATATTAAGCACTTCTAAATATCTAGAAAGACTAGATATTGTCATGTAAGAACTTATTTGTCCACTATGTACACAGCACTGTTAAATAAAATTGCGCATGTGTAACAAAGGCTATAATCTGAGGTATCTTCTAAATATTACCATTTTGGCCTGGACCCTTCCCTACCTCACTTCCTTCTACCACCAATCCAAGTACAGACATGTGTAATGCTTAGAGGTGGTCGAATAAATTCCTATCTAAAAGTCATTTATGAAAAAGCTTTGCTATGAATTTCAACACAAAGTATACAAAATGTGCTAATTTTACTAACTACTTTGTCATACACTGGCAACCTCTTTAACATCTAGAGACTAGATGTTGTAAAAGTAAAGGACTCATTTGTCCAATTATATACACTATATACAAAGGAAAACAAAATGCACATCAAAAAAATGATTTTGTCTGAAAATGTCCAAGTATGAACATGTGAGCATATTACCTTTTGCAGTTCTTTCCCCTCCCACCACTTCTTCCAAACCACTGGACAAATATAGGGAACAATACTGTTCACAGAGGTGCATTTTAACAGTTCCATTCCCAAAGGGCAATATTTCCTATAAATTTTACCAGAAAAGGTTATTTACAAAGTGATATTTTACTACCTCTAGATTTAACATACGTCGGGCACTTCTAAACATCTAGATGGACTAGATGTTTCAAATACAGACTCAGTTTGTCCACTATATACACAGCAGTCTTCAATAAACTGCACACATTTAAGTTATAATCTGAAAGTGTCTTCAAAATATGAACATTCTAGCCAAGGAGCCACCTTTTCCTTCTCTCCACCAAACCCAACAGGCTAAAATGCTCAAATTTTCAGAAGACAATCTTTCCTAGGAATTTTAACATAAAATGTACAAAATGTTATCAGTTTACTAACTCTATGTTTTGTCATACACTTGGCAACCTCTTTAACATCTAGAAAGACTAGACGTTGAAAATTTGGACTCATCTGTTCATTATATACACTATATACATGGTAAAGTAAAACAAAATGCACAAACATAAAGAACAATGGTTAATTCTGTCTCACTATAAACAAACTGGCACTAGAGCTCTTTGCGCTTACTTCTCCCTCCTCCCTTGAACCAGTGCATAAACACAACATGTGCTGTTCAAAGAGGTGGCTTGGCCATTCCCCCCAAAACAAACATATTTGCTATGAATTTTAACAAAAAGATATTTACAAAATGTCTTTTTACTATCTCTACTTTTAACATATATCAGGTACTTCAGAATATCTAGAAAGACTAGATTATTTTTTAAAAAATCTTTTTGAGTATTTAGCATTGTCAACTATATACACAGTAGTGAGGAATAAAATGCACACACAAAACAATGGTTATAATATGAAAAATGTCTTCTAAATATGAAGTCTGGCACAGAACCTTCTTTTCTTCCTCATCAAAGTCTTCTACTCCACGTCCTCTAACCCAGAGTACAAACCCGGACATGTGTCGCTCCAGATGTAGCTCCTGAAGTAGTCTAACTTGCATTTCAAAAAGTCATTTCCAGAAGACATTTTTATTATTTTTTAAAAAACAAATGGGCATTTACAAGACGTGTAGTTTTCGAACTCTACTTTATCATACGTCGGCAACCTCTTTAACACCTAGACGGCCTTAAGTTTTCTTTTAAAAGGTTGGGGGGAAAGTTGAGAGCAGCTTTTTCATATTATATACACAGGCTTCCTATAAATGGCCAGTAAATCTTCTCAAAGGACGCTGGGCACTTCCTATTAGGCAAATGTGGTACGTAAATCTACCATTTTTTTCTTTACATTAACAAGGTCTGGTAGAACGAGGACCAACCGCCCGATGTCCTGGTTAACCGTTCCACCGGTCTTCGATCGGCGCCTCTGCTCACCTTCCGGGCCCATTAAGGCCTTTGTTCGTGGTTGTCCGGAGGTCTCGTCCAGTTGGGACGGGTCAGTCACCCAGTTCCCGGATCTACGCGGCTCCAAGGCCTAAGGACGGCGCAGCCTGCGTCCACGTAGACCAGCCTCTGAGGGCCTTCAAAGGCTCTAACGGACTTCTGCAGCGTTCGAAAGGCTGCCATTCTTCTCGCCCTGCCACGCCCAACATCCCGGCGCCTTGGCGGGGGTTTCGCCTCTAGGCCCTGCGGGGTTGGGCCAGGAGCGCGGGCAGTCGCGCTGGGTCCAGGCTCGGAGCGGCCGCTGCTGTGAGGTCGCGCAGGTTGGTGGGGGTGAGGATGAGGGTGAAGGGGCTGGAGGGAGAGGTTCACCGCTGCGGCAAGGCCTGTGTTCGGCCAGAGAGCAGCCCCGGCCAAGGTTCTAGGTCTCTGCAGGACAGACTCCGCGACTTGTCCCCGGGCCCCCCAGCTCACTTGCAGGCGTGAGGCCGGAAGGCCTAGAGGGGCCCGGGGCATGGTGCCGACCTTCGCTTCTCACCGTGTTCTCTCCTGCTTATTTTTTAACAGCATTTTATTCTTTTGGAAAATGATCGCCCCCAAAGTCCCGAAGAATACTTGCATTTTGATTGATAATGTGGTCACTGAGGAATAATTTTGCTTACTTTACAAATATTGCTTTGACTCAGAGAACATCAGTCTCTGGAGAAAGACCCCCTTCCCTGGAATATTGTCTGTACTTCCCCAGGGCATTATAGATAAACCAAGTCACCAAGGCTAGAGGCCAAGCCCGTCTAACATTCATTCCCCATGGGAGAGAGCAATCCAGTATGAAGCCAAGTTTGGATTTACAAAAGTAGCCTTAATGATAGTTTATTAACTTGGAGATTGTACGAGTCAGCATTTACCAACTGCTACAAATAGCCTAAAAAATCAGTGACATGTCGAAATATATATATATATATATATATGTATCTCATTCTTACCACCAGCTAAAACAGGAATTCCTTGAAGGATGCCTCTCCTTCAATGGTGACTCAGAGATCCAGACTCCATCTTGTCTTCACTGTCCTCCAAATCTTCAGAGTTCTCTTCATCCAACCGGAAGGTGGAGAAAAACAAGAGTCATGGTTTCCAAATTCTGCACCAACGTGCCCTGGGGTGCTGTAGTGAATTCACAGGGGTGCCACAGATACCTAAAAACTTTTAGGCAAACCCATAAATAATACCCAGCATCTGCTGGCTGCTGCAGAAACTACTAGCTTGAGGTAATCACAGTTTCATCATTAAATCATTCTACAGTCATTTTTAAAATGCTATATATTTTTATTGAATTATAATTGATAGATAACATTGTGTAAGATAATTACCACCATAGCATTAGCTGACACCTCTATCAAGTCACATGATTCTTTTTTGTGGTGGGATCAGTTAAGATCTAGTCTCTTAGCAACTTAAGTTTGTAATACAGTGTTGTTGACTATAATCACCAAGCTGTGCATTAGCTCTCCAGGACTTATTTATCTACAAATTCCCTGTGTTTGTACCCTTAAACAACATATTCCCAGTTTCCCCCATTCCCCAACCCTACTACGATTCTACTCTGTTTTTACAAGTCTGGCTTTTGTAGATTCCACATTAGGTGATAGCATACAGCATTTTTTTTTCACTTAGCCTAATGCCCTCGGATTTCATCCATGTTGCCACAACTGGCAGGAGTTCCTTTTCTCATGGCTGAATAATATTTCATTGGCCACATCTTTACTCTTTCATCCACTGATGGCCATTTAGGTTCTTTCCATATCTTTGCTTTTGTGAATAACACTGCAATAAACACAAAAGTGCATATATCCCTTTGAACTCCTGTTTTCATTTCATTTTGGATATACACCCAGAATTGGGATTGCTATACCTTATAGTAGTTCTGTTTTTAATTTTCAAAGGAACCTCCATAGAATTTTCCATAGTGATTAATTCAATTTGCATTCCCACAAACAGTGTGTGACGGTTTCCTTACCTCCACATCCTTGCCAACACTTGATGTCTCTTCTTGATACAGCAATTTTAACACATGTGAGGTGACATCTCATTGTGGTTTTTATTTGCATTTCCTTGATGATTAGTGATGTTCAGCATCTTTTCATGTACCTGGTGGCTGTTTGAATGTCTTATTTGGAAAACTGTCTATTTAGTTCCTCTGTTCTTTTCTATTTTTTCTTGGATTGTTTGGGTTTTTTGTTACTGAATTGTAATGAACTCAATATTTTTTGGATATTAATCCCTTATCTGATATGTGGTTTGCAAACATTTTCTCATTCTGTAGGTTTACCTTTTATTTTTTTATTGTTTATTTTTCTGTGCAGAAGCTTTTTAGTTTGTTGTAGTCCCATTTATTGGTGTTTGTATTGGTTGTTTGTGCTTTTGGTGTTATATACATGAAATCATTGCTCAGTCAAATGTTAACAGTTTTCTTCCCCATGTTTTCTTCTAGAGTTTTATAGTCTGAGGTGTCATATTTAAGTTTTTAATCCATTTCCAGTTAATTTTTGTGAGTGGGGTGCCATAGGGATCCTATTTCATTTTTCTCAACACAATTTATTGAAGAAACTATCTTTTCCTTATTAAGTATTATTGGTTCCCATGTCAAATATTAGTTGACCTATATGCAAAGGTTTATTTCTATGCTCTGAATTCTGTTCCATTGATCTATGTGTCTATTTTCATGTCATACCAAACGTTTTAAATTACTAAGATAGAGCTTTGTTGTGTTGTTTGAAATCAGAAAGTGCGATGCCTCCAACTTCGTTCTTCTTTCTCATGATTGTTCTGGGTATTTGGGGTCTTTTTTGATTCCATACAAACTTTAGGATTATTTTTTCTATTTCAATGAAAAATGTCATTGGAATTTTGATAGGGATTGCTTTTAATCTATAGATGATACTGGGCAGCATGGACATTTTAACAATATTAATTCTTCCAGTCCATGAACACAAGATAGCTTTCCATTTCTTTATGACATCCTTAATTTCTTTCATGAAGGTCTTGTAGTTTTCATTGTACAGATCTTTCACTTTCTTGGTTTAATTTATTCCTAAGTATTTTATTGTTTTTGGTACTACTGTAAATGGAATAGTTTTCTTTATTTTATATGGTATTTCCTTTCCATATATTTTGCTGTTAGTGTTTAGAAACAGAACTGATTTCTATATGTTGATTTCATATCCTATAACTTTACTGAATTCACCATCAGTTTCAACAGTTTTTTTGGTTGAATTTTTAGTATTTTCTCTATATAAGATCATATCATCTGCAAGTAACAATTTAATTTTGTCCTTCCTGATTTCGATTCCTTTAATTTCTTTGTCTTGTCAAATACTCTAGCTAGGACTCTGAGTACTATGTCGAATAAGAGTGGTGAGAGTGAGCACCCTTGTCCTTGTTCCTTAGAAGAAAACTCAATTTTTCACTGCTAAGTATAATGTTAACTATGGGTTTCTGTGTATGGCCTTTATTATGTTGAGGTATGTTCCTTCTATACCCAACTAGTTGACAGTTTTAATCATGAAAGGATGTATTTTATCAAATGCTTTTACTGCATCTATTGAATAATAATGTAACTTTTTCTCATTCATTCTATTAATGTGATTATCAGATTTATTGATTTGCATATCTGATATGCAAATCCCAGAGTTAAAGCTCACTTGGTCATGGTATATAATCCTTTTAATTTGTTGTTGAATTTGTTTGCTAATACTTTGTGGAGAATTTTTGCATCTATATTCATTAGGATTATTGGTCTATTGTTGTCTTTTCTCATAGTATCCTTATCCGGCTTTGGTATCAGGGTAATACTGGACTTTTAAAATGAGTTTGGAAGAATTTCCTCCTCTTCAGTTTTTGGAGTTTGAGAATTGGTATTAATTTTTCTTTAAACATTTGGTAGAATTCACAAGTGAAGCCTCCTAGTTCTGGAATTTTCTATGTTGGGAGGTTTTGGTTACTGATTCAACCTCATTACTCACTGTCCATCTATTCCTGATGTAGTCTTGGTATATTGTATGTTTATAGGAATTTACTGAGTTCTTTTAGGTTATCTAATTTGTTGGCATGTAATTGATTTTAATGGTCTCTTATGATCCTATGTATTCCTGTAGTATCAGTTCTAATGTCTCTTCTTTCATTTATGATTTTAGTTATTTGAATATTCTCCCTTTTTCTTTGCAGTTAGACTAAAAGTTTGTCAATTTTGTTTGTTTTGAAAAAGACAGCTCTTAGTTTCATTTATTTTTTTATATTATTTGTCCGGTCCATATTCCATTAATTTCTACTCTAATCTTTGTTATTTCTTTTCTTCTGTCAACTTTGGGCTTAGCTCATTCTCCTCTTTCTAGTTCCTTGAGGTGTAAAGTCAGGTTGTTTATTTGAGGCCTTTTTATTTCTTAATATATACATTTATCACTATAAACAGCCCTGCATCCCATCAGTTCTGTGATGTGTGTTTCCATTTTCCTTTGTTTTGGGATGTTTTTAAAATTTGCTTTGGATTTCTTCTTTGACCCATTGGTTGCTCAGGAGTGCATTGCTTTATATATATTGCCACTTTTCTCTTATTGTTGATTTCTAATTTCATACCATTGTGGTTGAAAATATACTTAGTATTATTTCAATCTTCTTAAATTAGAAGACCTGCTTTGTGTCCTATCACATGGTCTATACTGGAGATTGTTCTGAGTGCATTTGAGAAGAATGTTTACTCTGCTTCTGTTGTATGGAATGTCCTGTAAATGTCTGATAAGTTCATTTGGTCTAATGTATAGTCCAAATCTATTGTATCCTCACTGATTTTCTGTCTCAGTAATCTAACCATTGCTGAAAATGGTATATTGAAGTCCTCTACTATTACTATATTGTCTATTTTTCCCTCAGATCTGTTAGTATTTGCTTAATATATTTGGACACTCCATTGTTGGGTGTGTATATATTTACAACTGTAATATCTTCTTAGTGAGTTTATTCCTTTATCATTATATAATGACTTTCTTTGTCTCTTATTACCATTTTTGGCTTAAAGTCTATTTTGTCTAATATGAATATATTTACTTCTACTTTCTTTTGGTTTCCACCAGCATTAAACAATTTTTTCCATCCCATCACTTTGAGCCTATGTGTGTCTGTAAAGCTGAAGTGAATCTCTTATAAGCAGCATATAGTTGGGTCTTGTTTTTTTAATCTATCCAGCCACTCTTTACTTTTTGATTGGTGAATTTATTCCATTTACTTTTACAGTGATTTTTGATATAGGAGGACTTACTAATGCCATCTTATTATTTTCTGATTGCCTTTTTATTTCTACTGTTTTTTCCCTCTGTTTCTGCTTAATTTTGTATATTTTTATCAATTGGTGATTGTCAATGGAAGTTTTCTCTGTTTCCCCTTTCTTTATCTTCTGTGTATCTGTTCTAGGTTTTTTCTTTGCGGTTACTATGAGGTTTACTAAGACATCTCATATATAAAACAGTCCATTTTTATCTGATATCAACTTCACTTTAATCATCTACAAAAGCTTCATCCTTTTATTCACCCTTCTTATATTTTTTATCTCATTATTCTGTCATTATTGTGTATTCATTAAAAAATACAAATTTTGTCATAGTAGCCATAATTTTTTAAATTTGACCTTTATACTATAGCTTAATGGTTAACATACTATGCTATTACAAATTTAGAGTTTTCTAAGTATGACTATATATTTGCCTTTACCCAGTGTGTTGTATACTTTTGTATGTTTTCTTATATTGATTAGCATTTTTTACTTCAACTTGAAGAATTCCTTTCATTATTTCTTGCAACACAGGTCTACTGTAATAAAATCCATCAGCTCTTGTCTAGAAAAGTCTTTATTTCTTCTTCATATCTGAAGGATAATTTTGCTGGGTAGATCATTCTTAGCTGGCCGGTTTTTCTTTCCACACTTTGAATATGTCATTCCACTTTCTTCTGGCCTGCTGCGTTTCTGCTGATGGCCTAATTGTGGTTCCTTTGCAGATTATAATCTCCTTTTCCCTGGATGCTTTTGAAATTCTTTCTTTATACCTGATTTTTGACAGCTCATTGAAAGTTGTCTTAAAGAAGGTCTTTTTGCATTAGGAAAATAGGGGTCATCTATTATCTTTGTGAACTTTGATGTCAAATTCTCTCCCCAGGTTTCAGAAGTTCTCAGCAATTATTTATTTAAATAAATTGTCTGCTCCATTCTCCCTCTTTCCTCCTTCTGTAATATTGGCTATTCAAATATTTGTTTTTCAGATGGAATCCCATTGATCATGTAGGATTTCTTCAGTCTTTTCATGCTTTTTTCTTTGCTCTCTTCTAACTGGGTTTCAAAATTCTTATCCTCTAACTCACTTATTCTATCTTCTATCTGCTCTAATATACTGCAGATGCTCTTTGTTGCATTCTTTTCATTCATTCATTGAGTTCTTCTGTACCATAATCTGGTTCTATTTTATGATTTCTATCTCTTTGGAAAAAAATCTCATTCTGATCATGTATTTTTTTGAGATTTCATTGACTTTTCCTTCTGAGTTTCTTGTAGCTCATTAAGTTTTACAAAACAGGTATCTTGAATTCTTTATCAACTAAATCACAAAATTCTGTGCCTTTGAGCTCAGTTATCAGAAAATTGTTATTCTCTTTTTGTGATGTCATGTTTCCTTAATTTTTTTATGCTTCTTGCAGTTTAGTATTGCTGCTTTTGCATTTGAAGTAAGAGACACTACCTTCAGTCTTTGCTAGATGCTTTCAGATGGGGTATTCTCTTCAGTGGTGCTATTATCTGATGTTTTATGTCTTTGTGTAGGGACATCTGCTCCACTCTTCTTACTCCCTCTTGTGGCAGGATTTTTAAGCATTTATTTCTTCTCTGCTTCTTTCAAGTGACCAGTTGCTTCTGTAATCCTCTCTTTATTTTCCAAAAGGTGGCACTATAGCTTAGTTTGTAGTTTGTCCCTTGTCCACAGAACATAGCCTGTTTTCTGAGCATGCTAGAGCTGTCTCTCACCTCCACACATGGTAGCACATATAAGAAGTCAGGGGTGAGATGTGGGCTTAACCCTTAGAGTGTTGGAGGTATCCACAGACCCAATAAGGAGATCTCTGGGTGTGGTACTTCCAGAGGCTCATGGGTAGACCTCCTGCTGAGTGGAGGCAGCAGGAATCACATCTTTTATCTATCCCCTAGCCATGGAGTTCCTGCCTCAGTACTCTGTATGCTGCTGGAAAGAAATGGGTTTCCACAGTCATGACCAGAGCAACTGGGGTAACTGGGCTCTCACTACTATTCTTTTCCTATGAGGGAGAGGTCAACTACCACCAGATAAATTAGCTCTTACTGTGTTTCCTTGAGATGAGTATGGCCCTAAACTTTCTTTTACTGACACCTCCATTATGACAAAATTTGTATTTTTTTTTCTTCAGTGTGTTGTTAGGATCTCCCTTCTTGATGGCTGAACTTCTGAAAATCCTCTCTCCTGCTTTTATATCTGCCCAGGTCAGTACTCGACAGGGTTTTTTTTTTTGACTGCAGCAAGAGGGGTCTGATTTGTGGATCGCTTGGTTCTGCAGCATGGACCAATGTCTGTCTGCTTATTGCCAGATGCATAGGTGGATGAGACTCCTCCCAAGTCCCTCGGCATATGGTGTTAGATCCTATGACACTCACAAAAGTATCTTGTCCATGGATAGATGTCTATTTTGTTTAAAATGGAATATCTTACACCCCCATAAGCTGATGTCACTGATAATGCTCTCTTTTTTACTCTGAGTTTTCAGTCATTGCTATGATAAAAAGCAAGTACTACATAGAAATAGGAGATAAAGGAGGTGCTGTGTCCAATCTGATTCCCAGATTAAAGAAGTTATGTAGTGTCCAAATCGGCATACACATCCCATTCATAAGTTACTATGGATATTTAAGAATGAAAACCTAGAGTCAATAAAAACATTTGGCTTTTAATTCATGTGTACTACTTTTTCCAACATCATAAAGTTACTGGCACATAAATCTGTATTAAGTTGTTTGGACCTAACTACTTTATAGTTGGGACTGCTAAGTATTTCTTTGGTCAAGGAGAAGCATGGAAAATTTACTAAGACTCTAAGATCACCATGAACTGAAAATAAAGGATAGTGAAATATTTAAAGGTCAAGCCCAGAAGCACTATACATCTACTCCATCCACATTCCACTGGCCAGAATTTACTAGATAGCTATATCTAGTGGCAAGAGAGGATGGGAAATGTAGTCTAGCTATATGCCCAGGAGGAAAAGGAAAGTAACTTGATGAAAAACTAGTCATTTCCTACTGCAGAAATGAATAGGCAGGGGCATAAACTGTCCCACATCCACAATCTGACTTGCACTAAAAAATGGTATAGCATCTACTCTCAATAACTCAGCCTCCCCATCTTCCCTTCCATTCTATAGCTTTTAGCATCCACAAAGCACATGAAACCATTACTTCATTTAATTATCACAACCTTATGAGCTGGGTGGAGAAAAGACTGTCCCCCATTTTGTAGATTAATAAATAAATTGAAAATCATTGTGTTATTTTAGGTCATCCAAACAGCAAGTAACAGAAGTCGACCCAAATCCAAGTTTTACACCATTTTAAGAGTTCTATCTACAACATTCCACTGGTAGGCCAGTGAAAATTCACTGGACAAGTGTAGGGTGTGTGCTTAATGACAGGGACCAGATCTGTTTGTCAGAGGGCTAGGATAAGGAAACAGGGGCAAGTGGATGATCAGACAAATAGCCTTTATTCTACAAGTAAAGATGGTCATATCCTAAAGTGACTGTTCTTGGGACATAATCAACTATCGTCCAAGGCATGTTTTCAGTTCTTCCTATACTCAGTGAGTTCATAGAAGGCATCTGGCCCCACCATCTCCCCAGCTTTGTGGCTTACACAGGATTTGCACAATT
This sequence comes from Manis javanica, assembly GCF_040802235.1. Lineage (NCBI taxonomy): Eukaryota > Metazoa > Chordata > Mammalia > Pholidota > Manidae > Manis > Manis javanica. The sequence goes on along the minus strand of NC_133164.1, from coordinate 52,368,578 downwards.
GACTCTCAACCCTAGTGACAATTGATCAGGGAAAGAAACATAACAGGAGAGAAAAGTGCCACCTGGATTTTATCTACCAGTTGAATTGCCTTATGATTTTAGCAAATCTGTCTTAAGGACTTTTTTCCCTATATAATTAAGTTTTATTATACATAGTCTTGCTTTCTACTTTAAATTAATTACTAGTAGTGGAAAGAAGGATGCTAGTCAAGAACAGGAAAAAGCCTTTGGGTTTGGAATCTACCAGTGATAACCTACAACAGGAATAATACTTCTATGGTCTGTATAAATATTTGTCTAGCAGAGGCAACTTATCAGCCTCTTAAATTCTCTTCTGCTCCTGTAAATAAAAGGTAAGAAACCTGAAGCACTGAACCTGAAGAAGTTGCAATCTATAGTTCTCCTGCTCTGAATGGTGAGCATGTGGTGAGAGATAACTGAAGTATTGAAAATAGTCGAGAAGGAATTCTCTTGCATGACCAATCTTTATGTTATTGTATTTTCTGTTCACATCTATTTTCTTCTTTAAGCTTCAAATGAAAGTCATTAGAGGCAGAGATTTTATCACCAGGTGCATGTCCGAGGCCAACTGACTTTCTGATATATTCCTCTTTTTGGCAGTCAGCTAAAATATGCCAGTTTGGGAGCATGTTCTAAGAGATGATTTGAGACCACGCTCTGGGAAGAAAACTGAATTCCTTTATGCTCATTGGTGATTTATTGCTGAATGAACCAAAACTAGCTTCCCCACAAAACTATACTTACAGCCAGGCCAATTGAGTCTGATAGGGCTGAAGCTAAAATTACTGGTGCAAGGATTTAGGATCACATGTGAGAAGTTTACTCTTTGGGTGTGATTTCTAGGTGTGCATGCAAGTGGCTCCCACAGATCATTTACATCCTGCAGCTTTCTCTAGTCCAAAACACAAGCAGTCTGGGCAGCCATGAGGAGGTCAATACTAAGAATTGCCAAAAAAAAAATTCTAAAAAGAAACCCTGTAGACATTTTTATTCTTGTAACTTACCTTCACAGAAACTCAATATGTGACATCAATTAGTAATCCATTCTGCTCATAAAGATCCCCAGAGAGCCAGGAAAACAGCATGATCCTTGTCTTTAAAAGTAGAAAAGAAAAATCTTAAAGTTTTCAGTGATTTGCTTAAACTCATCTAGTTGAGAAGGGGTGGTAACAAACTAGACCATAGAGTTTCCAGGACCTAAAGAGAACTTCCAGTGCATTCGAGCTTTGGCATAGCTACATCCCATTTCATGCACTCACATACTTGCTCACTATTCAGTGCTTTTGGGGAGCTATTTACATTTGCTAGGTGTGGTGCCAAATGCATTATATGCATTGTATCATTTAATCCTTGCAGCAACACAAAGGGATAGAAGTAAGATAAAACCAATACCCATTGTAGAAAGTGGTTGCAAGAGAGGCAAATCTGAACTGTTTGACTTCAAAATGCAATCTCCAAACCAGCCTATTTTGTCAGGCTGAAACAGTAATTTTCAACTTCTTTTGTGTTTGTAACATTTTCTTAAATAACAGAATTTTTGGAAATAAAGGAATTTTAAGCTTCAGAATGGCACTAATTAAGTCAGAAATAATTTAGATTTCATCAACACTAGATTACTTTACTGTCACAGGTTCCAACAGAAGTACCCACAGTTACCAGACTATTCACCTGGCAGACCGTCAGCCTTGGGTCACTCACAAGTGGAATGGTGGTTGTTCTGACCAAGAGAAGAAATTCACACATATTCCAAGAAGCACCAGACCTTCTTTGATACTTCCTTGTTCTGTGTATCTTGTATGCTCTGTTTGGAGTGATTGGCGCCCTGCACAACACATATCTGCGCAACAGATACAGCACAATGTTCCCACTGATCATCATCAGTGTTACAGGATAGATACAAAACAGCTTTATACATTGATGAAATTTAGCAACCTACATAAGAATGTACAAGCATGCTGCTACAGACCAAATAAAAACACTGTGGTATGACTTAGTTCAAAGTCACCTGGTTACACCCGACTCCTTGGTTCTCAGTACAAACAAAAAGGTAAAGTGCCCAACTGCTTTCATTTTAAAGTGGCCCTCATCAAAGCAATAGTGTTACCCACATACATACAAAAAGTACATGTTCAATATTCGAGTTTGCTTAGTGGAGATAAGAGACATATTTGTGTGTGGTTTATGCTCTCTCCATGCATCAGTAGGTCTATACCATGAGCATGCGTGGCTGGGTTCATGGTATTCACACAACATGCTGACATGTTTTTTAGTGTGTTCTTTACATGTAAAGAACCATCTTGTCAGTTCAGGGAGAGGGTAAGAGGTGTGTTCATTTCTTTGGCACCTGCCTTCCACTCTCATCCTAACCATGATCTATAATTCAGTGCCCTATGAGTGTCACAGTGTTACTGCAGATTGAATAATGTCTTTTCAGGCAGCACTGCACAGTGGGATGGTGAAGGTTTAAAGACAATATAGCCCTTTACATTATGGGACATGGAAATCATGGGAACTGGGTGGTTTTGTGACATGACAGTTATTTCACTTCTCTAAGTTGCAATTTCTTTATCTTAAAAAAAATAGAAGAAATAATGTCACCTGGTGGTATCAGTATAGGAATCGGAGTCAAGAGCAGTAACTGTCCATGGAGTAGTTCTCCAAAAGTATTGATTACTGAGCAAGTGAGAGAGGGAATGAGGTGTGGTGGGTTATGCCAGGCAGAGCTCTCATTTACTGGCTAATTCTCTATTATCATCTCCTCCCAACAAGGTGAACTCCGGCAAATCCCTGAAAACTGGGAAAACTGTTTTTGTTTTTAGTTTAAATGAATTTTTAGAAACTTTAGTATTGTTCTTGTCTACGTTTAGGAACAAGGACCATGCTGTTTCCCTAGCTCTTTGGGGATCTTTGTGAGCACAGTGGATTACTAGGAACACATATTTAATTCCTATGAAGGTACCTAGCACAGTACTTGACCCTAATGCTCCCAATAAATGATAGCAGGTCTATTATCATAATCATAAGGTGAGACTGTTCCCAGGGGAGAACATGTTTGGGGTTAGGGTGGTGATCAGACTAGTAAAAATGTTCACTGGATGAAGTATTCTGAGGAGAAGGAGCAAACATGCATAGTTATTTTTGCATAAAGAAATAAGAAAGTGTGCCACAGCCCTTGGCTAGGCAGCAACATTACTGAACCCATGATGGGTACCAAAGCTCCAGATTTAGGGTGGAAGAAAGATCAAAGAAATAAAGATCATGATGCTTTCCAAACAGTTATGAAATGACATAAAATACTCTTATTTTATATTTATTCTTAATACTACTATATATATTTTATACTATAATAAATATTACCCCTATATGTAATATATATTCTAGTACATGATATATATAATGTTCATATATGAGCATATACTATAATATGCACAATTATATAAAATATATAATATTACTACCTGTATTACTATAATGTATTAATACACACACACACACACACACACACACACACATAATACCTTATGAGATTAGGCAGAGCAATCCAAGGGTCCAGTGGCAATTTATTCAATAAAGATTTATTGAACTAGTGTGTGTCAGACACTGCACTGTGTGGCTGGGGTACAGTGATGGGCACGGCACACCTGGTCACTGACCATATTGAGCCTAGGGTCTGGTGTGAATACAGAGAAATAAGCAAACATTTTCTGTTTCAGATAATACCTGCTTTGATAGGGTAGAACATATACTGTAGAAGCACACTGGAGACATACCTGACCTACTGGGAAGTGGGACGGTGGAGGGATTAGGACAGACTTCATGGGGAAGCGATTTCTAAGTCGCAAGCTGAGTGCATAGGAACTACCCAGGCTGTGAAAGATGGAGGTGTGTTCTTGGCTGTTAGAGCAGCGTGATTGGAGGAACAGAGATAAGAGACCCAACTAAAGAAGATTTGAGGAATTAAAAGACATTCAATGGTTGAAAATATGCCTATGAAAAATGCATACACAAATATTTATAGCAGCTATATTCACAATCTCCAAAAGCTAAAAGGAACAAAGATGTCCTTCTAAGGAGAAAGGATAAACACACTGTGGTATATCCATATGCTTGTGTGCTGGTGTATTATGCAGCCATAAAAAGATATGAGCTATCAAGCCATGAAAAAATATGAAGGGAGCTGAAATTCACAATACTAAGAAATAGTAGCCAGTCTGAAAAGACTCATACCTTACAGTCTAACTGGTCTAATATGACATTCTGGAAAAGGCAAAACTATGGAGAAAGTAAACGATCAGTGGCTGCCAGGGGCTCAAGGAAAGGGAGGGATGAATGGGTAGAACACAGGGGATTCTTAGGTCAGTGAATCTATTCTGTGTAATGAGTAATAGTGGATATGTGTCCTTGTCCATTTGTCAAAATCCATTTCATGTACAACACAAAGTGAACACTAATGTTACTATGGACTTCAGTTCATAGTGTATCAAAATTGGCTCATCAATTATAAAACATGTAATACAAAAACTTAATGACAGAGGAGACTGTGTGTGCTGGGAGTAGTGGTCAGGGGCTATGTGGGAACTCTCAATATTCTTTGCTCAACTTTTCTGTACACATAAAACTGCTCTAAAAATTAAGGCCTATTAATGAGAAAGACATTCGGTGTAGCTTAGTCCCTGAGTACCAGAGAGGGTGTGTTTGCTGGGATGAAGGAGATGAGGAATAACGTCTGGAGAGAAGCCTGGAGATGACAGCGGAGCTTGGATAGTGAAGGGTCTGTGAGTCATTTGACTAGACCTAGAAAGCAGCAGGAGCCATGAGGAAGAGCAGCGGTGAAATCCGTCCTTTGCTTAAAAGGACAGCTCTGCGCAGTGGGGAGACTGCGCTTCCAAGGGAAAAGACAAGGGGCGGGGAGGCCGACTTCTGCGGCAGTTATCGTGCGAGACTCCGGCCGCCTATGCTCGGACCGAGGCAGGAAGACGCAGGGAAGAGGGGAGGTAATCTGGCCTAGATTAACCTACTGGATGGCTTGGGCATAGGCAGAGAGAAAGAGGATTTCGGGCAGATTATAAAAATGCCTTTTAAAAACAATCATAACAACCACATTACAATATGAGCAGCACGTTTGCCAAAGAGGCTTCTAGAGAGAAATCATGAGGAATCGTGGTTGTTTAATTTAATATTTAATTATTTAATCTGGCACAGGTTTCTCTATTGGATGGTGGGATGTAGGGATGGAGAAAGAGGATTTTGAGCAAATTATAACATTTTTTAAAAACAGTCACAACAACCATGTATAAAGTATGAGAAACACACTGGCCAAAGAGGCTAGAGAGAAGAAAATGTAGGCGAGTTCTTCAGTGGGCTGTGTGTCACCTCTCACTGCCTGCTGTGGCCTTGGGGTGCTTTGGCAGCTGTATGGGGGACTTTGCAGAAGCCAGGGTAATCAGCTGGTAATTATTATTCTAGTTTTTCCTTGAAATTTGAAGTATTTTGACAGATGTCAACCAAGTGTTGAACAGGTCTTAATGGCATTAAGAGATAAGAAAAAGCACTTAGAACTTCTTCAGGGCATTTATTTAGTCTAATGCTTCTAGCTTTGAAAAAGTTGTGACTCTTGGAGAAAATATGAGTAATTAAATATGAGGGAAAGAAATGAGGGATCCAAGGTTATTTATCTTTAAAAAATAGCATATATTGGTGCCTTAATTAAAAAATAATACATATGCAGAATGAAAGAGTGGAAATTATGGGAAAACACAAAGAAGAAAATCCAGTTATTCATAGCATTGCTATTCAGAAATAAATGTTCTGATGCTTGGCTTTTCAGGGTTTTTCTATGCATAGACACATTTTTTTTTAATTGATATCATAATACATACCCTTTTTCTTTTTTTCACCTGAACAACTGAGTTTCTAGGGTAGACTGAAATTATTATTACCACACACAACAATATAGTGCTTCTATCAAGATATAAGCTTTCTTCTCTCTCATGACGGACACAGAGGCAGACGGGGGCTCTGGGGGTCCTAGGTTGCTCTGCTCTTGGCCACGCAGAGCCCCAGGTCTATGCGCTTGCCCCACAGGCCCCAGGGCTCTGCTCTAGCCCAGGGCTTGAAGCAGGCCTGATAGCGTCACATCACTTTCCAGCCAAGGGGAAGGAGACAGAGGAGATAGGAGGTGGCAGCTTTCTCTTAAGGATGTGTCTTGGAAATGGCTTATTTATTTTCTGCCCACTTGCCCACAGGGAAGAGGGGATGTAGTCTGGCCTAGACTTATCTACTGGATGACTTGGATGTAGGCAGAGAGAAAGAGGATTTGGGGCAGATTATAAAAATGCCTTTTAAAAATAATCATAACAACCACATTAAAATATGAGAAGCTGGTGACCTTTATCAAATCGTAGCAAAACAATTGGTGAAACTGGTTCCTGTGGTAACTCAAGGCACTTAACATGCTTTCCAGGCCTGCAGCAATGGAGGTAACAGTGAGACAAAATCAGAAGGTTGGTTTCTGTCAGCCCCTCCTTGATGCTTTAGGTAGGGAGCTATGAAGAGAGGGATGACGTTTGGCAAGAACACGTCAGCTTGTCAGCAGAGACGAAGAGAAATACAGATTGATAAATGGGCTTATTTATTTTTTGCCCACTTGCCATTTGCCATTTAGTTAAAAAGGAGGCTAGGAAAATGTGGCCACCCATTGCCCAGCCATATATCGTGTAAACCCCAGCATGGGAGAGCTTATTACTAAATGTAAGGGGAAATGCATATCAGTCTTTGTTTCAAGTCCTTCAGTGACTCCTCTGTGCCCTCCTACCCACACATGGAATAAACTCACTCTTTCCCCAAGGGCACAGCCTAAGGAGGCAGCCAGTTATGACATCCAACTCCAAGTTCCAGATTTTTGCCTAATATCAACTCTTCTCTATCAGAGCTGGAGGAATCTGGACCTGGGGACTTGTTAGTTATTATTAGTTAATAAGCATATTTTCTAGCACCTTCCCCATATTTATTGTCCAATAATGTTGTCAAAAAGGAGAACTGCAATAAAAGCTTCTAACCAGAAAAAAAGGTGAAGGAGAAATAGAATCATTATGACCCTTTGCAATGATTAAATTTTATCCAAAAGAAACTGACAAGTCCCTGGCGCAGCCAATGAAGACAGTTCCTCAGTCTACAGACATTCACTCTCTTTGGGAGAAAGTCCTTTGTCCACTGACCTCTCAGAGACTCTGCTTGTCCATTCATTATCTTCTGTGGCCACAACTGAAGTGAGCGTGGGAGAGATGCCTTCCTTGGGGATGCACAACTTTTCTGGGGTGGCTTTAGGGATCAGAAAATTACAGCTTTTGTAGACCAGGTTTGTGGTTTCTTTGATCACATAATCCTTCGAAAATTCCTAGTAGTTTTCTGGGCCATTTGCTACCAGTCATTTCCATGAACATGTAAGGATGACCAAAGACCTTGTCTGCATAAATCCTAAGTTTATGAACACATTTGTTTACTCATCTCTCTTCTCAAACTATTTTCTCTCTAACTTAATAACAACTTTGAGGCCATTCGAAATAACAGACTTGGGTGAGACAACAATACGCTTAATTCTATATTTGCCACGGGATTGGCTCCTCTGGTTCCATTAACAGCAGGCCCTGGAGAAAGGCTCTCTTTCTCTGTTTATGATACTGAAGCAGTTCAATTTTCCAGTTCCATGAGGTCTAAATTACTGGAGTGCTAGTCAATTCAGACTGCATTCCCAAGTACAGGGGACATCCCAGTGCAGGCTCTGCTGACAAGCTGACAAGTTCTTGCCAAACGTCATCTCACTCTTCATAGCTCCCTACCTAAAGCAGCAAGGAGGGGCCGACAGAAACCAACCTTCTGATTTTGTCTCACTGTTACCTCCATTGCTGCAGGCCTGGGAAGCATGTTAAGTGCCTTGAGTTATCACAGGAACCAGTTTTACCAAATGTTTTGCTACAATTTGATAAAGGTCAGGAGCTTCTCAGCCTGCTATATCTATTTCCTTGCTGTCTACCACACAACTGTTAAAGGATCAATTTGAAACAAATCCATTTTAACACAATTGTTAAAAGATCACACACCTGTTAAAGTGATATAGTTTACATTTTTGTTACCCCTGCAGGATACTATTTCTGGCACCAATTTATGTTTTGTTATAATCCATACTGAGCTACTGATATAAAACACAACAAAATATAGCATCACAAAAAAAGGTTGAGTTTTCTCTCACAAAATAAGAAGTTAGGGACATGAAAGCATCTATTTGTGAGCACATCCAGGAACCTACTGTCTTTTGGTTCCTTCACCTGCTAGAGTCCTGCCCTAAAGACATGGTCCCAGCACACTGAAAGCACATCTGTACTCCAGCCAGGGGCGAGTGGAGAGGAAGTGGAGCGAAGGCAGCTGGCTTTACGGATGGGACGCTCACGTTGCTCACATCATTTCTGTTCATGTTTCAGTTGTGGGGCTGGTGGAAGACCATGTGCTTTGCTAAAACTTAGTGGGTAGGAGGGGGGGTGTTTGTCACCCAAATGTAAGATGGACCCCTAAAGGGTAAATAGAGCTCTTCCATATCCAAGAATGATGAGCATTTCCCAATATCCTTCAATGATTTTGCAAATAACACTTTTATTGGCTATAAAGTATTTTATCAAAACTTTCTATCATTGGACATTATTTCCTAATTTTGGCCGTAGTATATAATGCTTTATTGAACCTCTTTCTTTAGCAGCCTTTATACACATCTCTGGGCAAGTTACTAAGAGTGATATACTTAGAAATGGAAAGGTTATGCATGAATACTTTAAAGCACTGTTTAATTGTCTTCTAGAAACATTTTAGCAGTTTGTCATTCTAGCTGTGGTATGTAAATCTGCCTCCCCACATAATTTCCAATACCTAATATGTTTATATTTAAATCTTTTTCCCCCAATGTAACACATTCTTGCCTTTAGAAGAGAATTTTATTGCAAGAATTGAATCAACTGCATATACTAACCACTTATAATAATAGGACCAAAAAAATGATTTTTTGAACGTTCTTGTTTTAAGGAACTATTTTAAGAGAAGAGTAGAGTCAATTTGGAGCAAATTAAACAAATTTTAAGCTGTGTATGTTTGTATGTGAAACTTGTTTTCAAAAGTAGAATATAAATACAATTTCACTGTGAAACATTTGAGGGGAAAAAAACATAAAGAAAGTGAGAATCACCCTAGTTATCCCATGATAGAAAATCACCTATAACAGTTTATTGTATATCTATCTATTCTTCTTCTTTATTTATACTTTCATTTATATTTATATTATTTATATAACTTTTCTTGATGCATGCATCATTTCATATCTTTTCTTCACTGAAAAAAATCTCTATATATTTTCCCATGCTGTTAGAACTCCTTCTAGAATCTAATTTTTAATGACTCTATTATATGGTTATAACACATTAGAAGCTAGTATTCATTAAACACTTATTAAAATAGTAGCAATTGGATTTAATCCTTTGAAAGACAATATAAGATCATCAATATTTTAACCCTTGCAGCAGTAGACTTCATTATTGTATCTAATTCTTCACCCCTCCTTACTGAGTAGTGGTTCTCAGCCAGGGATGAATTTTGCACCACAGGAGACATTTGGCAATGTTTGGGGACATTTTTGGTTTATAATTGTGTAGATGCTACTGACATCTGGTTTGAGGAGGCCAGAAATGCTGCTGAACATCCAGTGATTCATAGGACATCCCTTGACGAAAAAGAATGATCTTGTCCAAAAGGATAATAGAGCAAAGGTTGAAAATCCCTGCTCTGGAGTCATATTCTTTGCTGTGTTATTTTTTCACTCCTTGGCTTGAGGTTTGGTCAATGTCACTTGCTTTAGCTAGTAGAACGAGGTGGAAATTATAATATCATATTGTTTATGTGTTTTCACATTTCCCTCTTGTGGTTCTTCTATCACCATTTAAAGAACATGCTTGTCTACCCCAGTAGAGTAAGAGAGGATGAGAGATGTGTGAAGCAGGGCCACCTAGCGGACATACGGACCTGCAGTAAGACGCAGAGGCTCCCAGCCCAGTCCAGCCTTGATTAGGCCAACCCTAGCCAACCTTTCCATGTGGTAACTATGGTAATTAGTGACTGTTGTCTTAAGCCACTGAGTTTGGGGGCATTTTTTAATTTAGCAATAGCTAATCATTACGTTAGATGAGAAAAACTGATTTGTTCCAGGTCACAAAATTAGCAAGTCAAAGAGCTGGGTTTCAAACTCAGATCTGGCTGACTCCAAAGTCCACTCTTAACCTTCAGACTATATTGTTTTTCTAATACCATCATTTATGTAATGACTCTTCTGTTGGGTAACTGAGTTATGTTTCTGTGTTTTGCAATTGCAAATAAAGCTTCTTTGGTAAACATCTTTTTACATATATGTTTATCTCCCATTCAGATTTCTCTAGGACAGAATTTCTCCAAAGATATGGACTTTTTAAGGAAGTTGTTGCATTTTATCTGCCTAATTTTAGAAAAGATTTGAATTATCTAAATAATTTTAAAAATTCTTTGTAATATTTTGCAATATATACATGTATTAAATCATCACATTGTACACCTTAAGCTTATATATGTTTCATGTCAATAATATTTCAATAAACCTGAAAAAAAATAAAATAAAATGAACCCTCAAATTCTATAATAATTGAGTTTAATTTGTCTCAGAGGCAACATTGTAATTTTAGATAAAACATACAATGCATAAAAAATGTACTCTTGGGCAATATTTATAAAATTTAAACTTTATAAGGAACCCTTTTACTACAGACAGCTGTGTGGTTTCACGCAAGATGCAGTATATCTGTATTTTTTAATTATATATTATTGGCTGCAGCTATAGGAAGATTTAACTTTCTTCTTATATCTGGAAAAATGCAATCCTCTTCTATAACAATTTATCTTAAGGAGCCATTTTTAACAATGAATCAGATCTTAAAATAAAAGATGGTTGGGGGGGACCTGTCTAGGTTGGGGGACCTGTCTGAAGTAGTCACTCCCTGAACGTGAAGTTCACAGCAACTGTGTGGCAGCAGAGGAGTTAAAGCTGGCTGGAGGGTTATGTGTTGTAGCTGTCCTATGTCTAATAAAATGCATCTCAAACTGGCATGTGAATAATGTTACTTCACCACTGTAAGCCCTGGTATAAAAAATACAGATAGATGTAAATGGCTCCCGGAAGCCAGCATGTGACCCCATGTGGATGGCAGGATTTATTAGTGGTTTTACTGCCACTTTCACTTAGCATAACCACATAAGCCCTAGACCATCGGTGTCAAAGCCCTCCTCCCGATGGGTGGTGGTCAGCAAGAACCAATGCAAAGAACAAACAACCAGCCCCCTATGAACGGGGGCAGAAGAGACTGAACAGGGTATCTGGGGCGGGCACCTGATAAACATTTTTTGACACTGGAGCTTTGATGTTACTGTTAGAAGCCATCTGGGGCCGAAGCTACCCCGCCTCTCCACCTTGCTGGCCTCCTCCACCACGGAGCCCCCACCCCTGCCGCTGCACAGCAGGCCAGCCCTGACACCAGGCTGTGGCCCTGCACCCAGAGGGGCTTGCTTGAGATTTAAGGCTCTTCTGACAACCTAAACATTTTATCTTAGTCATTTTATCTTACAATTAATTTGTTTACAACTGAAGTCTGACGGTACAACGGAGCATGCCCTGGGAGGCTCGAAGGGTCAGCTGGCCGACCCTTTCCCCGGCCGGTGCCCCCCATGTTCTTCCCTGCTCCCCTCCCCCTGCCCCTCCCCCTCCTTCCCATGACCGCAGCAGCCCAGCCCTGACAGTGACTGGTAGGTCGTGGGGAGGTTGGGAAGAAGGACAAGCCCGCTTTCCGCCCTTGGACTCCACCTCCAGCAGGCACAGGGATGAAGGGGAGGAGATGAACTTCTCCCACTATGATGCTGTCCTTGGGCCCTGTGTGGGTGGGGCCTGTGTCATGTATTTTCTTCTCACACATTTCACACATTATTTACTAATTTTGTACCATCCATGATCAGGGAGGCCTCTGTCTGAATGCTGTCTTCCACCGGCTGGCTGCTGCCACCCCAGCAGAGGGGGCTGCTCTGTTCACTCGTTTTCTATCACGCCAGCTCCACAGTCATGAATGTGACTCACCCATTTAAAGTGTTAGAAGCTTCATTCTGGTAATAAGAAGACTTTACCCCTAGAGGTTAAATAGCGTATTCAGGATGACAGAGGTAACAAATGGCAGAGCCTAGACCTGAGCCAGATCTTGTGACTAAATCCAAATTCCAAACCCACTCTCTTCCCATGACTGGACTGCTGAAGCCCTCGGCTAAAGAACCTCGTAAGTGATGGTGAAGTGCAACCCCGGCCGGACCTCTCCCGTCTAAACACAATGGCTGCCATCAGCTCTCATTAACTTCTGTTGCTGGCCAGTAGACGGGATATGCATAGAAAATGGAGGGCAGTGCATACCTGGCCTTGTGTGGTACATAATAGAGTGTTGAGTAGTGGCCTCTGGACTACGACTATCTGGGTCTGAACTCAGACTCTGCCACTTACTGTGTGCCCTTGGTCAAGTTACTGAAACTCTCTTGCCTCAGTTTCCCCATCTATCAGGTGAGGATAATAATAGTAATTATTTTGCGGGAAAGTTAGGTGTGATGACACCCAATAATTTTTTAATTATCATTATATAATAATATATTGCAATCTTTTGCAATTTCACAGCTTGAGTTGGTGTACCCACGTGTTCCTACCACATCTGAACCTCAGTATTTCAGATGCTCCAATAACCTTCTAATTGCTCTCCCCACTCCCACCCCCAACCCCATAGTCTCTACTTAGCCTCTTAAGTGACACCGTAAGTTCTTAAGAACAGTAGTCATACCACCAGGAAGAGAGACTTTTAAAGGTGCTGTAGCCAACAGCCAGTGTCAACTGCCAGGCATGAATGAAGATATCTCTACATGATTCCAGCCAAATGATTGCTTTAGGTAACTAAGTTTTGGGACTTTATGTTACAGAGCAATAATAAACAGGACAGTGGCTCAGATATTGAAGTCATCAAATATATTAAACACAGACTAATCAGTTCAAAAAATAAATGGCGAGAGGGAGAAGTTCAGCATAAAACTAGGACTTATGAGAAAGAAACAAATAGAAATTCTAGAACTAAAAAATACCGCACCTGAAATGTATTCATTAGATGGAGTTAGCAGCAAATAAGAAATAGCAAAGGTTAGGATTGGTAGGAAATGCCTAGGCCAAGGATAACAACCCGAAAGGACGGTCAGTGCAGAGAAGAATGTGAGATGCACACGGGAACAGTAAAAGGTTAATATGCGTGTAATTGGAATCCCAGAAAGGGAAGAGAGAAGTGGATATGGGAAGAAAAACCAAAGAAAAAAATAAGAGGCTGATTGTCTGATTTCTGCATTCAGGTTCAGTGTGGTGTGAAAATAGGGACATTCTTGGGACCCTGAGCAGTGACATTAGAGTTCAGAAACAACCATGAACTGGAGAGAAGGGGAAATTATAGGAGGTGAGAAAAGAGGATGGAGTCTGAGGTATACAGAAAAGAATATCGAGATGACTAAATTGCAGACCACTGAAGCCTGTGTCTAATTGTTTTTTTTTTTTTTTAGCACTAACATCGCTTGGCACATGCCCGGCACAGAAGAGGTTCTCAGTAAAGCATGTACTGAGTGGGGGGCATGTGTTCCAGCAAAAGGAGAAGGCGGTTGCTTGGGCTCTTCAGGCTGGCTCTTGAAGACCTGCAGCAAGTACCCTCCGAGGAAACCCTTCAGGTCCTCTCACTGCCTTCAGTCTTAATTTGCAAGAGATGCTTGGCCAGAGACAGGACCTGAGAGAGAGATGAAGTGTACCAGGACTAGGATAGCATGTTGTCCGGCTTGCTTCATTCCCGCTCCCTCCCTGCCTTCCTGCCTTCCTTCCCTCCTTCCCTTATGAAATATTCTTTGGACAGCCCCTAGTTGCTGGTCACTGTGCACACAAAGATGAATAAGACACAATCCATGCATTGGTGAGGGAAACAAACAGGTAAACACAGAATTACAATTCAACCTTCAAGTGCCACAGGGACCCAGAAAAGGGACTGACTGAATGATGGCCATGACAACACAGAAAGCCTCTTGTGAAGGGGATGTTTGAGCTGGAACCTCAAGAATGAGGAGACAGAGGTGCGAAAGGGCACATAGTGAATGACCCGGCACATGGCATTTTGATGTAACTGGGACATAATGTGTACAGGCCAGGGGTTAGAGATTTCAGGAGAAAAACTTGAAAAATGAGGTTGATGCCAGTAGATGTGAAGTTAATCTGTTGGTGTAAGACTTTAGGACCAGCAAGTGCCATGACTGTACCTGCGTTTCAGGGACTTGTCCTGCAGGCGCCATGGAAGAGGACTGGGCAGTGAGGAGGCAGGGCTGGGCAGGAACAGTCTGGGGCCACATCGACTCGCTGCCACGAAATCAACTGATGTTCAGTTGAAATATGTTTCCTCATCGTCTTAATAACCATTTTTTCCACTCATTTGAGCAGTTGTGCAGTTGTTAAGTCATGTAGGAACCCAAGTGGCTATTGATCTCATGTTCTGAGCAGCCCAGTTTGGAAGCACAAGCCTTCAGTAGGCCCTACCCAGCCAGAAAGGAACCATGTTAAAAGAACAGGAAGCTTTTATACCAAGATCCTTAGTGTTTTTATCTAGAGCAGGAAATTTAAGGGGAATTTCAGATTTCAGAAAAATGTGTGCATGCTGGACATCCAGCCCCAAAGATTTACTTGGAAGCCAAGCAGGCACAGTGGGAAAGTTTCAGGTGAAGGTCACACGACGGTGAGTGGATAGTGCCCAATGGGCTTTGCTGCAGAGAAATCTTCCAGTTTGCGTTTGTTACACAAAAGTGGCTTAAAATCCTTATCCACATGGTTTTCCCTACACTATGCATATGGCTGCCTCTGCTCTCATCTGACTTCTGGCTAACAGCTGTTTGTGGGAACTGCAAAACTCACTCTCTTCACCCCTGGGAGCCTCTCAAGGGCACTGGTCAAGCCTGGGCCACTTGTGCTTAGTAGTTCCTCCTCTGGACATTGCTGTGTCTGGATTTGACACCCAAAACTGCTGTACCAAGTTGCTAACACCAAGAGGATGAAGTCAGCACTTGAGGAGAACAGACCAAGGGGAACAGTAAGACCCAGATCTGAACCCTGATGCACTACACCTGTAGCCGGATGGGCTGCTAGATTTCTTACTATGGAAGAAAAACATTTCCCAGTGTCATCATTGTGTAAGCCATGGTGATTGGGGTCCTCTGCTACAGAAAAAAGCATCCGAAGTTACACCTCCTAAATACACATGGACACACACACACCCCAAAATAGCTCCTCCTTAACCAACCTTTGCTGTCCAATATGCCTCTCCTTAGTGAGCCATTCTTTTCATTGGGAAATTTTCTTTCTACTAGAATACACAGATCTTTGGGATGGCCTCTTTAAGACTTTTCATTTTCCTAAACACTGGTTTAAATTTTGTTCAATATTTTATGGAGTCCTTACCAAGTGCTAGATACTCTAGGGTATAGGGTATTAGGTTAAAGGAAAGGGTTCATAGAGGTGTTCTTTAAAGACTTGTTTTTACAAAATGAAGAAGAATTATCTAGGCCACCATCATGGACTCCTCTTGTCTCACCACCAGGCTCACCACGGGCTCAGAGGCCTCCCCAGGCTGCGAGGGGGAAGGTCCAAGTGCTCAGTGTAGAGGGGCAAGAACGCGGGTCTGGCCCTGAGACTTTGAGTCGCTGCCGTTGGCCTGCAGGAAAGAGACAAGGACCCATCCCCCTGGAGCTGAGGTGTCCTTCCTTTCCGCCTCTCCCCTTTCTCTTCTACTTTAGAAAGAAAAAGGCTGGACGAAGCAAGCTCAGTCCCTCAAATGTGAAACTACTATCCCGCAGGCAAAAACCATTTGAAACGTCAAATCAAAGTACAATTCATTGGAAGATCTGGGACCGCATAGAGAACAAGGCATGAACTGACTCTACAGACCCCTCATACCTTCCCCAGCGATGATTCTGGTTTGGGAGGCGGCTCCACAGTGGGGCATGAAGGAGCTGAGTAGGAAAGCAGCTCCCAGAAAGTTGTTAGGCGTCAGTCAGGTCCGATTGTGTAACCGGTCTGACTTGAAGAATAATGCCACTGTTCAATCCGTATTACATTTTATCCCCTCTGACAAGTTAGCGCATTTGTTTAACCTGAACTTTCAGCAGCACAGGATAGGTGATGTGGCCATTATTGTTTTAATTCCATGAATAAAGAAGGAGGGCTACAGAAGGTTAAGTGTCTTATCCAAAGCCCTTTTCAGTGATGACAAGGAGAGTGATTTTGTGGAAAGATTGATGACTGCAGTGCTGCCTTTTACAGAGCCAAATTAGTGGGCTAGAGGGGCTGGTGCTTGGAGCACTTGAAATGTAAGAAAACAGAGACGGAGAGAATATATTTACTTCTCTCTATACCAGGAAGGAATTAATTTTTGGTCCCTGGGGCCATCCCCAGGGGTCAGGCTTCTAAGACCATGTTCCTCTAACAGAAGGGAGATGCTCAACTATTTTGGGGATGCTGATGAACTTCAAGAATCCTCTTACTGAATGGGATATTCAAACTTGAGCCCTATGTGAGCTGTCCAGGACAGCCAAGAGGGGGCTTAATGCTACCACGTTGCAACCCCCTCTTCTGCCCTTCCATGTACAGCTGACCCCTGAACAATTCAAGGGTTAGGAGCTCTTGGGCAGTCAAAAATCTGTGTATAACTTTTGATTCCCCCCAAACTTAACTATTAATAGCCTTCAGCTGACCAGAAACCTTACTGATAACAATCAGTTAACATATATTTTCTGTTATACATATTATAGATTATATCCTTGCAATACAGTAAGCTAGAGAAATTTTATTTCAAATTGTCACAAATTTCCAAAAATGTTTCCAATGTATTTATTGAAAAATATCCATGTATGAGTGGACCTGCACAGTTCAAACTGTGTTGTTCAAGGGTTAACTGTACATCACTCTCCTTCTCTCCTAAGCATATCTTGAACAGAAATTTTAAAATGTTCACTTAAAGTGGAATGAATCAACTTAGTGGTTCAGGACCTAAATTCTGGAAGACCCAGGACTTTGAACAACGCATGCTTTACAGGGACACCAGTGACCCCACCAATCTCTCTAAATCCCCTGTGAAAACAAGATTATGTTGTATATAACTTTTTAAAAATAATTTAAAGGCTATAGATATTAATATTAACAGTGCACAATGAAATCCAAAGGATTTTATTGCAGAGTACAAATAAGAAAAGTTCTCCAACCATGTTTGCTTAGTTCCCTCTCTACAACCAGCTTTTATAGCTAGAAAATCACGATTCTTGCCGTGGTATAGAGCCAGAAGCTTAACCCTCTCTCCAGGCCAGTAAATTCTTTAGACATGGTAGCTTGGATGGTTGGCCTTCTATGGGCCAATATCTCAGGCCTAAATAAGAACTCCTAAGTTCTGGAACACTGAAGTTTCTGTTTTAAAAGAAAGCCTTTATTTACCACTAACCCTTATTATATCACAAACAAAAATGTTGAGCTGTGAGTTCCTTTCAACAATCCAGTAAAAACAAACAAAAAAAAAAAACAAGAAGAAAAACCCAGCTTATTGAACCACGATGCTACAAGGCTACCTTATTTACCAGGGGAGTTGCAGGCTGAGGGGACATTTCAGTAGCTTGCCTGTGTCTGTCAAGGTGCCTCTCTTGTGAAGGATAGAAAATAATGTGAGCATGTTGTCTAGACATCTTTAAAAAAATTAACTCTGAACCTTTTGGGTTAGCTTATGGTGTTCAGGGAAATATTCTCCTTTAAAACCATCCTGCTTCCTCATCTTCTCTTAAAATTAGGGGAAATGGCTGAAAACAAGCGTTAGGAGAGACAGAGGGAGTGTCAGACGCTAAACCTGGTTCCCTGAGAGCTGCTCAGCCCTGCTTCTGAATGCAGACTAAGGTAAAGGCTTCAGACAGCTGAAGGCAATGTGCTGGGGAGAAGTTACTTCCTCCCGTTCCGAAAAGCCAGCTCCTCCAAGGGATGCCCTTGCCCCAAGCCCCTAGGGTATTCTGTTTCAAAAAGACACAGGCTTTATTCATTTATCCCAAATTAATATTAATGCCAAAGCTGCAGTGCCATTTTTCTATTTAAAAGATCAGTTTCAGTGCTCTTTATATTGAATTCAGCTGCAGTGTAACAGTCAGGGAGCATTCGAAAAGGAGAAAGTATCCAGTCGCATTTCCCTAGCGTGGCGAATTCTCATATTGGTCTATCCTTCCTGGGATCTGTGTCCATGCGTTCACATTTTAAGAAAGTCACAGATCTGGGGATTTTGTGCTATTCAGTATTTTATTTATTGCTTTCCCAGTCTCAGCTTCCTCCCAGCAGCCCCCCTGGAAGCCATAACCCCAAAAAGGAGGCCAACACGTGGACTGGCCCCATTAATAGTTGGGATTTGGAAACTGTAGTACCTGAATAGTGACCCCCAAAAGCTGTGTCCATTTCCTGACTCCTAAGACCTGTGGATGTGAGCTCATTTAGGAAATGGGTCACTGCAGGTGTAAGTGAGGATCTTGAGAGGAGAGTCCCTGGGTCCTAAATCCAGTGACAGGTGTCCTTATAAGAGACAGAAGCAAAGAGAGCGCAGGGAGAAGAGGAGAAGGCCATGGGCTGGCAGGACAGAGGCGAGTAGAAGCAGCCCCAGGGGACTGCTTGGTGGAGGAGCCAAGACATCTCCCCGCAGGCCCCCAGAGCACCGGCCGCCCCACTGATAACTGATTTTTGATTTCTGGTTCTAGAAGTTCAAGAACAAATTTTTGTTGTCTTAAGCCCCCAAGCTGTGGCAATTTGTCCCAGCAGCTGTAGGACATGAACGCAGAGGGTGACAGCCTATCACCATTTCGGGGACAGGGTTGCATGCAGCTTCCTGGCCCTTCCCCACAAGGGGGCCCATCTCCTGTCAGGCCCTTTCTGCCTCGGTGGATATGGGCCTCTGCGGTTGCTTCCCACCCTAGGGCTCCCTGGGATCTTGGCGGGGGCACTACCTATACTCCCAGGCAGCTGGGGTCCGGCCCACTTCTGGGACAGTGCCAGTCTTCCTTCAGAGCTGAATCCCCACTTGAGCCCCTGACCACAATTAAGGTCACATCCCTGACCTACATGAACTCTCACCCCTCCAGGTTGCGTCCCTTTGCATCCCTCTTTCATTCCCACGTGCCACACTCCTCACCACTCCTGCACTGTGGACCTGGCCCTGACCTGGGATGAGACTTGCCTTTTGGACGCAGGGCCACCTGTGTTGGAGGTTTTGTAAACGACAGGTGAATGGCAGGTGCTGCTCCTGTCCCTAGGGTGATGCTCTGTGAGAATATTTTTCTCCTGCTATTAAAAGTAATGTCTCTCTGTACCTTAGGATTTAGGTAAATTCTTCTTGATGCGCCTCCCTATTTCCTATGACCTACTTTCCCATTGAGGCACTTTTTACAAGTCTCATTTATTATTTGTGCTTCCCCTAGTTTTGAATGTGAACTTTTCTCTTTTTATCTATTAGTGTGCTTCTAAATTTGAAGAGGCTCCTTATAATCTGACCAAATGTCCTCAGTGCGGCTTTCCCTGCACTGGTTCAAGGACACTGCCCTAAAGTACCAGCATCTCCACCCCAAGGTCATGGCCATGGCCTCGTGCCTTCCCTCTGTCCCCGCATCTGCAGGCTACACCATTCTGCATCTCACAGCGTTTGGGAAAATGCTGCGAGAAATACAATAAAAACAAACTTACAGGAAAGCTGATACTTTACCAAAGATTTCAGGGTAGCAGGTGAGGCTCTGGTCTCTCAGTCCCCTTGCCCTTCCTGCATTGCCCACACAGCTGCCTGCAGCCCCTGGACGTGCAGGCAGAGCTTCTTGCTAAATGCCTGCCCTGTGCATCTCCCTGGAAAATCTCTGCCAGGCTGGTCTGCCTTTCTCTGTGCTCTGCAACTCTAGGAAACATTTTCTCTCTTCTTCCATGTTTATTAAAGATGAACTCTTTCAAATTAGTTATTTTTAACTTCTAATTGAGCAAAACCACAGTGACCATTAGAAAAAAGGAGTAAGTACAAATCCTGGTAGTGACCAGCAGCAGGATGCCCTGGTGCAGGTAGGTGGGCTGTGGGGGGCCCTGGGGGAGGCTTCCTAGGATGAAGGGGAGAGAGGGTATGTAACTGCCTCATCCTAATCCCCACAAAATCTTATAAAGCTACATGACCAAGACAAATACATCTTACTTATTCAAATCCAATATGATTTCATTCATATTTCAAGGAAAATAAGCCCTCACTAGGTTAGGTGGGTTCAGCAAGTGTACTGCTTGTACCTCTATTATGGTAATATCTTAACTCTAGTTTAGCTATGGTTTGGTTTTTAGATATTTATTTCATTCCTGGACTCCCAGTAACTTGATAACTATACTGGATTGAGTAGTTTTGCCCCAAAATTCGTGTCCATCCAGAACCTATGCTTGTGACCTTATTTGGAAATAGGGCCTTTGTAAATGTCATCAAGGTAAAATGAGGCCATACTGAATCAGGGTGAGCCCTAAACCCAGTGACTGGGGTTCCTCTGCAGGGAGAATGATTTGGAGACCCAGAGACACACAGAAAAAATAGCCATGTGACAACAGAAACAGAGACTAGAGTGACACACCTGCAAGTCAAGGAACACCCAAGATTGCCAGCAACCATTAGAACTTAGGAAGAGTCAAGGAAGTATTCTTTCCCAGAACCTTTAGAGAGAGCATGTCCTGATGACACCTTGATTTCAGCCATTCAGTCTCCAGAACTGTGAGAAAATAAATTCGTGTTGTTTTAAGCCTCCCACTTTACAGAATTGTTACCTACACAGCCCTAGGAAATCAATTCAATATCTATCCTGGTATCTCCCGCAACACAGAACATAGAGCTTTGCTCAAAAGGAGGCTGCATGGCAGCTAGAGAACAAGAAGACAGACTGTGTGCTTGACCCTGGAGACATAGGATGGACCAGGCAAATGGGACAGGAGAACAGTACAGTGGCCC
Source organism: Manis javanica (assembly GCF_040802235.1). Taxonomy (NCBI): domain Eukaryota; kingdom Metazoa; phylum Chordata; class Mammalia; order Pholidota; family Manidae; genus Manis; species Manis javanica. The sequence continues at coordinate 52,347,378 of NC_133164.1, read as the reverse complement.
TTACTTATTGAGCCCCTCCCATGTACCAGTCCACACAACTCATCCACACAGCCAGGGTGAGTCCTGCTTCACAAGGCAAGAAACTAAAATCCAAATGGTGGCCACCTGCCCAAGGTTACCAGGCCACAGAGCTCAGACTCCATCCCTGGGTCTGGTTGACACACAAATCTGTGATCTTTCTTCCAAAAGATGTTCACGCCTCATTAGGAGCTTTCATTCCACCAGTCTATAATATTTATATCAGGCTTTTGAGGAAATGAAGCCTCTGCAGAATCCATAGGAAAAGGGAGAAGATAGGTGTTGCCCAAGAGAGTGACATCCTGTGATTTTAGGACCCTCATAAGAGAGCCTACAATATCTGATGATTTTTTAGAAGAACTGTCTCTGAAACCAATCCCAATTTCAGTTCTGGGTGCTACCAAAGGAATAAGTAACTTCTAGCTCATTCCTTTGCTAACAGGAAGGGACACTATTTCAAATGATCAAAAAGAAAAATGTCTACAGGACTTCCCTACAGACATTGAAAGCCAGCAGTGAAATGAATAATATTATAACTGGTACATGTCTAGCAATATCAAAGAGATTGTCACTGTAAACACCCAGAGTACCGGTCAAGATGTAGTAACAAGCTCCTGTAAAGAAAATCAGTCAACAAAGGGGAGAGAAGGAGATGGGTAGATGACTAGGAAATAGATTTTTTAAATTATAAGACTAGAGGTATCATAGAAGTGTTACTAATCAAAAGAATAGATTTCTGTTTTATAGCTAAAATCTAATACTGTATACACATTTTTATTGTAAAAAGTGACACAAGGCTAAATCATAATAATGTGAATCAATAACCAATTAGCATTTATAAATGCAGCTACTGGGAAACATATTTCAATTTCATGGCAAGGAAGCTCTAGAATTGTTTAACAAAGACAAAAGTGAAGCCAGCCCATGCTTGGTATGTACCAAATGACTCCACAGACTAAATGTGGAACTGCAAGTTGAGTCAAAGGGATGTCCCGAAAATGTACATGTATAACTTCATGCCACGATCTCAAGCCAAATCAATGACTAGATGCAGAGAGAAAGGATAAGGCATGAGGTGCTCAGATCCCCACCTAAGTTACTGAACAAATATAATATCTTCTCTGTATTTTTTTTAGGATGGCTGAAGGAGATGAATGAGACACAAGGAAGTAGGAGAGAAACAACTTCACTAAAAAGAATTGCTGTACATGTAGTGTTTTGGAAAGATGCAAGGGTGCAGGAATCTGGTTTAGTTGTGAAAGTTGACTTAAGAAGACAGATGACTTTAAATTTGGCATGTTTTCCTTCCTTCAGATTTAGCATGTGTTGGGAAGATTGAAATGGTGTAGTTAAAATGAGCATACTACTCAGTGTGCCAGAGCATCCAGTATGTGTTGGTTTCCTGACATGATTTTGTCATTCCTCAACGTATCCACTGGGCTATTGCTGAGTGCTGACATGACCTGACTCCATCTCATTTCAGTCAGACGCGGCAGCCTCTGTATACCCCAAGGCTGCCAGAGAGACAAACTGGTCCTCTGAGGCAAGAGCCAGAGACTGGGGAGGAAAAAAGAAAAAAAAAAGGGAAGGATTAAACATGTTTAAGAGTGAAGTAGGAAAAAAGGGGTGAGTGAGAAAAAAAGCAGGAGTAAAAAGTAGTTCCTGACTGGGAAAAGTAGCGTATAGTATCCTGCATTTTAGATCCTGCTACTCAGATCCCAGATTGCTTTGAGCATCACCAGAAAAAAGTTCTTTTCCTTTCCTCCACACACTTGGCACACTGACAGTTGCCTCCTTAAGGCATTGGTCAGTTCACACCAACATTTCATTAAGTCACGGGTTTATTCTAGGAAAGCTCTAAAAATCCCTGACCTACCGGTTGTTTACATACATAAATTCACATTATGGTTAAGATAAATTTTTGAGGTTTTATATAGAGGATCTCCCTAAGCATCACAGATCATCTGCCATGTTAGTCCCAGGTCTGGTTGGTGCCACCATGTGTTGTTTCACTGGATCCCTAGTTCTTTTTATCCCTTTATTTTGGGTTTTAGCTCATCTTTGAAAGATGGCAAGTTAGCTGCCTCTAAGTTAACAATAGTAATGGATACTCTATTCTATATCCACTTTCGGAGCCCTTTAGCCCATCTCTTATCCAACCTGATTTTATTTCTAGACCTGTGATGCCCAAGATTGGTTTCAGTGGCCTCCTCTATTCTCCCACATGCTCCACATGCCCATACCCTGGAGCTTACCACATGACTATGAGGCTGTCCCCCAGTAGAATGAAAACTCCTCAAGGGCAGGAAGTATCCCCAGTGCCTGGTACAGTGCCTAGCCAACAGTTGGTGCTCAATAAATAATGTGGAACAACCAAATGAATGAATATGATTCACCTTTGGAAATGACCAAATCACATTATAAGGCCCAGGGTAGCTAATGAGGCTCTCTATTTAACAAGATTTTGTGTCAGTAGAGAAATTCTCCAATTGCTTATCAAAATTAAGTTTTCCTTAAACCATGTTTCAGCAATATGCAACTGAACTCATATTCTGTACCAATCTACCTCAGATTTATTGATAGTTTAAAACAATAGGTGTGTTTTGGTTAATGATTGAATTATACCATCACGGGTCTGCTGTTTAAAATTTACAATTTCTTTTTTAACATCTGCCATTTCTTTTTTCCTATCCTGTCACAACCATCAGGAAACATTTATCCATAAATGGCAAGTGCCTTAAATCATGGCTTCCTATGCCCTCCCAACTGTTCGTTTTCCTATATTTCTCTCATGTGTATAACCAACTCTCCCACATAAATTTCCATGAGATAGAGCATCCCATCCACTGCTAAATTCCTCTTGACTGTGGGAAGGTATAAAATGTTTCAGGGGTTCCTCCAGGTCAAACTGTTGTTCTGTAGGGCATTATGAACTTGTGCAAAACACCATTTTTTTCTCATGTTAAATGCATGACATTAACTCCTTTTGTGAATAAAGAAATCCCTATTTTCTATCACGCTACATTCTTGCATCCAAATCCCTTGTAAATGATTTTTCAAACTCTGAAGTTTATTCATTTAACTGAATCTATTCCTAATTTTGAATTAAATCTGCATTTCTCCCAGTAACCTTTGGAAAGATAGAAGCCACATTACCACATTGGAGAGAATGGGATCTTAGTGCAAAGAAGAGAACAAAATCCCAGGAAGTTCTTTTTATAAGTTTATTTGTGTACCAAAAAAAAATAAAATAATGTTCAGAGGAAATGTTTTTATTGTACAGTATGAAATAACCTTCACTAAATTAAAAATGGGATTTGCTTTTTGCAGATAAGCCACTGATAACTTTTCTATTAAAAAAAGCCAAAATTTGTAATTTAAAGCACTTGCAGAAAAAAGCACCTGTTCAATTATTATATAAATACTCTTGACAGATTCCAGTAGCCCATCATATATACTCTGGCAATGTCAGCTTTCTAAAGTCAATCAGCTTCTACATTTGAAAGGCACCTGGTGGCCAACAGCCTGCTTATTATTTAGAGACATCCATTTTAATGTTTTTGCACAGACTTGATAAGTCTGAAGAATCATTAAGTTAAAAAGAATGAAGAACTATAATACAGTGGATATTAGCAAACAACATTTTTCCCTTAGCTGCTAATTTTCCCAAGGGAATTTACAAAGTGCACCAGTTAAATATGTCTGTACATTTAAAACATTAAATATGTTAACAACAAGACATTTTTAAATATTTTGAATCAAATACTATAGCACAAATATAATTTACAATACTTTGCACAGAAAACATTACATCTAAAATATAACTTTAGATATTATATAAAAATACATATATTTTCTCTCCTCATTAGAAAAAAGTATTTTCAGGTTCCAGCATGATGTAACAACTCAAAAGTACTTAGCCCTTCTGATGATTACCCATTTGCAATCAGATAACAGCCTCTGACTTCAGCGGCATAGTGGCACATAATGGTGGGCTAGATCCGGAGAATTAACCCCTCCCAGAGACCAAACACAGTTTTTCAACAAGGCAACTATAATTGCTCCAATCTGGTTTAATTCTAGGAATTCATTATAAAATTTAAAAGCCAGTATGTAAGAAAGCCTTTGGACTGTAACACACTTTAAGTTCAACATCTCCTATTGGCTGTAAATATGCGTCCTCATTACCGAGTCAAGAGCATGGATAGAGTCTTCTTGTACCATTGTGGGTCATATCGCTTAGTAGTCTCACATGTATATACATCTTTCTTGGCTTGTTTAAGAGAAGTTTTCCATACATCCTAGGAAAAACATAACAACACTCTACAAAAATGGGGCTCAATCTATATCTAGAACTTTAAAAGCCCCAAAGTATGTTGCATCTTGATCTGGATCCAATAGTGAAGGATTGGATACCTCGATGCTGATTTCCTCACCAGATCGCAGTTTAAAAAATCCTCCAACATTTATCGAGTAAAAATGGAATTCAGAATTTCCTGACCAGTATTTGGTGCTCCCTCCTTTCATCAGGGTTTGAGAACTCAGGATTCTGATGCTGGTTTTAGTGACATACACCATCAACTGAAGATGCTCTGTAGCGAGGTCGCCTGAAGTTTCATGGTGTCGAAAGCAAATGTTGGCATACAGGAAATAAAAGCCATCTTGGTTAACTATTAGTTTTCCATTGCTGAAAGTCATGTTGGAGATCTTGGCCCATCCTCGGTCGTGGTACCAGGAGGAGAGACGCACTTTGTGGGAACCTGAGGGAAGGGAAGGCATATGATTTAAAATCCACCCCTTCAACGAGAAGAACATCCTCACAATTCTATGAGGTCGGAGAAAAACACAGCATAACATTGTTCCAATGGCAGAATAGCTTCTCAGAATTTATGTTCTGAATGGGGAGAGACATATTAAAATGTACTTAGTGTTCTCTGCTAGACACCTCAGAGGGAATACAGACAAAAACTCCTTTTTCCTGCCCTCAAGGAGCCTATGGCACATGAGGGATGCATATGGTATGTGTGCAGACAAGAAGCAAGGCATGAGCCCGTGGGAGAGGCACACAGAAACTACGAGAACCCAAAGGAAGGAGAGCTTACTTCCTCCCAGGAGAATCAAGAATTACTTTATGGAGCTGCTACTGAGCCTGAGAACTTAGAGGGGGAACAGAATTCAGCGAACAAAAGACGGAAGGTCACTTAAGGTTGAAAGAAGAGAATGAGCCAAAGACAGTTAAGACAGACAAGCAAAAAACCAGTATGTAGACTCCACGATTCCAATAGTCCAGTGGAATTCCTCCAAGGACTGTGTATTTCCCAAACTCCACATCTTATCCACAGGAGGACGCTAGAGTGAGCCAGAGAAGCCATTAGTGGCACTGCTGTACAGGACCCACCACAACACATGGCCTTTCTCACTGGAGGTCCTCCCTAAATTCATCCCAGATTAAAGCATCCCAAATGTAAATATCACCCAGGGTCCCAAGTGAATCAAGATGAGACTATAAAACTATCACATCCTCCCAAACATTAGTCATTCCTCTGGGGTGGTAAACAGCCACCTACGCAATCTACGAACAAAGCAAACAAAATTCAGCATGTTTCCCATTTCAAACCCGAGGTTCCCCTCCTTCTTACCTTGTGCCTATATTCAATTCTTTATTCAATCAATTATTTGCCTTATCGTGTATCTCCCTGATGGCTCTTAACAGAGAGGAGCAGAAAGACTAAGCTGACATCTACCCTCTCAATGGGATGGATCAGCTAGTGTTAGACCATGGACTTGGAAATACAGGAAAGGTAAGGAAGGACTAAGACAGAGAGGGCAGAAAAAACAGCAGCCTTGATTATGTAACACTCCCAATGTTAGCTAAAGTCAAATGGAAGGAGTGCCCTCATTTCCTATGAAATATATCTGTATTTGTATTCATTCACTCATCTACTCACAGATCTATTCAGTTGATCAATCATTCAACAAATATCTGTGTGGTGCTTTCTATGGGGATTCACTCTGCCCATAATTAAGATTCACATCAAGCAGTGTACCCTCAAGGTACTTACCAAGAATAGTGGGAGAAAATAAGAAATGCTCATATAAAATGAAAATAGAACATTTTGATCTCAGCATGTCACACAGCACATGGTTGAAGTTCAGTTAAAGCAACTGCCAAATGAAAGCTGCAGAAAGTGATGGTAACAGGAGAGCTCAGACCAGTGAGCAGCAAAGGAGGAAGAGGCCGGGGAGAACTTGGATCCAAGGTGGAGTGGCCGGGAGGAAGGAGAGCCCTGCCAGCGAGGGCGACTGTTCAAAGGTGGATGACCACAGCATGAGGAGGAGATAGGGAAGAAGGCCACCAGTGCAAACTGGACGGCTGGAGAACAGGCAGTGATAGCTGAGACAAGGGGAGAGAACCACGCTGCCGTCCGTCTCACGGGCCTCCCGCAGCAACCCTGGCTTCCCATCACTCAGGACACATGCTGACGGCCCACCCAGCCTCCCCACCACTGTGGTCACTGCTGTGAGATGCTGGAGAAGAAGCCCCTCCAAGTATTCAGCCTGAGCACCCACCTAAAGAAAGCGATGCATTCTGGCCTAACAAAATACTTCCCAGTGCATTTTCTTCAAGAAGCGTTGAAAATGCCAAAGCTAGCAGTCAGTATAAGGCAGATTCTGAAGTCTGTCTTAGGTGTAAATAAATACAAAACAGAGGCCCAAAATGAACAAGCAAAATTAAAGCCACCTTCCTCTGAAAACTCCAGTATCGACCAAAACAGGGAGAAATGGACTCAAGGGTTGTTAGCCCAGCCAGAGGAACAAAATTCTGTTTTCTTAGAAGAAGCACACACTACCTCACTTCACTCAGTCACAAGCCAAATAACCACAGGAAACTAGCCAGGAGTTTTGCCTTGTTTTTAGGCAATGATTTAAGGCTAGGTGCCTGAAGAGAGAGCTTCATAACTAAAACATGCTTGCTGTTGCCAAAGAGACTTTGGCATAGAGTCTAATGCAATATTTATCATATGCCATTTAACATGAACTGAAAAGATAAGTGCAGAGTACAGTCATAGCACACACAGCTGATACATCAGTATCAATTTGACTGCCTTTGTTAACATGCAAAATAGTTCTCACCCAGAAAAATTAGCGTAGTCCACTGTAGGTCCCTTATACACATGCAGAATTTTATGAAGCAAGTATCTGGGACATGATAGAGAGCTTAGGAAAATCTGAAGGACAAAGAGTTGGTTTCTCACGTTTATGTCTACAGCCAAGAAGAGTCTCTGTGGCCCATGTTATGATAATGGCTTCAAAATCGTTTACTAAAACTTGCCAAGGAAAACTTGCCTGAAATCATTTTTCGAGCAAGGTGGTATATGCATAATTATTTAATGAAACTCAAATAATAACAAATTACATTCACCCAGCACTTACTATATGCCAGCTTCCATATACACTTCCATATATACTGTTAGCACTTCATTAACTCTTCATAGCTACCCATGAGGTGCATACTGTCAACCAGCCCCGTGAAGAAACTGACACACATGATTTCACTAATTTGCAGGAAGTCACACAGCCAGTGTGCAGTGCAGTGGGGCCTCAAATCCAGACCGTCAGACCTTAGAGCCCTTATTATTCTAACTACATTAACCTACTTCTTACAGGAAAAGAAGAGCATAAGAACTCTAAATTTATTTCCCTCTGAAAAAGCCAATTGGCCATAGGTACTTACATAGTAACATATAATGGAGAAGCAAGGATGCAGTCATCAACTAGGACAGAGTTCAAGTTCTAATCCTGCCACCACTGTGACCTTGAGCAGATAAATGATGTGGACTTAAGTTTCCCTGTCTGCGAAATCTGAATGATAATCACTACCTTGCAGAGTTAGAATAAGGATTGGAGATAACAAATGCAGAGTGAAATGCCTGATACCTAATGTGTTGAACAAATGGCATAATAATAATAATGTTCAACTGTCACTCTATCATAATTTTTTTTGTAATCTTTTTGGTTCTCACCTATCCCAAGGTGGAGGATTTATATGTAGGGATTATATGATGAGATAGCTGGGTCATTATGGTAGAAGTATGCACAGGGTTCTTGGTTTCCTCATTTCCAAAAGATAATCAGTCTCCATTGAGCTATATTCTTACCCAAAGAAAATGACAAGCCCCTACTGCCTCTTAAATATCACTCCGTTATGCCCCTACCTGGAACTCTGCAGCAGACGGTTGAGTATATGACCCACTGGATAATTCATGCTCCTCACAGGTCAGCAATGGGGATGAATCAACTTTTGTTTGGGCAAATATAGATGAGCATAACAAGGGATTGTCTTTCCCAGTTATGCAACCTTAGTTCACAGTCATTCAAAATAAACACCCATTTTGATGATTTGAAAATGAACATACTGATGTCCATTCTGGCATGATTGAGAATCAGTTTCCACAATGTGGATTATTAACTGAAGACTATGAGATCTTTCTTCTGGTCTAGAAGTTAAGGGCTCTTAAAATTTTAGTAACAGGCAAATAATAGGTCTGAGTAATCAAATGAGCTGATACATGACTTTTGAAATATTTTTCATGCTGGATGCAAATGGAACTTACCTGATGGGATGTCAGTGGCATTAATAGTGAGATGAGCAAAAGGTTGACTGTCAGGCTTGCCCCTCCTGGCCACATCTAACCACGAACCTTCCAGCATAGCTAGAGATGAGAGAAGCCATGTTAGCAAGAAGAAGAATGACCCTATGGGACTTTAAGTATTCCTGCAGATCCATGCTTACCTTTTTCTGCTCTGATGTGCTGTGATCTAACAATATGTTGCAATTCCTGAAATAAAAAGAAAAGAGAATCTTTTGATAAGGCATTAAGAATTCAGGACTATTGGACAGATAATAAATTAATCCTCATTCCTTCACAATATGCCAGAAGTACATAGGCAGAGAAATTCCCTGATGTGATAGGTAGCTATCAAGGGAAGTTCACCCTAGAGAATTATGTTGATGTGCTTAAAAAGTAGATCACACACATACCATCTAACAAAATGCTTTGGACAATAAGAAGAAATATTGTAAAAAAAATGTAAATTATAAAACATGGAATAATTGAATATAATTAAAAATTTGTAGCAGGTAAACAAATTGAGATCAAGTTAACTAGGAAAATAACAATTACCCCAGAATATATGACCTCTTAAATCTTTGGTGAGGCTCATTTTATGTCTATTTCATTAGTGTTTCATGATCATAATTTCATTCATATTCCTGTTATAACACTGAAGCTCAGCCCACAGGAAAGAGAATGATGCCTCACTCCCAGTGGTTAATTTTTTATTTTAAAAAGTCAGAGTGTATTTAAAGTACTCCATGGAGCTTTTAGACTACCAATAATGAACTTAAAATATTGCTGCAAATAGAGTTTTAGAAGCATCCTGTTAAATAGTAAGATGGAGTGGATGAAACCTCAAGCTTTGACTCAAGTTCAAATGCCTTCTCAGCCACCCTCACATACTATAGTAACAGCACCTCTACCACATGGGGGTTGTGCAGATTACATGAGATAATGCACGTAGACACTTAGTAGGATGCCTGGTAATTTCATATATCTAGATACTAGAAACACTCTGGAAAGAATCCTATTTTCACTGTTATTGGGATGACTACCCGTCCCCTCCTCCATGATGTTTAAAAGAGAGGCCAGATAAGTTCTTTGAGGGTCTAGAGACAGGGGCTTTGAAATGATAGATTATAGATAGATAATAGATGAGAGATAGACTGATAGAGGCAATTACACAACCTCAACTGTTAACAGTTGGAAAGGTTTAGAAATAAGATAGCATTGACGCTTCTTCCTTTGGCATCCCCAAGATACATGAGTATCTATTCTATCCGTAAAGACCTATGGAGGAGTAAGCACAGCTGTCCTCAGCTACCTATTCTAAAGCCCTAAAGAAGTCACAGGACGACTGACTTTTAGAAAGAAACCCTGGGGCTCATCCCAGGCTGCCTTCTGCCCCTGCCTGGGCCTGGGGCACTGCCCTGCACAGCTCTGGGGCACCATCTCCAGCAAGTTCTAGGCAAATGGTGCACGGCAGTGGCTTTCACCAAGCCTTGTTCTTCTCCCAACTCCATCCAAGATTTATTTCTCTCTCCCGCTGGCCTCCAATCTCCCAATTCTCTTCCCATGACCTCTGGATTCCCAGTGGTACTCTGGTTCCTGGAATTTCCTGGTCTCGTCTCCCCTGCATTCATAACAGAGATTTATATATGTACCATGTCTACATACACATTGCATATATCTTTACACATTTACAATATAATATGTCGTTATACATCATGTATATCCTTATACACGTACACATTCAATGTATCTTTATCTGACCACTATCTCTTCAAAGACTGGAATAGGAACCTTGATGACAGAGTAACTCAGAGATTCAAAGCTACCCCTCATTTCCCCTCTAGCCCTGATCTGCCTGATAATCAGACGGGAGAGGAAGGAGGGGAGAAAGAAGCAAAGCTAAGTATGACAAATGCCTTCAAATGTCTGTTTCATGCTTTGTTATTGAGAAGAACACTCTTGTTATTGAAGAAAACAAGGAAAGAGCGTTTGTGCTGACTCAGTGGCTCTCAAAGCATTGTGGGCATGCAGCACAGTCTTCTGGGCATCGGGCGTGGTGCTGAAACCGTTTCCAATCCTGTGGGTCTGGGGTGGGGCCTGGGCATTTGCATTTCTAAGAGGCTAGCTGGTAGTGCTGGCCTGGAGCCTCCATCTCACTTCCCAAAGGATTTCAGAGGTGGGCAAATCGGAGATTTTCTTGAAACTTGAGACCCAGGCAGAGAAGCTGCAGCCGAAGGTAGGGAGGGTGGGTCCACTTGGGAAAGAACCTCTGCCCATTTCATCAGTGGCTTCTGGGTCAGAGCTGTCACGGAAACTTTCATTAGAAAAAAACTCAATAACCAGCACCGTTTAGAAGCAATTTCGATGTCTGCTAAAAAAATGTGTCATGACCCAGGATGAATTAAAACTCTAGCTGGAGAAGATGAGGAAATGCTATTTTCATGTTACAGCTGTTGCTGGGTATCCAAGAACTGCAGGTCCTTTCAGAAACCCTACAGGGAAGTTTCTAAGTGAAAAAGAGAGTATGTGATGGGTCTACAACCTCAAGCCACAAAAAATATATATATTTACAATATCTATTCTTGTGTCCCTTCCTGTCCCCAAGTTTTTGAACTCTTAAGACTATCATCATTTATGTGCACAGATATCAACCATAAACATAAGACTCTTCTAAGACTCTGCTTTTAGGGTGCCCCAGGCCCAAACCCCAGCCAGTCTAAGTTATTTAGTCTGCTGTTGACTTGGTATATCTCCCCAGGTGATCCTCATACGTAGCAGGCGCTGAGAAACATCACTGAGTGAGTATTCCCATGAACGGGTGGCTGGTGACACCTCTGTTCAGTCATAGATTTATTATATTCTCACAACTTTTATATATTCCAAATGTTGAAAATTAAATGATCCCTTACATTTGTAGCTAACAAGGTATTTCCCCTTGTATTATATTTGATTCTTATTAGAATCAGAGGCTGGGTAACAATTACTAACCTCGCCTTTCAGACTGGGAAATGGAGGCCGAGAGAGGATAAGGACTTGCCTAATGTAACTGAGACTTGAACCAGTGCCTTCCAGCTCGCTTTCTAGGGCTATAAGCCAACCCCACATTACAAGATGGGGTCATCAAATATCCTCTGTCAGCTGGGAGAGTAGGATCAATGGCCTGTGATGGGTTGAGAACATGCTACTGCAAAATACGGTACCTTGGCATATTGAATATTTGAAGCGGAAGAAATTTGAGGAACAGCACAGGCAGGAAGGGCTCTCTGACCCTCCCTTCTGTCCTAAGGCAGGTCATAAGACCCTGTGGTGAGAGGTGCCCTCCTGGTACCTGGTGGAAAGGAGCCTCCTGCTCACCAAGACGTAAGGAGGTCATGAGGAACCTGAAGAAACAAGCCTCCCTAGGTTTCCCCCATTTACTGCCTTTAGCTCAGACCTTTGTGTCCTCACATTTTGCCACACTTTTTCACTCTTCATCAAATCCAGTATAAAAACCCATTAGGTTAACTATTTTTTTCCAGTTTCATTTCCTTATGAAGGCTCTTATGTCATGTAAAATTTATATTAAATCAACTTGAATGCTTTTCTCTCATTAATCTTTTCTTGTCAGTTTAATTCACAGGGCCCCAACTGGAGAGCCTCAGTGGGGTACAGGGAAAAGAATCCTATTTTTTCCCCCCTACACCTGTCAGAAGTCCTTAAAAGGTGGTTCCCTCCCTGAAGTAATAACTTTGAAAGGAGGCTCACCTTGCCTTGGGGATCTGGCTGCCAGGTACCTGGGGATCTGACAAGAAGGAGCCTCAACATCAGAAAATACGGTCTTGGAATTCCCAAAGGCCTCAGAAAACTGCTACACCATTCCCCACACTCAGCCCCGCAGGCCTTGGGCATGTGGCTCAGCGAAAAGTGACTCTATCAAGCCCACCCCACAGAGCAGGATACACTCTACTTTGTCATTTTTCTCAAAGGTCAGATACTTTACTATGCTTGTACCAAACACAGAGCTATCCTGAATGCCTCCCTAATATTTTTAATTTTCAAGATTATAAGAAACCCTTTTAAAAGGAGTATACAAACTTTACCCCAACTGACAATTCCATTTATTTTCTAAGCTTTGCATTTACATTTATTCTCATCCAGATTAGTCCCTTACTTCTGTCACATTAGTTGAGTGTTCTAACATTTGCAGAGTTCTTTATTCTCAAATCTTATTATTCAGACATTGCTTTTGGCTTCTTTCATTCTGATCATTTAGTTTGGGGAAAACACTACAAAGAATATCCCAGCTCCTTTCCTCTAAAAAAATGTATTCAGGTCTTTTCAAAATGTTGTATGTGTTTAATCTTATTTTAAAATTAAAAACAGAACACACAAACAGTTAGTTAATTCTGGATAAACATCAATGTATATGTTGACTATAAGAATGCCTACAGATTTGCATAAGGAAGTGTAGGTAGCTCCCACACACCTTGCAGCAAACAGCCTGCAGCAGAAAAGCCAGCAACAGTTTCCAGGGTGAGGGAGCTGGGCAGACAGCACTCTCTGCAATCTTGTCTTGGCTAAGAGCCACCAAAGTGAATGCAATGTCCCCAGGAAAATCAGAGAACTTTCTTCTTAGACTACAGCACATTTAGCATATTACATGCAAGGGACAAAAAGAATTGCCCCTTGATTTCTATAAACTACTTATTAGAACTAGGATTATTGTAAGTTACCAAGAAAATTCACATAAGTGAATGAATTTATGCATGGTCTCGCTGTAATAAGTAGGCTTTCCTGTGAATCTATGCATTTTTAGATAAGTACAATTTGGGCCTAAATTATGATAGCTTCATTTAACCCTTCAAAACAGAACAAAAAGGAAAACCTCAACTGGTAGGCAGCCAAAGAAATCCCAGACAATTCAGAATAAAAGAAAGCCTCTGACATACTGCCACCTAGTGGACACTGTCCAACATTGACAAGCCTGGGATGTGACAGCCAAGCTTTGTAGATTTGAAACTGCCCCCACTCCGAAGTCTAGAACAATAGAGATGAGGAAATTTCACATTTTTTAATCTTCTCATTGTGGTATTTTCCTATTTAGACTCCTTTCCTCTTTGCCTCCAGAGTACATCTGAGCAGACGAGAAAACCGGTATGATTTTTTTTTTAATTTCGACTTTTATTTCATAGAAAAATGTTGGGATTTCACAATTTCTCCTCCAGGAAAGAAAGTACACAAAAGATCAATGTGATTGTGTAATTGTGGTCTCTGAGCCTGCTTCTCTTCCACTTCTCCTGACTCAACATCCAAGAAGCATGATTCCCAGGAGTGTGATAGTGAAAATTCAGAGTGCAAACCGTGCCTTCGGTCTGTTGGGACAGGCTCCCTTGTACGTCCTCTAAACTATTTTAGGATCTTTTGCCAAACATCAGGAGAAGAAAGACATCCAAGAACTGGCTTGATCGTGATAAATCAAAGCCCCATAGGGGAGATTGTACTCTGTGAGTGTCAACACCTAGGAGGGCTTTTAACCCCCTTAAATCACTATGGGAATTTCGCTCCAGGTAATTTATAAACATTTGAAGCAAATGCCAATCCAGCCTTTGCAAACTCAGCTGGACAAGTGCCCCAAACAAGACTGATAGCATCCCAATTCAAGAGTATTATTAAATTGGTCTTTGACTGCAGCGCTTTGTCTTACAAAATAATACAAATAGATTTAAGGTCCCACTGAGGACATTCCTAGCTGTAAAGATTCCCCGAAAAGGTCAAGCTGCTGAGTCTTGGGCTTATCAGACTGAAATCCCCCCAGGCATTGTGATGTGAATTGTGTGACCCACACGGTATCTGTCAATCAGAGCATGGAAGAAGCAATTTGTTCAGCCAGATGCTTCGGAACCACTGGCTCCAGCTCGTAGCTGGGGTCTCAGGTGGCTGCCTCCCTCTGCAAACCAGCAGCAGCTGCAGGGACATCTGGCTGGTTGAAAGAGGATTTAACACCCCGTTTGCCAGACATAATGCAGGGTTCACACACTTGTTAACATATGTAATGCATTCATTTTAACATCTTAATGATACCTTTCATGTAATTCTTCTCCAACCTAGTTACAAGAATAGTGTATTCATCAGACGAGTTAGCAAATGAGTGCCACACATGGGCCATTTCTGAAAATGAATAGCCAGTTTCCTATTCCTGCAGAGAAGTCCCACAGATTTCCACCTAGTAAACAGCTCAGAAATCCATCCTCTGCTCACCAGCATGAGTACCACTGCCTTCCTTCAAGCTTCCATCATCTCTCCTTAGGATTACAATAATAATAGCCTCCTACCTCCTCTCCCCTCACAGTCTCCTGCTTTCCTCGAAACTGATCCATTCCTGCTAGAGTGATCGTTCCAACCAAAGTGCACGCTGGGAGCCAGCTCTCTGTCTAGGAGCTGCCGGAGACTTTAACAAGAGCAAGTCCACGTTCCTTACCTGGGCTTTAAGGTCTCACAAGACAGAACCTGGTTACCCATCTGGGTTCTCCTGCTGTTCCTCTTCTGCACCCCCAAACTCCACCACTCCTAGGACACTCTGGATGCCACAGGTTCCCACACAGAAGGCTTATAGTCCCTTCTTCCTGCAAGAATCCTTCCCTCCTGTTCATCTAGACTTTGCATACAACCACCTCCTGGGAGAGCTGTCTTCCAGTCTTACCAAGAGCTCATCGTTAATCATAAAGCTTTTATTTGCATGGTATTCTTGGTTTCCACGGCACAGAAAGAATGCCCACCGAGTGGTGTGCAGCCACTAGAGACAGGATTAGAAAAGATATCTCAGCCTCTTGCTTTCCTGCCTTCTCTAAAGCTCACACCGACCTTCTAATCCACTGGAGATGGGGGGACACTTTACATGCACCACAATGGAGCTGGTAACCCCTCGTTCCTTATGGTAGCAGTACAAAAGCAGTGCAAGCAAATAACTTTAAGCAGGATCCTTTGAGTGTTCTGTCACCTAAAGTCCTCTCAGGAAAGGTGTAGTGCAGCCTGTGCTTCTCAGCCCAGGCTCCCTGGAGCATTATCCTGCAGGGCCCCAGGATAGGTGGGGACAGGAGCACTGGGGCAGGGGAAGGGCCAGGGCCTCATGTTCCCTGCTGGTTGGGGACAGGTGGTATCCAGCTGCCCAGCAAGTAGTAGGGAAGAGAAGATGGTAGATAGGGCATGGGCCCCCTCGTCCTGAAGGTAAGGGCCATCTCTCTCACTTGAACTTGTAACTTTACATTTTGGTGTCTCAAGTTCTTATTTCTAACTATAATCTATTCATTTAAAAAATTCTCCCAAAGCCAAAATCTTCTCAAAAAGAATTCTATCCCCCTCCTCCCACCACTGGAGCACCCCCTCCTACCCTGATCTCTGCCTCCTAAGGGAATCGGCCACCACCCCCATGACCATCTCTGAAAATTCTCAGTGAAGAACTTGACTCAGATGTGGATGGGCCCCTCCTTCCACCACAAGTACAGTCAGCAGGGGCTCATTTCTCCCCAAAGAAGTCAGCTGATTGGAAAAGACCCATCTTTGCACACAGATGAAGTAGTCTACCCACTGAAGGGCTGGAGTAGCGTGCCCTTGTTTTCCTAAAGCACACTGATGCTTTCCTGGCAGTGCGGTGGCTATTCTGGGAATAGAAAATTAGTTTTTATTGTTTAACCTTCATGGTTTAAATGAGGAAGCTCCTGCTACAGTTAAAGGTCCCCTCGGGTTTTCATAAAGCAGCCTTATGACAGCAATATTAGTCTTCATAAAGAGCCCATTTAAAACGTCTTGCACTATGGTACTCATTAAAAAAGTCTAGTCTAAAGGCTGGGCAGGGTAACTGCAGTGTGCTCTGCTTTCTTTTGCCACTATACATGGTGCCACCTCACACTGGCACAGCTTCCAACATTCACAAACCTCATCTCCTCAGAAGAAGGCTTACTCTCACAGGCCCTGCTCAGGGGATTTCCGACTGCCAGGACTGAGGCTTGCACGGGAACAGAGCTCCCAGGCCAGCCACGTTGGACAATGAGGCCAAAGGGGGTAGGGCAGGGTGGCCAATGAAGGTCCTCTGGGCTCAAGGCACCTAATGTTTTCATGCCTCAAAGAGGGAGGAAACTCCAGCCTCAAAGGAGCAGTAAAAACATTGCATTTGGGCATGATCTCCAGCACTTTGTGAATCTTTCTGGGCATCTGCAGTGAGGCTTGCTTCTGGCAGCTTCGAGCAGCTAGCCACCCGATGACACCGAGAGTGGGAGCAAGCATGGATCACTCACTCACTGAATTGTTTCTGCATGTTTTCATTGAGCATCTGTATTCTATTCTGTGCATGTCACTGGGGAGAGAGAACATCACACAGTCTCCTGAATGTGGAAACCTCAAATCTGAGTGAGCCAGACCCACACTGGGCTGACACAACTAATGATAAGACAGGGTGCATATGAGAGAGCCCTGGACATGTGCAAAGGTGGGCAGGCAGGCATCAGTGGGGACTTCCTTTGGAAAGTAATGCCTGAGCTGGATTTCGAAAGACAATCAGAAAACTGACTACACAAAGAAGGGTCTGGAATGCCATATAAAGGACCATCACAAAGATTCATAATTCATTCATTCATCCATCCAATCCATAACATTTATTGATGGCTGCTGGGAGCCAGGTGTCCTGTGCTGGGGTAAGGGTGCTGCGTTTCCAGGGCAAACACCCTCTCTGCCCTCACTGCATTTATGATCGCAGCACGGGGGCAGAGCGGGGAGGGCACAGCCAGGTTAGGGAATTCCTAGCATTCTCCTGTGCTGGGGTCCCTGAGCACAAGCTGCGGTGGGGTTATGGGATGGAGCACAGGCAATGAGCCTGGGGAGGAGGGGGTTGGAAGGAGAGTTTCCGGAACACGGAGGACTTGGTAATATGTGTTCAGCAGCTCAGACTTCATCCTGATGACCACAGGGATCCACCAAAGGATTTTTTAAGTCAAAAGTAAGTGACTGTTGAGATTTTCATTTTAGAAGTCACTCAGCGGTGGAGAGAGGCTAGACTAGAGGCAGGAGCTGGTGGCCACTTGCAGCCACCCAGGCTAGAAATGATGGTGATGTAGACAGAAGCCAAAAGTTTTGTAAGGAGGTAGAATTCACAGGATGGGAGTAGAGTGAAGAGTTAGTAAGAGTGGAGGAGCAGCTTCTGGTCTGGGGTGACAAGGACGACGGTATTGTCATTCACCCCAAAAAGGGGAGTCAAATGAGAAGCAGGGGTAGGTGCTGACTAGAAGGAGTCTCACCTTGTTCAAGGAGATTCCAAGTCCACCAAAACTTTCTCATGTATATGAGCCTTATGGTTTATAATTATCATTATTATTTTTACTAGTATTACTAATACTAGAACTACTATTAGTACTAGTATGACCACCTAGTGTTCTCGGTCACCTCACACCCAGACTGCTCTCGGTAACTTTCAAGACCCACCCTTTCCACACCACACAATCTTGAGCTCAAACACAGTCAGTTCATCCACCAGTGGCTCTCACCTCCGCTGAGGGTGTTTAGAGCACCTGCTTGGCTCCAGGTACTTTGCCAGTACCCACCCTAAAGCCCTCCTTTAAAGACCTACCAGCCCTTCCAGGAGAAGATTTCTGAAATCACCAAGTCTACCCCTGACTTACCAAATCAGAATCTTTGTGACATATCTGGGAGCCTTTTATTTATTTTTTCAATAAGGTCCCAAGTGATTCTTAAGATTAAGCAGGTTTGGGAAACACTGCTCTAGGCCACATCAATCCTCCAAATCCAAAAGCTATACTTCTCCTAGGAAAAGCCACTCCTGGTGAAGCAATCCAATCTTCCCCTTACCACCTTCCCCTCTAACCAAGGACCCTCAGTTTTATTCACTTTGGGAGTCATGGCCCAAGATCCCATGCCATAAAATGAGATGCCCTCTTTCAGGCATGTCTTTCCTCTTCTCTGTTTCCTTAAAAATGTCAGAGTATCTTTTCTTCCATCCTGGAGTACTTATAGCATGAAGATAAGCCCACCTCTGACAACACAACTCACTGGTTAGCTCCCTCTTGCAAACTCTCCTACCTTTTGCCCCAGGTCTCCCCTGACACTGAGTACATCATAGCCAATAGCCCACTTTTGGGCAAAAAGCAGTAGAAGGCCTTGGTTTTGTAGGAAAATTCTGTGGGTCTTACTTCAGCTTTCCCATAAAGACAGCTTTTATAAATGCTAGATATGATTGGGGTTGATTGAATTGCAGTTCCCAAAAATGTTATGGCAGAGATGAAATCCCATTGGAAAACCACTACATGACTAACATTGTGATTTGGGAAAATCAGTGCCCCTAAACCCCAAGTTTCACTGTGGGTTTTCAAGAAACTTTCTTGAGACACATACTCTTAAATACAAAGGCAGAGGAATAAAAAATGGGGTTTAATTTTTCCTCTTGTTTTTGTTGTATCATTTAACTGAAAAGTAAATGAGAAATAATGGCTATATAACAACTCCAAAAGTTATGATTTCATAAGAAGTAAGACTTATTCAAATCCAAATTGATTTATGTACTTCAGTTTTAAAAAAGGAAATAGGCTTCTTGTAATGAGTGACATTGGAATTCTAAGGGGTCAGCTTTACATATAGAGAAAACCACTTAACCTGATGAACTTTCTGGTTTTAAATTAAATGTTCTTGAATCCACAAAACCTACTAAAATCTATGCAGGTGACAATAAAAGTTTACTCAAAGCAAAAATGTGGAAATGTATATGCCTAAACAAACCTTTTAAAGTTCTTTAAAGAGAGGCACACAAGTAAATCTACTTTTAAATTTCTCTCTCTCCTGGAATCTAAATAATCCTGAAGTACTTTAACTTTTAGAAAATAAAATCTTGACCAAATTTTTCTTAAACTTGCATATTTGCAAAAGTTAACTATTCTTCTAATGAGTCCATTTTCCTTCCTAAATCGGGTTTAGTGAATGTCAGAGACTGCTCGCTGCCCCCGAGGATCCATTCTCTCCTGTCTCCAGTTGGTTATAGGGAACTCCCTTCCTTGGCCTTTTGTGCAAATGGCCACTCGGCTGGCGACTACAGTGTGCCGCCTCCCTCGCAGCCCAGTGCCATCTTATGAGTAAGTTGCCAGAAATAGGATGTTATTGGGAGTGATGATGTCTCAACTCCTAAGTACTATCCTCACTTGTCCTTTCTCCCTTTTCTCTACCTGAGAATGAGAGTAAGTGGAGAAGCCAACTTAGACCCAGTGACTTGCTGAAGAGGGAGGAGGCTGCCTGCTGGCCCAGGGTCCTTGGGTTCACCTCTGGATTACTGCACACAGGAGAAAAAAATTCTATTTTATTTAGTTCACTGAGTGATGGGTCTCTTTTCACAATAGCATAGACTATACCAAGTAACAGTGACTATTTCATTGAAGATCAAAGCATTGTGAATCTCTGGGTGCACCATTCTTCATAGCAGAGGATAGTCTGCATTTATATTGTGAATCCTGCAGGAGATAAGGCCAAAAATTTACTGACCCCCAGGGAATAAAATAAGAAGTCTAGGTTAGAATTAATTGCTTAATAATTATGGCTCTGATCTTACTCCCCATTTTCCAGTAAGTCTCTGGCAGCTCAGAGGCTTACTGGCTCCAGAAATGGTTATTCAAGAATATGTCACTAAGATAGCTTATTGGTAGTCATGATCACCATTGGTTGTTCATATTCTGGAGTGAAATGAGAGTTTTATAGAATCGTATAAGAAGCCAGAGTTCTGTTTTCAGTTCACATTGTAGGCCTGCCTCTATACAGTTTACAAGCTATGGAGAGGCAGAGAGACACAGGAAAACAGGTTGAAAGGGACAAATCTGGGTGAAGATGACTGTAAACAAATATTAACCCATGTTAAAATAAACTGCTGGTTGCCATGTGGGGGAATGGGTGAAATAGGTGAAGGGCATAAAGAGATACAAACTTCCAATTGTTAAAATTTTCCACTGGGGTGAAAAGTCCAACATAGAGATATAGTCAATAATACTGTAATATCTTTGTATGGTGACAGTTGGTAGCTACATTTCTCATGGTGAGCATTTTGTAATGCATATAATTATGAATGACTCTGTTGTACACCTGAAATATATCAACTGCACTTCAATCAAAAAATTTAACTTGTATTGCTATTGTTCTGAAGTATTATTGCTTCAGGCTATAACATTAGTAACTATCAATTATAACATTAATAAGACATCAGATAAGTGAAAACCAGGCTTATCCATGACCCATGTTTATTTAAAAATATTACTCTACAGAGTTCAATAGGTCACCGATCATTCATTTGTTCTTTTCCTTCATTCCTGAGACTAAACTAGGTCTGATATATTCAAAGGTGAGCAAAATAGGTGTAGTTCTTCTGATGAAGCTTGCAGCTTCATTCCACGATCTCTAAACATTTCTGATTACGTAGCTCCTTCAGAGGAAAAATTCAGTGCTCCTAAACATACATATTTATTTTTTTTAATATTAAATAAAAACATTCCTATATATTAGGTACATTATGAAAGAGCCACAAAAACATTTTAAAAGCTAATATTACAAACTACAAATGTAAGCCCCCGTGTTTCCTTCCCATGTCTTAGGGGTCATCTTGAACACACTCAGCATTCCACTTTGGAGAACAAGGTGATTTGCGTGATTTGTATATTGACCTCTCTCCTCCATATCACTCTTCCAAATATTTTTGAAGGTAAGTTTCAGGAAGTTTTCTACAGTTACCTAGTATGAGGTCAACAACTGGGCATACTCAAATCAAGCAGTCACAGCCCCGTGTGCTTAGAATGTATGTTTAGTGCCTAAACCGATGGCCTTCCACTGAGACTGGCCGGAGGCCCAGGGCCAAGTGCCCCTTCTCGGGCCAAGTGCTCACCCCTCCACTCCTCAGGCTGGCAGAGGCCAGAGAGGCTGCCAAAGCTGGAAACAAGAATTGCTTTATAAATCGGACACCGTGTTTGTCCTAATGTTTTCTTTATTGTCATAGACTGTTATGATAGACTCGGTAAATTGCAGTTGGTAGGACTCGATCACCAAGAGGCTTTCAGAGTTCTGTGCTAAAGGGGAAAAAAAGCCAAGAAAACCAGCCACAAACAAAAAAGGGGGAAAAAACAGCATTACTTGTCTGACCAAAGACAGGCTGGGTAAACACTACTTTTTACACACATATAATGTGTGCTTATGTCTAGCATTTGTTACCACTGGGTGGGTTGATCTTCAATAATGATTGCAGCCACACATGTAATTTTGTTTTATGGGTTCACTTAATATCTATATTAGAACTTAAACTAAGATACACACCTACTTATGAATGTCTGATACATTCATCCTATTTTCAGAATTGGCAAAGAGAAATGAGAAATTTGATTATTTTGGCAAGATATGCAGAATGTCACATTAAGCAATGCTCATCATCGAAGGATAACACACTTGGCAAGTCATTATTTGGCAAGGGTAAGAGAAGAATAAATCTTTGGGTATAGGCGAAGTTTTGGAGAAGTGCCTGGCATGGTATGTGCACTTAATAAGCATTGCTTGATTCTAATGATAAGCTAAGAATAACGCTTGTCTCCTTCCTCTTGTCTGGGGGAAGAAATGGCATCTTCTACCTCCAAATACCCTTTGGTATATTATGACAGCTCCTTATTCTTTAAAAGCATTACCCATGAATAAAATTCTATAGCACAACAAAAACAAATATGAAATTAATGAAATAAAGTTCTACTTGTCCTGTGAGTTATACTAATCTATTATTATAATTAAAACTGCATGCCTTAATAAAAGCAGTTGATTATTCTTATCTGACCACCAATCTTTTTCCTCCGTCTTGCCAGATACTGAATCTCTCATAATTAGTGTCACTCACTAGGAATGAGGTACCACGTCTCATTCCAGGCTCCTAAATCAGTGAAAATTCTGCCATTATTGTTCATCAACATCTTTAAGTACAAATCGGTTTATCATACTATCAAGGCAGTCACTTAGAAAGCTCAAAGGAAATGGAACAATGAACAGGTAAATTCTGATATATCAGGTAGGGGCAGAAAAGTTCACTGAAGCAACAGAAGGTGCCAGGGAGCAGTGACTGGTCACCAAGGACTCTCTTCACTGGGATTTATTTTCACTTAGGGCATGGGATAACGCTATCACTCTTTAAAAATAGTAAACAAACTGTCCCAGTGCCATTTTTGAATAATTCAAACTATGTTCATTTAAAAAATGATTTTATATTATATTAAATCATATATACACAACATTTACACACATACAATAAGATCTACTCTAAGATGTTTGGTCTCTTTCATGAATTATGACTTTGCATAATTATGTCTTTATACTATCCAATTCTATTTTAAACACCTCTGTAGAGTTTCTGGTTTTATTTCCATAAGCTTTGTACATTTCTTGTTAGGTTTATTTTTAGAACTTTTTAAAAATTATGGACTCTTTCATTTGTGTTTCCTAATTATTGTTTGAAATGGGAACAGCTAGTGATTATTACCTTTTAACTTTTACAAACTGATGTTTTGCTTGCAACCTTTCCATTCTTCTGAACATTCCCAAGTATGTAATCATATCACATGCAGATTCTGCCTTCTCCTCTTTTATATATGCATATATTTTTTTCTCTTCACTTTCTCCTCTTTTACATATATATATAATTTTTCTTCTTCATTCTTTTGTGTAATTACATTAGCTAGCACATTCTAAGCAATGTTAAATAATGGGGGACACTGGGCTTCTTTGTTGTATTAACTGACTTTAAGAGAAATGCTCTTATTTTTCATCATTAGCTAACTTTTAGTTGGGGCTAACTTTTAGTTTACTTAGGATAACATCAAGAATTCATCTACTTGTTTTCTAATGGATTTTAAACATCAGAAATACATGAAAAGTCATTGCTCAGTGTCTGTGAGATGATGTTTTCCTCCTCTCAGCTGTTAAGATGAATCAATCTTGCATGCTGATAAATAAACGTTAATGGTATCTGTTCTTAACATTCTTTATTTTCAGAACTATCTTGGCTGATCTTGCATAAGTACTCTTCCAGAAGAAACCCAAAGGATGATTTTTCAAAAACCAGGACACTGATGACATTGAAAGTTTATCTCTTCCTTGTAAGGAGATATAATATGGGTCAATTTAAACAGAACACTAGGAAACAACCATCTACCTGAACAGAGTTGCCTCAGTTAGTTTCAGTTTTGACCTAGTAGATCTCCTGTAGTACATATAAATCATTGTTTATAAATAGATTATTCAGTATTTGGTAGATGAGATAAAAAGCAGACTAATGAAAATGAAACAAAACAGAACAATAAAAATGAACAGACTGGAGGAACTGCTGTTGCTGTAGTTAAAAAGTTACAATATAAAAAGATAGAATTTAAACCCGTATGCATCTACTACATAAAGCTAAGCACCTATACACTAATTATAATGAAAATGTAATTTTTATAAGCAATATGCTTTCATAGATATTAAAGCAATATGCACTTTATTGATTCTATGACGTTTTTTACATTTCAGTAACTCTGAAATTAAGATGCAACTGAAATCTATAAGCATACTTATTTTTTAATCAAGTTTCCTTTCTTTGTGAAATAATGAAATAATGATTTCATGAAGTAATGATTACATGAAATAATGATGTAAGTTGAAAATTGGTTCTCTTACATGTGATCAAAATTATCTTAGAATTTGCTAAAAATGCAGCAATTACCAACTGTAAGGGTTATACACACAGCTTCATCTCTCTACCTCTACCTGCAACACATTTTCTCTTTTTAAAAATGCTATTCTTGAACGTGGATTTTTAAAATAAAAACTAAATTAAAATTTGCTTTAGATTTAAAGAGTTTGAGGACTTTAGGATTTACTCTCAGACGAGCAGAGGAGACGCAGGGAGCTACCAACGAGCAGCTGGGCTGTGTTGGGAGGATGCAAGGAGGCATGCAGAGTCCCACCCGCGAAGTGTGGGCAGGCGTGTCTGCCCTGCAGCCCCGGGATTCACCCAGTTTGGGTGGGCCAACAAGTCAAATAATTCCAGGGCTGTAGGACCCTCAAGTGACTTATCCAGGAAAGAAGAGAAGGAAGTTACTGTAGGGTTCCTCAGAGGGAGCTGTGGATGGAAGCAGTGTCATGGGGTCTTCTCTGGCCCCATCTCTATCTCTCCCTTCTCACCCAGCTCTCCCAGAAAAGGAGAAAATGAGCACAGAATTTCCATCTCCACCACCACATCACTTTCTGCTCTGCTTGCTTACCTCCTCCCCGCAGATGACAACAATGGACCAGCTACAAATATTCTCAACAGAGCCCTGGACCAGCTGATGTGTAAAGGGGATTCTGCCATAACAAACCAAACATACAGCTAGCAGAGAGTCCTGGGAACCGAGGAAGTGGTTCATGGAACAGGGAATTCAGACTATCAAACTGACCCACTGACTACCACAATCTCTGTCCCCCTTCCAAATGTGAATTTAAATCCCTCCTCTTAACAAAAAAGGAAATAAAAAGAAAGGAAGGAAAATAATATTTGCATGAACATCTATGTCTCTGTCACCACAATTAGCCACTATCAACTTCAAAAGAATTCTGCTAATCTCTTTAAAAATTATCTTAGCTGTTTTACAAATTATTAAAATCAAAAGAGCAAAGTCAACAGCACTTAGCCAGTATTAATTCTCAGTATCAGTAGAATCATCAAGGGCCCTTGGCCTATAACCTCAGTGTGGACTCACCTTTTGCACAGCTGCATGAAAGCCCTGTTTAATTCTCTTACATGAATCAGGTATTAATCTTGTGTCTTGACTCTCCAGAGCTGTGTCTTGCAAATCTGAGTTTTCATGGAGTTTGAAAATTCTGTTTATGCACTGAGTGTCGTCTTCTGATATTCTGTTAGGATCCATCTGAAAAAAAAAAAAAAAGTAAGGATGTTGGAGAGGTTTTCACTGATCACTCTGCTATTTAATAAAGTGAAGTAAGAACAAAAAAATTCATTCTTGCAAGAGTTTTTAATGTCCCCAATAATTAATAGTTAACACAATTACCCCTCAAGTTAGCAAAAATATTGACTTCTAATTCATTTTTATGAGGAGCAAACAATCATCCAGAACACAAGCGTACATATGTTCTTTGTGGGGCAATTATTAAAATAGTCTGACAACGTGGAGGTTCTCACAGAGGGAAGGGCCATCAAGGAAATCACGTGTGGTCTGTGCAGGTAGAGAACCTTTTGTCTCTAAGTCAAATGCAGCATGCTGGATAGGATTATGAAGCCCACTTGGATATCAGAAACAAGAAGCCTACTAAACCAGGTGAAATCAGCATCATCTTTAGCCACCATGTTGGCCTCGCCTTTTACTTTAACCTGTGTATATTTTAATCAGCCAAAAAAGGGAGGAGGAAACCCACTTCCTAGTCCCAAACCAGGGGCATAATTTCCCTTTTAGTTGAATCTCTTGTCAATATTTCTGAACGTACAGTGGTGCGTCTGTCAAGGGTTGCATGGGAACGTGTGCGGGTTAGATTTAGTGTCACAGGACTGAGGAGGACCATGGGGTGAGCAACCTATATGGTGCATGCTGCGAACAGGTTAAAACTCTATAATGTAAGGGGCTGTGCCACCTGAAATATCCCCATTGAGTTATTAGCCAGTTGCCTGGTGAAATAAAATAGGTGCCTGCATAAGCAATTTTTAAAGGATTACTCTTTTCTTGAAATTGTCTGCCTACTCTTCGTGGGGATCTGACAAATCTTTATGGTGATCTCAACTGCTAAGTAAAGGGTAGAGATAATTAGCTATCAATTGTTTTAATAATAATAGTTTATTATCCTCTTCTTTCAAAACTTCAAGGTACTTTATGTGCATTTGCTCATTAGTAGGTATAGACTAGATGAGAAAAGGAAAAATTACTTAAGTTTACAATAACCAAATCTCAATTAACACCAAATTGCACATTTCCTGGCTTACTTATCTTTTTAAAAGTAATCGCAAAGATGTGCAGGTTTAATAACCAGCTATCAGAAATAAACTAAAAAGTACCCTACCCATGCCTGAGATTCTCAAAATGAAATGATAGCCTTTCAACAACTGTGCACCCACTAATACAAATTTTATTATTCCAGTTTTGCAAACAGGAAGATTAACTCTAATCATTGGAGAAGTACCACTCATTAAGCAAGACAGTTTGCAATCCATATTTACTTTTCAAATTTTCTTTAAATAATTAGTACATATCAGAATATGTGTGTTTTTATGTAAAGAAAGCTTTCAATCACATTAAAAAGAAAAACTCACTTAGGCCACTGTTTCCCACAAAGCCAGAGAAGCCTGAAAAACTGAAACGAAGGGTCATGGGGTTCAGGCCTCAAGAAAGAAAACTCATACAAAGGCCTCAGTTGGCTCACCACCAGAAAAACTGCTGAGTTAAAGGAACTATGTGGTGTTAGTGGGGAAATGCCTGGGGACCCTAAAATTGGTTACCCTCTGGTCCTGCTGACAAAGGAAGTGCCACCAAACTAAAGCAGCAGTCCCCATTCCTCTCACTACCAAAAGTACCCCCCAACCACCTGCAGGCTGGCTGCTGGGCTCCCTGGGCACTTGTTAGAAATGCAGAATCTCAGCCCCTCCCACCCCCACCCCACCCTCCACCTGCAGAATCTCAGTGCCTGGGGCACTGCCATGGAATCTGCATTCTAACTAGACCCCAGGTGACTGCACATTAAAGTTTGAGAAGTAGTGCTTTCAAATAGCCAGTGTACAAAGACAGATTTTCTGCTTTCAAAATGTCTTCAAATGTCCTTGGACACCAAGGAAAAAATCTTTATAAATTTTTTCACAATACCACTTAGTACAAAAATACCAGGATAGTAATAACGGTTAATGATTTGATGCAAAAAAAGTATAATGTAAAGATTTTCTCCCTTCTCTCTTAAAAGATCTCCATGCCCAGATGCCACTCCCAGTCAATTTAATCAACATCCCTAAGGCTAGGGGCCATTTGAATCTCTCCTCAAGTGCTTCAAATATGCAGTTGAGAACCACTTCTGTGGAAGCAAATGTTAAAGCTAAAAGACAGATAAAATGCAACCAATTGATTTTCCCAAAAGAAATCATGAAAGCATGGCATAATTAATTTTGATATACTCATTTATTTTGTTTAATTAAGGATCATACATTAGATCCATTTCTTTTTAACCTACAACCAAATGTCTTTCTCATTCCAGTGCTCTTGCAGCTCAGCAATGCTTTCACAGAAATGGAAACCAGAGGGAAAGGGAAATGAAAAGGTTCAGGGGTGCAGGGCCAACCACACACACACAGGTAAATGAGGGCCTCTGCTCCTGGGGTCTCTATGCTGGAGGGACAGCAGGGCAAGGAGTGGGATCGGTCCTAGACTCTCCACAATGCTCAGCCAGTGGTCAAAACATCGCATCTCCTCCCCCACTCCATTATCTACTGGCACAGCACTCTGGATAGCAAATTTATTTGCATGACTGAAAAATGCTGTGTTTTAGCCCATTTTAGCTACTAATTAGATAATTTCCATATTACGAATTTAAAAAGGATATATTTTCTAGTGTTGCAAATCATTTTAAAGGCTTTTTCAGTAAACTAACCATGCCAGGCATCAGTCTAGATGCGGCAAATAAGGTAGTGAGCAAAACAGGCTGCCTTTACCTTCATCAACTTACACTTGACAGAGGAACACAGAAATTCGTCAAAAATCACAGTAAACGGAGCAAAAAATGAATTCACTGTCCCAGAAATGTCTGAAAACATTAAATAAATCTTGAATACCTAGTTTTGAATGGACTTTCAAATGAATTTATCAAATGCATTTATCCATGTGAAAAAACTCAGTCTTTTTTTAAAAACATCCTTAAAATTTAATCATTTGTAGGGTTAAATGAGGCAGGATGCTTGACATTTGTGCTACTTTGTTATCTGTTTTTTCAAACAGGCAACCCGCGTACATCTACATCAGATTTTCAGTAGTGGCTGCCCTCCTGTTTGAGTAACAAAGAGCTAGAGAAGTCGGTTTGCACACGGAGGATGGGAGGAAGACGTTAAAAGTGAAACACAGATTGAGTTTTCTGAAAAGCTTATCTCGTCGCTATACTCTGAATATGGTTACAGATGTTGAAAAAAAATGCACATAAATCTTGCAAGCAACTTTTTGGAAGGTCTTTTTTTTTTCTTTGTAAACCAAAGTAAGAATACTATGTGTTAAATATACAGCACAAACCACACACTATTTTTTCTTTGGCAAGGTTGGTGGGGTAAAAGCCAATCTACACTGGATCTAGTACTTTTTTTTTTAATCTAAGCATAGGCAATCTGCAAACATTCAGGAAGCTGATTCATTTCTAACTATTCAAATATGAGTTGAAAAAGGGAAAAATGTCATTGTATTTTTACTCTTTCTGAGCTTCTAAATGCAGTTAAAACTAAATTGAACTGTTTTTTCTTAAGGTTTTTTAGCTACCCCCCAACCCCTTAAAAATAATAAAACTGCCTACTTATTCTCATTCTTTTTCCTGTAAAGTACAAACATGTTACCTGATACTAGATAATTTCATTCTAATTTAAATGCATTGAGAAACCCCAAATAGCTGATGCACAACTTTAGTGGAAATCAAAAAACTATCTCTTCTCTGGTATCAAGTTCTAATCCAAAGGAGCTGATATATGTAAAAAGGTTTAATCAGTGACAGGTTAAATTAAATCTATTCTGTTAGCTAAAAGTTTGAAAGAAGGCCTCAGATATATATAGAAGTGGAAAGAATTATAGAGTGAACCCCTATGAACCCATCACCAAGCTTCAGCAATTACCAACGCATGGCCAATCTTATTTAATCTATAGGCAGTCACTTCCCTACCTTCCATCCTCCCACTTATCATTTTAAACAAATTCCAAACATTATAGCCTTTCATTTGTAATGACTTCAGAATGTATATCTGAAAACACTGAGGAATGTATCCCCAAACGATTAGGACCCTTTTAGGTATCAACTATAGATACCACACCCAGTAAAATGCAACCACATCTAGTGGTGTATTCCTACGAACACATGGCTCCTGATACTACTACTTTTTTACTTTAGGAGATGACCTTTTAAAAATGTTATTACAAAATGGAATTCAGAGTAATGGCTAATAGATTTTGCAGAAGTCTTATAAAAACCGAACCTTTACAGAATTTAGGAAAATTGTACCCAGAAATGTGATGACATTAAATTCCCCAAATGAAAATTTTCTACCTAAGCTCACAAACTTACATGTTTAGTTTGGAAAAGGATTTTGAGAATTTCACTATTATCTATGTGAATCAAGACTATGTTATGATAAATGATCATCAGAAGGCTAGACCCTTCAGCCTGCCAGACCATTAATACTGAGAATTCCTAAGGAGAAGCTGAACAACTATTAAAAGAGCCAGGCAGGTCACTCCTTCCTACATGGTCACACTGATTCCTATGGTTCTTGCCAATCTAAGCCACTCATGGTCCCTAGAACTTATTCATTCCCTATGCCTCTTGTAGTGGTGAACACTCACTTCACTATTACTGCTATGAAAATGCCATATCCCTAAGGTGTTAGAAAAGGTAAAAGAGAACTACTGCATCTTCTGTCCCCTTTCTGACTTCTGTTCTTTTGTTTGAATAAGAATTTTAAGTCTTTTATTGTATATCCATCTGTTACCTGACACCATGCCATACAGGAAGTAGGTGGGTAATGTATCCTGAATAAATGACTCATTCATATTCCATAGCATTTAATAGTGCATGTGCAATGCAGGCCCTCAAATACACAAGCATTAAATGGGAAAAATCAACATGCTGCATGGAAAAATGGCTAAACAGCTCATTCTTGACTGCAGTGTACTCCAATGAAAGAAAAATGTTTTATTGCTTTAATATAGATTTATGTAATCTATGTTGCAAGGAAATCTTTTAAAAGTTTTCTTAGAAAAAAAATCTCTTAAGAGATTATTTATATTAATATACAAATACACAGTTTCTAAACTATTGCTCTTATTTCCACCTAGTTCTATAAAGCGCAAACTCCTGTTTTATGAATATTTAACAAAAAGTCATGATTTCAGGCAGTGTAGTTCAAGATTCTGGCACGTGTCAAAACCATAAAATCCAAGCAATGCCATGTTTCGGTGCGCTCAGTTTGGTTTAGTAAATCACCTTTGAATCAGAAAACCAATTTAGTCCAAACCCAACTCTCTTTTCCCATAAAAAAAAAAATTTGCACAGTCAGCCCCCCACTTCCTCTGAGAAAGAGTTCACAGAACCAGCCAGACAAGAGTATTTGAATGCATCCCACCAACTGCACTGCAATTTCCAAGAAAACACAGAGTATAAACCACCAGAAAGCATAATGTTACAATTTTACCCCTTTCTTTCTTCTCTCTGCAGTTCGGGGCCGGCTTGCTCATCTTTTAAAAGGTTGGTTATTTGTTCGGTTGTGGCGAGAACCCCCCCACGGTCACACACACCTTGCTTTCCCCGCGCACCTCAGTGGGAAGGCACGTGGGTCTGTGTTTCTTCTTCCCCGCCTCGCGAGCAGGGCCCCTGTCCCCGCCAGGCTTCTCTGGCTACACTGCCTGTCGGCCCATCCAGCGACTTGGGCATCCTAAGCCGGTGCTCCAGCAGCCGCCAGCAGCCCCAAGGCCCGCAGCCCGCCGGCCAGCAGCCAGCTCCGGGGGCCGGGCTCCTCCACCGGGGGCTGGGCGGGCAGAGGAGGGTCGATGCCTACGTGAAGGAGCTCAGTTCTTTTCCTAAGTGGACCGAAGTTCATTCTTAGCTCCAAGTGGGGCACGGAGAGGGGCTAGGAGAGGTGTGCAATCATTACCAGAAAAGGTGAGCGGCAGATGCCGCCCCGTCGGGGGAGAATCAGGCGCACCAGGACGAGCGCGCCCAGCCTGAGCGCTGCGAAGCCTGGTGAGTGCGCGGGGCCCACCGACGAGCGCGCCCGGCCCCGCGCTGGGCTGTCCACGAACGCGACGCTTCCTCTTCAGAGTCCCTCTTCTCCTCCCGAGTGTGCAACATCTGGGGAGCGCAGCCCGGCGGCCAGATTCGGCGTCCCACCAGTGCCGGTGGGAGCAGGGGGGCGCCCGGCCGCGGCCCCTGGAAGCGAGCACTCACCTGCGCTCTGAAGTAGAGGAAGAGGGCGACGCTGCAGACCACCTGGCCCAGCCCCAGCCCCAGGAGGGCTACGAACGTGGAGCGGGAGGCGGCGGCGGCCGGGGGCGGCGCGGACGGCGCGGACGGTGCGGACGGCGGCGGGGCGTGCAGGGGCCCCTCGTGCGGGGCTCCGGAGCCGCCGCCGCCCATCTCCTCGGAGCCGCGCAGGTACTTGGTGTAGTCTCGGCTGGCGCGGCGCATGGCGCTCGGCCCGCTCGGGCGCTGGCCTCCCTCTCGCTCCCTCCCTTGCCCCTCTGCCCGCGGCCAACTCCTGCGGCAGCGCGCGGCCGGCGCGGGGCCAGGCGGGCCTCGACGTGGGGCGCTCAGAGCCGGGCGCTGCTCCCGGGGCGCGCGGGCGGGCAGGGCGCCCGGCCGCCCCAACTCTTATAAACCGCTCCACGAGGGCTGGCCTCGGGAGCCAATCAGCCCTGAGCGAGGCCGCCTCCTCCACTCCCACCTCTGGCTCCCCTTCCTGCCTTTCGCCCCCCGCCCCCTTCTTACTCTCACTGAACGGCCTCCTCCGTAAAGGGCCCCCAGAGCAGTAGGCTGTGAGTTGTCCCAGCGGCTCTAGACCCACTTGCCCATGCTCAGCTGCCTTTATGAAAGCCCAAGAGGTGGGCTGCGGACCTTCAGCAGAGTTGCCTGGGTTCAGGGTAAAGGTGACGTCACAGACATCACTCAGCATCCCGAGCCTCGGTTTCCCCTATAGGACTTGGTGATCTCTAAAGGCTCATCCTATCTCCTTCTCTTCCTCGATCCTCCCACCCCTCAGCAAAAAAAAAAAATAATTCAGCAAGGAACATCCTACCCTGAGAGTTCCTCAGAGTGGAGCATCTACCGTGGTTCCAAATATAGGTTCCAAATTAAATATTTTGGCAACTTTGAAAACCAGAAACCCCTTCCCAAGTCCATTTCTGTATCCTCAAAGTGACTGAGTGAGGCAGGTTTTGGATGTGGCTGCAAAGAGCCCATACACACCAACTCCAACTCAAAACACATAATGGTACAGAGAGTGGGGTGACCGAGCTGCATATATAGAAGCATATTTTGCCTTCCTACTGAGTTCCTCATGTGACGCCCTTCTGTTGGCAGTTATTTTCCTCAGTACGCTCAGGATACCATCTCACTGTATTCCTGCCTCCGTGAGGATGGATCTGCAACTCCTCCGTCAGTCCACTGCTGCTCCTTCAAAGGTAATGAACCTTCCTGGCCTTTTTATTTACTTACTTACTCCTCAGTATTCCACTCCCCAATTAATATATAAACCCCATACCTATTTGGTCAATGACTTTCTAAATTTTATTTTCTATCAAATTGCATTGAAACCCACTGCCAAAGACATTGAATCTCTCTTATTTGTTCATTAAATAAACATTTTTAAAAGCCTGAGAAACCCAGTTCCTTCCCTCATTGACTCATCATCATTTAATAGGTAAAGCTATTTAAGACAAATTAAATATGGTTCTCTAAGTGTTGTTTTACAAGTAATGCTACAAGTAATCAAGGAAGACTCTGACTAACTGTGACTAAATGCAAGTCCAGAAGGTTTTCACAGAAATAACATTTAGTCTGGGTTTTCAGAGGTATATAGGAATCTGTGGGATCAAGAACAAGGAAGTTGACATTTCTGGAAGTACAGGCAAAGGTATGGAGGCTCAGAAGAGTGTGGCGTATTTGGGAAAAAGACACTGAGTGCAGATAAAGCACAAGAGGCCCCAGCAGGGCAAGCGACCTGATATGGTAGGTTGGGACCAGATCATGGTTGGCCTTCTGAACCACGTTGAGATTATCAGGTGTCCAATGACAATGTTTAAGCTCAAGAGCAACACAACCAGATGACTGTTTTTAGAAAGTTTATTCTGACGTAACAGAGGATGGTGGGATGTAAGAGGGAGAAAGGGGAAATAAGAAGGCCAGGTGGGTGGCAGCTGGCAATTGTCTGAGCTGAAGTGACCGATGCATGAATTAAGGCAGACAAGGTCAAAATGGAGAAAGGGTGACTGATCACAGATATTTAGAAGGCAGGGGCGACTATTCAATGGGGGGTGAAAAAGGGAGAGGAGTCTAGGGTGACTCAGGTTTCTAGTTGAATGACGGAGGAGTGGAGCTGTCTTAAAGAGAGGACACAGAGACAAAACAGGTGAGGTGGATTGGTGCAAAGAACAATGAGGTTTATGTTGAACATAATGAATTTGAAGTGCCTGACTCTCCTCAACTCAGTTTATTTCATAAGCACTGTTTTTGCTTTCAGAGATTAAGTATTTGGACTGGATTACTAGGATTATTCTGTCAATCAGGTTTTACTAGAAATCCCCAAAGTAGTTTCCCATGTCTTGTCGGTATATTTTTCTCTGAATATACATAGGAAAAACTTGGTTATTTTAGATCTAGTCTTTACTGAAATGATAGTATTCCCAGACCTCACTCTCTTCTAATTTCTAAAGATGAGAATTCACATTAGCTGTCAGTATTTCCATAATACATTTGCCCTTATGGTTCATGTCTCTACAAGGAAGGCTTCTGTGAGATGCTTCCAGTTAGGATCCTTGATCTCCATGTTTAACGTTCTCAACATGGAGTTTTCTTTGCAACATTGAGCTCTTTGGTTAGTTATAACATTATGTGAAAGTGTGATGCCCAGACCTTAGAATTCCATGAAAACCAAAAGCCTGCTAGATGTCCTCAAATCTCAGAGGCCAGGTGATGTGTTTGCTGCCTCCAGTTACCTCCAGTGAGTATCACACCATTAGAATTTTATAATGAGCTTTGTGTTTGTTTATTTTCTCAAGGCTGTCGCAGCAATTTCTGGCTAGAAAAAGAGAAAGGGAAAAAAAGTGATTTTCCAATCTCTAATAAATAGGGGAAGACATGGTATGATACATGCTTTTTTGTATAAAATAGTGTGTAGATGCTGATCATTATAATAACAGGGATGGTCTAAGTCAAGAATCTTGATTTTATTATTCTCCATTTGCCCAACTTCCCTGTCCTTC
Source organism: Manis javanica (assembly GCF_040802235.1). Lineage (NCBI taxonomy): Eukaryota > Metazoa > Chordata > Mammalia > Pholidota > Manidae > Manis > Manis javanica. Next base: position 52,312,517 of record NC_133164.1, on the reverse strand, counting down.
TGAGGTTCATTCTCTGCCCCACGTCGTGTCCAGGAGGCTGACCTCTGCGGCCTGCTTCACCTGGGCTCCCTTGTCCTGTGGCTACTTTGAGCTCAGCCAACGGGAGGCACTGGCAGTGCTCTGGAAGGCAAGAGAGAGAAAGAAGGGCCTTGATTCTCCTCCAGTACCCCAATCATATTCTCATGGAGATTCTGGTCATGGTTGTTCCATGTGGCTATAGCTCCTATGGCCTTCCCTCTCCACAGCGCCAGTGCTTTCTAAACAACAGTAACACCTTCCTCTCTCTTTGTCCCTTCAGGCCAAAGGGTGTGTATTAATTTCTTACTGCAGCTGTAACAAATTACTACAAATTTAGTGGCTTAAAACATCACAAAATTATTATCTTACAGTTCTGGAGGTCAGAAGTCTAACATGTCTGCAGGGCTACATTCTTTCTGGGGTCTCTAGAAAAGAGTCAGTTGGTCTTTTCCAGCTTCTAGAGGCTGCTTAAATTCCTTGGCTTGCAGCCTTTTTCCTCTATCTTCAAAGCTTGTCATTCCAATCCCTGACCTCTGTCTTTGCAGGCACAGCCTATCTCTGACTCTGCCACTCTTCTGCAAGGACCCTTGTGATTACATGTGGCCCGCCCAGATAATCCAGGATAATGTCCCTTTTCAAGATCCTTAACTTAATCATAACTACAAAGTTCCTTTCACTACTTAAAGTGATACATTCACAGGTTCTGGGGATTAGGATGTGGACATCTTTGGGGGCCAGTATTCAGCCTCCTACAGTGGGAAAGGCATCCTCCTTTTCCTGGTCCTTGGATTTTCCACCATCTCTTGTTAAATTGCTTAACCCTGTCCACACCTCTTAAAATTAAAGTCGCTTCAGTAAATCCCTTAGGTTTGTCATCTGTTTGCAGCCAGGACCCTGCATGACATACTTGCTAAATTTGAAGGCAATTGCAACTAATTTATAAGCATGGGAATTATAAAATATATCTGCATCCCTTTATGCTAGTACCATTTTTAAAATGAATATCACTGTGATAAGAAATAAGAACATGAAAATAGCTTCCCCTGGAGATGGGGTCAGCCTGAACGACCTTCAAAAGCTGGTGTCATGTGTCATTTGCACTGACCAGTTCTCCTTCTGTCTCTTTTCTTACTCCTCTGAGTGTCCGTGAGTTGTCTGGTCTCAGGTTGAGGCTGCTTTTGCTCACGGAGGGCCCATTGAAATCTCCTACCTGCATCTGGCTTCCCTAAAAATCTAACCTCCATTTCTAGAACCCTTTACAAGCAACCTGTTCTTATCACATTCCCCCGAGCTAACAAATTAACTAATAAGCTATAACAAATTAACATTGACTTGAATCAATAGACAGTTGAATTAAGCTTTTAGGTTATCAGTTATCATAAAATACACTGTTTTATCCCTAAAGCAGTGCTTTCCTAATGGTAATTTATGAGAATCCAGGGAACCTGGATAGGAGGTGGAAGTGGAAAGACTGTGTTGGTCACGTAGAAAGGAAGTGCACCTGCCCACGGCTTGGTTTCTCTTCTGAGCACGATGTTGAAAATATTCATAGTAACTTTACCACCAGCTTCCTGGGAAACAGCTGTTTGATAGGTTTTTGTTATTAGTATTATCGAAGACTTATCCTTAAAATAAAATTATCTGAAGTATTATACCTTTTAAATAGATTTTGGAAAATACAGATTTTAATCAGAAATTGTAGCTGTTTCTGAAAACATAATCAAGTGGTATTAATGCTATTAAGAAGTATTACTGCATTTATCTTCCAAATGTTCCCTAAACCTTTTCCCCCTTTGGTTTGCTTCAGAAACCAATGCTTATTATTTCTTCTTTCATTTTCTTTCTTTCCCTTTGAAATTCCTATTTTCACCATAATAGGTATCCCAGGTGTGTCTCTTATTATTTTTATTGTTTAACTTACAACTTCCTTTTATTTTATTTTTTGATTCTCCTCATGAATATGTTCCTTTATTTCATCTTTTGTAATATCTTCTTATATCTCCTTGAGAATTCTCCTTACAATCATTTTGAAATTCACCTCTGCTTCTTAACTAAATCTCCTCTGCAAACCAACTGTACTGATTTTGTTTGCTTGGTGGCCAGAGTTCTTCTTTGAAGCCTGAGATCCTTTAAATTATATTGACCTTTCTTTTCCTACCAAAGTCCATGAGTGTGAGTCCCCACAGCCACTGTGTGATGTCAAATTACTGGAGGTATCCTGAGCAATGGTAGACACATGGGAAGTGAGGGATAAGGGAGATGCTTCCTCACCAGTAGACTGGCTTAAGGAAGGCCAATGGGATTCTCTCAGGAGGGGAAACTTCAAATAGTCCCATATGTCTATTTGCATGAATGGGGGACATCTGGCCAGAGTCTCTTAGTAAGCTATGGGGTCGCTTATCTTTTCAGATTTCCTGGAGTCTGTTAATGCTTAGTTCTACTCATTTCTGTAAATAATTCTGTCTGGAAATTAGCCTGTCCTTTTCTATTCCTCAGGACCTGAAGCCTCAAGTAAGTTTCCCATCCCCATTACTTTATCATTTGAGATGGGAGTAGAAGGGTGTCAAAGGTATTTGCTTATGCTGCCATATTCCCAGAATGCTTATTCCCTCCTCTCCCTTAGTGAGCCTCTCATTTTCTGCCTAGAATACTAAAATGTCTTTGTTATTACCCTTCTTGCCACCAGCCATCTCCCACTTAAACCCATCTTCCAGATGATCTATTTATCATGAGTAACTGGCTATTTAATTTCCCCCATTTAAAACCAGCCAGTGGCCTACCATTAATGAAAATAAAGTCTGAGCTCTTTACAAACTCCTCCTTAATCTTTCCCCACATGTACTTTAGCCTCATTTTCCGTCACTTCCTGCTTTATACTTAAAATTCTATCTTTAGAACACAAAGAATAACTTGTAATTTCTCTACACACTATGCTATTTATTTCAAATCCCTATGTCTTTGTTTATGCTGATAATTTATTCATTCAACAAACATGTACTGAACAAAGCCATGTGTTTGGCACTGTGGTAGGCATAGGAGGTACAATGCTGAATAAAACACATAGTTGTTGTTACCATAAAGCCTACACACTCTAAGACAAGTGTTGCCCTAGATTGAAAGAACAGAACCTAATAAATGCCAAAGGAAAAGGATGTATATTATTTCTTCCCTGCAATAGGACTTTAAAACCACTCAATAAAATCAGCTTTGATTTATTTATTAGGTAGGAGATCTCAACAGGCCATTACTACCACTATAACCATAATAACCAGACAAAACCAGATAAACTTTTTAAAGTATATTTTTAAAAAGACATCAACAAGTTGATGATGCAAAGAAATCTAAAGGGACTGTATTTTATATGAAAAATCTTTCCTAGGTGAGAAAATACCAACTGCTACTTTCCTCCCTCAGAATTTGTCAGGATAAACCCAAACAGGTATAATGTTGAGATCGCTACAGGCAGAGAGATTCTACTGGGAAAAGCACAATACACTGAAATTTGGAGGAACTTCAAATGCCCATCTCATTTTCTCTGACTACCAGTTTTTTTCTCCACAGGATTTTTGAGTACTGGGCAGCTGACCTGGCTGGGGAGCTTGGTTGTGGAGGTAGAAGGAGAGCTCACAAGGGCCTCACAGTAGAGGTGGCAGATATGGCTGGAGAGGAAGATCTACAATAAGAACAATACAAATAAATAGTAAATAACCTTCAAGATATTTTGTTAGAAGAGTTGCACTGCAGCTAAAGCTGCAACCAGCTCGAGTCCTGATTGGAGTGAGGTCTGACTGACGTTAATGCAAAATAGTGTCTACATCAGGTCGTTTATATACTATGTCTACTATGCAATTAAAAAAATTACATGACATGATAGGAAGCCAGAATGTACAGCTCAGAATCAAGAGAAAAAAAGAAAGCTGTCCAATAGAGGTAGACCAACAAATGATGCAAATACTGGAAACAATAGGCAAGGGTTTAAAAATAACTATTATACATATGGTAAAAAAAAAAAGAAAGAAAAGGTAAAGAAAGTAACTGAAAAGACAGATAGTTTCATCAGAGAAATGGAATAGTTTAATAATAATCTAATACACATTCTAAAAAAATAAAAAATAAATAAGATATCTGAAATTAAGAATTCATTGGATAAGCTTAATAGCAGACTGGATCGAAAAAGTCAATTCTAAGGCAGTTCAATAAAAAAATTTCCAAAATGAGTCACATGCAGGAAAAAGAAATTAAAGCAGAATATATTAGAAAGATCTGGAACATTATCAAGTAATCTAACATATATGCAATTGGAGTTCCAGAGGAAAGGAAAGAATAGGGAAGAAGCAACATATGAGGAGATTATAGTGAGAATTTTCCAAACTGAATAAAGACATCAACCCTGGATTCAAAAAGTCAGAAAATTCCAAACAGGATATATACAAAAAATTCATACTTAGGCACACCATAATCAAAATGCTGACATACTAAGATTAAAACAAAAACAAAAACCTTAAAATTGCTCAGTAATCCATGTTTTTCTTTTCCTTTTAGCTGGGAATCTCTAGCAAGTCTTACGATTTCTTTATTCACACTTAAATAATAAAAAGTTCTCTGTCACTTTTAGTCCTGAGAATACATTCAGTTTGTTCTTTAAAAGAAGGAATCAATTTAATAATAAAAACTTTGATTCCATTTAAATGTTCTTCCCTTATGCACATTAGAACTATCAGTGTGGAAAATTTGCCATAGGCAAAAGCAGGTGCTGTGGGTGGGGTAGTGCAGGGCGGAGCAAAGGATAGGAAAGGTCTTACTTACTGGTATAGCTGTAATTTGGGTTGGTGCTCTTTGGGCTTGGTGAGTGAATATTCAGAGCTAATTCATGGGGCACTTTCATGTTTCCTTGAAGATTTTCCCACCAAAAACATCTGACTGAAGTTCCTTCAACTCTGGCTAATTACTTGTAACCCCACCTCTCAGTTTCTGCAATTTGTAGTACGTCCTATTCTCTTTCTTCTAGCCACAGCCTCTCTGACTGAAAGCCCTCTTGGATGGAGTCCCTTTAAATATTATCTTCCGACTGTCTCTTCCTCAGCTGCCCACATCTTGATCCTTATACGCACTTCTGCCCTGTTGTCAGTAAAACGTAATTTGTTCCCAGTACAGTTTCATCTTAACTCTGCCACCAAGCAGGCAGCTTCAGCTACAACCACTTAGTTTTAATCTACTTATACATGGGACCAATCCCAGTACCTCTGTCATCTCAAACGTCAGAACAAATGTTAGCCTCTCAAACTCATCCTCTCAAAGACCCTCCCATATATTCCATAAACAAACTATCCCTTGATTACTTCTTCCTAGATCATTTATATCCTTAATCTGGTTTCCAGATCCCTTCTCTACAAGTGTCTTCTTTGAAATATGGGATTTTTTTTTGCCACCTATGGTTTTGTTCCCACTTTAACATGCAAATACTCAAGGAAATAGTCTCTTACTATATAATGCCATTAGTGAACTGTGTTCTGCGAGCATATAAGAAAAGTTCTCACCTAGATTGGGAAGTTCAGAAAAGATTTTTTGGAGGAAGCATATTTAAAATGAGACTTGTGGAATGAGTAATAGCTATCCAACACTATTGGGAAAACCCAATTTAAAAGCCCAGAAGCTGAACAGGATGTATTTAAGGAGCTAAAAGAAGTTCAGTATAGCTTGACTAGAGTGTGAGGAAGGCATGGGTAAAACAGAGTCTAGAAAAATAAGCAAAGATTGAATCATCAAGGGTTGTCAGTCATGATAAAATTTGAATTCTGTTCTAAAAGCAATGGAGAGTCATAAAAGCTCCCCACCCCCACCCCCACCCCCAGGGGAGATGGCATACTTGTTTGCAATTTAGAATGTGCCTCGGCTGCAATGTAGATAATGAGTTTGGGGGAGGATAGTAGAAAGAGATGGACAGAGCTGGCCGTTGACAAATGCAGGCAAGAAATGATACCATGGTAGTGGCAGAAATGGTGCAGAGAAGTGAGGGATCCCAGAGCCATCTAGGAAGTGGAGTGCATTGAGTTTGGTGGCTGACTGTGAAGGCTGAGGAAGAGGAAAGAGTCAAAGATACCCCATAGGTTTCCGTCTTCTGCAACTGAGGGGTGCCATTCACTGAAATGAAAAACCCTGGAAGAGCAGGTTGTACACACTTCACACTCTGCAGTCTGAGGTGCACCCGTGAAGTTTTTCCTGCCATTTCTATTTATTTTGTTGACTTATTCAACCTTCAAGTCTCAACCCAGATGACAGCCTCTCCAGGCTTTTCTCAAGTCCCTAGATTTTTTTTAAGAGCACTTTCTCCTCTCTCACTCAGCTTTATTCTCTCACTTTCTTCCTTACAGTGACTTTATCTCTTATTACATGCTTTCCTCAGTAGGCTATATGAGCTGGCACACAGTAGGCACCTAATCAGTGTTGTTGACTAAAGTGGGTCCTCTTGAATCTTAAAATACTGAAGCAACAATAAAGATGAAAAAATAGGTATGTTGCAGTGTTTCTGAGAAAACCCATTTCCGAAATAAGGAATTTGTCAAATATCATTTTCGCCACCACCACAACAAACAGGTGTAACATATTCACACGCAAACCCAGCACTTGAGCCTTCTAGGACAGGCAGAAGAAAAACACTAAAAACTGAAGGTACTCATATGGGAGTGTGCTCAAACTAACATGTATCGAATTCTTGAACAAACGGCATATCAATTCTCACATAGATCTTATGTTCTTTCTCTTATACAAGGCTGCGTCTCATAAAACAGTACATGGGTTTTGCCAAAGGTCCTCACGCAAAATAAGATGGAAAGAAGTGTTTATTTACCATGCATATGTCCATGCTCTATTTCAGAGTAAGCTTTACAAATCTATCCTAAAACAAAATGGTTAAAAACAGGGACCCTGGGGCCGTATGTTCTGTGTTTAATCTAGGCTTTGCCACTTACTGTCTGGGTCGCCCATGTTTCTGTGCCTTAGCTAACTCATTTGAAAAATGAAGAAGACATTGTACAACCTTGTAGGGTTGTAATGAATGAATATTATCTATGTTCTAAATACAGATTAATATCTACCTGCTTAATACCTACATGTTATATTCTTTTCATTCTTGTTGTTGTTGTTGTTGTTATTACTGACTACTACACAGCATCACTTATCAGCCAGCAAGATTTCTGTCAATCAACATCAGTCAGTACTGGAAGTAAGAGGAAGGGTACTCAGAAAAGAGTTGTCCCAAAGTCTGCTTCTCTTAGTGGCAGCAATTAGGAATCTTAAAATAGTCATTACAGGTTCTTCTCTGTAAACATAAATCCAGCATGCATAAAAAGAGACAGAAGAATTGAAGCAGCGGACTCTCCCCTACAGGAAAGGATAGCCAATAGCAACTAGAAATGACTGGTGAGAGCAGTGCTGGGGCTGGGGGTAGAATCATGGAACAAGCAGGGAACATACAGTAGACTGGCCCCAGGCTCGCACACTTGTGGGGCGATGGCCAGGCTCAGTACCATAGTGCTGACAGTGTGACAAAGACTACATCAGTATGCTCTGCTTACCCAAGCAGGTATTGTATGGAAATATTTCTATCATGATGGACTATACTTCTCAAGATGTGGGTGTTAACACAAGGTAAACTTAATCTTTTACCTGAAAAATCTGCTCATTTTTCAATAGTGAAATCTTTTTGAGAAGTGTGTAAGATCACTACCAGTAATAAGTCATCTATTTGGATGTGCTAATACATCCAACTTAATTTTTTATTATTACTAGCATATCACAGGATAAGTGGGCAGACTGCCTAACCTCATTTTATTTTTGACATTTGCATTAACATTTGACATTTAATCTTTCTATACACAATTGTGATGGAAATTGTGACTCATTGTAAAGGCATTTAGAAGAATATGGAATTCTTTAATATCTTCAAAGAAAAATTAGCATTTCTAAGAGCCTCGTGCTGAACAATACCAACATTTTGGACTAGGGGGGATTCACTGATAAAAACCCACTGCCTTGAAAGGCACATGTCTCTTGTTGGAATTTTCAAGTCCAACATGGAGAGGCTTGGTGGGGTTGTTCTAGAGTGGATTAATCATCAGATGGGTAGTTAATCTAGATAATCTTTAAGGTTGTTTCCAGTCCTGAGGTATAAATTAGCAACCTTAACTGTCCCTTCTAGGTCATAGGCTGCAGTTTACAAAATGTTTTGAAATGAAAAATATTCCATATGAACAAATTCCATATTTATTTGTTCATTATCTACATCACCACTGTCCAATAGAACATTCTGCCACAGTGAGAATGTTCTAAATTTGTGCTCTCCAACATGGCAGCTATATGGAGCTCATGAATTTCCTCAGTTCCTCACTACTCACTGAGGCTAGTGGCCACCACATTGGAAAGCACAGATCTATAGTCACTTCTCTTTAATCTCTGAATTATATGTGCTTATTAGTAGTTTGCATTTAGAGCATTGTTTCACAGAAACAAAAGATCAGTGTTACCTAAGGACTCTAGAGGCAGCCTCTGTGAGTAGAGCTCTTAATAGAGCTGAGGAAAATTCAGTTTCACTCTGATGCCAGAGCCTAGCACAGTGCCTGGTACAGAGTAGCTGTCTACAAATACCATGCAACAAATTTATGAATTCTTTGAATCTCTTAATTCAAAGTTAAACATTCAGTTCACTTAATCCCATAGGCTCCTTTTAAAGACAGTACCAGTTTCTTATTTGATTTTCACTCTGCCAAAAGTCCAAGGATGATAAAAGTTCAAGAACTTCATGAACCAGCTCAGCACATGAACTCAGAGATTAGTCAACAGCTTAAACAAACAAGGCTGGCCAGCAGGTCCCTGCTCTATTTTACCACAGTCTGGGGCAGGGACAAAAGTCATTTAGGAAAGGACTTGTGAGTGTTTCTCTTGCCTCATCAGCCATCCTCCTCATGTCCAACCATCAGTTTAATCTACAAAGTGTTTGGCTGATGTTAAGTGAAGTGGCAGCTGGTCCTGGGGACCACTGCAATCACCCCACAACTGCCCTCAGGAGCCTCTCTCCATGGGACTCAGGGGAATCCACATCATGCGGCGCCCCATCCCAGTGAGACAGAACCACAGGGTGGATGACTGTCACTGCATGGGCTTCTCACTTTTTTTGTCCAAGAGGGGCAGCTCTGCAATACCAAGAAGGGTTTAGACAAATAAACACGATCAGGACACACTATAATTAATGGGCTCCACCACACAGCCAAACTGCCTAGCTTCACAGTTTTGGACTATTTTGGATTCACCATAGCACTTGGCATTTTCTGCAAGTGCTTCATTTGGAAGGAGAGCTGGTCCAGTCTAGGTTGGGACTGAGTAGGTGGTTCATCCAGTACCCACTGTAAAAGTGGAGTCTTGTATGCAATGTTTGCTGGTTGATTTTCTCCACCCCTCTCTCAGTATGTAAAGAGTGGAGGACCCCAGACCTACAGTCACTAAAGATGGGAGAAGACCATAGTCAGAAATGAAAGAGTTTGGTTATGGGTTGAATTGCAAAGCACCCAAAATTCATGTTTTGTAAACTCCTAACCCCCAGTACCTCAGAATGTGACTGTATCTGAAGATAGGGTCTTAACAGAGGTAATTAAGTTAAAATGAGGTCATTAGGATAGGCTTTAAGCTGATATGACTGAGGTCCTTAAAGAAGAGGAAGTTGGGGCACAGACACATGCAAAGGGAAGACGATGTGAAGACACAGGGAGGAGATGACCAAGGAGAGAGGCCTGGAATAGATCCTCCCCCACAGCCGTCGGAGGGCGCCAACACTGCCCACACCTTGATCTCAGACTTCTGGCCTCCAGAACTAAGAAAACTATCTGTTGTTTAAGCCATCCAGTCAGGGGTTCTTTTCTATGGCAGCCTCAGTAAACTAATACAGCCTTCTTCCAGCCCCATCTCTATAGGGCCACAAGCGTAGATGGGCTATGATCTCTTTTCCAGGTATGATATTTTACTGCCTTGAACAGATAGCCTGGGCACTCCACTGCCCCCAAATTGGAGCTATTTTTCCTCCCCTGGACACCTTTGCCGCAAGTATGTTGTGGCAGTTCATGTGATCTCTCTCTCTCACACACTGCTTCCTCCTTTTCCATTGCCCAGAATCACATCTCCAGGGTCTAGCCTGCCCCCAGGAAGTCCCAGGAAGCTCTGATGAGGTTCCAGAGTTCAAGGCAATTCTCCTAAAGTTGTCCTTAGGAAAACCCAGACTGCCATGGGAAGGTAGCTCTTATCAGATGTTTCTGATCCAAGTGGTATTTTGCCAGGATTCATGGGAATAAAATATCTTCTCCATAAAACTCCCTCTTTTATATACTGCCTCCAATAGTAAAAATTATTAATGAAATTAATGGTATTGCTTTTCATTTTACTCAGAAGATGAGATGTCTGTATTTTCCTTCCCACCACAAATATGTGACCCCTATTGCTATTCTGTATTGCCATATTAATACTACTATGTTAAAGAGTTGGCCATATGTTGAGAACCCTGAAGGCCACTACAGACTGCTGGAGGCTCTTCTGCCCTCTCCTGAGACCTATCCTGGTCTGGATCTATTCCCTGAGAGGTTTGGACTTCAGGAATTGAGGGTAGGGGTCAGAGCCAGTGCAAGGTAAGAAAACAGTCAGCTGAGGATGTTTCTGGCATTGTTATCTAAATCTATCCTTGAATCCATCAGTGCCTGGCTAAGTGGTAGGTGGTGTAGGCCCCTCGCACAGCACACTGAATGGCACACCATGGAAGTAGGTCAAACTCAGTCCTCAAGGGTTCCTTCATCTGTAATGGGGTTGTATTGAAGGGGGACTTGTCAGGAAAGCATGATGAGAAGTTGGGAATTTGTTAGGAGAGCTGGCCCTTGGGACGGTATCTCACTGGCAGATAACCTGCCAGATTTCTTGCTGCAGCATTAAACTGTCCTGTCTCTGTGTCCATAATTTAGTGGATATTTAGAACAGAATGGTTCAGATTGCTCATCATCCCTCAGGTTCACTAGCCCTTCAGGGAGAAAAGTGGGCACCCTTTCCCCATAATTCTTAGGGGGAAGTAGCCACACATTTCACCTGAGGAGCTCATTTCAAGCATTTAAAAGCATTTTCCATCAATAAGTTCTTATTATGTATGGTCACAAATGTTAACTAGACTTGTGTATATATATATGTACACACACACAAATATCAAATCAGTATCTTGGACACTTGAAACTAATATAATGTATACATCAGTTGTACCTCAATTTAAATAAAACGTGACCTCCTCAGAACTGACACAATCATCAGAAACAAGGAACTTCTGAGACCCTGTCCCAGTGAACAACATCCTCAGGAAATATGACACTGATGTAATCTTGTGCCCTGGATGCGTCCAGAAACAGAAGGACATTAAGTAAAAACTAAGGAAATGTGAAGAAGCTTTGCACTTTAATTACATTGTGCCAATATTGGTTCACTAACTATAACAAATGCACCGTACTAATGTAAAGTGTTAATAATAGCAGAAATTAGGTGAAGGGTATATGGGAACTCTGTACTATCTTCTTAGTAAATTAATTTTTTTGTATCTTTTCTGTATATTTAAAGCTGTCCTAAAAATAGTTTATTTACAAAAATAAAAAGTTCTTTATAGTCAACCTAATCCAACATACTTTAATTTAATTACTTTTTAATATTACTATTGTAATATTTTATATAAAATCAATATGTACCTACATGAAAATATAAAATATTAAAAAGAAAGGAATATACTCTCTTATTGATGAAATCAATGTAAGTAATTTACTTGTGCATATTTATATATTTATTTTGAAATGTTTATATTATTTAGATTGGACTCTACATGCACATTTGCATCCTCTTTTCTATTTGATATTGTTATTAGTATTTCTCCTCATATTAATATTCTTCCTCATCCTAAATTTCATATCATAATTACTTATGATTATAATAAATATCACCTTCATAAGTAAAGGTTTGACCCCATATTTTGGGGTGTCATGTCTATTTTAACATTCACAACTATTTGGTGTCACTGAAAATAAATCATTAAGCTTTTGATTTTAAATTACACCTTACTTGTATAACAGATAGCCTCCTCCTATCTCTCAAACCCACCCAATCACCAAAGTTCCTGGGGTTCAGGGTCAAAGGTAGGAAGAACTTGGGTTCCAGAGATAACACATGTTAAGTACATCACTTTTTTTTTCAACTTATGAATTCAGTGGTTTGCTCTTCAGGGACAGAAAATATTCCTGGTATCAAAACAGCCACAACAAAGTGTCCAACTTTCCACTTTAATTGCTTCATCCCAAAAATTCCTTAGCTGTTGTCCATTTCTGAATATCAAAATTGTTTCCAACTTTTGGTTTTCATGTAGAAATGATCTGATGAACTTTACTGGCTATGGAACTTTCACTGATTTTTATATCTTTAGGCTATATTCCTACAAGAATTACTACATGAAAAAGTAAAACTTCAAGGCTCTTTATTCACATATTAATCTATAATTTATACTCTTGCAGCCAACATCATCTTCAAAGAGCATAACCTTTTATAATCCTAAAGTGTGCCCTTCAACTTATGCCTCACCGGATCTAGTGACCTCAGTTTCTTTAAGCTCCTCTCAAAGGAGTTGTAAAATTCTAGGCACCCAAGGAATGCATAATCTATCCTGGATGAAGAAGTTTGCTACCAGAAGACTTTTCAAATATGAAGGGAGAGACTTTAGATTCCACTCTCCCAGGAAAGCACCCACAGCCTTCACAGGCTGCTCTCAAGTGTCTTTCTCCCCTCACACCTCAGAAGGTTGCTATCCCTACTCTAACAATATAAAAGGCAAAACACGCACAATGACCGTATTGACTAAACAGAAAAAATAGCATGATTGTTCACAAATGTACACACAAAGATAATGGGGCTGAGTATTTTAAATCTGAACCATACCAATTCATATGGATTCATGTCTGTATCAATAGATATTTATTTATTATTCAACCAATACGCAGTAAGAGTCTGAGAGGTGCCCAGCATGTGGTAGTTGCTGGACATACAGTGGCAAGCAGCATAGACACAGCCTCCACACATGGAGTTTATGTGGGTGAGCAACTATGTGTAAAATTACGTGGGTGAGTGAGTATGTGTAAGAGCACATGATCGAGTTAGAGGGGTGAGCCTTCCTGCCAGGCTGGGAAAGCCTATGGGCAAAACAGTGCAACCTGACCTTCTTTCGCCAGCCCGTCCAGCCCTACTCCCAAGCCTCCAACACTCTCAGAAGTCTCTGTGGATTTATCTTACTTTTCTACACTTCACATGCTTTCGGAGAAAGGCAATACAGAAAGTGATCACAGATGCAGAGCCCTGTAATTAATTGAGGTAGAATGCCTGGAAAGAGGAGTGGAGATGCCCCCCAACCTTGGTGTTAACCCCCCAGTACAGTGCTTCTATGAAGGTAGACTATGACAGGAAAACTCACCACCCTGACTGTGACCTACTAACTGCAAGGCCAGGCTGGCAGGTTTCCTATGCAAATAAAGCTTCCTCACTGTGTGTCTAGGGCAGGTTTTATTTGCAGAGCAGCTGACCAAATCCTGGGGCTGTGATGAAAGCCTAGACTTCATGGACCCCTGATCATCCTGAGCATAACTGCTCATAATGCTAGTCTGTCCAGGGGTATTTTCTGTCTAGTCCTTTGCTTGTCTATTTGTCTTTTCTCCAAATCTTTAGCAACTCAACAATAAACACCAGAAACCTAACTCCACTCAAAACATTCACAAATATACTGTGACCATGCTTAATGGCATTGAAGCGAAGGAAGTGGGGCAGGGGGAAAACAGGGTATTGGTGGGTGTTCCCAGTTCCTACGGTCACAGTTGTAGCCACAGCCTTAAAACACACAGTATCGGGTTCTCAGCTAGTCCCTCGGCGGGAAGAGCTGGGAGTTTCTGACCTCCTTTGGGGTTAAGGCTGCTGGTCTCAGTCTGTGCGTAAGCGAGTGGTCACAGTCCTTAATTGCAAAGGGGAAGCGGTCAGAAAACACACTTTGTCCTGGTGAGATTGATAACTTGTAAGACATCTTGGAAAGATACCAGGAAGTAACAGTGAGGTTGTATGTGAAACTAAATATACATGCATCACTTGTATGTTTACTTACAATTTACAACATATTTTGAAAAGAGAAAAAAGCAGAAAGGAGTCTGAGATGGAGTCCAATTAAAGAATATTATTGGCAATGAAGCCAATAATATTCTTTACTGTTTCCTTTCTTTGATGAAGACAACACTTTGAAATAGTAACAGTTAACATTAAATCCAACACTATGTCCTGGTTACTAGTCAATGCACTTCCAGTGTATTGATTCAGTAAATTTATTCTAACAGTCCTTTAAAAAAGAGTTCCCTGTTCCCATTTTACAAGGAAACTGAGGCCCAGAAAGTTAAGTCACATCCACGGTCCCTAAGATCTAGTGAGTAGTATAGTCAGGATTTGTCCCCAGTTAGATGATTCCAGGTTCCATGCACTTAACAACCACGGCAGCTGCCATCTGGACCTGATAATTTCCATCAAGTTCAAAATGAACTTATCCCAGGGGTAAGGGACACAAATTTTTTATCATTCTGCTAATGAAGTTATTGCTATCAAGATCAAGTCACGAGCATCAGGGGTGGTTTTAATTGGACGGTCACTCTCAGTGAGGCCCATGAGCAGGGAAGCGTATTTCCTTTGTGCTACCTTCACATTTCTTAAGAAGAAAGCAGTCTAGAGAAATGAAACAGACTGACCATTTGCAGCTCCCAATCTGACATTGAAGGCTGTTTCTGTTTGGGACCACCATGTTCTCTGGGCTGTCATTTCATTACTTAATGTGAAGTAATTGTTGCCAGGATATGCTGTATTATCAACTCCTAGAGGGCAAAGTAGTTAAGTCTAAAAACAAACTAAGACCTTATAACTAGTTAGACAGTGACGTTGGGACCACAAAGCACACTTGGTGATCATAGGCCCACTCTTTTTCATCTAGGAAAAACATGACAAAGAGTAGCTCAGCTTTATGAGTTGTCTCTGTTCAAAATGCAAGCCAAGGACAAGGCTCTGGGTCTTTGCTTTTTGTTCCTGAAGGTTGGCAAATTTTTTGGAGCCTGTTGAAAGCCTTCATTAGGGTGACCTGGAGACTTCATTAAACCCAGCAAAAACTTACTGGGTACCTACTGTAAAAAGAAGACCATTCTAGAGGCTGCAGAGGGTGCCCAAAAATCAAAGAGACAAAGACCTTGTCTCCCAAGAGCTTACGAAGATAACATTCAAAGTTATTTCCATTTGAAGGCAGACTGGGAAATGGGCCTTGGGATTTGGAGTTAGAGGGGCAATCATTCTACTTGAAAGGACCTGAGAGATGTCTTTGGGGGATGTGAGGCTTGAACTGGACTTTGCAACTGAGTAGGGTTTTAGTAGGTAAGTCAGGGACAAGAAGGTAGCTTCAGGTCAAGGAAACACCTGGAGTGAGAGCCCAGGTGTGAAAGAAGACTTGGTGAGTCCTGGAGGAAGCACGTGAGCAGGCTGAGGGAGGTGTCTGTGCGCGCAGACACCCGCATGTGCCTGCGCACCGGGAGAAAGGGCTGGGTGCGCTAGTGAGTGCTGACAACAGGGCAGGGCAATGCTGCCTGAGGGAAAGCGTTGGCAACTTTATTCTGCCTGTCAAGGTGTGAATGGTCATCCAAGTTTCTGAGCGGTTGAATGTCATGATGCAGGACTTAGAGAAGATTTGCAATGTCTTCAGAAAGTGCAGCCCATTTCATAAGGACCCTAATCATCAGATCCATAGGATGACTTGGGCTACAATGTCCCTGCAGTCTGTCTGTTTCTGGCTCCAGTACAGGCCTGCAGCCTGTAGGACAGATGGGCAGGGCCAGTTATACTTTCATATAAAAAAGCATATTATTATTATACTTTGATGACCTGAAGAATAAAAGTATAATAATAATAATAATAATAATAATAGTAATGATATAAACTATTTCACCAACAGCATGACAAGTCAGACAAGCAGCCACTCCATGGAGCCACGAGCCTCACCCCATGGACTCACCCTCTGTTCTGACCCCATGGGGCTGTAGAGCATGGTGCTAAAGGGAGTCCACGCTCCAGGCTCAGACACCAATGTTCATGTATGAACTAAAGACATCCTGTGGGTGACCCTTGGCAAATTAGATACTCAGGGGATACGGTTGCTAGGGCTACCAGAACACATAACCACAAACGCGGTGCCTGACCCAGCAGGGATGTAAGGTCTCACAGTGCTGGAGGTGGGCAGCGCAGAATCAAGGTGCCAGCAGGCAGCCCACCCCGGGTTCTGTGAGGGGGAGGTCTGTGCCAGGCCTCTC
Organism: Manis javanica; assembly: GCF_040802235.1. Classification (NCBI taxonomy): domain Eukaryota; kingdom Metazoa; phylum Chordata; class Mammalia; order Pholidota; family Manidae; genus Manis; species Manis javanica. The sequence continues at coordinate 52,296,075 of NC_133164.1, read as the reverse complement.
TCCAGCGCCATGCCCCATGGAGTTCTCCCTGATGCATGCTCTGGGTCCAAATTCTCCCTTTCATGAGAACACCAGTTTATTGCAGGAGGCCCTACTGTTGGTCTCATTTTAGTTTGATTACTTCCTTAGAGGCCCTATCTCCACATAATGGTCCCATTCTGAGGTACTGGGGTAAGACTTCACCATACATATTTTGGGGGGACACAGCTCAACACATAACACTCAGTTTCCTTATTTGTGAGATATTGCTCACAATATTACCTGCCTGTCAGATGTGTTATGAAAAATAAGTGGCTTAAGCTTATGAATTGCTTTTAACAGTGCATGGCAAATAGTAAGTGCTCAGCAAATTATAGCTGGTGTTACAGAAATTAGCAAAGGGACATAATGTGTGCTGTCCTTGCCCCTCTGCCCTGGTGGCTAGTAGGTTGCTCCCAAAGGAAAGCTGCGCTGATTGATGTGTAAGCGAATCATCAAAATCCCATTTTAGTTCATTATGAAGGTGTCGCAGTGGCTTTTGAGTTACCTTTTCAGCTTTGAACAGTTTCCTATTATAAAGTGAAAAAGGGAAGCAAGCAATACTTTCATGCTTTTCTCTTGGAAAATATAAACATCGCTGCACTTTTAAATTCAAATAGACAACAGTGTGATTGATGAGCTTGTCCAAGCAAGGCCAATCAGAGTTGCAATGCTGTGGCCCACGCTGCCTTAGCATCCCTCCTGCTGGATGGCAGAGCCCTGGGAAACCGGCTGTGTTTAACTGCTGGTGCCAAGTCAGCAGCAAGGATGCAAGGATGGTTATTTGTGGGAGGCATGAAGAGTGGCTATTATTTTAAAAGAAATTCTCATACAAAGAATGTTGGATTTAAAATAAATAAATGTGCTCATGGAAGCTGAACAAAACTGGAATATAAGTCAAATTCTGTGCATTGGACCATATCTGACCACTGCTCTGAAACAGCTATCAGAGGTTCTGTGCTTTCCATTCTTTCAGGACTCATGTGATGATGTAATAAACTCATGTAATAAACAGATGCTTCTAAAATAGGTCCATATAAGTGATTATGCCTACTTTATAATTTTGAAATGTAGCTTGGGTTGGGCATGGCACACCACTGATCTATTGATAGGTAAGATGCACAGACCTGTTTTGCCAATTCTTTTTTACCTTCTCCAACATTTTAACATCTCTAAAACTGGTATATATCTTAAAGTTGATGCTATAAAGAAGCATTGTGTCATAGTTCATTTGACCCTTTTTATCTTTCCTACTGGTACATAAATAATAGGCGAACAATCAGTGGTGACAAAGATTGAAAGAAATGTAGTGATTATAAACATTTCAATTTCCTTTAGAAATAGAAACATGACTGGCTTCATCCTCCTTCTATCTCCCTGTAGTCCTCCTTCTAGACCTACATGGTGGCAGAAATAAGAACATCTTCAAGACGCAAATGTAAAAAAACAGCCATGAGAGATTAGTGATCTAAATAATATGACACTGCAAATTAGCAGTGAGTCATTTAGACCCCAAAACAGTGGAATAGCTCTATCAGGTCATGCAGATAAAGAATGTGTGACTGTAGGAGGGTAGCTATGGAAATGCTCATGTGTGTGTGTCATATGAGAGTGAGTTTGCCCTTAGCACCCTGACATAGCCTGGGAATTGGAACAAAGAAGGAAGCAGCAAAGAAGCAGGAAGTGCCCCATAGAGGAAACCTATGCAGCAGAGACCTAGCTAAGTCCCTGAGCTTCACGGCAGAGCCAGACCCCATCCCTTCTGTTATGTATATATACCCACACCAACTAGATGATTAGCTTCATACCCAGATTTCAGATCCACAAAGGGGACTGTGAGTTTTCAGCTGCTCATATTCAGAAGAGCTGTGCATCCAATTAGTGCTTAACAAACATCTCTTTTCTTAAGAAAAAATGTAACATATTCCTGTTAGGATGTCTACTATATGTGGAGAGGGGGAAAAAGGTGGGTAAACTTTCATCCCCACGCTCCAAGAACACTCCTCCAGCAGATATGCCTCCAGTGTCACAGGAGATCACAAGAAAAATTAAACTTGTTCACACAAATTAAGAACCGATCACTCCTGTAGGTACAGCTTCTTCCTTTAAGTGACTCACTGACTCTTCTTAAATCCTCTCTCCTGGAGTAATCCTATGCACCCTAGACTGTAATGTTTTCAGTAGCACAATTTTTTTTATTGCTTCTTTTTTTTTTAATTTGGTATCATTAATATACAATTACATGAGCAACACTGTGGTTACTAGATTCCCCCCATTATCAAGTCCCCACCAAATACCCCATCACAGTCACTGCCCATCAGCAGAGTAAAATTTGTTTTTTAATTTTTTATTAAGATATGATTGATATACATTCTTATGAAGGTTTCATGTAAAAAAGCAATGGTTACTACATTCACCCATATTATCAAGTCCCCACCCATACCCCAATGCAGTTACTGTCCATCAGTGCAGCAAGTTGCCAGAGATCCACTATGTCCCTTCTCTGTGCTACACTGTTCTCCCCTTGATCCCCCACACCATGTGTACTAAATATAATACCCCTCAGTCCCCTTCTCCCTCCCTCCCCACCTGCCCTCCCACACCCCTCCCCTTTGGTAACCACTAGTTCATTCTTGAAGTCTCTGAGTCTGCTGCTATTTTGTTCCTTCAGTTTTGCTCCATTGTCATACTCCGCAATTGAGGGAAATCATTTGGCATTTGTCTTTCTCCACCTGGTTTATTTCACTGAGCATAATATCCTCCAGCTCCATCCATGTTGTTGCAAATGGTAGGATTTGTTTCTTTCTGATGGCTGAATAGTATTCCATTGTGTATATGTACCACCTTTTCTTTATCCATTCATCTACTGATGGACACTTAGGTTGCTTCCATATCTTGGCTATTGTAAGTAGTGCTGTGATAAACATAGGGGTGCATATGTCTTTTTGAATCTGAGAAGTTGTATTCTTTGGGTAAATTCCAAGAAGTGGGATTCCCAGGTTAAATGGCATTTCTATTTTTAGTTTTTGAGGAACCTCCATATTGCTTTCCACAATGATTGAACTAGCTTACATTCCCACCAGCAGTGTAGGAGGGTTCCCCAATGTTTGCATCCTCGCCAGCATTTGCTGTTCTTAGTCTTTTTGATGCTGGCCATCCTCACTGGTGTGAGGTGATACCTCATTCTGGTTTTAATTTGCATTTCCCTGATGATTAGTGATGTGGAGCATCTTTTCATGTGTGTGTTGGCCACTGAATTTCTTCTTTGGAGAACTGTCTCTTCATATCCTCTGCCCATTTGTTAATCGGGTTATTTATTTTTTTAGGTGTTGAGGTGTGTAAATTCTTTATATATTTTGGATGTTAACCCCTTGTCGGATATGTCATTTACAAATATATTCTCCCATACTGTAGGATGCCTTTTTGTTCTGTTGATGGTGTCCTTTGCCATACAGAAACTTTTTAGTTTGGTGTAGTCCCATGTGTTCATTTTTGCTTTTGTTTCCCTTTCTCGAGGAGATGTTTTCAGGAAGAAGTTGCTCATGCTTATATTCAGGGGATGTTTGCCTATGTTGTTTTCTAAGAGTTCCATGGTTTCATTACTTACAGTCTTTAATCCATTTCGAGTTTACTTTTGTGTATGGAGTTAAACAATAATCCAGTTTCATTCTCTTACATGTAGCTGTCCTGTTTTGCCAACACCATCTGTTGAAGAGGCTGTCATTTCCCCATTGTATGTCCATGTCCCCTTTATCATATATTAGTTGACCATATATGCTTGGGTTTATATCAGGGCTCTCTAGTCTGTTCCATTGGTCTATTGTTCTATTCTTGTGCCAGCACAAATTGTCTTGATTACTGTGGCTTTGTAGTAGAGCTTGAAGTTGGGGAGCATAATCCCCCTAGCTTTATTCTTCCTTCTCAGAATTTCTCTGGCTATTTGAGGTCTTTTGTGATTCCATATGAATTTTAGAATGATTTTCTCTAGTTCATTGAAGAATGCTATTGGTATTTTGATAGGAATTGCATTGAATCTATAGATTGCATTAGGCAGGATGGCCATTTTGACAATATTAATTCTTCATATCCATGAGCATGGGATGAGTTTCCATTTATTGGTATCTTCTTTAATTTCTTTCATGAGTGTCTTATAGTTTTCAGGGTATAGGTCTTTCACATCCTTGGTTTGGTTTATTCCTAAGTATTTTATTCTTTTTGATGCAACTGTGAATGGAATTGTTTTCCTGATTTCTCTCTCTGCTAGTTCATTATTAGGGTATAGGAATGCCACAGATTTCTGTGTATTAATTTTGTATCCTGCAACTTTGCTGCATTCTGATATAAGTTCTAGTAGTTTGGGATTGGATTCTTTAGGGTTTTTTATGTACAATATCATGTCATCTGCAAACAGGGACAGTTTAACTTCTTCCTTGCCAATCTGGATGCCTTTTATTTCTTTGTGTTGTCTGATTGCCATGGCTAGGACCTCCAGTACTATGTTGAATAACAGTGGGGAGAGTGGGCATCCTTGTCTTGTTCCTGATCTTAAAGGAAAAGCTTTCAGCTTCTGGCTGTTAAGTATAATGGTGGCTGTAGGTTTGTCATATATGGTCTTTATTATGTTGAGGTACTTGCTCTCTATACCCATTTTGTTGAGAGTTTTTATGATGAATGGATATTGAATTTTGTCAAATGCTTTTTCAGCATCTATGGAGATGATCATGTGGTTTTTGTTCTTTTTGTTGATGTGGTGGATGATGTTGATGGATTTTCGAATGTTGTACCATCCTTGCATCCCTGGGATGAATCCCACTTGATCATGATGGATGATCTTTTTGATGTATTTTTGAATTCAGTTTGCTAATATTTTGTTGAGTATTTTTACATCTATGTTCATTAGGGATATTGGTATGTAATTTTCTTTTTTTGTGGTTTATTTGCCTGGGTTTGGTATTAGAGTGATACTGGCCTCATAGAATGAGTTTGGGAGTATTCCCTCTTCTATTCTTTGAAAAACTTTAAGGAGGATGGGTACTATGTCTTCACTAAATGTTTGACAAAATTCAGTGGTGAAGCCATCTGGTCCAGGAGTTTTGTTTTTAGGCAGTTTTTTGATTACCAGTTCCATTTCATTGCTGGTAATTGGTCTGTTCAGATTTTCTGTTTCTTTCTGGGTCAGCCTTGGAAGGTTGTATTTTTCTAGAAAGTTATCCATTTCTTCTAGGTTATCCAGTTTGTTAGCATATAATTTTTCATAGTATTCTTTAATAATTCTTTGTATTTCTTTGGTGTCCATAGTGATTTTTCTTTTCTCATTTCTCATTCTGTTTATGTGTGTAGACTCTCTTTTTTTCTTGATAAGTCTGGCTAGGGGTTTATCTATTTTGTTTATTTTCTCAAAGAACCAGCTCTTGCTTTCATTGATTCTTTCTATTATTTTATTTTTCTTGATTTTATGGTCTAATCTTTATTATGTCCCACTTTCTACTGACTTTCAGGTCATTTGTTCTTTTTTTCTAGTTTTGTTAATTGTGAATTTAGACTGCTTATATGGGATTGTTCTTCTTTCCTGAGGTTGGCCTGTATTGCAATATACTTTCCTCTTAGCACAGCCTTGGCTGCATCCCAAAGATTTTTGTGGTGTTGAATTATTGTTGTCATTTGTCTCCATATATTACTTGATCTCTGTTTTTATTTGGTCATTGATCCATTGGTTATTTAGGAGCATGTTGTGAATCCTCCATGTGTTTGTGGGAATTTTCATTTTCTTTGTGTAATTTATTTTTAGTTTCATATCTTTGTGGTCTGAGAAACTAGTTGGTACAATTTCAATCTTTTTGAATTTACTGAGGCTCTTCTTGTGGCCTAGTATGTGATCTATTCTTGAAAATGTTCCATGTCAGTAGCACAATTTTTATCCCTAACAGTCCCTCATGATGTTAATCCGACATGACTCCATTTAAGATCAAGGAAACAAATACATTTTATAACAGAGAAAGGATTGAATAGATTTACCATACAACCCAAGGGAATCCACATTTTGTGTTCTTTTCCAGCTATGAAAAATGAAAATCAAGGTGATCATTTAAGAAGCCATCTTAAAGACAGCCTTAAAGGACAATTTAATTAAAGATGAAATATTTTAAAAGGGAAAAAGGTAAGCTCATTTATTGCCAGTTTTCTTCACTTTTCACATTTTCTTCTGATTTTCCATCTGTATTAGAAGCTTCCCACCCATCTCCATATTGTGTACTTGTCACATGCAGAAGGTCAGCAGATATTTACTGGAAACATTAAATACCAAGAACTTGGCTAGGCTCTGGGATATAATATTGAAGAAAAAACAGTCCCTGCTTTCATGGAGCTTCAGCCAGCTACCAGGGCAGCAGCCCAATATCCCCATCTAACTCTTCTGTGAATTTTCTCAATGAGTGTTTCTCCTTGAGTTGGTAAGGCAAACAAGAATGTGACCCCAGGTGCTTCCAATAGAAATCTTAGTAAAATAGAATTTCCAATGAGAACATCTCTCCCACCTGTGCCTGGGATCTTGCGTTTTCTCTTAGCACCCCACAAGTGTTATCATGATGCAATAATGGATGTGAAAAGTGTCTTGTAACCTCTACAGATCTAAAATAATTCCCATTATTGAATTAATATAATAATGCATTAATGCATTATTTCCACATTATGATTATTAGCTCTATATCCCCAGCACTGTCTTGTCAAAACTGGAAGAGTTCATTATTCTTTGGTTTAGAACACTTTATGAAACTTTCATCTGGAAATAAATAGTGAATTCCAATAGGGACTGAGAAAGACAAACTGGAAACACAGGTTTAAAGTGGAATCATGTGGAGGAAATCAGTTTAAGTTAAACATGAGGTATGAAGTCTTTAAACAATAGCAATCTATTGAGTGATGCACACTTTTACTGACATATTCACATCCTGTAAGGTCCATGTTGTGTCTTGAGAATGGGATTTATGATGAGGAGGAAGGACTGGGATAAGTGGTCTATTATTTTATATGTCATTACAGACTTGGGGTAGAACCACAAACCAGAAAGAGAAGAGCCAGACAAGTTCGCGACCCATCAGCAGCACTGCTATCAGCCATTATCATTAAGTATACTTTCTCTTGCCTGAAAGCCCTGTTATAAGTAAAGTTTGCATGAAAAATCACACAAGTGAGATTTTCCTTTTTTCCCATTGTCTGAATTTTAATTTTTTTAAATCATCAGCTACACAGGCTAAAGTCCAGAACAGCACAGTGGCTGAGGTGGAACCCCCCCACCCTTGGCTTTGAACAAAAGACTAGGGCTTTTCCCTCACCTTAGGAAGGGCCCACGAGGAAAGCTTTGCATGGCATCTTTCCAGCAATTCATATCTCTTCAAAGGACTTCTTAACCCACAGAAAGAGGGGAGGGAGGTTAATGGTAGGTTGCTAGAAAGGGAGATTGGTCACAAGAGAAAGAACTAAATGAGAACTGTAGTATTCTAGAGGCGGGGGGGGCTGAAGATCAGGCTCAGCAGCGTCATGTGGACCTGCATCCACAAAAAGCAAAGGGAGGAAGAAGGAAGGAAAGAAGGAAAGAAGATGAAGAGGGGGATGGAGGGAGGGAGCTGTAATAACCAACTAGTATAAAATCACAACTGCACTATGTGCTGCAAAGGGGCCCTCCACGCCTATGCTAGTGCACTGGGCTGGGGGAGCCTGATTCCTTCTGATTCAGTCAGAGAAGGCTTCCCCATGGAAGTGGTGCTTCAGCTGATGGAGGAACACTGGGCTTTAAGCAGGATAATATGTAGGGGGAGAGCACCTTAGGCAGAGGAACAGCATGTGCAAAGGCCATGTGGTTGCGTGATCACAGCCCACCTGAAGAAAGAAAAGAGAACAGAGCTATTGGAGACTGGAGAATAAGGGAGTGAATGGGGGAAAACGGGCCTGCAGAGCATCTTGATCCACAGGACCAGTTCAGGCAGCAGAGGATTTTATATTCATTCTGAGGAAATGGGAAACCCCTAAGGGTTTAAGTGCAAGACAGACATTTAATTGTTTTCATTTAAAAATTTTTGTTGATAAACAACATTACAGTGGTTTCAGGTGTGCAAAATAGAGACTCAACAATTATATACATTATGAAGTGCTCACCACTGTAAGTCTAGTTACCAGCTGTCACCATAGAAAGATATTTAAAAATTTATTGATTTTTTTCTCCTATATTATACATTTCATCCCCATGATGTACTTATTTTATCATTGGAAGCTTGTAACTCTTTGTCCCCTTGCCCTGTTTCATCCATGACCCCAGTGCCCTCCCCTATGGCAACCACCAGGTTGTTCTCTGTATATGAGTCTATTTCTGTTTTGTTTGTTTGTTCATTTGTTTTGGGGTTTCTTTAGAGTCCTATAAAAATGAGATCATATGGTATTTGCCTTTCTCAGAGCAGACATTTTTAAAAAGATCACTGTGACTTCAGGGTGGAGAACCAATTTTTGGAGGGTAAAAGGGGATATAGGAGACCAACTAGGATAGAAGCTACAGCAGTTATCCAGGCCAAAGGCTATCCCCTAGACTAAGGTATTAAAGATGGAGTGTACAGGACAGATTTGGCAGGGAGGTGGAAGTGGGTGGGAGAGATTGGCTCAGTGGGAGATTTCAAACAGGTTCAGTCTAGACCAGTGGTTCTTAGCCAGGGGTCAGGGAACAATTGTGCCTTCCAAGGAACCCTGGAACGTGTCTGAGGACATTTTGAGTTATTATAGCTGAAGCTGTGGGGCTGCTGGTATCTGGTGGGTAAAGTCCAGGGATGTCGCTGAACATCCTAATATCAAGTGTGCAACAAAGGATTATCTAGGCCAAAGTATCAATGATGCTGAGGTTTAGGAACTCTAGTCTAGACTCAACTCATCCCTTCTCAACCCCACCGAAGGTGGACAGATCCCCACTCTCACAACACCTGATGAGTAACCGGGTCATGGAATGGCAGGAAAGCAGCAAGAAGGACTAGTCAGTGGCCACTCGGCATCCACCACGCTCCCAGCTTGGGCAAAGGAAGCCTCTTGGTACAGGTGGGTGTATTTGGCCTTGTCCTCTCTCCCCTTCCCCCCTCCTGGCCCCATGCATGCCCCTATGTCTGGAGGACGGGGAACACTTGTCCTGCCCTCTGCTTTCACATGCTTGTCTCTCAACTCCTCTCTAGTGTCTGTACCCTCTGTTTCTGCTGCCACAGTGGGTGGCAAATGAATGACTATAGCTTTAGGTTTGGGGAACAAGAGGCCTCCAGAAGATAAGCAAAGGGATTTTTGGGGTGCAGAGGTAGGGGAGAAAGTTACTAACTGGTGCTTTACAGAATTATCCCAATGTATTAATTCTAATAAAAGAACAGTTCACCTTTCTTTGCTGGCTCCACAGCACTCGGTGATGCCTTGTGCTACTCCTTAGAATCAGGCTGAAAACCAGACCTCAAGTCCCTGGTCCTTTCATACTTTTCCCTTTTAATCCTCCTTCACCCCTCCATCAACCGACACTCACCTTCTGACAGCTCCCAGGTAAGTTAGCTCTCAACCAGCTCTCACAAAGGGTTGGTTACGCCTTCTCCCAAAAGGTGAGTCGGGGTCAGGTAGTCAGTAGGCAGTAAACCTCTCTTAAAGTTTTCCTGCCTCTTGTTTACTCTATTGCAGACTTCCTCAGTCTCATCAAGAGATTGCCTGGCTCACCTGTTTCCATTACAAGATGTGGAATCACAGCCTGTGCTTCATGCTCACGGGGCATCCATGCTCTCACAAGGCAGACTGAAAATTGGAGAACAAGTAGGTGGGCAGACAAGAATGGATCAGGAGAAGTGATTGTCGGAACGCCAACAATAGCAAAGAAATATGGTAACTATGTTTTATCAGTGAATACAAATTTTCTGCATTTTCATGCAAGGAAAACACCATCCCCCTAATAATAGTCTGTAATGTAGAAATCAAAATAATTTGGTACTTTATCACATCCCAGGTGGAGTTTATTTCTTTTCCAAAGTCCACCTTGACCCTTCACTATCATTGTTTTGCCATTTCTGAAAGGCTGGGATATAACTTCTGCAGGAACAACGATGACTCTGGAAGATTTATTGATGACAGTCTTCCACATGAAAAGCTAAAGAAGAAAGACTTTGATTTTGGGCTGATTGATTTTCCACCCTAATGTAATGGGTGGATGCTTGGTTTTCCCCCAGGAAGTTTCAGAGAAATATTTGATTTTGTCTCCTTTCAGACTCTTAAGGAAACAATGATTCATGTCTATCTTGCTGTTACCATGATTATGTGAATTACATGATGAATAGGTGAGTTACATCGAGCCATTCTCTCTCTGAGCAGGTACATAGAGTAATATGGAGACAGCAGGTACATAGAGCAATATGCAGTTTTATTTATACATGATTTCTAAACATTAACCCAGTCTAGAAGAAATGTGTGTGGTATGGGGCAATAGCTAAAGTCATTTCTATATGTCCAATGCATAGTTTTGGGAGAGGAGGAAATAAATCCACATATGAACTAGCTCAGGGCTCATCTCATGAATAGGCTGCTGCCTGTTTGAAGTGATTTCAGTCACTAGGAAATAGCTCTCTACCCTCAAATGGCTCTCCGGTGCTATTTAAAAATGTTCACGTTGCTTACTTTTAAAATTGAGCCCTTGTTAACTTGCAAATGTTAAGTGAGGAACACTTAACACAATGAGGAAGCTATTTTATCATTATACATACTAATTCTGCATTAGTTGGGGTTCTTCAGAGAAACAGAGCCAACAGGATGTAGAAAGTTAGAGATTAATTTTAAGGAATTAGCTCATGTCATTGTGAGGGATGGCAGGTCTGAAATGTGCAGGGCAGGCCCACAGGCTGGAAATTCTATCAGGGATCTTGAACCCAGAGGCAATCTGGAGGCAGAATTCCTTCTTCCTTGGGAGGATGTCAGTCTCCTCTCCTCTCTTAAGGCCGTTGAATGATTGGATGAATCCCACCCACATTGCAAAAGGGTAATCTGCCTTACTCAAAGTCTACTGATTTAAGTAACAATCACATTTAGAAAATACCTTCACAAAACACCTAGGCTAGTGTTTGACTATACAATTGGGTACCATAATCTAGCCAAATTGACACAAATTAATCATCATAAACACCTTCAGTTGAATTAGTTCATCATATTTATTTGTCAGTTTCCTTGAGAGGTCAGTACTTGGGAAAGGCTAATTTTGACAAGGCATAAAAGAGGAGGAGGGAAAAAAGGACAACAGAACAGGAATACCTAACAACAGGAAGCATAAATAACAGGAAACATTGCACAGGGGGCAGTGAGAGTGCAGGGTGCTGGGAATTTGGCTGTGGGAAAGAGGAAGGTAGGGATTGAAAAGGAAGTTCCCCAAAAAGTTGGAGGATGAGGAGTATTAATGCAATATAAGATACAATTTGTCTAGAGCCTCTAAGCTCACCTTCTGAAGCTCTCTGACCATTCTTGAATTAATACTTTGTTGGGCCCTCGTCTCTATTTAGGATTAATATAAGAGATAGCAAGAAAAAGATGTACTGATTAGTGCTCCCAGATGCTAGACATTGCTCTACTTTCTCATACATTAATTCATTTAATCTTCCAAATAATGAAATGGAAGTGGTTCTGTCAGTTCCCCTATTCACCAAATAAGTAAACTAAGACCTAGAGAGGTTAGGGAAGTTGTTCATGGCCACACAAGTAGAAATAGGCAGAGTTGGGATTCGAACCTATGCAGCCTGCCATCAGAGCCTATACTCGTGGACACTATCCTTTTGTCTCTGAAACTGCTGTTGTGGGTATTGTCCAGTAAGTAATTCTGTGCTCCTTGTGTTAGGACATGCAGGTATACAATATGTTCCTTTTAGTACCAGGAAAGTGATTCTATCTCCCCAGGAACTGTTTATTTAGATGTCATCAGCTAATGTAACCCATTTGTTTTTCTCCTTCTGCATAGTTTATAATTTTCATTTTTAATTTCAGTAACCTCAGTTTATGAACATTTATTTTTCAAATTACCCAAACCCTCTTTGTAAATAAGAACATATATCTCAAAAAAAACTGTAGAATTGTATACATTATTTTGTTGCTTAAAATAGTCAAATAGCTCTAGACATTGAGAAATTTCATGTAATTAAAGAAGCTGCCCACAGCATGCTGGCAAAGCAGCAAGTTGCCCTGAGCAACTTTCTTAACCTCTTTAAGTCTTAGTTGCCCAGAAACAAAGCTCTAAAAGTGACTTCTCTGAACGAACAACTGAGACTCAAACACCAAGATTTCAACAACTCTTATTCCAAGATAAAGTATATATAGAAGGAATAATCAACGGAAATTTCAGGCTGTGGGGGAACCGAGCTCTCCCTTCAGCATCCAGTGGAAGCAAACTTCCCATATATGCCTTTAGGGGTCCACCTAGAGAATAATGAACAGCACACAAGGTTCTTGTGGAAAGGGGACTCAGAAGAGGTAGGATCTTTATCCTCTAGGGCCTAGAACAATTCAAGGAGGGGGTAAGGGAAGATAAAGCCTATGGTTTCCCACAGCATGTTGGCAAAGCAACAAGTCAGGGCTAGTTCCTGGTTCTCTTTATGATCATGCTCCTGTTTCTGCTGCCTGTCTAGCCCTGACTTAAGGCTGGTCTATCTGCTCCCTTGCCTTAAATTCTGTATAGAGAGCCCAGCCTCCATGTCCTTTCAGGTTCTCCGTTTGACACCAAGCCATCACTCCGCTTCTGTTGGTGAGTACGTCCTCTTTAGCTCCTGCCCCTCTGTCCTTGCCAACAAACTGCCTTACCTCCATTCCAGCCCACTATGACTCAGCCTGTTGACACCACAGCTAAAACATCGCCTTTATGCCAGCCCTTGATGGTGTGATGACAGTTCCCATACTGCCTGTGGTACAGGGCAGAGGAGCAGGGACACAAACCATGTTCATCCCCCGATTCCCCACGGCCAGAGCTTTCAGGACCATCTCACTGAAACTGTAGGTTCCAGCCCTGGTTCCTTTCTACAGGTGCCTTGTATCAGTTGCAATAGAACACAGAAATGCTCGGCTTATTTCCTAGCTCAGTCTGAAGTGTTCATAGAGCTGTGGATGACACATCTCTTTCCTCCGAACAGGGTGAGCTTTCAAATGAACCAGCTGCTTAGGGGCTGCCAATAGGCCACATCTTTCATGTGCTCTGAACCAGCAACAGTAGGAGAAACCTAGTCAGAAAACACGAAGGCCAAGGTTATGAGATAATCTAGGAAGTCCAGAGGGCTTCACTGACATATACCTCATAAACCACACATGCATCTGACATAGTAAAAATCTAACCCAGTGGTGATACTTAAAACAGACAAGGATACTTGGGACCAGGAGTTTTAGAAGCATTCAGTGACCACTAGAAACCAATATTCTCATTGATTGGTTGATAACTCCTTTTATCCACACACTCTTTGGTATCCTGTGTCCAGGATCACACCATTGCTTGGACATCCCATAGTCTTAAGTCTGAGTTTGAAAGCTGAGTCATTCTTCAGGTCTACTGGACCCACCCATGCCAGAACTGTGTGTTTGGAAGCACCTCTCAGACCATTGCTAAGAAGTACTGAGGTTAGTAGAAGGTATCTGGCCTTTAACTGCTTCATGCGCCATCCTCAAGGTCATACAATCAAACTGTCTTTCACCTATACCTTCTCCCTGTGCTCTTATCCAGAAAACATGACCTTTGTGTACAAAATTCACAAAATGTACAACTATGGCATTTTTATGGAGCCTGAGCCACCATGGCTCAAAAGCTGTATATGAATAGAAAATTTCATACGGAGACAGATCCTGTAAAATCCTGTATCAGCAAATTAACCATCTGGATGCAAAAGATAGATGACCCAAACCAACCTAGCTTAAGTAAAAATAGGATTTAGTGACCCACTTAATAAAATGTCCAACAGTAGAGCTTGATGGCTTCAAGTTGAACTGAATTCAGGGCCCAAACAATGTCACTAGGATTTCGTTTTTCACTTTCCCTTGATTTCATAACTTTATCTTCCTCTATGTTGATTTTAAACACAGGGTATACTGAAGCATATTCAGTCTTTACATCTTATTGGGTTTCAAGTCCAGCCAGAAATATCAAGTCTATTTTCCCAATGACCCAATCATTCGGGTATTCATTTTCTTGGCTCTGATTGGCCTGATTTAGGTCCTGTGTCATCCCTTAACCAAGCCCAATAGCTGGGGGATGGAATGCATTGATTGATTTAGTCTGGTACACAAGCTCCACTTGGATCCTAGGGAGCAGTCAGCTTCACCTTCTCTGGAAGCATACACACAAAGAGCAAGGGAGAAGTGGGTCTCCTAATAGGATGAGAGTGTTGTAACCACAGAAGGGAGAGTGGATGATGGGTGGGCAAAAGACCAAAAGTCAGTCCCAGATTCCCAGGACTGCCTTAGAATCAGGCCTTGGTTTCTGCCAAGCTTGTTTCTGTATTCTTTCTTCTTTTCTTTAATTGAAATACATTTGGTATATAACATTGTATAAGTTTCAGGTGTACAACATTCTAATCTGATATTTGTATACAATATGAAGTGATCACCACTATATATTTAGTACTATCCATCACCATGCAATTGACTCCTTCATCTATTTCATTCACCCCCACCAAAACCTTCCCCTCTGGTAACCACCAATCCGTTCTCTGTATCTCTGAGTTGGCTTTTGTTTTGCATTGTTTTTAGATTCCACATGTAAGTGAAATAATACAATATTTTTCATTTTTCATCTGACTTTTTCACTTAGCATAATCCCCTCAAAGTCCAGCCAAGTTGTCACAAATGGCAAGATTCCATTCTTTTTTACAGCTGAGTAGTACTCCATTGTACTGTCATTGTATTTATCAATGACCTCTTAGATTGTTTCCATCTCTTGCCTATTTTAAATAATTCTGCAATGAAAATATGGATGCATATATGCTTGAATCAGTGTTTTCCTGTTTTTAGGTAAATACCCAGAGGTGAAATAACCAGATCATATGGTAGTTGTATTTTTAATTTTTTTGAGGAGTCTCTATACTGTTTACCATAGTGGCTGCACCAACTTAAATTTCCAACAGTGCATGAGGGTTCTGTTTTCTCCACATCCTCACCAACACTTGTTATTTGCTGTCTTTTTTGATAATAGCCACTCTCAGAGGTGTCAGGTGATATCTCGCTGTGGTTTTTATTTGCCCTGATGGTAGTGATGTGCAGTGTTTTGTCTGTTGGCCATCTGTATGTCTTCTTTGGAAAACTGTCTATTCAGATCCTCTGCCCATTTTTTAATCAAGTTGTTTGTTCTTTGTGGTTAAATTGTATGAATTCTTTATATACTTTAGATATTAATCCTTTATCAGATATATCATTTGCAAATATTTTCTCCCATTTAGCGCATTTCCTTTCAGTTTTGTTGATGTCTTCCTTTCCTGTGTAGAAGGCTTTTTAAGTTGAATGTACTCCCACTTATTTATTTTTGCTTTTTTTTCTCTTGCCTGGGAAAACATATCCAGAAAAAAATTTCTAATACTGATGCTCAAGAACTTGCTGTTTATGTTTTCTTTTAAGAGTTTTATGGTTTCAGGTCTTATATTTGTCTTCAACCCACTTTTAGTTTATTTTTGTGTATAATGCTAAGACAATGATCCAGTTTCATTCTTTTATATGTAGCTGTCCAGTTTTCCCAACACCATGTATTGAAGAGACTGTCCTTTCCTCATTGTATATTCTCCTTTTTCATAAGTTAATTGACTGTATATGTGTGGGTTTATCTGGGCTCTCTATTCTGTTCCATTGATCTGTGTCTGTTTTTATGCCAACACTATACTGTTTTAATTACTATAGCTTTGGAGTATAGTTTGAAGTCTCTAGCTTTGTTTTTCTTTCTCAAGATCAGTTTGGCTATTCAGGGTCTTTTCTTGTTCCATACAAATTTTAGAATTACCTGTTCTGATTCTGTGAAAAATGCTATTGGGGTTTTGATAAGGATTGCTTTGAATCTATAGATTGCTTTCGTTAGCATGGACATTTCAACAACATGAATACTTCCAATCTCAAGCACAGAATATCTTCCCATTTCTTCATATCTTCAATTTCTTTCATCAGTGTCTTCCAGTTTTCAGATACAGGCCTTTGACTTCCTTGGTTAAGTTTAATCCTAGGAATTTTATTCTTCTTGATGTAATTGTAAATTGAATTATTTTCTTAATTTCTCTTTCTGATAGTTCATTATTAGTATATAGAAACACAACATATTTCTGTATACTGATTTTGTACTCTGTAATTTTACTGAATTTGTTTAATATTTATAAGTTTTTCTCTATATAGCAGTAGTTCTAACAGGTTTTTCTATATATAGTATCATGTCATCTGCAAATAATGACAGTTTTAGTTCTTCCTCCCCAACTTGGATGCCTTTTGTTTATTTTTCTGCCTAATTGCCATGACTAGGACTTCCAGTACTACATTGAATAAAAGTGGTGAGAGTGGGGATACTTATCTCTTTTCTGATTTTGGAGGAAAAACGATCAGCTTTTCACCATTGAGTATGATGTTAGCTGTGGGTTTGTCATATATGGCCTTTCTCATATTGAAGTATGTTCCCTCCATACTTCCTTTCTTGAAAGTTTATATCACAAATGGGTGTTGAATTTTGTCAAATACTTTTCCTACATCTATTGAGACGATAATATGATCTTGACCCTTTATTTGGTTAATGTGGTTTATCATGTTGATTGATTTGCAGATGTTGCACCATCCTTGCATCCAGGAATAAATCCCACTTGATCTTGAGGTATGAACCTTTTGATGTATTGTTGAAATCAGTTTGCTCATATTTTGTTAAGAGTTTTTGCATCTTTTTTTTTTTTAAGAGATATTGGTCTATAGTTTTCTTTTTTTTGGTGGTGTCTTTGGCTCTGGTCTTGGTGTCAGGATAATATCGGCCTTGTAGAATGAGTTTGGAAGCATTCCCTCCTCTTAATTTTTTGGAAGTTTGAGAGGGATCAGTATTAAATCTGTGGTAGAATCCAGCAGTGAAGCTGTCTGGTTCTGAACTTTGGTTTCTTGGGAGGTTTTTGATTACTGATTAATTCTCTTTGCTATTAATCAGCCTATTCATATTTTCTATTTCTTTATGATACAGTGATTGTGTGTTTCTAGGAATTTATCCATTTATTCTAGGTTTTCCAATTTTTTAGTCTATAATTGTTCACAGTAGTCTCTTATGATCCTTTGTATTTCTGTGGTACCAGTCTAACTAAAGGTTTTGTCAATTTTGTTTATCTTTTCAAAGAACCAGCTCCTAGTTTCATTGATACTATTTCTATTGTCCTTTCAGCCTCTATCTCATTTATTTCACTCTTATCTTTATTATTTCCTTCGTTCAACTAACTTTGGGCTCATTTGTTCTTTTACTAATTCCTTTAGATGTCAAACTCAATTGTTTATTAGGTGATTTTTCTTGTTTCTTGTGGTAGGCTTCCCTCTTGAAACTGCTTTTGCTGTGTTTCATTAATTTTGGACTATTATATTTCCATTTTCATTTGTCCCCAGGTATTTTTTAATTTCTTCTTTGATTTCTTCATTGATCTATTGGTTTTTCAGTAGCATGTTGTTTAATCTCCAGTTTTCTTCCTGTAATTAATTTCTAGTTTCATATCATTGTTGGGAAAGATGCTTGATATGACTTCAATCTTTTCAAATTTATTGAGACTTCTTTTGTGGCCTAATATGTGACATATCTTAGAGAATGTTCCATGTGCACTAGGGAAGAATGCATATTCTGCTACATTTGGATGAAGTGTTCTGTATTTATCTATTAAGCATATCTGGTCTAATGTGTCTTTAAAGACCAATGTTTCTTTATTGATTTGGATGATCTATCCATGAAGTAAGTGGGGTATTAAACTTTCCTGGTATTATTGTATTGCTGTCAATTTCTTTTTTTAGGTTTGTTATTATTTGCTTATATATTTAGGTGCTCCTATGTTAAATACATAAATATTTGAAAGGTTATTATTTTCTTGTTGGATTGACCCCTTCATTTAAAGGCCTTCTTTGTCTTTTATTAGTTTGTTTTAAGGTCTATTTTGTCTGACTATACAGCTACCTCAGCTTTCTTTCACTTCCATTTGTGTAGAATATCTTTTTCCATCCTCCATCCCTTCATTTTTAGTCTGTGTGCATCCCTAGATATGAAGTGAGTCCTTTGTAGGCAACATATATATTGGTCTTGTTTTTTGATCCATTCAGCCATTCTGTGTCTTTTGATTGGAAACCATAGTCTGTTGGTTTACATTTAAAGTTATTATTGATTGGTATATTCCTATTACCATTTTGTTTATTGTTTCTTGGCTGTTTTTGTAGTTCTTCTGTTTCTTCTCTTGCCCTCTCTCCTGGTGGTTTGGTAATTTCTTTAGTGTTATGTTTAATTTCCTTTCTCATTGTCTTTTGTGTCTTTGTTATAAATGTTTGCTTTGTGGTTACCACAAGGTTCACATATAACATCCTATATACTTAGCAGTCTATTTTAAGTTGATAACATAAGTTTAAACACATCCTAAAAACTAAATTTTTAATCCCCCACCATGTGTTCTATTTTTTGTCCCATTTTACATCTTTTTATTGTTTTTATCTCATAACTAATTATTGTAATTATAGTTAACTTTACTACTTTGTCTTTTAGCCTTCATAGTAGATTTGTAAATGGTTAGTCCACTACCTTTACTATATATTTGCTACCAGGGAGATCTTTACTTTCATATGTTTTCTTGTTACTAGTTCTTATGTTTATTTTCAGCTTAAAGAAGTTCCTTTAACATTTCTTATAAGGCTGGTTTAATGGTAGTGATCTTTTTTAGTTTTTGTTTATATGGGAAACTCTTATTTTCCTTCAATTCTGAATGATAACCTTACTGAGAGCACACTTGATTGAAAGCTTTTTTCCTTTCAGTACTTTGAATATATCATGCCACTCCCTCTAACCTGCAAAATTTCTGCTGAAAAATGATAGTTAGTTGAGAGCTGATAGTCTTATGGGGGTTCCCTTATATGTAACAAGTTGTTTTTCTCTTGCTACTTTTAATATTCCAAACAGTGGGATCTGAGACAGTCCCTAGTTTCAGGCCAATTATAAGCCATATTCTCAGGTAGTGGCTTTTAAGGTATACAAATATATATATAGTCTTGTGAGTCTGCAATCATTAACCCTGTTGACTTCCAGATCAGAAGATCTGGAGGTGTCCCCTGGGCAACAGTTGCAAAATTCATATCTTTAGATATTTGTCTAAGCTCCTTTCTGGGCATGGTATCAGTTAGCTCTAGCAATACCAAGGGAGGGTGCTAATATTGCATGGCCCTTCCCATGTTCCCTGGAGGTACCTTTATAACCACTGAATAAAACCTGCCCTTTGGGCTGAAGCTCCAGGACAAGAAAGTAGGCGTTTTCACATGAAGACTGGGTGTGAGGTTTAGACTACTGTTTATACAGTGCCGTGGGGGTGGTAGCCTAACAAGGAGAGGCCCCCAAGTTGTTTCAGAAATGCAGTTCCCCCGTGGCCACCAGGTGCTCAAGAGGCATCCCCTGTGTGGGCTGTGCATGCCCCCCAGCTGTGGCAGAACAGGCCCCAGTTGTAGGACAGAGGGCTGGGCACTCCCACTAGACTAGCAAGTTAAGGGCAGGCTGCAAAAATAGTGCCCACCAATGTCAGCCCTATCAAGTCAGAAGGAGAATGCAAAAATGGCTCCCACCGGCGCCTCTGTCCCTGGGGAGAGTACCAACATGTTTCTACCTATTTGGCAGATGCTCTAATATTAACAATTCAATCTCCTTCACATACAGTCTAGTACCTTTCAAAATGCTTCTTCTGCACTGGGTCCTGGGGTAAGTGGGTCTGTGTGAAAGAGCCCTTTAGATGGCTCTTCCACTCCCTTTAGCCTTATGGTCCTTTTGAAAGTAAGCCCTGTTGGCTTTCAAGGCAAGATGCTATGGGGGCTCATCTCTTAAGAGCAGTTCCCAAGGGGCGGAGTTTTAAGAGGGGCACAAATCCCTTGCTCCTCAGGAACAAACTCCGTATCATGAGATCCCTCCTGACAGTGGGTCACTGTGTCTAGAGTGGAGTTTTTGGCAAGACTGCCCCTCCACCTCTCCTACATGTCTTGATGTGGCCCTTTTATCCTTTGTTTATCCTTTGTTCTAGCTTTTCAGAGGGATTGTTCCTGGCGTAGCTGTAGATTTGTTGTGCTTCATTGGAGGAGGTGAATTCAGGATCCTTCTGTGCCACCATCTTGAACCCTCCTTTTTTTTTTTTTTTCTGTCTTCTCCATTTAGCCTCAGTCTCAGCCTGTCTCACTCTCTTATCTGGTCTTGACTATTGTGTATAGTCTGTCTGATCCTCTTAGGCTGCCTGCAGTTCTGCCTATCAAGCCTCAATTCCACTGAAGCCTCACTGAGACCAGCAGCCAAATCAAGGTGAAGCCTGCTATACGGTGTCTGCAGTCTTGAGTTCTCCTGACTAAACTTGTTGCTAGTCATACTAAAAATAGGCAGAACTGAGATTTCTGTAATTCAGACCAAGAGAGACAGATCTATAGACACGCTAGCCAAATAGATAGCTCACTTTGGATGACTGAAGGGATTATTTAGGGATGCATCTGAGGAAGAAAAAAGATAATCAAATAATAGCTATAGAGAAACAGAATTGTATTTACAAAAGAACTCTAGCCAGCAATAGTTGATCTACAGACTGCTAGAACAAAGCAGTTTAGAAAATATCTTTTACTGTCAAGTAGATAGAGTATGTATGTGTATATCAGGTAAGATTCTAGTGTGTATCATTTAAAACTAGCTGTAAAAAGAAAACTAGTTCATACTGACTTAAGCAAAATAAGCAATGTCTAGCTTTGGGTACGTAGAGATCCACATGGTCAAACGAAGTCCTTAGGACTTTCTTTCTCTCTTTCTCTAAGCATCTGCTTTTCATGATGGTATCAGCATCAGTCTTTTCCCCAGAAGGGAAAAGAAGGTCACAAACAGCTCCAGACCCATATGATAACAACTTAGTTCCCCAGGAAAAGTTGATTTATTTCTTTCCTGATATCTCCAGCCTAAATCCCAGGGAAGGCTCTTATTGACCAAGCTTAGGTCACATGCCCATATGCCAACCAATTGGGCCACATTCCCATAAGTCAGCCAATTGCCATGGCCAAGTACAAGAAATACTGTGATGCCTGGCCCAGGGCATTTTAACATATGAATAAGAGCATAAAACCTTTTTTAAAAAGAGACCTAAAGCAGATGACTTGGATTCAAATCTCATTTTCTCTGTATATTGGTTGTGTGCTCTGTGAGAGTGATTTTATCTATAAAGTGGAGATAATAGTTTGACCTTATATAAGTATTGTAAAAATCGAAAGAGTTAATAGATATAAAGTGTGCAGAATAAATCTGGTGCATACTACACACACAGTAAGTTAGATAGTTTAATTATCGCTGTGATGATGGTGGTGGTGATGATGATAATGGTTAGCTCCCTCCCGGGTAGGAAGTGTGATCAGCCACACAAAAACATGAGAGTGAGAGAGAGGTGATTCCTAAAAATAGGATTCTATTATCAGAATATGGGTAAAGAATCTTGATCAAGCAAAAACAACAGATAGCCACCATAGCATGTATGTAAACAACTGACATTCACATATGGTATGTGTGTTGGGGTGGGTGTGTGGTGTGTATTGGAGTAGGGGGGAGGACTTGGAGAAAAAGCACTCCTTGCATTTTTTTCCCAGAAACTCTTCTGTGTAATCTCCTTTCCCCTTTGATGAGGAGACAAAGGGCAGCTCTGATTGGATATTCCAGCACTACTTCTCTGGTGTCGAAGTGACACAGTGAAACCCTGGTGACTTGAATAAACCTAGTGCCTTACAACGGAGGCCTGGTTTATGCTGGGAGGAAATCTGAGTAGTCAGAAAGCAACTTTTGTCTGCATGAAATAAGGAGGCTTTTATTTCCCCCAGAACTCATAAATTCACTCCATAAAATTGACTGAGTATATCTTGTGTACCCAGAACCCATTTAGGGCCTAGAGCTAAAGTATAGGGAAAACAAAAAGAATTAGAAATGAGGATAATAAAGTCTAGGGCTAGAGGCATGGTAAGGGAAAGGAAGAGCCAGAAAACTGTGTTTGTTTTAAGCAAAAGTGTTATCCTTTTGAAATTATTTCCTATATTTATCTTCTAAGAACAGAGTCCACATTAGATAGACCATAAATCCAACTGAGTTCTGAGAAATAATATATTCTCAGACTTGCCTGAGGTAGGGCTGTGTGTTTTTCTTGGTTTTATTTGCATGAGAAAAAAAAAGAATAGAAAAAAGCTTACCAAGCATAGCTGTAAGACTTTAGCCTCAACGAGCTATTAAAATTATGTCCCGGCTCAAAGGATGGATTTTTATTTTTCATGAGAATATTCTGTAAAAAACGATGGCCCCATAATTTTCTTCTAAATTTAGATTATTTTTTAGATTTTCAGTCTTTCACTTAGTCAATCATCCATCCAAAATGCTTCTATATAATCATGAGTAAAGGAGAAAGGAAGCTGAGGGTCAGATTTTGTTTTTTACTCCTTTGAAAAATTGTTGAATCTATCACTTCAGACATGCGTCTTTAGATAAACTGGCTGCAGTAATAACAGTTTACAAATAACTACTAACCGTTTTTCTAACATTTTTACTTGTTTATGTTCCTCATCCAGTAAATGATTAAAATCATTTTCCACTTCCCCATTCACAATTATTCTTTATTCTGAGTAAGAAAGTTGTTTGTCGCAGGATGTAATAAAGCATTTTAATCAGCTTGATGAAACAGCAGAATTATACATTGTTGAATGGAACACTGTGTTTGGGAAGTACTGGCCTGACCTCTCACATGTCTAACCGGGCAATGAATGTCTTCTGAAGTGGACGAGCCATCACCCAGGGGGAAGTGAAAACGAGTGTCTCGTTTGAAGATGCTCTTGCTGATAGCTTGCTTGCCAAGTGCACAAAATTGGCTAGAAAGCAAAACTGGTTGCAACACAATGTATTTGGAAAAAATCGTGAAGTGTAACAAATTCCCCCATTCCAATCATAATAATTTGCAGAACCAAAACTGTGTTTTATGAAGAATCTATTTGAAAAAAGTTGGGCATTAAAAATAACTTCTTATCATTCTCTGTCAAGTCTCATGGAGCCAAGCTTAGATCCAATAAAAACTGTACAACCTTCTAATGATATCCAGCTGCTCCAAACCAATGAGTGAGACCTCAGACATCAAAGGAAAGCCTTCAGTCAACTGGATTCTTGCACCAAAATCAATGATACCATGACTTTTGGGCTGTTTGGATCTTCTGAAAAAAAAAAAAAAAAAAAGAGTGTCAGTCCATGCATTCTAGACAAAAATAACAGCTACAACTCCTGATAGGTATATTGGATGTCTGAGTGCCTACCAAGTTTGATCTTTCAAGCTTTATCCTGTAAGCCTGTATTAAAAGTGAACAAAATTGTTCAAGGATTACAGTTTTTATTTAGTGGACTTGTCAAGGGTACCACTGGCAATAATAAGAGATTTTGCACGTGACTATTTTGCTAACAAGATGTAGCTTGACCTCAGTTTAAGGCTTTTTACTTATTTCAATTATTTTTACAAAATAAAGTTCAGTAATTTACACTTATAAAAATTTCATAAATTAATTTAATGCATTTCTCTCCCTCCAAACAACATGGCATAGTAGGAAGTGTAATGATTTTGGAGGAAGTTAGCGGAAGATGGAGGTGGGTTAAAATCACTTAAGACTTGTGAGAACTAGACCAGTTCGGCACTAGATTCTTCTTTTCTGTACAATGTCAAAAAAAGTCACTTGGATGAGATTATGCATGTAAAGTATCTGGCAATTCTTGACAATAGTAGGTGCTCGATAAACATTGTTTCTCTTCCCAATTAGTTTTTGATCCCAATGAGTCTTATGCCCGCAAGTTACATACCTTCACACTTGAGTTTTATTTGCAAGTCCCCACTTGTCCTGAAGGGTCAGACTGTCCTGCTCCCAAGACCAGGGGACAACACATGTTAATGCACCTGATACTTCACTTCTCTAATGAATGATGTTATCGATTTGTTCAATGAACCCTTGCTGAGCATCGATTCCCCGCAGGCCATGTGCTTGGGAATACGAAGATGAGAAAGACCTATGAAGGAGACAGTCAAGAAAGCCAACAACTACATCACAGAGTCCTAAGTTTTATCTAGGGGGTCTTCACGTAATGTTTGAGCAAAGAGAGTCTGGGCTGCCCAATGACAATGGAGGGGAGAGGGAAATCCAGGAATGCTTCAGGTGAGTCTAGACATAGCAGAAGTGTTAACAGGCAAGAGGGCCACAGAAGGAGATGCTGGAAAGAGGGCTCCAGGTGGAAGAAATTGCCTGGTTTTGGTTGTACAAAACCCAATCACACTCAGTCCATATTTTCATACTTTATCTTTCTATCTTTAGATGGAAAGACCACTCGAGCTGTGTCCTAAGTAGATTGCTACAGGGATGTAAAGACTGAATTAATACCTTCAGGAAGCTTGGAATCTAGCAGAAGAGTGAAATGCATATATGAGAAATAAAATATGTAAGGCTGGAAATCAACACCTATGGCTGCAACTAGCTCTGCATTGTGATGTATTGAAATTAATTTGCTAAATTAACAGCTTCCCTAGGACTGAAGGAGTTGAGTGCCAAAGTGCTGGAACCTGGGATTCCAAGCCTCTTCTCTGAGGCAAAGTTGGAGCAGATGCAAAAGCACTAGCCCTGCTCAAAAGGGATGTTTTCAGAAGAACATGAAAGTTAGTGAGCTGGATGTCACCTTATGTTTTGAAATAATAGAAAAGTTGCAAGAATGGTTAGAAAATTAAGCAGTGGGAAAGAAAGCAGCTGACCTCAGTGTCTTTGGAAAACAGCGTTTTTAACTGGATACTGAAAGTCTAAATACAAAATGAACTGCACACAAACACTATAGTGAGTCACAGGGATATGGGTTCACAACTCTGAAACTATTTTATATGCATAATAGGGTTGAACTAATACACAAACATACAATACGACTCAAGAAAAAATATTTTTGTTGGCAATGAAAAGTATTGATAAACTGCATATATTTTCAAATTAAAATATTCACAGAGAATAAAATATAAAGACTTCACTTGTAAGATTAATATGTAAATATTAACAAAACATTGTTTGTGAAATGCAGTTCGATGAGGATTCAATGTGAGGAAAAGTTTAGTCTTTTAAGTATGACATTTTTTTTCACTGCGGAGAAAGTATGTATGAGGGGTGGGCTGCCCTGGATACACAGGCCCCCAGGACCCTAGGGTGGAGGTCAGAGCGGGCCAACAGCCTGGCAGCTTGGGAGGCCTGAGTGGGGGGGAGGGCAGAGCACTGCTCGCAGGCTCCAGGGGAAGGGACCCTCAGGGCTTGGCTCTTGGAGTCCTGGCAGGTTTGGAAAAGCTCCGTGTGCTGTGGTGAGTCTCATAACCTCTTCTAAGGACTCAAACAATTTTAGCATCTCCACCATCTCGTCTTCTTGATTTGAGCATTTGGATTTCTCTCCTTGCAGTTCTTGAACCAGGGAATTTAATTCCTCTGTCAACATCAAGTTGGTCCTCTTCAACTTTTTTAAGTGTCTGTAAGGCTGGTTATATTTAAAGTCTCTTTCTCTAGCCTGACATGCTCTAAAAATGTCCCTGTGTACTCCTCATGAGTAGCCCTAAGCCGATCGGTGAGTTGGCATTTCTCCTTAATCCACGTGGCTGGTGTTTCTGAGAGCTGCTTTTCATGTCCTAAGTAAAGTCGGCTTCTGACAGACTGAACAAGTCTGACCAGAAATCAGAGGTCCCCCAGTAAGGCGATGCCAACTGGATACAGTTGGCAGGAAGCCATGGCAGGTGAGTCGTGGGCTCAGGTCCACACCTCGCCGCGCTTCTCAAGGACCCACCCAGAGCCAAGCTGCACAGGGGAGGCGGCCCCCCCAAGGCAGTAGAGCACCGCGGGCTCTGCTCCGTACCAGAGGGGCGCCCCATCCTGCAGTGGGCAGCCCGCACTGCCCTGTGCTCTGGTCACTGGAGGGGGAGTTTGGCAAGTTAAAACATCCTTGTTTTGAAAAAATGAAATAAGTAAACCTATTGTAGATAATGAGAGCCAGGCTTCTCACAGTTGCAGAAACAAGTTCTAATTAAGAAAAGAGAGGAAGTTAGAATAAACCCTGTGGTGTTGGACTGGACTTGGGGAATGAGCCTGAACTGATTTTTAAAATACATATGTACACAAGTAAATACAGAATATATATATATGTATATATGTATGTATACACACACACAAATATACATATGTGTGGGCGGAGTGTGTGCATGGCTAATATATGTACATATACCTCCAGCTTGTCTGCTGCACGGGTTAGAAACAGTGGCATTCCAGTAGCAATGACCACACCTAGTACCCGGATCTTAGTTACCAGTAAAAGGAACCAGAGCACTCCTTGGAGAGGTGGTTGATTCCAGGGCCAGGCAAGGAAAATACAACATGAGCACTACTACCAAAAAAGAAAAGAAAAAAAAAAGGTGGAGGCATACTGACTGACAGGGTGAAGAAGCCTACTAGAAAGAGCTCGCAATGGCCAACTCTGAAACAATTTGAGCAAAAATAAATAACAATAGAGGCGTGGCCAAGACGGCGGCGTGAGTAGAGCAGTGGAAATCTCCTCCCCAAAACACATAGAGCTATGAAAATATAACAAACAAAACTCTTCCTAAAATAGAGACCAGAGGACACAGGACAACATCCAGACCACATCCACACATGCAAGAACCCAGCACCTTGCGAAGGGGGTAAGATACAAGCCCCAGCCTGACGGGACACGAGCGCCCCTCCCCCTTGCTCCTGGCGGGTAGAAAGAAACCGGAGCGGCTTTTTTTTGTTTTTTTTTTTGGCGAGTGTTTTTTGGAAGCCTTAAAGGGACAGGGACCCCGTTGCTAGGGAGGCAGGGCGGCAGGACTGGTGAGCGGTGCCTGGGACCAGCGCCTGAGGACAAAGATCGCGCGTTTTTCCCTACAGGACCGGTGGGCGGGTGCCTGAGACCGGCGCCTGAGCTCGGAGGAAATCGCGCGCTTTTCCCCTTTTTTTTTTCTCTTTTTGGCAAGTGCTTTTTGGAAACCTTAAAGGGACAGGGACCCCAGTGCTAGGGAGGCAGGGCGGTGGGACTGGTGAGCGGGGCCTGGAACCGGCACCTGAGGACAAAGACTATCCCGTGTTTTTCCCTGTGGGACCGGAGGGCGGGTGCATGAGACCAGCGCCTGAGGACGGAGGAAATGGCGCTTTTTCCCCTTTTTTTTTCTCTTTTTGGCAAGTGCTTTTTGGAAGCCTTAAAGGGACAGGGACCCTGGTGCTAGGGAGGCAGAGCAGCAGGACCGGTGAGCGGGTGCCTGGGACCGGCACCTGAGGACAAAGAATATCGTGCATTATGCCCTGCGGGACCAGTGGGCGGGTGCCTGAGACCGGTGCCTGAGGATGGAGGAAATCGCGCATTTTTCCCCTTTTTTTTTTTCTCTTTTTGGCAAGTGCTTTTTGGAAGCCTTAAAGGGACAGGGACCCCGGTGCTAGGGAGGCAGAGCAGCAGGACCGGTGAGAGGGTGCCTGGGACCGGCACCTGAAGACAAAGAATATCACGCGTTTTTCCCTGCGGGACCGGAGGGCGGGTGCTTTTTGGAAGCTTTGAAGGGACAGGGACCCCGGTGCTAGGGAGGCAGGGCAGCAGGACCAGTGAGTGGGTGCCTGGGACCGGAGCCTGAAGAAGAAAAAAAAAAAATCACGTGTTTTTTCCTTTTTTTTTTTTCTGTTCCCTCTCTCATTGTTGCTGTTGTTGTTTTGGTTTGAAGAGTGCTTTTTGGAAGTCTTAAAGGGGCAGGACAGGACACTTAGACCAGAGGCAGGGAATCTGGGGATCTCTGGGCAACAGGGAGCACAGAGGCCCCTTATGGAGAAAAATAGCCTCCTGGCCGCTCCCCCTCCAATGGGGCTCCACCACTTTGGAGGAGCAGCCCCAGCCAGGCCACGCCCACAGCAACAGCGGAGATAAACTCCATACCAAATGGGCAGGTAGCAGAAGCCCTGTCTGCACACAGCTGACAAGCATAAGCCACTAGAGGTCACTATTCTCCCAGGAGAGGAAGGCCACAAACCAACAAGAAGGGAAGCTCTTCCAGCGGTCACTCGTACCAAGTCTGCAAACTATCTCTATCACCATGAAAAGGCAAAACTACAGGCAGACAAAGATCACAGAGACAACACCTGAGAAGGAGACAGACCTAACCAGTCCCCCTGAAAAAGAATTGAAAATAAAAATCATGAACATGCTGACAGAGATGCAGAGAAAAATGCAAGAGCAATGGGATGAGATGCAGAGAAAAATGCAAGAGCAATGGGATGAAGTCCGGAGGGAGATCACAGATGTCAGGAAGGAAAACACAGAAGTGAAACAATCCCTGGAAGGATTTATAAGCAGAATGGATAAGATACAAGAGGCCATTGAAGGAATAGAAACCAGAGAGCAGGAACGTATAGAAGCTGACACAGAGAGAGAGATAAAAGAATCTCCAGGAATGAAACAACACTAAGGGAACTATGTGACCAAACCGAAAGGAAAAATATTCGTATTATAGGGGTACCAGAAGAAGAAGAAAGAGGAAAAGGGATAGAAAGTCTCTTTGAAGAAATAACTGCTGAAAACTTCCCAAAACTGGGGGAGGAAATAATCGAACAGACCATGGAATTACACAGAACCCCCAAAAGAAAGGATACAAGGAGGACAACACCAAGACACATAGTAATTAAAATGCCAAGGATCAAGGACAAGGAAAGAGTTTTAAAGGCAGCTAGAGAGAAAAAGGTCACGTATAAAAGAAAACCCATCAGGCTAACATCAGACTTCTCAACAGAAACCCTACAGGCCAGAAGAGAATGGCATGGTATACTTAATGCAATGAAACAGAAGGGCCTTGAACCAAGGATACTGTATCCAGCACGACTATCATTTAAATATGATGGCGGGATTAAACAATTCCCAGACAAGCAAAAGCTGAGGGATTTTGCTTCCCACAAACCACCTCTACAGGGAATCCTACAGGGACTGCTCTAGATGGGAGCACTCCTAAAAAGAGCACAGAACAAAACACACAACATATGAAGAATGGAGGAGGAGGAATAAGAAGGGAGAGAAGAAAAGAATCACCAGAAAGTGTATATAACAGCTCAATAAGTGAGCTAAGTTAGGCAGTAAGATACTAAAGAAGCTAACCTTGAACCTTTGTTAACCACGAATCTAAAGCCTGCAATGGCAATAAGTACATATCTCTCAATAGTCACCCTAAATGTAATGGACTTAATGCACCAATCAAAAGACACAGAGTAATAGAATGGATAAAAAAGCAAGACCCATCTATATGCTGCTTACAAAAAACTCACCTTAAACCCAAAGACAAGCATAGAATAAAAGCCAAGGGATGGAAAAACATATTTCAGGCAAACAACAGTGAGAAGAGAGCAGGGGTTGCAGTACTAATATCAGACAAAATACACTTCAAAACAAAGAAAGTAACAAGAGATAAAGAAGGATACTACATAATGATAAAGGGCTCAGTCCAACAAGAGGATATAACCATTCTAAATATATATATGCACCCAATACAGGAGCACCAGCATATGTGAAGCAAACACTAACAGAACTAAAGAGGGAAATAGACTGAAATGCATTCATTCTAGGAGACTTCAACACACCACTCACCCCAAAGGATAGATCCACCAGGCAGAAAATAAGTAAGGACACACAGGCACTGAACAACACACTAGAACAGATGGACCTAATAGATATCTATAGAACTCTACATCCAAAAGCAACAGGATATACATTCTTCTCAAGTGCACATGGAACATTCTCCAGAATAGACCACATACTAGCTCACAAAAAGAGCCTCAGTAAATTCCAAAATATTGAAATTCTAGCAACCAATTTTTCAGACCACAAAGGTATAAAACTAGAAATAAATTCTACAAAGAAAACAAAAAGGCTCACAAACATATGGAGGCTTAACAACATGCTACTAAATAATCAATGGATCGATGAACAAATCAAAATAGAGATCAAGAAATATATAGAAACAAATGACAACAACAACACTAAGCCCCAACTTCTGTGGGACGCAGCGAAAGCAGTCTTAAGAGGAAAGTATATAGCAATCCAGGCACACTTGAAGAAGAAAGAACAACCCAAATGAATAGTCTAACATCACCACTATCGAAACTGGAAAAAGAAGAACAAATGAGGCCTAAAGTCAGCAGAAGGAGGGACATAATAAAGATCAGAGAAGAAATAAACAAAATTGAGAAGAATAAAACAATAGCAAAAATCAACAAAACCAAGAGCTGGTTCTTTGAGAGAATAAACAAAATAGATAAGCCTCTAGCCCAACTTATTAAGAGAAAAAGAGAATCAACACAAATCAACATAATCAGAAATGAGAATGGAAAAATCACGACAGACTCCACAGAAATACAAAGAATTATTAAAGACTACTATGAAAACCGATATGCCAACAAGCTGGAAAACCTAGAAGAAATGGACAACTTCCTAGAAAAATACAACCTCCCAAGACTGACCAAGGAAGAAACACAAAAGTTAAACAAACCAATTACGAGCAAGGAAATTCAAACGGTAATCAAAAAACTACCCAAGAACAAAACCCTGGGGCCGGACGGATTTACCTCGGAATTTTATCAGACACACAGAGAAGACGTAATACCCATTCTCCTTAAAGTGTTCCAAAAAATGGAAGAGAAAAATGTAAGAGCAATGGGATGAAGTCTGGACGGAGATCACAGATGTCAGGAATGAGATCACAGAAGTGAAACAAACCCTGGAGGGATTTAAAAGCAGAATGGATAAGATGCAAGAGGCCATTGAAGGAAAAGACACCAGAGAACAGGAACGAATAGAAGCTGAAATAGAGAGAGATAAAAGGATCTCCAGGAACGAAACAACACTAAGAAAACTAGGTGAGCAATCCAAAAGGAATAATATTCGTATTATAGGGGTACCAGAAGAAGAAGAAAGAGGAAAAGGGATAGAAAGTCTCTTTGAAGAAATAATTGCTGAAAACTTCCCAAAACTGGGGGAGGAAATAATCGAACAGACCACGGAAATACACAGAACCACCAACAGAAAGGATACAAGGAGGACAACACCAAGACACATAGTAATTAAAATGGCAAGGATCAAGGACAAGGAAAGAGATTTAAAGGCAGCTAGAGAGAAAAAGGTCACCTATAAAGAAAAACCCATCAGGCTAACATTAGACTTCTCGACAGAAACCCTACAGGCCAGAAGAGAATGGCATGATATATTTAATGCAATGAAACAGAAGGGCCTTGAACCAAGGATACTGTATCCAGCACGACTATCATTTAAATATGATGGCGGGAATAAACAATTTCCAGACAAGCAAAAGCTGAGGGATTTTGCTTCCCACAAACCACCTCTACAGGGCATCTTACAGGGACTGCTCTAGATGGGAGCACTCCTAAAAAGAGCACAGAACAAAACACACAACATATGAAGAATGGAGGAGGAGGAATAAGAAGGGAGAGAAGAAAAGAATCACCAGAAAGTGTATATAACAGCTCAATAAGTGAGCTAAGTTAAGCAGTAAGATACTAAAGAAGCTAACCTTGAACCTTTGGTAACCACGAATCTAAAGCCTGCAATGGCAATAAGTACATATCTCTCAATAGTCACCCTAAATGTAAATGGACTTAATGCACCAATCAAAAGACACAGAGTAATAGAATGGATAAAAAAGCAAGACCCATCTATATGCTGCTTACAAGAAACTCACCTCAAGCTCAAAGACAGGCAGAGACTTAAAGTCAAGGGATGGAAAAACATATTTCAGGCAAACAACAGTGAGAAGAAAGCAGGGGTTGCAGTACTTATATCAGACAAAATACACTTCAAAACAAAGAAAGTAAAAAGAGATGAAGAAGGACACTACATAATGATAAAGGGCTCAGTCCAACAAGAGGATATAACCATTCTAAATATATATGCACCCAACACAGGAACACCAGCATTTGTGAAACAAATACTAACAGAACTAAAGAGGGAAATAGACTGCAATGCATTCAACTTAGGAGACTTCAACACACCACTCACCACAAAGGATAGATCTACCGGGCAGAAAATAAGTAAGAACACAGAGGCACTGAACAACACACTAGAACAAATGGACCTAACAGACATCTATAGAACTCTACATCCAAAAGCAACAGGATATACATTCTTCTCAAGTGCACATGGAACATTCTCCAGAATAGACCACATACTAGCCCACAAAAAGAGCCTCAGTAAATTCCAAAATATTGAAATTCTACCAACCAATTTTTCAGACCACAAAGGTATGAAACTAGAAGGTTTGAATGAAAACTAGAAATAAATTCTACAAAGAAAACAAAAAGGCTCACAAACATATGGAGGCTTAACAACATGCTTCTAAATAATCAATGGATCAATGAACAAATCAAAATAGAGATCAAGGAATATATAGAAACAAATGACAACAACAACACAAAGCCCCGACTTCTGTGGGATGCAGCGAAAGTAGTCTTAAGAGGAAAGTATATAGCAATCCAGGTACACCTGAAGAAGGAAGAACAATCCCAAATGAATAGTCTAACATCACAACTATCAAAACTGGAAAAAGAAGAACAAATGAGGCCTAAAGTAAGCAGAAGGAGGGACATAATAAAGATCAGAGAAGAAATAAACAAAATTGAGAAGAATAAAACAATAGCAAAAATCAACGAAACAAGAGCTGGTTCTTTGAGAAAATAAACAAAATAGATAAGCCTCTAGCCAAACTTATTAAGAGAAAAAGAGAATCAACACAAATCAACATAATCAGAAATGAGAATGGAAAAATCACGACAGACTCCACAGAAATACATAGAATTATTAAAGACTACTATGAAAACCGATATGCCAAAAAGCTGGAAAACCTAGAAGAAATGGACAACTTCCTAGAAAAATACAGCCTTCCAAGACTGACCAAGGAAGAAACACAAAATCTAAACAAACCTATTACCAGCAAAGAAATTGAAGCAGTAATAAAAAAACTAACCAAGAAAAAAAAACCCTGGACCAGATGGATTTACCTGGAATTTTATCAGACATACAGAGAAGATATAATACCCATTCTCCTTAAAGTTTTCCAAAAAATAGAAGAGGGAATACTCCCAAACTCATTCTATGAAGCCAACATCACCCTAATACCAAAACCAGGCAAAGACCCCACCAAAAAAGAAAATTACAGACCAATTACCCTGATGAATGTCGATGCAAAAATACTCAATAAAATATTAGAAACAGAATTCAACAGTATATCAAAAGGATCATACACCATGACCAAGTGGGATTCATCCCAGGGATGCAAGGATGGTACAACATTTGAAAATCCATCAACATCACCCACCACATCAACAAAAAGAAAAACAAAAATCACATGATCATCTCCACAGATGCTGAAAAAGCATTTGACAAAATTCAATATCCATTCATGATAAAAACTCTCAGCAAAATGGGAATAGAGGGCAAGTACCTCAACATAATAAAGGCCATATATGGTAAACCCACAGCCAGCATTATACTGAACAGCGAGAAGCTGAAAGCATTTCCTCTGAGATCGGGAACCAGACAGGGATGCCCACTCTCCCCACTGTTATTTAACATAGTACTGGAGGTCCTAGCCACGGCAATCAGACAAAACAAAGAAATACAAGGAATCCAGATTGGTAAAGAAGAAGTTAAACTGTCACTATTTGCAGATGATATGATACTGTACATAAAAAACCCTAAAGACTCCACTCCAAAACTACTAGAACTGATATCGGAATACAGCAAAGTTGCAGGATACAAAAT
This sequence comes from Manis javanica, assembly GCF_040802235.1. NCBI lineage: Eukaryota > Metazoa > Chordata > Mammalia > Pholidota > Manidae > Manis > Manis javanica. Next base: position 52,261,973 of record NC_133164.1, on the reverse strand, counting down.
TAACACACAGAAATCTGTAGCTTCCTATACACTAACAATGAATCAATAGAAAGAGAAATCAGGAAAACAATTCCATTCACCATTGCATCAAAAAGAATAAAATACCTAGGAATAAACCTAACCAAAGAAGTGAAAGACTTATACTCTGAAAACTACAAGTCACTCTTAAGAGAAATTAAAGGGGACACTAATAAATGGAAACTCATCCCATGCTCATGGCTAGGAAGAATTAATATCGTCAAAATGGCCATCCTGCCCAAAGCAATATACAGATTTGATGCAATCCCTCTCAAATTACCAGCGACATTCTTCAATGAATTGGAACAAATAATTCAAAAATTCACATGGAAACACCAAAGACCCTGAATAGCCAAAGCAATCCTGAGAAAGAAGAATAAAGTAGGGGGGATCTCACTCCCCAACTTCAAGCTCTACTACAAAGCCATAGTAATCAAGACAATTTGGTACTGGCACAAGAACAGAGCCACAGACCAGTGGAACAGATTAGAGACTCCAGAAATTAACCCAAACAAATATGGTCAATTAATATTTGATAAAGGAGCCAAGGACATACAATGGCAAAATGACAGTCTCTTCAACAGATGGTATTGGCAAAACTGGACAGCTACATGTAGGAGAATGAAACTGGACCATTGTCTAACCCCATATACAAAGGTAAACTCAAAATGGATCAAAGACCTGAATGTAAGTCATGAAACCATTAAACTCTTGGAAAAAAACATAGGCAAAAACCTCTTAGACATAAACATGAGTGATCTCTTCTTGAACATATCTCCCCGGGCAAGGAAAACAACAGCAAAAATGAGCAAGTGGGACTACATTAAGCTGAAAAGCTTCTGTACAGCGAAAGACACCATCAATAGAACAAAAAGGAACCCTACAGTATGGGAGAATATATTTGAAAATGACAGATCCGATAAAGGATTGACGTCCAGAATATATAAAGAGCTCACACGCCTCAACAAACAAAAAACAAATAACGCAATTAAAAAATGGGCAGAGGAACTGAACAGACAGTTCTCTAAAAAAGAAATACAGATGGCCAAGAGACACATGAAAAGATGGTCGACATCGCTAATTATCAGAGAAATGCAAATTAAAACTACAATGAGGTATCACCTCACACCAGTAAGGATAGCTGCCATCCAAAAGACAAACAACAACAAATGTTGGCGAGGCTGTGGAGAAAGGGGAACCCTCCTACACTGCTGGTGGGAATGTAAATTAGTTCAACCATTGTGGAAAGCAGTTTGGAGGTTCATCAAAATGCTCAAAACAGACCTACCATTTGACCCAGGAATTCCACTCCTAGGAATTTACCCTAAGAACACAGCAATCAAGTTTGAGAAAGACAGATGCACCCTTATGTTTATCGCAGCACTATTTACAATAGCCAAGAATTGGAAGCAACCTAAATGGCCATCGGTAGATGAATGGATAAAGAAGATGTGGTACATATACACAATGGAATACTACTCAGCCATAAGAAGTGGAAAAATCCAACCATTTGCAGCAACATGGATGGAGCTGGAGAGTATTATGCTCAGTGAAATAAGCCAAGTGGTGAAAGAGAAATACCAAATGATTTCACTCATCTGAGGAGTATAAGAACAAAGGAAAAACTGAAGGAACAAAACAGCAGAGGAATTACAGAACCCAAAAATGGACTAACAGGTACCAAAGGGAAAGGAACTGGGGAGGATGGGTGGGCAGGGAGGGATAAGGGGGTGGGGAAGAAGAAGGGGGTTATTAAGATTAGCATGCATGGGGGGGAGGGAGAAAGGGGAGGGTGGGCTGCACAACACAGAGAGGACAAGTAGGGATTCTACAACATTTTGCTAAGCTGATGGACAGTAACCGTAATGTGGTTGTTAGGGGGACCTGATATAGGGGAGAGCATAGTAAGCATAGTACTCTTCATGTAAGTGTAGATTAAAGATTAAAAAAAAAAAAAGAAAGAAAGATAGAAAGAAAAGGGGGATTACTCCTTGATAGGATAAAACTATTGGTAAATCAAAGATCAACGCATGCTTTAAATATCCTTAATGTTGATCACTTAAAGGGTGTCAGATGATCAGCTATGGAGGTACTCTTTTCTGATAATATTCCTTTCTCTTAATTAAAAAAAAAAAAAAAAAAAGAAGCAGTCCCTGTGTGCTGACCTCCAATGAGTTCTGCTCAGTGGTATAGAGGGCATGTCAAAGTGTGGGCAAAGGGTCTGTTTGTTTCTATGCAGAAGATCAAGGCCTAGCTTGGATACCCAGAAAATGAACTAAGATACGATATGAGGAGGAGCTTCCGGCATCAGCACTCTCTGGAGGACTCGTGCCGGGGGATGATCATCAAAAAGCCTCCACAGGGATCCGGGCGATGCTGCGGTCGTGGCTGCGTCCACCCCACCGTTTCCTGGACTTGCCATTGGAATGAGGAGGGAGATGTCTAGGCTGGCATGTGCATACAGTGAGACAACGAATTTGACCGGCTCTGTACTGTTGGAACTCAACCAGGAGTTGGGAGGGGTGCAAGGTGTAGCACTCCAAAATCTTATGACTATAGACTATCTACGGTTAAAGGGACATATGGGAAGTGAACAGATCCCAGAAATGGGCTGCTTTAATTTGTCTGATTTCTCTCAGACTGTTCAAGTACAGTTGGAAAATATCCATCATATCATAGACAAATTTTCACAAATGCCTAGGGTGCCTAAATGGTTTTCTTGGCTTCACTGGAGATGGATGGTAATTATAGATTTGCTTTGTTTATGTCACCGTATTCCTATTATGTTAATATGTGTGTACAAATTAGTTAGTATTTAAAACCTATACATATTTAAGGTACTCTACAAGAAGATATGTCAAAGAAATAATCAATCCTCCCATGTTTTCTTCCATATGCTACCTCTATAGCTTTTCTTCTTCCTTCCTAATTACAACCCTTAAATAGAATTCGTGCCTCATATCGAAGTTACCGAGTATCATAATTCCTCCAGGTGGTAAAGATACCTTGAGACAAGTGCTGGGCATAGAAGCCACAGGGCATAAATCTGCAAAGAAGTAAAAAGCTAACCTTTTAAAACAATATGGCTTCTCTCTCACTTACCAACTTTACATTTCCCTGTATGGCCCCGGAAGATGACTGGTTAGCCAGAGACGGGTAAGATTCCTCAAGGGAGGAACAACCTAAGACAGGCACAGTCGCAGGGGGGCCATCAGGTGAGAAATTGGGGATCAACAGAGGTGAGGCTCAGAACCTCATCCCCCCTGCTTTGAGAGAAATCTTCTGCATCCGTGGATGGTTTATTGCCCTTGTCTAGCTTGGATTAACACATAGTCTACAGGCACACACCTGATCATCTACAATTGCTCTCCTACAACACTAAACTATGTTTTCTACCTTTATCTTGCATCTACCTACCACTTCAGCATTTTATTAAAAATAAAAATAATAATAATAATAAAGGGAGAAATGTGGGATCAACATATAAATCAAGTATAAAAATCAAATGTATATTCATATTTGACCTGATTGTTTATAGTTCATAATGCATAATCAAAACCGAAAGTTTCTGTGATGAATGCCCTTGCACTGTTCACCATGTAAGAATTTATTCACTATGTAAGAATTCGTTGACCATGTAAAAACTTGTTCGTTATGCTTCAGAAGATTGGAGACTGACGAGAATTAGGCTTGAGATGGATTAATGATTGTACATTGAGCATTGACCCCCCTATACTGAATTTTATTGTTGTTGTTAACAACCATTTGATCAATAAATATGAGAGATGCCTTCTCAAAAAAATAAATAAATAAATAAATAAATAAATAACAATAGCATTGGGTCAAAACCCAAAGGATAAAATAATTATCGTTGAGTCCAAACTGATATAAAGAATTGAATAAATAGATAAAAAACAGGCAATGGACAACTCTTCCTTACAGAACTCCCACTAATAAATGTAAAAGGAATAATGAAACTACAGAGCTTCTGTGATCACACCCCCACATTACTGCTGCAGGGGAGATTCATAGAGAAGATAAGTGGGCAAATGTCCAAGTAGAAACAGGCTATTTGCATAGTCTCAAAGTATCTCTCCTAGAATATATATATTCATTTTAAAGTGAAAGATGGAACTTTATAGGGCAAGACTCTGCAGCAAAGTGACCAAGGTGAGCATCACCAGTAATAAGATATAAAACTGTCATAGGTTGGAAGAGACCAAGGAGACATGACAACTACATGCTAAGTGGGATCCTGGAACAGAGAAAAAGGACTTTGGCAGAAAAACGGGTAAAACTGAATGAATCTCATTCACTTAATAGTATTGTATCACTATTAACTTGTTAATACTGAAAATTTTGCTATTATTATGTGTGATGTTAAGGCTGAGTAAAGGGTTTATGGAAACTGTGTTCTATTTGCAACTCTCCTATAAATCTAAAATTATCTCAAAATAAAAATTTTAAAATATAAGACCCCCAAAATTTAAGCATCGTGTCTCTTCTTTCTACAGATGGATTTGGGATCCTTAGGGGACAGTTTCCTTTTGCTGCTGTAACAAATTACTGGAAATTTAGTGCTTTATATATAACAACACAAATTTATTATCTTACAGTTGTGTAGGTCAGAATCCAACATGGGTCTTACTGGACTAAAAAAGGTGTCGGCAGGACTGCTTTCCTTTTGGAAACTCTAGTGAAGAATCCTTTTCTTTTGCCTTTTTCGGCTTCCTGGGACTGCCTGCGCTCTTTGGCTCGTGGCCTCTCTCCATTTTATGGCCGACAAGGACAGGTCACACTGCCATCTCTCTGACTGCCGCTGGGAAAGCTTTCCCTCTCTTAAGGATACATGTGATTAGATTGGACCTTCCTGCATAATCTGCTCTCAACATCCTTAATTTAATCCCATCTGCAAAGTCCCTTTTCCCTTGTAATGCAACATAGTCACAGGTTTGAGATCTGGACACCTTTGATGCACCATTATTTTTCCCTACCCCTGGGACTTTTCAGGGAAAAGCGTACTTAATTCTCTCCATGCCAGCACCAGAGAACTCCCAGAGAGCAGACGAGGCCAGTTCCCAGGGCTCCTCCAATGAAATCACTTGAAGTATCCTGCACAGAGTTGGCTCATGGGATGCTCTTAATTAATTAATGATTGTAGATTTGTACGGAAAACGAAATTACTACACCACTACCACTGGTCCTTTGGTCAATGTTGGACTGCCATTCAAGTGGTTCATCTCTGTCCAAATGGTATTCCTCGTTCCACTCAGCCTTTTGAACCTCCAGGCCCTCCCATTCTCACAGAGGGCTGGGCCTGGGTGTCCTAAGAGTACCACTCCTTGCTCTATTCTGTGGCACCTTTTCTCCAGTGCCCAGCAAAGCACCAGGCACAGGGTAAGTATTTAATGGATGACTGTTGAGATGACCCCTCAGCGAGCTGCTGTCCATGTAGTAGACCTATACATCCTTGCTTCAAAACTGCTTTGGTCTGTTAAGAAATGGAAACCCATTTTCACCCTGCTTGCAGAAAACAAAATGTGAGCAGGGAGTGGGAAGTGGTTCCTTCCATAATTTTGGTGTGGCAGAGCAGATAATGTTTTTATTATGTTTTTTGGTGCAAACATGGGAGAGTCAGGCTGAAAATATAATTTTCATGGACTATGTAAAAGTTCAATCTTAGCATTTTGAAGCACCTGACACAAGGCCCATACTCTCAAATTCTCCTCAGATATTTATGTGACTAAATGTGCATTTTGTTCATGCGCCTTTCACAAGCTCTGTTAATAGTTTTTAGATTCATTTGCTAAAGGAGCTACACTTGGGCTGCATATTACCATCACCTAGGTGCTTTTAAAAAAATACTAACATCCAGATATCCATACTTTGTCCTCAAAAATTCTGATTTAATTAGTCTGATAGGGTCTTACCCATCAGTATAATTAATTTCCCCAAGTGATTACAACATGAAATCAAGAAGGAAAACCACTAAGCCAAAGAAATTAAGTGTGTTTCTTAATATTAAAGCTCAAACTGTGCTTTGCTGAAGTAGTGGGTGAGAGGCAACCACCCCAGGTGGAAATATGCCTCCAAAGCTTATGTGCAAATGACATCCGTACTTTTAGTTGATGGTTTCTGTTGTGGTCTAACCAGCACAGTCCTTTCCACAACTTGGCCAAATTTTCCCTTCTAGAAGAATCACTCTTCTCTCAGTTATCATTTCTGCCCCAGCCTCGCATCTTTGCTTTGCTGCTGAACCAGGACTAATGCTCTATGTGATGTCCACTCTGCCCCCTGCAGCCACCATCATGCCTCCCCATTTGTCACTTTCTTGGCTCTGCTTTCTCTCATTCTTCTGCCATGCATCCACATCTCTCATAATCCTTTGCTACTTTCTAAAAACAAATAATGGGAGGAATCAGAGTGGGAAAGGGATTCAGATGTACTGTGGCCACCAGAAAAATGCGCCTCTCAGATCTCCACCTGCAGGGAGCATAACTGACCTATGAGCCCAGGTGTTCTGCTCTGAAATCCACCATCCCATTTGTGCCTGCCCAGCTTTTCTCTGGGTGCTCCCAGCCAAAGGCTGAGCATGACAGGATGCTGTCTGGCCTGTCTGTGGGAGCCTTGAGCTCCTCTGGCTGGTGGCTTGGCTCAAGGACTCCTGATTGACCTTGCCAAACTCAGAGCTGCACTGCCATCCTTTGGTCCCTCCCTCCCTCCCTCCCAAACATCAGACCCACATGGAGCATGGATGGCGCTCCTAGCCCTCCAGGAATCCCTCTACATTTTCCCTCCCAGGTGTCTGCCTGGATAAATTTCTCACACATCTAATGCCATCTTGGTGTCTGTTTCCTGGAAGACCCAAATCAGTATGTGTCCTGCAGGAGTAATCATCAGAAACTAATGTGTGTGTATATATTCACATATATATATATATATATATATATATATATATATATATGTGCACATCTACTCACTTTTGAAGAAAGATTTACAAGGCTAACAAAGGGATACTAGGAATGAACAAATTGGGTAAATGGATAGAAAAAGACAATGCTCATAATACATGATACAAGGACCCGTAGAAGTGGTTCTCAACTCAGGCTGCACAGTGGAATCAAAGAACTTTATAAAATGCTGGTGCCCTCTTGACATTCAGATCCATCTGGGCATGGGTGAGCCTGGGAATTTGCATTTAAAAAGCTCTCCAGATGATTCTAGTGTGCAGTAAGTTTGGAAAGCCCTACCCTATAGATATGCATACAGATAGGTTATAATTTACAGTACCTACAGCATGTAAACTACCCAGTTGCTCAGGAGAAATGTGGTTAATTGTAGTCATGAGGGAAGAGAAAAATTTCTTCAGCAGATCTTCACAAAGGAAACACTGTGGGATGTCATCAACCACATCCTTAACAACATCCCTACAGTAAACACAAAAATGAGTTTCGCAGAGTTGCTTCCTATGACATCCCTCAGTGGTGCCAGGTTCTTTCCATGTGCTACCACTTAGCGCAAGCAGGTTCTGCTCACACACAAATTTGGAGAGGAATTTTCCACTTTGGTTAGAAAATCTCACCCTGAGAAGCCTTCATGCTGCGTCTTGGGGGTGAAGTTCCACGGCTGAACTCCAAAGGTACCGGAGAACATACACTTCTTCCTATTTTCATACTGGAGTTCCACATCAAATTACATTTGGCCAAAAAATTCTACTGCTAAAAAGCATTTGAGAATGCTTCAGTCTACAGAAAATAAATTTTTCTTCCATTCTTGAATAATTGTAGGTCCATCCCAGTTGAACCCACAACAAATCCTGACTTCAGAGCCTTAGAAATAATCAACTTCACTCTGGGATGATCAATACAGATGAACTTCAGGCTATGACTTGACCTCGGAACAGACAGGGCACCCCTGGCCAGGAGTGATACTCTGTGCTGAAGCAGATCTCATGTAGCTAATACCTCCCATCCCAGACTCAGAGCCACAGATTCCTCCCACACGGTCCGGAAGTTCAATGGCACTAACCCTAAGACTGACAGAGTCCCTGTCTCAGAGTTAATTCTTCTCATTTCCTCATAGCCATGGAGAGAAACTATCTAAAATCGTGAATATGAGGACTTGTGTTTGTGAAAGTCCGGCTTTCTAGGGACATAATACTAAAACCCACCAAAAAGGAGAAGCTTTTGGGATTCTCACTCTGTTCAATCTGGCCATCTTGTAGCTTCGGAAAGCACACCCTTGTGAGCCTCCATAACTGGGTACAGGACATACCTGCGCAGATCATTTAGGTGCCCTCCAGCTTCCTGCACCTGACTCATCCCAGAGTGCAGGCTCAACCTCTGGCTTCTTCCCCCCTCCTTAGCACTAGTCTAGAATATCAGGGTTTAAGATGTTTAAAAAATGAGTTCCTCTCTATGAAGACTGACTCTAGTAGTGAATTTGAATAACTTAAGTAGAAGCTGGATTCAAAATCACAGAGCCAAACAGCAGTGGTTGAATGTCAGCTCCAAGGTGGGTCTCCACACCAAGCAGTGAACAGCACTGCCCAAAGAATCGGAGTTCGAGGAAAGTCAGGAGAAGAGAGCAAAAAAAAGACAATAATTGTATCTACTGATCAGTTGGGACTCTTGTTATCACCCTATTCTTGGCTTCAAACAGACATACACAGAAAACATTTATGTGGAGCAATACTTTTACTTTTTAAATATTGGGATTTATAATTTGAAATAAATAGTCACCAACTCTACTCCCATTCCATTCTCACTAACAAACTACCATTCTCCAGGGATGGTAGAAGTGCAAAGACCCAGTGACACACTCCTTACAAGGAGAAAGGAGCCCTCTACAACTGGTATAATCTCAGGGGCAAGCCAGGGACCCTCTCATTCTGCTAATGTGTGGGGGTAATAAAATTATCAGATTCTTTCGGAAGAGGAAATTTTGACAATGCAGAGATACAAAAAACAGTGAGCATGTGAATAAAATAAAGCTACCAAAGTCGGATAAAGGTAGAAAATAGCTGAGCCAAGATTCAACATTTTACCAACATCATCCCATCCTGGTTTTACCTCTTATCAGCCTGAGGTACAGACCTGATATTAGCAGAGCACAGATGGGTCCAAGGGCTAGTATTCTAGCCCAGAACCTATATCCTTGAGGAGTACATCTCCGCACTTTGCAGTGGTCAGTGTCTGTCTGCCCCACTACTGCCACGATTCCACGTCCCCATGTTGCTGCTGCAGCGTGGCCATGTCGGAGTGGCTGGGGAAGCAGCCCAGGGAATTTCGTCAAGGCTTAAGGCAGGTTTACTGGCTAGGGAAATAAAATCTGCTCTCTTCTAATTTTAAAGGCTGTTCAATGATGCATATGGATAATGACATGGGTGGAATTTAATACCTGGTGATTTGCTAAACTCTTCACTTCTCTTCAAAACTGCAACACCTTTTTAGAGACAATGGAACAACAGGTTTTGAGATCCTTTTTCCATCCTGAATGAAAGACAGGGACCAGGAAGCTGAAAATGAAGGGCTTCAATAAGCTTCCCAGGCTTTGGGGAAATGTGCAAAATGCTGGCCTGTGGAAAAATCTCAGTAAGTCAGCTCTGGGAATTGTCCTTCTCCCTTCATCCCCTAAGGCCAAAAAAAGTGAATTAAGGAACTAGAGGCTCCATCAAATTGGACTTCACTTCATTATTCGCACTGTATCACTCATCCACCACTCTCTGGGGTAACCTCACCCCAGGTGATGCTTTTTAAATGAAGGGTTCTTTCTCAGGCTTGTCTCATCACAATTTGCTGTTGACTGCATGGGAAGGTTAAGAGTGGGAGAGTCTTCCACTAATGCTTTTGAGATAGGCCTGAGGTGTTCTTAAATTTATTGAGCCTTTTTTTACTGTGTGTCTGTATCTGTATGTGTGTGGCCAATGGCATTTTTAAAAATAATGTCTTAAAGATTTTTTAAAAGGGTTTTTTCCTGATAAGAAATTTAAAACATGATTGCTGTCGAAATGAACCATAAGGAAATATTCAGGATGGTGCACAAAGATTTATGCACAAGGGAGTTCTTCATTACATTATTTTTAATTGCAAAACTGTGAACGACCTAAATGGCCAAATACAGAGTTTAGGTAAATATAACTATGCACAGTCATTAAAAATCATTTAAGAATAAGGGATACTGATCACAATATATGAAGAGGGGGGGGGAAAAAGGCTACAAACAGTATGTCCATTATGATTCAATTTGTTTTAAAGTATTTATTCATTTATTTACTTATGGAAAAAAAAGGAAGGGAATATTCCAAACGGTTAAACATGTTATCATTTTTGAACGAGTTCAAGTGATTCTTCCTTATATTTTTCTGTATTCTATAAAATGTTTGCAATCACTATACATTACATGAAGAATCAGGGAATAAAGGTTTCTTTATTTCTTTCAAGTTCAATCAAGCCAATTACTCTAATACCTAAAGAATGAGTTGTATTCATAATGGTTAAGCCAGTCCTTTGAAGGGCTGGGTCTTCCTGTTTCGAATGAAGGGCGTGAAGTGGCCCTGCCTCCCTCGTAGCTGAAGGCAGTGAACTTCTAACCAGGTCCCTGGTGTTTGGTAGTGTTTGGCTCCTCAAATGTCTCTGGATGGGGGACAATTTGCACTTCCCAGAGCCTTTGTTCTCCATCTTGTTCTTGGGCTAGGCGGGCGGGAGGAAGACCCATGCCTGCATCCGTCTGTCCTACCCAGGCACCAGCTGTCCACCTCCAAGTTCTCTTAAGGGGAGAGGGCACCCCCACCACCCAGCCACCATCCCTGAAAGGTAACATGCCCGGACATATCCAGACAAGGAACCTCAGGACCAGAGAGATGAGGTGGTCGACGTTCTAGAAAAACTGCTTCCCCTGCTTCCCCAGCATTGCTTTATTTCCACCTTCAGGTGCTTTAAGGAAACTAGGACCCATGTGAATGAGAAAATGGCAGTGTGACTCTCTGTGACAGTGAATCCTATTCTCCCTACCTGGTCTTCCTTCCTGGGTAGTAAGCCACGAAGTCAGCTTTCCCAAACTTTAATCTCAACACATGTAGATTTATCCATCCTTATCAAGAAATTCTCACTGGGTCCCTTCTCTGGGCCTGGCAAAGTCATAGACATAAAGAAATAACTGTAGTTTTCTTGCCCTTAGAAATTAGGATAAAGGAAAAATTATGTAACAGTAAGGGAGCATGAGCTTACTGTAGGTGGAATAATTTGTGGGGAACTTCCAGCTTTTTATCTTAAACCTCTCTGTGCTATAAATAGGTAGAATGGCCAGAATAATCTTTATCAGTTTTACTGTGCAAAATTAAAATTCAAAAACATTTTTTATCCTATTCTTCCCATATCTCAAGAGAGTAGGATCTAATGAATGTGGCTATTTAGAGATACGAATCAGCCATCACTTTTTTCTTTTTCATAAAGATAGTGAGTTTAATGATATCATTATCTTTACTAGCTCCTAACATGAGAGAACATAAGATTGATCCATTTTCCCCAAATGCTTCATGTAGTAAGCTTTTATGCAAGTGGAAAACTTAATACTTAACAGAAACAAATTTTACCACACTTTTTAAATTATGGGATAATTGCTAATTCTGTGGTTGTTTATTCCCATGTCATCAACTCCAACCCAGGAAACTATGAGAAATATAACCACTGGTAAAATTAAACCTGCAATTACAGCACCAATTTCTAGGGTATGTTGATTTTTCTCTATTTTGCAACAGATGTATAAAATTTTCTCATTTATTCCTCACATGTTGACTTGGTAAATCCAGAGTGTGTCGTGTCAGGATGATTTTAATAAATTGAAGACAGTTTTTGATCCCATTTTTAGCCTTCCTTGTTAGGTGAATATTAATGTGAAGGTGCTAATATACCCACTCTATTAGTACAACCTCACCTTGAAAACACTAATCAAAAAAACAACAACAAAAAAAGATGTGAACCAAATCCATGCTTCACCATCATTTCAGCCAATAATTATCTTTGTCATCTAGCTTTTGATCAATCTCCGTACTTGCAGTGAATTCCCATCAAACTTCATATCTTTACTACTACTTCCACCATCCACTTCCAGAACATTTTGTAAGTACCCTTTATTTCTCTCATCCACTACCCTCAACCCTTCTCAGATCTTAGGGCAACATATGCAAGGTTTCACTATACCTTAACTTAAAACCTTAACCAGTACTAGAGCTGACTACTTGAGATTTATTCTTTTTCCTGGGTTCCAGGTCACACTTTAGTAAAGGCACTTATTCAAAGTGCATTTCCTTAAGGGTGGGCAAGAAAAGGGGGAAAGAAGAACTAGAAGTCTAGATCATGCACCTTGGACCAATATTTCTTGATTGACTGACACCTACTCTGACTAGAATCCTCCTTCTGTCTGCATAACTTGTTTTTTTATCTTTTTCCTTTCTATAGCTACAGGAAGTGTAATGGATTTCACCCATTTCTCTGTATGTGTTATATGCCTCTCTAGATCAGTATGGCCAGTCTTAAATTACCAATTCCATTTGCAGGAACCTGGCTAATTCAATGACACCAGGCACATCTGATTTGATGCACCCCACCCACGGATTGGAAGTACGTAGGAAGGGAATCACAGCAATGATAAAGAGTGAGCACACAGTGCTTTGTGTATACTATCTGGATTTATTAACTCAGATAGTCTAAATGTGAAGCCCCCATTTTTACCACTACACGGTGCTGTTGTGGTGAGGAGGAGGGGGAGAAGCAGGCATAGGAAGAAGCAGGGGAGGCAGAACAACAGTCTTTAAATCTCTAGCGCCAGAAAAGTAGTGGAGTGGAATGCTGACTTCAGAGCTCCGTGGGGGGTGCATATGGTCCAACTGCAACATGTGCTGAATGATTACCAAGTTTCATGTATTAGGTGGTGTGCTGAATGCTGCACACACTGCCTAGTGAGCAAAAAGTGATATGGTCCCTCCCTCCTGGAGATCGCCGTTTTGTAAAAGAGAAAGGTAAGGGGGCGCAGAGGGGCACAGACCAGAGAGCCAAGGGGCCTTCCCAGGGAAGTGTTCTCTGAAGGGTGGGTCAGTGTTACCCAGGAAGGGGCAGGGGCAGGGAAGAGCATTACAAGCAATGGGACTTGCATGCAAAGTCTACACCTCACACCAAAGAGGTTATTTATTTAAATAATGCAAAGAAAATACCAAGGCAGTTAGTTCCTGTCACATGATTGGCAGTGATGATGATAGAGATGGTGACACTGCTGCTGCTGATGGTGACAGAGGTGTTGGTGGTGATAGTAATGACCACAATCACTGTGGTGGACGAACATCTCCATTCAAATTATTGCCATCATATGTTCTTAACCAGTACTAGAGCTGACTACTTGAGATTTATTCTTTTTCCTGGGTTCCAGGTCACACTTTAGTAAAGGCACTTATTCAAAGTGCATTTCCTTAAGGGTGGGCAAGAAAAGGGGGAAAGAAGAACTAGAAGTCTAGATCATGCACCTTGGACCAATATTTCTTTTATTTGTAAATTATCTAAGTGCAGTATTGCTGGGCTTATTGACTGATCCATTCCAAATGGAAGAAAAAATAGATAACCAATTGTGTTCAGTATGGGTGCCTAGTTTCTGCAGAGAAAATTTAACTAGAGCAATGAGATGAAACATTTACCTAATGCAAGTTTCTCAAAAGTAGCAGAACAGAGAAAACAATATTTCTTCCAGAGTAAACAGTATTTCTTTCAAACCGTGCCCCTTTCAGACCACTTCTGAGCAATGATTATTAATGGCAGTATGAGTTTTCTAAGTCTTACAAACAGTATGGAAACCAAGGCCCATGCCGTTTCCTTGTTTACCTTCCCATTTATCAGTCATCTCAAATAGGCAGGTGCTTATTTTAAACACTTCTGAAACATTATAGTAAAATACACAGTGAGATATGATTTGCATGGATGATTAAACCCCGAGCCATGGCCTTCACCTCTTTCTACACCTGGTACACATATAACAAGGTTCAAAGGATGAGCAAATCTAACAGTTCCAAACATTGAATTCCCACACCCAGAAGATTTCCATAAAAGCCGAATAAAAACACATAGCAAGATGTTTTTGTTCACCATTTTCTTTTAAGTAGATCAGCTATTTTATATTAGATCTCACCGGGCTTGTTTATTTAATGTTTATTCCCAGTAGGCTATTGTCTATAAAAGGAGAAAACGATCATTGCAAGCTGAGCCCAAGAAACTGCAATTTTCCTACCAGTGCATGGGAAATAAATTAATTCTTTAAAGCAGAGGCTCTAGGAGGAGTATTCCTCCACCTAAATCCTTCAACTATGTGTCTATGTGCACAGGGGCGTTCTCCTCCTCCACCCACCCACCTCCCAGGGAAGAGGCTAAACTTTCTTTGGCTCTTTAGCTCTTTGATGGAGTGCATAACCACAGACACATTGTTAAAAACCATTGCTCAGCACTGTCCCCCTTTTGCTATTCTTTCACCTGGCAACATTTAAAGACCTAGAACAATACTTTAAAAGGGTAGTGCCTCTGTTTAATTGTTCATAAAGTCTGAGCAACATAATATACAATAAGTATAAAAATAGGATGGATGTTAAACAGTGCACTAGAATAAGATGACCACTTGTCCAATCAACAGAAAATACCATACAGAGGGATAATAGACAAATTAAAATATGACTATTTGATTTTTTTTTTAAACCTCAGGGTGTGTGGATTATTGTGTGATATCCTCTGACAAAATGCTCTTCAGTTGACATGCAGGATGGGAATTTTAGTGCTGTAGAAAAATCACCTCACTTGCCAATATCATCTTTTTTTTCTAATTGTCATGATCTGTGATTTTTTGGACTCATGGTTTCTCTTCCCACACCTTGTCCTTCTATGTCTTCCTCATTTTCCCAATGGTCCTCATCCTTTGGTGGTTATAAATCTGAATTTCCTTGCAGGTGGGATACTATGAATGATAAGAGATTTCATGGCCACCTATGAAGAGTAACCTATCCTAGAGAGCTAATTTAGCAGTTCTGCAACAAAATGAAATGCTGTAGGTGGCTAGTTGGCTTGTTTCTCTAAGGTGCTGCTATCCATTCACCTGTGGAGATGTAGTGGATACCTTAGATTCTTTCCCTACAAAAGTAAAAGATTACACTGAGCTTACATTAATTTCATGATGGGTCTTTTTAAGATGTCTTTTAAGGTATATCATCATTAGTGATGTGCCTTTGTAAAATGATAGGAAAAGGTTGTTTTAAAGGGAAAAGGAGGAGGAGAAGACATAGAAAAGAGTAAATGAATTGAAAAACTGGAAACTAGGCTAATGGAAAAATTGTTTTGCAATACAACCTTCAAAGGTCATATGGGGCCAATATACACTAATGTTTAAGTGCTAAATTTCTGTTTCTGTCTCAGAGAGGACAAACTGAAAAGGAGGGCAAGAAGCCAGGAGAGAGCTCAGTCCTTTCTCTTGAGATCTAGGTGGAGTTGTCTCAGGAAGGCACCTGGGAAGCACAGCGTTCCCATAGGGCCAGGCTGAGCACAAAGTACAGGAAAATTATTTCTTTAAAGCAAGAGTTGTAGGAAAACGTTTCCCCATTCAAATGTTGAAATGAGACTCGAAATTGCGTGTTCTTATGCATAGGTATTTTTCCCTGCAGAGAAAAGTCATAGTTTTCTTTAAAAGATCACTGGAGTCCATGACCTATTAAAACACGTTACTCAGGGGCAGGATCTCCCAGAACCTCTCTTTCCAGAAGCATCCAAGTTGCTCTGCACCTCCTCTGATTATAATAAAAGGGGAAGAATCCACACTTCCGGGTATTCAAAAAGCTTTTTCCTGAGCATAAAACCTGCATAGCTTAAATCCATAGCCTCAGCCTCCTTAAGCTCAAGTCCTAACCTAGTTAACAAGCCCAGAATTCAGATGAACCACCACAGTTATATGTGGGCAGTCCCCTGCAGTTTTCCATCATCCTCTCCCATTTGATAGGTCATTTGTTGTTCACAACCCCTCTGGGCATAAGTAGGTCACCCTAACATCAGTTGCCGTTTACAACAGGAAATTCAGGGCCAGAGAGCTAAGGTGACTTTTCCAAGTTTGTGGGTGGTAATGGCCTGCCAGACTGAGAAGCGAGGCCTCAACTTTCGTGTCAGTGTTTGTCCTGCTACAGGACGCTGCCCCCACTTCCTACTATATGGAGAAATTCAAAGAAGAGTAAGATATGCCTGCCGACAAGAAAGTTAAAACCTAAACACAGCTTTGTTTGTTTTTTTTCTTTCAGTGGTAAAAAGACTTTTTCAATCCTCTCAGCCCAACCCCTACTACATCCTTGCAACATACTCAGCCCTTTCTCAGATATAGACTGAAGCAAAGCCATGTAAAGGGAGGCAGTGCTCTTCTCAGACAACAAAGAAAGTAGCCAGAGCTTATTATGCTACCACAAAACTCCAGACAGATCAGAAAAACAAACAACGCTCCCCATCACATTTTTTAAGATATATTTTGTTTGAAAGAACAAGAGCCAGAATCTTACTAATGGGGAAAATCTTCTTCCTTCAGTAAACCTGTATTGTACAAATTTTTACAAATATGTTTATTTACTAGAATCTATGATAGAAAGCGTCATTAGCTCTAATATTTTCACTTTTCCCTGTACCCACATTCTTTTCCAAATAGCTGTACAATGTACACCAATGTGGATAATGTGTACTTCTGTGATTCTTGGCTTTGTTTTTGGACATGTAACTTGTTTTGTCCAATAGAATATGGCCAAAGTCATACTGTACCCATTCTGAAACAAAACTTCAAGAAGGCTTATATGTTTTCAGTGGCCTTATGTACTTCTGCCATCACATATGAAAGACCATGCCAGACTAGCCCACTGGTACTGGAGGCTGGACATTGGGAACACAGCTGCATCAACCACGTCACCCCAGCTGAGCCAAGTCTATCTATATTAACCAACCCTCCAAAGAGACACCTCTTGGATGATGTGTCCAGACCAAACCACCAGCTGTGCTTGCTACAAAGTGAAGTTCTTTGCATAACAAACCATGTGTTCTATATTCTAATACAGCAGAATAATAATAATACTTGAGCTTTCCTGTTGAATTTTAATAAAGAAGTTTCAAGACTCCCAATGTCTCTTTCATGAGATGCCTTTACAGAGGGAATAATGAAGTATACCTGGGGGTCTGGCCCAATTATTAAGTGAACTCTTCTTAACCAGTATCTCATCTTCCATACCTATTGATCCAGTCCACATGAAAGATTGTGACTAGGAGATAGAACCATAAAGAGAATAAATTACTGAGTGAAAATCTAGACTACATCACAGTGCCTTGGACATTTTAAGGAAAAATTATGTGTATCCTAGAATCTATACCCAGCTAAACTATTGTTCAAGTACCAGCACACAACAGGTATTACAAATTTAGTTCCAGACTACCACAATAAAGCAAATATCACAAATAAAGTGAGTCAAATGAAATTTTTGGTTTCACAGTGCAAAGAAGTTATATTTACATTATATAGTAGTCTGCCCATAGTGAAATAGCATTGTGTCTAAAAATATTGCACATCTTAATTAAAAGATAATTGTTTAAAAATGCTAATTATTACCTGAGCTTTTAGCAAGTCATAATCTTTGCTGGTGGAGGATCCTGACTGGAAGTTGATGGCTGCTAACTGATCAGGGTAGTGGTTGCTGACAGTTGAGGTGGCTGTGACAATTTCTTAAAATGAGACAATGAAGTTTACTATATCATATGATGCTTCCTGTTTTTTTTTTTTTTAGGGCCTGCAGCATTCCTGAGCCAAAATGAAGACACACTGAATGTGAATGTGAAGACCTGAACCTACAAGCAGTGAAAAACAGTTTTTGATTTAGTATTTTTTTTTGCATTTTTTTAAAATTGTGGTTACTAGATTCCCCCCATTATCAAGTACCCCCCACATCCCATTACAGTCACTGTCCATCAGCACAGTAAGATGCTATAGAGTCACTACTTGTCCTCTCTGTGCTATATTGCCTTCCCCATGTCCCCCCCTATGTTATGTGTGCCCCCTTTTTCCCCTTATCCCTCCCTTCCTACCCACCCTCCCCAATCCCTTTCCCTTTGGTAACTGCCAGTCCTTTCTTGGACTCTCTGAGTCTGCTGTTGTTTTGTTTCTTCAGTTCTGCTTTGTTGTTATACTTCACAATTGAGGAAAATCATTTGATACCTGTCTTTCTCTGCCTGGCTTATCTCACTGAGCACAGTACCCTCTAGCTCCATCCATGCTGCTGCAAATGGTAGGATTTGTTTTCTTCTTATGGCTGAATAATATTCCATTGTGTATATGTACCACATCTTCTTTATCCATTCATCTACTGATGGACACTTAGGTTGCTTCCATAGCTTGGCTATTGTAAATAGTGATATGACTTCCTTTTATGAATGATTTCTCTATAGCATGAGATGTTAGATAACATTTTACTCACAGTAGAATTTCTTTCAAAATTGGAGTCATTCTCATACCCTGCCACTGCTTTATCAGCTAATTTTATGTAATAAAACTTCTTTGTTCTCATTTCAACAATCTTTACAGCATCTTCATCAAGAGTATATTCCATCTGATTCCTGCCTGATACAGATGTTTCTTCCAAAATGCTCTGTAAAGTTCCTACCCCTGATTGCTTACACACTAGAAGTGAAGTAATTTTTCTCTGTAGATTTTAGTGATCCTGTTTTCTGACTCTATTCTGAATACTTTATGTTTTCTAGGTCAGCTGTTTTCTACTGTCCATGAAATGAGGAGGACTATTTATTTTCCAGGGCTATATTAAAAGCAGGGCACTGGGAATGGTCCATCCCAGGTACAGCAAATAAGGGGGTGAATTGTGTGTAGAAAATTTTAAAACAATAATAAAACCAACTAAAAATCAGTGCATTTTTTCTTATCACCATATAGCTGCAGTATCCATTGCATAGTATGCTTTGAGAACTTCACCAGCAACAAATATCCAAACCAGCTGGGATACACAGATTCATTCATTTATTTACATAGCACCTTCTATGTGGAAGATACGGTGCTGTGCATTGCAGATTAAGTAGGGGCCAGTGGTGACAACATTCCTGTCCTCATGGAGTTTACACTGGAGTGCAGGGGAGGAATCTCAGGGTGCAGGATGTCATGAGAGGCATTTTTCCTCTTCTTGAGAAACTGGTATTTGAGTTAGACCTGAATAAGGGAGAGGCAATGGTGGAAGATGTAGAAGAGCATTTCAGGAAGAGTGAACGTGAATGCAAAAACCTTGAAATAAGAGCAAGGCTGAGTTGGAAGCAGTGTGAATTGAATGGTGAGTGGAGAGAAGAAAGGCTCAGGGTTGTGGGGAGCAGACACTATGCAGGATCTCACAGGCCTTGGCAAAGGGACTGGCTTCCAGTGTGGTTGCAAAGTGACAAAAAAAGCTGGAGAGCTTTAAGCAGGGAAGATCCCCCTGGCTGTTACATAGGATACAGAAGGCAAGAAGGGGGCAGGAAACCGGTTTGGGGGCTGTTGTTTTGCTCCACGTAAGGGATAACCATGCCTTGGATGAGGCCTTTAGCACTGGATATTATGAAAATGGTCAAATTCCAGAAATGTTTTGAGGGTAGAAAGAGTTACTGATGGATTAGATTATGACTGTGAATGAATAAGAAGACACATAAATGACTCCTGGTTAAAATTATGGATTAAACAATTGAATGGGTGGTAGGTATCAGTTACTGAGAAATTTTCTTTTTTAACTCATGCTCTGCCAAACTAGAAAAAGAAAAAAACTAATCCCCCTTCCCCAAATTCCTCCTGCACTGGCACAAAAAAGAAAAAAACTGAAGAAATGTAATGAAAGAAATAATATTCAGTTAATTAATATCCTCACATTATTCAGGCTACCGGACAATATCATAGGTCAATCATCAGGGAATCACCATCCTGGAGCAACCAGGACTGAGCTCAGAGAAGCAATTTAATTGGCTCACAATGATATCATGATTCTATTTCAGAGCAGAACTCAGGGTCTGAGTACCAGTGCCCAGAGCCTGAGGTCTGGCCGCCCACTGGTCCCTACTCTTGGCGGGATCCATGCTGTGCAAAGACCACTCTACAGGCTGATGAAAAGCTCACATGACTGGCCCTTGGGTCAGAGGGTTGTGTAATGCAGTCCATAATGGCAGTGGAGGTAAGATTATAAACTAGAAAATACATGTCAGTGTGGTCTGACCTCTTGCTGAGTTCACATGAAAATCCATTTGCTTTCCAGAAAGTAGTGGTACAAACCATTTTTCCTGTTCATGAGCTCTCTGGGACAGTTCTTCTAGGACACAGTCCTCTCTTGTACTAGAAATGATTTTATAAGTAAACAACACAAGATACCACTTTTTAAAGAAAGTCTGTGGTTCTAACATCCTTCTCAGAAATATTTTATTGTTGCACAAAAACGGTCTTCATTATAAAGTGCTCTAATCTTAGATCTACAAAAAAGGTGGAGACCATGGGTGGTGTGGCCACACCTAGGAGGCAGAATTAAACAGTGCCATTCCCAAAAGGCCCAGTGAATTCCAAAACATATTTCTGCTCTGAAAATGGATTTTTGCCTATTACCAGCTTGTAAGAGAATCCTCACATGTTAACACCATGTAATGATTTGAGACTTTCAAAGGGCACGGTATTTATTTTAACTGTGCCATCAGTATAATCTGCATTTCAACAAATTGAAATGTTAGTTTCCTTTCTGCGCATGTTTCAAGCACTGTGCTGTAGCTGAAGGGCGGTGGGGCTGTACGTCAGTCCCTTGGCTTTAGCACAGTCCTCTTAGAAGTGTTGCAGGTGTTTCTGCCACCTGGCTTATAGCATGTCTCTGATTAAGTCATTATGGTAGGATAAAGGGAAGTCTCAGATTTGGGCATAATGCTAATGCTGTGTAAGATGGAGCCACAAAAGCACATCAATGCAATTCATAGCAGTCCTAACATGTGGGTACACGTGCGTACACATACACAGTGCCTACACTACAGCAAGTCTGTGTCTGGCAGGCAGTCTAGCATAGTGGTTAAGGGTTTGGACTCTGGTGACAGGCTGCCCAAGTTCAAGTCCCACTTCTCTCACTTATTGTTTATTTGAAACCTTGGCAAGTCTGCTAAATGGGGAGATAACAGAGTATGTTATGATTAGATTAATGAATACACATAAATGACATAGAAAAGCACCTGGCAAACAGTTCTATATAAACTTTGCTGCTATTACAATGATACTGCACTCTTGGGTAAGGTCACATTTACTGCTTCTTCCATGACCTCATGTGCCATCAGCGATACTCTGCAGAGAGAACAATATGAGAAATTAGCATGCACTGAGCCCCTACTACATACCAAGCACTGTTTTGGGGAATGCAGACTCAGTCTCTCTAAGTCTGAATCATCAGCCAACTACAGTAGCCCAGGATCAAGCGGGGAGAAGTGTGGTAGGCCCTGCAGCAGAACCGCATCCTCTATTCAAAGCTACTCTACCACTCTCTAGCCGTGGGACCTTGGGCCCTCTGAGTCCTCATTCCCTTATCTATAAAACAGATATGAGCCTAAATTTCATGGCGCCTGTGAGGATCTGGGAGTTTATGTATAGTAAAGGGGCGGGCACAGTGCAGGTTCTCCAAAGTATTATTGCTGCTAGAATTACTTGCTAGCTTTTCCCTGCTAGGGAACCGGTGGCCTCCCTTGGAAGACCTCAAGGCCAATAGTCATTTTACTACTTCAACATGATTCTTTATCATTCTCTCATGGAAAAAACATAACATTTAAAATCATCACATCTATAGTGAAAGAAAAAAATGGTGAAATTTCCAGCAGGCACATGCTTTTGCGCTTAGCCTATACTCTGTGCAGCCTGCTAAATCTGAACATTTCTTATTCCCCTATGGCTTTTTTTTTTTTTAATTAAAGAGGAAGAGTTAATTGAGGCAGAGAGAAAAATGGGATGATAATCAACATTGCTGAGATAACAGGGAATGATGATTTCCCTGTAATTTATGGGGGCTTACCCTGACTGTTCATCTTGAAATGAATTAATGGCTTTCTCAACCAAATCTGAAGGCTTTGAAGGATACAGTTCTGAAGATGGGGGCAGGGGACGGCAAAACAGCAACCCCTCCAAGCTTGCACTTTTACTATCATTGGCTCTTCCTTTTCCAGGGCAGTAATGGGGATATACAATTACACAATATATAAAAGTAAGGACCTTAGACCTACAAACATGCCTCCCGCTTACCACAGCCTAGCATCAGACGGGGACTGGCGACAACATACCAGGCCACCTGGTGGCAGAAGCTGCAGTTCTTCATGGCAGGTTCTCGACCGGGACACACGGGCCCTGGGGGCCAGGAGAGAGAAGCCAGCAGGTACAAGGCATAGGCCTGGACAGGGACAATACCCAGTAGTCCTTACTGGAAGAGGTCACTATTCCAGTCTTTTAAATATGATACACCTTTCTGATGACCTTGCAAGATTACAAAGGTTCCTGCCCCAGCAGGACTGTTCACTAAAGCTACAGTCAAGCCAATCAGGGATTCATTTCTTCAACAAATATTTATTGCATACCCACAATATGAATAAAATATGTCAAATTTCCGTGACCTAATGGTGCCTACATTCTTGCAAGGGGAGATGGATAATAAATAAGTAAATTATTTAGTATATTAGGAGATTAAAAGTTCTCAGGGAAACAAAAAGTAATACAGGGTAAGGGGACTGGGAGGCAAGGGAGAACTACTGTTTTAAATACAATGGTCAAATTAGGTCTCATTGAGAAGATGATTTTTGAGTATAGACTTTAAGGAGTGAAGGAATAAGCCATGTGGTTACCTGAGTCACGAGTGTGCCAGGTGGCCAGAACAATCAGTGCAATGATCCTGAGGTAGAGCATGCTCTAGGAGGCCAGTATGGCTGCAGGGCAGTAAGGGATGGAGAGAGCAGCAGGAGATGGCATCAGAGAGATAACAAGGAGGTAAAGCACACCATGAAAGTCTGTAAGAACTTTAATTTGTATTGAGTAAAATGTGGAGCCATGCAAGTTTTTTATCAGAGAAGTAGTATAATTTGACTCATGTTTTTAAAAATTAGGAGGCTGTTGCAGTAATTCAGGTAAGATTCAGTGGCAGCTCAGACCAAGTGGTAGCAGCAGAGGTGGTGAGAAGTGGTCAAATTCTAGATAATTTCTAAATCAGGATTTCCTAATGGGTTAACTGTTGGATGTGGCAGAGAAGTCCTGGGTAGGACTCCCAGGTTTGTGTCCTGGACAGCTGGAATATTAAAGTAGTTATCAACTGAGATTTGCAAGGAGCAGGTTTTAGGGGAAGATCAGAAGTTCAATTTTAGACATGATAGGTTTCAGATGTCTGTAAGACAAGCTAGAGGAAGTGTAGACACTTGTGTATGATAAGCCTGGAGATCAGAAGGGAGGTCTACACTAGACATACAAAGGCAAAGGCTTTGTGGAAGGATGAGGTCTCTAAGGGAGGGGAAACTGAGAGAGAAGCAAATCAAAGATGGGTCACCTCAATTTTAAAAGGTGGTGTGTGGTGAAAATGGAAGTTCCTCTGGCCAGGATCCTCACTTGATCGTAAACTACTTAATAATGTAACTGGCCTTCTGCTAGGCTAATGCTTCCGCACTCTTAGGCAATGAGCTATTATTGACTGAGTCACTATATAAAGAGCTCTGCCCAGTGCTCTGGATGGAGGCAGAGACGGAGTGGATTACAGACCTGAAGACTGCTGGATGCAGACGTGATTCCAGTGCTTGACCTACCACTGTGAGAATAAAGCTGGGTATAAACTCTTTTTACCCCAAGAATGTTCCATTGTCATTGTCTTGCCCCGGGTTGATACCATCATGCAAGACAATGGCCAAGAAGAGATGGAACTGCCAAGAGAGGTAACAGATCAGCCAGTGAGGCCATTTCTTCCATTTCTTGCAAAGCAGGAGGAAGAAATTCTCAATTAGCAGGAGGGAGGTTATTTGCCAGGCCGTCTTTATAACTTGAAATGTGTGATTTGGGGTGATGTGATGTGATCCTTGTGTATGGTTCACAGTGGTTTCATGGAGACTCTGGGGTTACCGAAAGCAGCCTGGGTTATGTTTTCATGTGTGTGTTTCAGCAATGTTTGGGTTTTGCGGCTGGGTGGACCCACATGCCCCAAGAGATAGAGCCTCAGGACCAGGGAAGCCCTCTGGGGGCATCGTCTTCTACCTAACGAAGGGGAAAACATTTTATTTTTGATTTTGTCCATTGAGAGCATTAAAAAAAATTCTTAATCTTGTGTTAATATGAAGCCCATTAGGTGTAAATGGCCCACAAAAGCCTCTTGTTCTGAATTCACTGTATCCAACTCTTTTCTTCAGAGAAGAGGTTTTTCTACGGTACTTATTTACTATTAAGTATTATCCTCTTTTGAAAATACTTTTTCTCTTAATTAATTTACATCCTTTTTATCATTTTGGCACTAAATGATGTGTTACTTACTTCCTATTACTTGGCTGTACAATTGAGACTATGTCCCATCCTATTTAGAGAAATTTATTCACAGAACTAACTCAGCCCAGCACCAGAGCCTGACAATTCCCTCTCCATGAAAGGCCCCCTTGATGGGAGTAACTTAAAATTACCTGGTCCCACAGAAACAGAGGATATTTTTCTATTAATTGAGACATTATCTTTCAGATTTTCCTGGGGTTAAACTATGCAAAGGAATATAAATTGTTATGTTTCTTCTTTTGTGTATTTAACAATCATTGTACAGCAACTGCGGTGTGATGACAAATACTAACTCATTTCACCCCTTAGCAATCTGTGAGCTAGGGACCATTATCATCACCATCCCAATTTTATGGATGAAGGAAGTAAGGTACAGTGAGACCAATTTACTTGCAAAAGACACACAGTTAATAAGTAGCAGAGGCAAGATTCAAACCCACACCATCTCCAGAGCGAGCCCCTGTGCTTATCACCTTCCCTTGCTATGTTCTGTCCCACTTCTGGTAGTTTCCCACCACATGAACTGCTTCTGTTTTCTTTGTTAAGATCAGAACTTCATAGCTGGCACTTCTGGATCACCCTTCAATTCAGAAAACAACATCTGAAAAGTGTCCAAAGCCACTTTGATAATGACGCAGTGACACAGTGAGGCCACTGGCCATGAAGCAGCCACATGAACAGCACACAGATGGAGTCACTCGGTCGGCCTTGCCTGTGGGAATGCAGCAGATATTCTGGATGCTACTGGGCATAGGGATTGTAGCTATTGGTATTTTAAGCACATTCAGTGTAAAAGTGACTCTTTTAATACATTAAAGACTGCATCCACATAAAAATTAAAAATGTTCAATCTATTTCTTCTCAACTTGATTTTTCACATGAAAGGCTCATTGCAAGAAGCTGTTTGGACATATTAAAGGAATGTTGATCAAAGGGCTCAGTCCTGAGTATTCCCCTTCCTTTCACTCTGTCTGGTGTAATGAGGATAGGTGGAAACCGGGGCCCGATTCTGCAGGCGTTTGGTTCTCATCCTCTAGCCAGCATTACAAATCCCTCCCAGCAGACCCTGCTTCCCTGTACCTGTGTTTTCTTCAGGTGCACATGTGGCCATCAAAGTCTGGAAAGTTTGCTTGTGAGATGCAGGTGCTGACTCAGCAGTTTGGGGTGGGGCCTGGGAGTCTGCGTTTCTGCTCTGCTCCCTGGTGACACCAGCGCTGCTGGTCTGCCCAGCTTACTTGAGGAGCAACGGCCTTCTGCTGTGGCTCCCAGTCTTGGCTCCTTCCTTGGAAACACTTGGGAACCCTTGAAACACTATTGTCTGGGTTCTTTCTCCAGAGAATATGACTTCATTGGTCCAAAGTGTCAACTGCACAGCAGGATTTTTCAAAACTCTTTAGGTGAATCTACTGTTGTGATTAAGACCCATGACTTGAAGTGGTCCTCAAAAAATGTCGTTCTACCAGCCCCATCAGCATCTCCTGTGAACAGGTTAGAAGGCACATTCTTGGGCTCTATCCCAGACACGGGTCAGGAACTCAGAGGCGGGCCCGGCATCTATGTGGTAACCAGGCTTTGTGTATCCTAATGATCACTTAAGCTTGCGAACCACTGATTTAGAGGCTCAGAGAATGTTTTTTCCATTTCTCCACCTTTCCCTCCATCTTCACTCTCCCCTTCTTTCTCGCCTCCATTTCTTTCTCTCCACCTACCTTACAACTTGTGCTTGCAGTAGTAGACCTGGGCCAAAATACAGTGATAAAAAGCTCAGAGTCTGAGGATAGGTGTGGAGAAAGCAACCCAACAATGCCAGATATATAAGCATGTGAGTTATCTCAGTAATTGATAATTGGTCACTTTCATTCAATTTCAGCCTTGTGTACTCCAGAATAAACTTGATGCAAGAAAATTTGTAAATCCTTTCTTTACACATATTCACATTTCTGATTAAAACCAATAATGTCAGACTGTGTAATTAACTGGAAAGAAACCAAATCGGAATTGTTTTCATCTATGCATCTGCCAGTCACCATCTAGTGCCTTTTAGGGTGCTGGATAGATCTTTCCATCAGAACGTGCCCAGGCCCAGGCTGAAACACTGATGCTGTCATTCAACCACCAGGAAGCTCCAGGGTGATGTTCTACCTAGTCTTTAGAACTAGGTCTTCATTTACATCTTTTTTAGCTCTTGATTTCTGTGACTGTCAGTCCCCAGACACTTGAATCTCACCACCCTTTATATCTGATAAAAAGACAAACATTCATGAAGGGCAGACTGGCTGGCTTGCCCTCAGGGCTTATGGAGGCAAAGCAGCTCTTATCAGGGTGTTTTCATCCAGGAAGAGGTTGAGCACAGCACACAGAGACAAGGACGACCTGGCATGACGTGTACTCCAGGGAACAGCTTCATGGGTTTGGGCCAAGGGGGAAGAAGGATACATTTTACATGTGTTCTGCCTAAGGTTATTAATATTAAACAATTTTTAAAAACATTGTGGCAAAATACACATAACATAAAATTTGCCATTTTAACCATTTTTAAGTGTAAAGTCCAGTAATATTAAGTTAAGTATGTTCCCATTTTTGTGCAACTAATCTCCAGAAATTTTTCATCTTGCAAACTGAAATGCTCTACCTATTAAAAAATAACTTCCCATTTCACCCTCTGCCCAACCCCTGGCAACCACCATTCTGCTTTCTGTGTCTAGGTACTGCATATAAGTGGAATTGTATAGTATTTGTCTTTTTGTGATTGAGATAGTATAATATCCTCAGTGCTCATCCATTTATAGCATGTGTCAGAATTTCCATCCTTTTTAAGGCTAAATATATATTCCATTATATGTGTGTACCACATTTTACTTATCCATTCATCCATTCATGGGCATTTGGGTTGCTTCCACCTTATGGCTATTGTGAACAATGCTGCCATGAACATGGGTGTATAAAAATCTCTTTGAGACTCTACTTTCGATTGTTTTGGATATATAGCCAGAAGTAGAGTTGCTAGATCATATGGTAGTTCTATTTTAATTTTTTGGAAACCCACCATATTGTTTCCCATGGTGGCTATAACATTTTTTATTTCAACCAACAGTGCACAAAAGAGTTCAGTTTCTCACATCTTTGCCAGTCCTTGTCACTGCCTGTTTTATTTTTATAGCAGTCATCCTAATAAGTATGAGATGATATTTCATTGCTCTTCTGATTTGCATTTCCCTATTGATTAGTGATGTTGGGCATCTTTTCATATGCCTATTGGCCATCTGTGTATCTTCTTTGAAGAAATTTCTGTTTGAGTCCTTTGCCCATGGTTTAAATTCAATTTTCTTGTTGTTGTTGAATTGTAGGTGTTCTTTATATATTCTGGATATAAACATTTATCAGATATATGATTTTCAAATATTTTCTCTGATTTTATAGCTTGCTTTTTCACTCTGTTGGTTGTGTCCTTTGATATACAGAAGTTTTAAAATTTGATATTGTCCAATTTATCTATTTTTACTTTTGTTGCCTATACTTCTGGTGTCAAATCCAAGAAATCATTATTGAATTCAATGAAACTTCTCCCCGGTTTTCCTCTAAGAATTTTATAGTTTTAGTTCTTAAACTTAAATGTTTGATCCACTTTGAGTTAATTTTTGTATATGGTGTAAGGTAAGGGTCCAACTTCATTCTTTTGCATATGATATTCCAGCTTTTCCAACACCATTTGTTGAAAAGACTGTCCTTCCTTTGAACATATATATGAGAATTTATTTCTTGGCTTTCTTTCTATTGCACTGGTCTACACATCTATCTTTATGCCAGTACCACATTATTTTGTTTGGTATAGCTCTGTAGAGTTTCAAAATCAAGAAGTATGAGGCATCCAGCTTTGTTCTTCCTTTTCTTCTTTTTGTTTTGGCTACTTAGGGTAAAATTAGTCAAACTTTTAAACCAAAATTCAGATGACTCCATTTTAAAATCTTCAAATGACTTCCATGACATGTAAATCCAAACTCCTTTCAAAGAGCACCTATAATCCCCTAAGACTCAGCGTCCTCCGCCTCATCCATGATGCTCCAGCCACATTGACCTCCTTTGCTTCCCAGGCTTGTCTTTATGCCCCAAGTGCTTTTCCCCAACACATCCATCCATTTTCTCATTTGAATCATATTCATCCAAGCCCAGCTATGTGCGGCACTGCAGATATAGCAGTTAAAACTCATCTTGATTCCTTCTCAGCTTTTAGCTGTGAAGCCTTCCTCACCTCCTTGTCTAAATTGGTTCTCCCTCTGCTCCCCAGCCCCAGTCTCCATCCTTACAGTCTGCTTTTACTGCTTCCATAGACTTACCTTAATTCTATTTTGTTTACCTGTATATTATGTCCCCTGTACCAGACTGTAAGCTCCAAAAAGTCAAAGACCCAGAAGACAGTTAGTGGGGGCCACCCAACACACATTTGTTGAAAGACTAAACGGAATTTAGTTAACAATTTTCTCAGAACCCAGTAAAGCTGAGTAGCAAAGCCTCCCTTTTCAAAGACAGAGTGGATGACCATTTATTTACCTTTCTGAGTCCACATGTTGCTATAGAATGGGGCACAGCCAAATCACCATTTAGGTCACTTTAAATTTGTACTAACACAGACTAAAGTACTAAAGTACTGTCACCGTAATGTCACTGTTTAAACTGACCAGGATTTCTGACATCCTGAACGTTTTTTCTCATTTTCTAATCTGATCCTTTCCAAAGGAAATAGAGAAAAAAGAAAAGTATCTCCTTTTGTCACCTGAGAGCAAGAATCTAGTATCTTAGAAAAAGAGAGAACTTACTTCATCCGAAGGACTAGCTTGTATTTTTTTAACTATGGATGCTACAGATTCAAGGTCATTGACTTAAAGTAGAGAATTGGATTCCATTACTCTTCTGAACAAAAATGTTTTAAAATGTGAGTCAATCTTGCTTTAACCAAAAAAAGGGACTGCCTCCCAAATAATACCATTTTTTGATGGTCTTTCAATTAAATGTAGCCACTTATATTACAACTTCTCAAATTACACATGTGCCTCTGTCACATTTATGTTACCCAAGTAAACTGGAATTAATGAGGCCTTTTGACCACTTTCATACCTTGGGTTCACAATCCAAAAGTATGTGCTCATCATAGATGAGAGTAACATGAACACATATTTGCAGGTTTACCTCATTGTCAGCCACAAGGTAAATGGATTTGTCCATATTTTAAAGTCAAAATGCCATATTATAACTTTATACCATTATCTTCCAAAATTACATTTTATATCATTCCTGAATATATAATCCTAGATTGCTAGTTCTTAAAGAATATAAGAATGTCAGACTTGGTTGTCCTGTGTAAAACAAACTGTGTGAATTCTATTTTATCATACTTTACTTTCATTCAGACAATTTCAATATCCTACAATACATTCAAGCTAAACTGTTTGCTTAGGACATTCTCCTGGCCTATTACTCATGAAATAATCAGATACTCTAGTGATTATCTTGCGGAGACTCACTCATTGCTTTTGGAAACAGGCCACAGATGAAGTAACAATAACCACAATGAGGAAAGAAAAAAAGCTAAAACAGAAACAAAGCATTATGACAACAGATCACATTTTGATTTGAAAAAGCAGAGATGATATTCTGGCTCTTTTGACTTTGTATACACATATCATTTCCCTTGACATTTTGCCCCTATCTACCCCCATTAAATCTTCATCCAAGAAAGATAGTCTGAATTTTCCCCAAGGATCTTCAGGAATGACTAAGTTAGCTGACAATACATGAGAAATTTTATTTCAAAGATAAATATTTCCATCTTGCTTCCTAGGGGATACATGAGGTCAGGATATGTTATAGAATTTTGCTTCACAGCATATAATTTACTAATTTTCACCACAATTATCTCTCTTCAATAAATACACTGGAGACCTTGCCAGAATGTTCCTTATGAGACTGCTTATAGTAACTAAAAATGAAAAGCAACCCAATGCCCAACACCAGCGGACTGCTTGAATAAAACATGGTAACTACATAGTAGTAGAATATGATACAGACATTAAAATGATGGTGTAAAAATATATAAATGTGGAAAGGTGTTCATTTTGTATTATCTATTGAAAAGAACATAGTAAGTAACATTTATGTTATAATTTATATATAAAAGAAAAACAATGTATAAAATTATGAATATATTACTATGTATGAAACATTACATTTTATAATGTATGAAATACATTACTATATATATAACATGTTATTTCTTCAGGATGCTTTTCCTGACCCCAGAGCCCACAATGCCCTCTTGTTAATCCTTCCACTAACATACTTTATTTCACATTCATAACACTTATCAGAATTGTAAATGAATGTTTAATTGCTTCATAGCTCTTGATTTTTGCCTTTCTACCTGATTATAATCTCTCTGAGGGCAAGAACATGTCTATCTTATAACTGCTGTATCGAGCTGCATCTAATTTTTAGAAAGCAGCTCAATATTTATTTATTGAATGAAAGAACTGATGTGTACAGAAAAAAAGTCTAGAAATACATATATATCAAAATGGTAACAACAGTTCTTCTCTGGCATGGAATTACAGCTGATTTTCCTTTCTTAATTTTTTAATTTTTCCACAGTGGTTATACAGTAGAATGAAAGAAGCTTGATAGAATTTTTTAAATGGAACTTTTTTTAGTCAGTTTTTGCTGTGGTAATGTTACAATAAACTATTAAAGTCTTACAACAGTAAGTCATTTCTTGCCTGGTGCCTGTGGGCCAGCTGTGTTAGCAGTGAGCTAGATTCAAGGTCAAGTTCCTGACAAACTCTTACAGGAAACCAGGCAGGAGGATTAGTTCCTCCATGGGGCACGTTGTTCTCATGGCAGGAGGCAGAGGCACATGCAATGGCTTTTAAAACCTCTGCTTAGAATTGGCAGTCAAGTAGGCTCACCTTCTATTGGCCAAAATAAGTCATATGGCCAAACCCAGAGACAGTGGAGCAAGGCTGTGGATCTGCCTCTCGTGAGACATGGTAAGCACATGACAATGAAGAAGATGTGAGCAAACAAAGAGAGGGAACAAAGGTTTGGGCTCGATACTCCAATCTATCACAACACCTAATACGTTCCAATAAATGAAGTAGCTCTGTCCTAGCAAAGTCTAAGCCTGAAAGTCACAATCACAAACAATGTTAAGCTCTGACAAGGGCTGAGGCCCGGAACCAAGGAACAGCCTTTCAAACACACGCACATCACTGTAAATACAATAAGCACGGCCTTCAGAATGTAAGGTTAACAATATAGCAAAGAAAAATACGCTGAGATACTCCATCAGTCGCTGTTATGTATAGACCGTTGCATTGATAACCCCTAATGATTTATGCCAGATTCGTATCTCCCTGTAAATCAGTGATTCTCAACTGAAGGCAACTTTGCCACCCAGAGTCACTGGCAATGTCTAGAGACATGTTTGGTTGGCGTGACCAGGGGCATGAAGAGGGCTGTTACTGATTTCTGATAGGTGGGAACCAGAGATGCTGCTGAACAGCCCACAAATGTCAACACTGTCGAGGACAAACCCTGCTGAGAATATACAGCCTTGGTTGGTCCCCTTCTGAATTTACTCTGGGTTTGGCCATGTGATTTTGCTTTAGCCCATGTGACATTACCAACTATGACACAAGCAGAAGGGTGAAAAGCAAATGCTCACTGGGGCTTGCTGTCTCTTGC
This sequence comes from Manis javanica, assembly GCF_040802235.1. Lineage (NCBI taxonomy): Eukaryota > Metazoa > Chordata > Mammalia > Pholidota > Manidae > Manis > Manis javanica. The sequence continues at coordinate 52,229,642 of NC_133164.1, read as the reverse complement.
TGCATTTGGAATCCCAGCCACCATGTAAAGAAGCCTGGACTCCTTCCTCACTTGGCTGCCTGCACTTGGCTCGGTTGCTACCATTGCCCCAGCCAAGTGCTGGTCATGTAAGGCCATCCAGAGCTAATTATCCTCCTAGCAGACCTACCAGCTACCTGTGGCCATGCAAGTGAATGAAGGCAAGACTAGTGAAAGAGCTTCCCAACTAGAACATAGCCCAAATTGACAAACCACAGTATCATGAGCTAATGTTTGATTATTATTTTAAGCCACTATGTTTTGGAGAATTTTTTTATGAAGCAAAGATGCATTGCACTTTTAAGGATACAGGCTAAGATGCTGTGACCAAAAGATTCAGCCATAGAGTAGTTTAAATAAGAAGTTTCTACGGAGCAGTCCAGGACTTTTCAACAAGTTACCATCTCTGGGTGCAAGGTGGCTCCTCCAGCTTCTGCCATCAAAACTACATTCCAGGGGGCAGAAAAGAAGGAAATGAAATGGATGTACACACATGTAATTCTTTTAGGCTTAGAGTCAGATGTACCACATATCATTTCTGCTCACATCCCATTGCAAAAACAAAATCACATAATCAAATCTAACTGCAAAGGGGGCTGAGAAATAATGACTTTAGCTGGGGCAAAATTCATTACACCCAGGAAAATATCCTGTAGAGTAGAAGAAAAGATGAATGAATACTGGTAGATAGTTTACTGCCACAGTCATTTTAAATTTTTAAAAAAGTGTTAATCACATGCATATATCAGATGGGAAGTTAGTTGGTAACCAGAGAAATCCACAAAATTGCTTCAGTATTCCATTTCACATTGTTAGTATAATCCTGACTGCATCATTATTTTTTTAAAATCATTTGTTCTTGACTCTATAACACAATTGTTATACTTTGTGGAAAAAAATAAGTTGATTTCTATCAAAGTGGAAGATAATACAAGTTTTAATGAGGCAAGTATTTTTTTCTAATTTCCAATATGAAATCAAAATACTTCCCTAAAGTGACAGTCCAAGTATGTAGAATCCTTCAAAGGAAAAGTTAATGCATGATCATAACTTCCAGAATGCTTTGGCATCATTTTCCCATTTTTATCATCTCCTTCTTTCATAAATTTCCCCCTTTATTTTTAGTCCATTAAATTCTCGTGTGCCTTGGTACAGATTATAGGACCTTACAGACCCTAGAAAGGGTTAGACTTGAACTGAGTAATATGTTCAATATAATATAAAACTAAACAAAGTATATGAATGACAGTTCACAGAAAAGGAAATATGAATGACTTACAAGCCTAGAAATGTATCATCCTTACATAAAAGAAACAGAAATTAAAACTATACTGAGAGACTAGTTTTGTCTTACAGAATTCCAAGTCTGATAACACACTGTTGGTAAGAATGGAGAGATAGTTACTCTTATGCATTGCTGGTGGGAGTGCAAGTTGTTTAACCCATGGGGAAAAAATTTAGCAGAAACTACAAAATTTTTAAAATGTGTATATTCTTTGATTTGCCAATTTTATTCCTAAGAGTTTATCCTACAGAGATACTTATACACATAAAAATTATGTATGTTCTAAGATTATTTTCTGAAGCGTTGTCAAAGCAGAAACCAGAAAACAACCTAAGTATTCATTATTTGGGGATTTGTTATAGTTCACACACACCATGGGATAGTATATAGATGTAAATGAAGAATATACAGTAAATGATTCCTGAAATGCTCCTTGCCCTCCCAAAAAAGCAAGAATACAGAGGTATGGAATATTATGCATAATGCTGACATTTGTTTTTGTGGGGGTTTTTTGGATCTTTTTTTTTTGGTATCATTAATATACAATTACATGAGCAACATTGTCCATTATCAAGTCCCCACCACGTTCCTCATTACAGTCACTGTCCATCAGTGTAGTAAGATTCTATAGAATCACTACTTGTCTTCTCTGTGCTATACTGCCTTCTCTGTGCCCCCACCCCACTACATTATGTGTGCTAATTGTAATGCCCTTTTTTCCCCTTATCCCTTCCTTCCCACCCATCCTCTCCAGTCCCTTTCCCTTTGGTAACTGTTAGTCCATTCTTGGGTTCTGTGGCTCTGCTGCTGTTTTGTTCCTTCAGTTTATTCTTTGTTTTTATACTCCACAGATGAGTGAAATCATTTGGCACTTGTCTTTCTCTGCCTGGCTTATTTCACTGAGCATAATAGCCTCTAGCTCCATCCATGCTGTTGCAAATGGTAGGATTTGTTTTCTTCTTATGGTTGAATAATATCCATTGTGTATATGTACGACATCTTCTTTATCCATTCAACTGCTGATGGACACTTAGGTTGCTTCCATTTCTTGGCTATTGTAAATAGTGCTGCAATAAACATAGGGGTGCATATGTCTTTTTCAAACTGGGCTCCTGCATTCTTAGAGTAAATTCCTAGGAGTGGAATTCCTGGGTCAAATGGTATTTCTATTTTTAGTTTTTGAGGAACCTATATATTGCTCTCCACAATTGTTGAACTGACTCAGATACCCACCAGCAGTGTAGTAGGGTTCCCCTTTCTCCACATCCTTGCCAGCATTTGTTGTTGTTTGTCTTTTGGATGGTGGCCATCCTAACTAGTGTGAGGTGATATCTCATTGTGGTTTAATTTGCATTTCTCTGATGATTAGCAATGTGGAGCATCTTTTCATGACCCTGTTGGACATCTGAATTTCTTCTTTGGAGAAGTGTCTGTTCAGCTCCTCTGCCCATTTTTTAATTGGATTATTTGCTTTTTGTTTGTTGAGGTGCATGAACTCTTTGTATATTTTGGATGTCAATCCCTTATCAGATATGTCATTTACAAATATATTCTCTGTGTGGTGCCTTTTTGATCTACTGATGATTGCCTTTGCTGTACAGAAGCGTTTTAGTTTACTTGTTCATTTTTGCTTTTGTTTCCCTTGCCCATGGAGATATGTTCATGAAGAAGTTGGTCATATTTATATTCAAGAGAGTTTTGCCTACATTTTCTTCTGAGAGTTTTATGGTTTCATGACTTACATTCAGGTCTTTGACCCATTTCAAGTTTACTTTTGTGTATGGAGTTAGACAGTAATCCAATTTCATTCTCTTATATGTAGCTGTCCAGTTTTGCCAACACGAGCTGTTAAAGAGGCTGTCATTTCCCCATTGTATATCCATGGCTCCTTTATCATATATTAATTGACTATAATGCTTGGGCTAATATCTGGACTCTCTGTTCTGTTCCACTGCTCTATGGGTCTGTTCTTGTGCCAGTACCAAATTGTCTTGAATACCATGGTTTTGTAGTAGAGCACTTGAAGTTGGGAAGCAAGATCCCCCCTGCTTTATTCTTCCTTCTTAGCATTGCTTTGGCTATTCTGGATCTTTTGTGGTTCCATATGAATTTTAGAACTATTTGTTCCAGTTAGTTGAAGAATGCTGTCAGTATTTTGATAAGGATTGCACTGACTCTGTAGATTGCTTTAGGCAGGATGGCCATTTTGAAAATATTAATTCTTCCTACCCAAGAGCATGGAATGAATTTCCATTTATTAGTGTCCTCTTTAATTTCTCTTACGAGTGTCTTTTAGTCTTCAGGATATAGGTTTTTCACTTCCTTGGTTAGATTTATTTCTAGGTATTTTATTCTTTTGATGCAATTGTGAATGGAATTGTTTTACTGATTTCTCTTTCTGCTAGTTCATCATTAGTGTATAGGAATGCCACAGATTTCTGTGTATTAATTTTGTATTCTGCAACTTTGTGCCATTTTTTTAATGGAAGGGAATATTTGTAACTATATAAAATCCTGAGAAGGATAAACAAGAGCCAGCAGTATTACCTACTTCTTGAGGGAGATGGCAACATGGCTGGTGTAAGACAGTATGGGATGGAGAAATTTTCAGTAAATACACTTTTGCATTTTTGGTGACTGAACCATGGGAAGATAGTTCCTCTTTGAAGAAAAACAAACGGGATTTTTGTTTATTGTTTTAATGAAAAGTACAATAGAGTAGTTACCTTTCTTGTTGGAGACACTGTATTTATATTAATGCAGCCTAAGATTATATTTCTTTATTTTTAATCACTTCTTCATATTTAGATCTTGGTAAAAGAAAGCCTTTATTTTCTTTTTTAGATATACTGCTATTATATCAAATCCTTTTTCTTGTACTAATTTAATTTTTTTCCACCCAAACACAAATCTATTTAAAAAACTAAAAATTTCTTATAAAGTAAGAAAACTTAAAATTGAGAGATACCATTTTTGCCTTATTTTTAATAATTAAAGTTCAAGATGGCACATTAGTTTTCTTACACTTCCAACAATTATTCAGCAATTACTAAGACACTAAGCTAATGTAGGGCATGAAGTTAAACTTTGTGGGTGATGCAGATATTAGATAGATTAATAGATAGATACAATATACATATATAAATACAATATGTATATTGGATATTTTTCATATATATGCCGTTAAGGTATATATATGATAATCCTATGGCTAAAGTTGTGTTAGATATAGTAGACACACTACTTATATTTTAAAACTAGTTATATTTTACATATTTTGAGTAAAGTCTCAATTTGCTTTTTCTCAGAAAATCTCCAAGTATACAAGGCAGTTTTCACAAATAGGCAATTTATTATTAGGAGTTCTCAGCTCTGCTATTTGAATCTTAAAAAGGGACAAAAATGTAGTTCCTTTCAACAAAGACTATGCCATCTGTCACTGAAGTCAAATGCATTGCACATAATTAGTAAAACTGATGAAGTTGGTGAGCCTATAATTTTTTATAGCAGTGACAATAATAATATCAGTTTTTTATAGAGCATACACTCATTGCAGAAAATTTGCAAAATATAGAGGCATTAAAGAAGAAAAGGAAAGTCACCACCTGTATAACACATCCCCTAAGAGATGCCCACTGTGAACATTCTAGTTCTTCACCAGCCAATGATTCATACAATCCAAAATTAACTCCATGTCAAATCAACTTTGACTTTTGACAGTATTCTATAGCTGATTGGAGTCCATTGCTCTTCACCAAGAAGAGTTTTCCCATTCACTCTTGGGCCCTTCAGCAACCCAGGCTTGACCTCCGTGACCTAGTGGTTCAACCTGGGAGGTCAGACAGGCTGGAGATCCGCCTGGAACATGGAGAGTAGGCGGGGACGTGTTTCACGCTGGAGACACTTTCTCTCCCCTCCCTGTCCAGCACATTTGGAATTTCTTGTCTCTACTTATTCAAGTCTCCCCTGCCCATGCGGCCAAACCCAAACCCAAACACATCTGTGATGTGGCTCATAGGTATATGTTCTCACCGTCACCTAGAAATGGATGGAAACCCCTAGAGTTAAGGGTGGAAGGAGAAAGTGCAGAAAAGAGAGAGGGTAAGTAAAGCAATCCTCTCTACCAACATGCTTTTTCAGGACGTAAAAATAGACAAACATTAGATTTAGTAATAAGTTATGATAAAGCATTGATAAAATGAACTGTAATATGGGAAAATTAGCAATATCCTTAGTTAACTCTGCCTTGAATATGACACTTTCCCTCCATCTCCACAGCCACCATGATCTTCCACCAGAATTGTTTGATCTCCCTACTTCCACTTCTGTTCACTCATAATCATTCTCTTCATGGCTGCTAGGTGGTCTTCTTAAAAAGTAAGACCATGTCATCTCTGTTTCCTTATAAGTTTCAAAATTCGTCAAAGTTCCTAGTTGCCCAAATGCTGGCTATGACCTATAATGCCCCACGTGGTCTGACCCTGCCAACTTCAACCTCATCTTCACCACTCCCGCCCTCTTCTCCTGAACTCCAGCCTCCCTAGCCTCCCTGGCCTCCCACAAGCCAGTATCTCCCCATCTTGGGGTCTTCCACGAGCTCATCTCTCTGCCTGGAGGCCCCTCCCCTCTCTCTGCCAATATTCCTTCTTATTCTGCAAGTCTCAGCTTAAACAACACAGAGAGTAAACGTAGAATCTCATGTATGTATTCTTAAAAACACATCAATGTTAAAATTCTCTCTAGAGAGAGAGTTTTATAATCAGATAAATTCTTTAATCATTTTCCTAGTCTAAGGGGTGTTGTTGCAGCTGATGGTCAACTGTGAAATGAGGTGCTGCAGACACAGAGCTTCACTGAGGATGCATTTGGTCCTCCTGTGCCCTCGTTTCCTCCAGGAGCACCTCCCCGTCTTTCCAGGTGCTCTTTCATTGCCCTGTCATGCCCAAAATATACTTTCCTCTTTGTTCAGAATGCATTCCCTGGTTCCTGCTCCAAGCTTCGTCATGGCTTAACACACACCCAGTTCATCTTCTAGACTCAGCTTGAAACTTCACCTCTAGATGGAGCTTGATAGTCCCAACAGAATACGTTTCTCTGTCTTGGTATTCCAGTGGCTCTGGGTAGTTTTCTCTGAGTTCTTTGCTTTGAAATTTATTCCTGAACAATGATTCTGGCCAATGGACTAGGAGCTCTGCTAGAATAGAACTTAGTCTTCTTCCCCCACTGCACCTGCAGGACCCAGGACAGTGTCCAACAGAAGGAAATGCTCAACTGATGTTTGCAGACTGAGTAAATGAACTCTGTTATGCAGGTGAGGAAATCAAGGCTCAAAGAGATTCACTACTTGGTAAAGTTGCCTATCTGTTCACTCATATTTTCTTTTTACCTTGAGAAATACTTCCATAAAATTAAATCTGTTAAAGTGGGAAAAAGAAAAATTTTTTAATAAATAGAAAACATGTAAAGGATGCACTCAGCTTATAAATGGTGAGCTAGGACCTGCAGCCAGGCTGACTACAATCTCAGTGCCTCTGCACTACACTAGGATCTTACCAAAAGTGGATGTACATCATCGGTGTTGACTGGAAGAAGTTTTTCTTATTTACTGTTTAGGTGACTTTAATCTTAAGGGTTGAACTAGAATACACTTAGGGCAGTATGTTTTCCCACTAATATTTTGCTACAGACGCAACCATGAAACCTACAGCTTCTGTCCAGTGAGCCCCTCTGGTCACCACAATTGCACAATTTGGTGAACACAATGTGTAAACAAAATGGTTTAAAACACAGAACTTAGATATAGAACTGACAACCACATACAACAGTGAGATGCTTAAGCAAGTGTGTCCCCTGACAGTGTTCTTAGCAAGCAGAGCCGTGCATTTATCTGGTGGCCACTTGGCCCCCAGAAAGCAGCTCACCAGCACGACTTGGCAGTACTCCCTGGGGCCTTGCTCATTCCTGGTGGCATCAGGCAGAGTGCCAGGCATCACCCTCCGTATGCGAGATGACAAGGCATGGTGCCCGAGGGTCAGGGACAAAAACATCTGTTGGAGTCACGGAGTTGTTGGTTGCCTGAGTTCACCCACAGAGAACACCAGGGAAGCCCACAGCCAGGCCATTTCCAGGATGTGTCCCATCCCTGTGAGGGGCACTGCAAGCCCCGGAACCCGAGCTCAAAGGTCAGCCAACACAGAAACAAATGTACCAACCTCCCCATCAGCATCAGCAAGCAGACAGGGTTGGGGGCAGAAGCTAAGCTCCTCCGGACCTAGGCTAAGATGCAAAGCATACCAGGTTTGAGTTGTTTCTTAATGACAGCCAGGTGACTGGTGGAATGTAAAGAAAAAGTCCATCATAATTTTTTTTAATTTTATCTTTTCAGCAAGACACCAAGTAACAGATTGATGATTATTCACAAAAAATACTAGTTCTGAGAGCAGGGATTTCTATCTTGTTTTATTTTGCTGTTTTTATTGGCTTAGAATATGCCAGGGACACAAGAGTCCCTGAAGGTCATCCCCTCCAGCCCCTGTCGGAGCTGCCTCGGTCTTTCTGCGGAGTTAGTTGCTGCCCTCCTCTAAACAGAGCCATCGAGACGCGCAGGGCCAGGCAGGGCAGGTGTCAGCCAAGGCAAGTTGCTCACCTTCCTGGGAGATCAGAATCATAGTCCTCACCGATGAACCACCCAAGTCACTTTGCCATTCGATGCACTGTTTTATTTTTAAAATCAGAATTTATTCCTATTTTGCATGATGTCCATGCCTAAATTATGGTCTGTAAAGATAATGTGATCATTTGGTGGGTAAAAGCATATGATGTCAAAAATGTCCTACTTGCCAATCAGCGAATGAATAACAATGTATACTAAGTTTTCCTGGGTGGTTTACCACACACTGGCAAATCTAAATTCATTTATTTGTTTGATCAATACACTTAAATGCCCACTTATCCACAGGGCATTGTCTTAGTCTGCTTAGACTGCTATAACAGAATACCATAGACTGGGTGGCTTATAAACCACAGACATTTATTTCTCATAGTCCTGAAGGCTGGGAAGTTCGAGATCAAGGCGCCAGCAGATTCAGTGTCTGGTGAGAACCCACTTCCTGGTTCACAGGCGGCCGTCTTCTGATTGTGTCTCTTCTGGCTGTGTCCTCACATGGCAGAAGGGACAAGGAGTTCTCTGGGGCCTCTTTTGTAAGGGCATTAGTCCCATTCTTGAATTCTCCACCTTCATGACCTAAGCACCTCCCGAAGGGCAGACCTCCAAATACCATCACACTGGGGCTCAGGTTTCAACATATGAATTTTGGATGGGCATAAAGATTCAGTTCAGAGCAGGCACTATGCCAGGCACTAGGGCAATAATGCTGAAAAAGAGCCAGCACCTCCTTTCAGAAAACTTCTGGGTTTGGCAGAAGATTCTTCATCTATCAGATCCCTGAATTCTAATGTGGAGAAGGTATAGAAACTCTAATTTGGCCTAGAGGTGGAAGGACAGACCCCATAATCATGCTGGCTTTCAAGAAAGCCCAGCATTTTCCTTAGCTAACTCTATGAAAATATTAATCTAAATATCTTACATCATTAGCTGTTTTCCTATTTTTAATCACTCACCTCAAGTCAGCTATACATTCCTGAAGATTAAAAGCGTTAGTCTTTATAACGCAGTAACAGAGTTTTCCTAATTGGGTAATTAAAAGTTGTAAAGTTCCTCAAAGGAAGCAGACCTTTTGAAAATAGCAGCCCTGATAGAAGGTGCAAATCTGGATCATAAGCCTGAGGCAGGTTGCAGCTTGTAACGCTGGTTGCCGCACATGTAGCTCTTGAACTGTGCTGTGTCATTGCAATGGAAACCTGAGATGGGATTCCACTGGATTCATGTAGCTTTTATTCTAATTGTTCCTCAGCTCGGTATCCTCGGTGTGACCTCTGTAGAATGCCACTCAACAAATCCTTTTCCCTCGGTCTTTCATTAGGGTAACTCCAAATCTATTTTTCTACTGGGCATTTGGCTGTATGAGTCTCACTAGCATGAGTAAGATTGAAAAAGTATTCTGAAGAATCTGCATGTAGTCACGGAGAAGCTCCCCTCAGATCTACAGAGTTTCACAGGAACTAGCTTTTGGGTTAGGAAAACATATACCCAAACATACAATGACATCAGGCCTCCTTCCCTGACGCCAGCTAGGTGTTTGATGTGGTGACATTCTGCAGCATGCAATGCCAGTTTCATGATTCACATTGTTAACCTTTGGAAATGCTGAGTATACGTGAATGACCCTAAATCCTACCCCATTGTATAAGAAACACTATTTGTAAATAGCCTATTCCCTGTTGTAGCACTTTGACTTGAAGAAAGTTACTCAGCAATTTAGAAAGTAAGCTCCATGTGTGATGTAACTATGGTCATCACTTACAAGTGGCTTTAGCTTATCTCTTTTGCTACTAATTAACTGTCATCAGCATTTATCCTAAATTATTCTGTCCTATTATTATTTATCTTATCATTGCCTCACATACCTCCTTAAAAGAAGTCAATCAGAAGCGATAGCTTCAAGATTTGAAGACCAAGTTTCCTTCATGTTACCACCTCATCATCCAGATGGAAGAAATCCAATGAGAGTTCACACAACTTAACATCTCAGACACTCTTCAATCATGCAACTGTGGGGAACATTCCAAATGGTAGGCCAGCTCCATCCTGAAATCATTCGTTGTCCTTTCAGAATAAAACATAAGAAATGCTCCTACAGTTCCAACACAGATTTCGAGAGACCTATGTTCAGAAAAGTCACATATGACAGTCCTTGTTTTGAAAAATCATTTTCTAACAAAGATTCATAATATAAAAATAGCTTTGATAATATCTATTTTAAATTTTAACTTCAATACAAAAGAAAAATTAATGGACATGTAGCATGCAACACTTTAAGAGTGTCCGATGAGTCACTTCAACAGAGATGGTGTCAGAGGTCAAAAGTTTGTAACAGTGCTTCTGAGGGTCATTTATAGTTTAATTTGTGAACACTGTAGACTTAATTCCATAAAAAGCAAGACAGTGAGTAACTTACCCAAATTAGTTCTTTATGGAATTTTCCCCATATAACTATTAATCTCAAAAGGATCAGCTTGTAATACACAGGTTTCATCTATGGCATCCAACTTTAAGCATGTAGGGAATCCCAAATGCGATCACAGCTGTTTATCTAAATGGCCACCGGTGAGTGACCGACTGCATGCTTTCTCTTGTCAGCCATTGTGTTTCGTGCTTCACAGACCAGGTCTTTTAACCTCACATCAGTCCTATTATTTTGTATATAATTATATTACATGTTAGCTTATTATTATACTATTATTCTTGTTTCTCAGATGAGTCACAGAGATTTTGATAAGCTCTTCGCAGTCTGATAGTGAGCACGTGGCAGGGTGGGGGTTGAGACGCAGTTTACGTGGCTGTCAGATGTCCAAACATCCAACCCAACCTTCTATGACCTCTTGGCAGCATTTCATTCACCCTCACCTTTCTTCCCGTGTAAAGAATACCACGTTATTCTGTTTAATTTGTCTCACATTGGCCCAGAGATTGGGATATGGCAGAAAAGAGGGCAACTACTCATTTGACAAATGACACTTTTAAACTGGGAAAGTTGAATTGGTGCTGCTGCCATGGCAACTGACCAGGAGCATTTCCTGATAGTTGAGAAACTGCTGGGGCGAGAAAGAGGTCCTGCTGGTTAACAGCCTTGCTGAAAATGAAGGAAGATTTTTTAAAGTCACAAAGCTGAAGCTACATCCTAATCACAGAAACTATTTACAATATGTTTGAAATTTTAATGTATTTCAAATTTATTTGCATCATCAGTGGAGATGTACTGTGTAGGCTATGTGAAACTAAATGATGAGTGTGACTAAATTTTTAACTGTTGGTCTTTATATTTTGGATAGGAAACAAGATAGAAGAGTCAAAGATAAATAACATTGAGAAGTAGGAAAAGGGTACTGAAGTCAACATTTGGGTAAAAAGATATTTAATTTATTTAGAGGAATAAGGTCTTGAGATTAAGTGTTTTAATTAAGTCTTCCATTTGCAGTAACAAAAATACAAACCAAACTGGTTTAAGTAGAAAAGAGGCTTTAAAGACTCATGTAACTGAAAAGTACAGGAGATATGTCTGGCTCATCAGAATCAGATGCTCACATATTATCCTCGGGCATCTGTTCTGCTTCACTTCCTGGGTCTACTTTCCTTTCTGTTGGCTTTCTTCTCAGATTGTTTGTTTGTGGTAATCCAGACAATCTTTGTGGTAGTCCTAGCAGCTCCAGGCTTATATCCTATCATCTTAACAACCATAACAGGAAGAAAATTCATCTTTCCTAGATACTTATACAAAAACCTCAGGACAGGCACCCGTTGGCTCACTTAGTCACATGTCTAGCCCAGATCCACCAATCACTGCAGGAGAGGAGGGAGCTGTCTGACTCAGGTCTGGTCAGATAGCCACTTCCAGAACATGCCGGGGAGTGGCAGAAGGAAAGGAAAGTTGGGCCACTATTATCTAATGAAGGAAGGAACCATCTTTTGAAGGCAGAAATAAGAGATTCCAAGGTCTGGAAGAAAGACTATTCAGACGTACTAATTCAGTTTCTGGCACAAAGGATTTTATCCTTTGACAAACTGTAAGTTACATGTCTCTGATAAATCTTTGAGCATCTCATACAGAGAATAATCACTGCAGAATTCAGCATAGAGATGGGAAGAATGGAATCTCCTCCACCCATCCCAAACATCTCCACCAGGTCCCTGCATTTTCACCATTAGAGTCTAATTCCTTTGGATTTTAAAAACATTTCCAATTTTAAGAATCTTTTATTAAAATGCAAGCACCCAATGGAGAAGCTATACTTCAAACCTTTACCAATTGTCTTAGACATCGAAATGGAGTGATAGGAGAAGGTGAGGATGTTGAAACGAGAAGCTGAAACATGCTGAGGGGAAACTTTGCCAACCACAAACTTTGTAGTGCTGACTGCTGACTCAGCCATCCTTGAATATGATGGCTGGTAATGACAGATTCATATACTCACATGTATATATGATTTTTATAATAGTAACTGTTTTAATACAAAAGTAATACATGTTCATTTTAGGAAATTTGAAAGATACAGATAAATTAAAAGAACATAAAAATCCCCCAAAACCCTCAACTACAATCTAACCATGAGAAAAACATCAGAGAAATTTCAGCAGTGGAGCACCACTACTCCTCAAAACTGTCCAAGTCAATGAAAACAATAGACGTCTGAGACTGTCACAGCCAAGAGAAACCTAAGAAGACATGATGACTAAATGTAATGTGGTGTCCTGGTAGGACTCTGGTAGGAACAGAAAAATAGCTTTAGATAAAAAATAAATGTGAGCAAAGTATGGACTTCAGTTAAGAATAATGTTTCAATATTGATTCATTAACTGTAACAAATATACTCATGTAAGATGGTTAATAATAGAAGGAACTGGATGTGGGGTTTATGGGAACTCTGTATGACCTTAGTGTCCTGCAAATTTAACACTGTTCTGAGGAATAAAGCAAACTTCAATTTCATTTTAAAAATCAGCTGTAATCCCCCCCTCCCAGAGTAAACAGACTGATGTATTAGTATCTGTATTTATAAATGTTTTGTCTCTGCATAAATTTCCTTTTTTTAAATTTTATTTTGTTATCATTAATCTATAATTACATGAAGCATAAATTTCCTTTTTTGGATTATGTTTTATTCTTATTAACAATAAATTATGAACATTGTCAGTGTTGAGAACATTTTTATGTGACCATATTTTTAGTGACTACATATACACATATATGCTTGAATTTATTTGCCTAACAGACATTTAGTTATTCCCCATTTTTCAAACACTGTTTAGGGTTTCGTTTGTCTTTTTTGTTGTTTTATCATATATCACACATGGTATTTTAAATACTGCTTACATCACTCACAGTACATTATAAACACCTCTCCAAGTCAATGAACATGATCTACAACATACAGAGCCAAAATCTGGACCCTCGTGTAGCTGCATCCACTAGCTAGCAATACTCCAAATTCTGTTAAGTGGGACTTCATAAAAATCATGAAAGAACATAGAATTATACCATGAATGAAGTACAGTTTATTATCAGACTTAAGCAGGAATTCACATCAAACAACCAGAACCTAAACACTCACCTAATTAAGATGTAATTCTCTCCTTAACTAGCAATATCTCCACAGTAAGAGATGTGGCCCAGAGCCAATTCCCTGTCCTGGGTCTGGTTCTTTGTAGGCCTACTTTTGGGTTATCTGCTGGTCCTTGCTGCATTCTATCTGCACCTGCAAACCACACCAAACATCACTAGATGGTATCAGGATTTATCTACAAACTTCAGAGAACTCCTAGCCTTTATGCAATTACTCAAAGGCTGATTTTTTTTTAAATACCAAATCCTTATTTCCTTGGTTGTAACCACATCTATTTTTATTTGCTACTTCCTTGGTTCTAACCACATCTGTTTTACTTGCTATTTTATAGGTTCCAATTATGTAATGAGATAAGCTATGTAGAACACTCAGCATGGCACACAGTAATTAGTCCAGAGGTGCTATTGGTTACTATTATCTATACAAATGCTGTGAATACAACTCTCCACAGAATGACTACTCTAAAATGTCTCATGGTAGCAGAGTTTTAAAGCTTCACCTAGCTTTTGGCAGGAAAGGATCAATTTCTGTTCTGTGTAGTTCCTAAAAGCCCTCCAGCTTCTCCATTTTATAGATGTCACTCTGTATGTACTCCTCATGTATCACAATATCCCTCCCAGCAGCTGTAATTATAGTTAAAAAGCAACCTTTTTGCGGCCTTGCCAGGTCCCATCTGTGGAACATTAATCATAACGACATGCATGTTGTCTTTGCCCATCTGAACAGTTACTAGGTTTCTGACTTACAGACATACAAGGAATGTGAACGTTTATTACATAAATTGTAATCTAGCTGTGCCTTCATTATTCCATTTGTGACTTGGGAATTACAAATCATTTGCAACATCCCTGTTTACACAACAACTTTGGAAATACCAAGATAACAGTAATTAAGCTCTGGTGGACTAAAAAGCCTTCAGAAAGAAAAGTATGGCATGAGGACCTTGCTAACAGCACTGGTTTGCCACTGCTGTATTTAGACACCACTGTTTAAGTACAAAAAGGCTCTGTTTACAGAGCTTGCTGTTCCCCAAACCCTGAGTTTCTTTAAGTTAAAAAAAATCTTGCTATAAACCCTTTTATCCCCAACATTCCATTATTGTTATTCAGTCTCACCAAATTCAGAGTGAACTTGCCCAGGGCTGAAACCCTCCAGTGAGACAACTTCCCTGGGGCTGATTCCATGATGTCATTTCCAGGACCCCCAGCTGTAAGCCAGGCTGGAATTCTGCCAGGCCCTCTGTGAGTTCCACATAGGCACTGAAGGGAGAAAGCACATAGAGGAAACGGTGCCATCCAGAGGACAGGGTATTGATTTGAGGGCTGGTAGACTTACTTCCAATCTCAGCTCTAACACTCAGTTTACCTTCTTAGTGCCTCCCTTTCCCAACAGCCACACGGATTCACTGTGCCAGCGTCAGGAGGTTGGAAGAGCAGACATGATGATGTATGAGAAATCATGCTGCACAATGCCCTGCACACAGACACATGAGTCCTTTCACCTGGCACAGGGCCTTTTAATGTAAGAAGATACCAGTTCTCCCTTCTTGGCTTTCAGTGATGACTAATTGCTTCACCTCCTCCCATGGAGTCTAGCTGAAAGCCATAGTCCTCTTCAACATCCATATTAAATTATTTTTAATATTTTCATGATACCAAATCTTAAACCTTTAACTACGGCCTTGATTTAGAGAAACATCCAAAAATCATTCAGCACCAAACTTGGTAAATAAGCTAGATAATATTTTGTTGGTGGTGGTTTTAAAATATAAATGGAAAGAGTAAAAGAAGGAAGGGAGTGGGGTGGAGTAAGGAAGGAGGGAGGGAGGAAGGCAGAAAAATGCCCTGAGATACTTTCTCAGGTAATCCAAACTGACAAAATGCTAACCAAAAAGAGAGTTTCTAAGAACAGTTACAGCAGGGCTAACAATTTGGAGTAAGAATCTACTCTGAAGGGGATAACAGAGTAACATTTATTTGGGTATGAATGTTTTTTGTACTTGAAATTTTTAGAAATACCTGCAGTCACACTGTGTGCCTGTGGATAAATGAGAGTTCCTGTGGCCAGGATTCTCATCTGGCTGTGATTGACTAGCTCACTGCACACCTGTGAGTGGGCAACACATGGCTGTCGACTGTAAAGAAAGCTCCACCCAGTGCTCTGGGCATGACATGGTGGCAGGACTGCAAGGCTGCAGGAGAGCAGAGCAGAGGCTGGAGTGGTCGCAGCGCCAAGGACAGAGGCCCAGAGGATGGCTGTGCAGACAGAGGGGCCCAGAGGCAGAGACCGGCTTGTTGCATGCAGACTCGCTCTAAGTGAACGGGATTTTAGTGACTGACCTGCCACCTGGAAATAAAGTTGGTTATAACCCTTTTACCCCAAGAACGTTTTGCTGTCAATTTCTTTGGTCACATTGAATCCATAGCAGACTTGCCCGGGGCTGAAACCCATTGGCAAGACAGCACCTCTGGAAGCAGGACCAAGGGAGGTGTGGAGAGACAGAAATCCTCCCTCTCTGAGATGCTGTTTGGTCTCGTCTGGTTATGACCCCCTTGCAGGCTTTCTCTATCCCTCTACAATGTGAAATAGACTGCATCGTAGCTACCCTGTTGTTTCCTCTGGTTTTACAAGGTATCCTGAGAAATAGCACAGAAACACCAGTCTGGAAAACAAAATGAAGAGAAGTGGATTCAAATGCTGATTAAATGTATGACACTGGGCCTTGCTCATCCTTTCTAAGCCTTAGCTTCCTCATCTGATCATCTGTAAAACATTGGGGTTAACTTTAAAGTCCTTTTCTACAAACACATCCTGTGTCAGTTGCTACTTCGCTTTCTTCTCAGACTCCACCTTCGATAGATGCAGAAGTGGATTTACCAGGAAGTAATGAAGCTTAAGCTCAGGGGCCACTCACCTACACAGGGACCTTCCTGAGCTCTGGGAGGGACAGTGAATTCACATGATCATATCTTTTTTGTAAACTTTGCAAAGTAGATATGTTTGTATTCCATTTCTTAAGGAGAACCACCAACAGTATTTAAGGTTCAAGCTTCACAAAATCTGGACCTGCCTCTGTAGAGAGGACATTTCTTGCTAAAAACACCAATAAATTTAGAGTTCACTGAAAGCAAACCAAATTATCAAGCCAGAAACTAGTTTAAAAAGCAACCACTTTCAAGTTTCTCACTTCTCATCTCCCCTTTGGCTTGTTCTGCTTTTCTTAGGGCAAGAAACTCTGACCTTGAGCAGCAAATGGCTGACCCAAATTTGCAATCTGAATTGAAGTCAAGAATTGCACTCCTGATAATAGGTTAATGTTCTCCCCCGAGTACTGGGGCACTGAAAACATGCAGTGATCTACTTCAACAACAAGAAATTGCAAACTGCACAGAACCACCAGTGAAACTGGATATAGCCCAGTTGCCATCCCTAGAAGTCCAGTTTTCACTTCCCTTTATGTTTTTCTACATCATTTAAAATAGAGTAGCTGGTGGCTGTTTTTCAGGCATGGAAGAGATTATTTTTACTCTCAATTACAGTGACCAAAATAGCAGCTACGGCTCTGGGAATAGAGAATGGGCTGGCATTTATTAAATTTGTTTTCAAGACAGTGTCAGTTTTCATAAAAGTTAGGTGATTTATTTATTTATTTATTTATTTATTTATTTATTTATTTATTTATTTATTTATTTACAGTGGTTTCTCCCAGTTGCTTTATGTCCCCTGGGGCTTACTTTCCTGGGTGACATCTTCAAATCCCAGGCCTCTGGCTTGCCTTTGGGGTATAACCTAGCTATAAGTGTTGCTCCCAAGCCATCTCCAGGCTCTTGGAGTTGGCACTGAGGTCCCTGGACCACCCTCTTTCAGGCTGTACCCAGTGTGTTTTCTGGCTCTGCTCCTCATGGGGAATATCAGCTATGGAGGGTTCCATTCCCAGAGGGAGTCAGTGGCCACTGAATTACTAAACAGGAATTATGAGTCCAGCGGCAGGGAGCCAGGGGAAACGCCCTTGGGGGGTAAAACTACACACAAACATATTTATTCAACTTGTTGGGAATGTAAGCTACTAAGTTATATTTCACAAGCCACTTAGGCAATGGTCAACCTACTTCCTGAACCTTATACTGCTGTTGGTGCTGGTAGGAGAGATCTATCAAGGAAATTTTTCTAAACCAACAGTAATTATGCAAGTATTAAACTCTACATTCCTTTGTCCTTGCAAATTGTTTCTTTCCAATATCTTATCCCCTCTGACTCCTTACTCTGCCTCAACCCATAACCAATGTTGTCCTGTAAATCCTGTAAAGACATTACCTATCAAACACATTTAGCATTCCTTAAAAAAAATATTGGTCAAGTGTCTACCTTGTGAGACACTGTGTTTTGCTCTGGGGGAGCAAGAATGAAGAAGAAATGGTTTCTGTCCTCACTAAGTCTAGTGGGAGTGATGGAGACACACAGAGCACACAGTGCATTGTAGTAAGTGCTATGACTGACAGCAAGGTTCACTGGTGTGATGTCTACATGTGAATTTGTACACGTGCTTTTAGGGCTGCCTGGGAGGAATGTGCAGTGGAACCCTGCCCAAGATTTGACCAAAGGAACTCTGCAGTGATCCAAATATTTCCTTTGCAGAAAATGTTCTACTTTGAACACAAATAATTAATACCTGGTATTGGTTTTCCACTGCTGCCATAATACATTACCACAAACCTAGTAGCTTAAAACAACATTCATTTATTATCTCACAGGTCTATAGGTCAGAAGTTCAGCAGGCTAGACTCAGACTATACTTAAGAGTCTCACAAGGTCAAAATTATGGTGTCAGTTGACCTGGGCTCTTACCTGGAAGCTCTGGAGGGGAATCTGCTTCCAGGATTATCTGGGTTGTTGGCAAAATTTATTTCCTTCTCATGGTCTCTATGTTATCCACTCTATCTTCAAGCCAGTAATGGTGATCTGAGTCCTTCTCATATTTTGAATCTCTCTGCCTTCCTCTTTCGCTTTCAGGGACTCTTGTGATCACACTGTATCCACCTGGATAATGCAGGAAGGATGCTTGTTATGCTTTAAGGTCAGCTGATTAGCAATCTTTATTACACCTGCAAAGTCCCTTTTGCCATGTGCCAATATAACCATAGGATTAACACCAGGATCAGAGATCATGGGGACCAAATTTCTGCCTACTACAGTCCATTCTGTAGCCCCTAGGATTCACATTCATCCCTCATGAAAAATGCATTCACCCCATCCCAAGTTCTCCAAAAGTTTCAACCCATTATAGGATCAAAATCCCACCGAAATTCCATCAGTCCAAAAGTCTCAGATCTTATCATCTCAATCATCTATATCATGTCCAGATGAGGCTCTGGGCATATTTCATTAAATAATACTGTAGGGGCACAATTCTTCTCCATCTGCATACCCGTGAAACTAAAGAAACAAATTACCTACTCCAAACATATAAAGATAAGACAGGCATAGCATAACAGTTAAAGACATTCCTGTTCAGAAAGGAAGAAACCACAGTGGGGGCTTAGGGGTTGAAACATCTAGGTGTGAATGTTGGTCCACCTTTTCAGAGTTTTTAAATCTTGTATTACGTACTTAACTTCTCTGAGACTCACTTGTAATATCGAGAGCATAGTAGTACCTAGTTCATAGAGATTTTGTGATAATTCAATGCATAAAAACACTATGCGCCTGGGATCCAGTAAGTGCTCAATAAATCTTATTGTCATTTTCACATTTAAAATCATTTTCCTTATTTTTATTTTACACCTTTTGTCATTCCCTCCTTGCTAAATTGCATATAATATAGATATAATTCTATGGATTAAAGTATTATTTATTTATTGTTTGAAGTAGGTGTGGTATAGAAACTTTCATTATGAAAATATTTTCTATAAAGTAATTTATTTCACATTTTTATAGTGATCAGAACTAAAATAACAAGTTTTTCTTAAATTTTACATTTTGCATTGCATCTTCATTTTCACACAAACTGGGTTTCATTGTAGCTTGTCAGAAATAATTCATTAATACACAATATCTTGCAAACTTCTTTCTCTTGCTTGAGTAGTATGTCAGTTTTTCCCAATATTTTGTCTGAAGAATTTTTATTTCAATCCTAAATAGGAAATTGGCAGTTAACCCTAACATAATGGCCAAAATTCATGGAAGTTCAATCACAAGAAAGAAATCAGTGATAGAGAGAATCAAAGGTTTTGAATTCTACACCTTACATCCATTAGGATGACTACTATAAAATAATAATAATAGTAATAACAGAAAACAGCAAGTGTTGGTGAGGATAGGGAGAAATTAGAATCCTTGTACACTATGAAGGGGATTGTAAAATGGTGCAACTACTGTGGAAAACAGTGTAAAAGCACTTCAAAAAATTCAAACTAGAACTACCATGTGATCCAGCAACCCCACTTCTGGGTATATATCCAATAGAATTGCAAGCAGGGTCTCAAAGAGATACTTGTTCATGCATGTATCTCTGTATAGTGTATAGAAGCACTATTCACAATAGCCAAGAGGTAGAAGTAAACCAAATATCAGTCACTGAATGAGTGGCTAAACAACATGTGCTTCTATATTTATGACAGAACATTATTCAGCCTTAAAAAGGAAAGAAATCTTATCACCTGCTACAATGGATGAACTTTGAGGAGATTATGCTAAGTGAAAAACACCAGCCCCAAAAGGATAAATACTGGATGATTTCATTTACCTGAGTTATCTAAAGTAGCAAAATTCATAAAAACAGAAAGTAGATGATGGTTATCAGGGGAAGGGGACAAAGGAGAGTTGTTTAACGGGCATAGAGTTTCTGTTCTGCAAGGTGAAGAAGTTCTGGAGATCTATTTCAAAACAATATAAATACCTTAACGCTACTGAACTGCATACTTAAATATGGTTAAGATGATAAAGATTATATATTTTTACCATATTTAAAAAAACATAGAATGTGCAACAGCAAGAATGAACCCTCATGTAAACTATGAGCTGGCTTTGGTGATGATGATGTATTTATGTAGGTTCATAGATTATAACAAATGTACCACTCTGGTGGGGGATGTTGATAGTGGGGGTAATTGGAGGAGGCGGGGCTATAATGGAACTCTGTTCTTTATGATCAATTTTTCTGTAAACCTAAAACTGCTTTAAAAAATAAATGTTTTTTTAGTTCCAAATTCTCAACTATGTAAATATTACAAACATCCAACAATACCTTTAGAAAGATTTAGCTTACTTAGGCATGCATGAGGACTTCTGTGGATGGCTTTAAAGGCATCATCAGTGTGTTGTAATGCAAGCTATAACTTGTGGTTAACTCATGCTCCTTTGAGACTCACTCCTTTAGAATAGGCAGGACTTCCTGTTTCCTCATCAGCGGCATAAGGGGCCACATTAAATGACCACTAAGTCTAATTTGACCAAGGCACAAGGCTATGACTATAGGCTTATACGTGATTTTCATTGAGTAAAAAGTTGTAAAATAGATTACTCAATTTGGGATTTGTGTTTGTGATTCATGGTTATGCAATACTTCCAAGATTCACCATTTAGAGATGAAATAAAAATGGTCTTTTCTATGAATTACCACTCAGCTATTACTTGAATTTTCATATGCAATACCTAAAAGCAATTCAGCTTTCTTTTAAAATACTTCCAGCTTTAATGTAAGTGTCAATAAAATTTTTTAAAGATTGAAATATTACAAAGTGTCCCTTCTGATCACAATGGGATGAAAGTAGAAATCAGTAGAAGAAAACCAAAAAAATCCACCCATCTGTGGAATTAAACAACACACTCCTAAATAACCAGTGGGTCAAATAAAAAGTCACAAGGGAAATAAGAAAATACCTGGAGACAAATGAAAATGAAATTTATAGGATGCAGCAAAAAGCAGTGCTAAGAGGTAAATATAAAGCTATAAACACATATATTAAAAGAAGAAAGACCTTGAATTAACAAACTAGCTACACCTGGAAAAAAGAGCAAACTAAACCTAAAGCTAACAGGAGGTAAATAAGACAGATTGGAGCAGAGATAATGAAATGGAGAATTACAGAAGGCAAAAAAAAAAAAAGACCGACAAAAATAAAACAATAGAAACTAAGAGTTTGTTTTTTGAAAAGATCAACGTAACTGACACTGCTAACTAGATTAACAAGAAAAAAGATAGAAGACTCAAATAACCAAAATCAGAATTTAAAAAGGGAATATTACAAGTGCCACAGAAATAAAAAGAATTATAGGAGAATATGAACAAATGTATAACCTGAAAGAATGTATAAATTCCTAGAAACACACAACCTATCAAGACTGAATCATGAATAGAAAATTTAAGCCAACCAATTAGTAAGGGAATTGAATCAGTAATCAAAAACTTACTAACAGAGAAATTCTAGAACCAGATGACTTTACTAGAGAATTCTACCAAACATTTAAAGAACTAACTACAATTCTTCTCAAATTTTTCCCCAAAAAATTGAATAGAAGAGAATACTCCAAGATTATTCAAAGATGCCAGCATTAACCTCAGACCAAAACCAGGCAAAGATACTACAAACCAATATTCCTGATGAACACTGATACAAAAATCCTCAACAAAATATTATTTTCAATAGTACATTATAAAAATATATATACCATGACCAAGTGGGATTTATTCCTGGAATGCAAGAATGGTTTGACATACAAAAATAAGTGTACTATACCACACTAATAGAATGAAAGATAAATGGGGCTACATCAAACTTTATCTTTTGTTCATCAAAGAACAACATCAACAAAGTGAAAGGACAACCTATTAATAGGAAGACTATTTGCAAATCATAAATCTGATAAAGAGTTAATATCCATAATATATAAAATTCTCCTACAACTCAACAGCAAAATACAAACAACCCAATTTTAAAAATACACAAAAGATTTGAATAAACATTTCTCCAAAAAGATGAATGAATGGCCAACAAACATATGAAAAGATGCTCTACACTATTCACCAAGGAAATGTAAATCCAAACCACAATGAGAAATCATATCACCTCCATTTGGATGGCTACTATCAAAAATAAATAAATAAACAAGTGTAAGGACCATGGGAAAATTGGAACCCTTGTTAATTGCTGATGGAATAGTACAGCCACTATGGAAAAATGCCACAGTGGTTTCTCAAAAAATTAAATTAAAACTACCATGTGATCCAGCAATTCCACTTCTGAGTATTCATCAAAAGAATTGCCAGCAGGGTATCAAGGAAATGTTTATATACCTATCTTCATAGCAGCTCTTCTCACAGTAGCCAAGAAGTGGAGGCAACCAAAATATCCACCAATGGATGAATGGATAAGCAAAATGTGGTGTGTGTAAATGTGTGTGTATGTGTATGTGTGTGTGTGTACACAAAATGAAATACTATGCAGTCTTAAAAAGGGAGGGAATCCTATCACATGCAAAACTAAGGAAAAACCTTGAGGAAATTATGCTAAGTGAAATAAGGCAGTCACAAAAAAAGACAAATACTGGATGATTCCATTTATGAGTTATCTAAAGTAGTTCGTAGAGAAAGTAGAACAGTGATTACTAGGGGTTGGGGGGAAGGAAGGGGTAACTATTGCTTAATGAGATTAGACTTTCTGTTCGTTAGATGAAAAAGTTCTTGGAGATCTGTTTCTCAACAGTTTAAATATACTAACACTACTAAACTGTATACCTAAATACAGTTAAGATGGTAAAATTTATGTCATGCATTTTTTACCACAATAAAAAAATACTTAGAATTCAGTTTTTTCACTACAACTCAATAGTGTCACTAGTTTAGCACCCCTGCCCCCAAATACACATTCACTGATTTGGTGGGTGAGACTTACAAAAGGTAACAAGGCTAAAGCCACACGCAGGAGTGGCCTCATAAGCAGTAGAGCACAGTGGGACTGAGGATCGCTGGAACCCACCTCACTCCCTTAGCCTCAATTCCCACTTAGTCAAGGCACAGGCCACCAAGCCAGCTTATTCTGTCAATGAGCAAGTCATCTCCTACAACCATCAGGCAAGGCTGGATTCTCTTCCTCCCTTCATGGGCCCCAGAACAATTTCTATCCAAGGTCCTGTGTTCAATCTGCTATCTTCTCTTCCAACTTGTTTGCTTGTTTTTGCCTGGCCTCTTCAAACTGTCATTCTGTTGTATGTCTGTTTATGTTTTGGGGTCTGAAATGGGTCTCTTGCAGGCAGCATAAAGACGGAGCTTGTTTCTTCATCCACTCTGCCACTCCATGTCCTTTGGTTGGTACATTCAGTCCATTTACATTTAAAGTGATAATTGTTAGATATGTACTATTGCCATTTTAGTCATTGTTTTCTGGCTGTTTTTCATAGCCTCCACTCTGTTCCTTTCTTCCTCTTAGACCTTTCTCTTGCTATTGATGTTTTTCTTTAGTGCTGTAATTTTCTCTTATTTATTTATTTACTTATTTATGTTTATTTTTGTGTGTGTATTCATTGCAGGCTTTAGTTTTATGGTTAATGATGGTTCATGGATAGCTTCCTTACTATATAATAGTCTATCTTAAGTTGTTGATTACTCTATTTCAAACACAATCTAAAGGTACTTTTTTTCTTCTTCTTCTTCCTCCTCCACATTTTTCATATTATATGTCATAATCTTGCATTTTTTGTGTATCCCTTGACTGATTTCATGGTTAATTTCATACTTGCTTGGTAATTAGTTGGTCTACTATGTTTATTATGGGATTATGGGTTTATTTTCACTTGTGAAAGTTAGTTAGCCTTAGGGACATTTCCATCTACAGCAGTCCCTTTAACATATCCTGCAAGGCTGGCTCAGTGGGAGAGAATTCCTTCAACTTTTATCTGGAAATTATTTAATCCCTGCTTCAAATTTAAATGATAATCTTGCCAGGTAGAGGATTCTTGATTGGAGGTCCTTCTGTTTCAGTACATTAAATATATCATGACATTCCCTCTGGCCTATAGAGTTTCTGCTGAGAAGTCTGCTGATAGCCTGATGGAATTTCCTTTATAACTATTTTGCTTCTTCTCTTTGACTGGTTTCAACACTATCTTCTTATCCTTGATCTTTGCCATTTTAATTATTAAATGTCTTTGTGTTGTTTTCCTGGGGCTTCTTTTATTAGAGGATCTTTGTGCTTCCTTGGCCTGAGTGTCTATTTCTTTCCCCAGATTGGAGAAGTTTTCAACAATTATTTCCTCAAAGAGACTTTCTACCCCTTTGTCTTTCTCTTCTCCTTCTGGTACCCCTATTATGCAAATACTATTTCATTTGGATTGGTCACACAGCTCTCTTATCATTCTTTCATCACAGAGATCCTTTATCCTCTCTATTCCTCAGCTTCTTTGTCTTCCTGTTCTCTAATTTCCATTTCATTCACCCTTTCCTCAACTGCACTAATCCACTCTTAAATCCCTCCATTGTATGTTTCATCTCAGATACTGTATTCTTCAGCTCTGAGTGGCTCTTTTTCAGGTCTTCTATCTCTTTGCTGAAGTCCTCCCTGAGTTTTTTAGTACTTTTCTGTAAATCTGTGAGCATGTTTATGACTTTTATTTTGAAATCTTTATCTAGAAGATTGGTGATCTCTGCTCATTTAGCCCTCTTTCTGGGGTTCTGTCCTGTAGTTTTGTTTGGATCATATTCTTTCATCCACTCATTCTGTCAGAGTTTCTGTGTTTCTTCCTTTCTATTAGATGGCTCTGCTATGCTTCCTGGCCGACAGAGTAACAGCTTTATGAAGACAACATCCTATGGTGCCCAGAAACTCAAGATTCTTCTCTCTCTAGTGCCTGGCTCTATCTTGCAGGGGCCCCAGCTACTGGCCTGCAGTGGGTGGGGCAACTAACTGCCCATGCTGGCAGTTTGCCTCAGCCACTGCCTTTGTAATCAGCTCAGGAGTCTCTACCGAACTCACTGTGGGCAGGGCCACCCTCCGCCTGGCCTGTAGCAATGGCAGGGCTGCAGGGGTAATGGGTTGGGCAGGCTGATGCATGGCTCTGTCTGGGCTGGACACACAGCCCTGAACGTGGACACCTGCAAGGAGGAAGGAGCTCTTGGGGCTGGCTCTCCCTGGCTGGGCTGAAATGGTGCCAAGGAAGCTGGGGGTCTCCCTCTGCCTGCCAGGCAACAAAGTCTGATGCTGGTGCTGGGCCAGGTGGACAGCACACCCAGGGAGGAGCCTTGGGGCTGTGCTGCCAGCAAGGGGGATGGAGCATCTGGGGCTCCTGAGAATTCCCGACCTGTACGGCTGATGAAAGACTGGGGAAGGATCCTGTACGGGCCCTTTCTCCTGCAGAGAGAGCTCCATTCAACCCTTGCTTCTCTGGTAACCCTCCCATTGCTGGCAAGTCTTTCACACTGCTGCTTCTGCTTTGAGTCTCAGGACTGGCAGAATGTTCCTGTCCTCCACAACGGCTCTCCGGAGTCTCAGCCTCCCAGAGTGTTCTGCCTGCCCCTGGGCTCCAGACCCACCAATCACCAGACCCCAGTGTAATGTGGGCTCGTGCTCCTGGAGCAGATCCCCAGGACCAGGTGTGCAGTGCTCCTGGGCTCCTAGCCCTCCCTGCTCCATTACCCATTATCCCACCTGTAGGGTGGGGTAGGTGGGGACTGGGGTCCTGCTTGAACTTGGCTCTGCCACTTTACCCTTTTCTGTGTGGTCCTCTCTCCTTCCTCAGGTGTAGGTGGTCTGGACTTCAGTCTTCAGGTTGTTTTCAAGTTAGTTGTATTTGCTATTTTGTCTTCTTTTATGTGTTTTTGGGAGGAGGTTTCTACCTTTCCTTCCTTCTCTGCCATCTTTTTCTGAAAATGCCCGACTTATTCATTTTTGCATGTTTCCCTTACCCAGGAAAAAAACACTCACGAATACATTTTATGGCTTTTAGAGGCCACCCACATTCCTTGGTTTGCATTATCTCTCCATTTTCCCTTTTTTCCTTACTTTTTAAATACTTATTTTTTGTTGAGGTATAATTTGCATACAATAAAATACATACATTTTAGGAGCAAGAAATAGAATATGTCTGTATTAGTCAGCTTGGGCTTCCATACAAATACCATAGCCTGGGTAACTTACATAACAGAAATGTATTGCTCATAATTCTGGAGGCCGGAAGTCTGAGATCAGGGTGCCCACGTGGTCGGACTCCGGTGAGGGCAGCTCTCCTCCCGACTGCAGATGACTGCCGCATCACTGTGCCTTCACATGACTGGAGGAAGAGATGTCTCTCTATTTCTCTTCTTATGAAGCCACCAGTCCTATTGGATTAGGACCCCACTCATATGACCTGACGCTTAATTACCTCCTAAAATCCCAACTCCAAATACAGTTCCATTGAGGAATTAGGGCTTCAAAATATGAATTTGATGGGGGGCTGCATGTAGCAGGGAGGCACAGCTCAGTCCATAGCAATTTCTTATTTCTAGATGGTCTCCTCAAGCCCTTTCACCATCAGTCCTAATCTCCATCTTCAAACCACCCCCAACAGGCAAACACTGTTCTTATTTCTGTCTTACATATGAGTTTTGCTTTTTGTCACTCAGCATAATAGTTCATGTTCATTTATTCATGTTACTGCATATTCAGTAATTCATTCCTTTTGTTTGCTGAGTAATATTCTAATATAAATATGCTACAATTTGTTTATCCATTCTACCTGTTGAGGGACATTTAGGTTGTTTCACTTGAAACACTTAAATTAAGTGATTTTAATTAATCACTTAATTTAAAAAGTGATTTTAAGTAAGTAATAAGAATATTCTTATAAAAGTCTTTTTTATGGATATATGTGTTCATTTCTCTTGGGTAAATACTGAGAAATTATAGGATAGGCATATGTTCATAAGAAAGTTAGTAAAAAACTATCAAATAGTTTTTCAAAGTACCTATGTACTGAGTTCTTTACATATTTTAACTAACTTAATTATGGAGTTATCTCCGTCAAAGTCTTCTACTGACCCGTCAGTGCTTTTCAGTAAGTTTCTGGCTCTAAGGATTCCACACCGCTCACCCACCCTTCTGTTCTGAGGCTCTCCTCTCCCTCAGCTTCTGGGATGAGGCTCACCCCCAACTCCTCCTCTCTTTCCTCAGTGACAATGACACCTCCTCCTCCCCCAGATTCTTTCAACTTCAAGGAAATAAATGACAGTTTGTTAGAGACTTCCTACAGAAGAGAGTTTTTTAGGTATTTCCATTAGTTTGGACTTGGTGATAGATATATTTCAAAATTGCAAAAGTGGTCTATCTAATCCATATCTTTAGGCTTCTGCAGAATCTTAAGGTAATAAACAAAGCTGTGATATTTTATACAAAGACTGGCTCTAGATATTTGAAGAGCATAATACAGAGATTTTTAAAAGAGATTTTGGAAAATCTACATTGTGGTCTCTGTTGCATCAAAGTAAGTTGTGATTTGTTCCTCATTCTACAGTGAATAAAAAAAGAAAGAAAAGAAAACAACATAAATATTAGAGTACATTTCAATGTCAGGTGAATTTTGTTCTTTGGATGCCAGTGAAACTTATCTCTTGTTTGAGAAAAAAATGTTCCTACTCTGCTTCCTGGTCTTCCTCTCCTCTTTCCCAGTTTCCTTTGGGCTCATTTTGCCCCGACCTTCCCTTCAAATGCTGCGTGATATCCTACGAGTCTATCACTCTATAGGCAAAAGGGAGTTATTAGCAAAGGTTTCTGGAAAGAAGAGTAGACTATTTCAGACAGCTATGTAAAATAGATTTTCTAAAAAAACACACAGGAGAAGCTCTTTGCTATATTCATGTGTATTTCATGTATATATATATTTTAAAAGATAAACACAGGAAAATTGCTCTACCCAGAATATTAATAATTCTTCTATACTATAGAATCAGCTTAAAAAATTATCTTGTACTGACATAGATTCTCTGTCCATAGCAACTGTCATTTACCTTCAAGTGCTGTGTCACACTGGCAACTGACAGAAACCGCATATGGGGCTGCTCTGAAAAGTACATACATTTCAGTGGCAGAGCATATTTTTGAGGCAAGATGGGTGTCCTTGTTTGGAAAGCTGTCTGATATCCAACACTGCTACCAAATAATAGTCACATGCTTAACTTCTGAGAGTTAGTACATGTCAGACTCTGTCCAAAACACTCTACATGCATTACCATACTTAATCTTCACAACAATCTTATCGGGTACCATCATTATCCCTATTTTGCAGATGAGCAACTTACTCAAGGTAACACAGAAGTAAGGGATGGAGCTATCCTTGAACTCCAGGGTCCTCCCCCTTACCAACTACCAATGTAAGTCCCGATGCAGAGCATATAATTTATCCTGAAAACAACAAGGGCTCATCAATGGTCAGATGTATGCTTCCAGCAGATGACTTTGTCTGAAATGTATGGGGGAAGACTGCAGGCATAAAGGTTAATCCAGAAGAATCACAGTGAATAGGTGACAAGGTGGCCTGAGCTAGGATGCCAGTGGGGCAGGAGAAAAGAAGATAAAGCCAAGGAGAACTGTGGATGTACATATAACAGATTTAGTAATTGTCAGGGTAAGAGAAGGAATCAAATTTGATGCCCACATATCCATTTGCCGGTGCGGTCCCTGATCCAAGGAACGAGAAATGTGCAGGGGTGAGGAGGACTGATGGATCACCCTGGGGTGTGCTGGGATCCCCAAAATGATTCTCTACACACAGGCTTCTACTGAAAAGATACTTTAAGATGTCCCATTAGAATGGTGCAAGCCTGGCAGCTGGTGGTAAAAGTGTGTGGGGCTCCATGACAGAAAGTTGCCTGTTTAAAATACAAAACAAAAACTGTGAGCCTAATGGAGTGCCGCCGACAGCCGAATCTCAGATATGTATGAGCTGCAGGGAGGAATCACTGACTCTGCTAGGCACTTATCTTCCACTCTCAAAAACCTAGATGGTTCAGGCAGCAAGTTTGGTGAAGACAAAAGCCCTCTGTGTGAACTTGAGGAAAAGAGATAATGTTCTTGTCCCATAAGGGGATTAGAAGGATAGGAAGAGAAGCGGGAAAGAACACAGATGTAAATAACTTTTGAGACGTGGAGGTTTCATAGGCATAAAGGGGATTTCCATAGAAATAGCACATGGATTCTAAGGCAAGGGTTGAATAATCAGCTAAGCCCCTTTCACCCTTTCTGTCTAATGTTCAACTCCAGAGAGACTCAAGTTATCAGAGAACATCCATTAGAAGTGAACTCCTTTGCATTACAACTGCCTCCTGACCAGAATACAATTTAAATGTCAAGGCAGGGAGGAAGGGAGAAGTTTTGAGTTTTAGCATTCAGGGAAGTAATCATCCACAAGGTCTAAAATTTGTGTAAGTGATACCTAGACTATATTACAATATTTATCAGATAATTAAGTGCTGTGATAATGCTCTATGTTACATGCATCCCATTCATTAGCCTACATAATTTTTGCAGTGAGACAGGTACTGCTAACACAACCTAAATAAGGAAAGTAAAGCTTAAAAGGGTCAAGCAACATCTCCCATAATACAGCTAAGAAAAACCAGAGTCAGAATTTGAACCCAGGTCCGCTTGACTCCAAAGCTCAAGCTCATAACTACAGTGCTGTCACCACAACTTTGCAGCTTCATGTCTTGTCCTTACTGCCATTCTGAGGAAATCAGTGCAGGCTGCTTTGTGCAACGCTGGGTGCAGAAGTGGCTGTTGTCTGCCACAAGAACAGCCTCCTCTTATTTTTGCCACAGAAAATAGCTTCCTTCTCTTCTGGCAGTGCAAGGAGCTGCAAGGGGAAATTGGACTCATTAAGTTGATCACACTCCTACTGCTTTACAGTTTGGTGAGGAGTGGAGATATTTCATGAAGAATATAGCAACGAAGTCAGGCCCTGTTATTAAGCCCTTTAAAAAAATTATTTATGCAAGCAAGAAATATAGATCTTTAAAGAAAGAATTTGAAAGGACTCTGAAAGTAGTGGGTTCCCACAAAACTAGTCTAGACTTTTCTTATCCATGGATTGGAATAAAAGGTATTGGAATAAAACCTTCATAGGCTTGATAGACTGCATTTAAGCTTATAGGACTTATCTAGGTCAATTTCACCTTGACAAAGCAAGTCATTCCAGTTAGTGAATTGAGCAGGTTTTGGAAGTCCATGGTAAGTATGGACAGGAGGGAAAGCTCTGCCACCTCATGCAGCAGAGGCCCAGTGGGGCTGTGCTCCAGTGATTCTCATTGTGTGGAGGGAGGTTGGCTCTTCACTGTGCTTGACATTCATTTGGTAGCAAAGGGCCAAGGGCTCCGGGCTTCACAGAGCCATGCTGGTTTTTCCCTCCCTTATCTTCAGAACAGGAGAAAACAACAGAACCATGCCCTTGCCAACACATATACACATACCTGTCGGTGTATCATGCAAAGTTGCCAAGCTGCTTTTTGGGGGCATCCAATCCTCACTACACTTCTGCCATTAAAAATGTCTTACTTTTACAAAATGGTGGAACATATAGATGCTTGTATTCATTTTCTATTACTGTAACAAAGTATCACAAAACGTAGTGGCTTCGAAACCATGAATTTATAATTTGGTGCTCTGGAGGTCAGAAATCCAAAAATGGGTGGGCATAGCTGTCTTCCTCCCAGAGACTCTGGGGAGAATCTGCACCCTTGCCTTTCCTGATAGAGGTGCCTTTCCTAGCTGATAGAGGTGCCTGTTGGCTAATAGCCCTTTCCTCCACGCTCAAAGCCAGCAGCTTGGCATTGCCAATTCTGCGTTTGTCTTTTATCTTCTGCCCACCTCTTACAAGGATTCTTTTGATTGCATTGGGCCCACCTGGATAACCTATCTCAAGATTCTTTTTTTCCCCTTCAGTCTTATTAACACATCTAATTGCAAAGGACTCTGGGAAAGGTAGCAGCATTTCCAGGAAGAAAAAGGGAGTTCATGGTGAGCAGCTAGCTAGTTTCTACCAAAATGCATGACCTGGTTATAGTCAATTTCCTGCTTAACGTTTGTTTTTTCTGATTATTTTATTCATTTCTACTTACCAAAATTTTCCTTTAATTAGCTGTACGTATTTGGCTTGTTTTTCTTCAGTGTATTTGATTACCTATCTCATAGTAAAATGCAATTTACAACATTGTCAATATACAAGTTATATATCGTTACATAAATTACCTCAAAACTCAATGGCTTAAAACAAAAATAAATTTTTATCTCATGTAGTTTCTATAAGTCAGAAATTTGGGGCCAGTCTAGCCGTGTAGTTTTGGCTCAGGGTCTCTCACAAGGCTGTATTCAAGATTTTGGCTGGAGCTCAGCATTTTTTTTTAATTCAATTTATTAAGGCAAGCAAATTAAAAAAAGCTGCAGACCCAGCCAAAAATCAAGATTCTTAACTTAATCGCATCTTTGAGGTTCCTTTTATCATGTAAGGGTAGCATATTCACAGGTTCTGGGATGAGTACACAGACACCTTTGGGGGCATGAGGTGGCATTCATCGCTCAGCCTACCACACTGCTGGTTATTTTCACTTGATTTTCTTATCAGAATAATTTGTTGGAAACACTACGTGAATCCCAAATGCTTTTTTGTTTTAAGTTTTATTCTCCATGAAATACAAAAGTCAAGTAAGTGACTGCTATTGTGAGCCTCCAGCCAGCCTGGAGCTGAACACGAGCTAAATAAGAAGGAGAACAGCGGAGTAGAAAGAACCTGTCTTGTGGCCACCCAAGAGGAAAAGAGTACAAAAAGATTATTGTTTTAATTAATACTTTCAACAAACATTTACCTATCAAAGCACCGTCAGCGGTTTTTACCAGGGACTTTGTAGGGGCTCAGCACCATGGAGATGCAAAGAAAGATAAAATATGCAGCCCGAAAGCTTCAGTACAGCTAGAGCAGTGAGGCGGCTGGGAACCAGAGAAAAACCTAAAGCAAGATAATTTCTTTATGTTTGATTTTGGTTACTGAACCTAGTTTTGAACATTCGTTATCCTGGCTGCAACCAGGCCTAAGAATTCTATCACACTTCAATGAGTGAAATATCCACACTGACACAGTGGTGGATACGGAGAACTGAGCGCCACTGGAGACAGAGCATGTATGTCACACTCACCTCAGCCTTGCAATAACCACAACAGGGAGTCAAAACAAACCAGAGTAACTGACCAAAGATTTGCACAAATAGGGGCTTATAAAGGGATAAACCATGCTTCTACATGGCTGTAATCCAAGGAGGGCATACGAAGGACATTTTTTTAAAAATACTACATCAGATAAATAGAAAAGTGGCAGTTTTTTAAATTGATTTTTTTACATGATGCCTCTATGGCATAGTTTTCATTTATTCCCAAGGTGCTGTTATACATGGAATCTGCAGAAACAGTGAGAAGCCCAAGCTCACCTAATGAGTGCTGAATCCCAGGAGGAGATTCTGTGGCTTACTCACTAGGGATGGCCTCATCCCAGCTAGCCCCGACCAGCCTGTTTCTGCAGGTGCCTGAACTACCCAATAGGGCAAGAAGCTATAGTGGCTCATGGCCTTGCATTTGTTTGTGAAAAAAATTCTTCCTACAACCTCCACCTCTGCTTCCACTGCTTCAGTAAATGCAATGAGAAAAATAAAGTAAATGATTCAATAATAACAGCTAATATTTATTAAGAACCTCCTGCATATCAGATAGTGTTCTAAGACTTAACCTGTGTGAGGTGACTTAATCTTAGCAATCTGAAGTAGTACTATTATTAATTCCCCATTTCGCAGACGCGGAACTGCTGTACACAGAAATTAACACAATTTGCCTACTTAGTAAGTTGCAGAATTGGAATTTGAACCTTAATAGCCAGAGCCTTACTCTCGACCACAACACTAGACTGCCGTGCTTTACAGAGAGGACCCTGCCTCCAGGAGCTTGGCTTCAGCTTGGGGAGTAGAGTGGCTCCCTAGGAAGCAATCTAAGTCCATGGGAAAGAGCCCAGGAATTGGAGCCTGGAACTCTTGGAGGAAAAGACATGTTCCCAGCCCAACGCAAATAACCTTTGAAGCCGAAATCCTCAAAAGTGCCCCTTTCCTGCTCCCTGCTTAAACCTTGTGTTCAAGTGTAAATCTCTCTATACCCTCCATCTGGTCTCCCCGGCCTGTCTCTCCCAGAGTGCCTGCTTCTGCTTTGGTTTCCTGTAACCCCGGGGAGGAGAGGGGGGTGGAATAAGTTCCCAGGCCAGGGAGAAACAAAGCAGGAGAAACCTATTTATTGCTTACAAGCAGTCATCTATCTCTGCTCACCCGTGTCTCTCACAATCCAGCTACATAAGGACCCCATCAAACCTCTCTGGTTCAGATACACATTTTTTCTCCACCCCTTGGGAACACCTATTGATATGGAGATGCATTATAGCCAGGTGAGAAATTCTGGAAATATTGCAATTTTACCCACAGAGCCATACAAATCAGGTTGGAGTCCACACTAGCCATGAGCTTTTGAGAGCTTAATAGGACTAATTGCAAAGTTCATGCTATGATTTTCCAGGCTGCACTCATCTGGCCTGCATGTTCAATAGGCAGGGTACTACTCCCTGGCCTCTGGATGGACCTCCTAAACTCTCCTTTAGTGGAAGAACCCAGGTCCATGAAAGGCCTGCTTTCTTCATCTCTACTAGTAGAAGACCTAGAGTACTGCTCCCAACCTTAAAAACAAAATCAAAGCAAGCTACAGAAATTCTGACACAAGAAAAGTATTTCTTCTTCAGTGATCACAGAATGGGGAAGTCCACTCTGCTGGGACCTGCTCCTAAAGTGTTATGAGTCTATCATAAACTACTTAGAACCCCAAGGGTGCTTGTGCTCTTGGAATCCCATGACAAGCAGAGGAAAACGCTTTCTTAAAGTTTTGCAGCCATCTTCTCCATTGAGAACAATGACAACAAAAAAACTGTGTTCATAGGTCAAACTTGTCAGTTAATTCCCCATGCCACCACCATATCATCAATATGTTAATATTTTCTTTTACATAAAATGGCTGCTTAATTAAATCATTAAAAACACACCACATGTGGTAAATATTCCATACCCAGGAAATAAAGACTGCCTGCTCATTCCATGTTTTTAGAGAGATTTTTGCTATTGTATTCATCTTAGTTATCTTTCATGTGCGACCTCACATTATGTGGTTTTCAACCATAGAAAGAGTGTCATGAAAATGATTATGACCAAAAGCAAATATTTTCATGAAACTCAGCTACATGGTGGGCCCCAGGGGAACTGCACGGGACACCATCATAAAGGGTCCCTTTAGCTGACACGGCGTCACAAATCACCATTAAACCTACCTAATGGATATTTGTTTCTGTGTAGAAAATAAGTTGGGTTTTGTTTTGGGGCTTAACAAATGAATTGAGCAGGTCCAAGAACTAATTCTAAAACTCACAGTGAAAGTATTGATTAATTAGAGAGTTTCAAGGTCAGAAATATACCTTTCATTGATATTAAAGGATTTCCAATCGTGCTTATGTGTGTGCATGTGTGCACTTTGAAGAAGTATTTAGGACACCTTAAGTATTTAAGAA
Organism: Manis javanica; assembly: GCF_040802235.1. NCBI lineage: Eukaryota > Metazoa > Chordata > Mammalia > Pholidota > Manidae > Manis > Manis javanica. Next base: position 52,194,502 of record NC_133164.1, on the reverse strand, counting down.
CCTCAGATGGTTATGTATTTGAAGAAAATATGGTTATTTTGTCACATGGGTATATATTTGAAGAAAAAGAACCAAAACCTCATGTAAACCACTACAAAAATAGGAGGGAAAAAACCTGAATAAAAATGTTAGTATACTAATATTACTTTTATTTTCTGGGGAGCTGAAAGACTAAAAAATGCCATCTCTATTCAGGGTGTAGGGTGTGGGTGTGGGTGTGGTGATGGGGTTAGGGGGGAGTTATGTGTGTGGTTCAGGAACATTTGATAGATTTCACTAATATGAAAATTAGAGGAGAGTAGGAAAGGAGATGAGGATGGACCTGAGATTTGATTTGCAGCACAAACCAGTCATCAGTCTACAGGGAGGGGACATAAAACACTTACACTTGTGTTTGCCTCGTGGACAGAAAGGGGACATGGATTTGAAGGGTTAAAGTAGGAGAAACTTTATCTGGATACATGGGAACTGGCTTGTTGAATGCCACGGCCTTTGTATTTTGAAATAATGTTTGAAAACTAAATACAAGAAATGCAAGTATATACCTGGCTGTCTGCTAGGACTGGATTAAAATGCCTTATAGGATCAGACGTTAAGCTTCCTGGGAACTGTAGAACTGACAGAGGAAAGCAGAGGAAAGGGTGGGAGAAGACACTGCTCCTTCTAGACTCTTTCTTTCCTCTCTTCTTCCTGAGCACACCCCAGTTCCTCACACGCTTTGTTTTAAAGGCCTTTTTCAGGTTTCAGTAGCCTAAGGCCATGCAGGCAGGCAGCCAGCTCTTAACAAGATCACCCCTGCCTTAGAGGGCCCAGGTGAACCCACGGAGTGGCTCTGGGGCCTGGCAGCAACCAAGAGACGGTCCTCCCCTCACCCGATTTGGAGGAATAGAGAAAAGCACCAAATGCCCACAGGAGAGAGTACGAAACCTTCCACACCATTTAATGGAGCACTTCATTCCAGCAATCTCATCAGTGCCTACCCGAAACAGAGAACTGTGCTGGCTACATTGAATAGAATACAAATTATGGGACATATACCTGGTGCACAAGATGTTTGCAACCTTTTTCTGGTAGAAAAACAGAAATATTTTCTTTAAGGCATAGAAATCTGTTTAAAGAAACCCTGCAGGTAACTTTGACACCCCGTAAGTTTGGGACCCCCAGCCATAGGGGATGTTCCTAAGTGCTGGAATGATCTGATCATACCTGGGCATGCTGGTTTACAACCTCTCTTTCTAGTAGACTGAAACATTTACACTGACAGTCAGACCAGGCTAAAAGTAAACTCCAAGGGGTGTATAGCGGGAACCCAACATGCAGTGGCCGCTGAAGCCACACAGGGTATTGCTGATGTTAGCTGGGAGGACATTCATAGTTCAGCCCTGCTGACCTTCTGCCAATCACTCATGGTGACAGCCTCTCAAACCTCCAGGCCTTTACAGATACTCCTCTCCCTGCTCCTGGCTAACTGCTAGCCCTTATTTTCTCTGGAAAACCTTTCTTGCCCCTCTACTGTGTTCCTCACCCCAGCATCCCACCCCACCTCATCCCACCTACCCACGTTTCCCCTATCATAGCACTTATCATATAGCAAGGTAATTGCTTATGAAATTATCTCCTGATTAGACTACAGCATTGTAGACAAAATTACACACATAGCATGAGGTTAAGATCACTTTAATCCTGGCTCTACAACTTATCATCTGTGTATTATCGGATGAGGTCTTAACCTAGAATTTCTAAGCATCCATTTCTTCAGGAATAATAATTGTACTTAACTTTAGGTAGTTATGTAAACTGACAAAATGCATGGAAACACTAGCATAAACCTGGAAAGGGTTCAGGAAATGTTAAAAATGTCGATTGTTATAATTGTATTTTAAGTTGTTACAATTTTATTCTAGGCTCTAAAAAAAGCTTTCATTCATTCTTTTTTTTATTGTATAAATTCATTTGTTGTTGCATTTCTAGGGTTAGGAAAAGGTCTGTATACACTATACACTCCAATCTTCATTGAATGATTAAATGAAAGAATGAAAGTTCTATTCATGAAACTTGAATAGGCCAGGGAACACTGCCTATGTCCTAACTCCATTAATTCTGCATTTCTGAAGCAGAGTGTGTGTGTCTGTGTACATATGTTTGCATGTGAACATACACAGACAACATATAAAACCAGTGAAGTTCCTACATAGGAAATAGTCCATGACTTAAATAGTTCAAGTGATAACTGCCCTTTCAAAATACAACCTAAATCTTTATTTGTAGATCTATTTGTCAGAGGCTACAACTCTAGAAAAGCCATCATATAATGCTGACCATAGTTTTTCTGCTTCACAGCACACCTTAAAATCACCTTCCTGTGCTCCCACTCTGCCTATGCTCCCACTTCCCAGAGTGTTTATCTTGTCACATTATTTGTGAGCCTGAACTATAAATAAATTGAAACAGGGAAGATTTTTATTACTTTGGTACCATTTAAATTGCTTTTCAGTACCATATATATTTACAACATCTTACAAATATTTAAAATTATCATAATAATGGCTCCACTGACTCACAATAATTCTGTATTCTGTGTAGGGATGATTGCCAAATTGATAATCTAGAAAATTGGAAAACCCCTTCAAACTTCGTGACCTGTCAGTCCCCAAAGAGTATCTTTGTAATTACTGTAACAGCCTGAACATTGAGTTTAGCTGTCTTAGAAGTTGATCTTAATAGATAAACATCCTGAAATTTACCTCTTTGGAAAAGATAAGTAAAAGAAATCTTTTCTTCTGAAGAATTTGTTCAATGGGCTGTATCCTTAAAGTCAAATCATTTTCAGAAGTTCTAAGGCAGTGAATAAAGAAAAAAAAACAGAATCATGAAGTGCCTTCCATGCTTGGGAATGCAGAGTTCCAGGCATGATGGAGCATGAATACTTGAGAACACATCAGCAAATGATGATGCAGATGGACAATAGGAACTCCTGGGAAACAGCCTTGAATCCCACAGAAGGACTTCGGATTTTAGGCCAAAGGTCCATGCTTCCCTGGACCAGCAGCATCTGTATTAACTGGGAGCTTATTAGAAATGCAAATTCTTCAGCCCCAGCCCAGACCTACTGAATCAGAACCTCAGAGACTGGGAAATAGTAATCTGTGTTTTAAGAATCCCTGCAGGTAATGCTGATGCACCCTGAGATTTGGAACTTCCGCCATAGGGGATGTTTCTAAGAATTGGAATGATCTGATCAGATCCGGGCATGCTGATGGCAGTGTGAAAAATGGACCAGAGGGGAAGAAAGTGAAAGAGAGACCTGAAAAGAGTCAGGAAAGTATTGGTTCATTAGGGAGTTTTGTATTTCATCCATATTTTAGCAAGTCTAAGACATAATCAATTATTCATCATACCATTATTCTACTTGCCTCCAGAAAGAAAAATTATGCCAATTAAATGATAATACAATGTACCTTGCCACTTGGAATTCTTATTTTGTAGTTATTGAAAGGGCTCTTTTAGATCACGCCAATGGAGATTTATCATGTATCACCCCTGCACATGTATAAATAGGGAAATATAAGCAAAATAATTTGGTGAAGGTGTTCCTAGCCCTTTTCACAAGTCTAACTCTTGTGAGACACTTTCCCCACTGAAGAGACATTTGGAGTGTTAACGATGCATCATTTCTTTTAAAAACGTTCCACTATTATCTCTGAGTTTCCACATGACTGAGGCCTGTTTGCAAGTTCTGGGGCATGTGTGCAGGCTGTGGTTTCTACCTGATGATTGCTGCTTGGCCAACAGAAACTCAAAGATGCATCCTAATTGGGGAAAGTTAAAATGTGGAAGGTGATGTGCATCTTAAAATTGATGAATCCCCAATGAGCACTAATCCAGGCCTTGATGGAGCAGTAACAGGAATAATAGGAAGGAGGAGGCAGAAACTATTAACAGTTCAGAGGTGGATTCCAAATTGCATGTTGGGGGAGGGGAGCGGCAGATGACCCTGAATTTTCTAACCTGAGTAACTAGTTGGCATACCCTTTCTTAACCAAGGCAAGAAATTCAAGAGAAAGAGCAGATTTTAAGAGCAGAAGGCAAGAAGCAGGTAAGAGTAAAATGCGTTTAATTTCAAACATTTTGAGGGATAGCAGGTAGAGATGACCAGGAACATAAATCTATAATTCAAGGTCAGGGAGGAGGTCATGGTTAAAGATAAATAAGTTTCAATCAACAGCATTTAAGTGGTAGTTGAAATCACGGGGATGAGTACTCTTTTCCAAGGAGAGTACTATATACAGAAATTTTGAAGAGTTCGTAACGGAAGAGAGAAAATTGTTAGATTATGTTTACGTATCTTGAGAGCTCATCAGACAAAAGGTTTCTTGTTCATTCTGTGAGTTCCCAGGGCAATGCTTAGCCTAGTAACTTTGGCTGAACATGGAAATGATGGCCCAAACACCAAAAGAGGTGAACATTAAGGACAAAGTGGTCAATAATACCAAATGTCACAGTTGATCATTTTAGATCAAAGAGCCACTGGATTTAGTAAATTTAATTTGCACCACTATGATCTCATCTTACAGCTGGAGAAAGGGAGGTCCAGAGACATAAGCAGACATGCCCAAGGACCATAGCTGGCTGCCGGGTGAGCGGAGGCTAGGCCCTAGTCTCCTGACGCTCGGCCCGGGGCTGTTTCTTCCACACTGAGCTTTTCTGCTCTGAGGATGTCCACTGCTGATAAACCTCTGGATCCAAGCAACCTCAGATAGGCTCAAATCCATCCCTAAAAATGAACTCTTCTAACAGACACAGCACTTTGTGGAGCAGAACAAGAGAGCCATAGAGAAGAGAAGAGGGGTCTGGTGTCAGATGGCATCCAGGTCTTGCTCTAAAACCTGGACATTGTCTGTGGAGCTCCCCATGAAAGGAAGGATTTAGAGGACTTGAATCTCTGGGCCATATCCTGAGCCAAAATTTTCTCTAACTCTCATTACACATAACAAGACAGGAAAAGATGCTCTGAACAGGTGGAAGAAAATCAGCAAGCTTCTCTGCTCTGATATAAGGTGGTTCAACAGGAAGTTCTTGCCAGATTCTGTATGAGATGGGCAAAATTTGAATTCAGTTAAGTCAAAATAAAGATACTGACATCATTCTGTTTAATGATAATTAAATTGTATTACAGTTCATGCAGCAGATGACTTTCTGAAAAAAATGAGTGATTTCTCAAGAGCAGTGATTCTCAAATATCAGAGTGCTCAAAAATTACCTGGGGGATGGCAGGGGGTAGGGAGCCTCACTCAGAGATTCTGCAGTAGTCTAGCTGGGTTTAGCTGTTAAACCTCAAAATTCTCTGGAAATTTATTCCAAGAGAAATGGTGAACATGACATTTCCTACCTTTTAAAACTCAAAGTTTTCAAAGACCAGGCTCTGGGATTTGTTCCCGTCTTGGAGATCCTTACAGGGCCAGAGAGTCAGTAGGATGAGACATTTGTGGTCACAAGCCCTGTTGCTTCAGTGTTTTCATCAATAAGACATACACAGCAGGGCAGAGACTTCCAGAAGCTCCCATCTGGCCGAGATGACTAATGGGGCTTTCCCACTGACATTCTAGCAAAGGTGCCAGAAGTATATTTGTTCCAGATCACAGCCCTAACAGGGCAGTTCTTCAGGAGAAAGTACCCTGACAGATGACCTGTCTTCCTTTTACAACCCATGGCCTACCCACCTGTGCTACCTTCTTGCCACAGTGGCAGGCACAGAAACACATATCTGACCTGCATCTCTGAACTGCATCTTTCACGGCCAATGTCGGTCTTGCTATAAACTGGTAAGAGTGCAGTTTTTCTTCCATCACGTAGGTTGCAATTTTCACTCGCTTTTATATCCCATGACCAAAAAAATAAAAAGCAGATATGGCCTGGCTATTGGCTGTTTGCTGAAAATAATCAAAGACTTTTTTATAAAGTGGAAAAATTGAATGATGGGTAATTCAGTCACTGATAGGCCCTCCTCAATCAGAGCTGTAAAAACATCTTGGGCTAAGAAATACAGAATAAATGTACTCCAATCTCACTCTCTCAAAGATAGGCAAGATCTCAAACTGGAGATAAAACCCATATTACACTGATACATTTCTAGACTATTAATACTTTTTTTCCCTTTCAGTTTGCAAAGAGATGAACCAACAGCTTTAACAAGAAGTAGGTATCAGGAGCACACACTGTCCTATCAGTGAGTGACTGTGGGAAAGTCATATAACCTTCCTGAGCTTCAGGTTAACTCATAAGAAAAATAAGGACAATTATTTACACAATCTCTAAGGTCCCTTCCATCTCTGAAGTTCTGTATCAGAGAGTATTGGCTATTGGAGAGTTTAGCAGAGACATGAAGCTTGGTGAGGTGTGTCTTAGAATATCAAAATAATTAATCTTAAACAAGGACTAGAACTCAGATAAACAGGCAGCAGCAGGAACAGGATTTGAAGCACTGTAAGGCCACTGGAACTGCTCAGCATGTCCTGGAATGGCATAGCCAGGCAGAGGGCCCATCTCTCCAAGGCTGCCAAATTGTGTTTTCTAAATAGCATCCTGGAGAATGGGAGCTTTGCTAGATATTAAAAGGCTTAAGTGAATAAAATTAAATAAGTTATTTTACTGAAGTAGGCCTCTGGACTTTGCACTATTCAATAGAACTTTCTGCAGTGATGGAAATGTTCTATATATGCATTGTCCATTATGGTAGCCGCCTAGCCACATGCGGCTATTAACCATTTGAAATGAAACTAGTGTGACTGAGGATCTGAATTTTCTATTTTATTAAATATTAATTAATTTCTGGTTGAATAACCACATGGAGCTAGTGTTTATGTACTAGACAGTCCAGCTTATACCAGGCATATTTATAATTATACCCCTAAGATGAAAGCAATGAAATGCAGCATTTCCCAAACTTGTGGGGCCATGAAGCTGTGTTTTCAAAGGACTGAAATTCCTCGCAAAACTAGTCTTTCAGCTATCTTGCTGAGTGACTGAAACCCCAGGAGGCCACTCTAGCTCTGACATTCTAAGTAGCGGTCAAGGGCATCAGTCACCACCCAGTGATAGAGACCAGGGTGTCCTCTGTTCTCTACCTGTTGCAATGTCACCTCACAAGTCAACCAAACCAAAACTCCCAAGTTCTGACAGGTTCAGTCAGTGAAATTCTACCAATTCTTCCTTTCCACCAAACACTACACAATGAAAATCTATTGCTCCTGAGCTTTACAGTTGACAAGCACTCTTGCATACACTGGGGTACATCATTATTTGAACAACCCAGGAAGGTAAGTAGCATTTCATTTTATAGATGGAAAAAAAATTGGGCTCAAACAGATGAAGGGACTTAGTTGCGGAAGCTCACACACTTAGTGTCACTTGCCCTCTATCTCTGAATTATATCTCATCCAATATTCTAATGAGACCATTTTGAGCTAACTTTTTCCTTAAAATGTCAGGGACTCATTCATTCAACAAAAATACACTGAATTAATGCATTCTTAGAAGACAAAAAATTATACATACCTGAGAAAAGCAGTTTGTCTCTATAGGGTTTCCTCATATATACCTTGAGAATTATAATAAATGCAAGAAGCATTTAATGATCATGGAATAAAAGAGACCAACATGATTATTTAACAACATGACTAATCCTATCCTCCAAGAACGCCTCCATGCGACCTGGAATAATCATGTGCTTTCCAACTGAAAATCCATATTGGTGTGTAAATAAGCAGCTACAAATTTCATTTGCCCAATTATTTGTCCTCTCATGAGTATGCAGTCAATTTGGTGCTTCTAAGTGCCATTTATTCAGACCACAATAGCACACACAACTGCTCGTTTTTGCATCCAATTCAGGCTTGGCTCCTCAAGAGGTAGCATGTGGGCCAAAGTCCTTGATTCGATTTGCTGTCACATTAGATATGAGAGCATTTGACATTGACCTACATAATTAAGAAATCGAGAGTTTTTTCAGCAAAATACTATTTTTGAACCATCATCTGGCCTGTAGGAAATGGACTGGGATCTGAAGTTATACTATGACCCAGAGTTCCAAACCCACGTATCACCCAAAGATGACAATACAGTCCCTGAAGTAACATGTTGATGAAGGGACCCTCTCCAAATTACACAGGCATGGCTGGCTATTAAGGGGGCTCACTATACTCATTTTGGCTCCTAGAGTAAAACATAATCAATTGCAGTCAAATACAGTGCAGTCATTATTTTGTCTGTAATAAATCTATATAGATTTAATATAAATAATGTTGGACTTCATTATGACGTATGTTGAAAAATCATACTACAGTTCAGTTTGCATCACAATATTGCATACAGATATGCCATCCCTGGTCATCCTCACGGTCTTGAGGAGCCTAAAGGAAAGGAAAGGGGAGGGTTAAAAAGCAATGAATGAAGAACAGAAGGTCAAGTGAAGCAGAAAAGAAGGGATTAAAAGGGGAAGTCTGAGTCATCATATTTGAACAAAGTGACCAGGTACACAGAGAGCCTGGAAAATCTCAGAGAGAGGATGATTTAGGTAGCCAGCACTCGCAGAGAAACAGTGGAGAAAATAAATTGTGGGGGAAGAAAAGGCTGGTTAAGGGGGAGGGTGCGTGGGAAGAGAGCAGCAGAACTGCCCTGCGCACAAATCCGTCACCCATGCACGGGCTCCGGGCCCGCGGGAGGTGGAGTGCCTTGGTATGTCACTGCCAGGTCTTAACGCCTGGGATACTTGGCAGCACAGACTCCTGGTCCCCACTCCAAACGCCTGGGGATCCGTGTCCTTAATAAGACCCCCAGGTGATTCTCATGACAGGCAAGTCTGGGAAGCACTCTAGTGAAGAAGGGCGTCACCTGAAGGCGAATAGGCTGAAGTCTGAGTCCTGCCCCATCTACTCCCCAGCTCTGGGTACGTGGGAGGGATGCCCAACTCTTAGAGCCTTGGTTTTCTCATCTCTAAAAATAAACATACATTTATGTCCCAGGAGCACTCCTCCAAGTTAGGTATTATTATCACCCCCATTGTACAGATTAGGGAGCCGAGGCACAGAGTAACTGGTTAGGTCATTTGCCCGAAGTCACGGTTCTGCGAAATGGCAGAGTTGGTGTGAACTGGAAGCCACCTGGTTCCGGTTGCTCGCTGCCCCCACCACATTGTCTCTCCTCCCAGAAAGGAGCACAGCACTGAGAGGGGTAAAGCTTCCAGAGAGGCAATTTGTGTTCATTCTTATTCACATCAGATGATAACTTCATGTTCCACTTATGGAAGTTACTCTATAAACTAACAAAGTTCACTCAAATTAATTTTTGAATCAAGCTTTTCTTCTCCAAGATAAATAATTTATACGAATCAAGCCACAACTCCCCCTGGGAGATGGTTTAGGCATATTTATGCTTCAACAAAATTCATAGGTAATAACAATACCAGTAGTAGAAATGAATATTAAATAAGGTACCAAGCCCTTCCTCCACACCTGTAGTTTACAACATGGGTTTAGATGGGTTCTAGTCTAACAGAATTCACTGTGAGGCCACCTGCCCGAGTGCATTCACCTCTACACTGCTTTACACAGGCTTAGAGTCCCGTCAACATATTCCTTGGCTGGAAATATCCATTCTCTTGCAAACCAGGTTTACCAGCTCATTTCTGAAGACGCTGCAGTATATATCAAAATGAAGATCTTATCACCTGCTGTTCTGACAGAGAAAATTTATTTTACTAAGGTGTGTGAAATGATTGCTTCTCATTTGTCATGATTGCCTGCACTCTCAGTAGGAGGAAAGATGCATTCTGAAAGATAGGACATGACACCAGAAACTCATTCTTAATTTTCTGTTTAAATATATACATAGCAGAAGACATAGTTTATTGGGGACAGTTTTTAAAACTACTATTCAAAGTTCTGAGAATAAACAAGTATAGAGAAAAGAAAGACAATAGCCATACTTTGTGGACAAAAGAAACACAGATTCATTCAAGCAAAGCAAAGCAGAATGAGCAAAATCAGATGAGAGAAGAGTGAGGATTCTATGTGACCACAAAGAAGAGAATGATACTAGAGAAAAACTATGGAGAGCAGGTAGGAACCTATGATATAAGATTTAAAGGGCCATTGCCTTTATGAAAGGCTAAAATCCCACAACTAGATATTATTCCTTTCCTTGACTGAAAGGTACATGCCTATAGAAGACATCGTAATCTTTGTCTTTCCTTATGTACTTCATGTGAACTGGAAGCCACCTGGTTCCGGTTGCTCGCTGCCCCCACCACATTGTCTCACCTCCCAGAAAGGAGCACAGCACTGAGAGGGGTAAAGCTACTGGTATTGTTATTACCTATGAATTTTGTTGAAGCATAAATATGCCTAAACCATCTCCCAGGGGGAGTTGTGGCTTGATTCGTATAAATTATTTATCTTGGAGAAGAAAAGCTTGATTCAAAAATTAATTTGAGTGAACTTTGTTAGTTTATAGAGTAACTTCCATAAGTGGAACATGAAGTTATCATCTGATGTGAATAAGAATCTGTGAATAAGAATAAGAGAATCTGTCTCCACCTACCCATGTGGTGTCCTAAGTTGTAGACGACTGGAGCAGGGCTGTACACGTGACCCAAGGAGAGCCAATCCAAAGGCCAGGGTGAGATGTGCCAATGCTCTTTCTCTAGATTTAGGACTGTTGTTGAAACTAAGCCTCACCAGTGGCTCCAGCTGAACTTGGGGTCACCCCAACTGTTCAAACTAGTACCACCTTGGACACAGATTTTGATAGGAGGTTGGTGAAGGAGGCCCTACGCACACCATCACAAACCCATTACCTTTTGGAAGTACAGCATTACCTTATAGGAACAGACGGGAAGGGAGATGAGAGGTAAATTTCAGTTCTGTAATTTGCCTCTGTTTGGCCCTGGGAATTCAGGATCATGGAGACAGCCAATCCAAAACCTCCAGGACAAAGGTTTCTCCTGCCTTCAGTCTAAATCATACCAACATCTGCCTACACTCCCCCATATGCACACCTCAAGCTTTACTGTCTGAGCATATGTGGACCCTGGATATCTAAAGGTTCCACTGGGGAAGCATTTTATGGCTCAGAATAAGGATCAGAGTAAAGGGTGCTCCTATGCACAGGAAAGTATCCCAGGGTATAGCATGGTGGAATAATGGAGTGGTGGAAGCTTCCTTCAAGTCAGCTCCATGTTACTTCACTGCAATGCAATGACAGGATTCAGTTTAGGCACACACAAGGAATACTCACATTCATATTTCATATTGTCCCTTTGAGCATTACAAAAGGGCACCATGAGACAAGAAACCTCTGCAGATTCAAGATTCCCATGTTAAATTCAACTAGAAATGACTGGCAAGTAATTTCCTTGAAAATCATTCTCAAGGATTCTACAGGACTCCTTCCTCAACTTCCACACCTCCATGCCATGTGTGTGCACAGGACCAAATCACACATTAGAGATGTACAACTCAAAGAAATGCCAGTGTGCATAAAATCCATCTCTCTAGTCATTTCATTCAGAAGTACTCAGCATCTACTAAATGCTTTCTCTTCAAGAACTTTCCCTCCAAGAACTTACCCTGTAGCCAGGATCACAAGATGTCTCTGTACATTTTTCAGTACAACACAATGCTTGGCAGATGCATTGTGAAAGTGTAATGTACTGCAGGAGTTTAAGGGCTAGGAAGGCTAAAGGTAGGCCAGCTACAACTTCCTGAAAAACATCTGAGCTGGATGATGAAGGTTCAGTCTAAGAACCAGATCACAGGAGACTGGAAGAGTCTGGCTGCCATTTCCAGTGCCAGCCTGGAAGGTTCCAGGGAACCATGATCACAGCAGGCCTGAAGAATTATGTCTTGAATATTCCCGGCAACTCAATTACAGCATGCAAATTTTCCACGGAGTTGACTTCTTGTCTTCAGGAGCCACGCACACGCTCCTTTGGGCTTTTTGCATGAGGAAAACATTGTTGGGAAAGGAGCCCGCGGACCAGCCACTGGAAAGTGCACTCAATAGCACTTTGGTTGAGATAATTGCTGCATTTTTTAAATTATAGGCTTTGGAAGTGACCACAAGCAAAATTTGTGACAGACATTTGACACTGCGAAACTACTGTGGATGGGTGAAATTTTTCACATCCCCCCATCCCTGAAGACTGGTTTATTGACTAACAAAGGAAAATTATCCAAAACCACTGGCGTACGTTAGTCGAATCTCCTCTTTTGTTGTAAAGCTCTTTTGCTAGGCACAAGATTTCTCACTGTTACAGTCATATGGATTCCCATCCAGCAAGCCCGTTCAAACACACTGTGTGGGTGACACACAACAATGCAGTGTGTGCTGTCACAGTGTTGCCTTGTGCGCACAGACATGTGGATTTGTGGCGACACCCCTCACCCACCGTGGGCTCAAGGGACTTCAAAGTTCTGCTCAGTTCCTGCAGAACCACCTCCCTATCCTCTGGGCCAGATGGTTTCCTTTGTCCTTTCTGCCTGCAGCAAGCTCTGTCTGGAAGAAGGTCTTGGTGTGAGAGTGATAAGGACACAAGTCCATCACATGGAAAAATGTCACAAGCCAGGGAAAATAAAAGACAGAGCTTGCAAAGGCACTCTCCCTGCCCACGGCTATCAAGAGCCTGTGATGTCAGTTAGCACAACAAGGATATAAGCAGAAGAACTAAATGCAGAGTGTAGAGAGACACTTGAGTGGCAATTCTCCAGCCCCAGCTGGGGCCACAGGTCCGGGCCAGCTGGTAGGAGCTAGCCAGCAGTTTATACGGTTATTCTCTGCAGGCACCTCCAACACGTTCCAGAGTCCTCAAGCTAACTTCCTAAGCAGCCTTCCCGCCCAGGAAGCATCTCTGTCTCTTGGCCTCAACAATCCTATTTCTCATTATAAAGAAAGCATCACAGAAAAAGTTAAACAGGGAGTCAGACAGCCTTTGGTCTGCCACTTCCTGGCTTGGGGGACCTCAGGGAAGGTTCTTTGTGTTTTGGTTTCCACCACCTAAAAAATTATAATGACATTTATCTCTTGGGGTCCTTCAGAAGACTCCATAACAGTGAAGGGGAAAGTGCCTAACAAGGCATCTAGCTCGTGGTTTGCCCTGAAGGAGAGCTAATGAACACAGAGACTTCCTGAACAAATCAATCTGAAAGCATTTCCAGGATGCCTACTGTGTGTTAGACACAGAGATTGACAAAAATCAACCAGTATGTTTTTTTTCCCTCAAAGAATTTATAAACTAGTTGAGAAGATGACACAAAAACAAGGGCAAAGACAACCAATTAACAAGCAGTTGAACAAGCACCCGCAATGGGTGTACACTGGAAGTGCCGTGGGAATCTCAGAGAACAAAGACAAGCAGGGGAGTCTAAGGAGGCATTTTAGCAGAGGCATGAAGGCTAAAGCAGACCTCAGTGAGGCAAGAGGATGCCCCAGATGAAGGAAGGCTTCCACGAAATATGAGTCTCCCATGAGTTGACACAATGAAAGTTGGTCTTCCAAGGACTCAGTTGCACTTGAGTAATTATTAAAACATAAGACCAATCCCAGTGTATAAAGAAGGGCATCTACTTACTACCTCTTCCATGAGGCCATCTTTGATTCAATTCAGGAGAAAATATGTCTGTGGTTTTCCAATCCTAGAAAAAAAAAGCAGAAGGCAAGACAAAATTAAAAATGCAGAGAGATGGCCATCTGTATTTGCTAGTTTAGTCTTCCTTCAAATGTGTAATTATGATTCCAAGAGCTGAGTGAGCCATTTGGAGAGATGATAATCCAGGTCAAGCAAATAACCCACAAAGGAGGAAATCAACCTACAGACAATAAACAATATGCTCAATATGCTCATGACTTTTCTGCAAAAAGAGATTTGAGCTAGCTAAGTAAAAAGAAGACACTTCCTCACAACATTTTAATTTGGTAGGAAACATCCAATTCACAAGTCTTCAGCAAAGTCTAAAGTGGTGCCAACCACCTCATCCCTAGAATAAAACATAAGACTGTATTATTTTCATTTTGTAAGAAACATTAAAAGTTCAGGGCTGGAAAATTGTGTGTGGGCTGATGCCTGATAGTGCAGCCTGTCATTATGTAGTGACTCACAATAAATTTCCAGCCCCACCACACCTTCAAGATAAACTCACTCAAGCCAGACAGTAAACTATTAGCAAAGATATTTTAGTAACCATAATTTCTAGCTTTTTAACTAATTTTTTTTCAACTTTCAACATAGCCAGTTTTATAAAAGTCATAGAGCTCTCTTCTCTGACAACAGACTATTTATCCTTTCAAAAACAATACAAAATAAAAATATGCCCCTGGGGTATTTTAAGGAATTTTTCAGTTGACCAACTTGGTCAACCAGCATAATCCTGGAGCACTGGCTCTGCTAGGTCAGCCAGGCCCAACTCCTCACCACAGGATGACTCAACGCAGGACTCCTGTGGCCGTGGCCACATCTGCCCCAGGTACCTGAAAGGCGGTCTCTCCATGGCAAGCCAAGCTGGAGACGGCACTTGTCGGGGAGAGCCACCGACACAACCGCTCTTCAGAGATGCTTCGATGCAGAGTAGTTGCTGCCAAGCTCTGCAGTGATACAAAATAAAGCAACTAGCAAGACACTCACACCCCAGGTAGAGGCCTTACCCCTCGGCCCGAGTCCAGGGACAGTTACTCGCATTGACACACTTCACACCCCCACCCGGGGCCTCTGCCTTGCAGGAGAACCCAGAGCTGGGAGCTCCTGTTTAATAACACAGTGTTGACAGAGCCCCCACGCACTCTGTGGCACAGACTCCATCTCGGCGTCTCCTTAAAGTAACTGCACTGACCAGCTTTTCTTCATGTATTTTCTATTCTTTTCATGACATGCTCTCAGGTGAGTGGTAGAGAGAGTTTTCGTGGGCTGCTGTGGCAGATCCTTTGGCTCTACACTTCTGAGTCTGGGGTTTCCCACAACGTACCCACTGTTAAATTGGAATGGATATAGTGGAATAATATACAACGCGTGCTGTTGTCCATTTAGCCCCTTCTCTGGCACCACTGCAAGTATCTCAAATGTGTTACAAAACTTCCCTAGAGCAGTATCTCCCACTCCTCCCACATACTCAGTTGATGGCATGAACGCCTAGTTTGGGGCCTCCCAAAACTCCCCGGTCGGAGGCGGGCTGGAGGAGTGGAGGGAAGACCTT
Source organism: Manis javanica (assembly GCF_040802235.1). Taxonomy (NCBI): domain Eukaryota; kingdom Metazoa; phylum Chordata; class Mammalia; order Pholidota; family Manidae; genus Manis; species Manis javanica. Next base: position 52,179,263 of record NC_133164.1, on the reverse strand, counting down.
GATCGGAGGCAGAGGAGAGCGAGGCTTCCTGCCCTCTGTCAGCCAGAGGAAGCGCATCTGTCAGGGCAGAGGCTGCAAACAGGAGAAGGGGGAGGATGCTGACACACCACAGATGGAGCTAGAGTTTTTTCGTGGTTAGGAACACAAGCTGTGCACATGCCTCAGCCACAGCCCTTGCAAAGGGGTATCCGACAGAGGGGCTTAAAGGGCACGGAGAAGTCAGAAAGGTGAGGGCAGCAGCCACATCTGCCCCACAGTTTTGCTCCTGCGTGGAGCTGGCATGCAGCATGGAGATTCTGAATGAGTGAGGCACGGCTGACGTTGTGGACTGAAGTTCATGGATGGTTAAGGACTGTACACCACAGGGAGACAGACAGATGGTACCAGCTTCCCAGGCAAAAGGTGTCTAGGCAGAGGGGTGGGCCTCATTCCCATGTTCACTGTGTGCTCTTTCCTCTTTAAACATCTGTCACGGCTAGGACCGGTCAGCGCAGGGAATCCTCCTTGTGGTAGGAAAGCCTCTGATCCCAGGCAGGCTTCCTCTGACCCAGCCCTCTGTGCTGTACCCAACTTAGGACCTAAGGTCCAAGGTCTCCGTATAAGCCCAGCATTCCTTGCCATCCTTACACACCCTGAGGCAGCTTTGCCGGAGAAGCAGTCTTCACGCGCCTCTTTCTCTACAAAACCGCTTCCTCCCCGTCCTGTCCTCCTGATATCCGCTGCCCCCATGCTTTGTCCCTCCATGACAGTGTCGGTGTTTCTGCTCCAATCCATAACCTGACACACGGAAGGAAGGAACATGATTCTAATCATGAGCCAGGCCTCCTCCTCACATCTGCTTTGCCTTGCACACTCATTTCTGTGTCTTGCCCTGCCCCTCCTCCCACCCCATGTGGCCTCACGACAGCTGTGTGTCCTGAGTCAGAAGCTCCACGGCTTTTGCCAGGAGGGGGACAAGCTCAGAGGCCCCCACCCTGTCCTGCTTCTCCTGAACTTTGAGAAAGCCCACCTGTTCTGCAGAGGTTCCCAGTTCCATAGATTGTCATTTATCTACGGACATTTCCCCTGCCATTTATAGAATCCTGTGCCTACCTGTGCTTTCTAATTGCTGTGTATTTTTTTCCCTAAGGCAGGAAGAAGTGTTGTCTGATCACTGGAAAGATTGCTTGGAGACTGAGAGGCTGTGTAGCCTGGGGAAGATTACTTTGACTCTCTGGGTAAGCTGGTATTTCAGCAGCTTGACTGAGTGAACAGAAAGCAGCCCAGGCACCCAGAGAGGCGTGTCCTCAGTTGCTGGGCCTGCCTGGTCAGGAATGGTTCAAAGCCTCTGGTGCCTGTGTGGCTCTTAGGACAAGCAGGTATCCTGCGTCATGGACCTACTTTTTCTTTCCCTTCCTCCAGTTTTGACTCTTTGGCTCCTCCAGCTTCAGTTGATCAAAGAAACTCAAACCTTAGACACCAAAAGCCAATGCTTGCCCAATAAGCTTCACAAACTCCTACATGTGCCTGAGAACCAGGTATGCATCAAAAATAGGTTGGGCCTGGAATGGATGAAAATATAGAGAGTGTGCTGTCAAGAATTCTGATCAATGACTCCCAATTCCCAACTCCTGTTCATAAATGTCACCAAAACACATTCAGTCTCTAGGGACAGAAATTCAACTCAAATTAGCTAAGCCAAGAAAGAAACCCATCGGCTTACATACCTGCTTACATCTGACCATGGGCAAAGCTGGATGTAAGGTCTGAGACCAATGTTATCAGAGTCTATTATCAAAAAGATAAAAGGTAACAAATGTTGGTGAGGATGTGGAGAAAAGGGGAAAAGGGAATCCTTGTGCTTTATTGGTGGGAATATAAATTGGTACAGCCATATGGAAAATAGTATGAAGGTTCCCCCCCAAATTAAAAATAGAACTACCATATGACCCAGCAATCCCAATTCTGGGAATATACCCAAAAGAAATGAAATCAGTACTGCAAAGAGATGCTGTACCCCCCCCCATGTTCCCTGCACCATTATTCATGATAGACAAGATATGAAAACAAACTAAGTGTTGAAAGATTTATGGATAAAGACACTGTGCTATAGATAAGCCAGACAGAGAAAAAAAACACTGCATGATCTCACTTATATGTGGAATCTAAAAGAATTGAATACATAGAAGCAGAGAGCTGAACAGTGTTTACAAGGCGCAGGAAGGTGGCAGAAATGGGGAGATTTTAGTCAAAGGGTACAAAGTGGCAATTATGCAAGGTGAATAAGCCCAGAGATCTCATATACAGCATGATGATTAGAGTTAACAATACTGTACTGAGAACTGGAAATGCGCTAAGAAAGTAGTTTTCACAAGCTCTCCTAACAACAACAAAAAAAGGTAACCATGTGAGGAGATACACACGTCAGTTAGCTTGACTGTAGTAATCACTTCACTATGTATATCAAATCATCATGTTGTAACTTTAAATGTATACAGTTTTCATTACAAATTAATTAAAAATAAATTTTAAAATGTCCTTGGAGCTCTACTTCTTTTTCTACCTGCTGGATAGGTGTTCTCCAAAAACTTGGAAGACTGCTGCCAGCTGAGAATCCCAGCAGAATGAAAGTTTTTCCAGCAGTTCCAGCAGAAATGTCCTGGGATGCTTCCGTTCCAGCTGACTTGCTTGGCCCACTCCTCAACTACTCCTGGGTCATATGGCTCCTCTGTGGCAGGCTGGACCTGGCTCAGGTTGTGGAACATGTTCACCACAAGAGAGAAACCTTCAGTTCCTGGAAGGATAGAAATGGATGCTAGACAGGCAAATACATTTAATGTTTCTACACCATCTGGAGCCATCTAGGTGCCAAAACGGCACAAACGTGCAGCAAACTGGGTTGTCTACTGCACCCAGGGCTCAGCATTCTAAACCTTACATGTTTCCAATAAAAGGCAAAGAAAGAACTGAGGCCATGTGCTAGATATATAGTTTTTCTCTGTAGTTGATTAAGGCTCTTCCATCTTGGGAAAGTTAAATACAAATAGCCAGAGACTTTGCTACAATCATCAAAACATTTCTATGACTCATGAGATAAATGAGAAAAATGTGCAGAAGAGTGAACGTTACACTGAAGTTAGATGTAATCACACCTTTGAGTTCTGACAGCCCACTGACATGATCCCACTTATATGAGAGCACATAACTGACTTGTTTTCTCCACGGAGGGTACTTGATCAGTCTAAAGCAGCAATCAACAAGGTTTCCGTCTCTACCGCTGAAGATAAACATGGACCACGGTCCCAAAAACCAAATTTGAAGCTACCAACTCATCTGATGAGCCACAGGTCAGCTTAAAGGGCATCACTCTTTCTTTAAACACTAACACGGAGGGCTCTAAGTGGATGAGGAGACTTTTCTATAATAAAAGGGTCAGTACTCTCCATAGTATTAAGGTCACTTTACCACCCCCATGGCTGCCAGAGAAGAGAACCCCAGGGAGTATGTGAAATCAAGCTCAACAAGCAGAACTTACCCCGACTTTGTGGTAAACTGAGTTTGCTCAACCTCAAGGCTCTGTGTCTCCCACAGGCTCCTGTCGCAGGAACCACCAGCCCCCAAAATTCATGGGGCGCTGCCATGTGCCAGGCCTGGGGTCACAGAGATAAACTGGAAAAGGCCCTTCCAGGCAAGGTACAATTGTGAGCTCAGTTCTGAGCTCTCCGGCTCTACTCCAGGCCAGCAATGACACGTGAAACATTTTTTGTATATGTGTAAAATCATACGGACCAATAAGTATTTTCATGGAAGAGACTCAGACAGTGGTAAACAGCTGGAAGTCATGGTCTGCCCTGTTGGTGTCCCAGTCAGGAAGGCAGAGGCAGCCGAAGTTTGTATCTCCGGGATAAGAGGAAATAAGTCCTGAGTCAGGATGACCGCCTGAAGCCACAGATGGTGCTAATCTTCATTTATAAAAGAAGCAGGAAAACTGTAGCCATTGGCCTAACTCACTGGCTTTCTTAGAGAAGCCAGGAAGGAGCAGGCACAGCCTACAGCCCCATCCTGGGTGAAGCTACTCACCCTTAGTGGCTGCATGATTGTGTCCCCAGTACGTGGGAGGAGCTGTCTAGCCCCTAATATTTCACCAGAATAGAGTTCCTGAGAGCCAGGTGGAGGCAATGTCAAAAACCACTCAACAAGAAGAAAAAAAAAACACAGAGTTCTAAGGAGGGGCAAGCCACTCAGGATGAACATGCAAACCTAAATTTTAAAGGCAATCTAACATAGCAAGTCAGACAATCTCAAAATACCCTCAAATATGGAAATACCTGAGCAATCTCAAAAATCTTTTAAAATGAGTATGTTTAAAACCCAGAAAGGATAAAGGTAATTACAAATGTGAGAAACAAAAAAATCAATAAAAGAAGATATGAATGATGAATATAATATACGGTTCTGAAAAAAAAGCCAAATACAAATCCCAAAAATAAAAAATACAGTCACTAAAATTAAAGCTCATAGACTGCATAAATGTTGAACACAACTGGTGAGAGAATTAGGATCTGGAAGACTGTACTGAGGAATTTACCCAGAATGCAACACAGAAGATAAGAAGGTGTAAGACAGGGAAAGGAAGATGAGGGGCCCCAACCAAAGACTGGGAGTAGCTTCAGAATGAAAGGATAGAGGAATTGGTGGGAAAAAAATACAAAAGGACTAATGATTATTGAGTTTCCAGTATTGAAGAAAAACAAAATTACAGACTTACAATAAGCACAGGATGCCAAGCACAATACATTAAATTAAATACACACAAATATACATATATATATATATATGTACACATAGATGTGTCTGTATGTCTGTGTTTATACCTAGACATATTTTAACAAAACTGGAGAACATCACTATAAAGAAAAACATCTTGAAGCTGCCAGAGAAGATGGCTAACCTACAAAGGAGTAACAGTAGGACCAACAGCAGAGTTCCCATCATCAACAACAAAAATCAGAAGACAAAGAAGTGATGTCCACAGTCTAAGGGAAAATAACTGTCCATTATGTAAGTCCTTACCAAGTCAAACCACCAATGGAATAAACAACGTAGGTGTCCACCAATGGATGAATGGATAAAGAAAATCATACACACACACACACACACACACACACATGCATACATACAATGAAATATTCAGCTATAAAAAGAAGGAAATCTTGCTATTTGCAACAAGATGGGTGGATCTTGAGGGTATATGTTAAGTGAAATAAGTCAAACAGAAAAAGCAAATACCATATGACCTCACTTATAGGTGGAGTCAAAAACATGAAACAAAAAACACCCAGCTCAGAGAAACAGAGAAGAGATTGGTGGTTGCCAAAGGCAGGGGTTAGAACATGTGTGAAATGGGCAAAGGGGGTCAAAGGTATGTTTCCAGAATACAGTAAGTCATGGGGATGTACTGTACAGCATGGTGACTATAGTTAATACTATACTGAATATTGGAAAGTTGTTAACAGAGATCTTAAAAATCCTCAACACAAGAAAAAGAAAAAAGATCTTGTATGTAAAGTGACGGATGTTAACTAGACTTAGAGTAGTGTTCATTTTGCAATATATACAAATATAAAATTGTCCTGTTGTACACCTGAAACTAAAATAATGTTATATATCAGTTATACCTCAATAAAAAAATTTTTAACATAAAAAAGAAGTTGAAATAGACATTTTTAGACATATGAAGTCTAAGAGCTTTTGCCATCTATGGACACTCAATAAAAGAAATCTTAAATAGTTCCAAAAAAGGAAAGAGGAAATAGGAAGGACTAGAAACCTTATTAAAATGGCAAAGAAAGAAACTAGTAAATTATGTTATTAATGTAATTATTAACTCTTGAAAAATAACTAACTTTGTATTTTACATTTTAGATGGCAAAAACAAGAAAGACAGAAGAGGGAAAATACAGGAGAATTAACTTGCCAAAGTCTTGTGCAGGAGGAGGACAGAGAGAGATGCTGGGTAATTTTATATGTTGTTATAATGTACCTATATACTAAAAATGTATGGATGGCTTACCAAAAAAAATTAAAGTTATAGTTTCCAAAGAAATGGAGAGAAAGGGTGAGTAGGGGAGAAAAAAAAATACATTTTAAGATGGTAACAGAAAGTCCAAATATAACAATGACCATAATAAATAACATATTAAGTTCATGTGTTACAAGCAATCTACCAGGTTGATTTTTTTTAAAGCTCATGTGTTTTAGAAAGTGCGCTTTCTTGGCAAAAGGGTTGGTGAGTGCAGAATTCGATGTCATGGGATCAGGTGAAGAGCCAAAGCTCTTCTAGGCAAGAGACTGTGGGGGACTCGCCTGAGGCAGCCCTGGATGAGGCTGGAGAGAAGTGGGGTTGCAAAGACATGCAAGAAGGACTGATGGACATGCCAACCAATAGGAGCGACTAAGTGAGAAGGAAGATCAGCAGAGTTTCATGCTGGGCATCAGCTACACGCAGGTGGTGGTTAAAAGTCAAGATACTGATCAAATTGCCTGAAAGGACAGGAGAGAGGTAGGCATCAAATCCTGGGCACCACCAACTCTGAGAGGACACATAGAGGAAGAGAATCTAACCGAGAACTCCAAAACGTCAATTTTGTCACATGGTAACTGAGAAAAAGACTTTGGAGGCAGGTGGTGACCAACTTCAAATACTCCCCAGGGTAAAGAAAGAACCAGAAAGCACATGTTGGACTTGACAATATGAAGGTCACTGGTGGGCTTTGGCCTTTTCAACTTAACAGGTCTTCATTGAAGGGCCAGATTGAATGCAAACGCATATCCCTGTGGGTTCGTCCACAGGGCTCCCCAGGTGACCTTGGGTGTTGACCAGTTTAATGCCGTAATAAAATGCCACCTTCTGGTAGCCAGAATTTTCTTTGGCTTCTCTCAAGGCTTCTTTCATCAACGTCAAAGCAGATGGCTCAGAAGACAGACCTTCAAGCTCCACTCTCTGACTCCCCGGCCTCTTTCTCAGCATTTTCTCACTTTTTCTCTTTCAAGGAAAGGACTCCTTTGTTTTTGAAGGTGTAATGGACCGCCATCCTGCTTTTATGTTCAGAGCAACCAGTATTTTCCAAGCAGCTTCTCTGTGCCAGGCACTCAGCAAGGGGCTGTCATGTATTTAATTTACTCCTTGCAAGTGTGTGGTGCAGAAAGGCAGTGTTATCCTGTCTTACAGAAGAAGAAATTCTCCAGCAAAACTTTACAAATGCTGCCTCTTCACAGCTAAGGGTAAACAGGAACACTCATTCCTGGGTCAAAGAACTACTGCAGCCGACTTGGACATAAATAGCATCCCATTGGTCCAATATCAGGAGCCAAATGTTGGAATTATGAATAATTTTAAACATTTTGGTTCAATTCCCAGACAAGCAAAAGTAAACATTTTGGGTATAGTGTGGCATAGAGAACTGCTCAAGGAAGTAGACTTGGGAATAGAAGTGTCTAGTCTTCTCAGGCTTCTGCAACAAAATATGATACATGGGGTGGCTTAGCCAACAAACACTTCTCACAGTCCTGGAGGCTAGAGGTCCAAGATCAAGGTGCCAGCATGGTTGGGTTCTAGTGAGGACTCCTTTCCTGTCTGTTATACCTTCTCACAGTATCCTCACATGGCCAGGAAAGCACTATGACCTTGTCATCCCCTTTATGGGCACCAATGTCATCGCAGAGCTCCAACCCAGTGACCTCATCCAAATCCAGGCACCTCCCAAAGACCCTGCTTCCAAACACCATCACATGCCTATTAGAACTTTGACGTATGAATTTGGAGGGACACAAACATTCAGAGTAAGAGGGAAAGAAGGAGGGAGAGACAGGGAGAAAAAGAAACAAAAGATGTGGGAGTAGAAGGAAGACTGGTGCAGCAAAGGCTTGGGCCAGAAATGCACAGCCACCACAGGAAGTCCTCCTCAGGACCCAAACAGCCTCCAGGCTGGGAAGAGGAGACAGCTCACACCTGGCTTCAATAAAGAGCTCCTCCTGCAAACCCTGTTCGGTCTTGCAATGGTCATGAAATACTGGGTTTTTTTAAAACCCAAAAGTCAACTTGCCTGGCACTCTGCCACTTGAACTACTGTCTACCAATTTTTGGAAGCAATGGATTTATGCTGGCTCTGCTCATTAAAATGCTACTTGAGAAAAGAACTGTCTGCTACTTAACATGCCCAGAGTGAAATGCCTGTTTCCAAGGTAGAGAATGCAGGTAGAAAAGTGCATTGGTCACTCATTTCTCCTTGCCACTCAACAGTGGACTTTCAAGTCAGACGAACTGAATGCTCCTTCCCACCCTCTTAGGTTCTGCTGACACAGGCACTCAGGGATGCTGCTTTGATGGCATTTCTACATCCTCCCTCCTAACAACTCTATCATCAATACCACAGCCTCCATTGTATTGTCTGGATTTGGAAAAAAAGGCATTTCAGTTTGGTCATTTATGGTTTCCCTAACTTTGTGATTAAGTTATCATCAACACCATTTAAATATTCTCTATTTTGTTTTTATAGGCTTGAACAAAAGCCATTTTCATACTGGCCACTTACCTTTTCCTTAACTTTGTGATTAAGATTGAAACTGCATGTAGTTTTAGGCTTCAAGATATGACTCTGTATTTCCACTTGCCTGTGGTCCCACATGATGTCAATATTTCTAGTTGTCCTAGAGGCTCTCCCTGAATCAACCAGTGTGACCTCCCACCACCCCACAGCAGCAGCCTAAGGAAACCGGTGAAGCGCTTTTTCCACCCAAGCCCACAATTTCTGAAACCACTTCCTCTCCTCACTCCCCTTGACCTCCTTACCACACCCTCTTTACAACTCTCTGGCGGGCGGGGGGGGGCGGTGGTGGTGGCAGACTGTATTAAGAGCAAACATTCTGGCATCAGCAGACCTGATCGTGAATTGCCATCTGACACTCCTAACTGCAAGACACTGAGGAAGCGGCATAAAAACTCTGAGCCTCTGTTCCTACATCTATAAAAGAGGAATAATTTCTACTTCGTAAGAATTGTACTGAAAACTACATTAGTGGCTTATAAACTGTTTACAGTTTATAAGGGTCACAGTCTCCAAGAGTTAACCATAGATTAATGCCCCCCAGTTCACATTTCGTCTCCCTTGCTGGCTCCTAAATGACTTTGCCCAACCTGCTTCAGTCTTTAGCCACCTGCTCTTCTCTTTCTCCCTTCTGTATCCCCGACATTCCTCCCATACCTCACCTGGGAGCCAGCAGACTGGCCAAGCAGCCTTGCACTTACAAATGACCCTTGGAGAAAGGGCATCACCTCCAGGTTTCCGTTTCCATGTCTGAGATGTTGAGTGAGTGAATGATAAGACAAGTATCGCAACTGCCCCTTTCTAAATAGGTGAAGTGATTTCCCCTGCCTCCTCCATAGTCCTTCCATGTCCACTACTTTCTGTGTTCTCTTCTTCCTATCCCACTTTTCTGAGGCCTGGAATGGAATTTGGACACTGTACCAGATTACAATAGTCTAAGTTGGAAATTGCTAGTACAAGATTCTGTCTCTTAGCCCCCATCACCTAGCAGAGCTATGGCTTTGGAGATGTACAGTAACTTGGATACCTCTACAAGGAATGGTTTTGAGAACTTCCTTATGAAATTTAGTTCATCTTAGTGAAGAGCATAAAATTCATAAGACACTGAGGTGTTTTCTCCCTCATTAAGCTGACCTACAGATGGTAATAAATCATTTCCATGAGAACGTAGATGCAGCCATTCTGGAAAGCAATTTGACACTATTTAAGCAAATTGGTTACTTACCTATACTCTACTGTCCAGCAGTTACAAGTACAAGGGTCTTAAGCAGTATGAGAACAGTCACCATGACAGAGATTTGAAGGCCATCTTGGTGTCTACTGGGTGAACAGACTGATCAAATGGGTGATACACATCCCGGAATGCAATATTATTCAACAAACAGAAGCTAAGAACTAGTATACATACAGCTCTATGAACAGATCTTAAAAATAGCACTGAATTTCTTATAAAAAAAAGAATAAACAGAATGCAGTGTTTAGCACAATACCATTTATGTAATTAATAATACACACCCATAAAATTGGCCACTATTGGAGAATGCAAGGGAATCAGCTCATTACTTCTGGAAACTGGTAAATAGAAGGAAAGAATCAAACAATTATTCTGACTTTCCTCTATGCATTACACCATGGATAACAAATTATATCAGGGTAAGTTTCTTGTTATAGAAATGTTTCAGCTAATAAACAAAGAAGGACTGCTAGAAGTAGAATATCACCATTTTGCAACAAACTCTAAGATGACCCCAAATTGCCCCAGTGTTCATGTTCTTCTGTAATTCCCTCTCCTTGAGTATGGGTGGGACCTGTGACTTTCTTCTAACCAGTGGGATACAGTGAAGGTGACGGGATGCTTCCTCTATGATTATGTTACAAAGATTGTACTTCTGTCTTACTAGCTGGCTCTCTCTATCTTCCTTGCTGTCTTTGATGAAGTGAGCTGCTATGTGGAGAGGCACAGGTGGCAAGGAATTGTGATTGCCTCTCACCAAAGGCCGGCAAGGACCTGAATCCTCCCAACAACCACAGAAGCTTGGAAGCAGATCCTTCCCCAGTCGAGCTTCAGATGACACCACAGACCTACTGGACATCTTGTTTGCACACTTCTGAAAGACCATGAAGCTGAGACCTCAGCTAATTCATGCCTGGATTTCTGACTATGAGAGAATTAACGTGTTTTGTTGCAAGCAACTATGTTTGTGGCAATAGTGTCACATACCAAAGGATAACTAATCCACTAATAAATGAATGGGATCCTAAGCTTTTGTTACCAATGGTGCTAACATCACACAAAAAAAGAGACAAACGAATATTATTTGCATCCTGTTGGAAGAACATAAGACAACCCATTAAACAGTATTGTCAAAAACTTAAACATGAATCCAATAGTCTTTTGATTCAGCTACCAACTCAAAGGATCTGCAGATTCAGAGGAACTTGTTAAACTACACCACAGAAATGCAATCAGTAAAATCACACTATTATGGGATAAACAACCTAAGTTACTCAACAAATAAATTACAAGGAGAAAAAACAAATTCAGTGGGAAATCTAGTGATTAAAAAAGACTTAAAAAAAAACCAACCAATAACTTATGCATGGGCCTATTCCAATCCTGATTCATATTAAAAACTGTGAAAAGAAATAACATTTATGAAAGAATTGGAATTTTGAGGCTGGCTATTCAATGGTATTAAGGAAATAGTTTTTAAGCTGTTGATAAAGATATTGTGGTTATGTTACCTTGTAGAGATGTACACTAAAATACCAATGGATGAAATGATACAGTTTCTGAAAGGAGGGAAGTGGATGGGGTATGGATGGGATAGGATTGGCCATGGGCTGAAGACAGTTGAAGCTGAATGGTGGCATGGAGAGTTTATTATATTTTATCATCTCTTTTGGGGTGTGCTCAAAAGTCCCCATGATAAAAAAATTTTTTTAATTATATGCAAAAGAAAACAATAAACATTTTGTCAGAACACTTACAAACAAAAGGACACAAATGTTTGAATGATTGCATATGGAGAAGGAAACAAGACTGGAGAATGGGGATAAAGAGATATGAGTAAAGCAACCCTACTTCTGGGTAATTTCCAAAGGAAATGAAATCAAGATTTTGAAGAGATACCTGCACCCCCACATTCATTGTAGCATTATTCACAAAAGCCAAGACATGGAAACAATCCAAGTGTCCATGAAGGATGAATGGATAAAGATGTGGTGTATGTGATGGAATATTATTCAGCCGTAAAGAAGGAAATCCTACTATTTGTGACAGCATGGATGAAACTTGAGGGCATTTTGCTAAGTGAAATAAATCAGACAGAGAAAGACAAATACTGTACATTCTCACTTATACGTGAAATCTAAAAAACCACACTTATAGAAACAGAGATTAGTGGTTACCAAGGGCTGGAAGGTTGGATGAGATAGAGAGATGTTCATCATGGCATACAAACTTCCAGTTATAAGATAAGTAAGTTCTAAGGACTTAATGCACAGCCAGTGACTATAGTTAACAATACTTGAAAGTTGCTAAGAAAGTAAATCTTAAATCTTTTCACCATACACATAATCACACACACACACACACACACACACACACACAAACACAAAGTAATTATGTGAGGTGAAGGATGTGTCAACTAACCTTATTTGGCAATCATTGCACAATATATACATATATCAAATAATCACTTTATACCCCTTAAATCTACACAATGCTATATGTCAATTATAACTCAATAAAGTCAGAAGGGGGAGGGGGCATGAGCAAATAAGTAAAGGAACAAATAAGTGAGGGTCTTAATGAGACCCAATGATGGCAGTGGTTATAAACAGAAGCATGTGATTAACTCAACTCGCTACTCAAAAGGGAACTGTTTTCCCAGAGTCTTTCCTGTCAGAAGTTTCCAGTCCTGCCCTTCCCTGGAGCCTGACTCTCATACCCCTTAAATCTGCACAATGCTGTACTCCTGTTATTCTGCATCCCATCCAGTTTCCTTCAGCATCTCTCGATTCATCTGCCCGCTGCTACACCCCAGTCCAACTCCGCAGCACCAGCGTCCTTCAGTGGCCTCTCGCGTTCTCCACTCCATTCTCTCCCTCTCGTCTGTGGGAGGGAATTCCCCACCAACTATACAATCTTCATCAAGTACAACCATATCACTGCTCTACTAAAAATCTAGTAACCTACAAGATGCTGTTAAAAATTCTCTTCCCAAAAGGCAAGGCCTTCAACAATTAGCTGCAACTCATTTTCTTACTTCATCTCCCACCACTTCTCAATATGAACTCAATCCCACCTCCTGTCCCCCCCCCCCCGGTGTTCCCCTTCCCCAGCTCAGCCAAACCACCAAGCCAGCCGGCACCAAAGCACCAAAGCACTTTGCAGCGTGTTTCTAACCCTGTCTTTGTGGGGGACATAAACCCCCTTTAGCTCCATCCCAAGGGGCGGGATGCTAATCCAACTTGGTTGCATCTCCAAAGCCCATCCTAAGGGGGCGCTGTCTAGGCCCTGCTGCAGGATCTCTGGCGCCACGGCTTCCCCCAGGCTGGAGCTGTAAATGGGCTCCAGAGCCACCACGCTGGGGCAGCCGTGGTCACCCCTCTTGCTGTCTTGGGCTTTGCTCGTCTCTCACACCTGAGGCAACAAGGGTAAACTGAGCCAGGACTGCCACGCTCTGGGCAGCCCTGACCGTCTGGCTCTCTGTCCGCTCTCCTGTGTGTGGAGAGGTCGGTTTCACTTGGGCTATGAGCCTGAGCTGCTTCCACGACCAGAGAATCCCCGCAGGTAACCAAACCATGATTTCAGATATGCCCCGGGGTGAGGGTACAGCCTGTCAACACTACAGTGAAACTCGTGAGTAGTCAATATTACCCATGAAAAGTCCTTAAGCTGCCCCTAGAATAGTGCCTGGAATAAAGGCTCTGTGTATGTAATCCTGTGTCCTTCCAATTCTTGTTGGCCTGTGCTTCTTTGTGACTTTCAGTTAATCCTTCAGTTTATTCCTGGAAGGTGTCAAGCCCTCTGTCACCACCCTCAACTAAGCCGTCTAAGCAAGGTGCTTCTCTTCTTGGTCAGTGGCTGGAAAATCCTTACAAATCATTTACAAGAAGGGGAAAGGGAAACTGCAGTGAGGTGGAGGTGGTCGGGCACAGGGGGGATGCTTTCTCCACTAGGCAGTGGTTACTCTGGAGCGTTCACTCTGTCGTAACTCATCAAGCTGAACAGAAGTGACTGGTGCACTTTTCTATATGCATGTTATATTTCAGATATTTTAGAGTTTATTTTTAAATATGCCTGCTTTCCTTGAATTTTCCAGGAAGTCTTAACTGTTTTAGGTTTGATGCCAGGACTCATCAGATTCAGCAGAACAAGCAGAGCTTCTTTCTCTTTCTCTGTCTTCTTTTACCCAGTAGTTACATTCTAGACAATTCATTGAGGACAGGATGAGTGAATTAGAAAGTGGTTCTGTCACTGACTTCCGGCAAAAATTGCCCAGCCTCCCTCCTCATTTCTTTCTGGTCTGCAGAGTGAAAGTTGCAATAGAACCTTCCACATACGACTTTGCTGGGCTGTTGAAAGGGGATTAAAGGGCACGTGTGTCAGTTGCTTAGGAGAATGCCTGACACATAGTTAGCACTCAATGCATCTTAAGTTTTTGGTCTTCTAAGACATTTCCCACTTGTCATTATTCCCATTTGTTATTTCTACCTGTAGAATGGTAGATGTCTTCCTCTTTAAGATATTTCAAAAATCAATAGACAGTTGATGAATTATTTGGAAGACTATATCCTAAAAGTGATATATTCCATGGGTGGACATTCTGAACTAAAAATAATGTGTGTGCCATTCCTGTAATGCTTCATGTGAATTAGCTCATTCTCAATCAATGAGATGATACTAATTCCAATTTTACAGATAGGAAAACGGACAGTTGGGGAATTAGTTACAGCAACCAAGTCCATCCAGTTACAGTTTGTGTGTGACTGATGGGACGAGAACTGTCTAAGCCCTAAAACTACCCCTTTTGAGAGATTTGTGAGTAGGGCAGCACAGGGCCTCTCTTTCCCGTCTGACTCCCAGATATGCCCTCTCCGGCCTCTCCCTGGAGAGCTTCCGGGGGTGCTGGAATTGGGGAACCCTGGCTCCCTTGACCTCCCCTGTTCTTGGCAGCCCTTGCATGTGGCCCAAACTCCTCCAAGCCCTCCTCCCACCACTTTAACCATTCTCTGAATGTCCTGTGCCCTTTCATTCATTTAGTTATTCAGTCAACATTTATTGAGAACCTATTATGTGTCAGTGAGGACGGTGGCACAGTGCTTAGCAAGATGCATCCACATCTGGTCTGTGGCCCCCTTTTGCCGTCTGATTCCGTCTGATTCTTTTCATGACTCCGTGCTGTTCCTTCTACAGGCATACCCATTTTATGGTGTTTTGCTTTGTTGCATTATAGATACTGCATTTTTTACAAGTTGGAGGTTTGTGGCAACCCTGCATGAAGCAAGTTTATCAGCCACAAACCACCCCCAACTGATTACAAGAAGAGTGAATTTCGTTGATAAATGTGGTATGTGTTCTGAATGCCCCACTGACCAGCCATTGCCATGTCTCTCTCCCTCTCCTCTGAGACTCCACAAATTGAAATTAGACTAACAACCTTACAATGGCCTGTGAGTTCAAGTGAAAGGAGGAGCTAACTGATATGGCAAACTTCATTGTTGTCTTATTTAAGAAATCGCACAGCCACCAACCTTCTGCAAACACCACCCCGATAAGGCTGCATCAGCATCAAGGCAAGACCTGCCTCAGGCAGAAAGATTACATAGGACTTGTGGAGAGCTCAGATGATGGTCTGCATTTTTTAGCAATAAAGCATTTTTAATTAAGGGATGTACATTTTGAAGACATAATGCTATCACACTTAGAGTATAATGTAAACATAACCTTTATGTGCACTGGGAAAAAAATTGTTTGACTCACTGTTTTGAGATACTCACTTTATTGTGGTGGTCTGGAACCAAACACCCAGATCTCCAAGGTGTGCCTGTATTCATAGTTCCCTGCCTTTCCTCCTCCCCACCCCTGTCCCAGCCAGGCAAACTCCTGTTGAGCCACAAAATCCAGTTCACAATCTTACCCTCTCTTCCACCTTCCCCAGCTCCCTGGGATGGCATTCAAAATATTCAGCAACCAGTTTAGCCCCTGTAATGGATGCTTGCGCTGAGCCACCCATCTACCACATGTCCTAGCTGAACTTCTGCCCTGGTCAGAGTCAGTCACAGCCCCCAGTGGGGCCCTCAGCACCTGGTCCATACAAACACTGATGTACTGTCCTTGATCTCTTCCAGTGAGGGGTCTTCCCCATTACCCTCCAGCCACCGTCCCCAGCGTACCCACACCCACACCCACACATGAATGTGCCTTTGAGCTCCAAAAGAGCAAGAATGTTTTCTTTGCCCAGGAGACTAGCATAACGCACGTAATGTAACAGGAGCTTAAAGAACTACAGAATGAATGATGCAGGCAGGAATTAATCTGGCCTTCATCCTGGAGAATTTCCTAAAATACCATCCCTGCTCAGATCAGCAACCTTTCCTACTTTTGAGACTAAAAAAAAAAACTTTTAATAAGTGTTGGGCCAATTTTCCTTTATTTTAGTTAACATTTAAATATTTCCTTTGAAGTTATAACAAAAGAGTACTGTGATGGGCTGAATTGTGTCCCCTTCCAGTTTTGTATGTTGAAGTCCTAACCCCCAGCACCTCAGAATGTATCTGGAGGCAGGGTCTCTAAAGAGGTTGTTATTTTGAAACAAGGGCAATAGGGCAGGGCAGGCTCTAATCCAACATGACTGGTGCCCTTAGAAGAAGAGGGGATTAGGACACAGACATGTACAGAGGGAAGACCCCTTGAAAACACTGGAGAAAACAGCCACCTGCAACCTACAGAGAGGAGCCACAGAAGAAACTGGTCCTGTTGACACCTTGATCTAGGACTTCTAGCCTCCAGAACTGTAAAGACATAAATTTCTGTTGTTTCAGCCACCCAGTCTGTGGTACTTTGTAATAGCAGTCTTAGCAAGCGTGTATAAGTACCAATCTCTCTTGTAAGTGAACTATTGCTATAATGAACAACACTTTTCATTGTATATGTACTATTTCCCAGTACATTGGAAACTTCTTGATGTTAGTGAAGATGACTTTTATTTCTTAGAATCATAAAGCATAGCATCATTTATATATATAATATATGCTCAGGAAAAATTTAGAACCTATTTCCTGAACCACAGAATACATGAGAACATTCGTCTTCATCTATTCCAAGCTTCTCAACCTCCAGTGTTATTGACATTTGGGACTGGGTAATTCTTTGTCACAGGGGCTGTCCTGTGCATTGTGGATATTTAGCAGCATTCCTGGCCTCTGACCACTAGATGCCAATAGCACACATAGCTCCCCATTCCCACCATGTTGTGACAACCAGAAATATCTCCAGACACTGTAAAACATGTCCTAGATTCAAGACACTCCTGGTTGAGAACTGCTGCTCAAGTGTGACACTGTCTTTTTCTCCTCTTCTTGGGTAGTTGGTTCAAGCATTGTACAAATCTGGAGATTCATTAGAGAAATGTACTATCAATCTCAAGAATCAGAAGGATAACAAGAAATGGGGCCAAATTTAATGGGGGCAGCTGGTGCACCTCAGAGTATAATCTGGTAGAGATATTTTGTCAAATTTGGGCTGTAGGAAGAATAGGCTCTACAGCAGGAATGGACCAAAGAAAAGGCTAAAAATGTCAGGCCGTGGTTTCTGCTGAGTCAGAAGCCCAGGCCTCTATTCCCAAGATTTCACCTCCTGGTCACTGGGCACCAGCTAGGATCAACAGAGACAAGGAGTTATTTCTATCTTCAGTAGGATTAACTATTTTAAATGAATCTGCGGTTCTGGGATGGACAAACCCCACATCACAAAAACCACCAGGGAAATTGATGCTGATTAGCATGCTCGTGAACGACCTAAGGAGAGCGGGCAGCGCTGGGGCCCCAGAACTGTGGTCTCCACTCTGACGCTGGCCTGGCACGCTGGGGCTAAGTCTGGAGGGAGCACACAGCGTGGCCTCCTGCTGCCTGATCCTCCCCCGTTTGGAGAACCATCTGAGGGTCTCAGGGTTGACCTCTGGACCCCAGCAGCAAAACCAAAGACTCTCATCAGTGAAAAAACAAAATTATAGTGGAAAAGGTCATGGGGTCAGTTCTAATTACTCAGAAGCTGAAGGAATAATGGGTTGTGCTGTGTAGCCAAAATTTGCAATCTAGTTAGAAGGTTCCAGCACCTCTGCCATCTGAGATCAAATACATGGAGGTGGAAGGCAGAGGCTGGAAAGGTAGCCTAAAGCCAGACTATAAAGGCCTATGATGCCCAAACTAAGGAACTGGGCTTCTTTCTGGGCGCATTAGACTTCCTTTGTTAAGAAGTCATTCTCTTTGATATTTCCAGGGGAACCATGGATGATATTTAAGAAACTGGTGACTTGGAGCACAGGAAATCCCTGAAATCCCCATGCTGGCAGGACTCCCGGCAAAAGTTGCCAGGAGAGGAGGACAGACACTCTCCAAGCCTCTCTAGGAGCACTTTCTTGATGCAAAGCCTAATAGCAGACACAGCAACACTTTCCGTTTCCACTGTCTGGATGACTCACAGTGCTATTTACCATCCCAGATGTACCAAGAGTATCAGAGAGACAAAAACGTACCCGCGCTTGACTTCTGTATCGTATTCTTACTGTGGCCTGTCACGCCTGCCCCCTTTCCCTTGGCTCTACCTGGGCAACAGATGCAAAACTCCTTCTGATTTGACTAAAAGTCACCCACACATTTGAAGTTTGAGGGAATACCCACAGGCTTCAGACTAAATATGTCAGAGGGAGTTTCACAGGGGTCCTCACAGCTTCCCTATTTCCTTTCATTCCGCGGCAGGATGTACAGGGCTCTGTCAGGGACACGCAGTCTGGGTACGTGCTAAGTTCAAGGGGTGAGTACTGTTAGAGAAGGGCAGGGTGAGCTGCCATCAACCGACACCTCCACACAAGCCACCCCTTATTCACATTATCATGGTTCCCATTGTCCTCTGTACCATTTTCTGTGGCAAAATGAATTCCCTATGCAAAAGTCACTATTTCTACAGTTATCTCCTGGCTGTCCAACTTACCTAGAAAAAGAATCAATACTGACTACTTCACTGAGCGCATACAGAAGTTTTACTACTTTTGGACTAGGTTATAACAGCCACAGCACAGTCATTTTAACTTCACTTAACAAACCACAGAAAAAATATATGAAGAATCAAAAACCGGCACAGATGCTGAGGACACATAATAAACTACAAGTGCCTGTGATTGAAGTTGAGCTATGTCCTCCCCTTGGAAAAGAGTGTCAGAGAAGTCAGTTTTGTTTCCTTTTAACACCTCCTGTCTTACAAGCCCTTCATCCAAGGGGAAATCACAAGTGCGGACGATTTAGAACACCTTTAGCAGGAACGAAGGCACCGCGCAAACTGCCGTAGCACAGCCAGCCAACACGGCCTCAAGCCGACTGGAAGCGAATTTTCCTTTCAGTAATCCAGGCTCCTCTTCTTTTTTTTTTTTTTCCTGTTTTCTTATTACTATGATTATTATTAAGGTCTATTATCTAGTCAAATTTACTTTTTAAGAACCTTCTACCTTGCGGCCCCGTTCTTCCGCAGGGAGTGGCTCTCCCCGGCAGCTCCTGTCCTCCACCCAAGCCCACAGGCAGGGTCAAGGAGAGCACCGGCAGCCGCTTCTTTTTAAAGGGCAGCTCATAGCCCATTGCCTGCAATTGAATCACATGCCTAGCTTCCAGGGAGCTAAGAAATGGGGTCTGTGTGCCCAACTGGAATATGGGATTGTCTTTTACTAACAGAATGAAGGGGAAAATGAATACAATTAGGGGATTATGCCATAGCATTAAAATCTTAATGAAACTTAAGAACTGCACTATTTTGCAGTATCTTGTAACAAATGAGAATATAATACTAGAACTAGGCTACTTGAATTTGCAAATAATCAACAAAGCAAAAGTTTGTGCAGCAATTACCACCTCTAAGCATTCTTGTTGGTTGTTATTTTATGCCTATTTTGCTTCCATTTGTTTCTAAAGATCTGAATCAACTAAAAGCATGAAATTTGCTGTCAAGCACAAGAGACTATTGCCACATAGTGTCTTTCTTTTCTTTTTTTATTGAAGTATAGTTGATATACAATATTGGTTTCAAGTATACAACACAGTGATTCTCCAGTTACCTACATTATTAAATGCTCACCCCAACTAGTGTAGCTCCCATCAATATAGAAAGATATACAGAATTATTGACTAGATTCTCTATGCTATTCTTCATCCCTATGACTAATTGATATTATGATTGAGATTCTGTGCCTCTTTATCCCCTTGCCACATAGTGTCTCTGTTATTTTCCTTTGGCACAATACAAAGTTTGCTTTCAATGACTTGGGCAATCATAAAAGGAAGAAATCTGTGGAGCAAGAACCTTCAGCCCAAAGCCGTTCTACAATGCTTGGCAAGTGTCTGCAGTTCAGAGTTATCTGGCAATAACAAAAAACACCCTGCACTTCTTTCTGAACCATATCTTTCCTATGCTATGGGCTATGACTCTGATTTGATCTTTATTTCCCACAACAATTGTGAAAATTTGAGAAGCGCGAAGTTCTATAGAATGTCAATATTCCTTTAAGTAGTCACTGCTTTTGATGAAAGCATGACTAATTGTTGGCAGAGAAAACTTTGGACTGAGTGAAAGAAAATAAAAGATGCTATCAGTGTGTTAATGGAGAGACTTTTATGGTGTGTACACAAAACAAATAAATGACGATGTCAATTCCAAATCATTGAAACAGCAGTTGGTGTGATGTTTTATCTGTTCAGAAAATATCAACGCCCAAGGACAGTAACTGCTATAGTCCTCTGGCATGCCGTGTTATACTGAGTGGATGGCTTAGCAAAAGGATATATATTCTTCCAGTATGAACAGTGAAAATAACAATGACGATAGCATAATTAATAGTAGCAGCTGAAATTTCTTTAGTTCTATGTATTGGCCACTATGCAAATTACTGTTTATGCAATTTTTCTTCTAATTTTCACAACAATATTGCAAAGTAAATATAATGGGCATCACTCTCTTTCAGGCTCAGGTAGTAGCTGCCTAGGCTCAGTGCACGGTTGCAGCAGTAGAGGTATTAACACACTGAGTGCTTCCTCTGTACTGGACCAGGCACTCAGCACAGTGAAGCCGAAGTCAGATCCATGGCACCCATGCACAGTATCTCTCAAAATGAGACCTTGGTTACCACAGACAGAATCCTGATTTGTCCCAAGCTAATGCAGCCTCAGAAGTGGCGTCTGAAGGTGCCACTTCTGAGCATGCCGTGTCTAGCAGCGGTGTGGGAGTCTAAAATAAATCCGACCCGTGGAGCACCTCCCTTCTCCTGCAGCGTGTTACATGGGGTTGAGGAGGATGGTGTATTACATGGAGCCGGGCCATAGCTACAGAAATGCTGTGATGGAATTTGTGGCTATCAACAGTTGGGCTTTAATTCAAATCCTTCAAATTTTTCTGAAATAGAGAAATACGATGTTGATTGGAATTATATGCCCCACATCCTCAAATACTTAAAAGCGAAAAAACACTTAAAGGAATAGTTGTGATCGGTGTTTAAGAGGAAATGAAATAGTTGTGATGGTTTTTAAGAGGAAAAATTGAGTTGACCAAGCAGACCACGGATAATTCTCTGCTCCTTGGATTTCAAACCATTATGTCATGGACTAGTGAATCTAACGGAGATTGGTTGACTGCTTAAAGAACTAAGATGCTGGTAACTAAAAAGGCTAAATGACAGATTTCTTTGTTGGGACTGTCTTCTACTAAACATAAAGAAATAAGGACCCTCTTGCTGACAAATTATTTTTATTACAGAAGCCTGCATTCAGTCATCTAAAATGTAAACTTCTGTCTGTAAACCATGTTTTAATAGTTTTTAGGAGGTCATGACCTGTGGTTGGGGAAGATACAAAGATAGTAACAAATTACACTTGTTAATTACTTTAGATACAACTGAATTTAAAATAAACTTGCCAAGTTTTATTAGTGCCATTATTACTATCAGCAGTAGTAGTTGTATTTACTTGAATCTTACCACTGCCTGTCTTTGTTCTAAAAACAATTTTTTTAACCCAGAGAAATTTTTAGTTGTTGAGATGGCTGTTACAGTTTTGCCTCCCTCCTATGGAAACTCACAAAAACAAGCAGTAATCGTGCTTCTGACAGTATCTGATTCTAAACATCTTGCTTCAACACGTGCCTGCCATCATATGGTCTCCCCACCCAGAGACCCAGGAGGGCAGGGCTTCCCTCTTAAAGGTAAGGCTTTGTAGTGAACCCAATCTACCACAGTCCCAATAAATTCCCACTAAAGAGAAGAATCATGGTAATTTGCAATTTCCTTGACAGGGAAGGATTTGGTATAGTTTTTTCCTCAGTAGTGACTATAAAGCTTTTTCTTCAGGTTGGATGTTTGACCACAACTTGGATAAAAAGAAACAGAAACCATATAAGCATCACAATTGATAAGCAAACTAAAGATAATTTGATGCCAGCAGGTAAATAGATGTCTTACATTTTCAGTCACACACAGTTTTTCAAGGACACATCTACTGAATTGGTGAGCTGCACCTGTCCACGCAGGGTCCAGTGTTGCCACAAAAGGCCACAATCACAGAAGCACAGTTTATAACGTTGGTGAAGAAGTTCACACAGATTCTGTTCATGGTCACTGAGCACCTGCTAAGCCCAGCACTACCATGGGCACCATGAGAACTACAAAAAGTCAGTGAGATTCTACAATGAAGAGGTTACTAATGAATCAAGATAATTAAACCAAAAGTTAATGGTGGATGTGCCCTTGTTTCTTGTGGTTTTCTAACTTTTTAGTCTTAACACCCCTTTACACTCTTAAAAATTATTGAGGCCCTCCCAAAGAGCTTTATATCTGTCAATAATTACCTTATTAGAAATTAAAACAAAAAAGTCTTTAATATATATTAATTCATTTAATACTAAGAAAAATGATCCCACTACATATCACTATAAATATGTTCTTGTGAAAAATAACTACATCTTTTCCAACAAAAAAATCAGTGATAAAAGTGTTGTTTCCCATTTATGCATGCACATCCCCTAAATGCCTGATTTCCTAGAGAAGAGTTGGATTCTCAAATCCAGTGGTATATTCAGTGGACTACAATATATACTTCCAGTTGAAGTATATGAAGAAAATCTAGCCTCGCAGAGATAAGCCATTGAAAAAGGAGTATCTTAAACCATTTTAGATCATTGTGTCTACTCGGTGATACTACACCAAACTCCAACAACTGGTAGTTTCTTAATGGTTATCTTCAATGCAGAATCTAAAACCATTACATAAAATCCATTAGTCTTTCTTGCAATTCAAATTTTACAGCATCATGTATTGGTCTTTTGGAAAATATCAGTAGATCTTTGAAATGCTGACACCTCCATTATCCAATATAAAAAGATTACATTTGTTCATATCATTACTGATCCCATTAAAAAGTCTGTAAGTATTTTGAAGCTGTCAAATTTCTGGTGACAGATGCAAGTTTTCCAAAATTCTAATTTCCACTTAAAAGCTCTAATTTTCACTTCAAAGCCATAAATACTGTCCATTGATTCCCTTTAAGTACCAGACTCAAGTTTCTCATCTCTAAGAAAAATATCTACCAAATATACAAGTTTGTCAATCATTCTTTCACAGAAATGTGGTGTCCCGTGGAAAAAGCAGCTAGTTGAGCCTGCAACTCAAACAATCGCAAAAGTGCTCAAAGGTCTGCATTTATTCATCTAAAATGCAAATTTCTGCTTATAAACCAGGTCCTATAAACTGTGAGAAAGACATGACAGATGGGTCAGAGCAGGACATAATGATATTCACAAATTATACTACCAGTTCCTGGTAGGGAAGAGCAAAATTATTTGATACAGCTTGGTGCCACTGTCTTGACTGGCCCTAGATATGAGCAATTTTATCCACCATAAATGCAAATGTCAACCCAGTGAAATGGGCAAATAATAACTTGAAAATATTATAAAAATAGTTTTTGCCTTACAGTCCAGCTGAAAAGATATGAAGATTCCCACCTTAAAAACTGATAAGGTAAGGAGAACCTACCATACACACCCAAGCCTAGTTTGGGATTTAGGGTTTTAGTGTCCCTTGGCTTCATTAGCTATACCAGAGCCTATTAGCTCAAGTATAAAGTAATGTATTTAATATCTCCTGATAATAGAGCCCTGCTTCTGTACCATTAAAATCACAGAGGTTTCTTTTGCAATTGGCCATAGCAGCTATTGTTGGGTGCCAAAATAAAATAAAATCCTATTACCAATTCTCTTTTGTCCTTAAAGCAAAAGCATCCTCTGACCTTCTGTCTCCTAATTACCCCCGATGGATGGCTAGCAAGATGAGTAAGTCTTTCTGATTTCAGCAAGCTCTGCAGGGGCAATCAGGAGGGAAGAAGAGGGTTAAATGTCACCAACCCCACTTAATAAGATCAAAAGGTCCAGAGCCCAGCAGTTCAGAGCTTCTTTTCAAAACCCTTTATCAAGTGTGCCTGTGTGCTTGCCACAAACATATCTAAAAGCAGGAGTGTTAGAAAGTGGATCCAAGATTCACAGTAAAGAGTACCAGAAAAACCTGTGGCTTGGTTTTTTGCCTTCTTACCTTTTTCCTTATATTGTAAAATATACACAATACAGCAAGTATTTTGGAATATTTTTATAGAAAAGAAAGTACACTGTATCACCAAATATTTTATTGCATAGGAACAAAAGAACTTAGGCATTCTAATTGTAGAGACAAACACTGACAGGAAAAATATATGCTGAGAGGTTTATATGAAAAGTTATGAAAAGGGCCCAGATCATACGAGATGAGGGAGTTCCTCTGGCCTGCTGCCCCTGGGCCTGGCTATATCTTCCAGCGACCTTATGACCTCTATAGGAAAGCAACATTTGGTCAGAAACAAGTGAGTCAAATTAATCGACTTCATTTTTTTTAAGAACAGTTTTAGATTTACAGAAAAGTTTAAGAGATAGTATAGAGAGTTCCCATATTCTTCCCCTCAACCCCCCACCCCACACACAGTTTCTCCTATTACAAACATCTTGCATTAGTCTGGTACATTTATTACAATTAATGATCCAATATTGATGTATTATATTATAATTAACCAAAGTTCATAGTTTACATTAAGTATGTAATACTTACTTCTTTGTGTTGTCCTTTCTGCAGGTTTTGATAGACATACAAGATCACGTATCCACCACTGCATTATCATACAGAATAGACTCAGCACTCTAAAAATCCTCTGTTCTCCATCTGTCAGTCCCACCCCCTTCAGTCCTGGCAGCGTACATCAAAGTAAGTAATATACCTTCTTTTCATAGCCCAATGAGACATTTACTAATTTTCTGACACAACACAATAACATAAACTGACAATAAAATATGATTTTAAAAATATCTTCTTCAAATGAAAACCTGATCTAAAATAATTATTTGGCCAAAGGAAAACTAAACCTTGAATTATACATTACTTAAGAATTGATGACAGTATGAATCCTCCATAAACAACTTGAGAGATACAGCCAATAGCATTTTTCAATAGAAAATCCATTACCTTAGACGTGGTTGTTAATACATAAGAAAAATACAATTTAATGAAGAAAGCACTCAACTAAAGAAGTTTTTAAAAAGCATAATAAGCCAAAAACAGTAAGACTAAAGAATGAATAACATAAAACCAGAAAAAAATGATTTAGAAAGAAAATAAAAGCATCAGAATGAATAAGATGCAAAAAATAAACTAACCTCTGAGAAAAGAAAGCACAACTACATTAACATGGGAAATTTTAATGTTAGGTCAGATTTTTTGTAAAAGAATACTGTGTAAAAACTTGGAATTGTTATGACTGTTTTCCAGAAAAAATGAAATCAACAATTTACCCCCAAAAGAAAAATTATTTTCTTAATTGAAAATATAGTTAGATTTACCCCCTGAAAGTAAATAAGATTTGATTAAGTTTATAGATAAATTACAACATATGATAATTCCTATAATATTTATTAATTCCAAATGAACAAAAAGTCTAGAAGATTTCCATCTCTCTAGACTTGTATAGTCTTGATCCCAAAGCCTGATCATGACTGAAAACAAAAATAACCAAGGAGATCTATTTGTGAAAGTGTCTTAGTCCTTTTGGGCTGCTATAACAAAATATCATAGACAGGGTAGTTCATGAACAACAGAAATTTATTTCTCACAGTTCTGGAGAAGCTGGGAAGTCCAAGATCAGGGTGCTGGCAGATTCAGCCTCTGCTGAGGGCCCACTTTCTGGTTCATAGCTGTTTTCTGGCTGTGTCCTCGCAGATGAAGAGCTGAGGGAGCTCTCTGGGTCTCTTTTGTAAGCAGTAATCCTATTCATAATGGTTCCACACTTATGATCTGATCACCCCCCCCAAAGACCCTACCTGCAAATACCATCACATTGGGGGTTAAGATTTCAATGTATGAATTTTGGAACACAAACATTCGGTCTATAGGAAAAGTTACCATGGAAATTGGTCATGGGAGAAAAAATAAGCATCTCTATAAATTCTAGAAAGACATTTGATAAATATTCCTACTGATAAAAATACTCAGCAAAGTAGAAATACAGGAACACTTTCTTATCACTATACTTACTTCTCTGTGCCTGTGTATGTGCACGTAACCTAGAGTACAAGATGTGTTCCAAATTAGGAACTAAAAAGTTATCCTCACAACATTTATATTTAACACTGAACAATGTAGTTAATATGTATTTTTTCACCAGCATTTAATTTCCCTTGCAAACCTCAGGATCAGCTAATTTGACCAAAGGATCCTACCTTCCCAAATCCTCTATGAAATGGGAAGGCAGTGGAAGATCGGGGTCCCTTTCCTCGTGATGAAACCCCAGTGCACCCTGCTCTTGCCTGCCTTCCTGCTGGCCCTGCACCTGAGGCTTTCCTCACAGATCTACGTGAGCCTGTCCTTATGTCAGCTTTTCCACCTTTTGTGTACTGGTTAGGGTTTGATTACAGAAGCAGAACTAGTATGAATATTAAAGAATCAGGAGTTTACTATTGGAATTAGACCTTGGATAACTGTAAAGGGAACTAGAGTAGTACAGTTCTGAAAAGGGTAAGAGCAAAGTCACTGGGGTGGATATATGACCAGCACTGGGGTGGGTATATGAGTCAGAGCTTGCAGAAAGTTAGGCATATCCCCTGCAGGATGGATGGGACTGGTGTAGAAGCCCACAGAAGGTCGGTGGCTCCTCATGACTGCCACCTGTCTGGGCTGCAGCAAAGAATCTGGGCTGGTCAGCAGTGAGAAGGGATACATGATATTAGGAGAAGCAGGAGCAAGCTGGAACCCACCAGAAACTCTGCACCCACCCCTCCTCACCTCTGACCACACTGTAGCTGCTGATTCATTCTCAAGAAAAAAAGAAAGAGGACACAAATAAAATCAGAAATCAAAAAAAGGTTACAACTGACACCACAGAAATGCAAAACATAATAAGAGAATTCTATGAAATTTTATAAGCCAATAATTTGGACAACCTAGAAGAAATGGAAAAATTCCTAGAAACATACAATCTTCCAAGACTGAGCCAGGAAGAAACAGAAAATCTGAACAGACCAATTACCGTAATGAATTTGAACTGGTAATCAAAAAACTCCCAATAAACAAGTCCAGAACTAGATGGCTTCACAGGTGAATTCTAATAAACTTTTAAAGAAGAGCTAATACTCATCCTTCCTAAAGTATTCCCAAAAATAGAAGAGGAGGGAATATTTCCAAACTCATTCTATGAGACCAGACAAAAAACTACCAAAATAGAAAACTACAGACCAATATCCCTGATAAACACAGATGTTCATTTCTGACTCTCAAATCTCCTGCAAATTTCTCCTAGGAGTAATCCTAACCTGGTCAACAGGGATAAGAATTCTGGGAAATGTAGGTCCTCATTAGCTACTCCAACAAAGAACAAAGCATCACACTTTGCTGAATAATCAGAAATAAACTTCATCTGCAATACATAGCATTTATATGTAGAAAGTTATAAAACAGAAAGCATTACTGAAAGATATGAAAGAGAATATGAATAAATAAATGAGCATTGGTGGATAAAAAAATCAGTATTATGGTGCTATCAGTTCTAAATTAATCTATAAATTAAGTGCAATCCAAATCAAAATTGTAGTCAATCAAGAATGCTTCTAAAATATTGCTAGCAGAAAAACATGAAAAAATACCCAATCTGAAAAAGAAGAGAAATTGGAGGTGGGGTTGGCAACAGGGAGTTTGCCCAATCAGATACTTAATATACATAACCATAGTAAATTTATAAATGAGTCACTATGCAGGAATAGATTCACTGATAAGTAGAAGAGAAACTATAAACAATCTTGTAAGTCCAAGTATGCATAGAAAATAAAGACAACTTCCAAATGTAAAAGATACTTTAAAATGTTAAAATCAATAGGGAAATACTATCTATTTTAAAAAGATATTGGAAAACTATTTGAAATAGGGAGAGAAATAGCACAAGGTCTCTGCCTCTTCCCTTATACCAAAATAAATTGCAGTTACCTCAAAGATTTGAGGATTTGAAAAATAAAATTATATGAAGTATAAAATGATTTGGTGGAATATTTCTAAAGCTGTGGGAAAAAAAATAAACATGTCACAAAAAACAAATTAAAAAACTGATAATTTATATATAATTTGGAATTTCTATTTTAAAACACACCATAAAAAGGACTGGGAAAATAAATAAGATAGAGAAAAATATTTGCATGACATACAAAAGACAACAAGGAATTTATTCCCCATTAGGGTGTGGGAAACAGGCACTCATATACCACTGATGGAAGCATAAATTTATGTACTATTATTCAAAGTATAAGCTTATAAAATATGTATCAAAATATAAAATGTCCCAATAAACTGGCTTCTGAGGATGTTACCTAAATAAGTATCACCCAATTGGAAAAGTATATATACCCAAGGATGTTTTTTAGAACATTGCTTATTATAACCAATTAAAAGAAGACTCTTCAAAGTAGATTATAGAATGATGAAACATTATGTATCTGTTAACAATAACAAAAAATCTTTTTCTTTTGATAACAGAAATCTGATTAATGTATATTGTCGAGTAAAAATGCAGGTTGCCTCATTCCACTTATGTAAAATTCTATACACATAACTAAATTACATAAATGCATAGAAAAGTGTCTGAAAAGAGTTTTTTTTCTCAACTTTTTAAGAGTTGTTATCTCTAAAGATTTGGAAATCAGTTTATTTCATTCTTCTCTGGATTGATTAAATTTTTACATGAAATATGTATAATCAATCTAAAATAATTTGTTTAATTTGGGACTTCTCCAAACGAGGCATTTCTTTAGCCTTCACAATTCCCCCTCTCCTGGACCATTTCCTTTTAGTCCCTTGGACACTCACCAACCTGTCCCATCTAGAGGTACAGGATACCTCCTTCCAATTTCTTTGGATGAGCTTTTTTTAAAATCACCTTTTAACATCTGATTACATATATAATACATGTTGGTTGGAGCTTTTTTCAATACAGAAAATCACCAAAAATATCGTTAAGAATCACCTCAATTCAGCAGCTCAATGCCTTTTTGCAATGTTTCCCCTTTCTGCTCCCTGTCATTTCTTTCCATGCTTTATATTGTGAAACTTGAGCAATGTATCCAGGAAATCATATCCTGCAGCTCAGCAGCACCCCTTCTAGAGAGCCCTTGCTTTTGTTTATATGGCAGGGGCTTCTGGAAGCTGCCTTGTCAGACAGACCTTTAGGTTGAAAATTGTACAAAAATGAATATGTGGCTGTGTAGCCTAACTGCCTCTTTTGCAGCTTTATTCGGAGTCTACATGGATATGACATGTAGGAGGTGGTGCCTACAGGAGCCCTTCAGTAACTGAGACATTGCTCCGTGTATGCAACAGCCACGTTGTCTTTGAAGGATGGAGGAACCAACCACTGAAAGATTCCTGTTTCTGTAAACATTACCAAGATGGATGAGAGCAGACTAAGGGAGGAGTACTAACAAGTACCAGCTAGTTCTCTGAAATTAAACAAGAACTCTGTAGATAACCCAAACGTCTAAGGCAAGCATAAATTGCTACCCTTGAAGAGATGAAAGAAAATGAGTGAAAAGGTAAAATGGCAGCAGGAGGCAAAATACTTGCAGTGTGTTCTGTGTGCTGGATGCCTAAAGGCCCTCGGAGATCCATGTACAGCACTCTTGGGAGATTGATATCATTATCCCTGTTTTACACAAGAGAAACGTGAGTCTCAGAGAGGTGGAAAAAATCGTCCTGAGGTCACATAGCTGGGATGGCCTAGAAGTTTCCAAAGACTGGGACAAATCAAAATGTATACCTCCCTCCAGTCTAATTATTTAATTTCATTTCTATGAATCACCTGCTTTGTACAGATGAATTAGGGTGAAAAGGACATTGAGAAAAACTACCCATTTCTTTGATTTTTGATAGGGTTGGATTATAAAACCAGTGCAGTTGAATTCAATTCAACATTATTATTTATTGCTCGCCCCCATGTACAGGGCAATGTGCTTTGTAAAATCTTGGAAGGGGAAAAAAACCTAACATAGTTAATTAAAATACACATCAGGATATCCTGATGAAATAAATTACCACAACTAAAGACACCTAGGAATAACTGTTTTTGAGGTCCAATTTTTATCAAGACTTTTGAGGCTATTTACCAGCTTAAAAAAAATTGTGGCTTCTCTCTCTTCTATGATTAAAAAAAATATCAAACTTCTGTGGTCATATTTGCTGTCTCATCTGCTTTGCTACACTCATTTGCTGATCTACGTTACGTTTTCCTGATGCACTGACTTAACACGTTCTGCTAACACGCCCTTCTCTAATATGACAGGTCTCCATTCCCATCAATACCATGCGACCCAAGGTAGCTGGGAGGAGAACAATGCCACTGATTATAAAAGGAGGCCTGACAGCAATGAGAAAATAATGTGATTTATTTTATAATTACCACAATCATATGACAACAACAGACTGTGGTGAACCCAGTACTGACATGGGTCCCTGATTTGGACACAAGTGGTCATGTACTTCAACTTCCCCTCACTTACAGACAGGAAGACAGAGATCTAAGATGTCTAAGATCCCCTCCTGCTCTAAGGTGCCAAGAGGTTAAATTCACATAATTTTTCAAAGCCACTACCCAACATGGCTATGCATTATATTTGTTCAGAGTTTAACTTATCAGCCAAAACACTTGGAAAAAGAAAAACTTCTCCAACAAATCTTTCAGAGGCTGCCTTGCTTTTGCTCCATGCTTCTGAATTTTCTATAGCTTAAGTTATTTTTACTCCATGTCCACATGCCAGTGCTCATCTTTGGACAATAACTGGATGAGCTACTTCTCACTACACTAAGTCCTTCTGCTAAAGCAGGACACTTTAGGCCTACAGGTACTCCCATGTTCTTTCATGCTTCTATATCTTCAAATTTCCCCATCCTTCCACCTAAAATGTTCTCCTCTTCCTCTTTGAAGGCCAATTCAATACCCAGATCAACAAAAGCAATCATGCATCTGGCCAGAGGTGCTTCCACCTTCTGATCATCCACAGTGACACAAACTAGGGCTTTTGGCTTTTCCTCAAAACACATTCCCAAAATAAGGACCTAATGCCTCCAGGGGAAATGAGCTCCCAAGAGTCATACTTACTGCCTTAAAGACAAGTCAGACAGTGTCAACTAACTGTCCCAAACTGTCACCGACACATTGGCTGGTGGCTCATATGCCTAGAGAAATAAAGGACACTTTTAGTACTATGGAACAAGACTGAGAAGTGACAAGAACAAAATGGCAACATGTATGAAAGATAACACAGAGAAGGGATAAATGCTTGGAAGAAGGCGGCTGAGACTAAGCTTGTGAGTTAGAATGTCAGATTGAGGGACTATTCTAGAAGGAAGCAGGAAAGGGTCAAGAGATAGAAATTTTAAACAAAAAGCCAAAGACACCGAAGACAGAAGTAAAAATGCCATTACTCATCAGATAGGAGCCCCAGAAAGAGAAAAAGATTAAGAAAAAGAAACAAGGTGGTGAGGGGCCCTGGGCGGGGTCAGCACCTCTCCTCCCTCTGAGCCCTTGAGAGGGGATCAGCACCAAAGCCCATCCCTGCCTCCCCTTCAACCTGCCTTCTTCCCCCATCCCTTTTTCTTCCCCATTTCCCTGGTGGGGGGTGAGGCAGGAGCCTGCAGAGGTGATTACAGTACCTTCTCCCCTCCACTCAAGTCCTCACATCACAACAAATTGCATGCCATGGGCTCGTCGAGTGAGAGAGAGAGAGAGAGAGAGAGAGAGGAAAACCAGTCACACTGAGGTTGTCAGCCTCCAAGGGCCTCCTGACCATCATTTCGTCTCTGGAAACTTCTGTCTCCCGTTCTTACAGCACCTGCTTACAAAGGCCTAAGAGCCTCACAGACACCATCCCACCCCATGAACCGAAGCAGGGGCTCAGCGCTCAGATCTTCGCTTCACAACCAAGAAAGGGAGGCAGCAGGATCTCAGATCTCCTGTGCAGGTCTGTCGGGGAGCTGCAGGGTCAGACCCTGAAACACGCCTGACACCAGGCCCCAGATCCTGCCGGGTGACAGAGGACACCTCCACACCACAGCTTTGTCGTTTGACTGACTGCTGCCAAGGCCTTGCTCTGTTGCTGCAGGGAAAGAAAGACTGTGAAGCACCACTGCCATTCAGCTTCCTCTACAGTATTTATTTCCACAGTGTCACAGAGAACACATTAAAAGCACCAGAGCATGGAAAATGAAAAATGACTACTGTATGATATAAATTGGACCAGATACCTTAACCATTTAATGGTGTGTCTCCATAAACATTGAATCAGAAAATCCACAAAGACCAAACTGACGTCATAATTCCTTTCTGGCTGATACTGATTCCTTAAGTAGACAGAAGTACCCTGCACGAGCTCCTCCTGCTGAGCCTGTGCGCACACTCCCTCACTGGGAGGACACTGACCAGGTGTTTATAGTTTATAGATTGTTTACCTTGTGCACTGAATCGAGGGTGCAGCAAACGTCTGCAGTACCCCTGCCCTGACCCTGTGGGCAGTACTCACCGTGAGGATGCACTGACGCTGAGAAGGCGGCCCCGGACCTGTGTGTGTACACTGGGCACCGGCTATCCCAGGCCCAGGGCCCATGTAGATTAACATAAACAATGCTGTCGGGTCAAGGAGTGACAGCATGTTGGCGGTGATTCAAGCTCAGTTCAGAAGCACAGTTACAGAAAAGGGGACTCTGGCAGATCTCTCATTGTGGACTGACTGGTGGCATTTAGAAAACTACCATCAAGAAGTAGTTACGGTCTTTTTATTCACAGTTTCTGTGGCTTGCTTGCATGGGTTCCATTTGCTCCATGAGTAAGATAGTTTTCACCCCATATGTGGAATTAAATCATCCTACTCTTTCAATCTATTTCCTAAATTTAAAAACAAAAAGTTGATTGTACCTTATAGGATAAAGCTGGAGCTTCCCAGGAGTCTGTAACTCTTAAGCATTTGATCTGCACACATTTGTAGCATCCCAGGAAATATCTGATCCAGATAAGTGAGAATCTCTAAGAACATTGGTGCTCTCTTGAAACACATTTTACAAATTATAAGAGAAAAAAATCAGTAATTTTCAGTCTATGGGCTTATAATAAATTAGGAAAGAAAGAATTAAAATAAAAACTAATTGTACCCTCTGTGAGGGCAGGGAACCATTCCCAACTTTAAATCTTTGCATCTCTTAATGCACTAACACAATACGGGCAAAGTGAATGTTGCTGCCACTTTTTTGTTCACTCATTCATTCACTCAAAAATATCTTTGAGCACTTATTATGAGTGAAGATACAACAGGGAACAAAACAGACCCAGAAATCTTTGTCTTGTAGGTCATATTATAATCCAAATCATCACCAACAGGACAGAAAGGAAGGGCAACAAGAGCGCTGGGATCACGGACCCTGCACCTTTTTGGCCTCACAGCTCTCCCCGTGGGCCGCGGGTGGGGGTGTGGCGTGGAATGGAACTTATCAGGGAGGCAGATGCTTGACTGGGGCCCAGATTTATTGCAGCCATTCACAAGGCCACTGTGGGTGATATCGCTTCTATTGTTTAATCTTCTCTCAAGAATCTCTGAATAATTTTTTTCTCCACACAATTCATATATAAAGTTTTTAAATCTTATTTCAAATAATGCAGAATAACTGCCCCCCTACCAACCTCAGCCCTGCTCCTCTCTGTGCACCAACCTTATTCTCCCTACTATGGAGGCACTTTGCCTAAGCAAGGGGAAAGGGGAAGCACTGCATAACAGAGAGCTCCAGGCTTGCATGATTCCAGTCCAGCATCTCTAGGGGAAAGAGAGCGTGCTATCTCCACTTTCATATGAATTCCCTGGAGAGGCCCCTGATTGCTCTGGCTTGGGTACTAGACCATCAGTCCAGGTTCCGTGGCCTTAGGGATAACACACCACGATTGCCAGGTCTGGCATAGCACACGAGGGCCCATTACTGTAGCTAGAGCAAAGGATGGTTAACCGCAGATGGTAGCGCCATCAAACTTCAATGCATTTTTTTTTCCCTGACTCTCAGTGGAGTTGTTTTTAGGAAAGTGACCCAAATCTCTCACAGTACCCCCCTCAATTGCAACTTGAGGGCAACTTTCAAGTGTTCAATAGCCACCTGCTCTAGCTACCATATTGGACAGTGCAGCTGTAGACCCCTGGCCTGCCCTCTTTTACTCTGGAAAGCTCAAAGCATTTGCTAAATATTGCATTAGTTTACTATTGCTACTGTACAAATTACCTTAAACGTAGTGGCTTAAAATAATAGAAACTTACTATCTTACAGTTCAGGAGGCCAGCAGGTCAAAGTGAGTTTCACCTGGCACAAACCAAAGTGTAGACTGGGCCATGCTCCCTCAGGAGGCTCTAGAAAATAATGTGTGTTTCTTTGCCTTTTCCAGCTTCTTGGGTTGCATTCCTTGTCTGTGGCACCTTTCTGTACCTTCAAAGCCTGCCAGAGCATGCTCAAATCTCTCTCTGCTTCCATCAGCACACTGTCTTCTGGGCCAGATCTACCTCTGCAGATTACGTTTAGGGCTCATCCAGATAATCCAGGGTAATCTCCCCATTCCAGGATCTTTAACCATACCTGCAAAATCCCTGATATCATAGAAGGTAACATGCACAGGTTTTAGGGATTTGGACCTGGCTATTTTTAGGGGCCATTATTCAGGCTACCACTGACGGGTTGGAGGTAGCATGATCATTCCAAAGGAGGACACAGTACATGTTAAGACATGGTTGTGTAATGGGGAAGGCAAGTCCTTAGACCTGCAAGGCCACTGAGACTGAAGTGTAGAGAGAGGGGCAGGGTGGATGAGACAAGGCCAGAAGAGCGGGCAAGAACTGGACCATTGAGAACCCGTGCCCTGAGAAGGATTTGGGTCTTTCTCCCAGAGCAATGCAAATCCACTAGGGGTAAGGAAGAGGAGTGCACTTGCATTTTTAAAAAGATCACTATCCCCGTGGTATGGAAAAGAGACTGGGGGAGGAGGGCCAGGGAGGGAGGAGGAAAACCAATTTAGGAGGGGACTTCAGCAGTCTCGGGGAAAGGTGGTGGTGGCTGCAGTAGGACAGTGGGAATAGAGAGAACGGGACAAACAGGAGAACTAATTAGTAGAAACACTGATAGGAATTGGAAATGAATTCAGAGAAAGAATGAAGAGGGGAGTCTAAAGGATGACTTCCTGGATTTCTGGCTTACATAAATGACAGCATTCAGAAGAACTGGAAGAAAAGCAAGAGTGGCATTGGGAAGAGAGTGGACAGCATGATTTCAGTTTTAGACCTAAATGTGTGATGCCCTGGAGATATCTAGTAGGCATACTGGCCTAGAGCTCAGAAAGTTGAATTTAGAAATCATCAGGGTAGAAGTAGTGTGGCTTTGTCTAAGTCAGGAATTCAGTCATCTAGCACAGAGGGCTCTGCTGGGTGCCCAGATAGGCTGGCCCACCAGTTCAGGCAAGAATGGACTCCTCTAACCTGAAAGCCTTCGTTCCCTGTGAGGGAGCCTCTCAAATCACGAGGGCTAGGGCCTGGAGGCACAATTGGAAGGTCACTGGAAGGTCGTGAGAAATAGATCATCCTAAGTTTATGAGACCAACAGTGGTTTCTTCCCTTGAGTAGTTGTGTGTCCGGTATTAGAAAAACACAGGGAAGTAGTGGGATGGGATAGGCCTAGCAAAACCCTCATTCACACTGATAATAAGGACAGATTGTCAAAAGGAGAAAATGACTACCGCACAGATCAAAGTGGGAACCACTGCAACAAAATCTCCACATTTAAAAACAAGATTGAAATTTTATCCCCATAATTTCAAGAATATTCAATACAATACATTCATAAAATTGGAGGATTAAAATAAGGTATTAAGCTCAATAATCCAGACCATTTAAGGAATGACAGGGGGTTAGGAAGAAAATAGGACTCTTCAAAAAATAAAACAAAATCTATCACTTCAAGCAGACTAATAGATTGTTGTCATGTAAAGCCCTTGGAACTAAACAAAAAGATTAGGTAGATCAATAATGGCATATACCACACACCATTTGTTTGTGAACAGACAGACACCTGTAATAAAACTTGTTTTTTGTGCTTGATGATATTTACAGAGTTTGTTTCCTGAAAGTTAAACATAAGTCATTTGCTTTGTGACCCCTGTCTTTATAGAGGATAAAAACATAAGCTCCTATGTTATATTTTTATTTATGCTTTTACTCTATAAACATCAGCCCCTTTCTGAACTGAAAATTCCAAGTGGAATTCAAATAAATTAATATGGAAAGTCCCTTGAATTCTTTGGAAAGGAATTAGACCTGTGCGTCATTTTTCTGAGTCTTGCATGACCACTATCAATATTTTATAATGACACTGTCTTAAACAACTTGAACAAGGAGGGACGAGTATAATCAAAGATACCTCACCAAATAATAAGCAAACAGATCTGTCTGAAGATAGCATTTTTAAAAGTAACGTATGCTTTTAAGAAGAATAAACATAGT
This sequence comes from Manis javanica, assembly GCF_040802235.1. Lineage (NCBI taxonomy): Eukaryota > Metazoa > Chordata > Mammalia > Pholidota > Manidae > Manis > Manis javanica. Next base: position 52,142,297 of record NC_133164.1, on the reverse strand, counting down.
ATGGCCTCATTTTTCCAGCATGGCTAAGCAGTGAGGTTGTGCACATAAACGCATTTTCCACATAGCAGCTGATTTCCCCTTTAAATGACAATATATCAAAACTTATCTTAGTGAAGATTATTTTGACATGTAATACACAGTTCCTCGCTAGCTTACTTGAGCCAATCTATTACGTCCTTCCTGAGCCCTTTTTTCATGACTCAAGATCCCTAAATATTAATATTTTTTGAGATGGTGGTGGCACAGTTCATGCCCAGGGCTGACTGGAGCCCCTGGGGTCTTCAGCTGCCAGGCCGTCTTCCGTCTTACCTGACCCTCCTCGCTGCTTAGCCCCTTTCTATACAATTGTTTGTATACCTTCCTCCAGCAGTGTTTTTCATTTTTTAATCTGATACTCAAAAAAGCATCATATTATCTCCTATTTTCAATTATGAAAATAATACAGGCTTATTCCATAAAGCTTGAAAAACTATGGCAAATTTTTAAAATTCATGAAAAATTTTAAAATACCTACTACAAAAAGTTTTTTCTTCTCTTTTTAAACTCACAGATTTTTTTAAAGTTGGGAAAGCAATAGATGAAGTAATAACAGATAAAAAAGTATAGTATGTTTTTTGTGCTTAATATAACAATATTTTTTTCAAAAGAAACACTTTAAGGATAATAATATTCAATCAGGGAGATTTTCTTCACTAGAAAGTTCTCCTTGTACCTCACAGATGGTGCCCTCTGGTTTTCCTCTACCACCTTGGAGCTGAAGACACTTCACGTCAGATCCCCTACAGTAAATCCACTTCACCAGGCGTGAATGAAACATGTAGACTGCACTAAAGAGTTTATGAAAAGATAGGGAAGAAGTCTCTTCATAATTTACAATTTGATACTATCCATTAAAATGAAAATGTATTAAAATGATCATCAGAACATTTTCACACAAAGATTGGAAGTAATCTTAATATTCCATGTAAGAGGGACTAGGTTTATACATAAGAAATAAAATACTATGTTGCATTTAAAAGAATTATATGCAGATATGGAATGATCACTAAGTTGTTATAATGAGAAAATATAAGATGCAAAATGATACATATTTCAGATTCAAAGACAGGAAGGCACACACATATATGTACTCTAGACACTCAAACTGGTTCTGGAAAGATCCACAAGAAATGCAGCAGGGACTGCCTATGGCTGGGGAGGCACTGGGAGGCTCAGGGCAGGAGTTCTGCTGACTATTCACCCACTGGTAGTAATGGACACCTGTGGTTGTTGCTTCACTGTGTGTGTATTACTCTTTCTGTTCTTTCAACACCAATATGAATAATTCATTTTGTTTTTAAAAGCATAATAATAATAATAGCAAAAACTTATTATTTACCCTGTGCCAGGCACTATGAGCTTTTTTACATGTAGAATTCCACTTAGTCCTCTCAAGAACCCTGAAAGGTACATACTATTATTATTTCCATTTTACAGATAAAGAAACCAAGAAACAGGGGAGGTCAGGAATTTGCCCATCTTCACACCTATGGGAAGCAGCAGAGCTGAAGTTCAAGCCCAGGTAGATTAGCACCAGCCTGCCTTCTTAGGTCCCAAAGCATACAGGCTACAAACACACACAAAAATAAAAGGTACAATGCCATTTACAAAGTCAAAACAGACTTAAATAAAATAAATTATTCATTTTCAGTAAAAAGTTTCCACACTGGTACAATATGCTGACACATAGCTTTTTTCCATGTCTTCTAAAAAGCTCCAAGCTGGAACTGACAGTATAGGGGTGGGTGATGGCTGCCTTCCCTTTGCAGAGAATTCTGCTGAGTATTTTTAATGTATATACAAGGTACCTTTTATGTTATCACTAGAATTGGAAAAACGGTTCTTTACCATGGAAGCCCTCGACAGTGCCACCCCTATATCCCTTCCCATTTCATTTCTTTTCCCACCTCTCTTACAAGTGCCGTGCTAGACATGTGAGTAGTCATGGGGGCCTGCTCGGGGTCCGCTCCTGCGCTTGCTGTGCCTGAGACACTCTCACCTGTGAATGCCTGCCAGTTGCAGTCCAAGGTCATGAGCAAATTCCTCCTCCTGAAAACTCCCCTGAGCATCATGTCAAAGCTCACCTCACCCTCCTCTGGAGCTTTCTTAAATTCCATTCACTAGAAATGTAAACACAAATAAATAATGCAAAAGAAATGTAAATTATGAAAATGTCTATCCACCAGCTACCTCTCCTTTGCAATGTGGGTCTCAGGAGAACAAGGACAAAATCTTCCCATTATTTGCACCACCACCCTCACACTGTCTGGCACAATATTTGAATAACTATTCAGTGAAGGTTTGCAAGAAATGAAATACAGGGAATGGCATGAGTCATCAAGAAAACCTGGGGCTGATGGAAATGCGGGAAGTATGAGCAGTCACCACCGGGCTCTGGGGTGACGTTACTCACTGCGGCTTTGCTCCAAGGAGGTGGCGGTGTCCCTCATAGAAGAAGCAGGAACATGGTGCCAAAGAAAGCACGTGTTTTGAAAGAAACAGAGGTGGCAGTTGGGCATATTCATTCTGCCCGTATTCATTCAGGGGGACCTATGTAATGCTGGCTCCAAAACTAGGTAGGCCTGGGACTCCTCAAGGCTCCTGGAGAGAGGGGTAAGCTGAGCTTCTGTCAGCCTCAGCCTCCCAGCCTCAGCCCTGGCTCTGGGTTGTTTGTGTGTTGAGGGTTGTAGGTCTTCGCATAATACCTATCAACTTGGATATTAGCAAGCGGTTTTCTTTGTGTTATTTTTGAAAAGCTGTGTGTACTTGGTTCTGAAGAATGTTAAGGATCCAGAATTAACAGAGCTTGTCCATACCCAAACAGGAAAAGCTTTCTCCCTGCAGGAGACTGAAGAACCCTGGTGGAGACAGCCTGAAAGGAAAGCAGACAGAAGGCCAAAAGGAGAGGGGCTTCCAGGAGCCTGTGCAAGACTGGCTTCCTTTGTCCCAAGGACTCTGGAGAGGAGCCCCAGACGAATGCCTGTGGCGCCTCTGCCTCTGGGTATGCTCTTGCTCGGCCGTGAAGAGGAAGGGACCTTCTGATGATGGACTGGCCAGCCCGTGAGCCGTCACAGCCACTGCAGAATAAGGCCCAGTAGCCAGGTCTTGGAGCTTTAATGCTTGTAAAGCCAGGCTTTCCAGAAGACTAGAACCTGTCTTTGTAGTTGAGTAGCAGTGTAAATGCTCTCTGCCAGTCTGGGAAGAAGAAACGGGTGAGGGGTTAGCATGGAATCCCCCCGAGACCTCCCAGAGGAAGGGAATGAAGGAGGTGACTGCAAGGTCAGTGCCGGGTGGCTGGGAGCCCAGAGGAGCATCCGCGGGGAACACACAGGAAAGTACCTTCTCAGAGGAGGGCAGGCCCAGAGAGCAACCGGCAAGGGGAAGTGCAGAGGAGAGGCCAGAAGACAGGACCCAGGAGAAACAGGCCAGGAGGCTGGTCCTGGGCGTGACCCCCAGGTCACATCCTAGAGGCAAGACCCCCAGCTCCACCTAGCACTTGGTTCAGACCCACGAAGATATGCCGTGAACTTTCTTCTTCATTTGTGTCTCTACCCATTTGACACTTGCTCTCTTGTAACTTGGGAGCCTCGTATATTTACCTAGCTTCTCCAGTCAAAAGGTCATTGTACACCTTTAGGAGCTTTATGAGTTCGAAGGAAAAGAAAAAACCTTCCACATCAGGTTCCTCAGCAGGGTGGTATCTACCTCATGAAGTTATTGTGAAAACAACTATGTGAACACATTTTTATCAACTAGAAGGCATTCGACACATGTTCCCTGATTGCTGTCATTAGCCTTACCCTCACCGTCATTATTACAGACCTGGAGTAGAAACTCAAGGAAGTCTTCTCACTGACAGGTCCTTCCTAGACAAAGCCAGTCACACACATTTTTGGAGTTGCTGCCCCAGGGTTGTTGAAGCCTGTTGGCACACACTCACATTAGATTATTTCAGATGTGCTTCTTTTTCCTTTTTTCCTTTGGGAATGAAATGACGAATTCTTCCCAGGTGGCAGCAGGAGAATCAAAAGTATAGCCAATCTGCACTCTTGCCTCAAATGGAAAAAATAAAAAAGACAGCAGTCCCATTTTCAGTGAATGTCTGCCATCAACTCAAGCCCAGCCACACATGGGAAAAAGTCCTGTGAGATGAAATGCAACACCCCTGATCCCCAATAAAAATAATCAATAGTGGCTAAAGCACCAGAAGGCAAATATGCTTCCAGAAGGCTGTTGAGTGTGCCAGGAATCATACCTGGGGGGCAGCTGCTGCTGACAGCGTAGCCTGCCAAGGGGAGCTTACGTGCAGGAAGGCCTTACATGTCCCCTGCACAATGGACGGAGAATATGCTGTGTCGTGGGGAGGGAGCACGGGGGCAGAGGAGTGGCATGGGGTAGAGAGGAAGGAAAAAATCAAAATGGATAATATGGGGATATACATAAACGTCACTGACAAGTGAGTCCTGACCATGAGAACAGACATTCAGCAGTTTAAAAATGCCATAATGTCAAGGAGTATATGTTATTTGTCATCACTCATTAGAAACACTCCAGATGCATTCTGAGAAGGTAAACAGATGTTCACTAGGGCAGAGGAGCCAAAGCAAATACAGAGACCAACGAAGAAAAGCCAAGAAAAGCTGGCACCAGTCCCTTCATGCTGGGGTGGCTCTGTGTGCTCTGGTTGCATTTCATCATCACTGTGGAGTATTCAGCAAGAATTTGAAATGAGTACTGGATGTACCTCCATGGGTTCAATGTGCCACCACGGCATGCACATTCTGCAGCAGGGTACCTCAAGCTGACACAGTTATAAAAGGTAGATGGAAGAAATGTTTACCCATGAGCAACTCAGCATGGACACACATGCAGACATGCACTGGACACTCTCTAGTTACTCCTTCCCATTCCTGCAGCACAGGCTCACCTGCAAGTCAGGTCTTCCCCCCCACCATACAGCTCCTTTCTGAATGAATCCCAGCCCAACTCCACAGCCAGCACTCAGGGGTGTTGTCCTCCAGTCTTTTCTGACCTACCTTCTCAGGGACATCACCAGAAAGTCCCAAGGAACAGCTATATGGATCAAGATCTCTGACAGGGAGTAGACCAACTAAGAGCAATGGCTGCTGTGGGTAAAACTGTAGTATTTCCAGAATATCTCGCCTGGCCTTAGTGCATCTGCATCCTCAGGGCTGGAGAGAAGTATGGCTTTAGTGCATTTGTATATCAATAGGCATTCTTCAGGGGTGGAAAGTAGTTCATTTCCGTATCAGTGGGTAATTACCTGGGCAAAGGAGGGCTTATCTGAACCTGAGAGGTGAGGAGAAGGGTTAGTTTGCTTCTCCTGAAGCAGGAAAGAAAGATGGCCCCAGACTGCAGTTTGTAAGCAATAAATGGATTTTAAACTTTATTTCTCCCTTTGACTGATTTCATTTTTAGAGGTATTTTGCCCTAGGATTTCCTCTCCCTGGATTTACAGCTGCCCTTGTCCACCAAAGTGCCTGTGGCCCTGAGCCCTTCAACTCCCAGGGAAATGCTGGTTGATGATTCCTCAGAGGAGTTCTCATCTATTGACTGGATTTGGTAACTGTCTTTTGTTTGAACTTGTTAAAAATGTGGATTCTTGGAACATCTTTTAGTGGCAGAAAGTCCCAGAAGTGTACAAAACACAAAACACACACACACACACAAATAATGGGGATATATCAAAGGGATACAGGCACCAACTAAAAGAATTCCCAATGGACAAAGCTGGAATAATTTGATAAACACAGTGGTATACAAGTATAACTCAGTATCTGTGAGTCCATACTGATATAAATAGATGACTAAATAGATAAATAAATGGAGGAGAATAGACAAATCTCCCATGCAGGAGAATTCCCAATAATTTATGTAGCCACTCCCTCCCTCAGGAGATGGACTGTAAGTCCCCGTTCCTTTAATGTGGACCACCCACAATGACTTCCTTACAAAAAGTACAGCATGAAAACATAGGAAAAAAGAATCACTTTAGAGGGGAAAAACCTATCAAAACCATCTCAGGTGATCCAGGTTAATATCAACAGTGGGCTATGCTGACGGTACGCACCCCAGATGTGACGTGACTAGAAGGGCCCATCACCTCTGTGGGCTTCCAAAACCCAAAACCCCAAGCCGACCATGAGAAAAACATCAAAGAAATCCCAATTGAGAGACATTCTACAAAACACTGCTCAGTACTCCTCAAAACTCTCAAAGGTCATAAAAAACAGGTCTGAGAAACTGTCATAGCCAAGAGAAGCCTAAGGAGACATTTACATGACGTTTAAATGTAATATGGCATCCTGGATAGGATCCTGTCATAGAAAAAGGACATAATGTGAATAAAGTATGGACTCTAGTTAATAAAAATGAATCAATATTGGTTCATTAACTGTAACAAATGTATATTAACCTAAGATATTAAGAAACGAAATTGGCTGTGGCATAAAATGAGAGCTCTCTGTCCTATCTTTGCAACTTTTCTATAAATCTAAAACTATCCTAAAATTAAAAAATTTTTTAAAGAAATCAGGATTCCTGGGTGCCCCATCCCCAGAAGCTGTGATTCGTAGGTCTTGTGTGAGTCTCATCTACCTGCAGGTAGAAGAAGCTAACAAGGTATTCCATGTGGGAGCCTGTACAATCTTCTAAAAGGCTACAATCCAGATACACTTATTTAAGCAGAAAAACAAATGGCCAACAAAATGTCTACATTCTCTACACTTGAGTACCAGGAGCTCCACGGACAGAAATAACTACCTCATATCTGCCTAGCCCATGAATAGCATTCCCAGCACTGGGCTCCTCTGAAAATGTTACATTGTTCCATAGCCATCACCAAAGGCCACATTTCCTCAGGTTTTGACAATCCCCAAGTACAACCACATTCACAAAGATAAGCTTTAAACAGTGATGATCATAACACACTGTCCTATGACCTCCAGCTCTGTGAGCTAGCAAAATGAAGTACAAGGGGAATAAAAGGCATGGCTTCCAGCGGCCCTCAAACTGAACACATTACATAGACCAAAGCTACTCACTGGGCAGGGAGGGAGGGCACGCACCACGCACATCGTCAAAGCTTAATCCAACTGCACCCGGTCATATATGGTCTCATGGCATCCTCCCAAATGCTAAGATATTTCCTCTATATTCAGTCAATTCAAAGAAACATTATTTTAACCAATGAGTTGTCTTCAATTTTAAATAGGAGCCTTAAGACTATTAAAATAGTTTAGTTGAAGAGGATAAACACACACGGCTATAAATTTTGTAAATCTTACCCATATCAGAATAGGTTGCATAGACTATTATGGAATAGTTGGATTGTGTTTCTATTATTTTCTCTGTGGGTAGATAGTGCCTTCATTTATGTAGCTTGTTTTTTGGCAGGCCTGTTATTCATTTCTTGTGAATATGACATTTTCATGGCAGCAGGCTGGTCAGTTACTCCCAGGTCATATCATTTGTCTTGACTTACAGACTTTCTTGAAGCTTCAGGAAAAACAAAACTTGGGGTGTGTGTGTGTGTGTATAGATGTTTCTGTGTGTATTTAGCACAGCAGCAATACTGTCTGCTGAAGACAGTCCTGGGAGCAGGAGCTGTGAGTGTGCGCACACGCTGTCTTCGATTACCAGGCCATCAGCACTTTCTCACCGGTCACCCACACCAAGCCCCAGTGTGGGGCCTAATGAGCTCAGCCTGTGAGCCCAGGAGCAGTCTCTGCTGGCGACGCTTATGACTAATTCACTTTCTTACTCCTGGGACTAAATGGTAACTCTCTGTCTTTGACTCAAATGCACTGAGTGCTGAGCACAGCCAACCTCAGAGGGCTGACCATAATATCTGGCAGGCAAGCAGCCTTTCAGAAGACCCGTGAGTAGGTTTGCATTGGCAAACAGCCTAGCATTGAAGATTTGGGGTCTGCCGTGGAGAACTATGGAAAAAATTCATTGAAGAAATTTAGCCCAAATCCACATTGCCAACCTCAAATGATTAGTTTCCATATAGAAAACAAAAATAAAGACAAGGACAAGATAAAGTTTATTCCTCAGACTGCTCTACTATGTGAATCACCCCAACCAAGTAACCAGGATATTTCCGTCCACAATACCTCAAGACAGACTCAAATGGCATTAAAATCAATTGTATTTCTCCATTTTTAATGGCACAAAGTTCATTTGAGTTAAGCAAATGACATCATACAGGGAAAAATAGCCAGCAATGTTCAGCTGCACATAACCGTGGTGGACAATTTCAAATATGGTATTTCGGATCCATAATAGCTGTTGAACCACAACAGATTCCGCAATTGTCAAAGTCAGGAACTGATCAGAATCCCAAATCCTGTTCCAGGATAATTTTTTTCTGAGGCAAATTATTTCTGAGATGTAAAAAATACTTTTAATTGGAGTCACTAATTAATCCTCACAGTGCTTGGTGCTAATAAATATAAACATTTGCCTCTTTACACAGGCATGATGAAGGGAACTACAGGGAAGCTAAATTGATCACGTGGCAAATCAAAGAACCAGAACTTCAAATGAAGAGTTTGTCTCCTGATTCTAAGTTCAAGCCTTTACTTGAAAATTGCCCAGAGATAATAGGCACCACGGAAATCACTACATGGAATCCTTCTCAATACTGAGGCTCAGATATCTGAGGCTGTCTTTTGGTTTCCAAGCCTTTTTGATGTTTCTCTTTCCTGGAAATGCTAACTGACCCTGTCCAGGAGGGGTAAGGTAGGGCAACAAATATTGGTCACAAGGGGAAAGACTCAACTGTTGTATCCTGTTTTCTGTTAGATCACAGTTTCTAGTTCCTTCAGGACAATTGTTCAAACCAAATTTACCACCTTGATGTGCTTTGTCAAAGCACCTTCCTGAGTCAGCAACATCAAAGGTATGCTCAGCAAATAAATACAGAGCATGTGCCAGCCACTCTGCTAGGTGCTGAGGCTGTGAAAACCCCTAAGACACCTTTTCTTTCTATCCAGTACAGGAAGATGCAAGAGGGCCTGATCTTTCTTCTTAGAAATCCATCCCGGAATATTTTCATCACAATTCACCACTTGGTTGGAGAGCTGTCCACCACTGAAATTACCTCCTCCTATCCTTCACTGATGCTCTGTAGCAGCACTGGCCAACAGGAGTATAATGTGGGCCACAAATGCAAGCTGTGTGTATGCAGCTTACATTTCCTAATAGTCACATATTTTAGTAGTTAAAAAGAAGCAGGTGAAATACACTTTAGTAATATATTTCATTTAAATCAATACATCTAAAATAGTATGATTTCAACATGTAATCAATATGAATAAACTATTCATAATATTTTCATACTACATTTTTGAAATATATGTATTTCAACTTGTGCAAATCTAAAACTGGAAATTTGGGGTCTGATGTAGAGAACCATAGGGAGAAAATTCATTGAAGAAATTTAGCCCAAATCCACATTGCCAACCTCAAATGATTAGTTTCCGTAACTTGGTCTAGTCTCATTTCAAGGGCTCAGTAGCCACACATGACTAGTGGCCATCATACTGGATGGCACAGTTCTATACTCCTGGCTGGAGCCCTCTTCTTTTACTCAGGGGAGCTCAAAGTATTTGTCCAAACAAGAACGTAATGCATCTGTTTCCCATTGCTGCTGTAACAAATTACCACAAGTTTAGTGGCATAACACAACACAGATTTTATTATCTTACAGTTCTGTGGGTCTCACCAGGCTAAAATCAAAGTGTTATCAGGACCACATCCCTTTTGAGGGTCTGAGGAAGAATCCATTTCCTGGCCTTTTCCAGCTTCTAGAGGCTGCCTGCACTTGATGGCTCTTGGCACCTCCCTCCATCTTCAAAGCCAGCAGTGATACATCCTCTGACCCTTCCTCCCCAGTCACATCTTTCTCTACTTTCTCTAACTGCAGCTGGGAGAGATTCTTCCAGTTTAAGAAGACTGGGGCCCACCTGGATAACCCAAGAAAATCTCCCCTTCTCAGGTCCTTAACTTTAATCACATCTGCAAAGTCCATTTTGCCATGTAAGGTAACATATTCACGGGTTCTGGGGATAAGAAAAGAATGTGGAGTCATTTGGAGTGAGGGACATTTATTCTGTCTACCACTGATATCAAGTCATTTTGGTTTGGGTTTTTAAAAAATATGTATTATAAAGAGAGGAAAGTAATCATTTTAAACTTGGGGACTGGGAGGACCCCACAGATTATATCACAAAGGCACTGCCTTTTGCCCTCAGGCTCACTTAGACTTCCTCCCTTGGATAAGAAAGGCAGAACCACGTCCATCAAGTCCCATACCTCAAGGATATGAGTGTTTTCTCTCATATGCCACCGACCATTCATTCCAAAAACCTTTTAAGGTTTTCGAGATACCAGACACTACCAATCCTTCACAACAGCCATGACCAAAGCAAGAGGAAAATCATGGTCTAAGGTGATAATTCTTCTTTAAAGGTAGGCTGTTTTTATTATTATTCATTTTGAAACCTATTTACCATGTTGGAAGTAAGAGCATGACATCTTTCTCAAAATAATGTCACTAATTTTCCAAAATAAGGGGCTGGTAGGTATGTCTGCTGTAGATACAGAGCTATAGTTCTACAAATAAAGAACTCTTTAAATAATCATGAATTACTAATGAGAAGAAATGACCTAGGAGAATCCCCCAAAAAGAACAGAAGTTTTTAAAGCTTCATTTGTTAGAAAAATCAGCATCATTAATACATGGAGCCAAGGTCAAAATGGAAATTAAGTAAAACAAAAAACACTACATGTATTACATGTAATATTTTCTTAGGAAAATGATTTTTAAGTCTTAGAGAATATAAAGCAATCATGTGTTTATCCACACATATAAATGCATCTTTTGATGCTAGGTAGTTACTTATAAAGTTTCCTGCCAAGAACACATGTTGTCTATCTCCTGGCTTACAGCCTGGGCCCCTTTTGGATGCATAATCGTAAAATCAAAACCTGTCAGGACAGGAAGGAACTTCGTATCATGAAGTCCAGCCCACTCCTTTTACACATAAGGAAACAGGCCATGCTGGGAGATCAAGTGACTTGCTCAAAGCTTTACAAGTGACGAATGGCTCCACTGGTGCCAGAATCCCAGACTCCAAACTCCTAGTCTGTTTTTTTCACTGGTGTTTTGGGGAGGAGTAAAACTCTGTATCCATCCTCCTACCCACCCATACACTCACCCATCCATCCATTCATTCAACAAACATTTGCTAAGTGCCCACTTCATGCCAGACACTGTTGTAGGGCTCAGGAAGCAGAGCAAAAGCAGTCAAGTCCCAGCTCTCGGAGAGCTTTCACTCTAGAGAATGAAGAGATGATAAATGTATACTTATCTCAGGTGGGAAAAGAGACCAAGAAAGAAAATAGAGCAATGCAAGGGAACAAGTTGTGGAAGACAGTTGCTATTTCACATCCTTGGTCAGGGAAGACTATCCGTAAGGTGGAATTTTGAATAGAGACTGAATTTGGAGAAAAATTTAGTACACTTAGAATAAAAGATAACTATAAATGGCATGGACATGATGAAATGCTAATAGAAAGTTCCCAAGTACAGAGGAGTGACTGAGGATGTATGGAGGGGAGGCGGGTGGGAACAGGTGAAGGCAGGCAGTGACCTACGCACACATGAGGAACGCTGGTGGCGACAGTGTACAGTCTGCTCACAGTGGCTGTTTGAGGATCCCCTTGGACTTATCTCTTCTGTGTACCTGGCCCTGTGCAGGTGGTGGCCGTGAGGACGGCTCCCAACACCAAAGGGCAGCAGTTCTGACCTGGACCTGAGCAGAAACCAGCAAAGATTTGAGAAAATGATCCAGATTCTGACTAGGAGTGGAAGCGGATGGACTAGCCAGACCTTAGAAATCAGGCTAGATCAGGAGCCAGCTTATTTGATACAAGGAATGCCCGCAAGAGACTGAGAAACGATGGTTCAAGCAGTCAGGCTACTCGTGCCTAAGGAAGTATTTTCACCAAGTTTAATTCAGGCTTTTTGTAAGCCATGCACTGTGCTGCTGTACCACCTTGAGGCTCAGAGTAACACTGCAGCATCGGGAGAGCAGAGTGGATCACCCTTGTTTCCAGACTGGCAGTCTGGGCTTCTGTGGTCTCTTCCCAAAGACTCCCCTCTCATGGCGACAGAAAGAAGGCGGTAAGTCCCTGGGCTGCTTGCCAGCCCTGCTGTGAACCCCATGAGACAGGCTGCAGGAATATCTGCGGAAGGGCAGCATGTCCAGTCCCGCAGGCCAGTAACCGTCCAGCCTGGGGTGGGGGTGTGAGACATGGGTGCCACTGTCAAGAGCCAGCTGCCAAGATGACCACCTCAGCCTACCCGGAACTCAAACATCAGTTCCCTTTTCTTCATGCTGCATCAAAAGGCAGCTCTCTGGGAGATGAGCACTTCCCCATCCTGGCTGAGGCCCACCCTGGCTATGCTGCAGCTCTGCCCCTTTTTAGCCTCCCCTGGCCAAATGGCGTCCTTCCCTTTCCTGCCATAGGCTCTGCCTGGAAGTGCCCTCCTCTGTCTCCTTCCCTCCTCTGCCTACCTCCCTGCAATCTCTTCCTTGGATCCAGCCCTTCTGCAGACAACAGGCACTTCCTGTTAGAACATCAGGGCATGGGTGACATCAAGCTTCTGTCAGGAGCTGGGGTTGGGGCTCAGATGTAGGCACACAGACCAGGAGGTGCATGACATGCAGAAGACAGGCGAGGGCAAAGCTTCTCTTTGACTGCCTCCTTAGACAGCAGTCTTCTTTCTGACCCCACCCACCCCAACCTCAAGAGACTAACACACACAAACCCCAGGTAACATATACCTTCTCCTGGGGCAATTCAGGAACCACTGAAGTTTTCTGACTGGCTTTTTTCTTATTCATCAGTTATTATGCTTAAGCATCATTTTTCTTCAATTTTGTTTTTGTACACAATTTACAGAAACCACCTAATACATCCCATAACCCCCTATGAACAAATTGTGTGTGTGTGTGTATATACATATATATGCATACACATATATATGGCCACAGAGGGATGTGTATATATAGACATACTTTTGCCTGTTTATGAACTTTATCTGTATGGGCTCATCTTTTTGTATTCTTCTGATTTGCTTCTTTTGCTATTGTATTTTTGCAATGCATCAATACTGATGTATGAAGTTATAGTCCTTTTTCACTGTTGTATAAAACTCCATGGGATGAGTATATTACAATTTATTTTTCCAACCTACTGTTAATAGCACTGTTCATACCTCTGCGGTATATGGCAAAATTTTCTGGAGTTTGTGTAATAAACTCTAAGCAAAATTACTGTGACATAGGGTACACCTAAGTCCAACTCAACTAGGTAATAATCACTTTCCAAAGCGGTTGCACCAATTTCACGGATCAGGCTGCTTTGAAAACACTGATATTCCTGGGGAGGAAGTTTACTGGGGTGTGCTCTCAGGATCACCCGGGAGGGAATAATGATAGGGAGGATTGATCTCTGTATTCGGAGATGTGCTTGCCATAATAGTAAACAGACTCCTATAAGAACATGCATATAAAGCCTGTGGGTGGTAGCTCCTTCTCTCATTCATTTTCTCATTTACTCATTTTAAACATGCTTCCTCACTGTTTCCTTAGAGCTGAACTTCCTTCTTATAATAGTATATTCATCAGTTTTTTCCAGCACAGGTAAATTAACTGTAAACGTACTCAAAGAGTCTATTGGAAATTACCTTAATGTTATGTTCACTCATGAGAAATAGAAGATATGAAATTCTAGATCTGATTCCTTTTAATAAGCATTTGAAAATATTCTTCTATTACATTTGGGCTTCTAGGATAACTGTTGAGTGGGTTGCTGTGAATTAAACTGCTGTTTTCTACATAACCCATCTGTTCTGATTGTTTTTAAGGTGATTAGTTTTGCAGTTGTTTTTTTAAACACTGGGTGTGTGCATGTGCTTGTGCACAAGTACACATATGAAATGTATACAGAATTGCAGTCTATAGACAGGTTAACCACTATCCAAGCCAAGAAATAGAATACTGCTGATACCACATTAACGTCCTGTATATCCCACTGCCCAGAAGTAACCACTAACCTGATTTTTATGACAATCATTTCCTGCTTTGTGACTCTTCCCCATTAACATTCAACAATAAACAACAGCCAATCCAAGCTTTGAAATGTCCTACATAGCCCAATTCCTATGGAGCAGAAACTGGTAACCTGTTTGTCTCCATGAGAGGTGGATGATTAGGCTAGAGAATGGTGAGAAGGAACTTGTCATTGTACATTTTGGAAGTTAACATCATATGCCTTTATAACCCTTCAAAAAGATAAATTAAAAATAAGGACAAAAATAAAAGGGATATCAAGGGTAAAGTTCATGGAGAAAAGCAAAAAGGTAATTTAATACATGTAAATTAAAGTATTGAATGGTTACCTGGGAGGGCAAGTTGGATAAAATATTAAAACATCTTGAAAGCATCAAACAGCTAATAAGATACTGAAGAATCAATGGGTCAAAATCTAGCAAAAGCAAAGAACCCAAGAGGTAAAACCCAGCTCTCAACACATTTCTGTCTTAAGAATATCTGCAAACCTGAAGGAAAACTGTGATATTGACTAGTATTTTGGCAGTTGCAGAGGGCTAGAAGGTTAAGTCCATTCTCTCCACCCCATTCAACAGAGAGATCTCATAAACCCCCCCACACACACACCACCTATTTAACTTTGACCCCTGAGGGGTACCCCGTTTGTACAGAAGCCCTGGCCTGGATGTACAGCACAATTTCAAGCTACTTAAAAGATCCAGAAAACCTCAAGGCTTGAATTTAAATCAAGGAGCTCCAAGACTAGTTGTGGCCCCAGGCATCAGTCAGAAGCAAATGAAAATCCCCCCTGGAGGAAAATACCATCATCCTAGGTCGTTGTTCTAGGTCAGATAGGTCACAGTGGCAGAGCTGTGATTTTAATTCAAGTTCTTTAGACCCCAGAGCCCAAGTTCTGATACTAAACTGCCTTGGAGAACTGTAGTGTGTGGTAAAGGATGTGACCTAAATTATGAACTGTTTGAAAATGAAATATTTATCTGATAGAATCTGCTCTTGGTAAACCTGTGCTGATTGTATCTCAAACATCTATATGGCCCCAAGTGGGCAACAATAGAAATTGACGATGTAAAACAGGCCCTGAAAGAGGCAAAAAGAACAGAAGCCAGGACTAAAGCAGCAATCATTATTCAGCTCCTGCCAAACTGTTGCCACATAGTTTAATCAGTGTTCCAGAGCTTCCAATTTTTCAAAGAGCTGAAACACAAAACATCTAAAGTG
This sequence comes from Manis javanica, assembly GCF_040802235.1. Lineage (NCBI taxonomy): Eukaryota > Metazoa > Chordata > Mammalia > Pholidota > Manidae > Manis > Manis javanica. The sequence continues at coordinate 52,126,872 of NC_133164.1, read as the reverse complement.
AAATCTCCTTATTTTCGAGTGTTGATAATTATTTTAAAAAGATGTCACTTTGGGCCAAAGCCTATCAGGGGGCAGAATTCAGCACACAGAAGTACAGCTTTAATGCCTTGGCCATGCTAATAAATCTATTTAGGTGTGTGTTTACAAAGAGCAGGTGTCGGGGGAGAAGCTAGAAAGTCAAATTCAGGGCTTCAACTCTCTCTTGAAAATACTTATCTCTTTCCAATCCAAATATTCCCTTCCTTGCCCTAGAGCACATAAGTAAAATGAGTGAGATGGCTTACAAAACTATGAAGGATGAGAAAAACAGGGCAACCCCTCCCTTCACATGCTCCACTGTTCCTGCTGTAAACATAATGCTGCAAAAACTTCTTAGAACTTGACTTTCCCTTTTTGCATAATAGCAACAAGATTATGTTCATCCTTCGAAATGTGAGTTCTCTCCATCTACCATACTTTTAAAAATCTGAGGTAATTCTTCAAGCCCTGTCTCTTAGCCTCTGTTGAATCCCAGCTGAGACAGATCACAAACGACCCCAATGTGCAATTTGTTACAAACTTCCCATTCCTTTTGGGCCCCTTTATCCTTTTTGGAATTACAGTCTAAGAAATCTTGCTTTTCCCCAGCATTTTTTAACTGTTTTCTTGCTGACCAGGATGCACGCACACCCAAGCCACTGCTGCTACCATTATTTCCTAGCATTGTGAAACACTCATGAAAACTACAAAATCATTCCCTAATTTCTGGGCTTAAAATACTTAAAACAAAGTCAAATTCCATTAGTAATAAACCACCAGCACCTGCCTTTTCAGTGCCTGACAGTCCATCGCATGACGGTAGTAGGATCCCTATATCCTATGGGAGGAGTGCTCGGTCCAGGCCAGAAAACTCTGTAACATACATGCTCACCGTACGCAAGGCAACCATAATATTTTACTTTGCACTAAAATCCAAAACAGATTGGGCAAACACCCTTTCAAGTCACTTATGTCAGCATTCAGACCCACCTAAATAAGCAGCTGGAATCCAGTGTCAAATGAAAAATATTCCTGTTTTTTCTTGTTCTCAAAAAAAGTTGGAAGCACTGAGATCATTCAATGTTTCTGCTTTCATGGCACTTCCACTTATGTTTTGTCTTTTTTTTTTTTAAGTTAGTATAGTTAACAAGATATCAAAGAATGAAAACCAAGGCCAGGCATCTCTGACATTTATTGGAGAATTCTTAGTTGGGAGAGGAAAGATCACAGACTTAAACAGTTTGATCAAAGATAAAAGGACAATTAATTGCAAATTATTACAAAAGTAATTCCTGAAACATTTATTTTGAACTACTGCGAAAACAAAAATTTAGTGCATCCTGAAGTTCATAGTTTAGTAAATTAACATATTACTGAAAAGCAAAGTTATTGTTATACAACACAAGATCTTAATGCAGTAACTCAGAACAAATAAACAGCTGCAATTACACAAAGCTGCTTTTGCTATATATCTGGTATATTAAATAAGAATGTGAATTACTTTTAACACTGCACAAGTAAACGAACTAGCAAATCCAGCAATATTAAAACCTGATATTAAATAGTATTCAAACATTGCAACAAAAACAAAACATGAACTTCTAGAACTACAATTCTACCCATGTGAAAGGAATGTACATGGATGGTGAAATAAATAAATAAATAAAGTGACGAGCGTGACTAACACTGCACCTGCATCTTCAGAGCAGGAATACAGTGAGTGAATGAATGTGGGTGGGACCTTCTGCTGAAAATTAGAAAAATGCATTCCACTTCAGTATAATTTTATAACTCCCACTGAAACTCTAATTCTCTTCAATGCTGGTGACAGGTGGACAGGTTTTAAATGGAAAGCATTCTCCCTACACCCCAAGTATGGATGCATTATCTTTAAAAAATTCCGTGAAGAGTTTCTTTTGAAAAATGTATACAATATATGGATGGGAAACTGATAATATTAATTGTGGAAGAGTAATATTAGCTAAATAATTAAATAAGAAAACATCTGAATCCAGGCTCTGATGATAAATCGAGGTTAAAGTTTGTGCACTGATGTCTTAGTCGTGTGGGTAAACTATCAGTTTATATATGGTGCATTTAATAATTAAATTCTCCTGCCAACAACATGAAAACCCTTATTTAAGCAAAATTTAAGTATTATAAATTGAAGTAATTCACATCAAATATCTGAAAGGGTAAGTAAAATATTTCAAAGTATAAAGATGCTATCACATATATTCACTGAAAGAATACTCTCAAAGGTTTTATTACTCCATTAAACAGTATCATACCATCTGATACTGTGATTTTCTTGTGATTTCATAAATGAATCATTACTTTTGTATAGATCAGGAAATATTTCCAAAATCAACATTAATATCATCCAAAATATAAATGGAATTTAAACTTGGCTTGGGAAACTATGAAAGAATTGCCACACATTTCAGGCTGAATTAATGTTCTAAAATCCTCTTATCAGAGGCCTCATTCACTTTTTTTCTACAAATCCTTTGATAGTTCTGAAATAGATAGAAAATTCAATTCAATGCACATCACAACTTCAACAGTTCTGAGTAATAAGACATGATACTTCATAAGGGCCAAAATGTACAGAATGGAAATATCACTATGTTATAAATATGTCAAGTAGATCTGTAATAAAGTAAGACAGAGTTGTCCTAAACAAAAAGAGCTATTCTAAAGATTGAGCAACCTAACAGAACTACAATGTCTTTGGAAAAATCACAAAGTGCCTTTAAAGAAAGTAAGTTAGACTGTACTTAATTAAAAGATACTGCTCTAAACTCAAATGGCTTCAATCTGTATGCGGAAGCTCACCTCACACTTCTTTTCATGTCTGCCAGGGCTTCATATGTTCTCTCTGCTCCTGCACTGAGCAGATACGAGTATGGGGCTCCACTGTGGTTACCACCATGCATGCTAATCCCTAAAGCCTCGTCTGTCATTATGTGTAGTAGCTGAATAAGGGAACTCTGAATCCAGCACAGCTCCAGAAAAAGGCAATGGAAACAAGGATATGAGGGAAATCTTACATCAAAATGATTATTACTGTAAGAGAAATAAACATAAATATTTCCAAGCACAGAAAGCTTTACAAGCTTTACAGAAGATACTATCACTTTAAAAGAAATTCAGAATTAAGTTTTGCTGTTAATCACATCCACACATACACTGAAGTTACTAAACACAACCTGATAGTTACATATACTTGTAAAAATTCCATCTGAACTTAATAAACAATTAATCCATGTTATTATCAACAACCTGGTTCCTAACATTTAAAAACCCAGTCCAGTGCTGCTGCATCACAAGTTCTGAGAAGCTAGAGACAGAAACAATTCTGGTTATATACATTTCCTGCATTTCTCCACCTTAGAAAATACTTGAAGAAACTTCAGAAAAACCACAGCTTACAATGTAACCTCAAAATATTTAAACAGCTTTTGGCATTTTTCTTAAAAAGCAGATTTGACTCTTTTGTTATAAAATACATTTCTCTACCATAATTATTAATTACGATTAATGTTAAGTGCCCTTATTCCTTGCCCCCTGGCAGGTGCTGTGTCTTCTATACTTTGTGCACCTTCCAGGACAGTCAGTGCTCAGGAAAAAAAGAAAATGTAATGGAGCAAAACCAAAGCCCCCAACAAAAAGCGATTTACTCTAGATTACAACGATCCACTAATGTAAGAAGGAAAAATTCACATGCACGTTTTCTCACATACAAAACCAAGACACAATCTTGGTCCTTTATTGAAAGCAACTTTCAGTTTCTAAAGATAAAGTAATAGGAAATGTAGAGCCCAGAAACATCATGTCAGAGGACTTTACAAAATAGTGCAGACACATTTTTTCAAGGGTTTGGGGGGGGTATCCCATTTTTTTCTAGAAAAAGCTTACCCTTGCTAAAGTGGATTGTTTTTTCAAAAATCCAAAAGTGAAAATCAAATTACTGTGCTACTCTAAATGTATTTCTGCATTAACATTTCAACATGTTTCAAGCCTTTTTTTCATTTATAGGATAAGCTGGGCACCCAAAATAATAAAAAAGAAAAAACTTTTAATGCACAATCCTTGTACACATTTCATTGTAAGTACCTTTTTATGTTTACAGTGGGTTTCTAACTAAGAAAACAGTAAAATTAAAGGGGGCACAAGCCACTAGCAAGGTAAAGTACTCCCTAATAAACACACACATTCTCACTTTCATGCCAGAACAATTGGTAACATTAGCAAATAATATCATTTGATAGAAGGCTTGGGAAACTATGATATTTATAGAAACCTAAAATACTATGCTTCTGAGAAATTAAATAGTTTGGAGCATTCAAAAAGATATCAAAGCTGAGCCATGAAAGTAAAACCAAGTTTTTAACATTGGACAAAAAATGTTTTTAAAAAAGCCTTACTGTTATTGTGGATACTATTTGTTTGCAAAGGAGCCCAATTTTAACTCTCTCCCTGGAAGCCATCCTCAGTCCCCTCAGTGCAAGTTACTACAGCACTATTTGGATGCAAACAGAGTGCTGTCAGTGTCCCTGAAAACATCATGGTTATTATTATTATTCTTTCCTTCAAACACATGTTCTTAGGGTCTTAACACACTACACATGTGTACAGAAGAATAAATGAAGATAATATTTGATAGAGATTACAAAAGTATGAACTATATATACTGATGACACAAAGCACTTAAAAAGCTGTATTTACTTCCTCCCGATTCACTTTATTCATATTCACTACTCAAATTTAACCCTATGCATCTTAACTATTTCTTCCTCTTCTGAAACAAATGATAAAATATATTGGTTTGGAGTTTGTTCTATGCATTTTCCAAGAGCCAATTGAACAGTGACTTGCATCGCTCCTCACTGGAAATCTTTTCCATCACTTCACAGTATCTCAGTACAGCCTGCAGGAGGTCTCCCACTTTCCATTCTTTCTCTTGTAATCTTTTTGAAAGCTAGTAAGAGAGAGAGAGAGTTCTATCAAACATTAACCCCAAACAATTTTTCGACAATAAAGTTTTCATTTTTAACATCAGATAAAACTGAGAGTCCTACTTGCAGTAAAATGTTGTTTCCCAGATAAAACAAGGTCTTCTCCCCTACACCACCAGCCCTTGAAACAACTTAAACATTTCCCCTTCCTGCCTGTTATAAATACACCTCTTCCACAAAATGACACTTTGGGATCACTAGGGACAGAACTCCACAAACCTCACCCAGTGGACAGTCCGTGTGGGAGTGAGAGGTTACACTCCTACCGGCGGTTCTTTAACTAACTAAACAGTTCTGCCACACCCTCAATTAGGAACATAAAATAATAAAGTCAATGTCAAGCTTATTAAAAGGATGTGGCTTTTCCTTCCATAACACTTGGTGTGGTTTTTTTCCGGAATACACACTCTAGCCTCAAAAGAAACATGGCTTTCTAAGTTAAGAAATGTTAATGTTTCAACCAAAAAGAACAACTGAAAAATTAAATACTGTGGTGATTATTTCACTGTACAAATACGGAATGATTATGATGTACACCTGAAACCAATATGTTTTAAGTCAATTATGCCCCAGGGTTAAATAAACTATTGTGATCAATCAGAACATGTCTTCACTCATCTTTTTTCTGTTTAGTTTCATAAAAACTACCTTAATTTTTTATAATATAAATATGCTTACCCTTTTAAAAAATGGTTTGAGATATAACTCACACACCATACAATCCACCCATTTATAGTATACCAGTCAATGGTTTTTAGTATACTCACCAAGTTGAATGCAACCATCACCACGGTCAATATGAGAACATTTTATCACACCAAAATGAAATGCCTACTCATTAGTAATCACTCCTCATTTCTCCCAGACCACTCAACCTAGGCAATCACTAGCACACTTTCAGTCTCTACAGATTTGGCTATTTTGGCCACTTCATATAAATAGAATCATAAAATATATAGTCTTTTGTGACAAGCTTCTTTCACTCAGACTAATGATTTCAAGCCTCCCCCATGGTGTGGTCATGTATGTACTTCATTCCCTCTTACTAACACATAATATTCTATTGCATGGATGTACCACAGTTTATTTACCCATTTATAAGGTAATAGACATTTAGAAGGTTTCCACTTTTGTTTCATAATGAAATAATGTTGCCATGGACATATGTTTCCATTCCTCTTAGGTACATACTGTGGAGTGGAATTGCCGGGTTTTATGATAACAGTATGTTTAACTTTTTTGAGGAACTGCAAGAAATTTCTCCTAGGCTACATGGGGACAAGGTGCCCTTACCCAAGCACCATCACCCTCAGCTCTGCCTAAGGCCTTCCTGAGCCCTCAGTTTACCTACGAACAAAAACCTGGAAAATGTCTGCCTCCCTAAGGTCAGTTCTAACACCTTTCCTACCAATTCTTTCTCCTTGACAGTTCATTTCTGAGCATCTCTTTTTGTCTTATTTTCTTTTCCTGCCCCAAAACAGAAACCTAAATCAGAAAAATGTGAAATTCTAAGTAAAAACAAAATATTAAAAAAATATTTTTATGTATCTTCTGCATACTTCTTTCAACAATACCTTTGTAAATTCTGAGTCAAGAATGAAGAGTAACTGGATTATTCTTTATTATAACTGATCGATTCACATGGTTGTTCATTGGACTATTCTATATAGGAATAACTTAAACCAAAGTTCTGATGAGGAAAATTCTTGGACAAAAACCGTTAAGACTATAAACTGAAGGTGATTAACAAGGTGCTTGGCACACAGTAAGTTCTCAATAAAAATATCCTATTGGTGTATCAAATCTAAACATTTTATTATTAGAACCCTATTGAGCACTCAAAGTGGTCCATTGTCTCTTATTAGATGTTAAAACTTTCACTGGCTTTTGATCATGCTAGCATCTCAAACTAATGAAACTGGATTAACATAGAGACACACTAGGCCCAATTATGAATCAATTAAATACAAAGAATAACAGAATTTTTTCATATGAACACACATGAAAAGTTTATTAATGGCACCTAACTCTGAGAACTTAAACCAGGTACTACTTAACAGTATTACATTTAACCCTCACAACCTCTGTAGGATAAATTCTGTAGTCATTTCCATAATGCTGATAAGGAAACTGAGACTGGTAAACTTGCCCCTGGTTACACTGATAGACATTGGCAGGACTGATACCTGAAACCAACTATGAGATTCTATTGCCTAAGCATTTATGCACTCTACTATCATCAGGCATCTTATTAGATCAACTTACATGGCAAAGAACCTCAGGTGCTGTTAAAGCCATCCTCATAACCACCCTGTAAGGCTGGTACTTACCTGCATAAACTCTTTCTTTGCAGAGTCATGAAAATAAAGTTCAGCAACATCAGCCTCAGAGGCAACAAGCCACTGAAGAATGATCCTTAGTTGGGGTTCTACAGTGCAAGGCTTCATGTCAATATTCGTAATTAGCAGAGTTTTTCCATCTTGCTCCAAACCTAATATTTAAATTAAATAACAGGAAGTGAAATTTATCAATGCAACTCTCAATACTCTGGTTTCCAGAGATACATAACTATTTTCCATTTCTTAAGAGTCCAACGAATGCAGGAAAAATCCATCTTTCCTTAACATCAACTAAGACATTTTTTTGAAAGGACAAAATCACACTAAAACAGAAGAATGACTTGGATCACTTCCTGACTACACGATGCATAACTCTATTTTGAGGCACTGAACTCAAGTACTGTAAATGTCTTGATTTGTGTCAAAATATGATCTACAGGTAAAAAGAGAAAAAATAAAACCATAAAGCAGTGATTACAATCAAAATATAAACAGAACACAGAAATAAAACCTCGAATAAATATATTAGGTAGACTTGAAAGCTTTCTGAACTAAGAGAAATAACGAGCAGCAGCATACACATGAATAGCATATATTTCATTGTAAGTATTGCTCGTTAAATACACAAACTCCTCTAATCCTCACAACCATCCTATGAAGTAGGAACTATTATCGTCTCCATTCTACAGGTGAGGGTTCTGAAGCAGAGAGAGATCCAGAATCTCAGAGCAGGGAAGTGGCTGAGCTAGGACATGAACACAGGCAGTGTGACTCCATGCTCTTAATCACTTCATTCTTTCAGCAAAATATGAAGAAAAAAAAGTCATATGCAATAACTTACTTCCCAAATGCCAGGCAAGGGAATTTTCTGGTGTACCTCTATCATAAATAAGATGTTGCCCTCAGGTTCATTTTCACATTTTACGAAAATTTTATTTTCAATGTAAAGAAGGATGAACCCCTGTTGACAATAAAACTAAGGACCTGTGGACCAACATGTGTATAACACTCCTGCTTAATGGTGGCTGAGCGATAAGCTCTGCTGAGACATGGGCTCTCTGTGGATAAAACTGTAATATTTCCACAATACCTCGCCTGGCTTTAGTGCATCTACAGATCAACAGGCATTCCTAGTGGGTGGAGAGGAGTAATTGATCTCCATATCAATGGGTAATTACCTGGACAACCAAAGACTTATCTGAACCTGAGAGGTTGGAGTGAGATCTTGCTTGTTTCTGCAGAAACAGAAAAGCCTGGACCACAGTTTGTAAGAAATAAACTGGTTTTAAACTTTATTTCTTCTTTTGACTGATTCGGTTTTAGAGGTATTTTGCCCCGGGATTTCCTCTCCCTGGAGTTATATCTGGGGTAGTCGGCAGGATCTCTGAGCCCAAAATCTGATAATGGGTATGACCTTTGGGAGGGTTGCCCCTAGAGATGAGGGGAGATGCCCAGAAGCCCCAGCTGTGGATGGTGGGGAGGCCCAGTGGATGTGGCAGCAGAGGGTAGAGCTTCACCTGTTAGTGTCCCCCCATCTGTGGGGCTTCCAATTTGGGAGCCCCTGGTAGGGAATTGGTCTAGGGTAGAGTACCTCCTAGAGGGGTGGGGCCTACCCCAGAACTGAGGAAGGGTAGAGACAAATGGAAGCTGCAGAATTAGCCCTCCACCATATAGAAGACTGCTTAGAGGCCCTGAGAGGCCATGTAGCGGCTGGCATTGTAGGGTCTCTCTTTATCGAGATAGTGGAAAATGTTATACAGGAGAAAGAGAGGATTATTGAGGGGGATAGCAAGGAGAGAGAGGGACTTAGGCAGGACAGAGACGCACTTCAGCATCACTTGGAGGAGCTGGGTGATAACCTATGGGATGCCATTAAGGAAGAAAGACAGTTATTGAAAAGACAGGTTGCACCCCTGGAAGATTCCTTAGCAGCGGTGAGGGGGGAGGCGACAGGAAAAGCTGCACTGCAGGAGGCCATGGGGAAGCAGGAGGAAAGAGTGGTGCCTTCATAAAGCCCCAGAGATGGAAGAGGAGCCAGGGGCATTGAGGGGGAGAAGAGGCAGGGCTACGGGCCGATGATCCTTCACCCCAGGTACCAGCATGTCCTGTTTTAAAGGCCCACCCGGCTGTAATTAAGAAAATAAAACAACTGCAGCCACCCCCTCCCCAGGTTGTAGAGCACTCCATGCTCCGTCCCTACACCCAGGATGAGCTGGTGCACATGAGCGTTCAGTATAAGCAGAAGCCATCAGAATCTCTGCCTACATGGCTTTTACGTCTCTGGGATATGGGGGTGGAAAACATTGTTGTGTCGGGTACTGAGATGAGTTGAATGGCTTCCCTGATGACTCACCCTTCCCTCTGGCAGCTGTTGGAAAATGCCCTTCACACCACAGGGAACCAGACACTCCTGGTATAGCTGACAGCTGCCATCATGGTTGTTTGGCCTAATCAGGGTGATTTACCATATTTACCCAGTAGTTAGAAAACATATGCAGAGCTCCAACAGGTACTGCGGGAATTGGGTATGAAAAATATCATCTATAATATGGACCACGAGGGCCCCAATGAGGAGGTGTTCACTGTAGAAATGAGGAATCTGGTGCTGCATACAGCTCCCCCATCTCTCTTTGGGTCCCTAGTGACTACTCTTGCCTCCCCCCGCCATGTCTGGTTGGCAATGGTGCAAAGAGGAACCGCCCTTCCAGAACCATTAGAGTGTCAGCAGCTGCGAAGGCAGGAACAGCAGCCTCACCACTTGGCCTCCTCCCTCCTGGAGGATGAGGCTTGCCATTGACTTTTGAAGTCAGCTGAGCCCGGAAGGAGTGGCTTGTGTGCTCATAAGAGGGACTTAGTGGATACCACAGCAGCATGGGATAATAGTAAGGTGGCTGATACCCCTTGTTAGGTGGCAGATAGACTATATTGGGCCTCTGCCCACATCAGAAGGATATCGGTATGCCATGACTCGTGTGGACACGGCTACTGGGCTGTTGGTTGCTCTTCCTGCACGTTGTGCAAATCAGCAAATCACCAAGAGGGGCCTAGAGCACCTCTTTGCAGCCTATGGCCTGCTGCAGGTGATTGAGAGCCTTTAAGGTACCCACTTTACTGGACATGCGTTATAAGGATGGGCACAGCAATTAGGAATAAAGTGGAAATTTCATGTACTATATAACTCTTCCAGGGCAGGCATGATAGACAGGTACAAAGGTTTGTTGAAATCTGGCCTGAAGGTGGACACCAATAGTCTACGGGGCTGGTGAGTTTGCTTATGGACAGGGCTATGGTGTTTGAATGAGAAGCTCTGTAGAGGAGCTTTGGGCCCTGTGGATGTGCTCACACACCTTGCGGCCTCTCCTACACAACTGTGTGTAGAAACCAAAGAAGAGTTACTGAAGCCAGGATATGACCGGCAGAGAAACATCCTGCTGCCAGCCCCTACTGCATTAAACCCTGGAGACACTGGACATGGCCCTGGACATTTCAATACATGGACCAGCAATGGCCAGCCCTTCTGGCACCTAAGGGAAAAGGCCTGGAAGCTGGCCTCCTGTGTGTTCCTGGCAGAGTGGCCCCCAAAGATCACAGTACTGTACCCAAAACATCGGAGAGGAAGAGCATCTTACAGGGAAGTTTTATCTTTATGGCCAGTGCACGTACCTCCCATAGCCCTATATACTGACCCATCTGTAACTCCTCCCACAGGGAGGGGTTGAAAGTCTGGTATACTAGACCAGGATATGATACCATCCCTGCTACTGTTCTATCACAGGACCACTCTCTTGCATGTATCCTACCTGATGGACAAGATTTGCCTATGCTGGTTTCATTAAAACATGTATCTTATCGCTCTTAAAGTTATTTTCTTCTACAGTCCTTGTGGCCTATATGCAGTCCCTAGCTGCAGCTGCCATGTGATAATTGCTCTGAACTCTCTACCTCTTCAGTTACTGTCTGCTGGAGTGGACTAGCTTTGGACTTAATCTGCATAGGACTTTGACCCTAGCTGAATCCTCCAGTTTGAGGATTATCATGATTTTATTGCTGTTGTTATTGTTATGTCTTTTGTCTGGTCACAATGTTTATTTTTGATGCTCATTTTCTCACCAGGGGACCATTGTAGGAGAGGGGGAATGAGTATATTTTAAGGCAAGATTTCTGGAGGGGTGGCCTGTGGGTAAAATTGTAGTATTTCCAGAATATCTCACCTGGCTTTAGTGCATCTACATATCAAAAGGCATTCCTAGGGGGTGGAGAGCAGTAGTTCTCATCTCTGTATCAATCAGTAATTACCTGGGCAACCAAGGGCTTATCTGAACCTGAGTGGCTGGGAGGAGGTCTTGCTTGCTTCTGCTGGAGCAGAAAAATGCGGCCCTGGACCACAGTTCGTAAGCAAAAAATGGGTTTTTAAACTTTTTTTCTCCTTTTGACTGATTTTGGTTTTAGAGGTATTTTGGCTGGGATTTCCTCTCCCCAGAGTTACACCTCCCACACAAAGAGTGAGCAAACACAGGGCATGCTGCAGGCATCATGCTAACTTTTGCCAATAATGGAAATATGTTGGTGATCATCCCTGATTCCTCTTTATAGTTTGCAAGGCATTCTAGACCATTACTAATCATTTTTAGGATTTATGTTGGCCCCTAATTTTTCATTTAAAAATTGGTCCAAAATGTATTGCCTTTCCCTACTCTCTCCCCACTGATCGCTCAATCAAAAATGGGTCTGGTGCAGAGAAATACAAACGCCATATGACTTCACTTATGTATGGAATCTAACAAACAAACAAATAAAACAGAAATAGACTCATAGACACTCAGAGAACAGACTGGTGGTTGCCACCGGGGAGGTGAGTAGGGAAATAGATAAATACGTAGAGGGGGAAAAAATTGGTGAGAATGTTTATCTCAATCTGGGTGATGGTTATATGAGTGCATACACATGCCAAAATTCATTAAGGTGTACAGTAAGATTTGTGTACTTTATTGTATGTACCTCAACAAAAAAATAAACCCTAAAAACAAAAAAAATACCATTTTGACAATATTAATAAAGCCAAACAAAACAAAACAATAAAAATGAATATAGTGCACTATAGTATCAGACATGGTCTCTGGGCCATTTTGTAAGTCCTGCCGAGGTCATAGTACTGGAAGCTAAGCCACCATAAGGCTTTTCTTTACTACTGTCTCCCAGTTCTGGGCAACTGGTTGCCTGGCCTAACAAGTGGCCTCTCTCTTTAGGGAAGTTACTAAATACTAGTGAAAAGAGAAGCGCCTGACAGCCTGTAACTGCAAACAACACCACAAAATGAGGTTTGTTGCCTTCAGTATTTCCATAATTTTCAATCTTTCTATAAATCCATATCAATCTATTCCCTAATTTACCAATTTCTAATTTAACAAATTTGAAAGCCGGCTATAATTTTCTATATAATGTAAGATGGCCAAAATCTCAAAAGCTGAGTAATACCCTGTATCTACATATAATAAATTGCCTGATTTCTACATATTCACAAGGAAATCCTAAGCAGCCTGGTTAGTGCCAAAAGTAAAATTTTTAGTATTAACTTGTATCTTCTTTCCTCTTAATGTTTCTCAGTAAAGTTAAATAAGGAGTAATTCAGGGAAATACTTACAGCTTGTATTTATTTACACCATGTACAGCCTTTGGGACAACTTTGCCCACAGGTATTACATGGGAAAAAGTAAACAACTTCTCTAAACATAGTCAATTTTTTTAGGCAACAAAAATAAGTATTACCTAGTCTATCTGTTGGATTCTCCCAGAGGAGGACGCCGCCCCAAATCATTCACGAAAGGCGTCTCTTGATGCAATAAGCAAGAGGAATTTATTCAGGAACCAGCTAGCTGGGGTCCAAGTTAGCCCGACACAGGGGGTCTCAACGAGGACCCTGAGCAGCCAAAGCCAGAGGTTTTTATAGCATTTCTAAGAGGACAGTATTTTTCTACAAGCACATACACATGATTCATCGGCTGGCATCACATTTTGGGGGGGGGAGGGTTCAGTGAGATAAGATTACTTTCAGAATGCTAGGGTGGGTTTCAGCAAGATAAGCTTGGTATGCATGACTATCCGACCAAGGTTAGCAGTCTGAAGGCCGCAGCTGCCCACCACCTGGTGTTCATGATTAACTGATTTGAGGTTAGCTAACTGAAGGTCACTACATTTAACACTGGCTGACTAATTTGTTTTTCAAGATTCTAATAATTTTCCTTCTCCTAGGCTAGAGGGTGGTGTTTAACCCTTTAAGATGGCTGTACTTATGCACTAATGCTAACTTTTGATTTTTCAGATCCTACATATCCATAACTCTAAAAAATACTGCCCTACCCCACCTTATATCTGATGATAAATACTTATTATTAAAAGCACTTTATGAAGCATGTCTACTTAGCAAATGCATTACTAAAAAAAATTATAATCTTAGGTCTCATGATTTTAGCTCAAAAATTGGTACATGACTTTCCTAAACAAGAAAAGTATAACTGGTGATAAAACAGATGGAAACTCAGGTGTTGTAAAGTACATTTCAAGAAATTCATTTCAGTAATTTACCCACTTCTAAAGAAATGACGACAAAAATATCACTGGTTCAAAACAAACATCTCAAACAATTTGAATATTTTTATGTGCCACTCTACAGAAGACTATTAGTGTTTTCATAATTAGGAAATGTAAGAGTTTTAGGAAAAAAATTCAACAACCATCTAAAGACGATGAAAACTCAGATTCAACAGGAAAAGTTTCTAGGTTCATTCAGACATTCTAATTAATCTGAATTTAAAGATTACAAATCAAAGTACAGAATTCTGTGATCAAGAGTACCTAGTACCTAGTATACACATATTTAGAACTATGCTCATTAAAGGAAGAATTGAGTATTTTCTTCAAATATGTGTGTATGTGAGTCTAAGACTTGAATTGAGAGAGAGGGAAGAATTGACTCACAAACACTGACTTATGTAAAATTGACATCAAACACTAATTCTACAAGTTACTGGTTTGGAAGGAAAAAACTATGACATATGCCATAATTACAATAAATCATAATATAAGTAACAATTTTATATTTTGAAAAACAGTATTAGAGATTATCGTAAGTTTCCCTCTCAAATAACTAAATAATTCCTTCAAAGTAGTTCAGCCTTTATTCACACCAATGAGTAGTTTATTAGTTTAGCAATCAAATAAGACAAACTGCTCAACAAAGGACCTGACACTACATTAGTATAAGAATATCCTGTTTTGTAATGTAAATACACTGATTTTTAACAACTGATGTCTCACTGATGAAAACACACAAATACAAACGCTAAAGACTCCCTAAGGAACCTTATGCAAAAAACATGCAAACACCTTGAGAAACAAATTGTGATTACCTTCTGTATCATCCTCATGCTCTTCATCCTGCTCATCTGGCCCATCACTTTTCAAATGAAAGAGCAGAAAGTTAAAAAAAAAAAAGCTTTACTTAATAATTATATTAAAACAAATCCTTAAAATGTGAAGAATGAATGCTATAGTATGACAAATGACATTTAAAGAGGGGAGAAATGACAAATAAAAAAGGAAGCTTTGCTTCTCACACCATTTCACATTAAAATCTGAATTGTAAATGATGCCTAGATAAGTTACCAGTAACCAAGAAGTTCTACCTGACCATGACAGAGAGAGCACCAAGTAATTTCATAGTAAAATTTAATTTAAAATAACTTAAAGCCAAAATATTCTACTAATTTGGTTTTAGATTACACAGCATCTGAATATCATAGAATGCCATGAATATTTACTAATGCTTCTGCAGATGCCATTTATGTTTGTGACACAGTAGAAATGAATTTTCCCTACACTTTTCTTAAATATGAAATAAAACTATATACAAAAACCAAAGAAAAAAACAGAAATCCTGTAGGAAGCAAGCCCTTTTTAATGAAATTATTGGTAGAATGAAAAAAAAAACAAGCAGAGCAATACATGCATAAAAAGTAACACATTTTGCAATTAGATGTCAGTCATATCTTTAGCATAGTTGAATTTTTTATTAGATGTAAATTTATCAAGCAGAATCATGTCAAAATATAGGAGAAAAGCAGGTTGATATATATTGGCACGGTAACCCACATTCTTTTGTGAATATGACATCATGCATTAGTGGGGAAAGACTCATCAGTTTTTAAGTTTCTGGACTGGACCAACCTGTCTGATGTTGGAAAGGATAAATTGTCCTCATACAAATCTCCTTCTAAAGCAAGACTGCTCCAGCTACTGCTGTTACCATTACTGCCAGAGGAAGAAAAGAACAGAGCTGAACTAGGAAATGCATAGTTCAGAAGACCCTGGTTTTCCTTGGAACAGCTTCTGTCAGTGGTAACTGGATGTTCTGAAGCTGCCTCAGTGGAGTGGAGGAACCATGAAGGTAAAGGAAAACCATCACTGCTACTGCAAAAGAACCCTGACGGCTTTGGAGACTCGGGAGCCTTACTTATCTTCAATACATCATAAAAATTGTTCTGACTTTGTATTTATTTTACAGATTAAGCCAACCAAATGATTAGGACACCACATGGAGTAATAAGTTTCACAATGAAACCAATGGCTATGGCAATCTTGGAATATAATTTTTAAAAAGCCAGTTCTCTCTAGTTTTGGATACAGTTTAAAAAGAAAAAAAAACACAGGTTAACATTCTGTCAAGTTTGCTGATAGTGTAAACAGTGATGGGCTTGTGGGGGGTGGCGAGGAATGGGATGGTAGTCACTGAAACACAGTTCCAAATAGACCTTTTCAAACTACTTGGAGAAAAGATGCTTTCTGATTTTCAAATACTATTATGTCAATTACTTTCATTTCAAATATTATATATAATTCAGTAGCTGGCAAATAACATACATTTTCTCCATAATATTGAATTACCAAGGCTTACTCAAGCCTTACACTGGCCTGGTCATCCAGTCACTAATGCCACAACAGATAACTTCTTATACCAGCTGATCAATAGAAAAAAGCGACTACATTCTAAAACAGCAGCAAAGCAATAAAAAACAAAAAACAACTGTGTTTAAAAACAAAACTAGTTCAATTTTTCATATTAAAACTGAAACATGCAATTTTTAAAAATACTAATCATTACATTAGTAAGCACATTAGTTTGCAGTGGTAAGCAGCTACATTCCCCAAACTATGCTAGGTAATTCTAAAAATGTCTAGTCCAATTAAAATTTTGGTTCTAAAAAATGAATTAACATAAAATCATCTTTTGTACATCAGTAAATGTTGACAAGATTACCAAAAAAAGAGATGCTTATTTAAAAGTTCTAAATACTGTACAAGCAATCTCAGCAATTTACATATCCATATTTACTCTGGCAACAAACCGTCACAAACCACAATGCATTAAAGTCGAGTTAAACTGAGCAGTGTCTTTTCAACTGATGCTCCAACGTAACTCTATTATAAAACCATTAAAACAGAATTCTGTTCCTTTAGTCTGTTGTCAGACAAACCAAAAATGAGAGAATATGGAAATACAGAATGGACAGACAGCTATGAGCCAAAGAGAAAGAGAAAATTAATAAACTCAGGGACTATATTTATTTCTAATAGAATGATTATCTACACAAAAGGAAAAAAAAAGACAAAATTCTTACCCACATTCTAATAACAATGATTCCTCCATTTAATTAATAATAAAAATCTATCACCTAAGTATTAGGTGAAGATGAAAATACAGCAAAAAAATGTAAAGACCAGAAATTAAAATTCCCTCTAACTTTCATTCCCTCCTCTCTGCCCCTCATAAATAACTGACTTCAAGCCAGACTTGAAGTCAGTTATTTATGAAATGCAACTTCTAACTAGGGTGACTATATAATTTTTCATCCAACCAGGCCCTTACGAAAATGAAATGTCACCATTAATAATTACACCAGAACAAGAGAAATGAACCAAGACTGTCCTGAGCAAACTGGAAGATATGCTCATCCTACGTTAACCCAACATAAAACAACTTAATTTCTTCACTTTTCAGTCTTCCTATTTCATTTTTTGAACACTGTCATGCTTCCATTTTATTTTGTGTCTTTTTATATTTCTTAATGTCTAGAACAGGCACACCTCAAACCAGCAGTAGTCAAGGACTAAAATTCCTTATTGTGGCCTTCAATGAAGACCACTATCAATTCCAATACAGCTCATAAAAGTTATCTCAACTATTCTGCGAATCTGGGCCCCTATCTTACTCAATCTCCTACATAACTCAAGAAATACACAAACTGCTGAAAAACTTAAAAAATTCACACAGTTCTCTTTCTGACCAAGTAATTATAATCCCTTCTAAACACCTGTGAAAATTTGAAATTATTATTTCTTCTTTAACTTTTGCCTTCTACTGAACTTCCTATCCAGAGTGAAAGTGCAAGGTATGTCCAAACCAGTGAAGTCTTTATCTCCTACCTGGATCTCTGTACCAGGAAATAATAGTTCCTATGGCAGATGTCATCAAAAGACAAAACATGTCAAGCCACATATCTTAAGTGTGGACTCTGAACCACCTGCATTAAATCATCTGAGGTGCTTATCAAGCATTTAGACTCTGTGCACCCTCCTAATAACCCTTAATCTCTGGGAGGTGAGGCCCTAGAAACTATATGTGCAAAAACACATCACCAACCCTGGATGAGCTCTGCTTTTTCTTTGTTTCTGAACCTTAATACCACATTGCATAGTAGTTCTTACTAAGACCGTAGTCAATTAAAACCACAAGTGTTTTTTCTGACAAATGCTATCAAGCAAGTTTTCCCCATCCTGAATTTAAACAATTAATTTTGTAAATCTGAATGCATTTACTCATGTTAAACAGAATTATTTTAGCCTCAGCCTGATTCAGTTTTTTTGAATGTTGATTCTGTTAACGGGATTCTCTCTTCAACTTTGTTTTAAGTCATTCACAAATAATGAGTCCAGCAGTCCCCCCACCACTTAACCATGGGAAATACATTCCAAGACCCCCCTGCCTGAAACCACGGAGAGTAGCAAACCCTGTACAGACATACCTATGTATGGTTAAGATTTAATTTTTAAATTAGGCACATTAAGAACTTAACAACTATAACAAGTAATATATTAGAATTATAAAGTATACTGCAATAAAAATATGTGAATGTGGTCTCTCTCTAAATACCTTATTGTGCTCTATTAACCCCTTTCCTTCTTAGGATGGTGTGAGAGATGAATGCCTATGTGATGAGATGGGGTGAGGTGAGTGACACAGGCATTGTGAAGTAGTGTCAGCAGCTACTATGACCTTCTGAGGACGTGTCAGAAGGAGGATCATCTGCTTCTGGACTGCACTTGACCTCGGGTAACTGAAACCTTGGAAAGTGAAACTGCGGTAAGGGGGTCCTACTGTATTATATATCACCAATAAGATAATGCTAAAGAGGACAGGACTAAGGACGGAGCTTGATTGCAACTTTCATCAAATCAGATCACACTCCATATAAAGTTATTCAACTACCTACTGTCCTCTTAGTGCCGCTTGCCTAACGCTTAGTGTCGTTCTCCCTCTGTAACACCAGGATTTCCTAAACAATACAACCCCTCACTGGAATTCTAGAAGTCTGTGTTTCCCAAAGATGAGAAGACAATTTAAGTGTTAACAAAATACTCTCTTCTAGATAAAGTTACGGAAAGGGCCAAATGATGATAAGTGATATTACCCCCAACTTCCCACTACCAGTTGTAAAGACTTCCTTTTTGGATCTAGATTTTAAGAAATATTGGTGATTTTTACAGGATTATTTAGTTAAGAAAACTAAAACAAAACGGGTATTTTATAAAAATATTAATACTTACTGGTTAATCCCAGCATCAAACAAAACACTCTGAGATGACATGCTTTAACAGGTGAAAAGCCATCTCCTCCCCTCTGCTGCTGCATCCCCTCCTCCAGCAGCCTTCTTACCTCCCCCACCCGGTAAGTCAGCTCCAATGGCTCTTTTCAACTGGAGCCTCACAAGGGCTTTGCCGCATATGCCCCAAACGGGAAGTACATATGCTGAGAGCCCTGTGCTCTCCTTAGACTCATCCATGGATGGTATTTATTATTTCCAATTTTCAGTTAACATGGATAAAGACTTTACAGCATTTTATAGGTTAGTCAAATGCCTTTATAGAGTTATGAATATAATAAGCCATTTTATCATAGTAAAATATTCCAGAGACTGTTACAAACAAAACTAAGAAATGTTATATACGAGGTAAACGCCTTCTGCTGCACAAGATCATATTTTTATAATGAGTTTATGTATTTTTAGTCATTCAAATATAAACGCTCCAGGTCATTTTGTTCCTGAATAGCAAGACAAGTGAATTCCCCCTCCCAAAATACTACTTTTAACTGATAACAAAAAAAAAATTACAGAGCCATTTTGATGCTTTTTGTAGATAACTGTCCTTTTTCCAATCCTCTAAAGATAAAAAAAGTACCCTCTTGAAAGTGAGAAAGAAATCTCTCTCTTCTTCAAAAATTCACAGAAAGTCCAGGAAAAGCTTTTTAAAGGGTATAAAATCAAACATATGCAATAGTTTTAAAATCAACTATTGACATACCCAAAGAAAATTAGCTTGGCTCATTACTGGATTTAATAAATGTCAAAAAACATTAGAAACATATTTTTAATAATATAATAACATTTTGAAAATAATGGCAGATTTTCAAATTCAGAAAATTATTTTAAAATAACACCCAATGTAAATTTATAGTTAACTTCTGAGGTCTGAGGACCTAAACTCTGCAATGACGTGCAGTATTTTAGTTACCTTTCACTTAGGTGATGAAAACTGCTGCTTTCATCCTGGTGTTCATCTTCAAAACTTAAATTGGACCAGCTACCCGTGCTGTCATCACCAATACTGAGATTCATCTGCTGGCTACCAAGAGACTCAATCGACTGAAAGTCTTCTATTTCTTTTGGACTAAAGGAAGAAAGAAAGAAAGAAAGAAAAAAGGGAAAAGAAATTCAATTTGCAAGCACCAGACTCTGAACTTTAAGACTATCAATTTCATGAAAGAGCCATGGTAATGATATGCAGAGCCAGACCAGTGGTCCACTGAACCCTTTGTGTCAGCTAATAAGGAGACACTGCAGGAGAGCATATTAATTCAAAGTTAAATGAGGCAGCCACCAATACTTCTAACTTACCTTGTTAATTCCATCCCAAGAACCCAGATTCTCCATAGAGCAGTTCGTATTTTCAAGTGGGACCACTCTGAAGGAGCACAAGTTCTTCAGCTAATCATCTGCTTCATAAGATAATACTTTCATTTGTACTAAAAGGAACCTCTTTCTAGTAGTTCAAGGAACTCTAGTTCTTTCAGTCAAGCCTATAGTCAAAACTAGCCAAGTCTCTTTAAGATTTAGAACTTGGATTACAACCCTTCTCATTTATTTTTCAATGAAGAGATATTATATTTTTATTTCATCTTCACAAGAAAGGCCATTCACTGTTCAATTACTGAAACTGCTTTCTCTACATGTTATGCTCAACAAAGCATTTTAAAGTGATATTTTCAACATGAAGAGGGAAATTCTTAGTCTTCTGATCAAAACCTTCTAGTGGCTTCTCACCAATCAGAAGAGTCCAAATCCTTATAATATACTATCTGGTATGAAAACCTCTAAAACCTCCACTTTATCTCCTACTGCTCTCCCTGGCTCACTCGCTTCAGCCATGTAAGCCTGTTGCTTGGCTGTTTCTCCAACATGCATAGTCCTTCCCCTTTGCCTAGAACTCTCTTCTTGGATTCCCACATGACTTACTGTCTCTTCATCATTGGCTTTTTGCTCAAATGTTGCTAAGTCAGTTGCTTCCCCTGCTGCCTATTCAAAACTGCAAGATCCCCACCCACTGCAACTATCAACATCACCACGAGCTCCCCTCCGTACTTCAGTTTTCCTCTGAAGCACTTATCACCATGTGACATACTACATGTCTTATTTGTCTGTCATATTCCACTGTAACATTAGCTCCACACAACACATATTTTCACCTGTGTTTGTTATTTTTTATTGCCAGTGCCTAGAATAGGTCCTGACCTGCCCCCCTCTTTGGGGCTATTCTCATTTTGTGTTTAAGATACAGCAACAAGAATTGGGCATTCCAGGACAGGCACACTATAGTTCTAAACCATTACAGACTATTACTTTTTTTTTTTTTTAACTTTCCTGGTATGTGCCACATCGAATGGTTTTTTGACTGAAATGACCTACTAGATAGGGTGCAGAGAGTTTAATGACTTTTAGGTTATTTTAGCTCAGAAATAATAGCTGAGAATATTGTTAAGATGTTTTCTCTTCTAAAAATGAACTAGCATGTAATTCCCCATTTGACACTCACATGCCACCTTTCTGTACATTACAGTTTTGTGAAATACTTTCACTAATCAAACATTTCTAAGAAAAGAGATACTAGGGAAATAATCCAAGTAAAACCTTTAAAAATAACCCAGTTGATATTATTCAGCCATAAGAAGAAAACAAATCCTACCATTTGCAACAACATGGATGGAGCTAGAGGGTACTATGCTCAGTGAAATAAGCCAGGTGGAGAAAGACAAGTACCAAATGATTTCACTCATATGTGGAGTATAAGAACAAAGAAAAACTGAAGGAACAAAACAGCAGCAGAATCACAGAACCCAAGAATGGACTAACAGTTACCAAAGGGAAAGGGACTGGGGAGGATAGGTGGGAAAGGATGGATAAGGGCAGGGGAAAAAGAAAGGGGGCATTATGATTAGCATGTGTAATATGGGGGGGCCATGGGGAGGGCTGTGCAACACAGAGAAGACAAGTAGTGATTCTACAGCATCTTACTATGCTGATGGACAGTGACTGTAATGGGGTTTGTCGGGGGGACTTGGTGAAGGGGGGAGCCTAGTAAATATAATGTTCTTCATGTAATTGTAGATTAATGGTACTAAAATAAAAATATAATAACAATAATCCAGTTGAATGAAACCCTCTTAAAGCTTGAAAGACAAACCATTTTAACTTTACAAATAGAAAATGTGAAACAGTTACACTGTCAACTTCTGGTAGTCAGTCCTACAGAACCCTAGCACAATTATTAAGAGAAGAGAAAGACGAAAAGAAGTATACAGTAATATTCTATCAGCCTTGAAAAAAGGTTGGAATTGGATGGCACCAGCTTACAGGAAGAACTCCAGGGAACTACCTACTCACCCAGTTGTTAGGAGGAAAAGTGAAAAATACTGAGGAATCAATAACAAAGGTATTTTTGAGGCCCTGGAGGGATGTCTGAGAGAGACTGTTACCTAAAGGGGTATCTAGAGGCAAGTCTCTTTTCCTCCCAGGAAGCTAGGATGGAGTGGGGGGTGAAAACAGTTAAAATGGCTTGAGAGGGGAAAAATTAGTGAGAAGGTTTGATATTTTGATCTGGGTGATGGTTACACTGAATGCAGAATTCACATGTCAAATTCATCGGGCTGTACACTTAGATTTGTGTATTTTATTGTACATATCGCAGTAAAAAAATAGATCAGGGCTCATATGAAAATAAATCAGGAACAGAACAGTGTGGATATACTTAACACGACTGAATTGTGCATCAAAAAAGAGTTAAGGTAAATTCTGTTACGTGCATTTTACCACAACTAAAACGTGTAAGTCACACAAAAAAACAACCTGAAGCCACTTTCATTTGAGGGTCTAGTTTACTAATATTTATTCATTTGTATATTTATCAATCACTTATTTTATCTATCATCATATTAGAAACTAATATATAATCATGAACAAAGAAAACATGGGTCTAGGACAAAGGCTCGCACATTTTTTCTGTAAAGGGCCAGATAGTAAACATGTAAGGCTTTGCCGGTCATAAGGTCTGTGTTCCAACTACTCACCTCTACCGTGAAAGCATAAAAAGCAGCCATAGACAATACATAAATGAATGAACATGTATGTGTTGTAATAAAATTTAATGTATAGGCATTGAAATTTGAATTTCACAGAATTTTCACATTGCAAAATAGTATACTTTTGATTTGTTTCAACTACATAAAAAATGTAAAACTATTCTTAACCCACAGACCATACAAAAATGAGCATACACAGTGTGCCACCCCCTGGTCTAGGAGAAAGAAGGTTGCCTGATTACAGCAAATGGAGACCTCTCTTAGCTCCCCGGAAACATACATCTCTCTTCTCAAGGGTTCTATTTTATAACTGGATTCAAAGTCCTGGCCAAACTGCTCTTCCTATTTTAGGATGGCCAAGAAAAGTGACAGCCCTTGCCATGGCTTTAAAAAGCCATTGCCTTGCTACTAAAAAATCTGGGGGATCATGTGAGTCAGTTGAATTCCATCTCAACTGGAGGAATTTTCTCTTTCCAGGGAGACTAACAAATATAATCCTACAAAGTGCTAACACAAGTTAGTCCTGATGTTTTCCAGGGAGAAAGGTGGTTAAAAGTGAAAATTTTAACTAAGGTGTTAGAAACACTAAGCATAAGACAAAGCTACTGGAGAAGAGGACATGTAGGACTACCAAAAAGAACTGTCCCCTTAGATACTGGCCTATCAAGAGAAATGGTAGCAGTAGAGGAAGTATTTGGAGAAACTGTGCCTTCTTCCACATAGCAGCTTCATTAAATTATGTTCTTTATGAGAAAACTTCCCTTTGTGAACAGAAAAAAGAAAACACTATGAAAATTTAATCTTAGAGTTGTAAATTAACATGGTAATACTCTTTATTTGCTAAAAAAAATTCTTCAGCTGTTTCTTTGACTCAACTTTACCAACTTCATAGCTATGGAAACTTGGGCAAGGTGGTCATCTTCTCTAAGTTTCATTATCTAGGTCAGTAAATGGTTCATACTTTCCAACAAAGGGTTGTTGTGAGATAATGAGACAATGGCTGTGAAAGTAATGTGTAGAATATGAAACACATAGGGAAAATTTTTTGTTAATTCAGAGTTAAAAATGGTATTTTTCTGATTAGGACCTAAGATAAGACATACCTGACTGAGCTTAACTTTACATTTTATCTTTAAGACCCAAAAGAAATACAAAACTTACCTGCTACCAGCATGTCCCACATTCGTCATCACTGATGTCATTATTTCTGTGGTAAGGCTTTCAGCAAAGCTAATGCCTTCTTGCCCAATTCCACTATCAGCTGCCAAACTGGCATTGCTCAGCTCTCTCTCTGCTTTTTCAATAGCTTCAGCAACTATCTTCTCAGCAAGCACTGTCTTCTTATCAAGATCAACATAAATTTGAGGGACATCAAGATGAAAAATTCTAGATTTCTGATAGACGTTGCTAAATTTTGAAGTAGAATCTGTCTTCCTACTGGCAGGGGAATCCCGTCTGGAAAAGTGTTGAGATGAATTTCCAGTGCAATCATGCAGTTCTTTACGATCACAGTACCTGCAAACTTGACTTATAAGAGGTGACAATTTTTCTGCATATGTGGTCCTATTAGCTGCTTCTGGAGTCTCCGACAGATGGGAAACTGCAGATCCTAAACTTAGCCCCAAAGTGTCATCCACCACTTTTTTAGCATACTGTTCTATAGCCTGAGCAACATTCTCTCCACAGCCATGTCCATTCAAGCTGCTTGTACTGTGGTAAAATCTGTGATTTTGTGAAGAAGGCTGAAGAGACTTAGGCAATTCTGGCTCAATGTGAGATCTGGTATCTTCATCACATCCAGATTTTTCATAAAGGCAAGCATCTGTTAAGGATTTTGGCAAGCCAGTGGCAGATGCTGTCAGCTCTTTTTTAACATCTCTTGTTATGCTATGAGCAAGAGAGGATGAAAAACTGTACAGTTCAGAGCACTCGTTTCTATACGTATACCGTGTCCATTCACACGTACGATTCTTAAAAAGGTAACCTCCTCCACTTTCACTCTGTCTTTTTTCATCCACTTCTTGGTGGGGTTCTTTACTAATAAGTACTAACAGTTCATTGTTGGTTTTCCCCTGTGGATTCTGCATGGGGAACACTTTTGACTTGTACTTCATTTTGGCTGTCTTAGCTGCTGCTTGTAATCCTGACTTAACAGATCGATAAGCAAGTCTATTGGCATACTGATCCATTATTAACTCACTATTGCCACCTTCCTGTTTTAGGATTTGGATAATGTGTCCAGCATATTCATCTGTCACACTTTCACAACTGGGATACTTATATGTCAGACTTGACAAGTAAGAACTTGGTGGTAATGAAAGAATGAACTGATTTACTTCTCTTGGGTGTGCTATAGCCTCTACATTGAACTTCTCTTCTGATCTATAATCTTCGTCACCACCAACATAACTGTTCTTCCTGTGCCTAGAGCGCAAACAACTTCGCACTTTTGCTATTTTCTCAGCTTCTGTAATGACTTCTGCTGCCATATCATCTGCAAAATTACATAACGTTTTTAAATTTTCATCTGAGCTATTTAAAAAAGTAGGCGATATACTGCTTTGCACATTTAAGCAGGGGCTTTTAACCTTGGCTTCCTGAATTCTTTTATCTAAATGGGAAGCAGCCATTTCAGTTGCAAGAGAAATGATGTGTGCAGCTAACATTTCTGCAAACTGAACTTTCTTCCCTGAGTGCTCTGACTTCACATCCACTTCTCGACGCTCTTCACCTTCACTACTTTCTACTTCTTCTGAAAGAGACCGCATGAGTTTCAACATGAACTCTTCTTTTTCTATAGCATTTTGCTCATTTTCAGACAAACTACCAACAGATGAGTTGTGAGGTGTAGAAGGTGGTGTTGCAGGTGCAAATTCTTTTGCTAATTCCCCCTTGAGCTTTTTGGTTAACTTCTTGATATCCCATTCAGAACAAGCCTGGGATGGTAACAGAGGAGTTGATGGAGGAGTATCAGGTATTACATTTCCATCTCTGATTTTCTGTTTATCTTCCATATGGAAACCATCCGCACATGTAAGCACTGTAGATGAGAAAGTATGTGAATGGGACAAAGGGGTTTCCTGCCCAAAAGACAAGGGTTCAAGTGCTGTATTATTCAAATCATGCTTTTTCACTTGTTTGTCCTTAGCAACTTCCTTCAACTTAGGTTTCTGATCTGCTGTGGTTGGGCATGGTGGTAGTGTCTCTACAGAAAATCCATGAGTCATAGAACCTTTACATTCTGAAACACAATCCTTTCCTACTGAAAGTGAAAAGTGAGTTAACTGATCTTGAGCATCAAAAAATTGGGGGAACTTTTCCAAGATCAACTGTGACTCTTCTCCAGGAACAGGCAAGCCTTCCTTGTGTACTGTTTTTTTATCTACATTTGGGATCACTGATTTGCTTTTGTCTATGGAATGTTTAATAACAGATTTAGACAATCGATCAGCAAACATGTCCTTATTACTAGGTTCACTCTGTTGCAGTGGTGCCTGATCACAGTGGAATGAAGGGGTTTTTCCTATTACTGTTTTACTTAAACAATCTGTGCACTCATCAACTGTTTTTGTAACTCTGAATGACGTCATTGACTCTAAAGTTTCCTTTACTATAGTATGCACCATTATTGCAGAAAAATTGCTAATAATCACAGGATTGCTTGCTAATTCTGAAGAACTTTGTATTTCAGTGTCATCATTAGTTAGTTTAAAATCATTCTGTTTTCCTGGATTGTGTTCTGAAGGTAAAAAAATATTTCTGAAACAAGCTCCTTCCTCTCCTTTGCTTTTTGTTGTACCACATGCTGGGGTAGAATCACCCTCTGAGTTAGTATCATCAGGCGACACATGAGACTTTGCTTGATATATATTAGATGAAATATGATATGGAAGAAGGGCACTTCCTGCCAAGGGCACTGGTATAGAAGTAACAATTCCAGAAGTACAAAACAAGGCCTGCTGTACTGTGTACTCCTTTTTATGTTCCTGCATTGGTTTTGTAATCCTAGTAGTTTGACTGATAAAAGTAGGAGAAAGTGTGGAGATCTGGGTTAATGGCACTAAATTTTCTGTACTCACGTACTTTATGTTATCTGTAGAAACACTAACTGCTGCCTTTGTTGTAAAGGTCACATCAACCTGTGACAGCTCAATGAATGCTTCCTGTATTACAGATTCAGACAAATCTTTTGCATATGACTTTACTACTTTGTCTTCATAGTCAAATGACCAACCCTGTGGAGAGGCAGGTGTTGCAGGATATGAAAACTGACACACTTCCATGATACCTTCAAAAACAAGCTCTTCAGCAAGATCTGCAGCAAACCTAGCAACTGTGTTTGTAAATACCCGTTTCTTGATATACTGCAAATCTTTTAAAGCACTTGACAAAGCCTCACACACCAAAAAGTTAGCCAGGCCACTAATGGCACGTTCTTTCAGTGAAAATGCACGCTGCCTTCTCAGTTCATTAAATGCCATCTGAAAAACAACTGATGTCAATTTGAGGGCTAAGTGGCACAATGCATTGGTGCAAGAAGAGACTCCTTTCTGTAAATCTTTAAATGCACTACCAAAACTTTTTTCCACAAGATCTGCTGCAAATTTCTGAATACTATCCTTGATCATTAAGGATTTATTTTTAGATTTAATTTTTTCATCAAGGGAGTCATTGTTAAGAGCTACGGTTTTATCTTCTCCCCTTCCAATACTCTTATTATTTGACGTTGCATTCGTATACTGGGTATGAAGAACCGAGCCCAGTACTTCACATGAAATGCTATCCGCATAATCTTCATAGGTGTAATAAAGAGAATCATGATTTTCATGAATCCTGTCTCCACCAATATCTGTTTGGCAAATACATTCAGCAGGAGTACAGCCTCCAAGAGGACTAAAAGCAGAGGTTCGAATAGGGCTAAACAAACCACTGTCCTCCCCGGATGCCTTCACTGGGCGAGGAGAATCCGGAGCATCACACAGATTACTGTAAGGGGATTCTGGTTTACGAGGAGTTGGCTTTCTGACATTGGCTGGGAGAGCTGGACGATCAAACTTGAACTTTTGAGGATTCATAGTAGTGGTTATAGAATAAGATTTTTCATGTTTGTGCCCTTTCTTTTGCAATGGCTTCCCCATGACAGTATCTTTTAGAAATGGACAAGAAGTCTCTAAAGTCTGTTCTAGTTCATCAAACTGATCAAAACTATCAAAAAATTCACTTACTTCTGAGTCTGAATCCTCTATATCATCTTTCATCACAGGAATTTTAGGCAACTCAAGTTTTGCTTTTAAACTTTTTTGATATCCCTCTTCATCCAAGAAAATAACCGGGCTTGGACTTGAACATTCTGATTCAGAGGAGTAGGCAGGAGAAGAAGAAAAAACCATTTTCTGCTTATCACTACCTTTATCTGAAGCATCAGATGACCTATAGAAACTCCTCTGGATCCAAGGCTCTGAAATTAATGTTGTAACTGAAGTTTTCACAGAAGGTAGTTCTTTATGTCTCAGAATATTTATTAAGGAAGTTGAAGGTTTAGCCAATGATTTCTGCCGCCCAGAGCTAATGAGAACCCTAAAATCCTGGGTTTCTAAATGGTGTCCAGAAGTAGTCTGTGAAGCAGCATCACACTGACTCCTTAATGCATTAATGTTCATTCCTAGGGGAAAAAAAATTATCAAATTATTCTTGAGCAGAATTTTTTAAAAATTAATTTAAGTCAGTGAGAAAAAGACTTTAAGCAAGAAATATTTATTTGTACTCTAAGTGTCTTTTAAACTATGTTAACAGATTCATCCCAAGTCACACTTGAAAGAAAATATAACTTTAACCAACATACTTGAATTTCACCCCCTATCTGAGACTACCTGGCCTATGGAATGCTTAGCAGGCCTGTCACACATGTTAGAAACACTAATGTGGTGACTCTGCCAGCTAACTCTTCTCAAATGTGCACCTAGGCATGTTCTAAACACTCAAGGTAAACAAAGTGCTTGAGCAGTACTACCAAAATAAGAACATAAATAGCAAAAGTAAAAACCAGGTTACAGTGAACTTCAAAATCACAAGAAAACTAATTCCTTAGACAATAGGAAAAAAAGGTTAAAATGTTTCAACTGCATCAAATTTCAAAATAAATCTCAACTGAACAAGTCTTCCTTAAAGCCGCTGAAACTGAACTTTAATTCTGCATTTCGAGAAAGAGTCTAGTGAATAACAAACCATTATCATATGGCTTTGAAGTTTCTTCCTCCTCTAAGTGCTCAAAAGCAGTGACAAAGTCATCCTCTATGGAAGACACGGACTGGTTAGTATCATCATCATCTTCATTAGTGGTCTCAAGTCGGTGCTTCTGATGCAAGTGTGTGTCCAGGGTGTATCTTATACCAGTGGCATATTTACTTAAGAGACTGAAGATAAAATCCACTCTGAGTCTTGGTAATGTAGGTGACACTCTCATGACACAAAGCATTCCAGAATGATGACTCTTGAGAAAGGTGAAAACAAAATTTTAGTTTCAGAACACATTACACATACTAGTCATGTTTTCTGGATGTGAAATCTAGAAATAACGGTCTCAGAAAAAGAAAGAAATGCACACATCCTGTAAAGCTCCGATTTTGTAATGTTTAATTTTCTTCATTCTTTCTCTACATTTCTCACTTCCCAATCTCTTTTTCTCCCATTTTTCT
Organism: Manis javanica; assembly: GCF_040802235.1. NCBI lineage: Eukaryota > Metazoa > Chordata > Mammalia > Pholidota > Manidae > Manis > Manis javanica. Next base: position 52,096,832 of record NC_133164.1, on the reverse strand, counting down.
CTTTTCTGAGTATTCAAATTCTACCTGTGAATTCTCTCTCTTTAAATGTTACAGAACTTACTATTCATCCTTTGATAATTATGTTTTCCCATGTTATTGTACAGCCCTATGATTTTTCCTATTTAATTATTCACCTATCTCACCAACAACATTGTGAACTTCTTGAAGGCAGGAACCAGGTTCTAGTCTATTTTTGTATCCCATTATCCTGTAGTGTCCAGCATGATACCACCTCCTCTCCTATCATAAAGGAGTTGACCCTTCTTTTCATCTAAATTTCTCTAGTACTACAATGTATGTAACGTTTACAGCTTTAAGAATGTAAGTCACCAGATTTTTCCACACATATTATCTTAAAAAATGAAAATAGTTAAGAATGATTTATTCAAGAAACAGAAACTATATGTAATAGCTACTCATCTCTTGTATCCTCGAAAATAAAACATGGAAGTATAAATCAAGAAAAAAATTAAGGAAAAAGGCAACAATCTACTTTTATTTGTAGACCTCACAGTGAACAGTGTCTGTTATACTTAGAATAAGTAATCCAAATTTTAAACCTACTTACTCAATTTTTAGGAAGTAAACACTGCAAAGTATTTCTCTTTGATAGATTATCAATACTTAGTAAAGAACGGAAAACTGAATATTGTAAAACTAACCACCTGTCTGAAATGGTAACATTTTCAATTCATAAATAAAAAACACATATCCACTTTATACTGAATTTTTTTAACCAGAAAATGAGGTAAAATATGTTCTCTAAAACATATAGCACAATATGTACATAAATTTAGAACTGGCCATAAAGAAGAAAAAATTCCTATAGCTTGTGCAAAGGTAGAAGCTGTTTAAGAAATCCAGAAATAATGAATTTTTAGGAAAACAGTCAGTATGTACTTGTATACCATTTATGGAACTTCATAAATGGAAAATCTAATTTAAAGCTACGGCCAAAATTTTTCTATCCTTCAGTGAACCGTATTTCCTTGAGATAGCATTTCAAAAAAGTAAACTTCATCCAAGCATATAAGTTTAACACTCTCCATCAAATGTCACTGTAAAATTTACCCTGATAAACTCATTAGACATGATATATATATATATATATATATATATATATAAAAATGTTATTACCTGGCTTAGAGGACCACTGTTCATATCTGATGATTTATGTATATCCTTCATACAAATAATTTCATTTTCATTTAAACTGCAGAAGTGCAGTGAATTCAGAAGATCTGGAAGTTCCCAAGAAATTGCAGCTAAATCCTAATTTAAAACAGTAACACTGTAGAGTAACACTTTTATTAAGATTCCAAGGTCCTATCCAAAAATCATAAGGTCTACTGGTTAGTAAACTTTCCAATTCATAATCATTAACATATGCAGTTTATCATCTAAAATAAAGTGCTTTAAAACTAAAAAATAAAATATACTAAAATATTTTAATAGCTGCTTTATCTGTAGCATTTTATACATATTGGTATCAATGTCCACTTTGTACCTCACATATCCAAGCCCATTAGGCATTTAATGGTGTCTAGTGGCAAATGTCAACCAGCAGTCTTCATGTTTAACCAAGGAATTTTCCATTTTTTTCATACAGATTCTTACCTATAGAATGTACTTAACTTTGGAGCCTTTTATATTTGTAAACTAAAGTCTATTTTCTTCTCCAAGGTATTATATTAGACTTTAACTGAAAATTTCATGAAAATGTAAAGGAAAATAGCTTTTATGTTTTCTTCTGATTTTCCCTTTTTATGTAAATACTTTACTCAATTAAAGAATTACTAGTCTTTGACCCTTCATAGAGTACTCTCCAATATAAACATGATTTTATCAGTAACTCTTAACAAGGAAGCAGAATAAGAGAGAAATACTTGGAATACTTCTCTTTTCAGCTTCACATTCTCAGAAATATGTCCTCTCTTCTGCCTTCTGTCTACCGCTATTTCTTTTAGGCAAGGGCACAATCAAGACAAAGAAAGGGCAGTGTTCAGACATTATCACCTGATATGCACTATTCTTCTTCTATTAGGAGATGCTTTACACACAAAAGGAAATGTATGGCAATCACAAATTTTAAAAAGCAGCACAAGGTTAAAAAAAGTATGCATACCACATCTACCCAAGCTTCCATCACCCTTTACGTAACTGTGAAGCTTCCTTTGCTGATCCTAATCTCCACTATCATATATATATCAGTCCCTCTCTAAAGACCTGCCTAAATCAAATTAAAATATTTTGCATTGATTAATCATCTTTTTTTTTTCTTTTTTTTTACAAATTTTACCTTTTAAATTTAACTATCATAACTAAAAATATAAGAATCTGACTGTGGAGTTAGATCATAAAACCATCAAAATTTAAAAACAAGCCTTACATTCCACATTATGCACAGAATGGAGAAAATGTTAGCCTGCATTTTGCTACCTTGTCAGATAAATGACATTTGTGGTTTCCTAACCTAAAACTGCTTTCGGTAACAAGAACACTGAGTGAAAAATGCTAAAAGTGAAAATGTCCAAGGCACACTCAAAAGTTGATCTCAAAATGTCTTCTTTTAGCTTTAAACAGGAATGATAAGAAGAGTTGGTGTAAACTTTGAGCTAATATGGCAAATTTTTCATGGCCTCAAAATTTGTTCCAAATAATCTCTTACAGTCCTTTCCAGTTCAATAAACTAACTAACCATACCTGTATATGAGCAGCATCTGTTTCTTCATTAAAACCTAGAAATGTGACCTGAATAAAAAATGAATACAGTATTAAAACCGAGAAATGTGACCTGAATAAAAAATGAATACAGTACCATTAATTAGAGTTTTTAAATCTTAATCTCAATTAGATTATGATAGAACAGAGAAACAGGAAAAAGGCAAATAAAGCATAAAATACAAATATCAAAATCATTATGTATTACAACTGAAATTAATATAGTATTACATGCCAATTATACCTTAATTTTAAAGAACTGTCAACTGTCTTAGACACAATGACTTGTTTTTTCAGAGATGGTCACAAAGGTTTTTCAGCAAAGACTTGGCTCCATAATGCAGTACTTCAACCTCCCCTACATCTATTTCATTAACAAGTTCAATCAATTCTACTCCCAAAACATATCTCACATACATCCACTTCTCTCCATTCCCTCCCCACCACTTCTCATTTGCAGTACTGCACTCTCTCTCCTACCTAGTCCCAGGAATTTTGGTGTCATTTCCCTGTCAAAACCCTCCATGTCAAAACATGCCAGTGCAGTCCTGACACACCAAGGCTCTGAATTAGTGGGTTACCTCACTTTCATTCACACACATGGGCCTACTCCCATCTTCTGGGTCTACAACATGCTTGGTATGTTCTTCCCTATGGGCTCTGCAACAGTGCCTCCTCAACCTGGATCTCTATTCCTTGGATGTTTACGTGCCTAGCTCCTCCTCATTCTTCAAGATCCAGTTTAGATACGCCTCTTTAGAAAAGCCCTCACTGGGTAGGCCCCCAAGAATATCTCCTTATTGATTCCCTGCGATAGCATCACCTATGTCCTTCAACACCCTCATAAAGAGATTGCTCTGCAGAAATGTGTATGAATAAACTTCTAAAGAATACTCAGTGCATGAGAAAATGTTACATTACTAAGTAGAAAAGACAAGTTACAGAAAAATGATACAGAGCACGCACACAATTTCAACCTTATTTTTAAAAACATATGCACAGAAAATAATATTGAAAGGCTGTACACCCAACTATAAGCAGTAATTAACTTTAGATGATGGAACACTAAGTAATCTTATTTTTTCAGTGTTTTTTCTTTTTTTCCTAATTCATACAATTAATGGTTTTTCTTTTTGCTCTTTCAATATTTATTTTTCTCTGAGGAACATGTACTACTTTTATAACCTGAAAGTACTATTTAAAAATTCATATTCCCTTTATATCTTTGATGCCATAGGAAGAAATTTTTTCCATTTGAAGACAGAATAGTAAACTGTCTACTAAGCAAGTACTGCAATTAAAAATATGAACACTTAAATGATAGCAACATGGATAATCAATTTCAACAACTAAGGAAAAACTACATAGTTAAAATATAAAGTAACAATCCACTTTTGATCTCTTTCTGGTAATACAGAAAAAAGTCAGAATCTTAAATTAGCCCAGGATCTTTATTCTGATTAAATATATATACTACCTCACAGAAGTGTTACAGTCAGTTTCCCGGTGTTGAGATAAACTGTTAACCTCTAGGAGCCTGACTCTTCATTTATACAATTCAAGGCAAAACAACTCTTCTCCCGTAGTTGTGAGACAATGTGGAGGAAGGTGCTTAGCACATAATAGGCACTCTTTAAAAAAAAAAGAGTCAAAAACAAATTTCCTTCCTTTCTTTGAAAAGATACTTGTAGATATGCACACCCTGAAGTAAGACAGAAATTCTTTCCATTCTTTCAAGTTTCCTTTACTTAATACAAAAGAGAAAATAAGCTGACATGGGATTTTGAAGATGCCTGCGAAGTTTTCTATTTCCCACTGATCAAGGAAGGCCTCATCAAGGAATATGGGTTCAGAAAGGCACTACGTAAGTGACTAGAAAATTGTTTGAGGGCAAAAGGACACAGGACACTTGTCACTTGGCAACAACTAAGGAGATTGGCTCAGCTTTACTAAAATACAGTAAAAAGGTAACAAAAAAGTCAAGAGCCACAGGAATTGAGCTGACACAGAAAGAAAGGGCTCAGGTTAGAGAACACTACAGGCCTAAGAGCTGTGCTCATCATTCTGTGGAACTACTTCAGATACAGTTTCTCAAGGAATATGAAAGAAAATTATTAGCAGAAATAAAAATAATCAAGACTTTTTACCAGAACCCTGATTTAAAAAAACATTTATCAGTTTTGACCTTCAATAAGCTAATACCATATTCTAATTTGGTAACATAAATGTGTTAACAGACTATAGTTATATTGTAGAAAAAAATTTACCATTTTTTATAGTAAAAAATTCAGACAGACTAGAAACACTGATGTAAAGAGAAAAAGGCGAGCAAATAATGTCTTATCCTTAAGCAATAGATTATCTTAACTTCAAAATAAATTTATCACACTGCCTTTTCACTTTGAATTAAAGCACTGAACTTATTTAATCAAGACAATAAATAACCCAAAAAATGAATACATACTTTATGTTTCAGAGTAGAAATATTAGTATTAAAGTATCGTTACTGGATATAGTAGGAATCATCTATTACAGTGCTATATGTCCAATGAGTGGTCAGTAAGGACTATGTACTTAATTAAATGTATCATTAAAACACACTAAGACAATCACGCCAGTTGGTATTTGGAACAGGTAGTTCTCATACATTGTACTGATATGTAGAGATTTTAGGCATTATAAAAAAAAATTGATCATGCAGTTTTACAAAGAAGCATGGAAATACATTGTGTTTTATTAGCAAAGGGAATAGGAAGTAATATGTCAAACCTCAGTCAAGTTGGCACATTCATCCTGCTTCAAATAGTCCTCTGCTGATATACTACATAGTTCCTTTTCACTCTGTAATAAAGACTTTACAGACTGGAAAACATCTTCACTGAAACTCTGCAAATAAAATATATTTTTAATTTATTTAATTCTAAGACACAGTAAAAGATCCTGGAGATATTCTTGTTTTGAATGTTAAGTTACTACCTCTCCAATTAATATTCATTTGGCACCATTCAACATACACAGAACTCAACTCAGAGGAAGAAAGAACAAAAGGCTTGAGTTCCACACACTCAAAACACACACACACACCATAGCCCAGGTATTCAACCTACCAGAGACCACAAGGCACTCACACTGGGTTCACTTACTCTTACCCTGCACTAAAATCTAACAAGACTACACCTGATTTCCAAGGCATTGGCATAAGAGTAGCAACAATTTATATAAGGAGTGAGATGATGTGGAAGCTACAGTAAGGCATTATAATAACAGCGATTATTCTCATAACAAAGTTGGAGATGGAAAAAAGAAAGAGATAAAAGCCCAAAATAAGGCTTTTCAGGGGTCTTAAGGCAAACATGATGGAAATGAGGAAAGGTAATCTAAATTTGGCAGGGGAGGATGTCATAAATGCAAAGGAACAGAGGGAGGGAAAAGTTATATACAGAAAATAATGAGTAGTCAGACATAAATAGAATATTAATTTCCTTCTACCTTTTCTCCTTCTGCTGATTTTTTGATATGCTCTTCTATTAGACATGTTTTTATTTCCCAATCTTACCCTGTAGAAATCCTACCAATTCCAAGATCTGTAAAGATTTTCCCACCACTTAGTTATAATACATCTCTCCCAAAGTTCCTACTGTACCTTAGATCATTTGATCATTACATCATTTGCACATTAAGATCATTTAACCTATCTCACAACATACTATTGACGTTTTCATTTATATTTGTCTTTCCTAGTCATTACACCAAATTAGTGAGGTGAGAGACTGTATTTTACTCAATTTGTTTCCCTAGATTTCAGTACCTTGCATATTGTATAAACTAAATAAATGTTTGCTAATATTAATAAATTAAAAATGAACAGAAATCTTTAGTCTAAGAGAAGAGATAAATACATAATCAGAGCAGTTAAAAAATATGTAATGTTAAATCTGAATTTTAACTATCAACATGAATTCATGATTCTTTATATATATATATATATATATATATACTATATTTTCCACTGAAAGATCACAGAAACAAGTAGCAACTATATTCAGTAGCAATGAGCATACCCAGCAACCACATTTTAGTTTCTAAATACCATTCACCAATAAAAAGGACACAAGCTCCTTGGAAAAATGGCTGGTTCCAGGTCTGAGGCAAAGAGAGCAAGATGTGTGGCTGGAACATCTTTCTGTGACAGAATGCTACGAAGCGCTCACAGATTAACTGGGTCATTTCAGAAGAACATAAAGCCAACTTGAAGGAACTTCCAGTGGCCAAATTTGGGCATCAAAAGAATAAAAATGGCAATGGATTACAACAACTGCATTTTTTTTTTTTAATCTACATGTCCATTAAAAGAGACAGCTAAAAGGGTGGGGGTAAGGGGAGAGCACTTCCTTAAGTAAGAATGCTGGCTGACAAACATGGAGAGAATGACAAAATTGATAAATCTCATTTGTGACTCCCAGTGTAACTACTGATTTAGGAAAGGATCAATATATTCTAATACACTGGGCTAAAAGCTATTGAGGAACAGTATACTTACACTGTCTTGAAGCCTTACCCTACAGATAACTTATTAATCATATTAATTACAGATCAATTATGTCATCTTTATAGTGGAGATATCTGGTGGTTATAACTTTAATATTTCTGCAGCCTACCCTTACATGGTTTCAAAAATGAAGTACGTACATGTGTATAGGCATATGTGTGTGTATGAATATGTGTGTGAGTGTAGAACAGGGTTAATTAACAGAGGGTGAATCTAAGTGAAGAGTATATATAGGGTTCACTGTTTTTTTTTTTTCCCCAACTTTCCTGTAGGCTTGAAAATATTCAAAACTTTCAATTAATGGGTGGGAGTTTTCAGGCTAAGGTATAAACATGGACTCAAAAAAGGGAAAAATAAGAAATGTGAAATCTGAACTTAAACTACAAATATAAACTCATGACATTGAAGGAGCAATGGGCACTCCTAGTACCCAGATCTTGGTTTCTAAATACTACTTAGGGCTCTTTGAAAAAAAATCTAGTTCTGGTCTGAAGAAGGGAAAATGGATGTGAAACTGGGTCAATCTGTTGTATGAGAAAGCTATTAAACAATCAAAGAATTATGAGCCTGAGGCAAAAGGAGAGAGGCACTGGCTTGGAGGAGCTCCCAGGGACCAAGGGTGGGGCAATTTGAACAACTTAAAGTAAATAAATGAGAATGAACAAATGATTATAAATAATTAGAACATTGAAAAATATATAATTTTAAAAATCCATCGAGTCCAGAGCAATATAAATGAATGAATGAATGAATGGAAATAAATTCATTTGCCACCATTTGGATGTGACTATTCCACCAAATCATTGATCTGAAAATTGGCAATTAAAGGGAATCTACACTGCTATTACAGCAGATACTGTAGTTTACCTATGGGTTGATGAGGGAAAGCTTTTCTTTAAGACAAATGCCAGTTAATAAAAATAAAAAGAATGATAAAATTAGGAAAACTGCCATTTTGCAATTTCAGGACAAAATAGATTCAGGAAAGGGTCATCAAGGGATGCCAAAAATATTAGGTGAAAGATTGTTGGAAAAAAACACAGCCAAGCATCATCCCATTGATTGCTAACCAAAAAAAGAAACTACCTTTAAAATGGACAGCTCTGGCAGAATTATTACCTTAATCAACTGATCAATTTTTTATCACTGATCATACGAAAAGTTAAAATTCTGTCCTCAAATCACCCTATAAAGTATTCTTGCCAAAAATGTTTAACCTGAGCCTAATTAATATTTTAAACCTAACTTCTAGTTTATATGAAACACAGAAGAGAAAACAATAACTTAAATAACACTGTAAGAAAACAACTGGACAAATCTAGAATGTGAAACATTCTGTAAGAAATTGGCCTAGCTTGTTCCAGAAGTCAGCCTTGAATTTAAAAAATGAAATGCAAGGAGATACTCTCTCAGACCAAAAGAAAGGTAAGCAAGTCATGACAATCAAGTGCAACTTAAGGCCTACGAGCCTACACTGATCCCAGAATGGGAGTGGGATTCAAAGACATTGTAGGTATAATATAGGAAATCTGAGTATGGCTGAGTATTAGGTAAGGCAATTATATTTGATTTTCTTGGATGTGATAATGGTGTTATTATATGGAAGGATGTTGTTATTCCTGGAAGAAGCATGCTCCAGTGTTTGGGAGTGAAGAGACATTAAGACCATAACTTCAGATGGTCCTGCCAGAAAGTAAATATATACACACAGGCACACGAGCACACAGGAAAGAACGAAAAAATATTAACTGTTGATGTGGATGGTATGCAGGTTTATGTGTAGGTGTACTATGCTTTAACTTTTCTTTATGCTTGAAATTATAACAAAATGTTAGAAAAAAATAATAGAGTAGAAAATACAGCTTTTTCTGATTTTCAAAATACTTGGTTCCCAATAAACACTCAATATATCTTTAATACAAAAGTAAGTAAAATCTAGGAAATACAAGTACACCTTTTGAGGTCCACATTAGCCAACAGGGAAGTTTCCGTCATTCAGCTATACCAAATCAAGACATGAAAAGTGGTATAAGTATGTCACACACACACACACATATAAATTGTATATGATATTTGGATTCACACTCATCCAAAAGGGTTCCCAAGAATTCAAGTGAATTCAAATCAGATCTTTTTTGTACCTAATAGGGATTATGTGAATAACAAAAAAAATTAAAATAATCGTATGAAATTTTAGCTGCATCCTAATTCCTTATCTTAGGTATATACTGGTAAATTCAAGTCAAATAGGTATGTAATATTATACATGAAAAACAAGGTAACTAGCTCACTAGTGTATTTCATATATATATTTCTTAGTTCTAATTATTAAAGCAATCAGTACAATTTAGGTATTAGTTTAAAGCTAAGAGTCCACTAGCTAATCTGAAAAAACTATATAGTCCACTACAGTTTACAGAAAGTAGAAACACAGAGAAAATACCTTTTATTATACTTTTTTCAAATTAAAAGTGGACCTATTAAGTTTAAAGGTATTTAACCTAAAAACATATGGAGCATATTACTTTAAAATGCAATTACCATACTGCTTAAAAATTAAGTTTACTTTCTGTTTTCCAATTTTGTAAGCACCCTACAGATTTGAGAACTATTCTTATACTTAGCAAACCAAACATTTCTTATTTCTCAAGAAATGAGTGACTAGAAGAAAGAACAGGCCTACAAGCTTATAAGAACACTAACAGTTAGAAGTTGGGAAGATCAGCAAAGTAGATAAGAGTTATCATGAGAGAAGGAAAACAAGAAAAATGCTGTTAGAAGTCAAAGACCATTTTAACATGTGAGGACCAGTCATCAGTGTCATATAAAGTAGAAGATAAAGCTTAGACAAAGGGTTTACAAAGGCTGCTAACCATCTCCTAGCACCCATTCTCCTTTCCTTCCTTTAAACAATACCACAGTTTTCGCAAAAGACAAAAATGTCAAGAAATGGAAAGGTAACCAAGCTGTCTTAAGAGAAAAAGGGGGGTCTTCCTCAAACTAGAAAGAAAAGATGAGGAATCATATTTAATTGGATCACTACTGATAATCCAATACCCAGTATAAGGCCTGGCATTTAAGAAGCAAGCAAATTTATACTGAATGAATGAATGAATGAATGGTAGTATTTGGGAGTAAAGCTAAAGGTATATAAGAAAATTTACACCTGAAGTTTATACTGCTAAAAAAAAACTTAAGATCTGCTGAGAAGAAATGAGGAGAAATTGTGAACTCTAGGAAATAAGATTTATTATCTTCATGATTTCATATCACTATTTTTATATATGCCAATCTTCGCAGTATTTTAATGTTACTAATTTCAATAATGAGATTCACTTAAAATCAAGAATATCAGAGCTGCTTAGCTTAGACTTCAAACAAAAAAATCAAGATTTTTATTAAACTACCACTAAGCAGAGCCTAATACAGGGAAATTACTTTTCTTACCGATGCTCTAGTCTTCACGTGACTGCTTCTGAATGTCTGGAAGGTCGCCATAACTACACTACTGTATGTAATCAATGAAGAGTTAATCCATAAAACACCTGAAGAAAAAGAAAACAACTAATTTATTGATCTCAGTGGTATTCAGGCCAGCATTCTGAAATAACATCTTCAAATTTAGCCATTTAAAAAAATAAACATAAAAAAAATTCTGAGCCATAGAAATTTACTTAGCAATCCAACATGAGTATATAAAAAAATATGTGAATATGGATACTTTAATGAGTTAAATTATTACAAAAATCTTATTTTTAGGTTCAAAATTATTATAGTTACCCTTATCTGGTCAATCTCATTACACTTGTTCATTACAAAACATAAAATGTTTGAAAGCCTCAATGAGAATACTTGGAAAACCTTTTAAAATCTAAAACAGAGAATATCACAAGAAGAATTCTAGCTTTCTTGCTTCCCCAAAATCACCCTATCCCACAGCAACTGTGGATAGTCTAAACATTCTTTTTTCTTGGACAGAAAGGTTTGATAATATATAAATGAGAATATGAAATCTGTACATATCATATAAAATCAGATAAACAAAAACAAATCTCTTATATAAGAATCTTAACAGCATACCAATGACTAAAGTTCAAAAAACATCCAAGTTAAATGATTAACAGTACTTAAAACACATGAGCACGCGCGCACACACATACACACACACACACACACACACACACACACACACACACACACACACACACACACACACACACACACCACACCCCCCTCCCCCTCTCCTTGGGAGAAGCTTTAAAACTGTCTTAACTTTTTTTCAGTGCTTTGATAAAATACCTTTGAGAGCTTAAATCAACTTGGGTATTAACCACTCAATATTCACATCTGACCAGAGTAATCTGTCCATTTATTCAAAGCCTATTTGCACTAGATGCTATGGATACTGGGGAGAACAGGCAACTATGGCCCTCTGAGTTCAGAGCCTTGTAAGGAAAATGTTGTATTATAGTAAAGGGTGAGAGTCACAACTGAATTCTAAATCACTAAACAACTAAAAGATTTGAATCAATAATGATTTAAGAAATGGCTTATTAGTTTCAACCAAACTGGCTTTATCAAGAATTACCTAGTTGAGATTTTTAAGACATTTGGTTAATATAAATTTATAACATGAAGAGATTTATATGCAAAACCAAATTTCAACCTAGTCCACATCAGAACTGAAAAAAAACCTAAATTTTAGTGGAGTTCTGATTTTATATTCTTTCACTATAGAGACAAAATTGTGCAGGCATGCAGATACACACCTCCCTTTAGTGATTTCTAGATTCTAATTCTGAGACAAAGAATTATGATGGTATTTTATTTGAACTAAGATAAATCCTAGTGGTCTCTTAAACAATAACATTTGACAAATGACTGGAATTGAAGCAGGATTGTAAGAAAGGAAAGAGAGGTTCCAACAATTCAAGATAAGAGCAATATACCAGGGTTCAGAAGAGTACCACTCCTGCTCCTATTCTACCTCTCACTAGCCTGGTTTACTCTAGGTCAATTGCATATCTCTGGATCTGTTTCATCAATGTAAAAATTACCCTACTTACTGGACAAGTTTATGGTAAGAATCAAATGGAAAATAATTTATAAAAGGTACTTTGGAAACTATAAAACACAGGTAAAGAAGAATGAGAATGTTTACTTATGGTACAAAATGATCAAAAGGATGAAAATTCTCAAAACAAGATGCAAATATAAACATTTATATGGCCAAAATCCTTTTACTGTCCCAGGCCAACTCACTCTCTTTTTCCCACAGTTCTCTTCAACTGCCAGAAATCCTTAGAGGTAAAGGGACTTGCCTCAAACTTCATATAAAACACAAAATATGGAGGTCAACACAAGGGTTCCAGAGAAGCAAAACTCTCAAACTCAGCTCCTGATTAAACCAGCACCTCCTTTCTGCTCGGCAATTTTGTAGTGAATGTCAAACCCTGAAAATATTCCTGCCTTACAAAAAAATTCTCCTGGGAATTCATCACAGTAAAGAATGATCCTGAGCACCCAGGGTTCTAATGAGAGCTGATAATGCACCAAGTGCATTGCTAAGACATTTATGTTAACATCTCATTTATCCTTAGGACAGGCAGAGTAGTATTCCAGCTTTACAATGAGAAAAACTGAGGCAAAAGGAAATTAGGCAACTAGCATAGGCTCAGTAGAGTTGCAATTCAAATCCAAATCTTCAAACTCGAAAGCCCATGCTCTTCACCACCTCTTCAGAGTGTTTAAGGTTTGAAAAGCTGTTCATCACACTTTATAACAGAGAGAAATAAGAAGAATTCTAGGTGCCAGAAACTCTTGAGAGAGTGACTGAATAACCTAGAGTGCATCCCCCATGATACAATGCCATTAAAAACAATGCTAAAGGACAGAGAACACAGACCATCTTTACTTTCTCTGACTCTGGAAAGGCAGAGCTGGGAAAAGAGATAGGAAGCTGCAATTACCTCTGCAGCTGCTAACTAAAGTCAATATTAGCAAAGATTAAACACTAACTCTTTGGAGGTTTCACAGGAAAAAAACGGACCAATTATCTAGCTGAGCTGCTCACTGGAAGCCATGCCCCTGAGGCAGAAGAAATGGTTACAGGTTAGAGGGAGCCAGGGTGATCTGAGATAACATCCCGGATTTGACACTGCTACCTACCCAGCTCACTTTACACACAACATTCCTGAATAGCTGACCTAAATAAAATACTCTTTTCAAAGTTGAGTACTATAGCAAACAGAACCCAATATGGACCTAAGAAGGAACATTAAAAACAAAAAAAAACTTTAGAGGAGACATTAAAGGAAGAAAAAAATCCAGACCAATATGATCATGCCACCCAAAACTCACATCATCTATTTTCAGAATAGTACCTCAGAATTTACATTAATAAAAAATAAACTACATTTAATTCCACATTTACACTGTTTCATTCATTAAAGAAGAATGCACACAGTTACTGAACTCTACTCTGTCATTTCATATGCAACTTAAAACATAAGTAAAATATTATCCCACAAAGAAAAAAAATCTATCAGGATATCTATGCAACAGTCCATAAAAGTGAATCCAATATGAGATGATATGACTTATACTTCTGGTAAAGCAAAAAAACAAAGTCAGCTTTGGAAATGATGGAAAAACAGAGACACAGATACTTTCAATAAATCACACCTACCCCTTTGATCCTGCAGTTTCACTTCTCAAAATTTATACTATATATATATATATATATACACTTGCACAAAGTTCACAAAAATATATAAAAAAAAGATAAAAACCTAAAAATAATCTAGAAGTCCATCAATTCAAATGAATCATAACACATTTGTATGACTATTATCCAGCTATTGAAAAGAGATCAATACATACTGAAATTGACAGTTGCTATCATCAATACATACTGACATTGCTCCCAAAATACTAAAGGAAAAATAAGTTGCAGAACAGTATAAATAATATGTTCTCTACTTGTGATTAAAAAAAGCAACATATACAACTCTGACGTGTGTGTCTATGTACATGCCTAGGAATGTTATGACACAGATTAAAGTAATGATAGTGGTCACTGATGACAACTGAGATATTTTTAATGTTATAAAATGTCATATAACTATAATACGTTAAGATGATAGATTATTAAGTAAAAAAAAGGCAGGTTCCAGCATGTTCACATAATTTCATTATGTGTTAAAATCTGTATTACTACATGTGTGTATTTATATATGCAACATAAAAGATAACATAAACTAGATGGGTAAAAAATACTGATTTTATCTGTGTACATGAAATTATATGTGCTTTATTTCTGTGGATGTGCATCAATTCTTTTATTATAATAATAATAATAAAATATTCCAAAGTCTTTCCTCCTTTCCTTTAGTCTAAAAAATGTTCCAAGTCAGCATCATCTATTTATAGTATGAATTAGTTTTATTCTCTAAGAAAAGATAAGTGGGCAGAACAATACGCAGTGCCAGACAACACTTGGAATAGTTCACACTCCAATCAACCAGAGTGGAAAAACCTTGTATATATCAGACAGTGGACAGACTCCTCAAAAGGAAATCGCCTTAGTAGGAAGACTAAATCAGCACTACCCTGAAAGCTGATCTGGGCTTACCCTAACAAAGCTTAAAGGCAAGTCTCAAAACAATCGAACAAATTCCAAATACCCTAACTATGCACCTCCCACTAAATCCAACACTCTCAAGGAATACAACAACATTGAGCAGGTAACAGCATAAAACTCAATGGCTGGCACAGTCAAAAATTACCAGGTATATAACAGATGAGTAATATATGGATGAAAAAAGTGATTAAGTACAGACCCAGAATTGACAGAAATGATGAACAGAAAAGGTGTTAAAACTATAATACAAATATGTTCCATATACTTAAGAAGGGAGAGGAAAATATGATCATGATAAGGAAAGAAACAGATGATATAAGAGACTCAAACTGAACTTCAACAGAAAAAATATGTATCTAAAAAAATATACCGGATGCAATTAACAGCAGATAAGACACTGCAAGAGGCAAGTTCAATGAATTTAAAGACATTGCAATACAAACTACCCAAAATGAAGCAAAGAGAAAAGAAACTTAGAAACAAATGAAGCAGCATCAATGATTCATTGTAAAAGATACCTGGAGTCCCAAGAAGCGTGGGGTTGGGAAGCAAATATATGAAGACAAAGTGGCTCAGAATTTCCCAAAGTTGATGAAAATGATAACCTGATAGATGCAAGGAAGATCAATGAACCCTAAGAAAAATAAACATTAAGAGAAACACACAAAGCACATCATTACCAAATTTCTGGAAGCTAGCGATACAGAGAAAAACTTAAGAGCAACCAGAGAGAAAAGTATACATTACATACAAAGGAAAAAAGAAAGAGTAGACTTCCTGTCAGAAACTATTCTTCAACCCAAAAAATTCAATGAGCAACATCTAAAAAAGGTGTCAACCCAGATATCTACACCCAATGAAAATATCTTTCAAAATTAAAGTAAAATAAATTTATCTGATCTAAAAAGAGCTGTGAGAATTAATCACCAGCCAAGGATCATTAGAAATTCTTCAGGCAAAAGAAAACACTACCAGATGAAAATTTGGATCTAAACAAAAGAAAAAAGAGTTTATAAATTATAACGAAGATAATATAAAAGATATTTTATAAAGATATTTTCTCCTGTTTTAATCTCTTAAAAAATAAGTTTAAACTAAAAATAAAAGCAAAGCATTATGGGTTTTACAACATACAAAGAAGTAAAGTATTTGACAAAATAACACACAAAATGTAATGGGCCGAAGTTGAAAAAACACTGCTTCTACACTATACAAGTGATCCTGATAAGTGAAAGTTATCTTGTAAACCCTAGATCAACCACTGAAAGCAAAACAGAAAATTACCTAACAAGCAGACAGGGGCACAAAGGTGATGCCATCCCCTTTTTGCAGATAAGGAAGCTAATGTTCATCTTCACAGGATTGTTGTAAGAATACAATTAAATAATGTATGTAAAAACAGTCCCTGACAAAGCAGGAACTCAAATGTTAGCTTCTTCCTTAGGTAAAGAGCTGTTGTTTGACTTATAAAATCTAAAAATACTACAAGCTACAAGTTACTACCTTGTTTTGTCTTTCAAAACAATGATCAACCATATAAAAAAGATTTGACTATGGCCTAAGTGGTTTTCTATGAAAATATCTGCCTCTCTATTCCCTGTATTTTGACAATAAACACAACTTAAAAAACAAAAACAAAAAGCTAAAACTAAAATCCCGAGGCTGTGATTTCAATGTGAATGTGCTGCCTGAAACTTGGAATAGTGTTCTTAATCCACAAGATTATTTTTAACAAAAAGTACATTCAGAATTTTAACCCAGGAACACATTTCTCTTCCTCAGTCCCATTCGTAATGCCATGACTCTATTAGTATACTGCTAAAAAGGCATTTAAGCAGCTCTAGCAAACAGCGATTAAGGCCCTACTCCACCTAAGCTGCCAGGGTCAGGAATGCTCTACAGATGGTCCAGTGCTCAGCACAGAGGAGACATCCTGTAAGCCTGTGCAGAACCTATTAACTGAGAGGATGCATAAGGCACAAAAAAAGAAAACCATGAAAGATCATTTTAAGGTTTCAAGCTCAGGGAGATGGAAGAAAAGAGCCTTTGCCAACTACAGGGTAACTCGAAGACAAATGGTTTATGTCAATATAATATCCAAAGGCACCCAAAAAATACGCTGAGTTGGGATGGTCAGGGCTAGAGCTGTTATTCTAGGAATCAATCCTGGAGACGGGGAAAGAACAGCAGAGCAAGAGAGAATCAAAGGGACAACCACGATAAAGGGTTCCCAGGCAGGTTAACAAAGAACCAAAAGTAAGTGGCAGTCTAAGAAACAGGCAAGGTAGAGATTAAGAAAAAATTAGTATCACATAAGTCAAGAAACAGTTTTAAGCATAGAGTAGTCAGCCCTAGACTTTAAACTCCTGACAGTACAAATGATAATTCTTTCATCTCTGAAAGCTGTAGTATGCCCACAGTAATAATAAAACCACACACTTACACTGTGCTGGTCAGGCACTGCTTAATTGCTGTTAAAGAAAATTTACATTTCTCACAACAGAAGCTGCTGTAATGAAACCCATTTTACATACAAGGAAACAGAGGCACAAAATTTTTACAGCATTTGCCCTAACTCACAGACCTAGGAGAATTATCCTGACAAAAGACCACTGCTGAGAGCAAGTTCAATGCAGTTCTAGGGGAAAAACAAACTACAGAATATTAAAGTACACCAGAGGTACCCATCATTTCCCCCTTGTCCACTCTCTTTTTAGAGAACTTTCAGTACCCAGTCTAAAAAGCACAAACTGCTGAGACACCTAAGTCTCCTCTCCATTTAACTGCTATCTTTGCCCACCCTCACCGAACTGAATTACAAGTAGATACCTGACCATCAGATCTCTCTCCAGGAATTCAGAATTAAGATTTGGAGATATTTTTGAGAACCAGGCTGCAAAACTGAAGTTAAGTCTGATGTTGGTATCATAGCAAACCAAAGTTTCATGCAAATCAATGTTGTGAGAAAGCAGAAACCAAGAGCTCTAAAGAGAGCCATTCTGAAAGAAAGTACAACAGACGAAAAGAGTACAGAGCAGCAGAGAACAAGGTAGCAGAGATGAAAGACCCCCTTCTCAGAGAAAAACAGTAGGAATAACTGTCTGGACATTTTCTATTCCCAGGATGCTGAGCTGGACCTCAGGCAATGGACTTCAGAGGCAGTCCTCCAAATGTTATGACAAATGCTTTTTAGTATGTTAATTCAAATGGGTTTTTGTTCCCTCCAACCAAATAATCTGAAAGCCATTAAAAGAGGTCTAAGAAGAAATCACTGAGTAAGCAGCTACTACGTGCTTCACAGTAACTTTTTAGTTCTCTGAACTCTCACACCAAGCTTTGGGAAAAAGCTCAGATATTGATTAACAGATTTGATTAACTCCAAAACCCAAACTTTATATACTATACCTGATTTTCACTCAAGTAACATCCACTCTGTTCCAGGCCACTAAATTATCTTTTTTTTCATGAAACATTCTCAAATTAATCCAAAAAGTTAAGTTTTCTCCTATTTTCCTGTCCAACTTCTAATCTATACACTTAAAATGCCTTCACTCTAGTATTTAAAAATAAAATGAACTTTTATATATAAAGATTAATGGCAGATTGAAGACATTTGGATCTATCTGGTCTGTTTTTAAACAGTTGAAGTATTTTTCTTTCCTTTTCCTAGTTTACCAATTTATATACCCTTAATTCAAGTCCAGGTTAAGCTTAGATCTTTTCCTGACCTGTTCCACGCCACATTCCCTTCAAGTGATTGATTTTATTACTAAAATTCAGGCCACTTGACAGAAAAAAAAAAAACAAATTCAGCTTACGTAAATAATTAGCCCACCCAAAGTCACTACAATTATTTTTCAAAGGTAAGACAAAACAACAAATATCTTCACCCTAAAATCTTGAAACCCTTGCCAAAACGTTCTAAGGACCAGAAAAAAAATTCTATTTTTCTATCCCTGAAAATCGGTTTGCCAAGATGGAATGGGAGGGAACCTTTTAAATCTAGACTGGTCTCTTGTGCCCATCCGCCTAAGTTTTTCACACTTCTCCAAGTATAGACAGAACTCCACTGCCTATTTATAACTGGAAATTTCTTACAAATAACCTATAATGCATCATCTGATTTGATTTCATTTCATTTTCCAAACAGTTAAGTTCCTGGAATTAAAAGAAAGAAATGTACTATCCTTCTTCTAGCCTCTAAAGGCAAGGGAGGAGTTCTTCAGCTTCTAGACTAATCTCAGGAGTTCAGAATCTAGAGAATTCTGCACTGTGGTTCAGGGTCTTCCTTAAATCCCACATCCTAAACAACCAGGAAGTATCACTAGCCTAGGAGCATACAACCACGCCCTTATAAATAGTGCAGTTATGTGTGTAGATACATGAATCACTAGTTACCAGATCAGCCCAGGAACCCGTTTGTTTTGACTGCCTTACATTCTTTGATTTCTCATAAAGTGCTCTGTTACTCACAGCTACAACTAACAGTGAAATTGACTGTCACCCTTGTGTCAGTTATGCCAGAAAGAACATAAAAAAGTATGACTAACTCAGGTACTACTTGAAAAACGTGACTGTTTAAAAAAGATTCCCTAAACTGCACTATTTTAACTGACACTAACTGTGCTGGGAACTGTGCTACCATATACTCCAAAATCATAAACAAGACCTTAAAATAATCTTTGCATTACTGAGCACCCTATATTTTCTAAGTATTTCCAGAATATCAAAATCAGTATCAATCAAACAACATCCCTAACAAGGTGGGAAAAAGCTACGGAAAGCTTTTATGTTTTGCAAGGGGATGAATAATTACAAAAAGCAAAACAAAAATTTTTAACTCCTGTTTGCACTAAAGCCATTAGATACATGGTTCAGCAATATTTCTCACCCTGAAATTTCCTTAACATCTTAAGCTAAACCCACTCCAGTGTACTGAGGTTTTAGAGGAGAGAGAAAACAGAAGAATTGTTATTATGAAGTCATATCACTGTGGAGGTTTAGATTCCACTACCATTGTCATTTTGCCACACTTAGGTCACATCTACTAGATGTGTGTGTGGGGGGGGGGTGTTTAATATATAAAGCAGCTTAGGTGCCTGAAATAAGAGAAGTATACTCAATCTATTCGAAATATGGATGGCCAGCACTTAAACCATTAACAAAGCCTTGGAGAAATTTGACAGCTAATCCAAACATTGACACTTCAGTTGCTGCTGCTTGAAGCCTTCCGCTTCTGTCACAAGATTTGGGTTTCGCCTGGTTCCAGGGCTCAGGGGTTCTGACTGTGAAGGATGCTGTTCGTGGCCAGAGTGCAACGTCCTCCTCCTGCATATGCTTCTGTGCGCGCATCACGAACACAAACTAAGCACACGCGCCGCCACCACCCACCGAGGGAACTCGGCTCTTAAGACCACCCAGGGGACGGAAGCTGAGGTTGCCATTCCGAACGGCTGCATCTCCGCGGCCACACTCCAGGCCCCAGGAAGAAAGTCTCGAGCCCGTTTGACACCGCCTCCCCCAATTCCCCAAGCCTAGGGCTTCCTCCCTCCACCCCGCTCCTCCCGCCCTTCTCCCTCCGCCGTGCGAAAGCGCTAATCTGGGGAGACCTGCAGTCAGAGCAGGAGCTGCCCGCAGGCGGAGAGCCTGGAGGGCCCAAGTCGGGCCACTCCATCCACCGCGGCCCCTTACCCCGCCGCCACCCTAGTCAACGGCGCTTACACTGCGCTGTGCTCACCTGGGGAAGAAGCCTGCGCAGCTCACAAGCAAGTCACCGGACCGCAACGAGGTGTCGCACGAGCCACCAAGCAGGCAGACGCCCCCGCCCGCATCGGCCCCCAGCCCTCCCCCCCTCCCCGCCCCGCGGCCCCGCCCCCGCCCTTCCCACCCTGGGCTTCAGCCGCCGCAGTTACAGCCCGCAGTACCACCTAGTCCGCACGCCTCCCACTCACTCTCGCGAGAGAGTGAGCACCTCTCGCGAGAACTCCCGGTACCAAGCCCGCGCAAAAGTAGGGTGGCTTTTAAACTAGAAAAAGAGGAACAGGAAAAACCTTCCCACGTGCTCCGGGGCTGCTAGAGGAGCGGGCTCGTGCGTCGCGTGACTTCGAGGAGGCCTCTTCATTGGCTACAGTTGGCTCACCCGTGGGAGCTTTAAACTCGAGACTGACCTACGACCCTGCGGCGGACGTCATGCGCGCTTCCTGATCCGTTACCGTGGAAACCGTTTAACCCTTTCCTCTGGAAAAATATCCAAGCCTTGGCTTGCTTTGCAGGTTTGATTTTAGACTTTGTCTCCTTTCCTTCGACCTCTTGGTCTTACCAGCTGATGTCAGCTGGCCTCCTTCGCCACAGGCTAGTTCTGCCTTCTTCGGATTCCCGGCCCTTTCCCAGAGCCACAGCCCTACCAGATCTGACGACCCCAGCGAGGCTCAGCCTTTCAGCGTGGCCCCGCCCCTTCCCCCTGTACCTCTAGGGAGGACCGCTCACGGCGCGCCAGGCCAGCGGCCTGACCCGAACCTCCGCAATTAGCATCGAGGGCCCTAGTGCTTAGCTTACGTCTTTGCGCGATATCGGAATGGGGAAGTAAAGCATTTTCTTGGAGAAACCAAGCCCTAAATGAAATGCTAATGTGTGTTTATTTTCATTTAGAATCGGAAGGGCTAGTCCAGTCAGGTTGCACAGTCACCTCAAGGACATCAATTTCTCAAGGGTGGACATACTTCATAGATGAGAAAGACATTTTTAAGAGTATCCTCATTCTGAGGTTTGCCCCGTTTAAGAGAGGGGGACATAAATGAAAGGGTGCATTCGTATACTCGTTCCTTACACAATGTTTTGTTGAGCTCCTGAATATGCTAAGCACTACTGCAGGCTGTCGAATGAACAGCGACTAAGAAAAATAAGTCCAGGTTCTAGGGAGTTTACGGGGAGGCGGAAGGTAGAAGAAACAAAAATATCTGTTGGCGTTAAGTTTTATGCAAAGAAAATACAATAAATGATGTGATTTGGGTGGCTACCCGAGGGGCGGCCCTTTGGAAGAGGAGACACTTAACAGGCATAAGGAGACACGTAAACAGGCATGCAGATATCAGTGGGAAGAGCATGCTAGGCAAAGCAAACAACTAATTCAAATGCCCTAAATTGGGTTTGAGGGGGAAAATATGAGAAAGTAAGATGAAATAAGGTTGGAGAACTAAACAAACGTGGACCAGATCCTGCAGGGCTTTGTAAGCCAAAAAAGGAAATCGGAGTAAGTGTGATGGACAGCACTGGAGCGTTTTCAATAGGGAAGACACCTGCAGAGACTAGATCTTAAGGAGGCCACAGAAGCAGGTTGATTAGTGGACTTGAATTCTATGTGAGAGACAATCCTGAGAGATTTATTTCTGATGACTATGACATTCCTTTTCTAAAATCCATTAGGTCAAAGCCCTGGTGCTATTTGCTGCCTTTTGTTAAAAACATCTGGATGCATCTTCAGTAACTACTACTTAATTACAATAGGAGAAATAAACGGGGCTTTTCTCTTTTTTGGGAAAAATGGCTCTAAAGAATAATCACCTTTGATTTTTCCCCCCTCCATTTATAACACACAGATAACCACCTCTTTTGTCTATTATTAAAGTCAGTTCTAAGAAAAAGCAACATAAAGTGAAGTTCAATCAGATATTTATTCCTAAGTACAAGATTTGAGAAGATAGAGGTTGAAGGCTGGAAAATGAAGGTATTTAACTAAAAGAAACAAATCAGGAGACTTGATTTCCAACTGAAAGACCTCTCATTAACTGGAGAAGCAACCAAATCAAGGTATCTTATCATTCTAGAGTCTCAGCTTCCTCATACATAAAACAATAGTGTAACTAGCCTCACACAAAGTGGTATAGCTTGAATTACACTTTGCCATGCTCACACCAGTAAGACGGAAACTGGAAAGGGAAATGAATTTCTATAAAAACCTAACAGCAGCACAAGCCAAATGAAACTGGACACACGCACGCGCACACACACACACACACACACAGCTGAGGAACTATGAAATTCACACGCGCGCACACACACACACACCCACAGCTGAGGAACTATGAAATTGGTTATATTAACATTAAATACCAGGAATGCTTCTCTAAGAAACCTTAGCCGCCTTAGAGTATGAAAATGGAAGCATTGCCACATGCTCAACCTCATATTCCCTTTCTCTGTAACTATTTTGAACCTATGTAGTATTTAATAAATAATGGTTCCTATGTTTCTAATCAAGATTTTAAAAATAGAAAAATAAATGAAAGATCTGAGGCAAAGTCTTATGCTAAAGCCTTAACATTAATAAAAACAAGATTTTAAAAAACATCGTAGGGTTACTTTTTAAAAGAAAAAATGCAAAAAGGAGAAATGATTTATTTTAACAAATTAAGACCATTCTTTTAAAATGCACAGAGTTGAGTACTCTTTTAAAGAGTGCTGTTTGCAGTCCTCATAATGATTAACTGAAACAGCTGCTTGGTACTGCTTATTTAGATGAACAATGAGCTCAACTCTTACTATTCTAACATGTGTTAATAGAGCCATAAACCCTCCCAACTCACCCTAGCAAGACAATCACTGTGGTCTCTCTTGCTAGGTACAATAATTTGGAGTACAACGCATATGAAGTGAAATTTAAGACTGAGATCCATTTCTACAAATGTCCCTACTTCCTGGATTCTGTTTTAAATTATTTTCTTTTTTGACAGCTTTATTGAGGTATACTCTACATACCGTACAATTCACCCCTTTAAAGTGTACGATTCAGTCCTTCACAGAGATGTGCACCCATCAACAAATCTAATTTTGAACAATTTTGTCTACCCTAAAAAGAAACCTCACCTTCATTAGCAGTCAATCCTCCACCTCATCCCCAGTGTTAAGCAACAACTAATCTACTTTATGCCTCTATCAATTTGCCTCTTCTGGACTTTTCATCTAAGTGGGACTATACAATATGTGGTCAGTGTGTCTCACTTCATTCACTAGCATAATGTTTCATGATCAAGAACCACATCTGTTTTTACTTACACATGCCTGGCACAAAGTAGGTGTTGTTAATGAAACTATTCATTGAAAAAGAGAGGAAAGAGGAAAGAAGAAAGGAAGGGAGGAACGGAGGGAGGGAGGGAGGAAGATTTCTATTTTTCTCTCGCTCACTTGTGTTGAAATTAATTTCTAGGCTGGCGATAACACTGCTCCTGCCCAGGTGCCACCTCAGCAAACCAAAACTTAGATAACTCTCATGCCACTATAAATGCTCCACTAGTCCAGAAACACGGTATATCCAATCTACCAATCCCCAAATGCCAAGGCAACTCAGGACACTATACCTGTTTTCTTCCTTCTCCCCCAAAACAAGGTTGTTATGTGGCCCCGGACAATCATATATTTTCTGTTTTTCTCTTCCTTGTTCTTTAAATTTTATGCTCTAAAAGCTCCTGTCTTCTGCAGTTCTCCAAATAAAGACTGTCTGCTTCATGAAGTGTTAAATAAAGTTTATTTGTATCACCTCAGTTGTTTTCTTCAATCATTTCTTGAACTCTAGGGGTCTTCAGTTAAATCTTGATAAATGTCATAAACCAATCTGTGCTGCGGTAAGGGGAATTCAGGGAAAGGCCTGTCCCATGCTTGGGACGTTGTAGCAGGGATCAGAAGTACCCTCTGCCCGTACTCCCTGCAGAAGGGGGCTGTGGAGAAGGGAAAGCCGGTGGTGTTCTAAGGAGCCAAGGCCGCCGTGTGGCTACTCAGAGAACAGGCTGTGTCTAAGTGCACCTAAGGTTGGACCCAGGAAGCGCCACACACCCTCAGGGGCAGCTCAGTGAGCAATTCCCAGTAGTCAAGTTGGTAGTGTGCCCTCCAATGTCATTTTGCTTTTTAATGGAAATGCTGCTCTCATTTTTTTACATAGTCAAATGAAGCCAAGGTATTTGGGTTATATACACATGGAAGAATTATGATCCTGCAAAGTTGAATGATTTGTTCTAGATCAGATAGGGCAGTAAATGTCATAGTTCAGACCAAAATTAGCTGGGTCAATCTGGTTCTACCTTTCAATGGAACCAAGCTTACTGCACAACACTAGCCTCTCAGCTTAATCCTCCTAATGACCTTTTGACTACAAAGGCAAGCATCGTCTTTCCCCAGGAGCTTTAGAGCCTTACACCGGCAACCTCTGACAGCCAGAAGCAGATTCCATTGCACTTCCTGTTTTAAAACTTGAGTCTCCCTTTGGCCCACTTGCTGAATTCCTGTTTCCTGCCTGAGTGATGGCCCCAGCTGGTAGTTCACTTGTAAAAGAGAAATACCAAGTCATTCTTTTCTACATTGTTCAGTTTTTGGATATTGTTGTTTTATGATAAATTAATACATACTTACAATGTAGAATACTGGAAAATACAGGAAAAGATAATGGAGTAAACCATCTTTTTTGGCAGTTGCTTTATGTGCATTATTTAATTTAATAATACCTAATAAACTAATGTAAAGCATTCTGAAAGTGGAAAAATGTGGAAATTATAATTTCATCAAGTTTTACAGTTTGTTATATAGTTTGTTATATAATTACCTAACTTTTGTAGTGTGTCTCTTAAAGGACAGAAACACATCTTAAACATTCTTATGATACCTACTAGTGTTTTCATATATAGTAGGTGTTCATTAAATGTTCAATGACTCCTAACATCATAACTTTAATTATTAGTAAATAGTAGAGATGGTAATTCATAAACAACACTCCAAATCAAAGAGCTCTTGAGTTAGCAAAATAAATTTGAGTGCTATTATACATCATACTCAAATATAACGATTCTTCTGATCTAATTCATCATAAACTGGTGACTTCACTTCCAATATGTAAGATGCAGATGTATTATCAAGAAAATAAAACATATAACTGAAATTAAAAACAAATAATTATATCAAAGTGTAATTAGTTCATAAAAGATTTTTTTTATATCATTGCTTTGATTTTAAATGTTTGGTGCAGAGTCAATTATAAAATAGAAACACAAAGTATTATAAAAAGTTTATGTCACAGACATTTCTAATTCAAATAAACACAAATATAATCAATCATTTCAAAAGCTTTAGTATAAATGGGAAAATAATTTACAAAAAAAGTTATACACAACTTTCCAAAAGGTCTTTTAGAAAAGGCGAAATAGACCTCTTCTCCATATAAGCCAATGGAGCACATGCTTACTACTTTTAAAATGATAGTAGATTACTTCCCTTGGATTAAGAATCTAAAGGAAAAGAGAAGCCCTTTGAATATTGAATACTTTAGACAAGATAGAACAGATCATGGGACAAGTTGTTCATAGGTTTATCACTCCTTGTTGCTTCGTTGTTTTGCTTTTCAAATGGAGTATTAATTTAACTTGCAGATAAAAGTATCCTTACTCATTAGATAACACATGATATTCAACAGAAACACCCTTATGTTACTGAATTTTTTGAAGTAGGTAATACTCATACATGTGAAGCATGAATCTTGCATGTCTACTTCTGGCCCAGCATTAAACATTGTGGTAGAAATCTAGGCTGAAAAGTAGCAGAACTTTTACAATACTCTGAATGTTTCCCAGGCTTTAGAAAATCCCTATTCAATTTGGGGCTTTGGGCCACTGAACTATGCTAGAGATGTCTGGTCTAGCCCCATACTATTTTTGAGACCTATTTATTTTGGATTCCCTGAGGTCATCCCAAACAGATTTGATCTCCTTTCCCACAACAGAACTTGGGAATCAACCAACCTTCTGAAGAACAGTCTAGGATTCCTCATGGTCAGTCTTCATGAACTCCAAAGTAGTGCCCCATCTCTGGTTTGTTGGTTTACTGGCTTACATCACTTCATGGGTGATACAGTGTCCTTCCCATAAAGGATGTGGCTACCAAAACACAGCAAATGCAACCTTTATCTTAGTATGTTGGTATGTTGCTCCAACAAAAGTATGTTGGTATGTTGCTCCAAACATACTAAGAACCTTAAGCTTAGTATGTTGGTATGTTGCTCAGAACAAACGAGGTGGTGGCCCTGCTCTGCGCTAAGCTAATCAGTCCACACCTGTTTAACCATGTGAGATATGACCAGAGGTGAGAGTGCTAGAATTTTTGCAACATGTGCAATTTAACTTGTCTATACTTCACCTGGAGAAGGGAAGACTTACAACGATATGGTGAACTGAAGTTGAAAGGCTATCATACAAGAAAGATCATTCAATATGTTTTAGACTTCATTCTTCCAAAGGGAAGGGAAGGATGTGGGTTCAAATATAGGAGGGAAAATAATTAACACTGTCTTAAAATGGAATGTGTTATCTTTATAAATGGTGTCAAATTTCTTGACATCTATACATTTATTTTTAAAATTCCCTTTCTAGGGCCCAAATTTATAAGGTCCTAATCTCTTACTTAGTCATATTCAGCTTTTATCTCTAAACTGATTTTAAAATTCTTCCTTTTTAAAGTGTATGTTTATCTCACATTTGATTATTCAGGTTGCTATACTTATGAGTAGCTGTAATAAGATTCTTACAAAGATCTTGTTATCTTGAAACATCATGCCTATAGACAGGGTATAATTGGTATAACAGGATTCTTAGGAGCTCCTGTTTAACAGTTTAATGGCCTCTAATTTTCTCTCTCTCTTGTTCAGATGGTCAGTAGCTATTCTGAAACTGCCATATAAACTACTGATGAAAAGAAGGAAGGTGTACAGCAAAATCAGGTCTGATAAAACCACCACATTGGTTTTTGTGTATGACTTGAGGAAATGCCATTCCTTTATGGGAAAGAGAAGGCACCATTTTACAAGGTGCTGCTTGAGCTTTGCTGTCAAACCTGTGCCCTTCAACTTTCAGTATTAGTCAGCATTTTTTATCATTGTTTTTTAGTTTTCATGAACATTTCTTGCTCACTTGATTCTTTATGTAATTTTAAGAATTCTTAACCAAGTTCTAGGAGGAACTGAAGTCCTCAGTAGAAGTCTGCTGAGGTGTACATTATCCTATCTGATTCTAGATCATTATTATTTCTCTTGCCCATCATCACTGAAGTGCCTGGTCTCTACCTCTGAGGTCAGTGCTGCTTTCCACTACAGCATCTCCTCATTAAAACACAACTGGACAATGCATTTTGCAAATAGATAGCTCTTTCTGTAGAAATAAGGCTTGGTTCTTAAGATACTCTACAGAATCTGTATATTGTCCCTTCTGCCAGGACATGGCAAATGCTTCCTCTCCTTGCTTTCAACAGTCTGATTCACCACCTCCAATGGGTCTTGTGACACCACAATGTTCCATCCTTCCCAGACAGCCTGTATTGGACCTCTTGTCCCTCATCCTGAAACAGCAATAATATATGAAGAGACCAAGCAAATCCTCTGCTTGCCCTCAGAGAGAAATCTCTATCTAGTCACCTGCATGTCATAGAAAATTGTTATTAATCCTGCCCTCTGCTCATTTATTCACTTTGGCTAACTTCAGGTGCCATGTTCCTTGACTCATGATTTCTGCTACTGCGGGTCAAAAAGTAAAACTAATGATGTACAAGATACACGCAAGAACAAACACCTGCTGGGAGAAGCCATAGGCTTTCTGTGTCCCTTGCCAAGCATTCAGTTGCCCTGGGCAACCTTCCAAATGGATCTCCTCCCTAAGCTCCCTGTTTCTCAGTAATATAACACCAACTTCTAAGCTGTTGCAATAACAAAGTTGCCCACTTCCACCTATGCCAGAAGCCACTGAGATATTCATATTGCTCATCTTTTACCTCCACAGAGGCATCAACAAGACTGCTCTGGGCTGAGCACTCCTCTGGATTTATTTTCAGGGTGACTTTACATCTTTTTATTGCCTGGTATGAACATACACAAGCCGGGTACAATCAGAGTTTGGGCCCATTGTTAGTGCCTCTTTCTCAAAGATACCGCAGTTTGTAAAATAAATTATGACATCCTATTTATATCCTGTCTCAGACAGACATCTTTACCAGCCAGATAAAAATGGACTTGTCCCAGTACCACCTGAGTCAGCGAGCCAGAGAATTAACCAGCTACCCCCTAAAGCTCCATCTTCAGATCCACTCTTCCCAGGACCAAGACAACTAATTGGTTGTTTCTCCTTCCTGCCTTCTAACTCGTTTATTTAAATCTCACCCATCCTTATCTCAGAATACCAAATGTGCATGAACATTTTCTAACTAAAGTACTTCTTGGGCTTAATTCCCTTTTTAGTACCATTAGCTGTAGAATATATTGAGGAATTCTAAGCCACAACGTATAACTGACAGGCTTCCTCAAAGAAGCCAAAGTGACCTTCAAATGACATGTCAGCAGTGGTGGCCAGGGACAGCCCCACTAGCATGTTACCAGTCTCAGTAACACCTTGGTAGCTCTTCTCCCTGTGACCTTACACAAAGCTGCGAGGCACCCTTCTCCTCCTCTCAGCATTAAAGCTCTCATGCCAGCATCCTATAATTACAGATCCTAAAGGCTCTCAAATTCTACAGTTCACCACCACCAGCCTCTCTTTTATTCTGCCAGACTGAACCCCTACCCTTCATACTAATAATAGATATTTAGGAGTATGTAGTTCATGTCATCCCAGATTCTTGGATGCCCTAGAAAAAAAAAAACCCCAGTACTTCAACAAATGGAATACCAGCAGACCAATGCTGAGAGCATGCCGCCTCATCTCTGCTTGCCATTTGGAATCTCTTGGCCTCAACCCTACAGAGATGACACAGAGACCTATAATTCTGGGATTTCTATTGCCACCTGGTCCCTTAGAAAACTCTTTATCCACCTGGAGAAGGTGGCATCGCCTCCTATTTCCAAGCATCTGACTGAGAAATCAGAATTCTCCCCCTGAAAAACACTTGGCAGAAAGCCTTCATTGGATAAATTTCCCTAGACTCTGCCTCTGCCTACCTCCTCTTTCACCCATTATCTTTGCTTCCATACAACCCATTTGACTGTTGTGCCGCTTGAAGGCAGGCAGGGACTGTGTCCTGCTTCTCGTTAATTTTTCTTGCCTGTCATAGAAAAAAAGCTCTGTCACACACTGGGCAATAGGCATCAGTTGAGTAACAAACACATCTCTGTATCTTTCAATTCTCTTTTCACGTGCTTGCCTTGAGGCTTGGACTGAGGAATGGGGACGAAATAGCAGTGGAGGTCTGGGATCAGAGTCGGTAGCTTTGACGGTAACGCGGCTTCAGGTCGCACGTGGTCTAGTTGCTAAAGAGGCTAAATCAGGCATGAGCTGTAGTATTCTCTAAAAGGACAATAGACAGAGGGCCTTGAAGAGAGGCAAAGCAAGCCTAGGCAGAGCCAGAGAGAAATCTTGAGATAGCAGAAGGGCCAAGCTGTTCAAATGCAGAGCTATTCAGGAACTAAGGCAAAAGGGTTGCTAACAGATGTACTTCACAAGGCAAACAGGCTTGGAACATGTCTTCCTGGTTGCACACTTAAAGGACTCACAAAGCCCGGTCATCTCTAAGACAGGGTTATAGTTCAAACCAAAACTTTATCTCTACATCTGAGGAGTAAGGGAAGGTAAAGGGAGACAGCTGTGTCCTAATAAATGTGTTTCTATTTTGACGGTCTGGGCCTCAAGAGTGTTAAATTTGATCTGTCTGACACAGGTTAGGAAGGAAGTCTGAAAGTTTAACAGGTGCCGAGAGCTGTAAATTTTCATCACTCTTAGCTGGGCTATCTATTACACTCATCCACTAGTTCGGGAAAGGTTTTATCTGTTGGATATGCACCAACAGAGCTGGGTGCATATCCAGTCTGGACCTCAGAGTTCCATGTCTGAAAAATAGTTTATCAATGCAGCAGGTGTCAAAGGATCTCACACCAAGTATGAGAGGTGATGCAAAAAGCAGACAAAATACAGCGTCAGGGAATCTAGGCTCAAGTGATATGCAGAAATTCAGGCTGACAACTGGCAGGCACTAAGAAAGTGTATCAACAAATAAAATGGACTCTATTCATACTGGGTTCAGGAGTAGGATACTAACTGGGGAAGAGAAATGGCCAACTCAAGGGAAACTTCCACTCCTTGATCGATGCTTTAGTCACCAAGGGATCTAAAACAATATCTCTTTTCCCTGCATTTCTCTGATTACAGTACTATTGAACATATTTTTAGATGTTTATTAATATTGACTATTCTGAATTCCTTTGATGGAAATTGTTCATGCAATTGTCCATTTTTTAAATGAATTGTTTGGTTTTAAAAATCAATTTTCATGAATTTATGCAGATGGCAAAGAAGCACATGAAAAGATGCTTATGTCACTAGTCATTAAGGAAATGCTAAGTAAAACCACAATGAAATAACCTGACGTACTAGAACTTACCTATTAGAATTGTCTTAACATTGACAGTATCAAGTACGGCAAGAATGAGAGCAACTGGAACAAATATTCATACATCAATGGTAGTTATGAAAATGGCATAGCACTTTGGAAAACAGTTTGCAGTTTCTTATAAGTAGATATGTAAGCATACATCTACCATATGACCCATCAATCCTGTGGTGTTTATCTGAGAGAAAGGAAAATTCATGTTCATATAAAAAACTGTATACAGATTTTCATAGTAGTTACAGTCATAATTACCCCAAATTAGAAACTCCCAATGTCCTCCAACTGGCAAATGGATAAACAAACCATTGTATCCATATAGTGGAATCCTACTCAGCAATAAAAAACTACTGATAGAAGTAATGAGATGGATGATCTCAATTTCTTATGCTAAGCGAAAGAAGCTAGACTCAAAAAGCCATACACATATGATTCCATTTAAATGATGTTTTGGAAAAGGCAAAAGTATATAGAGAAAATAAATCAATGATTGTCAGGATCTGAAGGCAAGAGAGATTGATTAGAGAGGCCCTACAGAACTTTTTATAGATGAAATAAATAGTTCATACCTTAAATGTAGTGCTGATTGCACAACACTATGCATTTGCCAAAATTCACAGAACTGTACTAAAAAGATAGTTTCATTGTTTGTAAATTATATCTCAATAAATTCGACTTTAAAAAATGAATGATTTGTGGGAGACATGTACATACATTATATATGTATGATGTATGTATATATGTTATGTATATATAAATGTATGTATTGTATACATAGGTATATATATTTCATGCATACTATTCCATGGTAGCTTGTATGTTTGAAAATAATTTCTCCAGTCTGTCGCCTGTCTTTTCACTTTTGTATGCTGTTTATTATTAAACAAAACTTACATTTTTATTTAATCAAATTATGAATTTTTTTTTAGAAATGGGTTATGCTTTTTGTGCTTTACTAAAAATTGTCCTTCCCTAGCCCATTGACATAAAAATATTCTTATATTTCCTTTAAGAAGTTTCAAGCCTTGCTTTTCACATTCATGTCTTTTATTAGAATTAATTTTGACATGGTATGAAAAACAGATCTAATTTTTTCCTCTTTCCTTATAAATATCTAATTATTCCTGTACCATTTACTAAACAGCTTTTTTCCCCTTAATTTTTTAAACATAAGCTTTTTTCCTTAAGTTCTAAGGAATATGCCTGACTCTGTCCACATTTTTCTACATTCAGTTTTTTGTCCTCTAACATGACATTCTACAAGCCCAAAATTGGTCACTTCTGAGAGATAACACTGACAGCAAATCAAGTGTTCATTATATGCTCTCTTTTAGAATAGAAATTCTAGAAAATAACTGGGAATCAAACTCTCCCCACCAAATTGGTTTTTAAAAATTCTTTGTTAAATTCTTAATTAAAATACTCCACTTAAAAAGTAAAATCTCCATTCATGCTCATAAAATTTGAACAAATAAGTATCCTAACAATATATATTAAGCATGCATAATATAAAAAAGATGAATCTAACAGTGTGATTAAAAACAGGTACATTTTCTAAATAATATTGCAGACTATTTAAGCCAGCATAGTCTAAAATAAATCTAATACAAGCCATGTATATTTAAAACTTTCAAGTAGCCACATTAAAAAACTAAGGAGAAACACATGAAATTGATTCCAAATTTATTTAATCCAATATATCCAAACTATCAATTCAACATTTAACCAATAGATGAATTATTATTGAGACATTTTACATTATTTTTTTCATACTAACTTGCAAATTCTGATATGTATATCTAAATTCAGACTAGTTTCATCTCAAATGTTCAATAGCCACATATAGCTAGTGGCTACCATACTGGATTGTGCAGATTTGGACCAACCTTCCCTTTGTAAATAAATAAAATGTTGAGTAAAATCTTCAGGAAGACAAGAACCCAAAGAGTTAAGCTTATGATTGAATTTTATCTGAGGGCATTTGCTAAAATGGCTAAATTGGGCTGTTGTTTTCATGGCTCCTAGGATCTCAGGAAGAAGACAGTCAAACCAGGACCCACCATTAAGTGGGGAGTCTAAGAGCAACCCCCCATCTCATTAAACTAAAAACAAAGGTAGCCCCCTCAGTGTAAGAGTGAGTCAGAAATTAACCCATCCGATGGGCTATGACCAGACCACCTCCAGGGAAGAGAGCTGCCTTTAACAAATTAAAATCTTGTAAATTGAAGACAAAATTCATAAAGGAAATTATTAAGTGCTTGAAATAGGATAATAATGAGACCACATTCTGAAAGTTGTGGGATGCCTGAGACCTTCCCCAGCAGGCTCAGCCTTGCCCAGTGAGTCCTGAGCAGGCAGGGCATCTGCACACTGGAGGGCTATCACATGGCGTCAGGGGGCAGTTGCAAGCCTAGTGTCTGGGGGACTTGCTGTCCAGTCTGAGCACCCAAAACATCTCTCCACTGAACTCCAGCTTTCTCCCGCTTCCACCATGCTGGGTCAGTCTGACTGAGATTCTGCCTGGGTTTCCTAACTAATGGGAGTTAAAAGACCTATCCTGAGTCTCAGCCCACTGACCTCCCTTAAGAGATTTAACTTGTCCCTTAGATTCCTAAACAAGCAAATGACCATCTTCCTACATGGCCCCCAAAAAATAAAATAGGAAAATCCTTGTGGCATGCAGCAAAAATAGTACTTACAGGAAAATCAATAATTGACATGTTTTTATTGATAAGTAAAGAGATTATACTTATAAGCATTCACCCCAAGAAGTTAGAAAAATAAGAGAACAAACCCAAAGAAAATAGGAAATAATAAAGCTATTATTAGACAGTTTTACAGATAATTTTACCGTACATTCACAGAACAGACAGCTCTTTTCTTATGCAGATTCTTCCACAGAATAAAAAAGAAGAAATGTTCCCTCAATTCATTTTATGAGCCTTGACTCCAAAGCTAGACAAGGGCCATGAAATGTCAATTATGAACATAGATGTAAGAGTTTTAAACAAAATATTGCAAGCGAGGTACTCTCTTCATTTATTCCATATACATTTTTTGAAGACCAGCTAGAGGAGTCAAGCTTTGTGCAATTCAGTGGGGACAAGATGAATAATACATGCTCTCTAATCTTAAGAAACAGCTGATTTAGTGGGAAGAGAGAAGCATTCATCATTATGATGCAATATAATTGCTCTAGCAAGATGTAATAGGAACAAAGTGTAATGGGAACAGAAACCAGTGTCGGTTTGTCTTGGTGAATTTTAGAAGGTTCCATTGCAGGATTCCTTGAGCTGAGACTTTATGGATAAGCAGGAGTTTGACAGGTAGAGAAGACGTGGTGTGTGTGTTGTGTGTTGTACTGTGGGCAGGGGACAATGAAACCGACATGGATGAGAAAAAAAAAGCAGCAGTTCACAGGAGGATGTCAAAGCTTTGCTTTTATTTAGATTCAACATGCAGGGAAAATAAATTACTTCAATGAAAGCTTAAAGTACTTTATTTATCAGAGACTGCAGAACCAATATGAGTAAGTATAAAAGTGAATATAAATTAATATTTAAGCTACAGTTTACAATCAATTCACTAACCTTAGTTTTTAACTTTCAGTGTTTCTTGTGCCTGTTTATACTAGTTTTGTTTTAATATGTTAAAGTCCATATATACTGTATACTTGATAAGCCTGTATTAAGATAATTTCCATATTGAAAATACAGACCGAATTTCACTTTTAAATTAAAAAATCACTTTAGGCCCCCCCCAAAATAAAACTTTGACATCATGCAATCATCACTTCAAAATCAGCTGACTGGCTTTAAAAATTTGATTCCAGATCAAAATCATGAAATTACGTAGTCCATCAAGTCATAATTAAGCATAGTAGAGTGGTATGTATCAGTGTTCCTCATTGGCTGAAAAATTGTCATCATAGAGTAGTGAGCTTTTAGACATTCATGTCTTTGAGCTGAGTAACCTTTTATAATAGCCTTGAGATGTTTAATATTCTCATTATCAGTTTAATGGACATTGGCTTCTGTCCTTTCATTGGTTATCACTTTTGCTGAGTTTCTGCAAGGTTATCTATTGAACAAATTATGAAAGGTAGGTTTTATATTGTTTCAGACTTGTTATTAATTTCCAATTTAACTGCACTGTGGTGAATCCCCAGTTTGTATGACCTTATTCTTTAAATTTATTTACAATTGCTCAGAGTTCACAACTTAGCCTTCACACTTATGTTTATTTTTTGTAATATGGGGACTGTGGGGTTGGATTAGATCACTGACTCCTAAATCTGACCACAGGTAGGAATCACTCAGGGAGAGGGGATCAAAGTGGCAGCCCAACCCCTCCTCCAGTGATTCTGGTTCTGCAGGTCTGGCTAGGTCTTGAACTTTTTTTCACAAGCTTTCCAGATGATTTTTAGGCAGTCAGCTGAGCATTGGCAACTGTTGAACTGTGAGCTTTGACCTATTAGTGCAGGGGCTGGGCCGCCATCTGTTTTTGTAGATAACGTTTTATTGCCACACAGTTACGTTCATCAGTTACGTTTTGTCTACGGCTGCTTTCCTGCTGTGATGGCACAGTTGAGTGGACCTGACAGAGACCACATGGCTTACAAAACCACACTTATTTACTACCTGGCCCTTTACAGAAAGTTTGCTGACCCTTTCATTATAAAAGGTAGACTATAATGAAAGGTGGATTATAAAATCATGTTCATAGTTTGCAATCAGTATTTTTAAAAGCAAAATAGAAACTATTAAAGCACATTGAAAGTAAGTACTGTTTTGTTAAACTTGCTAACATATATGTGTATATGTGTGTGTGTGTGTGTGTGTGTACACACACATCTACATATTTATTTTTGCATACTGGGGAAAATGAGTTTCTCACTGTAACTGTCAAAAAATCTTGAAAAAAATTAGATATGATCAACGGTTCCTTTCGTTTGCAGACTCTCTCAGGCGTGCCAGGGTGCTAGGCAGCAGAGATTTGGGTAGGAGGGAGGCTGAGTGGGAGAGGAGACAGGCGGGAATAAGCTTCACCTGACTCGGTGGTTCTCAGGGCTGCTTGCTGTTTGTTAAGTTGGTGCCACTGCTCCAAGAAAGACATTCTCAAGGCCCACATTTATCCAAAAGATCACTGCCAGAAGTAGAAGCAACTGGAATTGTGTGGAGTACATGAGGGTGTTTCAAATGGGGCTAATATTCAATTTTCAGTGGGCTTAGTCCCAGCGCTGCGGGCCTTTATTCCGAGTCCCTGAGGATCTTCCGTGACAAGCCCATCTTCCCTAATGGCTTCGACCCACAGCTGTATCTCCTTCCCATACTTCATGCCAACATTGCATGTATCATTTGGACACCCTTCAATCATCTTAAAACCCATGATGCCCAAATCCGAATTTGACCTTGATATTTTCCTTTTCCATTGGTAGGAAACCTGGGATTCTTCTCTTTTGGTCATCCACAACAGGTCTCCAAGTGAATGGCACCCACAACTCAGGATCTCTCAAATCTATTTCCTCCTTTCCAGTTCCACTAAAACTGCCCTAAAGAAGTCCCTCCAGCTAAGAAGGTCCTGTGCAGGGCTCAAATCTGATGGCCCTGTTCTGTCCTCACCACTCAAACTCCATCTGCTGTTCTTTGCTGTGTTCTCTTATGCTTCAGTAGTGGTAAGCCACAGCTGCCTGGCTGTTTCCCTGACTTGCCTTGTGCTGTCTGCCGGGCCTTTCTCACACACAGGCTTTGCCTGCTAACTGCCTTAAGACTCAAGTCAATGTGGCTTATCCAGAAGGTGCCCCTAAAACTCCTCTGCACCCTCCCTTCCTCTGTGCTGCCCACATATTTGGTGGCATATTTTTATCACTGCACATAACACTCTGGGTTACACTCTTTCTCCTTCACTAGACAGTAAGTAATCTCAAAAGGACTATTCATAGGTCATCAGCACTGCAGACGATGCCTATCAGGCATTTGGTTCTTAACAAGTGTTTATTGGTGAATTTCAAGGACTCACTAACCATAAACCAAATTATATTTGTCATTTAAGAACTCACCCCACCAGATGGAATATTAGTCAGCAATAAAAAGAACGGAACTATTAATACATGCAACAATTTGGAGGAGATCTGCAGGGAATTAAGCTGAGGGGAAAAAAGTCACATACTGTATGATTCCATTAATACAGTGTCCTTGAAATGACAAAATTATAGGAGTGGAGATAGATCTGTGTTGCTGGGTTAAGATGGGGGAGGAGGTGGGAAGGAAGTAGGTGTGGCTATAAAAGGGCAACATGAGGGGTCCTCGTTGTGGGTCCCTGTGGTGAGAGAACTGTGCAGCATCTTGACTGTATCAAGGTCAATATCCTGGCTGTGATGTACTATAGGCTTGCAAGACGCTCTCACTGGGGAAACTGGGTAAAGGGTACACAGGACCTCTTTGTATTATTTCTTACAACTGTATGTGAATCTACAACTTCTCAAAATAAAAAGTTAAAAAAAAAAAAAAAGACTTCCCACCAGAAAGAACATAGACTTCACACATTCTCCAAATGCATTCTAATTTTTATTTGAGAACGGTCTCAAGGCAGTGCCCTTTGGGAAAGGCATGTCTCATCATCATATACATTGAGATCAACCATTACTCTCAGCAAAGTACAAAAATACACACATCAGTGACTTCCGTACAATAAATACATAATCATGCATCCCACAATAAAAGGCACGGAAAACTGGTCACTTAGTAGTCATAACAATTTCTAGCTATATTAACAAAGCCACCCAAATTATCTGTATAAGGAACTGTAACAATATATCCCAAAGGTGAAAATACATAAAACATCTTTAAAATAGTATGCAATAAATATCTCAATTGTTATATATATTTAAAAAATTATGCCATTGTAAACAGCATGTAAACAAAAGTCACGTTTTCTTACCATTATTAAAAGTAATTAGAGCCAAAGTTATAACCTCTGCTCTGTCAGGTATATTTCACTGGCAAGTGTGCTAAGCAGTTAAAAGTTTCACTCTTTTCTGCAGCAAACAGAGCCCACCATGTAATAAATAGACATGATTTGCATCTTTCAGATACAAGTTTCAAAACAGACTACCAAAATGTAGTGAATTCTTAACTATAAATATTATGGCAAAGGCTAGATTCAACCTATTTTTGCAATGTCAGAGACAAAAGGAACTATACAGCAAGATTTCCAACATCATGACAAATAGGAGGCAAATAATTACTGATTTTCTTTATTGTAAGGCAAAATAAATACGGTAAATATAAGGGCAAAGTGTCCAGCCTTCTAAGCCTCCTTCTTTTGTGGACCTTTTAAAACATCAAACAAATAGTAAAGTTGTATCAAACTAATCATTTCCTTTTGCTAGAGAACAAAAAAATGGTTGATACTTTATACCGATGGGAAATGGTGACTTTAAAATATTTCTATCAAAACATAAATATACATACAAATAAGGTTTTTTCCCTACTTTCTGATAATGAAGATAAAGACAGTTTTCTTCTCATAAAGGAATCTATTGCCTAACCATTAATAAATATTCAGAGAAGTTAATTTTTATAACTCAAATATTTTGGTTTCACCTATATGTCAGTGCATCATGGCACACAAATGCTAGTAGTATATTTCTATTTGCTTAGATAAGTATGCTACTTGTTAAAGATTAATACTCCCTACCTCCCATTGCAAACAACTGAGGTGGAAAATGAAGCCACAACTTCAAATGGAGCCTTTGAAGTATACCAGGAAGGATTACTTTGTAACTCTTTTCCTCTACAGTGGGCTCACAATGTATACCTCATAATTTTGATGCATGTGTCACTCCTAGGGATATATGCCTTCTTAAAATGGACTTCAAATTTATTTCATGTTCTACAAATCTATTAGCTACTGATCACACATAACATCTATGGTTGTGGACATGGGGTTCCACAGGGTTGATGAAAGATGTAATTGACAAGTGATGCCCCAAAATATTTGTGGCTGACCTGAAAATATAAAAATTGTGAACATAAAAATGGGATTACTTCTGTAGCACAAAATTTGACTAGTTTTTTGGGTGGAAGGAGACCACGTCTCTGAAATAACCTGAGAAATATTTCATTTAAAAATGTCCCCTCAATTTCTTAAAACAGATTTTACAAAAAAAAAACAAAAAACCACATCAAAACAAACAAATTCTACTAGACATGAGCTATGCCTCCTTTTATTTATATCCCCAAGATCTAATCAAATGCCAGGTATAGAGCAGATAGAAAAATGTTTCTCATATGAGTAAAGGAAAGGGTATTTAATTACATGCATTTTTTTACTACTATTTAATTTTAGAAATTACTAACTATATGGAACTTTTTAAGTTAACCTCTTATCATACTTGGGAACATGGTAGAAAGGCTTCATAGAGTCACAAAAGAAAAACAAAGCCTTAGGTTAACAGTTCTTAGGCTTTATGTTCTACAAGGGGTGGTAACAGTCACAAACAGGCTTTCATACATTATAAAAAATGAAATAATCATTAACTGTAAATGACCTGAAATCACACAGATTCAGTCTATGTCTCTGGATGAATATTATTTTTAAGGAAATTTCACTTTCACAATTAAAAAAAATTCTTTCTCAAGTTTCATTATTTTTGTGTATCAACATATGTGCTTGTGTGGACTGTATATACTGAATGTGTCTGCAGAAGGGAAAAGTAATCTTTAGGGCATATTTATGAACTACAAATAAAATTTGACAGTTACGTGGAACTTTTGTAGCCTCATTTTAGAGAGAAGGATTCAGATTTGATAAACATTTCTGATTAAGTTAACAAATACCCTTCATAAAACAACTACTCTTCCCTGCTCTTCATTTTCTGTTGGTCTGCCCTGAGTGCATGATGCAGGCTCACTCGCTCATGAATGCACAGCCCTCGGGCACTCTCAGGGAAGTCTAAGCTTTCACTGTGTAAGAATAAAAATATAGAGACATTTGGGTTCTACATTAACTTCATTCATTTAATAACATTTATTAAGATCCTATGATGTGCTAGCTAGACATAGACTACAAAGTTAGAGCAATTCAGCAGCAGGGGCAGGCATCTATATAAAAAAAATACTGAATATAATGTTATTTTAACAGAAAAGGTTTCAAGCTATTATGAAGCATGGATGAAATACTCTGACTGGGGAAGTCAGGTAAAGCTTTACAGAAGGTTAAACTTGAACTGAGTCTTGAATGAGTGGATCAATGGCACATGATTTTTGCCAAGGCACTGATTTGTGAATAGTTTCAAATTCTAGGGTTACAAAAGGTTTCTAAAGGAAATGTTGGGTGAAGATGTTAAAAGTGGGAAAAGGCAAGTCAGAGACCCTTATCCATCACTCTGAAGAGTTGGGTTACTGTGCTCTGAAAAAAGTAGAGCCTACTTAAGAATTTTTAGCAGAGGGATGACAAAGCAAACTTGTGTTGTAGAAAAACTACTCATCAGCTTTGTGAAAGGTGGAATAGAGGTGGGAGAGAAAGCGGGTAGGAAAACTGGTTGCTGAGAAAATAAAATGGCAAAAGCACAGCAAAATGGGAAAGGTTTGTACTGATAAAGGCCTGAACCAAGGCAATGGAATTATCACTTTACTTCAACTAATCAGAAACAGAACACAGAACGCCAATTCAATTTTTGAGATGGACAAAAATCAAAACATGCAATTGCATAAATATTGAAAAGATGTTGATATATAAAATGCTTTTGCTTCCACAATTCAAAACTAAGTTTAGGGGTAAGCATTTGTGTTGCTCCGTGTTTTAGTTGACAAGTTTCTTGGCAGAACATAACCGCTAATGTTGCCATGAAGACTGTGTCA
The DNA here is from genome assembly GCF_040802235.1 of Manis javanica. Lineage (NCBI taxonomy): Eukaryota > Metazoa > Chordata > Mammalia > Pholidota > Manidae > Manis > Manis javanica. The sequence continues at coordinate 52,055,662 of NC_133164.1, read as the reverse complement.
TCTCCCAAAAGCTTTCTGAATGCTTTTCAAGGGGAAGGAGGAGAGGAAACAAAAGAACTGCTCGAGTTGGCAATTTTTCAATCTTCATCATTATGTATATTAAAACATTGCTGCCCAAATGGAAGCTGTGAACAGGGTAGGCTCTGATTAAAGTTATAATTCGTTTTAATTATGCTAAGGATATCTGTATCAGGTCATTGTGGAAAGCCCAATTCCCAGAAAACTAATTTCTTTCCATCACTGTACCAAATCATTCTGGAACCATCACTTAAGAGATCTGTCATTGTGAAAACTGTTATGTCATTAAGACAGATTAAAATAGCATGTGAATGAATTCTGATTCAGTCTTTTCCTTTACGTCATGTGGCTTACACCCCCTCATAATTCCAATGTTTTTAGGGAAGGGGAATATAACAGGAGCTCCAAGTTATGATATTATGCTATCATAAATGCCAGATTTAGGAAATAAAACTTAAATTGAAGATCAGATAGTGACTGAATTCAAATTCCAGGTAAAAATAAAGTCAGTAGCCATATACCCTCATCTATATTGAATGACTTATTGGGATGTATTTCTCTTAATCGTACTCAGATTTCTATTGTGGTGACAAGGCAATCTGTAATTTAGTTTCTTTACAGAAAGTTTTGGAGGTGCTTTGCGTGAGGGAATATCATTCCACAGCCAGAGAATGTAGCTAGTGATCCAGGCTTTGGATCAAACAGCACAGAAGCCAAGAAGAATTCACTTGGTACAGAGAGTAAATGATGTCACAGGGTAAAACAAAGTAAGAGAGTCCATATTCCATTTGTGTAACCACTGATTTAAAGGGACACTTTCCTTCTGGGGAATTAATCTAAGAATTAAAGAAGCTCTTAATTAAAATGGTTGTCTGGGGTGAGTGTAGAAAAAGCAAAATTACTCAAAATTTATGAAGGTTTTAGAAATGAGTTTTTAGTCTATCCTAAAATGAATTAATATGAAACTAGTAAATATGAAAACACCCAAACCTATTCTGGTACATGGAGTACTAATGTAACTTCACTCTCATTTTTAAACTGAATATCAAGGGATATAAATTTGAACTTCTAATTTTCATGCTATAGTCTTGGAAGCCTTTTTTTAGGTCTCAAATAACAGTGGGAAAGAAATAGCAAACTTAGGCATGACATACACATAGTTCCTTTTGCAAAAGAAAAAAATACTAAGTTTGCATAAGATAACATTGTGTGCTATTTCTAATTGGGGAAACTGAGGCATCTAAACAAAAAGTTTGTAGAAGGGACTCGGTGAGCCAGTGCCAGAGTTGGTTATGGAACCCAACAAACCTAAATCATATTCCCATCTCGACTATCACAGAATCCAGCTATTTATATTATAAGTTTTAATATTTTTTTGTTTAAAATGGAAGGAAAATCTATTATTGCTAAAAAATGTTAAGGCTCAGCAAGTTCATGAGGGTCTCTTTAGTTTGAATGATATGGTTTGATGCACATTTAGTAAGGTTCTTTTAAAAGAACTAGTGAAGCCCTTTATACAAGTTCTCCCTACATCAATCACAAAGTGGAGAAATTTGCCTCGTGGAATAAACACAAATGGTTAAGTCACCCAAACCATCTGCTTAACTGACTTCTAAATTTCAACAGAACGGGCTCCCTGAATTCACTGGCTATTTTGCTAAGACACAGTCGCAGACTTCATCAATGTGACACTGCTTTGTTTTTGTGGTATTATGCCTACTGTATCTCTCACACTGCATTTCTACAGTATAAGATCAAATTAACTGTGTTCAAACTATGTGTTCCCAAATCTTTGCTAAATTACCAACTCAACCTACTTTTACCTTATAATGTTTCCCACTTATTTTTTGTCCTGCCTTCAGTAATTGCTTGTGCAACAGTAAAATTAATTTTAAAAACTCTTATGTCTTTAAAAATACAGTAAGTGAATTCTTAATTTCTTACTATAGTTCTTAAATGGCTCAGAATTCATCTACTGCTTATACCGTGTAACCATAAAACAGTTGAATTGAGGGCTTGCTAAAGTGATTTCTTTGGTATACAACATTGCCTCATATTAAGTCAGAACAGTTTTTTTCTTCCTTGAAAACGTGATTTTATTCTGTGTGGCATGTTGTGCCATTGTTTTAAATTTTTAGTTTTTTCAAAGAGTAAAGGATGCTTTTAAACAAAAAAATTCGAACTTCAATTAAAATCCCACTGCCTTAATTGGCAGAAACAAACAAATAAACTATTATCATGGTTACTATTTGTGACGTAGCACAGAATCAAATACAAACTTGTGTTAAAAATATACACCTGAAACCTAGAGCTGGCCCCTAGAGGCATATGATATTTTTGCGGGTTTAAGATCTCAGTGTTCATTTGAATGTTATATTGGCAGTACAATCATTGAGATCTCTATTATAGCAAAAATTGAAAATTTGCCACAGAGAAGTTCTAACTTGAAGGCAAAATATGTATTGGCAAAACATAGTTCCATGAATCCCATGGTTGCACTGAATTCTTAATACTGCTGATTTCATTTTGGCTTTATGCTTTTTTCCTTTTTTCTTTTTGAACATGAAAATTATTTTTAAAGTTCCTTTTACTCTTCAGTATTCATAATGGAAAAGAACATTATTTTTTACAATGAGAAGTTGGGCATCTGTTTGACAGAAATGAGTACTTCAAGTATGTAAGTAAATCATTAACAGAGCTATCACACTCTAAGCAAGAGCAGTAACAAAGAGCTAGAATTTGCTCTTTGAATAAAGATTAAATTTCACAACATAATAAATAAATGCACTGATTAACACAACCTGTGAAAACCTTCTACTGATGATTATGAGTAACACTATTACTGACTTTGCTGGTATCAGTGCTGCCTCACACAGAGATTCAAAGGTAAAATTCTTGCCCCCAAAGCCAGAAAATGTACAAAGCTGGTTGGTTATTAAATATTTTGCCTGCCAAAATTCCTGCAAAATCTTGGCAATTTGGGTAACCAGCATGATAATTATTTTGGTATAAAAAGATACGAAAACTTTTAATAGGAAAATTAATAAAACCAGTAAAAGGAGACCCCTGTTGTATAAATAGATATTTTAACATAAAAGTGAGACGTTTAGCTCACTCAAGAGGAAGAAAAAAATTTTGATACAACTTACTTGAAAATTTGAAAATAATTACCTTATTTTCCCAGCTCTAGATAAATATATTACTCCAATTTATTAAGTCATCTTCAATATACAATATATAACTCACAAAACTGGGAATGTTACAATACCAAAACTTTTCACAGCACTAGTTACCAGTTACCAGAACTGTAAGAAATCTTTAGCTACATATCAGCTTAATACTTAGAATATAGAAATAGATACAGCTAAGCTATGGTAAACAATAGTGCAATCAAATAGCAAGGACCACAAAATATATTCTTTGTTTCTTAGCTTGTATATATAACTGCATTGTCCTATTTCAATGGCATCTTCAACTAAGTATGAAAGTTATTTTAATGCATTTAAAAAGTTACCCTATGTTCCTTTAGGTTTGATTCATTTACTCTTGAAATGCAGTTCCTATGAAATATCCAGGCTATTTATAAATTCCTATACAATGAATAACTTGTACTAAATCAAATATTTTATGTGGAGTTTTTATAACTTTTAAGTAGTGGCTTGATTCCTATATTTCCAACTAAAATTTGGAAGTGCATTCAAAATCAAGAGAGGATATAAATATACAGAAATAGGATATCTTCTTTATATAGGGTTTATCTTAAACATCGTTACTGAGTTTCATGAAGTCTCAGCTACTCTGTTACACTTCTTTTCCTGAAAATAATGGAAAGAAGTATACAAATAGGTACAGTCCAGCTGTCTCATCTCTCTGTTCTCTGTATGATAAACCTTTATAGTTTTTTCTTCTAACAGAAATGTCTTTAAACAAAACTTGGAGAAAACAATAAAGAGAAATAGTAATAAAGATAAAAAAATTAATGCTCTGCATATTACAAGACACACTGAGCATCGTCTTTTTAAAGGTTTCGCTGTTTCTTTAGGAAGGCACTCTACTGCAAATGCATCATATTAACCACCTGACACCCATTACAGAAATTGCTACACAAAAGTCACTGGGGAGATGCCATGGCCCAGACGAACAATCCCAGGGCCCATGGCACCTGGGATGGGACTGCAGGAGGGGCAGGGGAGGCCTGGCAGCCAAGCACTGTGGGAACTACTCAGGGAAGCTATTCCACTGACCAATACTTGGTATTTGGGGAATCTTCACTACTCTTTTCAGCTGAACTGGGTGTTTTAAAACTGCTACTTGTATTATTAAGCTCTAAGCCCACTGTTTTATCCAACGTGCATCTGAAAAATGCAGCATGAGTTCATTATGGGGGAGGTGGCAGGACAGGGCCTAGAGGTCAAGACTGAGAGATGCACTGCTTTTAGAGCCTAATTAAAAGTTATATCCTTAAAGAATTCACATCTGTGTATGTGAAAGTCCATATGCAAGTCCACTATGTTTTCACCCCAATTGGAAATAATAGATAACTTACTTTAGAAGTGATGTATAGAAGTTTCCACTAAAATTTTTGAAGCTTTGCATGAATATTTCCTTCCTCAATACCGTTAAAAAATTTCTATGAAGACTAAAGTAATGCCCTCCTTATGCATTAAAATCAGTGAAAGAATCTCTAGGCAGTAATGTTTTTGTAAATTATTTCAGTATATAAAAACTAGTAAGTGAAAGAGTATTGACAATCAGTCATTGGGAAAGACTTTACTATAGAATTAAACAAATTTGTATTTTGAGGATCAAAACTATGGTATTTTTCAGGCACTATTTTAAGAATTTTTTAAAATAATAACTACCTGAGAATCAAGGTAAGGTGACATAAAAGAAAAATAAAGTCTAGGAAAACATGCCCTCTTTAAGGGCTTTAATGGTATTCACTTTACTTACAATCTTTTGGTTCTTTTTTGTTCATGCCTAAAGGTTCTTTTAATGTGTGGGTGCTGCTATGTATCCTCAAGCATGCACTATGTCAACACCATAATCTACTGATAAGAGAAAGTGAAAGTGTACAAATTGTAGGAGATTGATCTGGTCTATACTTATCTCAGTGACTTTTCTGCAATGTTCCCTGTGACTTAAGTTGTGAACAAATGAGAATGCCACTTGAGCAAGAAATTGAGTAAATGTAGATTGTTTGTGACTTAGACATGAGGTGAGGGGCTGGAGAGAGGCCAGCTGTGTCCATCAGCCAATCTCCTCTGCGTTACACCTTAGCTACCGAAATATACCCACTGGGTAGGTAGAACTCATCTAGAACCAGAATTACGAATAAAGACTGAGAAGAAAACTCAGCTACAGTTTCAAGTCATTTCTGGGAATAGCTGGAGAACAGACAAAAAATTGGATTGGAGAGTGAGCTACTTTTAGGATCTTTTTGAAGCCCTCGTATCCCTAATATCTAGGAGGAAGAATATGCTGTCTAGGCCAGTAATAATCACCTGATGAATCTTGTTAAAAGGGAAATTTTGAGTCAGTAGGTTTGAAGTACACCTGAGATTCTGCATTTCTATAATAGCTCCCAGGTGATATGGATGCTGGTGATCCACGGACCACATTATGAGTAGCAGCATCTAGACCAGTGCTATCCAGTGGAATTACTGCAATGAGGAAGCATTCAACATGTGCACCGCCACTATGGTTACTGAGCACTTGAAATGGGGCTAGCCCAACTGAGAAAGTAAATTTCTAATTAATTTAAATTTAGATAGTCACATGTGGCTAGTAGCTACAATACTGAACAGTAGAGATCTAGACATTCACAGGGCATCTCTTCTCAGCCAGAGCAATACAGATCATGGTCCCCATGTTATTTAACTTGTTAACTTATTTATATTAGGAAGTTTCCTTTTATAAAACGCAAGCTACAAAACTGGTGTCTTTAAATTTTATTATAACACTCTGCCGATGACCTACAATGGGTGCTAAAGTGGGGAAGAAGAATCATTTTGTAGTGGGACAGCTGATGAGGAAAGGGTGGCACATTGTAGTGAGAATTTTTGCAACCATCACTGTACTGGGTATGTGGGAAAATAGGAATCCAGGAAGTGGGAAAGAAATTCACAAAGGGAGGTGGGAAGACAGGAGGGAAAATAATTCAGTACTCCAAAATTTTACTTAGGTATAGAGGTCCCACCAGCACTCACCAGAGCTGTGATCAGACCGCATGCAGACCCTCTTTTTTTGTGTCGCCCCATCTACTATAAGCAGCTGGTTCCCGTGACACTGACAGGGGCCTAGGGAGGCTCTGAGGGGACCATCTGGGCAAACGTCACTTGGGGCCTACACAGCCATGCACAGACAAGCATACAGGAAAAACCACTCTCATTTAATAAAAGAAGTATCAAAACTATCACTTTAAAGGATTTCCCTCATCCAAAAATCATTTGCAGGAAAAGTCTAGCTAAGGATACTATTAACTGCAGTTTTACAGCATATATGAGATGTTACCTAAGAGTAAAAAGATCAATGCCAAACAAAAATATTCAGTCATTTATACCTTACTCTCTAATTCTGAGAATCTCTGTGACAGCCTGACAATCTTTTCTATTGGCAAAGGAGTATTTTGGAGAAGTGAAAAACAGTAAGTAGTTTTATATTAATTCATTCTTCTCTAGAGTTTCTCACCTCCTTGCCTCCACCTCCCCTTTTTTGGTGCAGTCAGACCAGGATCTGTGATCTCAGCAGAGTTGTGAGAATCTGGCATTGCCATTTGATTTCACAGAAGTGCCTGGAAGAGCAGGACACCTTTCAGGGCGGGGAACTATAAAAGGGACAGGAAAAGAAGAACTTTGATGTTACTGGTGAGGATGACATTAAAATTATCTAATGAGTAGCTTTTTACTCTCTTAAGCTACTTGATATAATTCCTCTTGGGAAATTTCCATTTATTCACAACTTAGGTAAAATATATAGTCAGACACACTTGTTCAGGAACCCATCAAGTTCATGTTTTTTTAAGATATCCAAATTGTGTGATTTTACTAGAAGTTAAATGCTCAAGTTATAAATAAGATTAAGTGTCAAATATTTAAACTCTTTTGATACAATTAAATTATTTGTCTGATACTAGTTCATTTTAAATGCTTTTTCATCAATATTTCTCTTCAAGCATTTGGCAAATCACTGTCTAGAAAATATCAATGAAAGAATCATTCAAGATTATATGTACATAAGTGTGAATATGTACATAAGTGTGAATGTACATATATATTTGTATATGTACATATATATTTGTATATGTACATTTGTGTGTGTGTCTATCTACTGAGCACCTATCTTTAGGAAAACTGTCACCATAGGTCAATACCCTGTTTACTTCTCTGAAATAGATGATTTTTAAATATTATAATTAATTTTTTGGTATGTAATGTCTAAAGAAAGCTTATTTGAGGATATTTTCATGACTTTGATATGTATGCTTCTGGTTTTCAAAGATTTGATAATTATAATGTTGATTCCTAATAAGCTACCATGAAGTATAGTGGTTTAGAAAAAGGAAAATAATATCTACAAGAATTAAGTGAGATAATATTTACATAAACCCTTAAGAAAAAATTCATCTTTTCTTTTTGGAAGTTCATATCGGAGCCACTTTAGCTAGTGGGCGAGCATGGATGGCGAACAAGCATACAAGTCCCAGTTGAGACCTTGGGGAAATTTCTGGATCAATAGTCTACTATATTATAAATGCAAACAGAGTATTAAATAATTATGAAATTGAAAAATAAGAACAAAATGTGGGAATTTTGGTTTGGAAAGATATACTAAGTTTTGTTAGGAAACAGAACATGTACTTTTAGGAAAATATCCAGAGAATTTTCTTAATGTGAACACCTACTGTTTATAACAGGTTGATGTAACATTGGTTTGCATAAGATGATATCATCTGTGGATTATGGCACAGACACAAATTCTTAGATACAGGATATTTATGCAAAATTCCACATCAAAGAACAGAAAAGTGCCTTTCATTAACAAAAAAGGTACTTAGGTAGTAATAAATTATATTACATTCAAACTGACATTAAAGCTAAATGTTACAATAGTACATGTGACATGCAAGAAAGAGAGGCAATCCAGGCAGTAACATCATGCATTAAGATTTGCATTCATTCATAGGACCTGGTTTTTTTTTTTTAACCATATTCTTTGACCACTGAGTGCTAGAAATCTGAAGTGAGCCGAATCTAACATTCAAAACACGACTCACTTTACATCTGAGTCTCCTAACCAGTGACGTTAGGAAGCCAATGCCTCCAAAAATGAAACCTAAGAAACTTTAGCCATATCCTATTTCATGACTGCACAGTAAGAACATTCCCTCTGACCAGGTGTAAGAGAAGTGAACATTTTGTAATTCCACCTTTTAGTCAATGCAATTGCCTCAGATTCCTCTTACCATTCTACTAATATGAACATATTTGAATAGGTAGGGTTTGCACAATAAGAAAATAGCTTTGTGGAATGCAATTTTTGGCACAAAAATATTTTCTAATACCTCAAATAAAAATTTTTACCCACAGAAAAATAGCAAGCCATAGAGGTGCTTTCCTGGTGCTTACTTATCTAGGCAGAAAACTACAAGAACAGCCACCTGTTTCCAAGAACTTTGCATTAAGTAGCAATTACTTCCCTTCCAAGGAATAGCACCAATATGATTACACCTCAGACTGAGGAGTGCTCCTCTCAAGATCTTTAATTCCCTGGAGAATTCGCTTCATATGACCCACTTTCGTTATCCCCAGGTCCTAAAAAAACAAAAAACAAAAAAGGTAGAAGGCAAGCAGAAAAAAAGAAAGAAGAGAAAGAAGTTTATTGGTAAGAAAAAACTGGGGATTAAATATTTAACTGGCAAATAACATAATAAACATTTAGTTTATTTGATATTCAATGATTCATGAAATATAAGCTGGAAAATAAGTTTATAAAACAAAATAACCTGATATTGAAAAATTATCAACCAGTAAAAAATTATATCTTACGCAAACTCTTAAATACAACACTCTCGTAAACTGTACACAATAGCAGTTCTTCAAGAATCAAAATTAGTTTTCTCTTTCTCTCCTTTTTTTAAAATACACGTCCTTTTGGGATCTCTGAGAAATGTGACATGGGACATCAGGACATCCACAATTAGCCCTCAGGCAACTATCCATTTCCCTGCTAAAATATTAAACTTAAAAGTGAGGTCTAATCCTACAGGAAGATACCAGTGCCCACCACCTACATTTGGAATATAAATGCAACTGTTGCATTTAGAGTCTTCAATTTGAGTGGCATATTTAAATATTCTTTATACTTTGTAATGTGTAAGTGTAAAAAATTACTTAAACATAGATATCTGTAGGTTGTTGCTTTTCCTCAAAACACATTTGGCTCCTTTCTCTCAGAATTCTTCTTGTTTCTTAAGGATCTGCCTTCCTATAAAGGACCAAGAATCCAATGTTTAACTTTAAGAAATGGATGAGGACTGCAGAGTGGGCAGCATACAGCAGGAACTTGGCAAATACATACTTGCAGGAATTAATGAAACACATCCAAGATTGCTACAATTTTCACTGTCTGAAAAGCCGAAAGAAAGGGTGAATGCCTCCAAACCACAGAGCTTCTTTAAGTATAATGGACATTATCAATCTGCTAGTATGTGAAGCCAAATAACTTCTTTATAAAACAGAGAGATTGGAATACCTGAAAATTAGTAAGAAGTTGACTTCCAAAGCAGCCTGGAAAACAGGATTATAAGGGACAAGACTGTCTGAGAAGATTCCAAATATCACTCTATTTTGTAGACTAAGATCACAATTACTTTTAAACTTTTAAATGAAATAGATTAAATGGTTTTAAGTCTTCAGACACACACACACACACGTGTTCTCTCTCTTTCATATTCTTTCATGAGCCCTTTGACTTCTATAGCAGCAATGCTACTGGCAATTTTGAACCCTTCTGGAAAACACTCTTTCCATACCCAGCCCTCTTTTCAAGCTTGAGAAAATTTCATGATAACACTTTTACAATACTTAACTGGCCCTGTAATATTTTCTCATATGACACCAGGTCATCCACAATCAGTCTTAGGGCAACAACATTTCCTTTGTGTGTGCTAAAATAGCAAACTTAAAAGCGAGGCCAAATCTTTGAGGACAATCCTATTGCCTACTACTGAGATTTGAAATATAACTGCATTTACAGTTGCATTTAGATTCTTTGATTTGAGTGGACTTTTAAATATTCTTTATGCTTTGTGATAACATAGGTACCTGAATAAGAAATATATTTGGTATTCAATATTTTTAGGGCATATGCCCATTATATCCTCAAGAACAAAAACGTCTTTGGTAGAGGCAGACCTTACTCAGAATTACTATTTTGGTATAAAGGAAATAAATGTTTTCTACAGACTACACCAACTTCTTAGCTATATTTCCTTTAGTTTGAGTTTCATACTTTCACGTCTTCTAGGAGTCAGATTGTGATAAAGTTATGCTGTGACATTTATTATATATTTAATTTTTGTATCATATTCTTTATTACCGGTTTTCTCTTCCTTTGGATAAATAGGCTTAATTTGCAGAAGGATGCTTTGTAGATATTCAGTTATCCTCCTAGCCACTCATACAAAACTTTCCAAATTGAAAAATAAAAACCAACCGACCAACCAAACAAACAAAAACCACTGTGTCTGTGCTATTTTCTTTGGTGTACTTCACTTTTCCTACAATGTTCCAAGAGAGGAAATAATATAATCAGTTTGTTTGTCTGCTAAAGCACATTTGAAATATTTTCCTTTCCCACCGTTAGACTGTCACATTTCTCTCTCCAGTTGTCTTGGTGATAAGGAAGTAACACCTGAGCCTAGATGTGAGTGGGAGTTAGCTGGGTGAGAAGCAGTGAGAGAAGCACACCACAGGAATGCACTCTCCTAAGGCGAGAAAGAGTTTCATATTTTTAAGCAAATGAAATATGGGAGGGTGGATGGGACATACCAAGCCAGGTGTCAGTGATTCCATGGGACGTTGAATAAAGAGCAGAACCTCAAAGGACTCAGAAAGATGTGGGTCATTATTCTAATAGAAATGGAAAACCACTGAAAGGCTTTAAAGCAGAAAAATGACGTACCTGATGTTAAAATACCACCTTTGCAAGGTGGACAATGGACTGGAGGAAACAAGGGTATCAATAAAAGGGCCAGTTAGGAAGCTACGCTCTTTACACAGGCAAGAGGTGACAGTAGCATGGAGGAGGACTGTGGTAAGGAGAAAGAGAAATGGATGGAGATTAGAAACAACATGGCTTGTTGAGGGGCTTAGTGAGTTAGGGGGAAAAGGATAAGGAAGGGGAAGGTGCTGACTATGACCTGGGTTTCTCTGGCTTGAGCACCTAGCAGGAGAGAGGGGTGATTCAGAGTGGGAGTGGGACAGGAGTTTGGTTTGGGACATGTTAAAATTGAAATCCCTGTGTAATAGCCAAGTGTCAGGCACAATTGGCAATATAATCCTGAAGTTCACAAATGAGGTCAGGGCTGGAGAGGGAAACTTATGAATCATTGATATATTCATAGACAGTATTTGAAGCAATGGGAATGAATAAGATTATTTAGTGAGTAGGTAATTTTTCACTATTATTTAGAGACTTTACTCTGAAGGGTCTGCTCCCTCCTACAGCTGCCCCCACAGAGAACAAGGGGAGCTCATTCTTTACCTTCCTGGTTTTGTTCTACAGAAGGCTCTTTCTATAAAATTGGTTCCCTTTTCCCATTCCTCCACACCCTGTTTAGAATCAAAAGACCATGTCAGTACAGATTTCTAAAAGAAAAGTTTTGAGGGAAAGAAAGAAATTTTCATTAAAAGTAAAAACAAAGCTGAACAAAAAAGTCCCATGAAAAGCTAAACAGAAAGTTTACTGAAATAATTTTTAACCTTCTCCTTTTTACTCTTATTCCTTTTTCCAGCCAGATCCTAGCACTCTAACTTTGTCTTAGTATATGTGTTAGTTTGTTTTTTCACTGTGTAATTATCTGCTTTGCTCATTGTGTGGGCATTTGTATATTTATGTATGTATGTTTGTATGTACAAATGTCTAACATATACATACATAATATATATACACACACATGCACACAGTCTATTTCTTAAATGTATGCTTATTCATGACAAATGAAATGTAAACTGCTAAACAGCAGATACCACCTAGAGAGGCTGGAATAATATATTAATCACTAACTATTCAATAAATATTGCTTCCTGCCAAAGATATCAGAAGCTACACAAATATGTTGGATAGAATGATCCCCTACATTTATATTTTTTGTGCACTCATTTCAAGTTTTGAAGTCCACCTTTACTTTATGAATTCTAACACTGTATATTTTGCCATGCTGTAGATTTGGGACTCTCAACTAAAGTAATTGATATATTACTTTATTATTTTGGCTAAACAATGTTTAAGTATAAGTGGTGTCCACTTTTTTGATGTGCTAAAACGGTATGACAGCTTCATAAAAATCTATATACAGCTCATTATGTGTTACAAAAATCTGTGCTGATGTATTTGTAGATAAAACATAAACAGTTCATGAATTTGTTAAGAATTTGCCAGACCATAATTCTATATATTTTAGAACTTAGGCTACAGGCAAGGGATCACTCCAACAAATGTTGAAAGCTTTGTCACTTGTTTCAATCTTGGAACTTTAAAATGGCAGCATATGGTAAGAAAACAGAATATAACAAAATCCTTCTCCTAACTCTGAGATGGAATAGGCTACTTTGGCCATTCCCCTGTTGGGTCTCTATCCAAAGAAACAAGAGAATCGCTGCAGACAGTGAATTAATGATTGTCCTCCTCTGTGATGTGACAAATAGATTCTGAGCTGCTTTCTAGCAAAAGCAAGACAAAATATTTATATCATTTACTAAAGAAAATGTATTTTTGAGAATAATACGATTTTAACAGTAAGTCATGGAAAGGAAAATTGAATTTATTTGTCTAGTTGTTCACATAACCTCTGAAAGGTCAATTTAGAAATGCAACAAAATTACAAGACTATAAGGAGCTGCTGCTATAAGTCTGTCATCTGGTTAATATATTAGAAAGGCTTTATTATTGGTATTTTGAATCAATTTTTAGTTGTTAATTTTTTGTTTACTTTTTGTCATTTTCAGCAACAATTATCTCCTTTCATGCCAATCCAATACAATGAGCTGAAGGAAACATGACCCATTTGGAAATATTAGCACAGGAACAGCCATACCAAATGGATGCAGAAATTAAATTCATGCTAAGCTTTAGCTATGATAGTGGAAAAAGGATCTTGACAGGAAAATATCGCTGACATTCTTATTTAAAAAGCATACAAGGATCTCAGACCACAGGACAATGTGTGTTAGTGACTGCATATTTGCATGACATAAGCCAAGCTACAAGCACATAACAGAAGAGGTGCAGTAGAAAGGATTCTGTTTTGCAGAAAAAAATCTCAAAAGCGGAAGAAAAGCACAAAGGAAATACCTTAAGATCTCGCCTTTCCAGATGCAAAAGTTCAGCCCCTCTGATGTCATGACGAATGAAGATTTCTCTGTACTCTCCCAAATTGAGCAGATCCAGCCAAGCAGCAACTTCCTCTGTGCCCCATTTCTGAACTACCAAAGTTAAGAGCAAAACCCCCTTAATTTCTACATGCCTGGTGCATTACAAAGCAAAGGTTGGCCAAAGAGATGCAAAACAGAGGACAGCGGCAGTGCCAGCAAAGGGAAAGGTTAAAGGTGGAGTTTCGACCAAATGACATTTCCATTTTCTCCCATGCAGGTTATGGACTATCAATGAACACAAGGATCTGGCTATCCAAAGACATTCGCTGCTGTGTACTGTGCCTAAGCTTTAGCTCACTTTCCTCTTCAAGCCACCCAAACTACACAATATGTATAAAACATGTACTTCTCATGATTAGGATCAGTATTAACAGGTGTATATAAGCTCTGAGGATTTCCTCAAGACCATATATGAAACTAGTTATAGTTTAATTAGCTAAAAATGCAAATTAACATTTTAGATCTGATACAGCTTATTCAATTTTATACAAGCTTCTGCTTCAGGTCTTGCTGACTCCAAGTGTTGTCTTTATTGATTCTATTATTATTGATAATTAGAATTATTTATAATTATAGCAATAAATATATATTAACTCAATTTAATGTCATTTAGAAACTGTCAACACTGCTTTCTATGATTAGTTGCATTGTTATTTTTCAGCATGTGTTATCACTCTTTTATACATTTTATTCAACATTGATTACTTCATAAAAGTCTACTTACTTGCCATATTTGGTTTTAAAATGCCCTTCAGTAGCTGTTCTGTAATTGTCAAAAATATAAGGTCATGTATCACTTCTTAAAAGAGGTAGTTAACTCAGAATTATAAAATGACTTGATTCTGATAGGCACCTACCATCCTATACACAGAACCTGAGGTGCTTTGGCCCTAGTACAGTACTAAATTCAACCTCAAAAGATGGAAAGGGAACAAAAAAGACAACATCAAAGGGAGAGTTTAACCTTTGCTTCAGTATGCAAAGGTCACAGTTGACTGTCATTACTGAGGGGCTGAGATGGTGCAGTTGGTCCTTAAAACAGGAGAAACAGAATATATAACTTAAAGTGGAAAACTTAGCAAGTTAAAGGAGTAAATGAAAGTTTCTACATTCCATTTATCTGAATTATAGATGGATCTTTGAAGAAGAAAAATATGGTACACACTAATACATTGAACTTCTGTTGAACAAGATCTTATTGTTGTTGAACAAGAGCCATCTCAGCAGACATTGTAACATAAACAAAGCAAAGGCAAAAAGCAGCCACCTTGTTTTCTTGTGTGCTTTATAAGTAGAGATGCCTACTAATATTTGGACTTATTCAGGTATACATGACTTTTTTACCTAATTATGTTCAATGAACCTATTTATGCTCAAAGGTAAAATGAACATAAAATAAGTTACCATTTTAACCATTTTAGAGTGTACAATTCAGTGGCATTTAGTTCATTCATAATGTTGTACAACCATCACCACTACCCAGTTCCAGAACATTTTCATCAGCTTGATGAAATGTTTAGTTTCTCAGGTGTTATACTTTTCCCAGTGTGAATTACCTACCAGGCTGTGAACTTGTCTTTTGCTTCTGAACCTTCTCTTTTTTAAATTTTGGCACTATGCGAAATACTGTGCTTCTGCTGTTTCTTTTGGTGCAATCCATAGGAGGCTCCTGTTCAAATGGAAGCAAGAAAAGAATTTTCTCTGCTATTAAGAGACACTCACTCTGATATTAGAGATAAGAACATAAGGAACCCATCAATAAACACAAAGCATCGCTTAAGTGGTAACTTCTTCAAAAAAAATATCATGATATTATGTATACTGAAAATGTGCTGACTTCCAAAAGATATCTTTGTTCACATAAAAGCCTTTTCTTGCTTGTTCAAGAACAGTTCATTTGAGAAAGCAGTATACAAAATTTATTTTCCCCTGAATATCTCATTTAAAAAAAATAAGTTCAAATTCAGTCAATCATAAAGTCTACATTTATAAAGAGACAGGCTGGATTTTACATACCTCATCCTCATTTGGGTGTAAGATATAATAAAGCCAGGGAATTGCTGTTAATTTCTGTAACTCCACCTCCACAGAGTGTAAGGCATTGGACACCCGCTCTTCATGTGGAGATTCCAGATGCTACTTACCAGCAGATTGAAAAGAACAAAACAAGGCTCAGTGACCAATCTCACACAGAATAAATTATTTTGAAAGTGAACATCCTCATCTCTTACTAGGCTAGGCTGGGCTATTGTTCTTAAGATAAAGGCATATAAAAAAAAAGAACAAATTATTTTATATTGAGTTCATTTTAAAAAAATCTGGATAGATTTATCCTTATTTCCCAAAGATGATATAAAAAGCTGGAGTGACTTCAATAATTTCACGGCAAAAAGTACAGCTTTTGGTGTTTTCTCTATGTAAATCCTTTCACCTCTCTTTCCTTCTCTCTCTCGTTATCCATGCATCCATCCACCCATTCTGCCTGCTTGCACTAGTGGGCAATCTCATTGTTCTACTTATTTGTGGCAAAAATCCTTCTGATTTACAAAAGTCACTCTGTGAACAATAATATTTTAAAAATTGGTCATAATATGTCATATAATAAGAATTTGCTTGGCACAAAAATCTGGAGAATTATATTAAAATAATAACTTTAAGGGAAAAAAACTATGAATCTCAGAAAAATTAATGAAAGCTGTTTTAAACACATAGGAAAAGCAAAAAGTAAGTGACTTGTAATGTGGAAGAGGGCTTGGAAACTTTAAAGATAATTTAACTAGTCACCTATTATCCACCTATTTGAAGCAGTTATTGAAAAGTACTTAAAATTCAATAAATGAGTAAACGTGAAATTAACACTTATGTGCAGAACTGGGAGAGAGGTGACTGAATTCCATTTCTGACCTTGTTAATAATTATGCAACCAAGGGAGGGGTAATTGATTTTGGGAGACTTAGTTTCTTCCTTAATAAACAGTGGAATGTGAGTAGGTTATTTCTAAGGTCTTTTCCAGCTAAACAGTACTTTTGTAAATTACTTTAAAATTGTAGAGTACTTACTCGGAATTTTAAATGAAAGTACAGAGAATGTTACTACTCTTTATTATAGGCATTTTTCTCCCTATCCACCACTCAGTATTCAAGGTATCTACCACTGCTAGTAGTTAATAAAAACATGGAGATTCTTCACCCTGTTATATATTTAAAGGTTTTGAAAGAATGTACTGGTATTCATTTTAAACCAAACATCCATATTTCACAATGACAGATGAATTAAAAATGGAGGAGGGTCCTTTTATACTAATCTAATACAATTGATAAATATTAAGTAAGTAACATTCAATGGATACTTTTAGTGCAGAGAGCTAAAATGCAGAGTAAGTTATGCTTCTAGTTCTGGTCAACCAGAAATTCCATTAAATGTATTTCAAATTAACACAAAAAATATATGACCTTTATCTAAAAATTGGGAACAAAGTCATAATCCACTAGACTTCTTATAGAAATAATTTTGGAAAAACAGCAAGAAGATTCTGGTTAATAACACAAATGCCAAGAAAAGCAAAGAAGATGTTCCCAGGTTTTATCAAGGGAGATAACCCATGTTTCTTTCCAAAGGTTTTCTTCACGGCCACTGCAGAGGCGGCCACTTCTTGCCCCAAGGAAGTTGTATCTCAGATTCTTCTAGAGGTGGGTGAGAGCAATGGGTTTTGTGCAGCCCTTAGGCTTCTCTTCTCAGAGTAAAGGATGCTCAAAGGTGGTACTCTTCTGGACCCCAATCAAGGAGAAATTCCAACCATAGTCACTTACTAGTTAGCTAGGCTGTTTGACACACCTTCCATTTTCCCACTATGCCAGATACTATGACTTTTACTGTCACTTTTATTTAGGTGTATATTTTCCAAAGCAAGAGATAAAATTACAGTCAGGAGAAATGTTTTAAGATCATCACCTATCAGGTAATTAGAACTGTTACAAGGAAGAAAAATATATCTAATGCATTCTGCTTTCTACAGTTTCAACAGCCTATGTGAATAACCAAAATTGAACGCTAGGTGGCGAAAAGACCCACTAGGACAGACAGAACATTCGAAAATGGTGAGGGAGTTAAGGCTGACGAGACAAAGACTGGCCAAGCCAAAGAGGATATCCGTGGACCTCCAGCGCTTATGCTTGGTCTATGGACTGTCGTCAGTAAAGACGTGACCTCAACTTGATTCCTAGCACCAATTTGAGTTAATCTGGGGATATGACTAGTTAGTTCTTGATATAGAGTCTATAAAGTGTTGTCTTCTAAGCAAATCTAGAAAACCATGCCAATCATATTTCAGATGTTAAATCCAGGAACAAAACCTGAGATTTTCCCTACTTTTCTGCAATAATGAGTTAATGAGTACCTGTGGAATGCCTACTACACTTTATAAAGCTCAAAGCTGACTAGGGAGAGCAGGATTACAAAAAAACATGATGGCATGTGTGAGGGGAAAGCTCTAGTTCTGTTAGTCTGAGTCACACCTCCCAGGTTTAGCCATGTATTTTCTCCAAGGCAAAAGCTAGGTAAAAGGAAGCTCATTTTTAAGGCCGAACACCAGAGGCTGCTTCTGTATTAGGATCTAATGAATGCATCCTCCCTAGTGAAGGTGAGGCCCACACATTATCATCGTTCTTATGTTATCAATCATTCCTTGCTTACCAGAGGAACCCTGCCAACTAGTAAAGATTCTGTTTCATTGTACAGCGCCTTCACATTCATGGCTATTTCAGTGGCAGTGTCTCTTGTAAGACTCTAGGGAAAAAAGAAACCATCGAAGACAAGTAGATCTCTGTTAAATAGGGACTCAATCATTGGCAAACACTTTAAAGTTTATTCTTCCAATTTGAATCACATCACAACTATTTTTTAAAATCTACCAAAATTCTATAATAATTGCATAATTTCACACTCATGTTTGTTAGCATGATTACCTCTTAGATTTTTTTTGTATCACAGAACCAAAAAAAATGTACTGACTATAGTGAAGATACTCAGAGCCACATCTACATACAAATATTTATATGGCAATATATTCCAATAAAAAAGTTACATCAAAGAATATGATGTCTTAAAAGGGGCATTACCTGATTATAATTAGGTCTATTCACTGACTTTCACTCTCAGTACTTCCAACCAGGTTGTTTTTTTAGACTTTAATCTTGAGGACTAGCACTTATTTGTATATTAATTTAGATAACTTTGAATAATTAAGAGTAAAATAATGCTATCAGTTCTCTCTATACTTTAACCTTGTACCATGAATCACATTCAAGAGTTACATTCAGATTCTATTATTAACTTTTACATTAAAAAATGTACTGAAGTTACAAAATTTTAACTTCCACATTAAAAAATTTACTAAATTTACCAACTTAGTACAACAAAATGAAGCAAGAATAATTTCAGTGCACAACTTCACAAATGAATGAAGAGCTCTAATAAAATGCATGCTTTTTACGTTTGCCTTCTATCAAGCACAGGGGAGAAGATATAAGAAGGAAGGAGGCATGGTAGTAGTTAAAAGAAGAAGGAATAGAAGGAAAATGACAGGGAACAAGTGACAGAAAAAAATGAAGAGAATTTAAGAGCAGGAATGGAAAAATGGCATGAAAATGAAAACAAAGAAAAATTTGGCTACAAATTTATCAGAGGCTTCTGGCAGAGAGCCAGAAACTGTATAATTTTCTTTCAGGGATATGACACATTTTATAGTATCAAAATATATTCATAATACCAAAAAAATCTGTGGAAAGAGAATTTACCATTAAGTCCTCACCTCTGGGAACTGAGGGTTGGCTTTATTCAGTGCGTGGGAGCACGCATTCACAGCGTGGGCCAGCTCTTGTTCCAAAAGACAGTGGATTGTGGCTGCGTCACAAATCCTGAAAGCAAAAATGAAACAAATGAGCAGAAAACTTTTGAGTATTGCTGATTTTTCTCAAGTGTAGAAGTAGTCGAATTAAAGTAAAAGAAAAAAAAAAGGTCATTAAAGGAAAAATTTTCTTAAATGACGGCTCAGTTATGAATGGCACAGGGTAGATTTACAAAATTCAACCCCACTGCAGCAAAGAATACTAAATCAAAAGCCTTTACATACAAAGTTAGGCTTAGAATCAGAGATAAATATATAGAGATAAACATATGGAGGCATTATTTGGAAGAATAAAATATGTTAACACTTCATTTTGTAGTTGTCTTTGGAATAAATGGGGTCCTAAATGTAGGGAGTAGAAACTTGTCTTTTATTTACTGACACTTCAGCCAGGAACAAATAAAACAGATTAGAGGAATGACACTGCCATATTCACCATCTATATACTAACTGCTTTATGTAATTAAATTTTAATTTACCATTTATCTAATTTAATATTCACAACTTAAAGCGTAACTGTGATTAATTTTTTCCACTTGGCAGAAGATAGTGAGGCTCAGAGAGCTTTAGATGTATACAAAGCTAGTAAGTGCTGATACCAGGATTTGAATCTATGCCTATCCAACTCCAAAGCCTATTGTGGTATAGCTGTCTGAAATATAAACCTTCAAGAATAGTCCTGGAAAGACAGAATCTTGGAGGGCACCAAAGCCAAAGAAAGAAAGAGAGGAAAAGTTTTACCAACTGCTAGAAAATGATAGCAGGTTTGCAGATAAGCAAGAAGGCAAAACTATTCAAACCCTTTTTGTTTCTCACATCTTCAAGGAGAATGATCTTCAAACTGAAAAGGGTAGAACAGAAGAGACAGAAACCCTGAAAGTCGAGAGCAGAAAGAGTTTAATTCTTAAGGAGCATACAACTGAGATCTAAGCCACAAAAGAACCTGCAAATGTCATCTCAGCATTCTTAATAATAACCTTCAGAAATAAAGAATACTTGTTTATCAGAAGAAAGAGATGGGTAAATGTAATCCTAATTTTTTTTAAAAAAGGGTTAAGTGGTAAATCAATTTCAGATCAACATTTCCAACTGCCTACCGAATCTCCTCCTAAGTACTTCTAATGTAATTTAAATTCTGTACTTTCAGCATTCAGATCTACTCCTCTTCCTGAATCCTATGATTCCATCAAAGTCACTGCAATCCATCCAGCCATTCACTAGAAACTTTACAGTCATTCTGTCTCCTGATTCAAGCCCAGTTTATACTCTTACCTATTTTAAATCACTCTTTTCTATTGCCTCAATCCACCGTCTTCTATCGGCACCATTCCAACAGCGTTCACACTGTCCTTGCTTTGCTGTCCTGTAGACAATGCTCCACATTGCTTCCAGAAACATCCTGATAAAGATCTGGCCCCTCCTCGACTCTCCATCCGTATTTCCCATACTCTTACATATATGTGTCAAAATTTCAGTCACCCCAAACTCCCTGAGAGTCCCTGAAAGTACCAAGCACCCACACTCCTCTGGGCCTCTGCCCAGGTTGGTTCCCATACTCAGAATGCTGCTTCTCTTAAGACTTGGTTAGATCACCTCCTCCAGGCAGCCCTCCCTCACTACCTTCTGGCCTCCTTTGCAGGTCCATAGCGCCTACTGAGCCCCGTAGTGGGCTTTGACAATGCTTTGGCCACACCTCTCCCTCCTACTTCTCTGTCAGTAAATTAGGAAGAGGGACCACAATGCAGTGATTATGGCATCCCTGGTGTTGAATATGATGGTTGGCACACACAAGAAGCCAACCTGGTGTTGAATGCTGAATGAATAAATTCTGGAAATAAAAAAGAGTGAGCTGATTTTCACCTCTTGCAAAATTTAAAAATACATATGGGGAACCAAACTAGGTTGACCAAAAGGAAGTCTGGCCAGTCTTCACTTTCTTTTTTTGGATAAGATCATTGGCATGGTTGACCTGATAATAATATGGGAAGTATATTTTGGTTTCAAGAAAACGCTGTAGTTCTATTTTTAATTTGAGGAATCTCCATACTGGTTTCTATAACATATTAATTAGCTTGAGAGTGGTAATCATTTTACAATGCATACATATATCAAATCATCACATATACACCTTTATTTATCAATCATTCTCCAATAAAGCTGGGGAAAAAATGCAGAACAAAGACAAAAATACAGAACACTGTAAATTGGAGTCATAGAAGTTGTTTGTAGTATCTGAAAGAGATGAATTTACCCTAAAACTATTATCTATGTGGATAATAAATGAGATGAACAGTAATGCAGTGATGTGGATTTAGCTGACTAAATATTCATTTTCCCTTTTCTTTCTTCTAAGCCACTCAGTGTCTTGCAGTTTTCATACCTGATTCTAATTTTGAACATTGGTCTCCAGCAGGAGGGAATGAGTATCTTTCCTATTCTATATCTAACATCCAGTACATTCTAAGCATTTAACAAATATTTAAACAGGCAAATAAGAACTGAGAGGAGCACATGCGATGAGGAGGAGGCAGTGGAAAGGGAGCAAATTAGCCCCTGGTACCTCTGAGCTTTGTTTCCCTTCTTTTCTTTTTCAACATTTTTATCAGTGATCAGAGGAAGTTGTGGGAAGAATACAGTAGCTACCATTCATGGGACACTAAATATTCCAGACATGATGTGCTAATAAGCACTTCACACGGTGGATCTGGGAAAGTAGCTCTTATTGTCCTCATTTGGTAGATAAGCTTTAGGTAAAGAAGAGATAATAAACTTACCCATGGCCCTTCCTCTCTGATTCCTGGTTATGGTGATTTTTATCTGTCTTATAGTCACAGAACTTATTTTTTTATGGTGGTGGTGGTGGTGTGTGTGCGCGCACACGCGCTGGAGAGAATCTGGAGAGTGGCAATTACTGAGGCACCAATGAGGCGGCAAGTAAGACAGAGGGTCAAAGCATCTCTTTTAGGTGTGTGTGTGTGTGTGTGTGTGTGTGTGTGCGCGCGCGCGTGTGCTGGAGAGTGGCAATTACTGAGGCGGCAAGTAAGACAGAGAGTCAAAGCATCTCTTTTAGATACCCCAAACAACTGAGATGATGTTTTAAAAGAAATTACCAAAATCTGCCAAGACCAGAGTTCTCAGAGCCCGAAAGCCAGCAGGCCCACCACACCTGGTAATGAGCTCCTCCGCAGCCTGGGAACAGAGCTGCATCTGGGACACCTCTTCTGTTGCCAAGTCAACGGCATGTTGGATGTACAGATGGGTTCGAAGAACTGGTTTACCAGAATCACACTTCTGTTTATCTTCCCAAGACTTTAGAGTGCTTTCAAAAGCCTATTTAAAACCAACATTGCAATGAATTGTTAGTTTAGAGCTCTGAGGAACAAATAAGTGTGTATTTATATACAATATGAATGACTTTGAAACTATTACTATTTTCCTAATACCTCATTAAAGAAATCGTAAGTTACAAAAAATGTTTTTTCAAGTTTTCCAGTGTATTGCAACAAATAAAAAGGAACATACACTGACAATATATGGCTCAAATGTTAAAAAAGAGCTTCAATTTATGCTTTGATCTTTACTGTTATATGGACAATAGATAGGATAGATCTTGGTAGTCTTATTTGTTATGGGTGTGACCTTAAAAATACATACTCTGGAAAAGGCAAAATTCTGCAGATAGTAAAGAGATCGGTGGTTGCCGTGGGTTGGGGTAAGGGAGGGAGGGGTGGACAGCTGGAGCACAAGGAATTTTTAGGGCAGTGAAAGTAATCTGTATGATACAGTAATAGGTAGAAGTGATTATACATTTGTCAAAACCTACTGAATGCACAACACAAAGAGTAATGTAAACTACAGACTTCAGCTAACAGTAATGTATAAATACTGCCTCATCAACTGTAATAAATGTACCCCACTAATGCAAGGTGTTAATAATAGGAGAATTTACGTGTTTGTTAGCAAGGTCAGAAAGCAAATCGGAATATAATTAGAATTCTCTGTATTTTCTGCAAGCCAAAAAATAAATAAATGAAGTCTATAAATTTTCTTAAAAGTTAAATATTTTTTCATACTTAAAACCACAATTACCTAAATGCTAGTTTTAGGACATAATTCAAATAGTTTTCCTTGGTTTTTGTTTTTCATGTCAATGAATGGTTTTTAAAGAGTCTTGTAAAAGTCTAGAAGAATGTTTTTTGCTACATACCCTGTCCCTTGTTAGCATCTGAGCCCTGTTTTTGTGCACGATTTTGATAATCCCTGGAGGCTGTACCCATGCTTCACCATCCACCTGCACTGGGACTCCCTCATCACCAAATATAGTGATTTTCACTGTACGACACTGAAATAAAACAAGTTATTTTAGAATACAGATCATCCTGAGTAGCTGACACTCTATCTGCATTCAAGCTTGACTTTCAGTCCATTCTGTGGGTTGGAATGTTCCGCTTTTCAGTGATGCTATAATGACAACTGATATGACAAAAAAGCCAATATTTTACAGATGAATATACAGTGCAGCAGTCATTGGGAACAGCTTCCCCAGGGGCTCACACAGTGAAGTCAGGATCCATTGGACAGACAAACCTGTGCTATTCGATGATGCTGCAGTTTAATGACTCTGGAAACTGCCATTTGCACGCTGTCAAATACTGCGACGACTTCCAGGATTTTGTCATCGAATGATGGTGCAGCGAATATCTGAAAGGGAGAATTATATTACACTTTCACTGATAAAGTTCAGGTCATCAACTAATTTAAATTCTCAATATACATATTAAAAGACTTACACAAATATTAAGCTGAAAAGTTAATAAATATTATTAGGAAATGGCAATCCAAAGACAAAAAAAAAATACCTGGAGATGACTTAAAATAAACAAACTTTATAAAAAAGATTTCAACACCCACATGGATATAATACTCATGCCCTTCTATAAAGCACTCTTTGGACCAGTGAGCCATTATATTTCTAAATAATTTGTCTTGGTATAAAATGTAGTAAATGTCTGTTCACATATAACTCAGATGTCTTGATAAAATGATGCACATCATCTAAAAAAACAAAAAGGTGATATCGAATAGATTTCTTAAGGCTTAAGCTAATGAACATGAAAATTATGATCTAGTCCACTTGGTATGTTCTAAGGGAAATCTTCCAACGTGTGATCTGTGATATGTATAATGTGCTTTATATCTTAACACAACTTTTTAGGATATTTGAAAATAAGAAAACAGAAACCTCAGGATAAAAATCATGTAGGCTTACTTTGCTTTGATGTTAAATGCATTTTCACAAAATTAATTTTATATAAAATTTAAATTGAGGCTGTATTACTTTGTCCCTTTTATTCTTTCTTTTACTGTATAATAAACAATCATGGCTCTGAAAAAATTACTCAGTATAAAGTAGCATCCTAATTAAAACTTTTGCTGAACTATCAGGACATGAATTTGCATACATCGGTGATTTTTTTAAATCATTTTTGTTATCGACTGCCTGGTTTTAAAACTTATCTCTGCTATTTCCTAACTTTGTGTGAACATCATATCAGTTTCTTCACAGATAAACTTTAGATAAAAATTGTGGGTGTTAAATAATGAATGCGAAGTTCTCAGAATACTGACTACATAGTAAGTATTTAAGGAATGTTAAATTTATTTATTTAATCTCACAGATTTCTTCCCTTTCAAGTACTTAAGAGTAGTGACAGGCTGACCAAAAACCGATTGTTACTGTAAGTTTTTATACTCCAATAGGATTGGAATATATTCATATCATGAAAATTACAAATACTTTCCAATTTATTTTCTACTTTAATCCCTGCCTACTCATTTAAGAGTCCTGAGGAAATGGGTCAATATGAACCATTATATCATTTCTCAAATAAAAGAGCCTATCATTCAATGTGTGACTCTTCAGAGATTGTAATAACTCCTCGTATTTATTGTTATTTATACTTCAATAATTGTGCCCTCTCTTTCATTACTTTTAGAACAATTACATGTATTAGGTCATTTTTTTTTTTTGACATAGGAAAGTATTAAAAGAAAACAAAAATAGCCCTAAACCTCAAGACCAAATGAACCCACTTGACATTTAAAAAAATAAAAATAGTAATAATGTACACATTAGTTTAGGAAATTTAAAGTACAGGAAGGTATTTTGGTAGGTAGACTAACACCCCTCTCCTCACCCCAACAATATCCATGTCCTAATTCCTGGAACCCATAAATGATACCTTACATGGCAAAGCAGACTTTGCAGATGTGATAAAATTAGGATGGGGAGATTATTCAGGATGATAATCTGGGATGAGTGAGCCCAATGTAATCACAAAAGTCATTAAAAGTGGAAGAGGGAGGAAGAAGAGATCAGAATGATGCAACATGACAAGGATTCAACCTGCCTTTGTTGTCTTAGAAGATGAAGGAAGGGGCCTCAAGTCAAAGAACGTGGGTAGCCTCTAGAATCTGGACAGGGCAAGGGAATACTTACGTCATCCTCCTTAGTGCCACCCCAAAAGTTAGTGCCTCCGGCATAGCTGGGAATGTTCAACACTGCTATTCCCTGCAGACTGGGCAGAGGAATGTACTGCCCATCACACTGTAAGGCAAAGGTTTAGAGGTTATATAAAACAAACAAAATCTAGCTTGGAAGTCAGGAGAATATCAGACAAAGGGCCAAGAAGGAAAGTGGGTTGGTAATGTTTGCAATCCTATAAATATATTTCTACACATTACCTTTATCTTATTTTTTTAATTAAAAAAATTTCATCACACAAGTAACTACAGCAGAAGTTGTTATAGAAAACCAAACTGAAAATGTTTACTTCTTTCTATCAAAATCAGTCAATACTTAATCTTGAGTTTTTTTCAGGTCCCTTATATACTCACCTGTGTTTTGGTCATCTTTGTATGTATTCTAAGCAGCCTTTCAGAGAAGGCAGATTCTGCAAGGGCGGACTCTGAGCCCTAGCCATGTCACCTTGCACCTCTACCTCTCACAACTCCTGCCACTTTGCTGGTGCTCTGTAACTAACTGGTGACTGGCTAACCTCAAAGCTGAATTCTTCAAGTAGTCAGAACTAAGGAAAAAACATGTATGTTGGGAAGTAACTTATACTCCATGCCCTTGAGTTAATCACTTAATGAAATTTAAATTATCACTTAAATAAGGAAAAAATATCTTATGGATGGTGAAGTCATTACGCATAGCATGTGAGTAAATTCCTCCTGAGTAGAAGATTTAAACCGTCAAAAGAGAAGAGCTTGCAAATGTCATACTTAAAGTAGATGCTATATTTTCATTGAAAAATAATTAACATAACTTTATATATATTGTATTTTAATGTCCAATAAAAATGATCTTCAATCTTTAGAACAAATGAGAATTCAGTTTGAACCCACTTTTCAACCATTTTAAATAACTGATAATATTTCATATTTGATATACACACACAGGCTTTTTTTTCTTTTCCAATTTCTTTTCTTGTGCATGAAAATGGATTCAAAGTTCCACAACTGTATCACAGCACTTATGGCCATTCCTGGCACATAGCTGGTGCTCAATGTGTATTTGTCAAATGAATGAACATTAAGTATTTAGTCGAATAATAAACTTTTTCTGAACCCAATAAATTGAACAGGTATCTTTGTGTGCTTTAGAAAAAGCTGCTTAAATTATGTAACTGTGGATAAAGTGAAGGTTCCTGTCACCAGGATTCTCACCTGGCCTTGGATGGCTAGCTCACTACACACATGTGGGCAATACATTGTTATGGACTCTATATAAAGAGCTCCACTCAGTGCTCTGGGAAACACGCTGGTATGGCTGCAAGACTACAGGAGAGCAGAGACCAGACTGGAGTAGGGGCAGCACCGAGGACGGAGATTGAGATGGCTGCATGGGTAGAGAGGCAGAGACCAGCTTGGTGCATGCAGACTTGCTGAGTGCACGGGATTCTAGCGACTGACCTGTCACCATGGGAATAAAGTTGGATATAACCCTTTCACCCCAGGAACCTTCTACTGTCATTTCTTTGGTCACACTGAATCCATAGTGAACCTGCCCGGGGCTGAAACCCATTGGCAAGACAATAACTAACTTAAAGGAATTGGAAAAAATATTGCCTCTGTAAATAAAGATGAACTTTAAAAAATCCAGAGAAGTCTTAAGGATTTAATAATAAAGGCCCCCTATATTATAACAAGCCCATACATATGACAAGCTAACATCATACTCAATAGTGAAAAGCTCAAAGCTTTTCCTCAAAGATCAGGAACAAGACCAGGATATATATTCTCACCACTTTTATTCAACATAGTATTGGAAATCCTAAGCACAGCAATAAGTTTCATTAGCTTAGCATCTCTTTGCTCCATCTTTGTCCCAGGTGATCCTAATCAGCATCAGGGAATGAATTTTTAGACAATGGGTCTCCACAGTCCTCAGGAGTACCAGGTGTTTGGTTTATTTTTAACTATGACAAAGAATTCTCTATTTTTTCTTATCTTTTTGTGTATATTAACATGTCTTCATTGATTTTGTTTTACTAATTTATTTTCCTCTTTACCACTTAACATAAACCTCTAAATTAAAGGTTCTTACCCATGAGGTTCAGAAACCAGGGGTCCAATAGATAGATTCAGAGATCTGTTAACTTGAATGCTTGTGTGGAAAATGGAAGTTCCAATGGCCAGGATCCTCACCTGACCCTAAACTACTTGATGATGTAACTGGCCTACTGCTACACTAATGCTTCCACACCCATATGCAATGAGCTATTATTGACTGAGTCACTATATAAAGAGCTCTGCCCAGGCAGAGAGGAGGTGGATTATAGACCTACTGCTGAGAGAATAAAGCCAGGTATAAACTTTTTTACCCCAAGAACATACCCTTGTCATTTCTTGGTCTCACCAAATCCATAGTGAACCTGCCCTGGGGCTGAAACCCTCAGGCAAGACACTGATCTAAATAGTTCCCTAACTCTCAGAGAAGGCTGGCTCTGGAGCTTGATAAGAGTGCTTATCAAATTATGCAAAATGATCTTGTTTGTTTCCCCCTTAAGACAGGGCCAAGAACCGTGCAAGACACTGGGGATAAAAATGATAAATTCAACTTTCTACCTGTCCTTAACAACAGTGCGGCTGACTTAGGGACATGGATAAGAAAACAACGTGGAGCAGAACTCAAGTTGACCAGCCGACGAGGCCGCCAAGGCGAGTGCTTACTCAGCGTGAACCTTCCTGAATTTGCACTGCTTCAGCCAGTCACATCTCTCTTGATATTTTTTTAGGAGAGCAAGGCAGAGGCTTTCATTTAGATAAAGGGAGAGGACAGCATCTCTCCTGATTTTACAAGCAATGATAAATCAAACTAGTTGGTCATGTAGTTGTGCTCTAGAATGGAAGGTACCTATAAAAGACTTCTCTTACTAAGAAGACATTAAGTTGATTATGGATGAGTCAGGCACCTCTTTAGTCCACATTTCAGTCCATATTTTGTTTAATACATTGAGCTGAAGACTTAAGATCTGTACACTTTCCTGTATGTAGGCTATGCCTTAATCTAAAATATCTGGTTATATAAAAATACAAGATAGGGAAGATATACTTTTCAGCATAAAGAGTAAGCCTAAATCAGGGGTGAAGAAAATAAAATTCACAGAAATTAGTAGAGTTTTCAGAGCCATGTCCCAGCCTGTTATCAGAGGAGATTAAATAACTTTTGCTATCCTTAATTTCCTATTTAAATTAGTAAAAAATACTAAAAATTGTAAATGTTCAAAATCTCTTTTTGTTGGACTAATTTTTTAAAAATAACTGGAAAAAAATACATTTAAATTAAAAGATTCTATTAATTATGGCAGTTATTTTTCAGGTACTTGCAAAAAACTTCAGGCATTAGAGAACTGAATTGAATTTGGAAATTTAAATGAGAAAATCCTTTAGAAATGCTAGCCTTTAAATGGACTCCCAGGACTCTATGGTAGCACCCGAATTTCAGGAGCTAATTATAATGATAAAAGTCTGTCCCCATAGCCAGTGTCTATATCTCCTTTAGGATAAGGTGATAACCACTTCCATATTTTCCTTAGTATTTAATTATTACTTAAAAATTTTTTTTAAGCAAGATGATTATTTTTTAAGATGATCTGATAATCTGAAATGTCTTTACTTCAAGATGAACTTACCTCAAGTAGAACTCTCTGTTCTAAATTCTTGTATGATCTCTGCAATAACTCCCGGGTCCCAAGGACTCCATACCACATCAAGTTTTTAGTTCGGCTCCTGAAAATAAATATTGGAAGACAATTCCAGCAGCTATTATTAAATTGCTCTTTAAAGGCAGAGCAAGCAAAAGAGATAAATGAAATTAAAATTGCCTTCATGTAATGACATTATTACTATTACCAGAATTACCTGCATTTTTCAGGGTGCTCCTCTCTCTTATTATTAAATTCTAATGAAATTTTTGCATCTAATCCGATCCCAAAGTAATTGTTCATGACACATTTTTCAGAATATCCATCTCTATGATAATAAGGAAAAGTACATACAAGTCAATTACATGTTCATCACAACAATTACAATTTGCACACAAAACAGCACTTAAAACCATTTAAGCTTCCATTTCTTGTAGAATAAAGCTTGGCAGGAATAATTTGCCATGTGCACCAACCCAATACTTGTGTGTAATTTTTGGTACTTGTGATACAAAGGGATGATGAGCAAGGCAAAGTGGAGACAGAGTCACAGTAATGCTTTGCTATTTATTAACTGTAACAAAATCGTGGTTCTTCTATCTCATCACAGGCCCTTTGCTACAAATACAGATGGGAAGGCCTTGACGTCAGGTGCCATTCTCCCTTTTTTTGGTCATCAGAAATTCTCTTCCACTGGTACTCCTATTAGTAGACAAATATTTATGGAGCAGAAAACAATTACGTCAAGCCCATTCGTTCAGGTGTTTTGGAAACTACAAAGATGTTTAAAACACAGTACTGCCATTGAGGACTGTCATTAGAGAAATGAGCTCTAACAAAAGCACATTTCAACATGGAAGTAAAAGGAAGTACATGGTAAACTGTTGACAATTTTATTAGGAGTTTTAGGAAGGGGAGGACCAGAAGCTTCCCCTGAAATAAGAAAACCTAGAAGCTGAATGGGGAAAGATGGCAGAATTGGCCACGGAGAAGGGAGGTGAATGGAGGAGCACAAATACGGACATGAGGCACCGATGAAGATGGCATCTAGGGACAAGTGAGTGGCGCTGAACCACTGCTCGTTGCAGGTCTGTCATCAGAGACAACAGCCTGGAAATGATCATGAAAAGCACAGTGTGGCAAATGGGTCAACATACTTATCATCAACTTCTGAAAGTTGATAATGATCCTTTTTGCATGTGGAACCATATTTACTGTAATATGTTAAAATGTTACCATTAGTATAAAACTGTAAAAAGAGAAGGCTAAACAAAATATTTACAAAAGTATTTCCTTACATTGAATCTGGATCTGGGTCAATAAATGGTGTTGCACCAAAAGGATCGATATTTGCTAGTAACATTTTGTTGATAATAGAACTCCCAGCAATTGAGGCAGCTAGTCCTGCTCTTAAACCTGGCCACAAAAATAAAAACATACAGGATCACATATCAAGAAAAAACACAGAAAGAGCCAGTCCATTGTTTCCAGGCCTAATCCTAAACAACTTGCTCCCAAAGCATGGTTTTCAGTGTTTGTTCTTCTCATTAATCAGAACTAAGCAATATACCTGTATTGGTATATTCAAGGTTTCTGATGCTTCTTAGAATCTGCATGTTATCATGAGGACCAACACAGGAATCTCCTTGTGACAGTTACCCATCTGTCATCCAATGATTTTATACCATGAAGAAACAAATAGTATTACTTTGTTATAGCAAACACAATATTAAGTTTGTAAGGAATTTACAATAAAGGTTGAATAACTCAGAATGTTATGGAGTTGCCAATTCCATACTCTCAAAACATAGATAATAATACTCAGATAAAAATGTTAACAGATGGAGAGAGGATTAAAGATGAAGGTGTGAAAGGTGAGACAGAGGGTTCCTCCTAAAACTGCAAAAATATGAAAATATAATTAATATGATTAATCCTGAAAGAGCAACAGGAAAGAGGGTGGCGCCAAAGAGCATACACCTGGAGAAAAGAATAAACCTCACAGAACAGGGTAACGTACCAAAACCGTGACCCAGCGGGACCCCAGCCCTTCCCCCACCCCGGCTCACTGGCGGGAGGAAGAGAAATGGAGCAGGGGAGGGAGTGGAGGCCTGGGAATGCTGAACACCTAACTCCAGAGATCTCCTCTGAGAGCACAAACCTACATTTCATGGTACTTTCACGGTACTCTCATGATTAGGGGATTGGAAAGCTAAGACAGGCAGAATACTTGGAGAAACTGCGATTCCAGCCACTTGTGGAAACAGGGATCCATATCCAGCTGCTCTAGGACAAAAAAAAGGCGGACAGTCTAAGAGACTTCCTAACAAGAAAGCCCCTAGGAAGAGGGCTGCTAAAGGGGCAAGGATTGCACAGAGCTTACTGCTCAGGAGAAAGAACAAGTAGACAAAATTGTCCACGTACACTCTACCCAGCAGGTTGGGAGCTTTCATGATTTCCAGGTGCTGCGGCTCCCCGGCTGGCTACACAGCTCCAAGGACTCCCTCCGTGATACGTAGGCTACTGCACTTTTCTCCCGGCCAGCCCCATCTGGCTCGCAAACCGGGAAACCCTACCTGGCGTTAGGCCAGCCAGAGGAAAGCCCTGTCTATAGAAACTACAAAAGCAAAGCACAGAGGCTTATACCTGTGAGCTCGGCCCACTGGTACAGGCAGTGGAGGCAGGCATAGCAGCCAGAAACCAGGAAACAGCTCTTTCCTCCCCCAAGGCACCAATACCGCTCCCCTATGACCCCCAACTTTGCTTCAGGGGCTGAGCAGCTCCAGAAAGTAGAGCTTCTGGGCACAAGAGGGGGCCATTTACAAATATTAAATGCCAAAGAAATCTGGTTCAAAGTAAAATTAAGAAAACACATGAGAAAGATTAAAATGAAATCAACCTCATGAATCTTCCTGAAAGGGAGTTCAAAATAAAAACCATTAACATGCTCATGGGGGTACAGAAAAATATTCAAGAACTCAGGAAGGAGTTCCAGTCAGAGATACAATCATTGAAGAGCACAATTGAGGGTATAAAAAGCATATTAGATACAGTAGAGGATAAGATAAATGAAATAGAAATTAGAGAAGAGGAATACAAAGAAGCTGAGGCACAGAAAGAAAAAAGGATCTCAAAGAATGAAAGAATATTGAGAGAACTGTGGGACCAATCCAAATGGAACAATATTTGTATTATAGGGGTGCCAGAAGAAGAGTGAGAGAAAGGGATAGAAAGTTCTTTGAGGAGCTAGTTGCTGAAAACTTCCCCAATCTGGGGAAGAAGATAGTCTCTCAGGCCATGGAGGTGCAGAGATCTCCCAACACAAGGGAGCCAAGGAAGATAACACCAAGACATGTAGTAACTAGAATGGAAAAGATCAAAGATAAGGACAGATTATTAAAAGCAGGCAGAGAGAGAAATAAGATCACATACAAAGGGAAGCCTATCAGGCTATCATCAGCCTTCTCAGCAGAAACCTTACAGGCCAGAAGGAAGTGGCATGATGTATTTCATGCAATGCAGCAGAAGGGCCTCAAACCAAAAATACCTTATCCTGCAAGATTATTATTTAAATTTGAAGGAGGGATTAAATAATTTCCAGATAAACAAAAGCTGAGAGAATTTATCACCCACAAACTGTCTTTATAGTATATTGTGGAGGGACTGCTATAGATGGAAATGTTCCTAAGGTTTAATAGCTGAATGCACCAATCAAAAGATATAGAGTCACTGAATGGATAAAAAAACAAGACCCATCTATATGCTGCCTACAAGAGACTCACTTTAAAACTGAAGGCATACACAGACTAAAAGTGAAGGGATGGCAAAAGATATTTCATGCAACTAAAAGGTAGAAAAAAGCAGGAGTTGCAGTACTTGTATAAGACCAAATATACTTCAAAACAAAGAAAGTCACAAGAGACAAAGAAGGACATTACATAATGATTAAGGGATCAATTCAACAAGAAGATATAACCATTATAAATATCTATGCAACCAACACAGGAGCACCTACATATGTGAAACAAATACTAACTGAATTAAAGGGGAAATAGACTGCAATGTATTCATTCTGGGAGACTTCAACACTCTACTCACTCCAAAGGACAGATCAACCAGACAGAAAATAAGTATGGAGACAGAGGCACTGGACAACATATTAGAACAGATGGACCTAACAGACATCTACAGAACTGTACATCCAAAAGCAGCAGAATACACATTCTTATCAAGTGCACATGGAACATTTTCAAGAATAGATCATATACTAGGCCACAAAAAGAGCCTCAGTAAGTTCAAAAAGATTAAAATTGTACCAACCAGCTTCTTAGATTACAAAGGTATGAAACTAGAAATAAATTACACAAAGAAAATGAAAAATCCCACAAACACATGGAGGCTTCACAACATGTTCCTAAATAACCAATGGATCAATGGCCAACTAAAAACAGAGATCAAGCAATATATGGAGACAAATGACAACAATAATTCAACACTGCAAAATTTGTGGAACACAGCGAAGGCTGTGCTAAGAGGAAAGTATATGGCAATATAGGCCAACCTCATGAAAGAAGAACAATCCCATATGAACAGTCTAAACTCACAATTAACAAAACTAGAAAAAGAAGAACAAATGAGGCCCAAAGTCAGCAGAAGGAAGGACATAATAAAGATTAGAGCAAAAATAAATAAAATCGAGAAGAATAAAACAATAGAAAGAATCAATGAAAGCAAGAGCTGGTTCTTCGAGAAAATAAACAAAATAATAAACCCATAGCTAGACTTATCAAGGAAAAAAGAGTCTACCACATAAACAGAATTAGACATGAGAAAGGAAAAACAACTAAAGACACCACAGAAATACAAAGAATTATGAGAGAATACTATGAAAAAATATATGCTAACAAACTGAATAACCTAAAAGAAATGGACAACTTTCTAGAAAAATACAACCTTCCAAGTCTGACCCAGAAAGAAACTGAAAATCTGAACAGACCAATCACCAGCAACAAAATTGAACTGGTAATCAAAAAACTACCTAAGACCAAAACTCCTGGACCAGATGGCTTCACTGCTGTATTTTATCAGACATTTACTGAAGACCTAATACCCAACCTCCTTAAAGTTTTCCAAAAAGCAGAAGAGAGAATACTTCCAATCTCATTCTATGAAGCCAGCATCACTCTAATACCAAAACCAGGCAAAGATACCACAAAAAAAGTAAATTACAGAACAATATCCTTGAAGAACATAGATGCAAAAATACTCAACAGAATATTAGTGAACCAAATTAAAAAAATACATCAAAAAGATCATCCATCATGATCAAGTAGGATTTATTCCAGGGATGCAAGGATGGTACCACATTCGAAAAATCCATCAACATCATCCACTACATCAACAAAAAGGACAAAAACCACATGATCATCTCCATAGATGCTGAAAAAGCATTTGACAAAATTCAACATCCATTCATTATAAAAAATCTCAATAAAATGGGTATAGAGGGCAAATACCTCAACATAATAAAGGCGATATAAGACAAACCCACAACCAACATTATATTTAACAGCGAGAAGTTGAAAGCTTTTCCTTTAAG
Organism: Manis javanica; assembly: GCF_040802235.1. NCBI lineage: Eukaryota > Metazoa > Chordata > Mammalia > Pholidota > Manidae > Manis > Manis javanica. The sequence continues at coordinate 52,020,274 of NC_133164.1, read as the reverse complement.
ATGGGGCACAAGACAAGGATACCCACTCTCCCCACTTCTATTCAACATACTACTGGAGGTCCTAGAGATGGGATTCACACAACACAGAGAGATAAAAGGCATCCAGACTGGCAAAGAAGAAGTTAAGCTGTCCCTGTTTGCAGTTGACATAATATTGTACATAAAAAAACCCTAAAGAATCCATTTCAAAACTACTAGATCTAATATCTGAATTCAATAAAGTTGCGGGATACAAAATTAATACACAGAAATGTGTTGCACTCCTATACACTAATGTTGAACTAGCAGAAAGAGAAATCAGGAAAACAATTTCATTCACAGTTGCATCAAAAAGAATAAAATACCTAGGAATAAACTAACCAAGGAAGTGAAAGACCTATACTCTGAAAACTACAAGACACTCATGAGAGAAATTATAGAAGATACCAGTAAATGGAAACACATCCCATGCTCATGGGTAGGAAGAAATAATATTGTCAAAATGACCATCCTGCCTAAAGCAATCTACAGATTCAATGCAATTCCTACCAAAATACCAACAGCAAAATATTCAATGAAATAGAGGAAATTGTTCTAAAATTCATATGGAACCACAAAAGACCCCGAATAGCGAAAGCAATCCTGAGAAGAAAGAATTAAGCTGGGGCGATTATGCTCCCCAACTTCTAGGTCTACTACAAAGCCACAGTAATCAAGACAATTTGGTACTGGCACAAGAACAGAGCCATTGACCAATGGAACAGACGAGAGAGCCCTGATATAAACCCAAACATATGTGGTCAATTAATATACAATAAAGGAGCCATGAACATACAATGGGGAAATTACAGCCTCTTCAACAACTGGTGTTGGCAAAAGTGGACAGCCACATGCAAAAGAATGAAACTGGATTATTGTTAAATCCCATAAACAAAAGTAAACTCGAAATGGATCAAAGACCTGAATGTAAGTCATGAAACCATCAAAGTCTTAGAAGACAATACAGGCAAAACTCTCTTGAATATAAGCATCAGCAACTTCTTCCTGAACCATCTCCTTGCGCAAGGGAAACAAAAGCAAAAATGAACAAATGGGACTATACATCAAACTAAAAAGCTTCTGGAGAGCAAAAGACACCATCAACAGAACAAAAAGGCATCCTACAGTATGGGAGAATATATTTGTAAATGACATATCTGACAAGGGGTTAACATCCAAAATGTATGAAGAACTCACATGCCTCAACACCCAAAAAACAAATAAACTGATTAAAAAATGGGCAGAGGATATGAAGAGACAATTCTCCAAAGAAGAAATTCGGATGGCCAACAGACATATGTAAAGATGCTCCATGTCACCACTAATCATCAGGGAAATGCAAATTAAAACCACAATGAGACATCACCTCACACCAGTGAGGATGAGCAGCATCAAAAAGACTAAGAACAACAAATGCTGGTAACGATGTGGAGAAAGGGGAACCCTCCTACACTGCTGGTGGGAATGTAAGCTAGTTCAACCATTGTGGAAAGCAATATGGAGGTTCCTCAAAAAACTAAAAATAGAAACACCATTTGTCCTGGGAATCCCACTTCTTGGAATTTACCAAAAGAATACAACTTCTCAGATTCAAAAAGACATATGCATCCCCATGTGTACTGCAGTGCTTTTTACAATAGCCAAGATATGGAAGTGACCTCAGTGTCCATCAGTAGATGAATGGATAAAGAAGATGTGGTACATATACACAATGGAACACTATTCAGCCATAAGAAAGAAACAAATCCTACCATTTGCAACAACATGGATGAAGCTGGAAGATATTATGCTCCGTGAAATACGCCAGGTGGAGAAAGACAAGTACCAAATGATTTCCCTCATTTGTGGAGTATAACAACGAAGCAAAATTGAAGGAACAAAATAGCAGCTGACTCACAGATTCCAAGAAGGGACTAGTGGTTACCAAAGGTGGAGGGGTGTTGGAAGGCAGGTGGGGAGGGTGGGAGAAGAGGATTGAGAGGTATTATGTTTAGTACACATGGTGTGGGGGGTCACAGGGAACACAGTGTAGCACAGAGAAGGCAAACAGTGAATCTGTGGCATCTTACTACCCTGATGGACAGTGACTGCATTGGGGTATGAGTGGGGACTTGACAATATGGGTAAATGTAGTAACGACATTGTTTTTTCATGTGAAAACTTCATAAGAGTGTATATCAATAATACCTTAATAAAAAATTTAAAAAATAAATGTTAACAGATGTACTAAGGTGAAAACTCAGAGCTGGTGACAAGGATAAGTTGTAAAACATTAAATGCAGGTATTTATGAATTTTATAAAAATACAGTATTGCACATAAAACATGAAGCATTTATTGTACCTCTAAATATGTAAAACTTAAAATTTATTTCAACAATTAGTTAGCTTTCTACTAAGTAGTTATGGCATTCAAAACTAAGAAATTTATGATCTACCGAACCCAATATTAAGGCTAGAAGCACTGAAGTCTGAAGAAAGAAGACAAAGTAATAGGTGCCTAAGAAAACAAATGAACAAATGTTGAAGAAAAATATGTCATGCAATTGACAAACACTATCTAGTTAGGAAAAAAAAGCCCTTTCTATGGCAAACAGTCCTCACAATATGCTCTTCTTAGAAATTATTCATTACTTACTATAAAATTTAGCTGATTATCAAATAATCAAGACGAATTTTATTCAGTCATTTACTTTCATAGTTCTGAATTTGCTATGGCATACTTTGTTATGCCAGTTTCTTTTACGTCTAAACGTAAATAAATGATCAAAACAACCATTTAGGTGAGGAAAGAACACTTTGGAGAGGTTAAGAGTCAAACTCTAGCTGCCCCATAGAAAAGTACATCTTCCAAAATATTTTCCAGTTAGCCATAATTACAACTTCAGCCTAGCAAGGTCATCCCAAGACTCCAAGTGTGAATAGATTTGACCTCTAGCCATGGGTGCCTTTCCAGAACTAAACATGTGCTGGATTTATCTTTTTTAAGTTTTATCTATTTTAATTTTTAATTTTTTCATTGAGATATAATTCACACAGCATAAAATTCACCAATTTACAGTGTATAATCAGTTGTTTGTGGTACAGACACAAAGTTGTGCAATGATCACTATCATCTAATTTAGAACTTTTTTTTATTACCCCCAAAAGAAACCCCATATTCATTAGCAGTCATTTTCCATTTCTCCTATACCCCCCAGCCTCGGAACTACTGAACTACTTCCTTTCTCTATGGATTTGACTATTCTGGACATTTCATATAAATGGAATCATATAATATGTGGCTATTTGTGTCAAGCTTCTTTTCACTTTGCATAATGTTTTCAAGGGTGATCATGTTGTAACTTGTATGAGTGCTTCATTCAAGCACTGGCTAAATAATGGCTTCAATGGCTGAATAATACTCCATTGTAGTATTATATCACATTTTGTTTCTCCACTCTTCAATTCATAGATATTTTGGTTGTTTCGACTTTTTGGCTAGTACAAATAGTGTTGCTACGAACAGTCATGCACAAGTTTTTGTGTATTCATGTATTTCAATTCTCATGAGTACATACCTAATAGTGGAATTTCTGGGTTATATGTTAACTCTGTATTTAACTCTTTAAGAAACTGCCAAACTTTTTCAAAATTTTACATTCTAACTAGCAATATATGGAAGTTCTAATTTCCCCATGTTTTTACCAGTATTTGTTATTATCAATCTTTTTTTGATCATAGCCATCCCAGTAAGATGAAGCTATCATTATGGTTTTGATTTGCATTTCCTTGATGAGTAATGATGGTGAGCATCTCTTCATGTGCTTATTGGCCATTTGTATACCTTTTTGGAAAAATGTTAACTTGGAGCCTTTGCACAGTTTTAAATTGTGATATGTCTTTATTGTTAAATTTTAAGAGCTCTTTATGTATCACAGATATTAGACCTTTATCAGATTCATTATTTGCAAATATTTTCTCCCATCCTGTGGGTTGGCAGCTCCCCTTTCTTGACAATGCTCTTTGATCACAAAAATATTTAATTTTGATAAAGTTCACTTTACATTGTTTTCTTTTGTTGCTTATGTTTTGTTTGTCATACCTAAGAATGCGCTGCCTAATTTAAGGCTATAACATTTATGCCTGCATTATCTTTTTATAGTGTTACACTTTCAGCTTTTACATTTAAGTCTTTTATCTGTGATGACTTTTCTTTTTTATTGAAGAATAAGTGACATATAATATTGTATTAACTTGAGGTATATAACAGTGATTTGATATTTCTATACATTATGAAATGATCTAGTTACCATCTATAACCCTATTAAGTTGTTATAATATTATTGACTATATTCCCTATGCTATATATTATACCATGTCATACATTTTATAATGGGAACACTGTAGCTCTTAATTCCCCTCATCTAATTTATCCATCACCTCATGCACACCTCCCCTTTAACACCCATCGGTTTGTTCCCTGTGCCTATGAGTCTGTTTTTGTTTTCTTTGTTTAGGTTTTGTCTTTTAGATTCCACATAAAGGTGAAATCACATGGCGCTTGTCTTTCTCTTGTCATAATACCCTCTACATCCATCTAGGTTATTGCAAATGCCAAGATTTTCTTCTTTTATTATGGCTGAGTAATATTACAGTGAGTGTGTATGTGTGTGTGTATCACATTTCCTTTATCCATAGTGACTTAATTTTTATATATGGTGTGACATAGGCATCCATATTAATTCTTTGTATATGAATATCTAGTCGTCCCAGTACCACTGATTGACCACTGATTGTAAAGACTATTTTTTCCCCATTGAGTATTTGTTTTAGAATATTTGTTGAAAAGCAATTGGCCATAAATATCAGGGTTTATTTCTGGACTCTCAATTCTATCTCATTGATCCGATATGACTATTCTTATGCCAGTAACGGGCAGTTTTTTTTTTCTTCCTTTTTAAGATTTTATGGCTATACTGGATCCTTTGTATTTCTGCGTGAGTTTTAAGAACAGCTTGTCAATTTCTGCAAAAAAAAAAGACAGCTGGGATTTTGACAGGGATAGTGTGCAATCAGTGGCTCAATTAGAGAAGAGTTGCCATCTTAATAATATTAAGTCTTCTAATAAACGAAGACAGATATCTTTCCTTTTACTTCGGTCTTCATTTCTTTCAGCAATGTTTTGTGCATTGTAACTTCTTGGTCAAATTTATTCCTAATTTTTTTATTTTTGATGCTATTGTAAACTACTTTCTTAATATCATGTTCAAATTATTCATTACTGATGAGTAGAAATACAATTACTTCTTGCATGTTGACCTTTTATCCTATAAACTTGTATTTCTCACTTATTAGCTGTGTGTGTGCATGTGTATTCCTTAGGATTTTTTATGTCTAAGGTCAGTCTGTGAAGAGATATAGTTTTATTTGTACCTTTCCAGTTTGGATGCCTTAAATTCATTTTACTTTGCCTAAATGCCCAAACTGAAACTTCAAATACAACGCTGAACAGAGAAGCTAGAGTGGACATCTTTGTCTTGTTCTTCCTAATATTAGGGAAGAAACTATCAGCCATTCACCACTTTATAGGATGTTATCTGTAGGTTTCTCCCTAAATGACCTTTATCAGGTTGAAGAAATTCCTTTCTATTTCTAGTTTGAGTGTTATTACCACCACAGAGTGATGAATTTTTTAAAAAGCCTTTTCTGTCTTTTTCTGTCTTTAGATGATTGTGTAGTTTTTGCCCTTTATTCTACTAATATGATATGTTATACTGATTGATTTTCATATACTAAATCAATGCTGTATTACAGCACTGTAATAATATTCATTTGGTCATGGTGTATACTTTTATTAAGTTGTTGGATTCACTTAAGCTAGCATTTTGTTGAGGATTTTTATATTGATATTCCTAAAGGATATTGGTCTGTAGTTTTCTTTTGATGTCTTTGCCTGGTTTTGGTATCAGGGTAATATTGGCCTCATAGAGTCAGAAAGTGTTCCTTCCTATTCTAGTTTTTGGAGGAGTTTGTGAAGGGTTGGTGTTCTTTTTTAAACATATGGTAGAATTACCAGGTGAGGCAATTAGGGCCTGGGATTTCTTTGTAGAAAGTTTTTGATTACTAATTCAATCTCTTTACTTGTTATAGGTCTAGAGGTCTAGCCAGATTTTACACTTCTTCAACCAGTTTCAGCACTTTGCATATTTCCAGGAGTTTGTCCGTTTCATCTAGATTATCTAATTTGTTGGCATGCAATATTTTATAGCTTTTCCTTATAATCCTTTTGATTTCTACAAGATCCATAGTGTTATCTCCTCTTCAATTTCTGATTTCAGAAATTTGAATTTTCTATATTTCCTTGGTCAGGCTAGCTAAGGGCTAGTCAATTTTGTTAAACTGTTCATGGTACTAACTTTTGGTTTCGGTCATTTTCTGTATTATTTTCTATTCTTAATTTCACTCATTTCCATTTCAATCTTTACCATTTCTTTCCTACTTCTTGTTTTGGGTTTGTTTGCTCTTCTTTTTCCAGTTTATTAAGGCAGAGAGTTAGGTTTTTGAAATCTTTCTCCCTTTTTAATATAGGCATTTATGGCTATAAATTTCACTCCAAGCACTGCTTTAGCTGAATCAAATAAGTTTTGGTATGGTGTATTTTTGTTTCCATTCATATCAAAGTATTTTTAAATTTTCAGTTGTGATTCTTCTTTGACTCACATATTTTCACATATCTGTGCATTTCCTAAATTTCCTTCTGTTACTGATCTCTAATTTCATTCCATTGTGGTTGGAGATCATACTTTGTATGATTTCAATCCTTTTAACTTTATTGAGAATTATTTTATCTAACATACGATCTACCCTGGTGGATGTCCCATATGCACTTCAGAAGAATGTGTTTCCTGCTATTGTTAGTGGAGTATTCTGCAGACATCTGTTAAGAGACTTACAGATATCTGTTAAGAGACACTCGTTTTATGTGTTTTTCAAGTCTTCTATTTTCTTGTTGATCTCTGTCTAGTTGTTTTATCCACTACTGAAAGTGGGATAATAAAGTCTCCAACTATTATTACTGAATTGTGATTAACCTTTAAAAAGAACTTTAGGAAAAACTGATTTTCAGGGTGTATTTTGGGTTCCAATCTACTCTGGAATGAATCTAGAGCGTTTTCACCACCAGACACCTGGTATGTGAGGACACTTCTGAGGCATCTGTATTTTCCTCCCTTCCCTGCTGTACAAGTCCACAACTCGTAGTTTCCACTAGTACTAACCTAATCCTAAGGTAAATTCATCTTATCAGAACTGGAATAGACATCTCAGATGTTCCAAAATGAAGCAATATTATTAGTTAAAAATAACTGCAGAGAGACTTATGGCTTAAAATTAAGAGGAAAGCTGTGGAGATTCTTAAAAGGTAAAAGAATATAGGATCAGATTTACCTTGGGTGCTTAATAAGCACCTGAGCCCCACTCTAGAATTACACAATCAAAATTTCATGTATTTTAATACTTTCTCCAATATTCATACACATAAAAGTCTAAGGATCTGGATTTTGGTTGATAAGAATACGAAGAATATTCTCGTAAAAGAACATTTATCTTTAAGAACACTTAATAATTCACAGAAATAAGTACTTATACATCTTAACAGAAATAATTAAAAATACACATTTCAGAATCTGTACTACCTGGGCAAATTATTCTGGTATTAAGCACAGGGAGGTTTTCTTTGCTGGCTGCCACAGCTGGACCAGGGCCAGAGTCAGTTTGGGAACGACTTGCCCGGCCATCTGGAGACCGAGATGTAGTTTTAACTGTTGGCAAAAAGTCCATATTAAAAAGAGGTTAATAATAAAGCTATAAAAATAAGCAAGCCCCATATAATTTAAGGCATAAAATAATCTACTAAATGATTAAATCAATCAGTGGAACTGAAAATATTACATTGTATTTACCTATTCTTTATAATTTTGTTTTTATTTCCTAGAAATTTACTATTTGGAGGGAATCTAACTAAGGTAATGCCTTGATCTCTCATTTCAAATAGTGGGAGGTCAGCAGAAAATAGATGCCTACCATAACTAAAGGTCAGTAAGACTTGATTTGAATGCAATCAACCCATATTTAAAGGTAAAAAGAAGATGATGTTTTTGAAACTGGAACCTGTGTATTATAATGTATACTATCAAAGCAATCCTTTAATCATAAACATTGGGTGAATGATCAAATTTAACTAATGTAATTCCCAGAGCTAATACGTGAAACATGGGTTACATGGGTTAATATTTTCTTCTATACATGAAAAAAAATGGTACTTTTTTCAAGTGAAACCAATATACTTTTCCTGTACTTCTCAATCATTTATTCAAAACGATTTGCCTAAAACAGTTCTATCATATTTTTGTAAAAGTTCAATGCATTTAAAAAACTTTTCTGTTGGCAGCCGTGCTCAGAAAATAGCGCCCCATGCAGGGCAGCCGGAAGGCCCCGAACTTCCTAATGACAAATCATCCCACACCACTAAACTACATGCTAATTGCGCCTTGGCATAAGGACCAATGAGACCCACCAAATGGTTATGCTAATAAGGCATATGGAGCCGCACCAACCAGGTCAGAGCATGAGAACTATATAAGCAAGCCTCTCCTTCCCCTCTGGGTCCTGCCCAACTCATTTGTTTCACAAAGAGCTGAAGAATAAAGCTTTCTGCAGAAGAATCCTGCTGTTGTTGCATGCTGTTCTTGCCGGCGAGGACAGGGCACGCGACAAGTGGTGCCGAAACCCGGGAACCAGAACATCACCGGCACAGGGAGGACCCTTCAGACATCTGGAGAGGATTCAGAACTGCAGGTCAGAAGAAAGCCCGGAGGGGTAAGTTCCGAGAGGCCCCTGCTTTTTAGGATGATGGTTGATGGTTCTCTGTAAATAAGGAGGCACCATGGGGAATGCACCGTCATTAGTCACGGCGCTGCAGACAGCTCTCAAAGAGCGAAACTTGAAGGTCTCCAGCAAAGTCTTAGGATCTTTTGTGAAGGAGATAGACCGTGTGGCCCCCTGGTTCATTTGTTCAGGGTCCCTCTCAATCCCGAGCTGGGACAAACTGGGGAAAGATCTTGATAGAGAGGAGGAGGAGGGTAGCCTGAGGGGAGGCACCAGGCCCCTCTGGAAACTGATTAGAGCTTGTCTGCAAGATGAGAGATGTGAAAAGGTAATAAAAGAAGGTCAGAGAGCATTGACAGATATCCAAGAGAGCATGTCAGAAACGGAACGGGAAACAGAGAGCGCGCGCGGCCGAAAAAAGGCCACAAAAACGAAGGTAAAGAAACCTCAGAGTGAGGGAGAAAGCCCACCTAGGGCAAAAGCGAAAGAGCCCCGAGAAGCGAGTGACAATCGCCTCGGAGAAAATAGTAAATACCCCTGGAAAGAGTTGAGGGACCTCCAACTCTCCAATAGGGAATCTGAGGAGGAATTAACGTCCGCAGAGGAAGGGGAAGAAAATAAAACCGCAGAGTGTAGAAGTAAGGGAACCAGCAAAGTTGAAAAGCGGACCAAGGAAAAAATGAAAGCAGGGTGTCCCCCGACACCCTTTGCCCCGCCACCTTACGTGAGTGGCGCACTCTCCTTTTGCCACCCAGATACTCTTCAGGCAATTAGACAAATGTTTCCTGTATTTGAGGATAACGGTGTACGCTCTCACCAGCCCCTGAGCCATAAACAAGTTAAGGAGTTAGCAGAATCCGTTCGGGCTTATGGAGTCAGTGCTAACTATACCATAGCACAAGTTGAGAGATTAACAGAGACAGCCATGACACCCGCAGACTGGCAATATGTAACTAAGGCATGCCTTTCTAGTATGGGGCAATACATAGAATGGAAGGCATTGTGGCATGATATCAGCATGACCCAGGCACGCGCAAACGCGGCCGAAGGACAGCCTGCATGGTCATATGATATGCTGACGGGCCAAGGACAGTGGGTAGCCGACCAGACCGCCTTCCCCTTACAGGTATATGCACAAATAAACACGTGCGCCGCCAAGGCATGGAAAGCCCTCACCAACAAAGGAGAAGTATCAGGCAATTTGACAAAAATTATTCAGGGGCTGAGCGAGCCATTTTCTGACTTTGTCGCTCGTATGATAGAGGCCGCAGGCAGAATATTTGGAGATCAGGAACAAGCAATGCCCCTAGTGGAGCAATTAGTGTTTGAACAATGTACCAAGGAATGCAGACAGGCGATAACACCCTGGAAACAAAAAGGGATACATGCCTGGTTGAAAGCCTGTAGAGAAATAGGAGGGCCACTCACCAATGCGGGCCTAGCCGCGGCCATATTACAGAGCCACAAACAAGCCAGGATCACTAACAGAAGTATCAAATGCTTTCAATGCGGGAAATTAGGACATATAAAGAGAGAGTGTAGGAGCCCAGCTTCAGAACAAACAACCCAAAAGACCCCTGAGTTGTGCCCTAAGTGTAAGAAAGGCAGGCATTGGGCTAATGAGTGCCGGTCTATTAAAGATATAGAAGGGAAACCCTTAGAGTTGCCAAAAAACGCCCAGAGGGGCCCCCGTCACCAGGGCCCGCAAATATATGGGGCAACCAGCACGCAAGTGTCATTCGGGAACAACCAGGCCCCCCAAGGAGAGCCACTTCAGGTTCCGCGGGATTGGACATCCGTGCCACCACCAGAATAGTGTTGACTCCACAGATGGGAGTTCAGCCTATCCCTTCAGACTTTAAAGGCCCCCTACCACCAAATACCATTGGGTTACTCCTAGGGCGCTCTTCTGCTGCATTGAAAGGCCTGGTAGTTCATCCCGGAGTCATAGATCAAGATTATGAAGGACAGGTAAAAATCATGTGTTCGGCTCCCAGAGGAATCTATCCTATATCCCCGGGAGACCGCATAGCCCAGCTCTTAGTTTTACCTAGTCTCCACGCCAATTATCCTGCTACCAACACGGAGAGGGGAGAAAGGGGCTTCGGCTCCTCTGACTGGGATTCAGCCTTCATAGTATTAGATTTAGCAGACAGACCAAAATTAACTCTTCAAATAGAGGGAAAGAGCTTTGAGGGAATCCTAGACACTGGAGCAGATAAAAGTATTATCTCTGCAACCTGGTGGCCCTCCAAGTGGCCTGTGACCCAATCCTCACATTCATTACAAGGTTTAGGATATGAGTCAAGCCCTTCAATTAGTGCCAAACCATTGAAATGGCGAGCCCCTGAAGGACAAGAGGGTACAGTCACCCCTTATGTACTCCCTCTACCGGTCAATTTATGGGGGAGGGATGTCATGAGAGACTTAGGCCTCAAACTCATTAATGAATACTCCACCCCCGCCCAAGGCATGATGATGGACATGGGATACATCCCTGGCAAGGGGCTGGGGAAACACCAACAGGGACACATAGAGCCCATCCTGCCCAAAGTAAAGAATGACCGTCACGGCCTGGGTTTTTCATAGGGGCCATTGAAGATGCCATGCCCATACCTTGGCTCACAGAGGAGGCCGTATGGGTTCCTCAGTGGCCCCTATCCTCTGAAAAATTAGAAGCAGCTCATTGCTTAGTGCAAGAGCAGCTCCAAGTGGGACACCTAGAACCCTCTGTGTCCCCATGGAACACACCCATATTTGTAATCAGGAAAAAGTCAGGATCATGGAGGTTGCTTCATGATCTGAGAGCAGTAAATGCTCAAATGAGAATGCTTGGACCCGTACAACGGGGACTGCCACTCCTCTCTGCCTTACCCAAAGAATGGAAAGTGCTCATAATAGATATTAAAGATTGTTTCTTTTCTATACCTCTAAGCTCCAAGGACAGGGAAAGATTTGCTTTTACTTTGCCAGCTATTAACCATGAACAACCCGATGCCAGATTTCAGTGGAAGGTCCTCCCTCAAGGAATGGCAAATAGCCCCACCATATGTCAACTGTACGTTCAGCGAGCGCTAGACCCAATTCGTAAGACCTATCCCACGCTAAAGATCATCCATTACATGGATGACATCCTTCTTTGCTCCCCACAACCAGCGGAAATAGAAGAAGCATATATAGATCTCACTAGATCCCTAGAAAATTGGAGACTGAATATAGCAAGCGAGAAGGTCCAAAAATCTAGTGTTAGCAAATTCCTAGGAGCAACCATTTACACAGATGTAATTTGCCCCCAAAAGCTTGAGATAAGACATAATCAATTGCGAAATTTGAATGACTTCCAAAAACTCCTAGGGGATATTAATTGGTTGCGCCCATACTTAAAGATACCCACCACTGAATTGACTCCACTATTTAAAACCCTAGAAGGAGACCCACAACTAACATCACCGCGCTCCCTCACACCTGAGGCATTACAAGCCATTCGCAAAGTAGAACAGGCTTTGATGACAGCACAATTAAATAGAGTGCAATCGAATGAACCCTTTGAGTTGTGTGTCCTTCCCACCCCAGAGCTGCCAACAGCAGTCTTATGGCAGCACGGCCCACTGATCTGGATTCATCCCCAAGCCTCTCAGGCTAGGACAATAGAGTACTATCCAGCAGCCGTGGCCAAACTTGCTTTGAGAGGAGTAAAAACCTCCATGACACATTTCGGAGAGGCTCCAGCTAAAATTATAACCCCTTACAGCGTAGAACAGATACAAGTATTATGTGCTATGAATGATGATTGGGCCATACTTGCTTACAGTTTCTCAGGAACCTTTGATAATCATTTCCCTAAACATCCCCTCATCAACTTCGCCAAAAATCATCTCCTAGTATTTCCTCGGGTCACTAGCCTAACCCCGCTGCCTCATGGAAAAACAGTTTACACGGACGGGTCTAAGACAGGCACAGGTGCCTATGTCCATGATGGCAAAGTTGTGACAAAAGGCTACACGCCTGACACTCCACAAATAGTGGAATGTCGCATAGTCTTAGAGGTCCTACAAATCTTTCCTGAACCTTTAAATATTGTGTCTGACTCCTGTTATGTAGTTAATGCAGTCAAATCTCTAGAAGTGGCCGGGCTAATCAAAGCGTCCAGCCCAGTAGCCACTTTGTTCAAACAGATACAATCAGCACTACTTCATAGGCAATCTCCTTTGTATATAACTCATATCAGAGCACATTCAGGCCTTCCCGGGCCTATGACCCAAGGCAACCACCTGGCAGACCTCGCAACCAGAAATATAGCTTTTCCCCTGCTAGACCCTATCACCACAGCTTCAAAATTCCATACACAATTTCATGTCACTGCCGAAACACTGCGCAAGCGGTTTAGCATAACCAGGGCCGAAGCTAGGAACATTGTCCTTAGCTGCCAACATTGCTGCAGCTTCCTTCCCACACCTCATGTTGGGATCAACCCCAGAGGTATTAGGCCTTTACAAGTTTGGCAAATGGATGTGACGCATATTTCGTCTTTTGGGAAACTGAAATATGTACATGTATCCGTGGATACTTGTTCAGGAGTCATCTTTGCCTCCCCATTGTCAGGAGAGAAAGCTTCCCATGTCATCCAGCACTGCCTTGAAGCTTGGAGCGCATGGGGATTACCACAGATTCTGAAAACAGACAATGGCCCAGCCTATACCTCTACAAAATTTGCTCAATTTTGTCATCACATGGGGATAAAACATATCACTGGCCTTCCCTACAACCCACAGGGTCAAGGGATTGTGGAACGCGCGAACCGCACGCTCAAATCCTATTTACTTAAACAAAAAGGGGGAATTGAAGATATACCCCCCACACCAAAAACTGCCATAACCCTAGCACTTTTCACTATAAATTTTTTGAATCTGGATGCTCAAAGCCATACAGCAGCGGATCGCCATAATCAGTGGCCAAAAGACCCACAAGAACTAGTAAAATGGAAGGATGTGTTATCTAACCAATGGAAGGGCCCGGATCCAATCATAATCAGATCCAGGGGAGCTGTGTGTGTTTTCCCCCAGGGTGAAGAAAATCCCTTCTGGATCCCGGAGCGCCTAACGAGGAAAGTCCTAAACAAAGGAGATGACTTCGCTGTACCTCCTGACCCTGCTCCTGACACTGGAGACCCCGACTCAGGGAGTATTGAGATGGGGAATCCTGTCTGCCTTTCCTAAGCCTATGCCTGTCCGTTTCAATGCAGCCGTTTTTCCGCGCTTTTTCACTACCAATACTAGTATGAACTTGCCCTACTTAGTTAAAGACACCCTAGTAGCTCCCCTGGGAGAAAACCGATCCTTCGTAACTAATGGGTCATTATGCTTCACCACTCAGAATCTAGCTGGCTGTATCTCCCTGAAACGGAGGAAATACGGATGGTTCAGTGACATAATTCTAGAGGCCAGTAGCCTCCCCGTTATGTCAGCTAAATTTGAAGGGCCTAATAAGGAAGGGAGCCCGTCCTATAAGAACATGACTATCCACCAGATGGTTCTCTGGATCAATGGCACATTTGTACACTCTCCCAGGAACAATTCCACCGACAGGCCTCGTCAACCCAAATATGCCTCCCATTGTGTGGGCGACTATGAGGGAGAGCTGTGGCCCTGGACTGACTGTCAGTCAACTGTAGTAACGTGGGCAACTGAGAGGCAGGAGTTTACCATCTCCCCAGATATGGAGGGACGGCCAGCCAATGAGGCTTGGTGGCCAGTAAAGGTGCTCGAAGGCGAGTTTCGTCAGCAGCTGAGCATGAACCCCTTCCATAAATGGATGCTGTGTGGAGTCAATGGCTCGTGTACCGACCTCTCCCCCTTTTCCGCCCTCCAGGGTGGGGGAATCGGTGTAAAAAATATCACCTTTTGGTGCGAGAATAACCACATGCGCGCACACTGGAACATGATCATGACCCATAACAACGAGAACTACACGTGTTCAGCAAAATCAGGTCCAGAGTCACCTAATTCCCTTTTTCCACCTTCTCCAGTATGCGTATACCCCCCATTTCTGTTTATCTTATCCAATAGTAGCTTTGACTCCTGCTCCAATGAAACCTGCTTTCTGTCTCAGTGTTGGGATGCGCGTAACTTTACCAATGCTTTGGTAGTCCGCATCCCCCGTTGGGTCCCTGTTCCCGTAGACGCCCCTAACACCATGACTGTTTCGAGAAAGGCGCGATTTCGGTGTTACAGCCGCCATAGTGCTCCTGATCTCCGCGACCGCGGTCGCAGCCACCGCCGCTGGTATAGCTTTAGACACCTCCATCAAATCGGCTACAGAGCTCAATAACCTTGCAGCCTCAGTAGCTTCTGCCCTGGACCAACAGTCCACACTTGATGGCAAACTGAAAGGAGGAATAATGATCCTCAATCAACGCATAGATCTCGTGGAGGAACAAATGGAGGTGCTCTGGCAAATGGCCCAATTGGGATGTGAGCGGAAATATCGTGCCCTCTGCATCACTAGCATTCAATATAAAAATTTTACACGGGCAGCTAATCTGTCACGAGACCTGTCCCAGTATCTTTCAGGAAACTGGTCCCAAGACTTCGATGGGACACTAGAAGAGCTGCGGCGAGAAATTATCCACATCAACTCCACCCGTCTAGATATCTCCGTAGCGGAAGGACTCTCTTCCTGGTTCCTCAGAGCTCTCTCCCACGTCAAGGAGTGGGCGGGCATGGCTGGGATGGGCGTGTTCCTGCTTGGAGGTCTCATGCTCTTACTCTGGTTGTTATGTAGACTCCGCAACCAACATAAGCAGGACAAGGTGATCCTTGCTCAAGCCCTAATGGCGATAGACGTTGGCGCCTCTCCCCAAGTGTGGCTCAACATGCTTAAGAAGGAAGCTCGGCTTTAGCTTGAGGTAGCTCTTGCACCCTGAGCCCATGTGGCACTGCACCAGGCCCGAGTACCTCAATGCTTAATCACAGCTTTCTTTAAGAAGCTCATGGTGCAAGAGGGTTGAGAAAAAGGGTCCAAACCCTTTGTACCAAGCGGTCCCAACGCCAGCCAGAGGATGCGAGGCAAAGCACTGCAAGAGGTCTTGGACCCCTCTGAGAGGCATGCCTGACTGCATAGGGGTAGATGCCCAGAACCCCTCTCCAAAAAGGGGGCATCAAGAAGTATGATGGAGGTCAGGCCTCTGTCTCCGCCTCTGCTGGCAAGTTCCGCCTTGAGCTTCTGTTAGACAAAAAAGGGGGAGATGTTGGCAGCCGTGCTCAGAAAATAGCGCCCCATGCAGGGCAGCCGGAAGGCCCCGAACTTCCTAATGACAAATCATCCCACACCACTAAACTACATGCTAATTGCGCCTTGGCATAAGGACCAATGAGACCCACCAAATGGTTATGCTAATAAGGCATATGGAGCCGCACCAACCAGGTCAGAGCATGAGAACTATATAAGCAAGCCTCTCCTTCCCCTCTGGGTCCTGCCCAACTCATTTGTTTCACAAAGAGCTGAAGAATAAAGCTTTCTGCAGAAGAATCCTGCTGTTGTTGCATGCTGTTCTTGCCGGCGAGGACAGGGCACGCGACACTTTTCTATAACAGAATTATTCTCAAAGAACCAAAATGAGATTTACTTCTATTTAAATTGCAGCAACTTATTGGAGAACAAATAGTATCTTTAACTAATTTAGAAGCTATTGGCAGGTGTTTAAAAAAACAGTAATCCTCAAATTCAATTTAAAGATACTCTAAAACTTAATTATCTTTACTTTTCATAAGACTAATTACAAGCTAACTATATTAATCTTACACTCTCTTCTCTCTGTTCAAAAACATCCAGTTGCATTAAAGAAAAGTAGCAGAACAGCCACTCTTTTTTTTTTGACAGATGGGAGCCCTGCAGCTAATTTCTAATAAAAATAACCTTTTGATATTCATTTCTGATAAAAAGCAGAAAACATCCTCGTGACTAAAGACTGATGTTCCATTGCAGATAACTAAATTAATGTTTCATGGTTCTTCTTAAACATAACGTCTCATTAATCACATTAATATACTGTATTTTGGACATCTCAGGCATATGACTTATTACATAATTTAATAGTACAATTAATGTGCTTCAAGAACATACTGATTACTTAATACAGAAACATGTCTACTGCTACTGATTCCCACTAAACTGGATTACTAGCCAAAAAGTAAGATCAAATACAGTACCATCAAAGGCTTATATAAATCAGTCTATTTCAACATCAGTGTCTATAGCTGTATGTCTATACTTTTCAGTTTCCTTTGCAGTCTACAGTGGAAGTATCTAGTTAACGAGAGTAAAGTAAGGTGGGATGATAGCTGGTTTTACAATCATTAGCAATGAGTGTTGAAAAACCAATCCTCCAAAGAGAGTCATTCATTACCTTAGGGGGAATTATCAAGGAGCATACCACAAGGACACCATCCAGCCCTGCTCCAGTCAACCTTTTTTAATGGATGAAAACACACAGGCCTGCTTATTAAATTCTAGATGAAGTAGACTTGAAATGATAGAATCAAGCTTCAAAAGATTTTGACAGGATGAAACAACAGATCCAAATCAAGAAGGTAAAAGTTGATAAGGATGAGACTAACTATTATAATTATGTTTAAAAAACCACTTGCACAAAACCAGGAGAAGACTAGGTTTATACAGCTTTACTATATAATACTTCAAGCCAAAAAAGCAATCTCAGGTAGTCTTTATAAAATCAAAAACATCCAGAAGTAGTGTAGTGTAGTGATAGTGTATGGGTATCAGGGTGCTATTACACTACGGAAATATCTTGGAGACTTTTGTTAAAAAATGGGCATCACATTTTAATGGTGTAAACACCATTGAGCAGATGGATATCACCAGAAAAACAAAGTTTAAAATCAAGTGAAAGATTGGTAGAGGAATTTTGGAGACATAATCTGCAAAAGAAAACATAAGGTGTGAGAAGAGGATATGATGCCATGAAAGCTGTTTTCTGTATCATTTAAGGGCTGCCACATGCAGAGTCATCTTTGCTTTTCAGCCCACCATAAAGCACTACAAAAATGCCAGTGGCTGTTACTTTTAACATTATTACATATTAAACTTTACTACTAATAACTGTAATCATGGGTAGAAATTTAGGGAAGAAAATACAAAGCTCAATATAAAGAAAAACTTTCTGTCACTTAGAGCTGACCATAAGAGTAGGAGGAATTGAAAACAAGTGGTCCAAAGGCTCAATGACCATTTGTCAAGAGGGTTATAAAATAGGCCTACACTGGATTATATGCTGCAACAGGGTCTAACACTACAGGATGGGTTTTGTGCTGCAATAGGTACATATGAAGTCTAAAAGGGCTGAAGCTGTAGAATACGCATATGTAGGTTGGATGCCAGAAACATGAGGTGTAAGGTCTAATTTCAAACTTTTTTAAGAGTTTTAAATACAATTAAGGACTATTATCTCAAAGTTAATGTGATTGGCAGCAGCACCAGCAATAATAATGATGGTGACAGCAACACTCATATACAGCACTATGTACCAGACACTGTTCTAGGCATGTTACATATACTAACTTATCTAACCCTCACAACAACTAGGTAATTATTATCCCCATTTTACAATAAGGAAATTACAGAGAATTTAAGTCATCTGACCAAGTTTATATGTAATGAACATAAAAGCAAAAATTAAATGGTTGCAAACAGTTCTGATATAATAGTGTTGACGTTTCATTAGTACCATGTAATTATTTTCATATTAACTTCTCATCTTTATTAGTATTTTAATTTCTGCTGTTTTATTCTAGTAAATTAATAATTTTTCCCTCATACAGTATGAAATATTGAAAGTATAAATTTACCTTCTGTTAAAACCTAAAAGGTAGAGATGAGATAGAGCAGGGAAATGGGATAAGGATCATGCCATTATAAAAATCTACTTATCCTGCAAAAAAAGCCCAGTTTATTCTTTAACTTAATCTGTATGCTGCACTTCCTCTTCTTCCAACCCCTTAATAAATTATGTAACTTTGTAAGCACAATGATAGACCTCTGAAGTGTAAATGAACCTATGTGGATAAAGAATGCCTAGATCCAGACCAACAGTCACCTAAATAACCCTGTTCTCAAGACAAAACTTCAAAGGAATTATGAATCACCTGTATACATTATGCCTTAGGCTGGCTCCTAACCAAAATGCCCTAGAAAACCCCAAACCCTAAACCCTTAAACACACCTCCTCTCTGAGGCTGCCCACACTCTCTTTTCTTTCAGTGTGTACTTCACCTTAAATAAAGCTTTCTTGCTGCTCAACTTACCTGCATTTGTCTCTGTGCTCTTCCAAGCCTCTTGGGAGATTAATAAGAGACCCCTTTTCCCAGAGCTAAGTGTGTTTTGTTACTTCGCTATTTCATTCAATTTTCTAGGCTTAAGCACAAGCCTTCACTCTCTCTGTCCTACTGCAGACAAGTAGGGAGAGGCTATTGAGATCTCTGATTTGGGCTGCAAGTTCCCATCACCTGGATGACCTGGATGGGACTACAGCTGTGTGATCATGCTCTTTAGTAGCCTGTCTGATAATCCCTTCATCGCTTTGTGAAGTTCTCAGAACATAACCTCACTTTATCCAGTGCTCTGTGGCTCCCCCAAATCCTAGGGTGGTTCCTATGTTCCCATGCCGTGCAGGTCAAGCAGACACGGGACTCCAAGTGACCCTGGCTCAGGAGCTGTCAAGGGATCTGCCCCATGCTGAGCAGGAGTTCAATGAACTTCTCCTTCCTCCTTTGTTCTCCTTTGCTCTCTACCGTCAGAATGGCTGCTGCCACTCACTACTACTCTCACTTTAATGAATTCCTTCCTTACTTAGACTTGTCAGATCTGTTCCTGAATTCTTTCTCCATTAGAGATAAGAACCCTCCCGGCCCAGGTTGAGGTTTCACCTAATATACAGGAAGAGACCTCCCCAGGTGCAGCTGCCTGACAACACAGAGATAGTTAATATTCTTTAAGTGATTACATTTTAATTTCCTGGCAAAAATTATTTTAACAGAGATAGCACTGTAAATAGATGTCTTATGATTTTCAAGCTTAGTTTAGTGATAAGGATTAGCAACCATCTAGGCTTATCAATGGAACTGAAGGAACTGCAAAATTATTTAAATGCCAAATTTTATACATGTGGGGCCATCCGCTGTCATATGATTCTCAAAGGAATCTAAAAGGCTCAAATAAAATAGGTTAAAATCTACTGATTTATGTGATTCTTCCCTGTTTCTTTAGGAAAATTAAAATATTTAGCCATGTTTGATGATCTCCAGATTATATGATAAAAGAGGAAATTGAGAGTACTTGACCATAGTCTAAATAATGTTACCTTTATTATTTTAGTACTCATGAATATCTAAGCTTTAACTTCTTAAAATCCTTGTTAAAAATAAAACATCAAACAGTTTATTTCACATTGATAAGCCTTTTGAAAACTAAAAGCAGAACTGAATTTTTATCTAATTCCACAATAATGTTATCATAGTTTTCTTACCAGTTAATGATTCTTTCGCATCATCATCTTTAGATTCATCTGTTTCTGTGCTGTCATAATCAAATGATTGATTAACTGGGTCACAGGACTGAACTGTCTGGTCATCCATGACTTTAAGTAGTAAGAAGAGAAATATGTTTGGACAAGTAAAAATAAAATCCATAAATATTAATATACACTTAGGAAAACTGAAACATGAACCAAAAAGCATTTCATATTCACAAATAAACACTAATTTTTAATACAAAATTTTCTCAAGTGTGTCAGGTCTGAGCAATATGAAATCCCATTGTGCTTGCAACAGGAATGGGGCTAACTTTTTCAAAATCTGATTTTGTTCATGTGTACCTTTTCTGGCTTCTTCAATGACCTGCCTCACTGCTTTCTCCAAACTGTTGGCCCTCAACATTATTTCCTTTGACCTGACAGCTTTCTGGGAGGAAGCTCTTGTAGTGTCATCCAGGAGCTGGTCCCTGCTTTCACAGAGGGATTCTTCGCTGGACGATTCCACAGGATCCTCTTCTACGATGATGGTGCTGATGGTTGGGAGAACTGGATCAGCCTGGGAGTCTGTGTGCAAAACCTGGAGCAGCTGTTCAAGCTTCTCATTTAGGACAGAACACTAAAGAAACAAAAATACAATAATGAAGCTCCATTTAGTGAAAATGGAAAATGATAACTTAAATGAATAGTTTCTGATTTTAGAGGAAAGATGCCTACATTAATGTTGATCACTAATTGGCTATTATGAATTAAACTCTAGACAGCTGTTGAACTAAATAGTTAATTATTTGTAAAAATAGCTCAATTACATAAATTTATTGATACTTCTAGAACCATTCAGACTCCATGTCATAGATGAAGATTTTTACTATCTTTGAATAGCTATTTTTCTTTAAAAGAAAACGAAAAAGACTTTAAGTGACACATTACACAAAAATGTATACATTACACAAAATTTTCTTTATATTATACAAAACACTGCATGAGCTTTTTAAAAAAAGTAATCAAGTTATCACACCAGTTTGAGCATTGTAAACTGAAGCTCTGGCTGAGTCTTGGTAAGCTTACCTTCATAGTTTTGGTTTGCAAAGGAGTGAACAGTGCCTAAGGGATTATTGGCTCAAAGCAAGAACAAAAAAGGAAAATGCACAAGGATTTATAAGAAAAAAGAAAGATGCAGAAAGAAAAACACCTGACCCTTGTTTCTTTCTGCTTGTCTAGAATTACCAAGGGTAAAGAAACACTTAGGACTGTGAAGCTGTGAGGCTACTAACACACCTTTTATCTTCACACAATTTCCAGTCCTTTCCTCCTGCATTTACTTGTCTTTGATGACAAGCCAAGACAAAGTTACAGCAGAAACAGATAAAGAAGTGTGACTCAGGAGGGGTTTTGTCTCCTGAAGCTCTCCATAGAGTAGAAAAACAGGAGATAGAGGCTGAAAACTTCAAGCATGTTTATTTCTATTTTCTTCTCCTTCCGCTCAATTAAACCACCATCTTCGGCATAAATCTGGGGGAGATCATTCCTTTGCAAGCCTAAGATAGCCAAGCCTTTGTAAGCATGAGCAGATGAAAGCAAAGACAGTAGCTTTTAAGGTTGGGTACACTGTTCTAATCTTAGTCTCAGGAAGCTCATGAAGGGGGAAAAAAACCTATAAAGAAAAAGGCAATGTAAGAAACAGAACCCTGCAAGGGACAGAGCACCACAGTCTAGGGGATCCAAGGAACCGTGCCGGCTGGGAGCCTGACTGGCTGAAGTGCGCCTGGACACAGAAGGCTGTTCCTCTCCCCACTGGAACCCCAGCTGCCCAGCACTTTCCCGTGAGCTGACTACCGTGCATTGCTCCTTCGAGATTTTACTCCGTAGGAAAAGGGAGCTGAGTCATAAAGTTAACTTTCTCAGATGGTTTTCAGCAATGCAGTTTTCCTACACATTAAATGGTGACCATAAAATAGAGTAGTATGTTTTTCAAACCCTTAGAGCTAATTCAAAAGTAATTTTTCTCTTGATTAAAGACATCTTGGCAGGAGAGCCACCTAATCCATTTAGCTGTGAAACACAGTTCAGTGTTAATATAGTCAGTAAAAAAACTTCCATGCCCTGAACATGTCCCGCTTACTTTACTGGCCACAGCATCGGCTACAACAGCCTTTTCCAGTGTTTTTTCATACGCCTTCTCTACTTTGGCAACGATGTCCTTTACAGTTTCACATAGTATCCTTTGAGGAAAAGAAATTGTGTAATTCAGTAAACTAGGTAGGCTGATTTGATTTCAAATATATTTAAAAGTAAGCACAATTAGGTAAACTGTCAAAAAATTGGGATCATTTGTATATACACCCATGATTCTATCTGCTGTGCAACACATCCTAGGAAGTTTAAGACGTTCTCAGTG
This sequence comes from Manis javanica, assembly GCF_040802235.1. Taxonomy (NCBI): domain Eukaryota; kingdom Metazoa; phylum Chordata; class Mammalia; order Pholidota; family Manidae; genus Manis; species Manis javanica. The sequence continues at coordinate 51,997,450 of NC_133164.1, read as the reverse complement.
ATAAATGGATACTACACGAATAAACCTTGTTCCACATAATTTAAATAGGAGTTATTTTAAGGTTAAAATAAACCGGTCTCAATTATTTAAATTAAATTCTTGAGAAAAGTATTTGGAGATGTCATTAAAAAAATAAAAGCACTATCTCCTGCACCTTACACATTTTCATAACAGAACTTGCAATGTTGAACAAATAAGGATAAATTGTCACTTATGCTGCAACTGTCTTATGTTGCAACTGTCGCTCTACAATTGTTATATGGGTACCTTGAAAGTATATTGTTCCTGAAGAGGAAAGAGCTGCTATATTTGCTGGAAATCAATCTGCCACTTGCATTGAGTTCTACTCTCTGTTAAGCCACTTTTTCCCCTTAAGATAACCAATTCAATAACATGCAAGACTAGTTTAATTTAGGCCTTGTTAATATCAACAATATATGGTTTACTTGTTTCTTTTAATTACATTTGCTTTTTTGGCAATAGAAATGAAGTAAAAGAAAATATAATCTGAAACACTAACAAAATCTGTCTTTCAAAAGTCTCCAGAAGTGGTGTTGAATTAAAAAAAAACAGCCAACAGAATGGTATATGACCAACTTTTTGCAGTAAGGTTTTATAGTGATCCTGAAAACAAAAATCAGACATTCTTAAATAATAATATTTTTCTTGATCATTGATGTACATTGAAGAATTTTAAGAAGAAAAAAAACAGGTTCCGGAAATCATTTTTTCCATTATACTCACAATTTTCTCTGGTAATGTGAGTGACATAATGGTTAAATTTTCAGAAGCTTAAGTATTATGAAATAAAGCCATTCAATAGATACAGGAGACAGACAGACACAGATACACACACACACACACACACACACACACACACACGCTCACTCTTCCAAACCTTTACATTTGTCATCTAAGAAATCAATGAATTATTCTTAACAATTTTTGTGTAGTTTGTTGGTTTTTGGCAACCATTTCTAGATTTCACTTGGACAAAATGTAGTACTTCCTAACCTCTAGTCTTTTGGGTTCAAAATTCTACAGAGAATTTAGCTTGCCATTTATTAGAGATGCTTCATGTTATTCATGTCAGGTTTTGTCTTTCGTTCATGTATAATAGTTTTATGGAATTTCTTGAAATGTTAAGGCAGGCTATGATACTTGTAAATCACCTTTAATTACTGAAAATTCATTTTTCATCTGATATAAAAAAATTCTAACCAGATATTAAAGGTGACTTACAAGTATCAGTGCATAATTTATAAAAACCCCTATTTACCTATGTGTTTGGAGGAAAGATTCTAACTACATGTCTTACCTCATTTATTCAATGAGGATATTGCCTAAATTATCTGTAAGATAGATTTCAAATCTAAAATTCTGTCATTCTGTGACAATGGTTCCATTCATACTATTTTTTCCTGTTGATGATCCCATTTTCTGAGATTTTGCCTAGAGAATAGACTGCATTTATTTAATAACATTGTTTTTTTATTTTTATTAGTAAGTGACATCTGTAATTGCACATTAGTGATTCTGATTCTCAGAAGAGAATTCATGCTACCATACTGCACTGACAAAATTCCGGTCAAAGTCAAAGAAATGCTGACATTTGGTTATCCCATTCTAACTTCATTAGTTAGCCTAACATATTAGCTATACTAATGGATATAAATTTTCCATCTTTCTTTGCAACATTAAAAAATTTTAAAAACAGTATAGGCTACTGGGCATTACAATTTAGGAAGCAAATATAAACATGCACAAGAGGGCTAAAATGTTCTGTCTTACTATTGTATCATTCAATCAGTGGATGGCACTAACAAAAGAAAGGAATTCTTTATCTCAGTGGTTACAAGAATGTGTATGTGAGTATGTGCATGTATGTATTGTTTTTTCTAATCACTAAGTTGTACCTATATGACTTGGGCATTTCACTGGGGTATGTCATACCTCAATAAAAAATTTTATTTAAAGCAAAGAGATTACAGATTTTACAAGTCTTAAAGAGGTATATAACCCAAATGCAGTAGGTAAATCTTATTTGGAGTTTGAGTTGAATAAATCAGGTGTTTAAAAATTTTTTTGAAGATAATTAGGGGAAATGGAATAGGATAGAGTAATAAAGATGGTCTTGGAGCATAACTATTAATTTATTAGATTAGAAAAGATTATTATGTATATATAATGAACATGGACTAAAATGGTTTCTGGGATCTGTTTAGAGATATTGCAGCAAAAGAAAATGGGGAGTAGACGGTAAAATGTAAAGTTCTAACACTGAGTGATGGATGGGTGAGAGGGAAATCATCATGCCAGTCTCTCTACTTTTATATGTTTGAAAATGTCCATAACAAAAATTAAGTTAAAATCAAGTGTATTACTGGTAAAAAGCTATTTTATATTGCCCTCTCTTTTTGATTTTGAATCTCTTTATGGCAAATCCTCAAGGATTTTAATTTAAGGTTGGAAAGGCCAGCTGGCAGGCCTGGGAGCAAAGTGACAAGAAGAGACCAGGGCTGGAAAAGAATTGGCTTAAAGAAAAGTGAACCCATCTGGGAGGAACCCAGGGCGGAAGTTGAGGGTGGAGTCTAGACAAGGAGCCCGGCTAAAACCAAAGACAAATTTTGACATGTTATTTGGTAAATCATGAGGTGATGATACCATAATTTAATACAGCACTGTAGTTTATAAGCTCTATATTTATTTCATTAGTCAACTTAATTCTCCTAACAGTTCCTTGAGGGAGGTAAAACAGATACAGATCACAAAGCTAGGAGATGGATGGATCTCAACCAGGACCTCAGACTTACTCTTATTTAGGACAAAACCATGACTTACTCCAGTGGTTTTCAAGCTGTTTTCCAGAAATACGTCAAGGATTTCACAAATGCTTGATTTACATTTCATTTAGAAATATAGGATATAATTTTTTTAATGTTCAAATAACCATTAGTGATATTAGAGAGAATTAGTGAATTCTTATGCTTTAGAATTCACTGTTTTTTTATGTGCAAATCTTGGGACTACATTTGATGCAGTTTCCAGTTATTTCTGGGGATTTTTGGTTACATGGTTATATGGAAATTGTCTTCAGTTACATAAAAATGTCATTTGATGCTGGAAACTATATTGAATATAAAACTCTGTCATCTATAACCTTATTGCTTAATTTTTCTCATAAATAACTAATAATTTAATACAATCCAATTATTAATGTCAACAAAATAAGAATTTTAATTTTTTAATATGGGGATTCTGTATAATATTTTATTTGAAAAAGGACAATCTTTTTATTAGCCAGTTTTACCTCAATAAAAAAACAAAAATTAAAAGATACATAAAATGTATAGGAGTCAGTAATCAAACACATCTAAAGACCAATATCAAGGCTTTGCTAACATCCAATCTATGAACGGTGGCAAGATAAAATATTTACTTAACTGTGTTAAAGAGCAATTCTTTCATAACGGGTTATACCTTTAAAAGTTTCCATTTCAACTTTGTCTCTTTTCTAGCCATAGTCTCTAAAATATCTTATAAAGAGGCATTTGATTCATAGTTGAAGGGTAGCAAAGGCAAATGTCTTTTTTGTAGAAGTAATTTAGGAAGTAACTTTGATACATGAATTTGGCCTGAGATTAGAAAGACAATAGGGAATGATGAGGCCCTGGACAAACTGGAAATTTGTATATTTCACCATAATGCAATACAGTACATTAAAAAACACCCAACCACACAAGAACAAAAAGCTAACAACTGGCCACCCAACCAAGAGAGTCTGCGTCCACCCATCTAGGCAGCCAGTGTGCTTCCCTTGCCTTAAAACATTCAACTCTTTTCCCATTGCTCAGTGTTATTTCCTATTCCTGGGGGTCATGGCACCATAGCAATGATCACCACACTTCTGTGCTTTTGTCACAAGCAAGTTTGTTTATAATGATTTATCTTGTCTTTCCTTGACTTCTTTGCAAATTAAGTATATAATACACTAAAGCCTGGTATATTTTCCTCCACCACTTCCCCACTCTCTTTCTTTCCTTTTTCTTCCTTTTCTCCTCTTTCTGTATAAAAGTGTATGTCCTTGCTAGCCAGAATCCTACAGTATGCTTTTACTTTTGCTCATCATTGGAAATTTCAGTGGTTTTCAACCCTTTCTCTAGCTGACTTTCCAGTTCTTATGACATCCATATAGAACGCTTCAAAACTAAATTCTAAATTCCAGCCAGGCAACATTTGGAATAATACAATCAGGAAGCTTTGGCTCCTGTACAGAATCAACTTAACTAAAATCTGGTAACTCTGAATTAAAATACAATTATGTAATTTAAACATGCTCATGTCATTTTGAAAAACCTCATCAATATTTTCCTTTTCCTGATGTAAACAGCTCCTAAATAATACTCTTTATAGAAATAATGAATTACAGTGAATGTATTTCTCATATTATAATTAATCATTAGTGCGTCTCTAAATAGGAACTTAGATTAAACTTTAAACACTTATTGCAACTTTTTTGACAAAAATATTTCAAGTTAAGCTTCAAAAAATACCTTCTAAATATACTCTATTGCAAATAAGATGCTAAAGTAATTTTCAAAAATAGACAATGCAAAGTTAGTCTATCTAATTCTGTAAGCTATTTCACAAATTTTTTTGTAAAATAAATCACAAAGAAATGACATAAATGGTAGGAACCAGTTTTTCTTTCATTTCCGTGTAATTATTTCATGATTTCAACTCCACAACTCACTTGGCAGACGATATGACCACCGCGTGTTCATCAGAATTGAGGATTTTTGTAAGATGAGCTGCAACTGAATCTTGACATGTTATCTGAAAAAATAAAAAACCTACACTATTATTGTTGCTCGCATTTGCACAACTTGGTGATTACTGCTTCAAAAATGAGATATTTTTACACAAAATCAACAATTACTTCCTTTCTGTGAAAGGTTTTTTGTTTCTGAAATTTTTTAATTTACAGTCTTAGAAAAATCCATAAACTCCATTAAAATTTACTTTAATATCAAATAGCTGAATATATAAAGAGCCCCTATAAGTCAGTAACAAAAAAAGCCAGACAATCTAATAACAAATGGGCAAAATAGTAGAAATCTAATGAGGAAGATACACAAATGGGCCATAAACAGATGAAAAGGTGACCAGCCTTATCAGCCATCAGGTAACTGCAAGCTTAAACCACATGCCGTACCACCATGTATTTTTATTTGTAGTTACAGCAGCAATGACAACTGGAAAATGCCAAATACTGGCAAGGTTGTGGAGCAATAGAACCCTCATACACTGGTGGTGGGACAGCAAATTGATACACTCTAAGATGTTGGTAGTATCTGTTCAGGTTGAACATATGCATAGTACCACAGGACCCAGCAACTCGACTTCTACATATATGCCCAGAAGAAACGCAGATGTGCGTTCCCCGAAAGACATGGACGAGAGGTTCACAGCAGCATTCACTCAACGGCAGAATGGATGACACTGCAGTACATTCATGCAATGAAAGGCTACAGGGCAATGAGAATGATTCTATTTTATAAAGTACAAAACCATACAAAAATACTCTGTGCTGTTAGAACTCAGGAGAGTGGTTAGCGGGGTGGGAGGAGAGGTGGTGAACGGAAGGGAACATGGGGGGCTCGTGGAGTGCTCGTAATGCCGCCTCGTGATCTGGGTTGTGATCACATGGGATCCTTTGGTTTTAGAAATTTTCCAAGCTGTACATTTAAGATCTGTGTGCCCTTTATGTATGGATATTATAATTCAATAAAAAGTTTTAATAAATGCTAAATGTACTATCACACATCCATGTAAATAAATATTTCTCTCAAATAATGAAATAATCAAAATGCTTAAGGAGTCCTATATTCCCTTTGCTATTTGACTCAAACTTTAACATTCTGTTGAAAGAACATATCTTCCTAATATGTAAAAATGTGCACAATATTTAAACAGCTCATATTCAGAGCCTTCCATTAAATGTTTGCCTCAAATATATTCCATGCCACACAGTTCCAAAATTTCCAGTATGAACCATCTGTTCTATTTAAGCTGGCTTCCTATGGTCTTCTGCCTACCTCAGATATACTTCCATTGCTTTTAATCAATGTCATTTCATTCAGACTTCAATGAAGATTTAATTACCCTCCCTCCCCTGTAAAGCCTTCCTGGACTGGCCTCTACCCAAAGGGATCTCATTTCTGATTTGTATCATTTCGACCAGTAGCTAATCAGTATGCTACTCTTTTAAATTTCTATCTTACTTCCTTCAAAGGCAGACCACATATGGAAAAGAAATATTGCATTACAGAGAGGAGGTGAGGAGAGAAACCTCACAGCCTCAACATATTGTGTTGACTTGCAACTTTATTCATCTCTTACTTAAATATTAAAAGCTGCATCTTAATAGTTAAGATCAGAAAAATGAAAATACATCTTTCAAAAAGTTGAAAAAAAGAGAAATTCCTCAAAAAGATTGGTTTTCTTTCTTTCCCTTACATGGTCGATTGTCATAAAGCCTAAGAAGTTAAGGGGAAATATTTTAACCTATCATTAATTCAACTTGAATTTACATTTAAAAATCCAAGTTTTTGTTCATTAAAAATAACCAAAGACAAAGAATACTTCTTCCAGAGGAAAATGAGTAACATTTATGTCCAAAGATAAAATTATTGATGTCAGTTATTAACCTATTAAGTAGTCACTTAGCAGAGTCAGGAAAGTAAAGTAATAATAGTTAATGTTTTTTATTGTGTACCAGACACTGGGATTAAGTACTTTGTATATATTTATTCCATTAATTATCCTGTTGTACAGCCAAGGAAGCTAAGGCTTAGGTGCGTTGGGCGATTTTCCCAAGACCTAGGCAAAGAGCAGGCAGGTAAGGACACCAAGCCTGAGGACTCCGGGTCTTATTCCACCAGCCCCTCCTGCAAGTCCTGGTCTTTGCTTCATTGAATTTGTCAAATACAAATTTTGCCACTTCTCAAGGGTATAATTACAACAGCCCACTCTTTGAGACTCCTGTATTTCTCCTGCCCCTTTACAAACCATTCTCCACTTACCAACATGGTGATTTTTTTCTAAAACACAAATCTCATCATATCACATCCCTGCTTCACACAACTGAGTGGATCCTTCCTACCTCCCAGAAAAAAATCTCCAACTAACACACAAGAACTTCTGTAATTCCCAAGACATTCCAAACCTCCCTTCCTCTCCTCTGCCATAGCCTTCTGATGCTCTTCCCTCACACTACATGTCTGACTCTATAGATTTATCTGTACCGCCCCCAAACGTACCAAGCTCCTTACTACGAAGCTCTGTGTATGCTTTTTCATCTGATGACTCCGATTTCTCTTTTTTTGTGCTGAAAACACAGTTTAGGCACAGCCTCTTCTGTAAAGACTTCAGTGAGCCTGCCAGGCTAAGAACCCTCTCTTCTGTGCAACCACTATTTCCTGATATAAGTTAAATTTGCTGATCATTTCCTTGTTTGTCCCTCCCACTAGACCAGAGATTCCTAGACTTTCTGGGCTCATGGCATCCTTAACATCTAAAGATTTTGTCACAGTGCCCCTAGGCCAAAAGAAATACCTAACAGTAGTTAAGTCCAAGCAATTTAATTAAATGTATTTATGTCCTAACAAATTAATAACCATTTGAAAAATAATGCATATAAATTAAAAGAAAAAAATTACACCTTATTTTTTTCTTAAATAACTATTTGTGATCTGTGGCCACTGTATACATCTCAAATCTTGGAATCAGATTGCACAATAATACCCGCATCTCCTAGCCAACGCTAATTTTTTGTAGTGTTCATTTTTTATCACAGCAACTACTAAAAATCGAACCTCCCAAAACTATGGTGTCATCAAAAGGAATGTGGTGCAGCCTAATGTTTAAACTGTGCACCACCTCAAGCTAGTAGTTTGGGTGGTGCCTAACAGATGTCAAGTATTACAGTGTTTTCTTTGAAATTTAAAAATATCTCATGGTAGCCCTCTGAGCTCATTGTGGTGCCCTGAGGCACCCCAGCACACAGCTTGGGAACCACCAGGCTAAGCTAACTAAAGCTGCAGAGTTAAGTCTTTTATTTCCAGTCCCAGGTATCCATAGCCACTTACTATTGTTAAATGAATGAAAGAATAAAGTTACAACTTCTTAGCATGCCATTACCAAGCAGCTAAAAGACAGACAGAATTGAGAGAAGAAAAGTTTTCTGTAAGAGTAAATTTAAAAATAAACTAATAGTAAGAACTTCATTTCCAGAGATTTGAGGCCATTCTCTACTGTGTTTTCAGGGAGTTCATCTGGGTATAGCAGCTCACACCTTCTCTTTGATAACCTTAGCATGAATAAGCAAGCATCTGAAGACTTTCTAGTATGACTGGGATAAGATGTCGAAGAGACCAAAAATATGACTTCTGCATTGAAAAGCTTTTAATTCAATTGGAAAGCAGTAGGAATCTGGTTTCCAAGAAATAGACAAGGCCACGGGGCTTTGATACCAAGATGCCCATTCTTCTGTAAGGGTTTGATATATAGACCAAAAGTGAACAACAGGAATTTTTAAACTATGTTGTGCCAGTCATAATACCAGATGATGATTTGGTGGTGAGTAAGTAATACACACGGCCTGATCTTTACAGCACAACAGCACCAACCTAAGGGCAAGTAAAGAGGCTGTGGAACTACTGAGCAAGGAGACAGAATTAGGGCTTGGAGATGAGGGATGGCTGCTTGGGGCAAGCGACACCTATGGTGGGAACAGCAGTAAGCTGAGCATGATGCCAATGGAGGGATACACATTCATCACAAAGACAGAGAGCAGAGAAGAACACAATGGCATAGGGATTTTACATTAAATGTAAACAATGAATTCTCTAATATTGATTGTAAACAATGGAATCATTGCTACTGAAGGAAATCATGGCATTGCTATTTTTACAATGCTTAAAAAGTACAGCAGCAAACAGAATTACCTAATTATGGCCACAAGGAATTAATCAATAAACTGTTATGATTCCTTAGCTCTATGATTCTGTGATGCCAGCAGAAGGCTAACAGTTAAAAGGGTAATTAGGAAGATCAACCACATTTTGTGTCCTTTTAAGGAAAATTGAAAAAGAAAAAAATTTTGCATCAGTCCAAAATTGACATTTTTTCTTAAAAAAATGCTAGAAAATTAGATTGAGCCTAAGAGGGAAGGTTTAACCCACTTTTGTTGCAGTTTTTGAGGCAAAAAGTCACATGGTGACTGATCAGTAATGCAGAACACTATCTGAACCTGTAATCTAAACATAAGCTATCCCTTTGTTGTGAAATATTTTAAGAAAAAAACAAAATAAATGAAGTTTCATTCAAAACCAATAAAAGAGGTTACAATTGTATCTCATATTTACTGACTATATATTTGTGATAAAAGTAAATTGTCTACCTTTATATGGGAGGAAAAAGACATCTCTGAAATAAGCAGAGCAAAAGAATTCTACTTTTTGTCTCTTTGAGGAAAAAAGAACATTACAAAAATACTATTAAGAAAAAAGACTGGTTCCTATAAAAATATCTACTACATTTATAGTTGGATAAAATAATATAAATAAAATGTTGCTAGAAATAAAGTAGTAAATATATCAATTTTTAGTAGTATTATCTCTACATGGCAGAACTATAAGATTTTATTTCTCTTTTGTATTTTCCAAAGTTTTTAGAGGCAGTTTTTGCTACTTTCATATTAGAAAAAAATTTTAAAGTACAATTGCCTCTTTAAGGAATAGCCCTATCTTTCTAGCTATCATTCCTTTTCTTAGTTTTGACAGGATCATAATTTTTCTTAATGACAAAACAAAGATTTCAACTGTAAAATAAAAAGATGAATTTTCCTAGAAGGAAAAATAAGCTATCCTAGATCAAATGATCTGAGTCAGAGAATAATCTTTTGAAAATTAGGTTCTATTTTCAATCTCCAGTGCTCTGAGGTTTAATAAGAGTGCTGAATTTTTAAGAACACCTAAAAGCTGTAGTTATTAATGGTCTGCAGCAGGGATGGAATGAAGGGCTCTTTGTTTCTTTGTTTTATCTTGACCAACAGGATTAACCTGGAGACCTGTTCTGATGAACCCTCAACAGAGCAGGCAAAGCAGGAAAAAAGAAATTCTGGCCACAAGTATTGGTGTGTTCGGAGATTGTTTAATGGAGCTGGGCTAACACCTAATAACTAAGCAAGTGCTCATGGCTGAAGCAGAAGGTGAGTACAAGCTAAAAGGAACCTGTCATCAGCTGTCTTTCTCTGGAGGCCTGTTGGTAAGAGAAAGCAGGCAGGTGGAATATTTGGAGAGAACTCTCAGGAGCAAGAGAAGGGGAACTTGCATGCCTGGTGCTGTACCCACAAATGTGACCTCACTTCATCCTCACAACACTGTTGCCTCCCTCCACAGATGAAGCAATGGAGGCCCACCAAGGCAGGTGACAAGGCTAGGTTCACACTCCCAGGGTAGGCGGTCATGGAAGGACTCTAACCCAGATGGTAAGAACTCTTTCTTCTTGGGGAGAGGACTGGAAGTAGTCAATAAGTCCATACCAATTAACAAAAAATATAATTCAGTAAATATGCTACCATATCTTACAAGTTTTCTTATGTGTTCAAGATATTCACACCTATTTTCAAATGAAACAGGTAAAGGGTTAAAGTCTTACATAAAATTCTTCAGATGCTTCTGGAGGTTCTGGAAGTAGAGAAGCCTTTGGTGGCAATTTGAGTTCATAGGTCATTATACTCCACCTGAAGGGAGAAAGATCTTTGGTCTAAAATTCCTTTAAAATTTAATCAACTGACTTTTCCTCACCTCATATACATACATATGCACAAATATTCATGAACTATGCTTTACTATATCTAAAACAACCAACTATGGGGAAAGAGATGGAATTTTAGTAATCTCATAAAAGGCTGAATTCATAATTTAAGATTTCCACATCTTACCAATTCTCTGATTAATGACCTCCAAACTTTTTTAAGGCCACAACCCACAATAAGAAATGCACGTATGTCACGAGATTTTCTCTTCATCAGGCACAATGCAGTCTGACTTTTCTAAACTCTTTTCACTGTTTCACTCTTTAAATAATGCTTGCTACAATTTACTAACTAAATTATCTAAGTTACTAATGTGTCACAACCCAAAGTTCTAAAACAATGTCTTAGATTAAATAAATACATCTACCTATAGAATATAAATTATTTTCCATACAACAATCAGTCTTGTCAAGTCAGACTATATACACGTGAAATGAAAATTAGCTAAGTATCCATTCTAAAATTAAGAAAGAAAGTAAGCATGGGAAAGAAAGGAAAATATTAATAGAAAAAATACTTAATTGAAGCAAATTTATTTCAATTAGCTGTATATTAATTTCAAACTAACCATTGACTCATTTGATATTAGAGAAAAGCAATCAACTCTAGATAAATCCAGTCTTCTATCTAAAATAATAATTTCAAAATTTGTGAAGAACAATTTGGTAGGGACATTATGGTTATCAGTAACAGGATGTGAAATAAAGATTTTATAAAGACACAAAGCATAATAAAAGCAGTACTGTAACACATGAATTTTAAGAAAAGCGTATCACAGTTGAAGCCAGTGATAGAACCTACAGGAGAATCCCAAGATTAGCATCAGTATTTACGTAGAGCCTAATACATCGTTTAGACTAATAAGTCTTTGCATAAAAACTCAAATTCCCAGAAAATCCCCCAAGACATAAGGAATGTTAAGATGTATAAAGTGAATAATTACTTAAAGCTACTATTCAACTCTTGACATGAATATACTACAAATACATATTTGAGCACAAAAAAAGCCATTCATTCATTCATTCATCCATGCAACAGATATTTATTGGACCTCTCAAAGCAACAGTAAGAATTCCAGGGTCTGAGAATACAGTGGTGAGTAAGACTTTCCTAATGAAGCTTACACTCTAGTGCAGAAAACAGCTACAAAACAAGCAACACACAAAATAATTACAGTTTATAAATATACATATAGGGAGAACCACAATTGAAAACATGAAAGTCAAGTTCCTTACAGCTAGAAATACTTCTCTGGTCAAATGACAGTTAAAGAAATAGGAAAGAGATCCACTCAAATATCTTAAGTTCCTTGCACCTTCCATGCTGTACCACCTCCGCTGATAAGAGATTGTTGGAGCTGAAGAAAAAGGAGAAAGTGGCAGCACAAGCCAGGAAAGGATACATACTGGTACTAGCTAAGCAGAGTTAGAGACCAAAAGGTTAGGCCCCATCTGGTGCGTATGTGCATTAATGAGGAGAGTACAATGTCGAGGGAAGACCTAGCAACTAGATTCTGGATTCAGCGCAGAGTGCCAGTTCCACCACTTAATTAGCTATGTGACACTGGTAATACAAAAACCTTCTGAACTCTTTACCTGTAAGATGGACACTATAATATCAGCTATCTTTAGGTGCGTAGTGATAATAAAAAGATGGTACTTCATCACGTAAAGTAACTAAGAATGCCAGGTAGATAAAAAGTATGAGCCACTCTTACTGTCTCCACAAGCCTCAATTTTCATCTTTGCAGACAAGTCATAATAATGCTTGTCTTAGCCACCCCTAAGCACTGTTTTGAGGATCAGATCAATTGATTTCTATGAAAAAGCTCATGTAATTTGGAATATGATTAAACAGATTTTTTTTACCTATTTCTTACAAACAGTATTTTTTAAAATTTTTTATTAAGGTATTATTTATATACACTCTTATGAAGGTTTCACATGAAAAAAACAATGCGGTTACTACATTTACGCATATTATCAAGTCCCCACCCATACCCCAGTGCAGTCACTGTCCATCAGTGTACTAAGATGCCACAGATTCATTGTTTGCCTTCTCTGTGCTACACTGTACAAACAGTATTCTTAAATTAGTAAAACACAGGAACAAAATATTCTTCTATTTCTAATAATGGTCCCAGGTTTTTAAATCTCCCTTGATTTTTTTTTTTTCTTGTTTTTTTGCAGGTCTGTATCAAGGACTTTCACCACAGGGGCGCTGTTTCCCTGCTAACCACAGGAGGAAGTTACTTTTTCTAAAACACAAGGGAAAAGCACTCAGCCAGGGCAGAGGAAATCCCTAGCAGCATTTCCCAGGATGCAACAAGAGTGGTATTTAAAATATCAACAAAAAGCCATTTACAATAGCCCATGTGGTTTGGTAAGCGAAGAGCTGTGCAGCTGTCTAGGAAATTACTCAAGGCTCTTTCAGAAACTGGACACTGAATCCACTTAATACCTAAACTATTGGAATATCATATCCCTCTCATGAATAATTTTGGATAAACACAGGTAATCGTTCTGCAGTCCAGGTTTCTTTTAATATATTCTGTCAGCAAAAGGATCAACCATTACAACATTGCCTTATGACAGGCAAAGTTACAACTAATTAAGTTATAGCTCATCCGAGAGTAATTACATTTTGGATTGGTGGCTCCCTCATGAGATTTTGTTATTTTCAGGAACAATTTCACAGATGGCTAATCCTATCAAAGCTGTTCTGATTTGTGCTAGCTCAAGCTTGTAATGATATTTTGACATTTCTGTTCTCCTTTTTGAGGGGCAAGGTTACTGCTTACTGAGTCCTATTGTTCCCTATGCCCAAATTCTCAACACTTCCTCTACAATACTCAGGGTACACACATTGTGATTTCTGTTTTATAAACGGGGCATTGATAGAGAAAGCTGTTAGGAGTATGATCTGGGTACTGCGGCACAGTGAGAGTTCCTTCATATGAAACAGTCTTCCTGCTCCTTCCCCACCCTGGGAAAGGTTTATCTTTTTTAGCATTTAGTTCTTTGTTGGTTCAATTCATTCTTAATATGTATAACTAAGAAGAAATATTCTAACAAATCTAAAATTTATATGTTTCTTAGCTTTAATGAAACCATAAGATGATGGGGCCAAACCCATTATACTCACCAAAAGCACCCCATAAAATTAACTATTTAAGCTTTCTGAGCTGTGCAGCAATTAAAAGTAATTGCTGTATCAACACAGCCTTCTATCTTGAAAATAATAGGTTCATTCAACTAGTTTTCTCAGTTTTTGCTGCAATTCATTCATTTATGCAAAAGATAGATTTACTAAGTGTCTGCACTATGCCACGCTCTGCTCTGGACGTCAGGGTGGGAGGGTGGACAAGTCTCTGTCCTCACGGGACTTTCAGTCAGTAACATCTTAAGTTACCAAAAATTGGTTTCAGTGTGCTATTTTCCATCTAGTTTTAAAGGAGAATTTGCTTTTACCTGTCCAACATTTTAGTACTGGCTCGTTCCAGCTTCTCCAGAATCTGAGGAAGTTGGGTGTCATCATCGTAGGAACCTCCCCAGCCAAGAACCCGGGCAAGGTCATTTCCTGTGCCCAAGGGCAACACTCCCAGCTGGCACTGCAAGAGAAAACAACAGGGAGACCACAGACGAGTTGAGAAGTAGGGACCATGACATTCCCACACTTTCCACAGGTCACTACAGAGTCATAGTGTTCATTAGCGATGTAAAGAATTACTACTTGCCTGTTTATTCAAGTTGAGCTTATCAATTTCGGACAAAACCCAACCTACACTTCCATCTCCTCCACAAACAAGAATCCGGAAATTGTCAAACTTTTGGAATAATCTTAGACTGAAAGTAAAAAATATCACATTTTAATATAAATTAACATAAAGTCACTTTTTCCAGTTCTTTGCTGTTGTGTATTTACTGGTATTCATGTTCAGACTTACTTTAAGAACCTTTACTTAGATATACATTATTCTATAAAAATTAATTTGAGTGCAATTTTTAACTCAAGAAAACTTCTTGGTCATAAAGAAGACATGGAAATAAAATTAGGAGAAAGAGGATAGAGAAATAAGAAAGCAAGCAGAACCCAGGAAAGAGGATGAAAGGGGAGTGATACAGGGGAGATGGCAGAAGTAAGGAGTTTTCTCTTCCCATTACAAGGATATGTTATATCCTTACAAACAGCAAATTACAAACCAGGGGTGGAGAACCTGGGGCACTGGGGCTACTGAGTGACACTCAGGGCAGCTCCTGAAGAGACCTGCCCAACCTTGTGAATGGCTCAGTTTTAGTTCCAGTCAGTTCTTACTTTTTCTCTCCTTTTCTCAGGTCAATCTTTTTAATTCTATCTTCCTTCATCTCAACTTATGACACATCCCACCTCCTGAATGTACCTTTGAACACGTCAAGTATTGTGGAAAATCTACAAGCTATGATAACAGAGACAATCTCAAGAAGTTTCAGAAAGGGAGTTGCCTGGATTCTTAGAGGGTGGGTGGTAAAAATGAAAGAATATAAGATATTAGAACTATGACAGATTATAAAACAGATGTGCTAGAAAGGGAGACAAAGCTCACCAGCAACAGAGCAGACAAAGGGGAGAAGAGAGGCTTGCTGAGGGCGTGCCGGGACCCAAAGGGAGGGGGAGGGAGGTACAAGCAGGTGAGGGAGGAGGCAGATGCCCATGAAGACCAATCCCCACGGGACCAGAGGGCCTGGGACTCAGCAAGAAAAAGGCAATGGAGATTAAGAAGGAAGACCCTGCAGGGACAAAAGTAAAAAGAGGCACAGAGAAACTGATGAGAGAAAGAGAGAGGACAGGGAACTGGTAAATTATAATACAGATGGGGCCTTTTCAGGCAGTAGTGTCTAAAGTCCCCACTTCTACTTCTGTGTTCATGCTGCAAGGTAATTGTGGAACCCAAGAAAAGCTGGTATGGCAGAAGTGATCATAAAGTGGCAGAAGAGATTGCAGGCCTCTGGTTCAGATGATACAATACCACCTTTTCAACAAAAACCATTTTAAATTTAAGTGTATTAAAACTGCCTTAAGGCATATTTTCCCTTATTGAAAAAAATTTTTTATTTAATTTTAAGTTATAAGACATTCGAGAAAGCTGAAACTGAACAATCAATAAAAGCACTTTTGGCATTTATGTAAACTGAGTCTGAAATTCTTTGAGGAAATGGCTGTGAGACACATGATAGTATCTGCGCTTCAGTTAAATAACTGATTATTTGTATTATATAAAAATCAATAATAGCCTTCCATACAAATTATTTTCTGAACTTATTTTGTATCTCTATCTTAATAAAATTTATCTTTCTTAGAGCTCAGCAAACTGTTAGTATTTAACATAGGATATATTCTAAAATATTTTCTAAACACATTTTGGAATTTTCAACACATTAAAGAAGTTATATAAATATAAAAAAGGTCATGTCAAAACATAATTAAGAGTCTTAAGAAAGGGATGGATGAGAAGATCAACACAGAGATGTCTAGATGAACCTATAATTTTCATGAACTGGTTAAGTCCAAACATATTTCATGCTCAATATTACCTTTCATTCAAACAAGATTTATCAATAATCAACTACCCTATACAAACCTCCAATTATAAATTAATCATGGGGATGAAACCATAGCATGGGGAATACAGTCAATCATATTCCAATATCTTTGTACATTGACAGATGGTAACTACACATATTGTGTTGAGCATTTAGTAATGTGTGTAACTGTTGAACCGCTATGTTGTATATCTGAAACCAATATAATATTGGATATCAATTATATTTCAATAAAAAATAACATAACAAAACCCCCCACAAAACAAGTAAAACAACAAAATCAATTACCCTAAATAAGGACCTCCATTCATTAAATCGAACACCTGAGCTGGATTTAGCAACTGCTTAAATCGACGAAGAAACCTCACTCCCTGATTATCTCCACTCTTAGAATTGACGAAAACCAACAGAGGACTAACACAGAATGAAAACGTTGCTCTACAGAAACCTATAAAAAAGAACACAGTACAAGATCAATATATACAGCTTTCTCTTTTCAACTATAAACAAAACTTCAGAGAAAATAAGATAAATTGATAAAGACCATTGTTTATTACTTTAACAATGTTATAATGTAGCCCCCCAAATGGAGAGAGGATTATTCTTTACACATGATGACTATAGAACTTATCTTTTCAAATATGCTTTAAAATGAAAAACCACCAATGATGGTAAAAGTCAGATAGTTGAAGCTATATTACCTGCATTAACAATAATTAAAAAAGAAACAAGAGTTCATAAATTCATACTTGTGAAAGAATTCATGTTCATACTCAAGATTATAAAATATTTTAAGTATTCCTTGATGAGGCCTTAGAACATTTTTAAAATTTATAATGAATAACTGATTTATATATTAAATCTGGAGGTGATGCTTGTTTATAGCACAGGTTTAAAAAAACCAAATCACATCTTTGCACTTTATTTCCTTATATCTGTGTTACCTACTGGTATAATCTATATTAAAAGTTTGGAAAGCACAAGGAACTTTATCAGTACAAAACATTAATAATAGTATATGGAAAAAGCCTTTTGTAAATAGTTTGCTTAGAAAGAAGTTACTGGTGTGCTATCCCAAAACCTGTATCATAAACAGGTTCTCAGCACCTACAACTAGGTTGTAAGATTCTGGAAAAGTGAATGAATTTATAAACATAAATTTCTGCACTGAAAATATAGGAAAAACGATCTCAATAAGAGCTATGCTAGTGGGCAGTTTTAGTTACATAGAAAAGAACACTTTCAGATGGCATTTCATTACACAGTCATGATCTTCTTTCATCTGTTGATTTGCAAAATCTATGTACTACTTACAATACTTTCACCAATGTATTTAAAATGTTCATTTAAAAATTAAATGTACTGTTCAGAATTAAAAATGGAATTATTAAAAAAACTGACCAGATTAACCAACTACAGTTCTATTTATTCTAGGAAAAATAAATATACATACCAGCATTCAGCATGCCAGGAATATACATACTCATGCTACTATTACATACCATCAGAATCGGTGCTGTTCAGTGCAATTGGAGGTATGATAGACACTTTACACTGGCCAAGTGGACATACAGGATGGTATAAATCTTTGCAGGCAGTATGTACCTAATAATAAACAAATAAACTTTCAAGAATCATAAGAACAAGACACTGTTTTGTTATGGTGTAAGTTACATCTAAAGAACTAATCACTAAGAACCCAAAGGCATCACAAAATTCATGAATTACTTTAATGGCAAAACATATATACATAAAAGGAATGGGCCAGTCATTTTAGAGATGGGAATTTGATTTGGCCTGTGCAGCCTACTTTCATCATTGTCTCAGGCAAGTAGTACATAGCCAATAAAGGGCTTGTGAAGGCAAAGACAGAGGAGGAGAAGAGGAAAGTGTGAGGAGGAAGGGATGGAAAGAGCAAGGCTGACAGGGAAGCAGGGAAGGAAGCTAACTGGCACACATCAACATCACTGTCCATAAAAAAATCAATGACAACTTCAACACACCACTCACTCAAAAGGACAGATCAACCAGACAGAAAATGAGTAAGGAGACAGAGGCACTGAACAACGTATTAGAAGAGATGGACCTAATAGACATCTACACAACACTCCATCCAAAAGCAAAAGGATCACATTCTTCTCAACTGCATATGGAACATTTTCAAGAATAGATCATATATACTAGGCCACAAAAAGAGCCTCAGTAAATTAAAAAAGATTGAAATTGTACCAACCAGCTTCTCAGATTACAAAGGTATGAAACTAGAAATAAATTACTCAAAGAAAATGAAAAAGCCCACAAATACATGGAGGCTTAATAACATGCTCCTAAATAATCAATGGATCAATGACCAAATAAAAACAGAGATCAAGCAATATATGAAGACAAATGACAACAATAATTCAACACCGCAAAAATCTGTGTGACACAGTGAAGGCCACGCTAAGAGGGAAGTATACTGCAATACAGGACTACCTCAGGAAGGAAGAACAATCCCAAATGAACAATCTAAACTCACAATTAACAAAACTAGAAAAAAAAGAACAAATGAGGCCCAACATCAGTAGAAGAAGGGACATAATGAAAATTAGAGCAGAAATAAATAAAACTGAGAAGAATATAGCAATAGAAAGAATCAATGAAAGCAGGAGCTGGTTCTTTGAGAAAATAAACAAAATAGATAAACTCCTAGCCAGACTTATCAAGAACACAAGAGAGTCTACACACATAAACAGAATCAGAAATGAGGAAGAAAAGATCACTATTGACAACACAGAAATACAAATTACGAGAGAATACTATGAAAAATAATATGCTAACAAACTGGATAAACTAGAAGAAATGAACAACTTTCTAGGAAAATACAACCTTCCAAGGCTGACCCAGTAAGACACAGAAAATCTGAATAGACAATTAAAAGCAACAAAATAGAATTAGTAATCAAAAAACTACCTAAGAACAAAACTCCTGAACCAGATGGTTTTGCTGCTGATTTTATCAAACATTTAGTGAAGACCTAATACCCTCCTCCTTAAAGTTTTCTAAAGAGTAGGAGGGAATACTTCCAAACTCATTCTACAAGGCCAGCATCACTCTAATATCAAAACTAGACGAAGACACCATAAAAAAAGAAAATTACAGAACAATATCGCTGATGAACATAGATGCAAAAATACTCAACAAAATATCAGCAAACCAAATTAAAAAATACATCAAAAAGATTTACATTGTGATCAGTAGAATTTATTCCAGGGAGGCAAGGCTGGTACAACATTTGAAAATCCATCACCATCATCCACCAAATCAACAAAAAGAAGGAAAACCACATGATCATCTCCTTAGACGCCGAAAAAGCATTTGACAAAATTCAACATCCATTCATGATAAAAACTCTCAACAAAATCAGTATAAAGGGCAAGTACCTCAACATAATAAAGGTCATATATGACAAACTCACAGCCAACATTATACTTAACAGCAGGAAGGTGAAAGCTTTTCCTTTAAGATTGGGAACAAGACAAGGATGCCCACTCTCCCCACTTCTTTTCAACATAGTACTGGAGGTCCTAGCTACTGCAATCAGACAACACAAAGAAATACAAGGAATCCAGATTGGCAAAGAAGAAGTTAAACTGTCCCTGTTTGCAGATGACATGATATTGTACGTAAAAAACCCTAAAGAATCCATTCCAAAAGTACTAGATCTAATATCTGAATTCAGCAAAGTTGTAGGATACAAAATTAATATGCAGAAATCTGTTCCATTCCTATACACTAACGATGAGCTAGCAGAAAGAGAAATCAGGAAAACAATTCCATTCACAATTGCATCAAAAAGAATAAAATACCTAGGAATAAACCCAACCAAGGAAGTGAAAAACCTATACCCTCAAAACTACAAGACACTCTAAGAGAAATTAAAGATGACACTAACAAATGGAAACTCATCCCATGCTCTTGGCTAGGAGGAATTAATATTGTCAAAACGGCCAGCCTGCCTAAAGAAATCTAGAGATTCAATGCAATCCCTATCAAATTACCAACAGCATTCTTCAACGAACTGGAACAAATAGTTTTAAAATTCATATGGAACCACAAAAGATCCCGAATAGCCAAAGAATCCTGAGAAGGAAGAATAAAGCTGGGGGGATTATGCTCCCCGACTTCAAGCACTACTACAAAGCCACAGTAATCAAGACAATTTGGTACTGGCACAAGAACAGACCCATAGGCCAATGGAACAGACTAGAGAGCCCAGATATAAACCCAGGCATATATGGTCAATTAATATACCATAAAGGAGCCATGGACATACAACGGGGAAATGACAGCTCTTCAACAGCTGATGTTGGCAAAACTGGATAGCTACATGCAAGAGAAGAAACTGGATTATTGTCTAACCCCATACGCAAAAGTAAGCTCAAAATGGATCAAAGAGCTGAATATAAGTCATGAAACCATAAAACTCTTAGAAGAAAACATAGGCAAAAATCTCTTGAATGCAAATATGAGCAACTTTTTCCTGAACACATCTCCTCAGGCAAGGGAAACAAAATAAAAAATGTACAAATGAGACTATATCATGATAAAAAGCTTCTGTACAGCAAAGGATATCATCAACAGAACAAAAAGGCATCCTACAGTGTGGGAGAATGTATTTGTAAAGGACATATCTGACAAGGGGTTAACATCCAAAATATATAAAGAACTCACATGCCTCAACACCCAAAAAGCAAATCACCCTTTTAAAAAATGGGTGGAGGACATGAACAGACACTTTCTCAAAGAAGAAATTCAGGTAGCCAACAGGCACATGAAAAGGTGCTACACTTCGCTAATTATCAGGGAAATGCAAATTAAAACCACAATGAGATATCACCTCACACCAGTTAGGATGGCCAACACAGAAAAGACTAGGAACAACAAATGCTGGCGAGGATGTGGAGAAAGGGGACCCTCCTACACTGCTGGTGGGAATGTACATTATTAGTTCAACCATTGTGGAAAGCAGTATGGAAGTTCCTCAAAAAACTCAAAATAGAAATACCATATGACCCAGGAATTCCACTCCTAGGAATTTGCCCTAAGAATGCAGGAGCCCAGTTTCAAAAATACATATGCACCCCTATTTTTACTGCAGCATGATTTACAATAGCCAAGAAATGGAAGCAACTTAAGTTTCCATCAGTAGATGAATGGATAAAGAAGATGTGGTACATATACACAATGGAATATTATTCAGCCATAAGAAGAAAACAAATTGTACCATTTGCAACAACATGGATGAAGCTAGAGGGTATTATGCTCAGTGAAGTGGGCCAGGTGGAGAAGGTCAAGTACCAAATGATTTCACTCCTCTGTGGAGCATAAGAGCATAGCAAAAACTGAAGGAACAAAATAGCAGCAGACTCACAGAACCCAAGAATGGACTAATAGTTGCCAAGGGAAAGGGCTGGAGGTGGGGTTGGGGTGGGAAGGGAGGGAAAGGGGACTAAGGGGCATTATGATTAGCACTCATAATGTAGTGGCGGGTACAGGAAAGGCAGTATAGCACAGAGAAGACAAGTAATGACTATATAGCATCTTACTACGCTGATGGACAGTGACTGCAATGGGGGATATATGATGGGGACTTGATAATGGGGGGAATCTGGTAACCACAATTTTGCTCATGTAATTGCATATTAATGATACCAAAATAAAAAAAAACTTTTGGAAAAAACAAATCAATGACATCTACCTCATAATATCCTTATAGAACTTAATGAAAGTAAATGAAGCTTGTAATGTGTCTGTTCTTTTCTGCAGTGATCCTCTTTCTATTCACACCTGTGTTTTAACATTTTCATGTTACCGTAGTTATAAGCACGTCCATGCCTATTTTCTCAGCTAGATTTCAAGCTCTGTGAGGCAAATGAAAAGGTCCTATTGCTGCAAACTCAACTTGGAAAGTGATATACACAGTACAGGCAGTTAGTAAATATGTTAACTCTGTAGAAGCAAAATGTTGCAAGGTTATTCAAGATGCTATTGAGATCAAAAGCAGGGCTCACTTACCAAGTGGACCTCAGGCAATTTAGAATGCTTTATGCACTTACTTACAGAGCCTTTAAATGTCTGAAGCAGTGAAAGCAGACTCTTCACAAAGCACTTGGTTAATATGGCTTTATTATGTTAGTCCTTTTAGAAAAGTGCATATTAATTAAACACATCTTTATCAAATCTTTTGGGAAAATAACCAAAATTTAATAGTGACTCTTATTCTGATGACCTAATTTTGGATTGTTTTCTATTATAATTTATAATAATCAGGAAATCCAAATGGATTTTGGAAAACACGCATGCACAGATAGTTTTAAAAGGAATAAAAAGTATGAGAATCACAGAGCAGAACAAAAATATTTATAATAATGTTAGATGAGAAAAGCAGGACATACAATTTTATCTTCACTATTCTCACTGTAAAGATACTATGTTCAGAGACAGGAAAACTTAGGAGTTGACTCATTAGGGTTATGAAGTACGGTTTTGTTTTGTTTTGAACTAGATGACTATGTTTAGAAACTAGATATTCTGCTGTGAAAAACTCATATTTAACAACAAAATAATATGTAAACAGATAAATGATAGTATATAAGAAGTATAAGACTAAGTAGAGGGATATAACAAAGGTGACAGTGGCTCAGAAGCCCACATATCTAATGAACATGGGGGCAGGAATGATTTCTTAATAAGGTGACATTCAAGTTTGCCAGGAAAAAGGTGGGGGGAAAAACATCTCAGAATGCCCCCTTCTATAATCTGTAATAATACTATTATCCTATTTGTGAAATTTTAAATGGTGGTCTTGAGAAAATCAGTAAAAAAAACCTAATTAACTCCTACTGTTAGTTAAAACTACTGATTAAATGAAAGTAGGGACAGGTAAAGACAAATGATACAAAACCTTTCTAAAATAATTAATCTCATGTTTTCTTTCTAAAAAGTTAGAGAAGAACATCTAAAGTTCTAGAAGTAGAGAAGGACACCTCAGTAAATGTACAGACTAATAAAAATAACAGTGGATGCATACATGAGCGGTTGTCCCCCAAAAAACAAATCTTAGGTGAGATGAAGATTTAAAACCTTACTTATGGGAGCATTATTGTTATTTATTTACATATTTATTTAACTTTAAAATTGTATCTTACAACACTCTTTTAAAATAAGCACTGGCATAAGAGGTCTTAGGGGTGAGGGTTGCATCAAAACTCCGAAGAGAGATATCTAATATAGTCTGTGTGTTATATTAAATAGGGTAAGAGAAAGAAAAAGTAACACCTATGACTAAAAAAGGAGGCACCAGATGAAGAATAACAAAAGCCTGAGGACAAAGAATTACATTTGATTTAAAAATAAAAAGGAAACAGATTCCTATCAGGTCTGACTAAACAACTGCTGGACTTCTTTTCCTCTGCGGCCAATGGAATCAATCTCATTGAATATGAAATCAACGTTATCATAATTCACATCTCTTACATTTGCTGACCTGCACTGCTGCTATGGAAAGCAATGGTTTTCGCACCTTTTGGGTGGGGAGGTTGCTGACTTCCAAGACTCAAAACTGTCATAGCTGGAAGCATGGCCCAGGGGTAAGATGGGCACTCACAGCTATTGCCTCCTGGCCCCTTGCCACTCTCTGAGCTCACTGAGGTTCCTGCTCTGACTGCCCTCATGCAGACCTGAGGCCTAGTCCTCACACAGCCTGACACAGACAGGACCAATCCTTGCCAGCGGCTCTACATTATGCTGGGTGGGCTTCTTGCTGTTTTCTTGCACGTGAAGGGAAGTTTAAAAATATTTACTTATTTATATTCTATAAGTGCATATCATTTAAATTACATCAGTGCGTGGCCTCCTAAACTAGCATTCTGTCATGGAACACACTCAGGACTGCAGCACAATTACACTTTGCATGTCAGTACAATTTGGTGGCTTTCTGGTTGCAACAGGTGGTAAAATGCTTGAAAATAGCAAACCACTGAGTGTGGCTAAAGCAAAATGAAAAACAATAAACCTGTGGCAAAGAGATCTTTAGACTAAGGAACTATATAGCAAGAGTAAGTATTACAGAAAGGACATTTGTAAAGTAACCAAACTGGAAGGAATATACTTTAAAGAACATTAAAAATGGGTCTGTGCACTATTGGGCTCTGCTGTGCCATAAATTCTTTGCCTCTAAATCACACAGATGGAAAAGTTATGACAATAAACTAATTAAAGGGACACTCACCATCGTTTTACACCAAAGGCATTTCCAATCTTGGAGACGGAGAACACTGCCACATGTTTTGTCACAGACAGCACACTTGGCGCTCACAGGCAAGTTACCCTCGAGCCACTGGTGAGGCATAGCGACCTGTACAGCAGGGATAGAGAGAAGTCAAACTAAAGACTGTGGAGGACATCATTCTTATCCTAGGGAAGACAAAATTAGTCCTTTCTCTATGGAATCCATAGTATTATCATTCATGATATCCATTCATTTACCCCAAGTTTAATGAGCATGTATTAAGCTCCCAGCACTGTAGGTTTACAATGATATGTGAGACTAATTCCCTGCCCTTCAAGATTTGTAGTCTAGCTTAGAAGCAAGACACCTAAAGGCGTTAACATAAAGTGATCACAAAGGGCTACCAGAGACTTGTATGCACGGTGCAACAGAGGCACGGTTTTGAAGGAGAAGGCTCTGCTGAGGGGAGGCTGCAAAGTCTGAGGAGTGAACTTCTGAAGAAACAGCTTCACTAAGCCTTAAAGAACATTTTAATTTGTCAGTAAGAGACTACACCACGAGCCCAGCATGACAAACACTCCTAAGTCCTATTCATTTCCCTTAAAATCTGAGAGCTCAAGGGACCTTAGAGGAATCTAATTGAAATGAAAATTCATAATTATCCAAACCTTCTCTAAAAGTAAACACTCCCGCTTAACTCTGTCATCATTTTCCTCAGGGCAGAAAATAGAAGAGAGGGTGCTGGGAAGATCAGGGAGAGCAGGCTTACCCCGTCTTCGTCCTCTATGACGTCCCTCCCGACGGAGGCCAGGGTCGTCCACTTGCAGTTGTTTGTCGCCCTCACGGCGCACCTTTTGTGAGCCTTGAATTTACACACTAAAAAAAAAAAAAGTCAACCATTTCTAAAGGAATATGTACTTTTGGACCAATAATGAAAGGAAATCAAAGCATGAAATTTTAAAGGGCTCGGGGAAAGGAAGGAAAACAATATTTTAAAAAGTTTAAATTACTCCTCAGCAATATTAACAGTATTCTAAAGAGCTATACAGCTATGCGTTTTGAAGCGCTTTTATCAAGCTACGGATTGCTACTTAGAAAGATTCTACTTACTCAGAAAAGAAGAAGAAAAAGGAGATAAAGGAATTGTTCCTTGAGGAGAAAGGAGGCAACACTCACACAGAGAATGTGGAGGTGCTGGTAACATCCTACTTCTGAATCTGGGTGCTGATTATGTAAGTATTTAATTTGTTAAACATCCAATGAGCTGTGTGCTTCTGATATATGTGTTTTTCTGAACATATACTTAAAAGAAAAAGTTTGAAAATATCAGCAAGAAAAAGAACAGGATAATTCAGAGGAGTGATAAAGTGCAAGTACGTCCAGAAAATATCCAGACATCATGGGAAATAGGCTGATAAAGGCCACAAAGATGGCACTGTCTTTTAGAAGTATTATGTTAGAATGAGTATATTATAATGTAGAAAAAAGGAATGATGAAGTGATGCTCCCAGTATATGCATCATTAATTTTCCCCAGCCATGTTATCATAAAGGAGCCTATAAAAGAGAAATAAAAGACACTGAAAACTGTAAGACATTGATGAGATAAATGGAAGACACAAACAAATGGAAAAATATTCCATGCTCATGGACTGGAAAAATTAATATTGTTAAGATACCCATAGTATCTAAAGCAATCTAGAGATTCAATGCAATGCCTGACAAAATTCCAATGGCACTTTTCACAGAATTGTAATAAAAAATTCTAAAATTTATATGGAACCACAAAAAACCCCAAGTAGTCAAAGCAATCTTGAGAAAGAAGAACAAAGATGGAGGCGAGGCATCACCCTAATTTCAAACTATATTACAAAGCTATAGGAATCAAAATAGTATGTTATCGGTATTAAAACAGACAGATCAGTGGACAGAAGAGAGAGCCAAGAAACAAACCCATGCACGTATGATCAGTTAATTTACAACAAAGAAGCCCAGCATGTACAGTGGGGAAAGGACAGTTTCTTCAATAAATGGTGCTGGCAAAACTGAACTGCTACATGCAAAAGAATGAAACTGCACTACTGTCTTACACAACACACAAAAATTAACTAAAAAGGGATTAAACACTTGAAAGTAAGACCTGAAACCATAAAATTCCTAGAAGAAAACAAAGGCAGTTGGCCTGTTGGCATCAGTGGCAGTGATGATCTTTTGGATTTGACCAAAGGCAAAGGGAACGAAAGCAAAAAATAAGTAAATGGGACTATATCAAACTAAAAATCTTCTGCACAGCAAAAGAAAACATCAACAAAATGAAATGGCAACTAATAAATGGGAAGACATGTTTTTAAATCATATTTCTCTCTCATATGTCTAAAATATATAATGATTCCTGGCACAATTCAACAGCAAAAACACAAACAATCCAGTTAAAAAATGGGCAGAGGATCTAAACAGACATTTTTCCAAGAAAGACATACAGATAGCCAACAAACACATGAAGATGCTCCACATCACTAATCATCAGGGAAATGTAAATCAACACCACAGTGAGATAGCACCTCATACCTATTAGAATTGTTATTATCAAAAAAGACAAATTATAAATACTGGCAAGGATGTGGAAAAAGGGAACTGTCATGTGCTGTTAGTGGGAATGTAAATTGGTGTCGCTACTATGAAAATCAGTATGGAGGTTGCCAAAACAATTAAAAATAGAACTACCATGTGATCCAGCAATTCATCAAGATATGAAACAAACCAAGTGTCTACCAATGCATGAAGGGATAAAGATGTGGTGTATACACACACACACATGCGCGCACATACACACACACAATGGAATATTACTCAGTCATAAAAAAGAATGAAATCTCGCCATTTGCAACAACATGGATGGACCGGACCTTGAGGACATTATGCTAAGTGAAATAAGACAGAGAAAGACAAATACTGTATGATCTCCCTTATACATGGAATCTGAACAACAGAAACAAAAACAAGCTCATAGATAGAACAGGCTGGTGGTTGCTAGAGGTGGGAATGATGAAATGGGTGAAGGTGATCAAAAGGTATACACTTCCAGTTATAAAAGAAGTTAAGTGCTGGGGATGTAATGTACATCATGGTGACTATAGTCATTTTTGAAAATTACTAAGAGTACATCTCAGAAGTTCTCACCATAAGAAAAAATTCTGTAACTGTGTATGGTGATAGGTGTTAACTATACTTATAATGGTGATCATTTTGAAATATATGCAAATATCAGAATAAAAAAGAGAGAAATAAGAGGTAACAACCAGGAAGGAAATAGGAAATGTATGACGAAACAAGTAAACCACGGATTTGAAAAGTTAACCCTTGCTTATGAAAATCACAACTTGACTACTAAGCTTATTTATCCTTCTAAGGACACAAATTATCCAGGCATTAGTGGAGACTGATGTTATACCAGTGTCTGGCTTTCCAGATAAATATTTGGAAGTAGAGATCACTTCAGTGGAAATATATAAGGTAATGGCTACTAAATTCTAAATGTAAGGTAGCTCCTTTTCACATGATTTTTAGATTTCTAACAGTAAAGCACTAAAAAATTTTTGAAATGATGGATTACACACCATTCTTTTTAAAGTCCTAATTTGATACACCATAAAAACGAAAAGGGTCAGGTAAAATAACTAAGATGTCTATAGCTAAATGTTTAAAATGTGTCGGGTATCATGAATGGCCAACATATAAAGGGTCACTTACACTAAGCTGGTTTTCCCTTGAAAAATATCAGACACTGGAAACGTTTCACCACATTGTGTCCATTTACAAATTCTTGCCTGGAAATCCTACCATTTGTGAGATAAATGATCTTGTGACTTGAGCACAGACTCCATATAGAATGCACTATTTTTCAGTTGAATTTTATTGCTGATAAACAATTGTGTAAAGAAACAGCACTACAGGAAGTAAGCTAAGTTTGAAAAACAATTTTGGCATACCCTGCTCTTTTTTGCTCCAATACAAATGACTGTTTTAAAACTGATGAGTTAGTGTCTCTAGGCCTTTTCATCTGTTAACTATATTTCTTAAAAGTGTGGCCCTAGTTTTAGTTTTATCTCCAACATAATCCTCAGGCTGATTTTTATGTATAAATAAGTACTCGATATTAACAGTTTATAACTTTTCTAAAAGGAAAGGAAGGAAGTAAAAGAGGGCACAGGATATAATTTCATGGCTTTTTGACCATTTTGCCATTAAAAATTAAACAGATCATCAAAAATAAAAATCACACTTTTGAAACAGTCAAGTGCTTCATGCAATGAGCCTTGAGAATTGCAAAGATGCTTAATTAAACATATAATAATAGTAATAAAACAAACCAGACTATAATTACGGTCACTCAGGAATGGAAATATTAAAAGACACCTTAACTTTGTTAGGTGACAATTAAATTTCTCCAAACAAGTTATTCTCTAATAAAGCACTTTCCCTTACCTATAAAACTATTATTCTGAAACCACAGAACTTAAAAAATACACTGACGTGTAACAAAATTAAGAGATTTTTGTTCAATACCCAGTCTTTACCACATTGAATCTTTATAAGTGTTCAACAGTGGTCAAGATAAAAATTTGTAGGTATCCATATTGATATTATTTGATGCTGTTGATTTTTTAAAATCACAAATTAACATTTTTTTTGTTAAAATAGTGTTTAAATAACTGAAGAACAATTATGCTCTGAAATTATAATTAAAATTCTCAATTAATTGGGGGATTACTTATGAAAACTGTTTTTTGTCTTCTATTTTTCATTCATATATTTTATATATACAAAGCTCTAAAATAATAACTTTAGTTATTATTCAACACAAACCCAAAAGACAAATCAGTACGGCTTCATTTTATTGTGAAGAATAAGGTCAGAAAGATAAATTTAGTGATGTCTTCACACACCAGAGGCTGGATTTCTTTCTAATAAAAAGTTATTCGTTGTCACTATTGAATTAATTTTTCTCTAATACACATCTCTGTCAATTTTTAAAGCCTCTTGTAGCCTATCTCTATGGTTTAATCAAGTAAACACTTTATTCAGGTTTTTGAGGCTTCTAAAGTTTGAGAATTACTTGGGTTATAAAAAAATATCCTAAATAACCCTATTCTCACAAAAAGGCAACTTAAGTATATTTAAGTATATTCATAAAACACGGGATTTTCAAACCTCCTGCTACAGTTCTAAAAATATTGATGACAAAATGCCACAGATTTGAAAAATTTTATCAGCAGAGAAAGTGAATATTAACATATATTCCTCTAAAATATAACTTAAAAATACAATAGTTTGAGATTTAAGAAAAAGTCAAGACTTCATTACTACTAGAATAACAAGTTTATTTAAAGACTTTTAAGTTTCTTATTCTCATCAGCTAATGTAATTTTCATTTTTCTTTTAAAATGCTTAGAAAAAACAGGTGCCTTGTTAGCGCAGTAGGTAGTGTGTCAGTCTCATAAAATGCTTAGAAAAATATTTAGTCATCCCACTGTAAACCTCAATTCTTAAACAATTCAATGTATTTAGTAAGAGAGAACTCTCAAGTCAGAAATCGAAAGAATATTAGAGTATCTCAGCCCTGTTATCATTTTTAGCATTTTGGGATTAGAGACTAGAAGGCAATCGTAAAAAGACCTTCAAAATAACACCACATAACGTTCCAGACCTGATGGAAGTAACTCAGAGCTACAGGAACCCTTTGAAACTACTGAAGTCGTAAGGGCCAATTACATATTTTTGTGTGATCATTCTTAAATCTAAAAAAAAAAAAAAGTTTAACTACTCCTCCAAATGTTTGTTTTTATGAATTTTAATGCATCAGGCCTTGGTGCAACCTATGATTATTCACTTGATAGATTTGTCACAGAACAATTACAAAGTTCTATAATTTATTTGGCTAGAAAACTAGTTTTAGTCTATGTATCTGCCCATTTAATTTTCATGGTGTTCTGTGAGATGTGACTAGTATCCCATTTTACAGATGAGGAAACAAAAGTCTCAAAAGAGTTCAACTACTTTTCTTGGTCACAGCGTGTAATGCCAGAAGTGGACCTGGAACCACGATGGTTAACGTGCAGAACTCTAGTCGTAACCACTATGCTGCATCACAGTAAATTGCTGAAATAATGATATATCGCAGATTTTATAATTCAAAATGAACTAAAACCATAACTCTATTACTATTTTATTATTTAATTATAATAAAGTTATATTAAAAATTTTTGAGAATTTTTTTGTATTAGAGAAAAAAGGTAGTATTAGTATTATATTTGGTTCAAAAAATAGTCCATATTGGTGTGATCATGGAGGTATAAAATTAAATCTAAAGAAGTTATGAGTTTTCTTGTGGTAATTATTAGTGTTATCTCCTTTTAATGGTCACTCTTTTGTTTACTAATAAACCCACAAATTCTATAATGAAAACAATAGCATAGGTCTTATAGAAAACTTCAATAAATTAAAAAGCATGCCATCCATCTAAATATAAATGAAATAAAACATTCACAACATTGAAATATAAGTAGCAATCAGAAATTCTGCCCAAGAGTATATTCTTTCCTCACAGAAAGTCTTGCTCTCCATAATCAGTCAGAACAGAAAAAGAATACTAGAAAACTAAAATACACACTAAAGATTTTCTTTTTCAACAGTAGTTTCTAGTTCCTCTGGTGTGAAATGCTACATTTTGATTTGTACAACCTTTCAAATAATGTATTAGCTTTTCCTCAGCAAAACTGTTTCCCAAGTTAGTGCAGAGCTCCACTTAGAGCTCCAGCTGAGATGTTCCCAGCTACAGCTTCCACACAGGTGCAGTGTTTCCTGTGAGGATGCTCCTCTGTTCACTTCCCAGCAGTACCCGCGGCCGTGTATTCAGAGTGGGGTCAGTGTGGAGGGAGCTACAGTACCTTCACAGGACAGGCCATGGGAGGTGACTCCAGAAAGACTCTCTCTGCACACGTTACAGAAAGTGGGTCGGGCATGGGAGCAGGCGTACCAGTTATGCATCCCTGAGAAATGTTCCACATTAAACTGGGCCACCTAGAAATGACACATTAGCACAGATTGGCCAAACAAAGCAGCAAGACTACAATGTTTAACATTTGGAATGCATTCAGTTAAGGATTAAAATTACAAATCTGTAACTTAAAATGAAAATTTTGATTAAAAACTTCAATTTTGCTTTAAGTAAAAAAAAAAATCTTAGTATCAGGTTTAAACAAGTTGCTGAACAAATCTGCACATATATATATTTTTTTTAATGCAGAAGATAGCCTTAGCTCTTCGGTTAACATTTATTCCCTACAAACATGAGGCAACAGCAGAGATACTACTTTACCTCGTAAGGTTCTCTGGTCTGTACAGACTTCAGTGAACTGATCCAATCCTCCATCTCCTTTCTGTTCTCAGCACACAGCATCAGTCTTCTGAATGGAGTGATTATCTGAGAGGGATAATTCAATCTAATGATTGTTTATAACCCACAAGAATGATGACTGCAAAACCTGACAATCTAACAAAGTAATTTCATTTCTAATCTCTGAGTGTTTATCTCCTTGATAAGAAAGATTCTCTGTAACATGAATGAATTTAGTTCCGGGACTATGATACAATGTGGTCTAGAAACAAAAAATTCTAAGGAGCTTTTTCTTGTCTTTGATCTCACTGTTAGGTACTTAACAGGATTGCCAGCCTTTATCAAAGGCTATGAACCCAAACAATGTATTCTTATCTCATGGAATACATCTTGAAAACTGATTTTAAATTTACTTGAAAATAATTCATAGTAAGCTTAGAATTAATACATAGCTTTCAATATGGAAAATTGTAAAGAAAACTGCTAACCAAAGGAATGCAATACTCAATGACTGCATAATTGGTTTGCAATGGTATCAAGAATATTGTTATTAAATAATATTGGGCTTACATATCTTTCCCGTTGTCTATTTTAATATGATTTACATGATGGATTTTTTTCCCCACAGAGTAGAGCTTCACTGTATTACTCTTTAGGGAGAGCAGAGAAAAAGAATTGCATTTAAGTTCTTTAGCTGGCTTAAAGGGGAAAAAATAATTGTGACTCACCCTTTTTTCGTATCACCAAAGAACACAAATTAATTATATTAAGAATCTTACAGCAAGTTGAGTGAAAACTTCATGTTGTTTTAGTACCAAAAGTACTTCAAAGTAAGACTCTGAAATGACTTGAAAGAAGCCCCTATTTATGTGTGAATACAATATTCTGGTTGTAACCTTGAAGTATGCTAAATCCTAAGCATTTACTGCAAAGAAGGAACCATTTACTTCATACGGAAGAGCAAAATACTACATTCCTACATACCATTTCCAAATAATGAATTATATACTTTATACAGCACATAAATTTCCTCAAGTTTAAAAGCCATCTGATCCAGTGACATTCTACATATTTCATTATAGAGATTTTCAAAGTCATGGAAAGGCAATAGTCATCTAAAACAAAACAAAGAAACCTGTCCCAAAAGGAGTAAACTGGCAAGCCTCAATCACTGCTGTTCATTTTAGAAAGTAAGTTCATTATTCAAAACTACAGAGATCAGCCTGGTCTTAGCTACTCACCAGTCAATGCCTCCTCTTCTGTCATGAGTTTAGGCTACACAACCTTCCTTAAAGCAAGACTCCTTTAATAGATCTGACAGGCACTCACCCTTAAATACAGCCAGCCAGAAATCACATGGGAGAGGAACACCAATGGTTCAGATTTGGGTATTTTGTTAATTGCACATGAAATTGAACAGAACCTCACTTGTGCATTTTCTTCTGTTTTCCACTACCCTAGATAAAGCTTATTAGCAGTAGGTTCTTCTCTTCCTGAATAAATAGTTAATGAAAATAGCAATGCCTTCCCCATTACTTAAGAGCCAAATGGATGCTTATTGCTTCACAATGTTTTCTTAGGACAGCTCGTCAAATGCAGCAGAGAGACACCATTAAATCGTAATACACTCCTGCCAACTGGCACGGCACTCCAGAAATCTCCAAGTTTCATTGTCTGAATAAAGCTGGTACTTTTTCATTGTCTGAATAAATCTGATATTTATTATGAATAAATATCACCTCTACCATTTTATTTTTTTATTTTTTTGCTATATGATGTAACTCTAAGGATTTCCTCTCTTTCATTATGATCTTATAGTGAGACAAGTATTATTCAATAAATAAATCATGCTTGCTATTTTATTATTTGAAAAATGACCAAAATCAAATCTTTATTTTCATAACCATATAAATGTGATCCAAATGTGTCCACCAATGATTTTTCAAAAAGAAATATGCTATAAATAAGCAAACTACTTCTGCTTACTGATATGTGTATGGATTCCTAGATGTCTTGTTGGGCTTAGTTACAGACCCCTCACAGCCATGCATTTGTAGTAGGAAGTGTAGCATGATGATAAGCCATTTTAGCTTTTGCACATACATGTTGCATTTCTGGCTGATGCAAAAAGATGTGCAGCATTACACTGTGCAGCTGGGCTGCACCCACCCCTTTAAATGGCATCAGTATCAATGCTGTCATCCTTGTCTGACTTCACAGTTTCAACTTTTGGTACACTAGCAGCCTTCGATAGACCACCTCAATATTCTCATCTTCATCATCTTCCCCACCAGAGGGCTCCTCCTCTGCCTCCTTCAACCATTATATAAATGGTTTTGCTGTGACACGAACCTCCTAGGCAGGTTCTTCCTAGACGTATTTCTTCGAGGCCTTTTCTGACCAGTGATGATGACCTCTCCTGGAAGGTCTGCATCATACTCTCCTTCAAGACATGTGCACTCCTGGGGATGCACTGCCCTTGGCGCCCTGCTTCCACACGCTCCAAACCGTGCAGAAAACACCACCGAGGTTTTTGGTTGTTGTGACAAAATCGCCGGACATGGAGCCTGCATTTTTTAATTTGTTCTCTAATCTTACTAAAAAGAACTTCTGTCAAACAAGAGGGCCCAAGGCCTTTACATCTAGCCTTTCTGCTTCAGCAACAATTTGTCAGATGAGTCAATAATACTGTCTTTTCCTTTTATTTACAAAAACAAAACAGGTTATTGGCCCACTCTTCAACAGTCTTCTCCAAATCGCTGAGTGTCACCTTTGTCTGGTCACTGATGTCACCCATTCTGCACCTCTGGGCTTCTTCAGCTGTGTCCTCCCCCACCCCGGTCCCCCTCCTCTTCTCCCACAGCAGGCGGAAGAGAGCTGACTTCACCTGCTGCTGCTGGTGGTCGTGGTGGTCTCTCACTGCTGGACAGGGAACCGTTTTCCTTGTCTTTGCCCTTTATTTTTCTCTTCCTTTTCTTTCTTTCTTGCACCACTATCACTATTCTCAGGTAGGTTTTTGAGAATGAATGTTTAGAGTTTATGATGTGGGTGCAGCCTACTCCATAGCCACAAGCTTTAACAAGAAGTACCTACTGTTTGCTTCAGGATTCTCACTCAGGTCAGAGAACAAATTTTTAATGAATCCATCCAGCAGGTCTTGTATACACTGGAGGCTGATTAAGTGCCTTTGCAACATCAACCACGTTGACTAGAACTGTCTTAATTCCATTTTCTTTGCCCACAACCTTGGCAATCAGACAAGGCATCTTGTAGCGATAGAACTGGTCAGACGCACTGTGGTGACACTGGCTTATTAGTGGCTTTATCAATGAGATGAAAAGATCTTCGATTGCAACTTTTTGCTATCTTCTATCTGGAAAAGGTTTGACATAACTGCAAGAGTTCTCGGTCTCTGACATGAAAAACATTTTCGCCACTCAGGCTGTCAGCTTCTTGCTTGTATGCTATGTTTTCCCAGTACAAGTACCAATGGCTGCTCCACAGCTCTTCGCTCCTGTCCCCAGAGCACAGAGTCGGGTCCTCTAGGGCTTAAAAGGCTGACCAGATACCCAGTCGGGGCGCGGAGCTCCCAGGCTCAGCACGGTGAGGCTTTCCAGACGTCCGCGGCAGGGGGCCAGGGGGGAGCAGCCGGGCAGAGCCGAACGCAGCAGCCCCACCTTGTGCACGGCCCCCACCTCCGCCGGCCTGGGCGCTATTTTATTCTTCAACTGTGTTTTTTTGTGAATTCTACGTAAAGCAGGATGTCTGATGGTTTTAACTATTGTTTATGCTTTTATATATTTTAAAAGTCATTGTGAATTTTTTTTAAAGGGAGAGAAAAGGATACATAGCTTCTAATTTTTCTTGTGGCCTTTGGAACTACATAAATGCCTCAATTCTAAAGGATTTCAACAACATAAATCATGCATGCACCTTGTATGCTGATGAAGTAAAATACACATTTGCAATTTCTCCTTTTTCATAAAATGTGCTTAAAAATGGACAATGATAAGCAAGTAAAGGTTATAACTCATTCTTAAAATGAGACGTTTTCAAAAACCAAGAAATCATAAATTATTTTGATTTACAGCCCTTGTGATTTCATCTACTGATTATAATCTTAAATTATAAGAAGTCGGTATGGAAAAGATAATCTTTCCTAAATCATGCAATGCAGAGATGTCTGGCTTTGTGTTCACAGCTAAAACCAGCTCAGCGAGCAGCCAGAGTTGTCTGGGCCTAACTAAACACAAGGCTGGCTCACCAAGCAAATCTAACATCTCCCAGAGTGGCCCCTTCCCTTCTGGGGTTACCTCTTACCAGGTCCCCAGTGCTCTGAGTCCCCTCCCCACCTTTCAATTAAATCCTTTCTCATCCTCAGCCTTTGTACATAAGAATGTGCCAGTCACGAGTCAGGTTTTCATCACACTACAGTAGTTTCTGATCCAAATCTTTATTAGGAAAATATCTGGGGAGCAGTGAACTGAGAATTCCTGGGTTCTTACTCTGAACGTGTATCAGACTCAGCCTTTTTATTATGACAGTGAGTAGGGTGGGGAGATGGAAGGAAAGAGGAGGGGAGGGGAGGCGGAAGACCGGCTGAGCCTGCTGGGGGCCACAGCCAGGAAGTTTCTGGAACTAGCAGACTTGGTCCCTTTCTTGAAGGAGCTGCAGTGCATCTATCCTAAGGTGTCTCCTAGCTCCTGTACTTCTCTCAACACCCCCTTCCCCTCTCTTGCCACTAACCCACAGTCCCCAAGTATTCATTCATTCAAGAACATCTGAACTTACTTCGGTAATTACTTTTTTACAAGTTATAACCACCACTCCCACCTCAGATCCTGGAACACATCTGTCTGTCATCCACCCCGGCATTTACTGAGCATGTACTGCGTGCCAGAGCCCAGGGAGTCAAACCAAATGGGCTTTGCCTTAATATCCTAGAAGGGAGACAAGGAAGTAATCCAAGGAGTGCTTATCTGAAAAAGTGCTGTATGAGATGGAGTGCCAAGGAGAGACATCTGAGGTAATTTCCTAAATGCTGCTGGGGATGACATACAAATCTCTGTTAATGGAGTTACCGCTCCACTTTCTGAGGATTACTGGCCTATAAGTGTTAACCCAAGAACACTAGTGTGTACGTATAAGAATCAGGAATTTCACAACTGGGTAGGGTAAATCATGTAAATACAAGAAACAAATATAAGACAATCTGCTATTAAATATACAACATTCTATATAAGAGTAACATTATAGTTAAGATGTTAAAAACTAAACATGCTCAGGGAAAAAAAGAAATACCATACTGGTCACCTTTCGGTGAAGAGATTACAGATCATTTTAATTTTTTGGTTTGTCTGTAGTTTCTAAAGTCAATACATAGTACTTCTGCAATAACATAATTTAATTTTTTTACTAACAGAGGGATGGGGAATTAGCATTGAACCTCACACTGGATTATTCCAAAGTAGTTCTCAAACTTTGCTGCACATTTGAATCACGGGGAAGATTTTTAAAAATCCCAATTTTCAGGCAACACTCCAAACCAATTAACTCAGAACAGGTCAGAGTGGGACCCAGTCACCAGTTTTAACTCCTAGGTGATTCAAAAGTGCAGCCAAGTCAGAGAACCAGGGTTCCAAAGGTATTTCATTGTTTCCCACTGTACTGTTAGAACTTAAAAAGTGATAAAAATTTCTACAAAGAATTACATGCCCTGAATTACAGGGCATTGCTAATCTGCAAATTCCCAGCTGGAAATCACTAATGCAACAGCAGAGGGATTCAGGGCCTAAACTCTGGAGTCAGACCCTCTCAGAATGAATACCAGCAGCAGCCTTTGCTACTCGTGTGGCTGTGAATGTGTTTCCCCTGCTGTCTGAGCCTCGGGAACCTCAGTCTCCAATCTGCTGCACAAGGACAGCAGTCCCTTAGGGCCGGGCAGAGTGGTGAGGATGGGTGAGACGGCCCAGCTAGAGCACCCAGTGCAGCATCTGCTCCAGAAGCCAAGCTCAGTAAACACCAGCATCACAACTCCTCTTAGCACTGACAGAACTTATGTACACATTTACAGGTTTCTTCTATAATGTATGTATTTCTTGAG
Organism: Manis javanica; assembly: GCF_040802235.1. NCBI lineage: Eukaryota > Metazoa > Chordata > Mammalia > Pholidota > Manidae > Manis > Manis javanica. The sequence goes on along the minus strand of NC_133164.1, from coordinate 51,959,219 downwards.
GAAGTGCAGTTCACAACCACAAGTAACATGAGCTTAAGTAAAAAATGGAGGCAGTTTTGCCAACAAAACAGTCCCTGATCAGCAAACCACCAAAATAGGAAGAATGATGATGACCTACTCCTTAGAAGATTATGAAAATAGCAACAAACAAATTAGGTAAAAATTGTCCCACTTTAATTGCACTGCGTCTACCCTTACCCACAGCAGGAATATAAGCCGGCAAAAGGCTTAGCAAGGTTAACCCCTTGCAGCACTGAAGGAGTTCAGAGCGCTATCCCTAGTAGGTATTGCTCCTAATTATTCAAGACAGAGGGTTACTTGTAACTCACATTTTTGATTGTGCAATGAAGGAAACTCTGCAACCTTTTGTGGTAACTTTAAATGTCCAACAACTTTTTTTTGTTAGGAAATTCTTATTTCTAACCTAACATTCTTTGCAGCAAACTGATCACATCTGCCCAATTGCAGTACTTATATCTTCAGTGATTATTCCTGAACCGCCCTGAATGAACTAAAAATTCACTTGCAGTGAGAAGCCTTTCTTGGGAACAGAACAAACAGAAAGCTTAATTGTGCTATAACAGGTTTTTAGTGTCTGTATTTTTTATAACTAGGGGGATATAATCTGTCTTTTGTCAAGATGATTCAGGTATAAATCCTTTTCATACTAGGTTTGCTGTACCAGACAGAAGCTGCCAACTGCTCAGTCTTATATACCTCTTCCATCCTTCCTCATAAAATATATCCAACTCTTCAATCACGTATGTTGCTTTTTTTTCAGTATTCTGTTATGGAATGAAATAATTCACTTTGGCAACTTGAATGTGCCAAGCTGCAATATATCATGCATCTTAAGTAACTATTTTGAGAGTACAGATTTCATAGAGTAAACTAGGAACTGCGCCATCCAAGAGCACAGGTCCGCAACTGTGTGTGCACACCTGAACCAACCCAAGAGTTTTTCCAGAACATCTAACCATGCTCCAAACCAGACTAGGTGCATCAAAATCTTACTTGGGGGAAAGGTGTGGATAGTTTCAGATGTAATCTGTAGTATGATTACAGGTGATTCTGATGCACATCCCTGTTTATCAACCACGAAGAGTGGTAGAAGCACCTAACTTTCCCATCAGTCAAGGCAAGATCTGGTCTAAATAATGTAGGGAAAGTGCTCTTAATCTTTATGGTTCCCTATCTCCCTTTTCTGCACCCTGCTGCTCCCAAATGAGCTCCACTGTCCTCATCTGCCGCTACTCGCACTCCTTCGTGGGGGTGGGGAGAACCAGTCTGCAATAGCCCACCACCTACAGCACCCCACGGGATCATGGAGGGTACAAAACAATGCCTTCGGATGTTTTTGTTGGGCCGTTCTGTTTGAGCACTTGAGCGCTGTGCTGTCAGACAGCGATCACAGCAGCAACTTAAAATCCATCCCGTCAGACAGGCACTTAACTTTGCTTATCACAGTGCATGCAGCCTAAACCTATTTCTTCAGTTGGTCACCTCATACATGTTCATTACCAAGGGGCCCCCCAGAGGCATTTGGGTCTGCAAGTCCTGCAGAGACTCTCTGACTCCTGTGCCTTCTGGGGTCAGAACTTTCCTATTTTCTTAACCAGTTGCTTCAAGCCCCATCTGTTTTCTAAAATGAAAACTACTGACCTAAAAAGTAATTTTTTCTGAGATGTTAATAGACAATAAGAGTTTAATGCATATTTTCCCCCCAGGGTGTTTGATTTTAATAGAAGACTAGGAAAAGTATAATGTCAAACAAATGTATTTCTGGCACGAAGACCAAGAATATGTCGCAGGTATTTTCAACACACAGTAAAATTTAAATCAATAAAGTAACAGAAATTTAGATGACGAGGAGACATTATCATCCTGATGCAAGACCATAAACATCTGCCTTCCGGCTGTAAACACTGTGGCATCTGCACCAAGTGCTTATAAAGAAAGAGAGTAGTTCCATGAGATCTTGAAACACAAACTTCACAGTATCTAAACGGATGTAAAATAACTTAGATATACTGGACTAAAGGTCAGACTGAGGTTGACAGGTAATATATATACATGCAAGAATCTCATTATTCTCTACAGCTGGGATTTATAAAGAAATGCTGCATTGCAGGCAGCACAATATGTAAATATGACCGTACATCATATTACTTGGTGGCTAAACTAATAAAGTCTTAGGTGTTTCCTTTCTAAAATCTAAAATGATATAAAAATCTCTTCAGATGTCTAGAACCATGTTTTGATTTATACACAAACACAAATACACACTGTCCACTGAGAGTCAAAGAGGACTGTGAAAGTCATTCCTCCCTTTTGGTTTTGGCTGACTGATCCTCTCTCTAACCGATGAGTCATTTTAGCTGAATAACAACTTACTGATCTTAGCAGGCATTCCTGTAATATAGACTAGGAAAAATCAAACATCCCCACAGGCTCTCAAAATAAAAAGGGAGGCATTAGTCATGAGCATGAGGAAGTCTGTCCTAGTGCTGCTTATTTTCCCATCTAAGAAGTTATATATCATCTGTGGATATAATATTTATTTCAAAAATCAAACTATGAATCAAGTAATTACCTATACATTGACATAAATGACAGAATTCTGTAGCATATATATAAAACATTTTGACAAGATTCCACTAAAAATTGCAATTATGAAAAAATTCTAATGGAGTTTTTAAATATATAGAACAATTGTTCTGAGAAATCTACTAACTTTAACGAGGGAAAAAACCTCTGGATGAGAGCAGAGCCTTTCTGCCAAAAGCATGTCTGTCTTCTTACCTACAGGAACACATGACTCGATTCTTCAATCATCTATGTAAATTAAGTATGGAGTTAATTTTGTTAAAATACACTAAAAAGAAAAAACACAGAAGCTAAATTGAGTTGTCTACAATTAGTCCATACACTTCTTATACAAGGAATTAAAAAAAAAGGTAACAATACTGTGATAGCAAAAAAAAAAAAAAAAAAGGATGATTCCTTCACTGAAATACTGAACTGAGTAACTATGGCCAATTCAGTAAATCTTTCTCTTTTGCAGCTTCTGCACATCCAGGCTTGTTTGAAAAAAAGATGGATAAGAGAAAGAGTTCAAACCTAGCAGCCATATTTTTAGGGATGCCTACTGAAGAAGGAGGGGTCAAGTACAATAATGGGAAAGATTTACTTTAAAATACTTCAGATAAAATAAGGAAAAGAGAGCAGACGAAGCAAGTGTGGCAAACATCTAAATAGTAGGAGTTGGACAGTGGAAATGTGGGGGTTCACAATGGTTATCCTGAGTTTGTACATATTTGAAATTTTTAACAGCTAAAAAATAATGTACCCAAGCACTTGAGAACCCCTAAGCAAAGCTCTTCAAGGATCTAAGAAGGTGAGGGATCTGGCTGTTTTAGCCTCCTTTTATGCATACAGACCCTCTTCAACCCCTGGACCTGAACTCAGCTTGCAGGCCACACCTACCAGGACTGGGTCTGACATTCTTCCTCCCTGTGCTGTATCAAACTCAGGTTAGGTGAGTAATGTTTTCCTCCTCAAGTGCTCCAAAACGTTTACAAAGCTAATAAAGTAAGATTTCTGTATTAGTTGAGATTGAGTGGGATGGACGGAGCTGAAGACCGCCATGAAAATCTTACTTGACCAATTCTTGAGCTTCGGTGACTCTGCTTAAGATTAGGTCACTTGGTCATAAAACCTACTTTTTGACTAAGGAATCAAGGCTTCATAACAATGTCATTTTCAGTGTCATTCTGATTTTCCTCTATAACCTAATGTTGAATTTTTTTATTGCCTGAGGGTATCAAATATAAATAAAATATAAATTCTGATACTTCCACAAAAAAAGAAACACAGATTTCAATGCTATCAGTATCAATCTTCTTACTATACACACAGTATTTCCAAAGGATCTCATGAAAGCACATTTTCCCCCTTAGTTTTTATATTTAAAAATCCAAAATACTCTAAGGCTAAACTTTTATTGAAAAGCATTTAATAAAATATGAACACAATAAAACAGAGACATGTAAAATGGCAGAATACAAACATTTTTCAAATGAGCAACTAAATTCAATATTACATAACTTATATACTCTTAGAATAGTTTACACAAAACTATAAAAAAAGCAGTCTATTTAACATCTGTCTGGGACTATCTTGTCTTTAAGGTTTTGCTATGAAGTAATGGTAACTTCCTAGAAGCCTCTGGTTCACCACAGAACCAAAGGTGGAAGGATATAGTGAAACCACAGAAGGTAAAGACAGTCCCTGGGTAGGCTTTGCTCCCTTGCCCTGCTCTCCCTGCAAAAGAGACATGGCAGAGGCCTCAGGGAGTCTACCAAGAAAGAATGTCAGTGTTACTTTTTGGGGTATCCTATTGTATCATTTATATAGATGAATTCCATGTATAATAATAAACTACTGTTTCTTTGAAGAATGCTGTCTCATAAAGAAAGTCTGGACCCATATCAGTATTAAAAGTCTCTTAGAACTCCAGCAAACTATAATTATTAAGGTTTAGTCAATCCCTATTGTATCAGTTTCCTAGTGCTACTGTAACAAATTATTCCCTTAGAGAGTAGTGGCGGTCAGAAGTGTAAAATCAAAGGGTGTAAAGGGATGCATTCCTTCTGGAGGCTGGAGGGGAGAATCTATTTCCTTGCTTTTTTATCTTCTAGGGGCTGCCTGCATTCCTGACTCATGGTCCCTTCTTTGTATCATTGTAACCTTCTGCTTCCATGGTCCCATCTTCCCTGACTCTGATTCTGCTTGCCTTCCTCTTTTGTGAACCTCTGTGATTACACTGAGCTCACTCCAATAATCCAGGATAATCTCAGGATCCATAACATCATCACAATCACAAAGTCCCCTTTGCTACATAAAGTAACATTCACAGGTTCCAGGGATTAGAACATAAACATCTTGGGCTTCACTATCCAGCCTACCATACCCACAACATAAATATACTACATAATTATAACTTTTGATATTGTAATACTGAACTGGTAAATCAATGACACTTGTAATCTACTTTCTTACTATATTCATAATTTCAATTAGTATCCATGGGTACAACCAACATTTCTTTAAAGAAATTAATAAACAAGTCCATTAAATAGGACACTTAAGGGCTCTGTTGATAAATAAGCAGAATGATTACTCCTGTATCATCATACATTTTCAAAGTGTTTTGCTGTCTATATGGTCACATGTTATCTCATTTAATTTTCCATATAACTGGCCCATATGATAGGTAAAAAGAAATGTAACTTGTTTAAAATTGCCCACTTGGTAAGTAGAAGAATGAGAATGTAGTCAGATCTTCTGGCTTCAAATCACAACCACTTTAGAGCCCAGATAAAACCAACCATATATGGTCAATTAATATATGATAAAGGAGCTATAGACATACAACGTGGAAATGACATCCTCTTCAACAACTGGTGTTGGCAAAATTGGGTAGCTACATGTAAGAGAATGAAACTGGATTACTGTCTAACCCCATATACAAAAGTAAACTCAAAATGGATCAAAGACACGAATGTAAGTCATAAAACCATAAAACTCTTAGAAGACAACATAGGTAAAAATCTCCTGAATATAAACATGAGCAACTTCTTCCTGAATGAATGTCCTCGAGCAAGGGATACAAAAGCAAAAATGAACACATGGGACCACATCAAACTAAAAAGCTTCTATACAGCAAAGGACACCATCAACAGAACAAAAAGGCATCCTACAGTATAGGAGAATGTACTTGTAAAAGACATATCTGACAAGGGGTTAACATCCAAAATGTATAAAGAACTCACATGCCTCAACACCCAAAAAGGATATGAAGAGACAATTCTCCAAAGAAGAAATTCAAATGGCCAATAGACACATGAAAAGATGCTCCACATCACTAATCATCAGGGAAATGCAAATTAAAACCACAATGAGATATCACCTCACACCAGTAAGGATGGCCAACATCGATAAGACTAAGAACAACAAATGCTGGCAAGGATGCAGAGAAAGGGGAACCCTCCTACACTGCTGGTGGGAATGTATGCTAGTTCAACCATTGTGGAAAGCAATAAGGAGGTTTGTCAAAAAAATAAAAATAGAAATATCATTTGACCCAGGAATCCCACTCCTTGGAATTTGCCCTAAGAATACAACTTCTCAGACTCAAAAAGACATATGCATCCCTATGTTTATTGCAGCACTACTTACAATGGCCAAGATATGGAAGCAACTTAAATGTCCATCAGGAGATGAATGGATAAAGAAGAGGTGGTACATATACACAATGGAATACTATTCAGCCATAAGAAGAAAACAAATGTTACCATTTGCAACAACATGGATGGAGCTGGAGGATATTATGCTCAGTGAAATAAGCCAGGCGGAGAAAGACAAGTGCCAAATGATTTCCCTCATTTGTGGAGTATAACAACGAAGCAAAACTGAAGGAACAAAACAGCAGCAGATTCACAGACTCCAAGAAGGAACTAGTGGTTACCAAAAGGGAGGGGTGTGGGAGGGCAGATGGGTAGGGAGGGAGAAGGGGATTGAGGGGCATTGTGTTTAGTACACATGGTGTGGTGGATCACGGGGAGAACAGTGTAGCACAGAGAGAAGGCACTTAGTGGATCTGTGGCATCTTACTACACTGATGGACAGTGACTGCATTGGGGTGTGGGTGGGGACTTGATAATATGAGTAAATGTAGTAACCACATTGTTTTTTCATGTGAAACCTTCATAAGAGTGTATATCAATAATATCTTAATTAAAAAAAAGAACTGATGGTAGGGGAAACAAGACTGTGAAGAAACTACTTTTAGAAATTTATACTATGAGAATAAACAGATTAATGTTTAAGACATTAAAAAAAAAACATCACAACCACTTTTCCCTGTTAGACCAGAGAAGCAGGGTCTGTTCTCAGCTGCCTGTATGGGCCACTGAACCATGCTGAAAGTGAACCCCACTGAGCTATGATTTGGTATTTTTGGCTAAAAAATCAACTGTTATCAAAGCATATGTCAATACAAAACAAAAGGGTTAAGATATAGAAAGTTTCAGAGTAGCAATATAAAATATTTCCTTAGTAATAATTTTCAAATAACTAAGCTATAACTTCATTTAGCTTTATAAAAATAGCTTTAACTATATCTCATTACTAAAAATATACTTGGTTTACCAAAATTGGTTTTAAAAAAAGTTAAAAATTATTAATCAGCACTCTAAGGGTAGACCAAAATCAATTAATATCAGTACAGAGGAGCCATATTTCACAACTACCAGAGGCAAACAATTCAAAACTGAAAGGCAGGCTACACAAATCAGCTGCATGATTCTATGTAGTTTGATTAGTGTTTGGCAAGTGTGTAGGCTCCGCTGGAGTTCAACGCCCAGAAGTTTGAAAACCAGAGTTTACTAACTTCCCTGGCAACGTATCTATGGAGGTCTCCACTTTCATTCTCCATCACAATGTGCTCTTCTTACCTTTATGGCATTTGCCCCACTCACATATTAACATCTGATTCTTTTCTGACTCCACCCAGCTCTTGAACTGGTTCACAACTGTGTTCTAAAAGGCAAACATAATCCTAGCACAAAGTATATGATGAGTAAATATGAAGGGTTAGATTGAGTTATAACATTATGAGCAAAGTGCTGAAGGTTACCTATTGTCAGAATTTTAAACTTACACTCTCAATTTGAATCCATCCATTAAATTATTTACTCATTCATTACAAAACGTAAAGAGTGCCTATTTTATGCTAAGCCATGTTGCAGCCCTGAGGAGAGAGATGAAATGCCTAGTCCTTTCACTCCCGAGGCTGGCAGTACATGGGCAACATAGATAAGTAAACCTAATTACAACACATTAGGTTCCCATCATCTTCCAAAACACTGAGGTTGGTGTACATGATCCTTCAAGATCTGGACCCTTATGTATGGTCTCAGCACCCAGGGTGCACCCAGAGCACAGTGGGCAGCTAACCAAGACCAAAGCCTCCACAAACGCTCTGTGGGGGAGAAACTCAAGGATGGAAGGGTGAGTACGGTTCTGAGTGTATGTCTGTAGGGAGGGAGTCCAAAGAAGGGGAATTTGCAACTTAAGGCAGGGATAGCACAACCTAAGGGACACACAAACACACAGATGAAGAAAGGTTAAGGTAAGGACTGGGTATTTTAAGTAGTGTGATGATAGTAACAGGGTGAAGAACAAAGAGATGCCAGAGTGTGAAGAGAAGTAATCTTGAAAAACCTTTAATCATGCTAAGGAATACGGATTTCATCTTTACTACTAAATGGCTTTAAGCAGGGAAAAGACACTAATCATTTGTTTTTGAAAAGATGATTCTGGCAGCTGTGTAGAGTGTCAGCTCAGTGGTCAGAGACAACTCTTATTAAACCGTGGGAAAGGTATTGCAAGACCTGAGGTCAGGGTGGCAGTGGGGCTGCCATGCAAGAGCTTTCCATGAAGGTTTGAGAGATCTGAATAGAGATGAAAAGGATTTAATAGTTTTCATAGATGAAGAATTAATAGGAATTGGCGACTATCTGGTTGTGAGGAGTGACAACAAGGGAGCAGTTCAGATGACTGCAGGTTTCACGTTTGGAATGAAAATCAGCTTACGAGTTCAAACTACCAAGAATTACCACTTAAAGCACTTATAGAGTAATTATAACAGGCTAGAATCTGTGTGCACTAAGTTATACAATATTAGATTACATTACATTATATTAGATATCTTATTTCATCCCCACAACTCAAAAAGTAGCAATCCATTTTACATTTGAGAAATCCAAGGCTCAGAAAGGTTTGTAACCTGTCCAAGTTACAAAGTACATGTAGGTTATGCAACTAAATTCTGTCTTCCTAGGCCATCTACTAGAGAACAAAGGAATGGCAAAGAATTTACTGACATTATTCTAGAAGAACAGACAGAAAAGGCTGCATGTATGGCTTCTTTTTTTTCCTCTTAAAAATACTCAGGGCCATTCCACAGTTATATCTCAGTCCTGTACACACTTGTACAATCCTTAAAGATGAGCAAGAAGAGCTGCTGGTAAGATAATACTATGAATAACAACTTAGTTTACTAACATAGATAGGGCTTTGCAAGCCAGGCACCTGTAGAACAAAATACTGATAAGATATATAATCATATACAGCATTATATTTGAGGTATTACATTGTACCTGGGAATCTGAGAGGGATGTTTGTTTTTAGTATTAATTGTAATAAAAAGGATCACAGTGATTGCAGAAATAATTTATGAAGGCTGTCACATATACTTCCACTGTAAATTAGCAGTGAGTATTATTAGTTAATGGATACATTAAAAGTTTCACATTCATTTAAGATTTTCAGACTGTACCAGAGATTGCAACAATGCATTAGCCTCATTCCCTTGGCACAAGCTCTTCTGCTTTGAAACCATAAATTGCTTTGTACAGAACATGTATGTAATGGGAAGTATCAAAACAAAATAATTATCTTGTTTGTACTGGTCACCAGAAAACTACAGATTTCTAAAACCTAAATTTTCTATTACACTGTAATCATACTTAAGGAACAGAGAAGATATCTGAATATGATAGATGCTTTAAAAGAGCCATGAAAATAATACCAAAAGAGTACTTCATGTTGTTTTAATAGTTTTTAAAGCATATCATTCCATTTCCTACAAAACATCACTAGGTCATCTTACCCATCAGTTTTAATTCACAATGTCTTCTTTTCACTCCCCACAAACCTGCCTGTATTCTCATTTTCTACCCTTAGCTACAGGCAGCATTTATATGCCAATCCTCCCAAATTCAACAACTCTACTCCAATTTCCTCCTCTTCCTTCTCTCTTCCCTTTGGACACAGCTCTCCAGTCTTTACCCCCAAGATCTCTCATCCATCTCTCCTTTTCTGCTATTATAGGTGGTCTGATAAATACTTTTATTGTGGTTTCCTTGGACACTACACCAGTGTTCAACTTGGGCTTCCTGCTAAATTCATCAGTTTTGTCAAATGCATCTATCTGATAGGAAGCCACCAAAAAGGGTTCCTGTGCAGCACTTACAATTCTTTTTTAATAATAAGCATTTGTGATTAAAAAAACGTTCAAAATATATTTAGAGTGAAAAGACTTCATTAGAATGAAATGTCTTCCTCCCAAGCCCACCCCCAGCTAACCAGGTTTCCTTCAAAGGCCAATATTTGTCAGCTTCTGTGTATCTCTCCATATTCTCTGCATATACAACAAATACACGGCATTCTGAGATTTAAATACATGTACGCACACACAAACACAGAGAGTAACATCTTACACATGCACACTGTTTCACATCTCACTTTTCCCACTGAAGAAAAAACTTGGAGTTCAGTGAGTATTGTTATAGACAAAAATTCTTTTTCATGGTTGCATAACATTCTACTGTGTGAGACACTTCATAATTCAATTCCAACCAGTCTCTAACTTGCATATATGGACTGTTTCCAATCCTTTGCTACTACAATGTGCAATAAACATCCTTGTACATATGACTTTGCACAAATAAACAGTACATTTCACTACTGCTCCTAATTCTGATGACATGGGCAACATTGATAAATCTAAAGACATGCAAAAACTTTCTTCACAATCCACCCTGTAAAGTGTGTATCTGGATCATATTGTGTTAAACCTCATGTTAAAATTGTTTAGCGGTTTCTCAGAAGTCACTTTGCATACAGTCACAACAGTCCTTCCTGATGGGCATGCTTCCAGCCATCCTGCAAAGGCACATACAACCTGAAGCGAGTGCCCGTCAACAAGACTTTACCTGTACAGAACCACTCTGAGTTCTTACAGAGGGTCACCAAAAGAGGACTGGCAGCTTTGTCCTGACAGCTTTTCTCATATTATGAGCCTAACAAATAGGGCAGCTCTAATAATACTGTTAGACAACTATGAAAAATTAATTCTTGCTACCATCCCTTATTCACAGACTTCTGAAAAGAAAATTGCCAGGGTTTGTGCAGAAAGCAGACCACAGAGGCCAAATGCTCATCCCTTATAAACATGAGATACACAGAACAGACATACATACAACACATAGAATACACTGTGACTCTTCCCACTTTATATATTATGCAGGCCTATGAGACTTCTGGTTATTACCCTAGTAACTACCCACTGTCAGTCTACTAAATAGCGCTGTGCTAGAGTGTTACAAAGCATTAGTGAAGTGGGTAAAGCATCCCCTTTGCAAGGACAAGGACTCTCACCAGCTGATCCAGACAGACAGTGTCATTAGGCCATGCCTGGATCAATGGCAGACATCACTCAATGTTGCTGGAAGGGGATTAATTAAGTTCTGATGTCAAGGGTCAGGTTATCATATGGCCACACTTTCTACTCTAAGATGTTGGCTCTGTTCAAGAGCTTCCTGCTACTAATCTGATTTTTTCCTAAGATTCAGAGATCAACTTCTGCCTTGAGCTCCATAAGGGGAGCTTACCAGGTGCACCTGAAAGTATCCTGGACAGTTTGTCTGAGCCTTTATAAACTCTGATCAGCCAGCACAGCCTGAGCACCAGGACTGTCCAAAAGCCTTAAGATGTGCGACCAGCAAGTCTCATCATGTGAGGACCAACAGAACTTCCACAACAGCAGCACAACTCCAACTGGGTGGCACTCACCCTGCCTAACAGCAACAGGGAGATTGCTGCTGACTCCACGTGTCTGTTGCTGACTAGCGTGTACTTGATCTCCTGTAAGTACCAACGTGACTTTGCCTTCAAGCACTGTGATTTGGTCTTGGCAAAGTTTAAACTGGATCCATAGACTACAGAAATGTTTAAGGTAGAAACTAGTGAACTAAAAATGAAAATCTTTTGACCACTTTTTGGTTGGAAATTAAATTCCTACCTGAGACCTATCTCAATGCAAAGGGTGATCAAAACTGCTAATCTTCTCTCTTCCATTAAAGGTAATTAGTCTAATGACCACCACAAGACCTGATATTGTGTGGCAAGAAGCATCTGCTCATCATCAGTGGGTATGTTGTTCTACATAAACCTCCTCACTGGTGAGGTAGTAAGGATTCACTAGGAATGACCAGATTGAACTAAACCTAATTAAATTAAAAATAATAGTTATGGATATTAAAGTCATAATTATAGGGGCTTGGTGGTGTCTGTGCACACCAGGACAGACCACCTGATACAACTGATCCACATGCCAGGACATCCACAGGCTGATGACGCCAGCAAGCCCAGGTTCTCAGAGCTGCAGTTTCCACGATACTAAGGACATGCTCACTGGTTCTTGACTGACTTTACAAAGTCCATTTGAACGATTTAGCGAAGGCTTCTAGTGAAGATGAAGACATTCGGAAATCTACTTGAAATGTTGACAGAAAGGTACTAATGAAGGTGGAAACAAAGGCACAGTGCTTCCACCCATACCTTATCTCCAACCCATGATTTTAGTCCAGCAGCAAAGGACCAATGGTTTCTTGCCTTCTAGGAGTTCAGTCTGATGATGCTCACAATGGCTTTAAGAAATCTTCCTCTGGGTTATGCATTCAGAAAAGATGCAATGCAACATCACTAAATGAAGAGATAAACATGATACACCCACAGAAACAATGATATTTTATTTCCAAAAGCCTTATATCTATGTTACATAAAAAAGGAATACAAATACCAGACTTAACTTTAAAACTGTCAGCTTTCATAGTATAAATACATCTAAACTAAGTATAAGTCAATTTTAAAAGGTAAAACAATAAGCACTTAAATTGTACTAATGTGGTATCATTTCAGAGCACTGTAAGATCATTTAATCAACATAGACATAAGACATATGAGGTTTGCCATTATCAGGCACCTAGTAATTATGTGCGACCACTGCAACAATTAATCATAGGCAAGAATCAGGTTTGTAAGACTTATTGTTGGTATAAAAATAGTCTTAGTCACAATGTAAAGACTTCAACAAGAATACAAGTATCTATGGGTTTATTAAAATACAGCATCATGGGGGAGAATTAGGAAACCATGTTTTCTAAGCTAAACTTGAAATGACATTTTTCTCCCAAAGAAAAACAGGAGTTCACAAATATCACTCATTCATTCAGCAAGACACATTCCTTCATTCATTCAACAAATACTTCTGGCCTTTCTCCTCTGTGCCAGGCCCCGGGCCAGCCCTGGGGATGCAGTGGTAAAGAAGACAGCTCTTGTGCCTGCAAAGGAATTTTGTCTCCACCATCTCTCCTCACCCTCTCCCAATACACACACCATGCAAAGGTCTCTCCAACAGCATTCCTGAAGGACGGCCACATAGCTCTTGCTGTGAGGTACAACGCGACAGCATGTGTAGTGTCCAGCACAGTGCCTAGCAATCGCTAAACCCACTCCTCCTTGCCTATCCCAACAAACCCCACAAGCTGAGAACCCTGAATTCTGCACTAGCCTGTGCAGAGCTGTTAGCCATCCAACCTTGAGAAATTCATTTCAGCACTCGGAACCTGAGTCTGCTCTGAGAACTCTCTTCTTGAAGGCCTCTTTCTGTTCACAGGGAAGAGATGACTAGGGAGATTTCTAATAATGGGCAGAGCTATTACCTTACAAGAGGCCTGCCTGTTCTATCAGATGACTCAGGTTAGAAAGCTCTTTTTTACATAAAGCTGAAATTATCCCTCTATGCATTCAACCACAGGTCTTTGTCCTGTACACCGCACTACACAAAACCCACCTACTGCCTTTTATACATGCTAATCCCTCCAATATGAAAAAGACATGTCACATTTTCCCAAAGCTTTAAATTAAAACGTGCCCCTTAATGGCAGTCAATCCTCATAATTCCCAGACCTTTTTATAATATTGGTTACCTTACACGTGAGCTCTTTATCAACATTTGTTTAAAATATAGCATCCAAAATAAAATGTAGTATTCTAAATTTGTAATATGACCAGAAAGTGCTTGCTATATATCTGGTGACCCAACACAAGACTCTAGGATTGACTTGGAGGGAAAAAAAACAACTGAGCTGTGACATACAAATCCATTAGAGGAACACGACCTGAACCATCTTTCTTTACAAGTCCAAATAAAGAGGCAGGAGAGCAGAGGGTGAAGACTACAGACTGAGGCCAGAGGTGAGTTCAGATTCTAGCTATTTATATGCATTAGATATTATCTTCTCTGTCTCAAGTTTCTCATTTATAAAATGGGGAGCATAATAGTATGCTCCTTATAGGGTTAAAACCTTATGGGATTAATCTACAGAACCGAATGGGTCATCAGATATAAAGCATTTAGGAGAGATACACAGTGGTTAAAAGCAATATTATCAAAAAAGGTTGAGAACTTATTTAAGTGATTATTTATTTTGGTGATTAAATACCTGTTTTGTGATGTGTGTTAAAAAATGATATGTAAAGGAAATAATTTTTCTTTACTTCCTTTGTAACTAAAGATTGAGATATTAATGGACAAAAGTAAACTGACACTCTCTTAGGTTCAAAGGATGTGTTCTCTCTCTTAAGAGAGATGAACTGAATTATATTAATGGAAAGGAAGCTAAGGAGAAAATAAACAGAAAGCAAACATTAAAGAAACAAATTCTTAACATTTTTCCCCTCCTATTAAAACACAGCCTGGTCATTTCAACTGTACTCTGAATGCATAATTTCCAGCATTTTATGTGCCATAACAGTATGTTCTCTTTACTGGTTTGTTTTATGCATACTTTTTAAGAATGCACAATCTAATACTAATCAGCTTCAGTCATGTCTGCTATGGCAAGTGACCCCTGAACTAAAACGACTTCGTTCCAGTGCTCAATTAGTACTAAAAATAAGTGCTCTCACATGGTATCTGCACTTCATAAAACCAAGTAAACCAGCATGGATGTGCAGTAACCATGGCATTTCAAACACACTTGTAGATCACTGACTAAAAATTTTTAAGAGTGGCCAAATAAACCAAATTAATTACCTCTGTATTTCTTTCCAGTTAAAAAGAGGGGGGCGTTCTTTATAAGCTTCCATAGAAGTTTTAATGTCAATTCAATAATTTCTGTAAAAATGATGACTCATTTTCTTAAGGTTTAACCTAATCTTCATTAAAATTTAAAGAAAAAAACAGTGATTGCAACAGCACACTCCAAAAGCCTAACATAGACCACATGATTATGATGACTTTCAAATCACTAAAAAGCTCACTTTGGCAAATAATATTTGCCTAACAAGGAACAATGTGTTTTCATTCATTACAGAATGGTTGCTTTTCCCAGTAACCCTTATTAATATGAGACAAAAGTGGAAATAAATCTTCACTGTATCCCTGAAAGAGGGACGGGATGGAATGTTTTCTCAAGATAATGTTCATCCACAACCTCCTACAAAACTCCCAAACTTTCAGGAGTTGGCAACATACTATCACTTGTGAAGGGAATACAGGGATGATAAGTGCATGGTAACAGCCACTGACATTTATTAAACTGTATGTGCTCACCACTGTGCTAGGAAATGCAGTGCGTTACCACATTTCACTTCATCCTCATAACCCTGTGAGGCAGGTGGCGTTGTTATCCTGAATTACAAATTAGGATTGGGATTAACTAATTTATCCAAGGCCACCAGGACCCAAACCCAGCTGTCTGACTTCACAGTCTAAGCTCCGTAATTGGAGAAATAAAAAAAAAGCAGGGGATATGCCTATCATGATCAGTGAGAAACACACAAAGAGAACAGGCAAAGACTATCCAGACTATCCAGACAGAAGGAATATTATGTGATATATAAAGAATTTTAATCCAATGGAAGAACCCTGGATTGGACATCAGGAGGCCCGGGATCCCTTCCAGGGGAGCACCAGTCTGACCAAGGGGAAACCAATTCTCCCCTCCAGTCTAATAGAAGAACACACGCACATACAGAACAGAGGCGTGGTAAAGATAAAATGCTAAAGTAAAAGTAAAACTAAAAAAAAAAATGTTAAGGAGAAAATAAAACTCCAGAACATCGTATCAATAAAAATGTAATAAAAAAAATGAACAGTTAAAAAGTGAATGACAAAATGAAAAATGCATTATAAATTCCACAGTCATGGACAATGCCAAGGTAGAACTTAAAACTACAAATAAATGAATGATAAACATTATCTTAAAGGCTTATAGAATGCCAACACAGTTCTCAGGAATCGTTCTTTTCCATTCTCTGATCGCATCACTGACACCTAACGTCACAGGAAATGCTTCCAGTGTTAGTGGGTTCTGCTGTCCTTGCTGCCTGTTGTAGAAGACATATGTAAAACCGTAACCATGGTAAAAATTAGCCTGATTGAAGGTAATTAAAAAATACATGTGCGTGTGTGTATTTTTAGTTTATTATATCTGTTTATTTCAAACTGAGACCTGGAAGAGAGGAGCCCAGCTATTCTGTGAGACCAACAGAAACTGTGCGATAATAAATGGGCATTGTTTTAAGTCACTGTTTGTCGTACTTTGTTAGGTAACAAAAGAAAATGAATACATGAGGTGATTTAGACAACCACAAAAATAAGACAATCATTATCTTCAGAGATGGTGGCAAAGGACTGTGCAAGAAAGGAAAAGTAATGATCATGCAGGTAGGGCTTAACCATGTCCGCAAATCCTCTTGACTCTACTCAGTGGTGTTTACGTCCTCTCCCCTAGAAGCTCAGCCAGTCCTAGCCACCCGCTCATCATCAACAGAATATTACTCAGTAACTGCCCAGGTTTAGCCAGCTTCTGCCCTGCTCTCTAGAACTTCATTCTAGAATCCACTGTACTGGAGAGTCTGGTAGTGGGTTTGGGGGCAAAGCACAGCCTTTTCACTTTCTGTTTACTAATTATCAGTTTTCCTTGGACTATTGTCCCATGTCAATATATCAACCTTAGAAATTCCCTGGAGTGAAGGAGTGGCTGCAGCAAAGCAGAACTTAGCTGTTCCTGGATTCCTCAGCTGTACCACTACTACACCGGGCCATTCACCTTTGACATGAAGTAGCCAAAAGAGCAGCATCAGTAGCAGTCACTGTAATCCAGGCAGGTGGGAAATTTAAATATTTAAAGATAGGGAGGATTGTTAATTACTGGTTGAAAACTTTCATTTTATACCTTGGAAAGCTTATACCCTAGAAAAGTTCTATTCCATTTTATTCCCTGGAAAGACTGATTTGCTGTAAAACTCTAAGCAATCTGCCTAACATTTTAGCCTCTACATTTCTAGTCCAACAAACCTCAGAAACAATATTTACTGGAGTGAAGAAATTTCTTGAACTTATTTCAACAAAATGTCTTCTCATGCCTACATAAACTTTCACCTTTATTAATTAAAATCAGCAAATACTTATGGATAATGTACTATGAGGTAAAATATAGGGCAGAGTCCCTGTCTTCGAGGAGGTTATAATAAATATTAAGTACCTAACTAAACAGAAGGCAGAATACAGTTAGTTCTAGAAGAAAGGTACAATAGAGGAGACTGCATACAGTTGGAGGTTTAAGAAAGAGCTGTACAGAGGATTTGAATAACCATTCCCCAAATTTTTCAGTTTTCACACCACATCCTAGACCTTGTCTACCTGAAATTATTCCATCCTTCACCTAAATTTTGGAACCCTCTTTCAGACTAAACTCCAGATCCCTGTTGAGGGGAAACCCTTATTCCCCTCCCCTGCAGGTCTCCATGGAGTGAAGGATTATTGCTTACTCCCCAGGGAGGGCATGTGGTTCATCTGACTAGTCACCCTACCCGATCTTCACTTGAGAGGAAGGAGGAATAAGCAGCATTTTGGCTTTAGGCCTGCAACAGTTTATCAGAAGTTCTGTATTTAGTGGTTGTTGGGTCCCATTCAGCTGTGAGTAAAGCTGCCCCTTATTCCTTGTGTTACATTCTCAAAAACTGAGAACCTAAAGGGAGAAGATGGATGAGTTATGGATCCCTCAAACATTCACAATCCAGTATGCCCTGCCCTATAACCATCAACCCTGGATCACTTTAGTTGTTCTCTACCCCTATCGTAAAGAAAATGCTGTAGGCATTGGAAAAGAGAACATTACTAAACCTGGCCTCCAATCTTTGGAAGACACTACTACCTTGTAATCTTCTATAGGTCCCTGTTTCATTTCATTTCTCATTTTCTACAGGAGCTCCTCCAAACCTAAGTTCTCACTCATAGCAGATGATCTTGTCTTTAATTTCACTGAGAAAACATCAGTACAGTACTTGGGTTTGAAGTATATGATCCGCCCGCCCATACACGTTCCTTCTCCTCGTCAGAGCTTATCTCCTCCCTGTGCTCTGGGTCCCAAGCCCCTAAGCTTACCTACAACCATGCTCCACCAATTATCCCCTCTCCCGAAGCTTCAACTTATGATTCTAACAATTCTTTCCTCTCTTCATACAGACTCAAAACCCATTTTAAAAACAAAACAAAAGAACAACCACAACAAAACCAAAACCCTCTGCCTACCTGAACATTCTTCTGACTATACCGGCTCTCCTTGCAACAGCCACGCTTTTAGAAAACGTCACCTACGCTGGCTGCTCCGCCTTTCCACTTCACATTTGCAGTGCCCCTGAATGCCTGCCCACCCTCCCCTGAACTATTCACATCCATGTAACCAACTAACCTCCAAGCTAAGTAATTCAACAAATGCTTTTCATTCTTCTTGGACCTGACCTCCCTGCAGCACTTGATGTTTAACAACTTCTGTCTTGAAACTCTCTTCTACTGGCTTTTCATGACATCATTGCCTCTTGATGCTCCCTCTACATTTCAGCATGCTCTCTTCTCAGTCTTTATTGGTCAAACTTTAAATTTCAACATTTTCCCAGAATTTTATTCCTGGCTCTCCTCTCCTCAAACTACTCTCCCTGGGGAGAGGGGAATTATCCCACATGCCCATAAATTAATAAAACTAAATCTGAATTCACTTGCTTCCTCCCTCACCCGCACGCCTACCGGTGCGTACCTCCATCTGTGTCCATCTGTCTGCCATGCCCTGGCATGCTTGGGTGAGGAACATAACCACTACTGTCAGTAGTGGTGGCCTCCAGGAGCAGGCACTGGGAGTGTGGGTGGGGATGCAAACAAAGCCAGAGCAATGTATTTTAGGGGACCTAACGAATACGTATGTAGTGACAGAAAGTACCCCCAATGGACTTTACTGGACTAGACTCTGAATATCTTCAGTTAAGTGATATATATATATATACATTCATCTCTGAATCTCTTGTGGTTAAGCACAAGTGCCTGGCACACAGTGAGTACTCAACTCATATGTTTTTGAATGAAAAAAGTAGAAAAAAATCGGTATGAGATAAGCTCTCAGGAACTGGTAGAATTTCAACAGCTACAGACATAGGAAGAGTCCTGGGAGTTAGACGGAATGGGAAAAGCACAGCTACAGACAGAAATAGTGGGCTGCTGGGGTGGGTGTGCCAGGACAAATAATCACCAGCAACACTGAAACGCTCAGACATGCCATTTTACAAGACTTGAATATGCAGTTGCAGATTAATTTGATAGGCAATGGCAAGCCAGTGAGACCTTTTAAGCAATGTGATTTGCTAGTGCAAAGGAATTAACTGGAACAGAGGATACCTCTTAAGTAGCTACCAAATGAATTACCTAAGTGAGAAGAAATGAAGGCCTGAACTACAGCAACTGTCTAAACTACAGTAATAAAGTAAAAGTAGATAAGAGGAGAAAAACGTTATTTTTATAACTGAAGGCAAAAAACTAGCTTCTGGGATATTCAAGAACCATGGTATTAGCTCAAGTTTTAAACTTTAAAAAAGTGAAAAATTCATAGCACTAAAATTAAAAGGTCTAAGAAGGAAAAATATGTAAATATTCTCTAAAACAAAGATTTAATACATTGATTCACTGACCCAAACAATCATGAATGTACTTATCAAGTTCATTGTGTCAGTTAAGAACTCCAACACCTAGAAGGTGACACACGGTTAGTAACTGGAGAGGGCTTTCTGCACATGCTCAGGAAAGGTTTTTCTAAAAGTTCTGAATAAGGAGTTAGCAGAGTATCGCCGTACCGTGAAGCTGTTGTTAGCATTTTTTGTGCTTGCTTCAGCCACACTGGCATCTGAGAGGTCGACTTCATCAAATATCAGAGACTGTTAATGAAAAAGAGCATAAACACATTAAATTAAAACCTAACTCAGTGCTCCCCAATAACATTTTTTACTATCAGGTCATGACTATGAATCTATGTCAGTGTTTAGAAATAGAAAATGAAGAAAAAGTTAACTTAGTGATACTTTTTCTTCTTAGGAAGAGTGAGGAAAACCACAAAGTGCAACTAACCCATGAATCCAAACTTTTGGACTTTAAGGAACCCCGTGGCACAGTGTTCCAATGCAAAATGCTCTGTGCTTTCCAGAAGCATCATTTATGGAGAACCTACTAAGTGTATGACACACATACTCACACACACAGAACAGTATCTCTGAACTCCTAACAATTCTGCAGAAAGGCAGAGGCAACACACTGTCCCCACATTTGCTAAGTGAGAAATGAGAAAAACTAGTTCTGGCTCAAATCAAGGTGAGTTCCTGAACTTCCTGAACCTCATTTTCCTCATCTATAAATGTGTTCAAAGGAGATGATGAATGTGCTCTGCAAATACAAGATGATGCTTATTTTGTACTCTTAAAAGTGGTTTTAATAAAAAAAGTTTCAGTGGCAAAAACTCCCTAAAAATGGAATCTTTAAAAATGTACAATTTAGAGATTAGGAAATTCTAATTCACTATATATCCTTCCCACTTTTAGTCATTTGGTCATTGTCCACACTCACTCAATGTTCTCGCAGCAAAGCAGATGTAACAGTGCACCCCTAAAACTGCAGATAAGGAGGCCCTTTCTCTGATAGCTTCCACCATACCCCAAGATCTCCAGAGGGTTACACAAGTCCACGTGAATCCAAGCAATCTGAGCAAAAGACTTGTTCCCTGACTAGAAAAAACTTATAATCTAGCACAGGAGATGGAATAGGCACAAATAATTTGAATGTAATATAGACAATTAAAAGCAGAAGAGAAGAGATACTACAAAATGCTGTGAAAGGTCATAGATAATTTCTCCAGCAGAAAACACTTAACCTTTGCCTTGTGAATGATGGAATAAGCCTTTGAGGGGATAAAGAGAACAGAATTCTGTCAGGTGGAGACAGATGAGGCAAGGCTGAAATGAAGGCTATTGAGTGGTCGATGCTGCCTAGAAATAAATGGGAAAAATCAGGGTGGAGCCGGATCAGGACAGCACTGAGCATAATGACTTTCACAGTAAGATTATTTTATTTGGTTATTATTTCTACAGCTGCATAAACTAAGAATTAGTTTTGTTTATTTGTTTTTACCTCCTGCTGTATAACTCTACTAGTTATACATTTTTTAATATGGAATTATTAATTTTTCAACTGGCACAGTAGCAAGAAATCTTAACTTTTGAAGGAATACTCAACTACCAGTTTTAAATGAAGGCTCATCATATTTTTTGCCCAAAACTACATCATTCTTATTTATTCAACTGTTCTGTAAAAATTATTTAAAGCCTTGATTTTATTTAACTATGAGTTTTATTCTTAACTGCTAACATAACTGAATATTTCATGTCAGGCACTGTGTGAGCATTTCATGTGTATTATCCCATTTAAGCCTACTTTCACCAACAGGCTGTCCACAGCCACGCCACTGGAATGTGCCGGAACTGGGATAACAACTCTTGTCTGACACCAGAGCATGGATTCTTAGCGACTATAGCAATTTTCTCTCTCATGGTGAGAGAAAGATTTATAGGGTAAAAAGTAGCAAGAAAGGGAGGAAACCCAAAATTTTGAGTTTATTATATTTAATAAGTCTATACTTAATGTTTCATTTCCATTATGGAAATGTTCCATTAAGGAAACAAGACAGGAAGAAAGAAAAAACTATGTTAGAATCTTCCTATAAGATCTTCTTTAGGGGACATGCCATGAAACTGACTCAAACAGACTCCCTTGCCGTGGGGACTAAGATGGACCACATTTACGCTGAATTCATGTAAGAGCAGTAAGGTTACAGTGAGCCTCAAGACAAAAAACAGGTTGAAGAACCAACATTTTAAATCCATCCACAATCTAAAATGTTTGTAATTAATATTCTTTTGAATTACCTTTGAGTCCTTTGCATAATAGAGTGTACGACCTCGCAGTTTGAAGTATCGCTTTTTCCACCTTTGGAAAGAACTGGTTTGCTTCAATAGTTGTCCCTCTTTAATACTGGTCTGGGAAGAGACACAAGCACAACGACATGATTAAAGTGAAATTCAAAACCAGGTCAAATTCAGAATTAATGATACACTACCACTAACATTTTGAATATTATTTCCCATGTCCCACAAATTACATGAGGGAATATTTTCTTCAGCTTTCCGTTCAACCAAGAAAGTACATGTTCAAAGCCCTAAAGAGCAAAAGCAAATCTGACATAGTTCCCAGGCCTCCAAGCAATAACAAATAGTATGGAAGAGACATGAACATCGGCTAATGCTTGAAACAGAGTGTGATGCATCCACTGCCTTGCACATAGTAGATATGCAATAAATGGCACACAGAGTGGAGGTGCAATATGGGTAAGAAAGTCATGGGCTCAGGAGCAAGAAACCTTGTGTTCAATTCCTGGTGCCACTACGTAGTAACTAGATGATCTTAAGCAAGTTACTAAGCTTCATGCCTTTTTAACTCATTTATGAAATGGGGGTGACAATAGGACATACCCTTCAGGGTTGTTGTGAGGGTTAAAAACATGTAAAGGACTTCTTGCATGGCACATAGTAAGTGTTCATTAAATGTCAGTTATCATTAGCTATATGTTATTGTAACAAATACGTATTCAAAGCATGCGTCCAGGGAAGGACGCATCAGCTCTGCCTCAGAGGCAGTGAAAGAAGTCCTCACAGAGCAGAGCCTGGGTTGGGTCTTGAGATGGAAAGGGTGTTTTGATGTGTGTAAAGGTAGAAAGGTTTAAAACAACATGGGTATTTGGGGAATCTTCAGAGAGCTTTTGGTTATAAATTCAAGGTAGGGTTTGCAAGGGTAAGCAGCAGAAGATGTGACTGGAAATGATAGGCAGGGGCTGTGTGCCTTTGGGCCAGACCTTGAGCTAAATACTTCATCTATGCAAGTTCACTTCACAGTCACCAGCAAAATACTTGGAACCCCTCTGTCCACAACAGAGCTTTGCTTCTCAGTGGCCTGCACACTCCTCCCTTAGGTATGGACACTCTTTACTCTGTCCTTCTGAACTGCTCTCCCCTCAGATGTCCATCTGTACAACTTCTTCACCTCCTCCAAGTCTCTGACCTTCTCAGTGAGATGACCTCACTGACCTCCCTTTTAATAATACAACAGGCTCTTCATTTTCCCCGCCACCTTGATCTTAGTTACTCCCCCACACAGAGTACTCTGCATCTTCTAACATATAATGTAATTCACACATTTATTATGTTTATTGTGCTACTCTTATTAGAAGGCCCCTGAGTTTATTATATCTAATAAAGTTAAATATAATGTTTCATTTTAATTGGAAGGGAAGAAGAAAGGATGTAAGAATGAAACTACCCTTATAGCAAACTAAACTTTCAGTCTTGCTGTGAGATTGTCCTTAGGAGACATATCACAGGACTGGTTCAATTAGATCTTGGGATGGGGTCCAAGATGGATCACATTTATACCAAATTCAAAGAACAGTAGTAAAGCTATAGGAAGACTTCAAGACAAAAACAGTTTACAGAACCAAAATTTTAAATCCACCCCACTGGATTGCACACTGACATATCTCAAGTGCCCAGAATATTATCTGGCACATAAGATACTGAGATCTATATGAATGAATAGTTGGTACTGAGGTTAAACCCAGGTCTGTTGACTCCAGACTTTATTCCCAACTTTTGCACTATACTATCTTTTATTATCAATAAGGCATAAAATATTAAGAAAAGTTTGTTGTCATAGTTACATTATATTGATGTTTACTTTCAATTTCAGATAAGAGATTTTCTCAATAACTCACTTTGAGACTGTCCTCCAGTAATTGTTGTGAGATCATTACAATTTAATGGTAACAAAATACTTTTGAAACTTCAATACACCAAAGAACTCAATTTGTAGTCAGACAGACAGACTTCAAGTCAGGCTCCACCACACACTTAACAACATGAACCTGGGCCAGTTACTCCAGCTCTCTGTGCCCCAGTTTCTGCTCCTCCAACATGGGAATAATAATGCCAACTTCATAAGCTTGTTGCATCTAATTTAATTATACAATAATGCCTGGAGAGCACTTGGCACACTGTCTGAGTTACAGAAAACACTCAGTAAATGGCAGAAAGTGTTATTATTATGATATCATTAGGCTATTAAGTTCAGGGAGTGTTTGCCAGGCACCAAATTATAAGAGCTTCTTGACAGAAGGGCGTATATGTTTGCAGGCCACTCTGAGGGCAAATAACAGCTGGAGCAGGAGAGTGTCAAGAGATGAGGTTAGGGGAGATTTGCGCAAGGAGATGCTGGCCACAATGGGCAGTCTGCCTTTTACTGTAAGTGCAAAAAACTAACAAAATGTGTGAAGCAGGAGGGTGAGATGAGGAAATGGGTGAGAAAGCAGAGCACCAACACGAAGCAGCTGCAGTATTTCAAGGGAGACACTAGGAGCTCGAACTAAGGTTGTAGCATTAGTAAGATGGAGAGAAGTAGAGCAATTTGCGGTGTTATTTCAGAGGCAGAATCTGCTGGACTTGCTTGCTAATAGGCTGAAGGGCAAAAAAGAGGAGACAATCAAGGAAAAGTCTCCGCATTTGGCTTCAGCAACTAGATGCAAAGGACAGAGAGAGAAAGGGGTTAGAGTGCATTATGTGGTGAGCTGCATTGCTGTCCTGCTATAATATCTGACGATACCCAGGGTAGAGAGCCTATCATTCTTAAATCCACACAGAGAACTGACACACTGTACAAATTGAACTTCCAATGATACTCCAGTAATAGAACTAAGTGTATCAGGGTTTTTGTAAAGTACCGTTTAAGGCAATGAGGAAGAAAACTTCATGTTTGGCCTATTTATGTTCTATAAGCACTGTTTTAAGAAAGCATTAATTCCTACTTCATTCTCCACACGGTTATTAAAGTAATTTTCTAAACTGAAAACCTGCTTATATTATGTCCCAGCTAAAGCCCTTTGTTAGTTCTCTTTTGTCTGCAGCATAAAGTCCAGACTTCCATACATATCAGTGAAGACCTCTGCAGTGCCCCAGCATCATTGCCTGCCCTGCCCATGTTCCTCCCTCTACCCAAACGTCCCCTCCTCAGTGTGCCAGTTCTGAAAGCACCCATTCGTCCAACTCTGATCCAGGGCCACTGCCCCTCTGGCAGCTTCTTTGACCCCCAGGAAAAAGTGATCACCCCAGCTTTGTCCGTCTAAGGCACCCTTATCCAGTGTGTGTAACTGCACCCGTGCCATGGAATGGAATCAGTTTACGGGCTGTGGCCCCACCATGCTGTGATCTTCAGAAGAGCAAAGACTGCATCCTGTGTATTTTAATAACATCACTACCTAACACATTAACTGACACCTTAGGGCCACCATAAATGCTGAACTGAACATCTTTAAATGTAAAACAATATGTGAGGTAACTTTGGATTTTAAAAGAATGAAACAATCAGAACAGGTAATAATGGCTGGAAACGATTTTATAGTTTCCAGCATTTAGCCCATCTGAGTCTGTTTCTTTTCATGTGTTTAAAAACAGCAGATATAATGAACAAAGGTGTATGTGCTCCTAAATGCACACTTTGGGAGAACTAGGCAGAGGGATAGGAAAAATGTCTGCCTATCCTGATTGCAAGAATATTGTTAGTTTCAAGATGGTCCTTACATAGTTAGATTCAAAGCATATAATGTATCTGTTTTTTTCTATATAACTTTATGTTCCTTAAATCTTCTATAAGCCATGGGTTAATCTGCAATGTGTGTGGCTGTGGGGAATACAAATATGTGTAAGATACAGTCCTTATCTTCATGCATTTACAAACTTCTCTGTTATAATATACAAACAGTTCATTTTCAATTCTTAAAGAAAAAAGAAGAAAGCATTCTAAGGCTAGCTTGTTTTACTAAAAGAGACATGATTTAAAAGATTTAACTGGGAGGCAGTTATTCACATGAAAGTTAATACTCAAAATAAACTTCTGTTTATATATGGCTAGCTAAACAAACACTTCTTATAAAAGAAGGAGCATAACAAAAAATCGTTAATTTGCAACAACCCTAGCAAATATAAACATATAATCAAAGTGTGGTTCAGAGAAAGACATGTGTTATTCCAAAAATCTCAAAAAAATACAATGAGAATGCTAAGTGAAAAAATGGAATCATTCTTTAAAATTATAACATTTATTACGTTCAATATTAATGTTCAACTAGAATAACACATTGAAGTTAGTAAGACATAAAGTTATCATCAGTTATAATTAAGAATGTGTCAAATTTAAGCATTAAATTTTAATTTTATTTTGTACACAATCTCTAGGATAAGGGATTGAACCAAACTCTCCCCTCCCTCAAAAAAGGGCTTAGAAATTTACATTTAACTGCATTTAGTCATACAGTCTGGCAGATAATAGTTTAATACTTTCTGGCCCTTACGAATAGTCAGTAAAACCATATCTAAGAATCCAGTTTTCAAATATTCAAAGGAAAAAGTTAAATGAACTTGGCTTTGAAAAACTTTTCAATACAGTGAACTTTAATTTGAAAGATCCTTAACTAGCTGGCTTTCTGAGACTGTTCAGTCTAATGTCTTAAAGCTGTGGAACTGTTCGTTTCACACTCCTTGCTTAGAGCAAACAGAAGTAATTTCTCTTTTAAATTACACATACGGGGGCTCTAGGATTTCACCTAAAATTTCAGAAACACATCTGTGTCACAAGCTGAAGTTCCTCTGAAAGAATACTACTTTAATGTGCTGAGGAGTGTGCAACTTTACAAAGAGCCATTTAATGAGCCTTTTAGTAAAGCTAAGAATCTTTGAAAAGTCAGATAGTTGATGCCCAAGTTATCTGATAAATGTACATTTTCAAATGTTGGCTTTTTTTAGGCCATCCAATAGGTTTGGCAAAAAGCGTGAAATGGTGAAGTGGAAATGTCAGTGATGACTCATCTTTTACAGATGCTTTCAAAAATTCCAGAAGAATCTCTAGCTCCTCCTAGTCTTGTCCCAATATGACCCCTTAACTCTCTTCCAGGGAATGGGAATGGAATTTGTGATGGGAGGGTTGGGTTGTCACGGGCTGAATGTTTGCATACCCTGCAAATTGAAATGCTAACCCCAACGTGATGGTATGAGGAGGTGGGCCCTCTGGGAGGAGATGATGTCATGAGGGTGGAGCCCTCATGAATGGGATTACAGCTCTTACAAAGCCCACTACGTGAGGACACACTGAGAAGATGGCAGGCTTCACCAGACGCCAAATCTTAGTGCCCTGACCTTGGACTTCCTAGCCTCTGGAACTGTGAGAAATAAATTTAATGTTGAAGACACCCAGTCAGTCTATGGTATTTTTGTTATAGCAGCTGGAGCAGACTGGGTCAAGAGGTTTTCACACTAAATATTTTGTATGTAATCATTTCTTTCCTATCTCTTTTAACTTTTGTCTACTCCATCCTCCCAGAGATTTTTTCTTTGCCATATACATTTCCTTATCCGTTTTGTTATATAGGCTCCAGGGATGCTGCCTATGCCCTCCTGAGTGTCTGTACAGAACCTATAACATCAGTATTCCATCCGACTTTAATAGTAAACCTCTTTGTACAGACTCTAGCCCCTAAAGCAGAAATAATACCTATTTATCACTGTGTTAAGACATGTGAGACAATGGATATGAAAGAATACAAAATTCTCTTAAAATGTGTATGACAAGATATTACCATCACTAATGTTAGTCTTCATCATACGTATTATTTACTGTAGAAAAGGTTCCATCTCTTCAATTCATCTCTCCACTCCTCCTGCTCCTGCCTTAGTTCTAGCTCCTCCTACCCCCTTGACTCAACATCTCCCTAGGTGTTCTCTACGCTGTCAGTTTTTCCCACAACTAGTCCATTCTCCCAAGGTGGACAGAATTACCCCTGAAAAAACAGATTTGACACCACCACACTTCGGTTTAATATGTTTAATGGCTTCCTGTCCCCCATGCCATATTTCTACTCTCTTCCTTCCACTAGTGGCCTACCCTTTTTAACAGCTTTGCCCTCAGGAGTCCTCCTAAATTCACCTAATAATAGCACAGAAGAGGAGTAATTGCTGATCCCCAAATCCTCCATGCTTCCCTATGTCCAAGCTTTCTCATGAGCTCTTCCTTCTGCTCATAATATTGTCTATGCTCTGGTTCTTCTGGTAAGCCCCCCACCCCGTCCAATCATCCGCCACAGCTCAGGCCCATCCCATCCTCGGTGCACCCACAGCACTACGCTCATACACAATTTATAGCATTAGTCTTCCTGCATAGGAATTGTTTTAAATTTGTGTGTGTGTGTGTCTCTCACATAATATGTTTCCATTTTACATACAGCCATGTACCTCATACAAGAAAATCATTAATCCATGTTAATCAATTTAATGAGAATCAGGAAACAAATGAAATTAAAAGAATCAAGACTTCTTTTGATAAGAACTTGAGGAATTCAATGGAGAAAAATATTCTGATTTTTTTTTCCAGCAAGAAAGAAATACACAGGCAGAACATATAAAAGAAATAGACCTGACTCCTAAAAAGAATCCCAAACTGGACTCTACTTCTGGTCCCACGTACTAGCTTTGTGACCACAAATAAGTACTAACACCTATGAGCCAAAGTTTCCACATCTATAAGGTTAGAATAAATATCACCAGCCCTGGATTCCTTAGAATTGTTAGGATGAAACAAAATGATGCACAAATATAATTCATAAACTCATAAATGCTATATAAGTATAAAATATCATAAGTAAGTACTATTTTAGAGGGTCATGCTTCTAGGAAAAGGTGTTTTAAGTGGGACTGACACAAGCTAAATAACTACTACTCCTGACCAAGGGCCCAATGCTTATATTTAGAGAAACAACCACAAAACGTATACATAAAGCATACAGCCCCAAATTGTGTAAAGTTTTCTAGACATTAAACAAAATAATAAGTCATGCAATTGCACTTAATACAGCAATGGAGCAGAGTTTGCAACTGCTATATGATTATTTCACTTCTTAGAACATGAGTCTTGTTTACCAGTTAGAATCAGAAAATGACAACAACTATTGCTGGATATCACCACTTGGATGCCACTGACATTTCCAAACTCAGCTGACCCCAAATTAATACATCTATTTCCCCAACTAGCCTGCGAGCAGAATGAGAGCAGGGCCAGGCCCACCTTATTCACCTCCGTAGCCAAGCACTTATCATAGTTCCTAGCACAGATAATAGCTCTTAGTAATTATTCATTGAACAAATAAATGAAGTGAAGACTGACATTCAAGTAAAGCAGTGGAAATGTCTTTTGGGGGAAATGTGAATTGTACACCATCTTAAGAGCCCTCAAGTGAGAGCCTGAGCAGGAAACTGAACAGTATTCTGAGAACTGGATCCAGGGAAACTCATTCTCGTTTGCAAATGTCCCTGCAGCAAATATAAGGATTTAGTTGTTGGCTCTCCTGCCTTTTTTTCCCCCAAATTGAAAGCCATTCTGCTCTTATTTACTACCATTTCATCTTTATTAAGGCAGGCCATCCATCTCATCAGCATTAATACTTCATTTGGAAGTTATATAGGCAGATATACCTATAAAATGTGCAAATCAACTACCATTTGTAAAGGTTCTCTATCCTTCCATATCTTATCCAACAGGTGAACTTAGGTAATTTGGCTTGAAAGGTAGTCAAACACAAATCACACAAATCAGCATTTGACCCTACAGGTCTAAAATTAAAAATCTATCTTCATCACAAGCTTGCACTTCAATGTATTGTATCTCCTATTGTCACATTACTTGTTTTATTTGCCCTTCTAAATGATGTTTTTGTGTGTGTAATTCAAACAAAATCTATTTTCCTCTACAAACATGCCAGAATTTATACTGACTGATCGCTGCCCCTTTTCTTAGGGCTTTGGACGGTAAGCCAATTGATCTCATTCCGATTCAGTCTGTCAGCTTCTCTTATTAGCCACATGTTAAATTGCTTAAAGCCTGACTTTTCAATCAGCCTCCAGAATATTCCCCAGTTCTTCTTGATTCCAGAATCTTCTGGCTTTTGCACCTTGTATGCTGCTTTTCCCTTCTGAATTTTGTCCCACCATGAATTTCCTACTTTGTTAAAAACAAATGTGAGCCTCTTTATTAACATAAACATACATACTTTACATTAAGCTCTATTAAATACACCCATTATTCTAAAATCTGGCTGATTATATGACTCACAAGGAGAACTTTATAGACATAAAGGACCTCTGTTCTTCTGGCAAGTTTTGATTTAATAGTTCTGGCATAGGGCATTGGGAACCTATGCACATTAAAATGCTTTTGGTGACTACAATTATCAGTCAGGCTTAATAAAAACACTCATGAACAATGCTTAAGTAATAATTTGTATAAACCCTTTAAAAGACGTAATTCATCACTTGAGCCTTTTTTTCACTTCCTTTTAATTGATACTATTCAGTCTAACCACTATTCTTCTCTGGCTTTGAGCAGTTTAAAGACACACTGTAAGAATCTTCCTAAAACCCGTTTTGAGGAAGTACTGCGTCTCTACACCAGAACTGCTGCTTTCTCTGTGTGTGGAGTCCCATTGATATCCCATCTGTGCCCCCTCTCCACCACCCCCTGGCTCTGCCAGCGAGGCAGGGGGAGTAATTAGGGTTTAATGACAGCTCACTCAAGCTCCTCCCTTCCTCCTCTGGACAGCCAGTAGCCCTCACGAAACCCGGCTATACCAACCATCAGTCAGAGAAAAAAACACACATATATAGTTTGCAGATGACGACTAGAGTAAGGCCTGTGGATGAGGGAATGAGGAGCTGGGATCTGCACTGGACACCACCAAGGGCTGGGAAATGGGGGAGGGGTGTGGAGAGAGGAGGGGCCCTGGCTACTCCTCCTTCCCACGTCCCTAGTAATGTCTCCTGCTCCCACCATCACCCAAGACTGCGTCACCCAGCCAGGAGAGCAAACGCTGGAGAGAAACTGCAATGGGAACAAGGAAGGGATGTATTGGTTTAGAGCCAGAAGCCAGCACAGTAGGATGCGGATCACCCAGCTGATAGAAGGGCGGAGACAGGGCTAATCTGAGCCATATGATGATGCAACAGGGTGATGCAGGTGTGGGCTGTTTCCAGCATCACAAAACACTGCCTCGGAGCAGTTGTCCTCAAGCAGCCGTGTGTATAAAAATAATCCAAGGATATATGACCAGATGTTAGATACTAAAGTGACCAGCTCGGCCTCCCCATTCTGGGGTAACTCTTAGGAATTCTACTGCTCCATGAAATACAGGTCAAAAACTGTAAGGCAAGATGATTACATGCACTTAACATATTTAAAGTTCACACAACCAAACCTTGGCATTTAATATTCTAGAAGCTTGTGAAACAGTTTTATTCATTTTTGTTCTCACAAAAATATACAACCAGTACTGTTTTGCTTTTTAAAAAATTTTACCAGAAGTAACTATTTACTTTTACACATAACACACATATGCACACACATATTCTGATTCAGGTTGTCTGGGACGTATATACTAAGAGGAAAATACAGTCAGGCTAACTGTCTTACACTGGCAGCAAATGCTCTTTGCAATTCTGTATACAAGTGATTAAGTGAAGCCTAAAACTCAAATGGGTCTGTGGCTCTGCAGTTTCTCATCCTGCCATGTTCAATCCAGTGACGCAAAAGGCTTTCCACCACAACTCCTAGGACCTCTCCAATGTCTAAAAAGGAAAAGTTCAATCTGTCAAACAAAAACTAGTTACGCTGCAGCATGGACAAATCCTGAGAAGTGATTGGGTCTGCTCAAGAAATCAAGAGAATGTACACAGCAGGAAACATTAAGAAGGAAGCTATTGTTTCCTTGTGCCTGGTGAGGTATTTTGAAACCTCTAAATATATTCAAAGTATCTTCACTGTTTTATTTGAAATACTATAAACTCTAATATTTGGGACATTTAAACTAATGCATTCTAAGCAAAATTATATAGAGATTATTCAACATATTCTCATTACCCCCTTTACCAATAAACCATTTGGATATACTAAAGTGCCTTGTCCCTTACACTTGTTTATAATTTTACTGAGAAAGGCTATGGATATAATTAACTTCCTGAGATAGTAATTACATTGTGAACTTTTATTTGTTAATTCCTAAAATTAAGCACTCTATTTTTAATATGTTCCTTCTTCAGGAGTTTCTAAATGTTATTTTTCTACTTAGTATTGGAGAGATAAAATATATGACTTTATAAAGTACTACTGTACTTTCCTTTAAAGGAGAAGGTACAAAATGTGCATGCTGTACAGAAATACAATGAACTACAACATGTTACCACAGGGTGGTAGTGGTGTTATGCCAAATGCCCAGGTTTTTCTTTTAGAGCTGAGAACATAGATGGGCCTTTTATTAGAGTTAGACAAATCCCTGTCCATACATGTGAGCAGCACAGAATAACTCAGTTGAAAAGCAGTAAAAAAAAAAAATCTATCCTTCCAATGCTGAATTTACTTCTTCCTTTATCAAATGCCCCTACTCACTTTCAAGAATAATCCTTTTGCCCACACATGACATTTTAATTTAACTTTCCCACATGGCCACAATGACACACTATTTTTTAAGTGTATTTTTTAATTGAAGTATAGTTGATAAACAGTATTGTATTGGTTTCAAATATACAACACAGTGATTCAACAGTTCAACACATTATTGAATCCTCACCCCAACTAGCACAGTTACTATCTGTCAACATAGAAAGATGCTACAGAACCACTGACTAGATTCTCCATGCTGCACTTTCATCCTCATGACCAACTTTTATTATGATTGAGATTTTTGTGCTTCTTCATCACACCCCCAACCAATGCTCCACCCAAATCCCTCCCCCATGGTAACAACCGGTCACCTCTTAGTGTTTGTGAGTCTACTGCTGTTTTGTTCATTTTGTTTTGTTTTGTTTTTAGATTCCACATGTAAGTGAGATCATATGGTCTTTGTCTTTCTCTGACTGGCTTATTTCACTTAGCATAATAAATAAGTTCATCCAATCCAGTGATACAAAAGGCTTTCCACCACAAATGGCAAATGGCAGTATTTTTCTTTTTTATGGTTGAATGATATTCCAGTGTGTATATGTTCCACCTCTTCTTTATCCAGTCATCTATTGATGGACACTTGGGTTGTTTCCTTATTTTGGCTATTGAAAATAATGTAGCAGTAACTATTTTGATGTAGGGGTATTTTAACATGGCCTAAAATAAACCACTAAGCATTACTCTTCTTTTTTTAGTGACTATCACTAATGTACAAAGCAGACAACCTCACAACATGCCTGAATCTCACAATACTGCTGCTCTCCTCATGTCCCCAGCCTTAAACTGCAGTTTGTAGCTGAGGCAGGAGGTGGACATCCATGGTATGGCCAAGGATGGGATGGCAAATGGGGTGAAGCTCAGGATCTGGTGGACTAACCACATACAAACAGAAGTTACATATTTACCACAAATACCTATCTCACAAAGGGCTACTGACCAGTCTGTGCAAAATACCTGCTTATTTTCTGGAACTTCAATTTCGTCTTCAATAATCTGCCTCTAAAATTCTCTGGTTCTTCCCTAGAGAAAATCTGGGTCCCAAATGCAGAGGAAATTCTCAGATTTCTGCCAGTTCTCTGAATTCATAGAGAGGAAAGTAGGTAGGTAGTAGGGAACCTAAACTTTCACTCTTTCTTCAAGAAAACTGCCCCTTGACTATGTCCAATTAAATCCTACATGCCAAATCTCTCTGGATGAACTTAACCTTCACACTGCTCCAATTATGTCCTCTAAATAGACACGTAACTCCTAAAACAGGTTTCTGCATTTATTCTCAACTTTTCATTCTACAGCTGCCTCCTTGACATCTCCACGTGGTGATGCTATCACCACCTACAACTCACTAAGTACATTTTATTACATTTTATATGTAATATAGTCTAAGTATAATAGAAAAAACATTGACCTGGTTTAGGAAACCTACATTCTAATTCTGAAACTTACAGTAAATTACTACATAACAGAGGGTAAAAGTCACTCACCCTCTCCACAATTCAAAATGAACTCAACACCTTCCCATGGCAGCTGCTCCTCCTCCTGTGACCACATCTATTACCAGCAGCAGCATTCTCCTAAACATACAATCCCAAAACTGCCTTATTCTTCGTTACCCCTAAATTTTTTAGTTGCCATCAAAATGTTTTTGAAATCTTGTCTTCCTATCTGCTCTCGTGCCAGTGCCCCAATCCTAGTAACTTCGTTATTTCTCACCCACACTTTAGCAATTAACCTCCGATGAGGAAATGAGGACCAGCACTGGGGGAAGAAGCCCCTGCTGGGGACAAGAG
This sequence comes from Manis javanica, assembly GCF_040802235.1. Taxonomy (NCBI): domain Eukaryota; kingdom Metazoa; phylum Chordata; class Mammalia; order Pholidota; family Manidae; genus Manis; species Manis javanica. Next base: position 51,924,506 of record NC_133164.1, on the reverse strand, counting down.
CTGAATCAGCTAACCTGCCTGCCACCAGCACTAAAGCTTCCCTTGAAGTTACTGCCTCTCCTTTAAGTTCAGCCCAAGTGTGCAAATCTATTCTACTCTTAATAACCCATGATAAAATGGAGGCAAGACAGAACATTCAAACAAGTCTTTGCCAAAGGCTGGCAATAACAAGAGGGACAAAGCACGGAGAGGTCCACGCTAGACAGTATGAACACAATACTTGTTCCTCCAGGCCTGTGAGTGAGAAGAGGAACCCCAAGCCCTGTCCACCTTGGCTCTCCTAGCAGATGCACGCCAGGTGTTGCCCTGCTGTCAAGGAGCACAAGGTCTGCAAACCAAAACCCTCCCGTTGGCACAGCCGGGGCTTGTCCTCACAGTTCTTGTTCCTCTACGCACAGGGAAGCTGGCTTTTCAGGGCAGGCCTCAGCTGAACACCAAATCCAACAGAAGTGTCCTGTTGTTCATAAAAGAAATGATATGGATATAAACTAGTCCCTCCCTCTAATTAATTCTCCATACTCCTTCTCCAGGATTGTTTCCTTAAGATACAGCTCTCATCCTGTCACTTCTCTGTTCAAAAGCTTTGTTGGTCATTCATAAGACACAGAATAAAACAAAAACTCTGCCCTGGAGACCCACGACCATCTGCACTTTCACTGCCCTTGAAGCCACCTCTCCAGGTGCACCATGCACCTTATATTCCTGGCATACTGGTCTACCCACCACCACCACTGACTAAGCAAACACATATTCTCCTATCTTGGGGTCCTTATTTAAGTATCTTTTCTCAGGCCCAGAATGCTTTCCCCAGGATCTTTCCATTTCACTGACTCATCCTTAAATGTTGGGCTAAAACACCCTCCTTCCCAAAAGTGTCGCCATTGTAAAGCTCACTCATTTGCAATTCCATGTGCTCAGGCCTCACAGAGCCCTATTTGTAAAAGATAATGAATTTGCAGTGGGAGAGCAATGTGCTAAGATTATGTTTACTCTAAAAAGCTTATCTCTTTCATGTTCAATATTATCAGTGATACATATATTCTGAAAAATATATTACAGTATGAGAAGAAAATAAATCATGAAACAGGTCAAGAGATTGTTTAACTTCATCTCCCTAAACCCCAAAAGTCATTCTAGGATCCAAATTATTTTATTTCCTCCTCATACTACTCAAACTCCAATCCACTTGAGAAAAGCTGTGTTGATAAAAGTGGGTGTTTTTGCTCTTTTGGGGATGAAAGAGAACATTTCCTTTCCCTCCCTCTAATTCACACATTCCTACATCTCAGATGCCTGTTAGGCCATATCACATAGTGTTACCTTTACTGTCCATGATTCTCTGCATACACAAAGAATGAATCTGCTGAGGACAGACAGAGCCAGGGAAGATGTAATGCTTGCTGCACTTTTTCCCTTGGAAGGTGGGGCACATAAATACTACTTCACTCAGAGACATAAGACATATAGGTTCTTTAAGTGCAGAGGTAAGAAATCAGGTTTGATGATTCATACATGAAATATACTGTACTTTACATATCTTTTCATTCATTTAACACATATTTATTGAGTGTTTACTACATTCTAGGAACTATTCTAAGCACTGGAGATACAGCAGTAAATAAAACAGATACAAATGCCTGCCTTTGTAGAGCTAGTAATAGTATTAGAGATCATGCTCAAAATTTTAGAAAAGTTTTTTAACACCATCTAATTTCATTTTAATTTACTTATATATAAAAGGTGTACATAATCTATTTATCTAATTATAAACCTTACTAAACTAGTTTATAAGTATGACCAAGAAAAAAAAAGAGTAGCACATAAAAGAGTAAATATAAAAGTTTAAGACAATATCCTATAACCACTTAAAGAATAGTTTCTACATAAGAAAGCTAGTGGCCACCTCAGAGTAGCAGACCAAAGTCCAAAAGGGCTTTAAGAAGAACATCTACTACTAACTTCCAAAAAGATTTGTTCTCTTTTTTATCAAATGTATCATGTTAGGTTATAAAAGTTTAACACTACATAATATACATACATACAACTAAATTGTTTTAGAAGATTATGTAAATTTTATATAAAAAGCGCCTTTGGAAATTTAATTCATAATGACTCTACTAATACTGCTTTACTAATAATATCAGCTTCCAATGGTGGAACGATGGCAATTAACCAAACTCAGAATCATTATGACAGGTGACTCTTGGCCTTGGGCATTAAATAGAACTTTGTTTAGTAAGTAAACAGACTTCAGATAGAAAGATCCTACACAGAGCAGAGAGAAACCATGGTGTGAGGGGAACAGCTAATAGTCCACCATATCCATTCTTCTTGCCTTCTCCCAATACTTGGCCTTCCAGCTACGAACTCCATTTCCTGCTCCCACCTGCCCTCTTGGATGTGGCAATGAGACTAAGTTTAGGCCAATGGGATGTGAGCAGGAGTGACTGGTGCAACTTAAGCACCATCCCCTTATGGACACTTGGCCTGGTTTGGACTCTCTCTTTCCCACTTCATGCTGCTGGCAATGGTGGTGAGTTGAGTAACCTTGGAGGCTGCCCAGCAACAGTACATTTCCCAGGTATGATAGACTGAATGTTTATATCCCCCCAAAACTCATATATTGAAGCCTAAACCCCAATGTGATGGTATTTGGAGGTGGACACTCTGGGAGGTGACTTGGTCATGAAGGCAGAGCCCTTATGAATGGGATCAGTGTCCTTACCAGACAGTGAACCTGCCAGCACCATGGACTTACCAGAGTCCAGAGCTATGAGAGATAAATGTGTTGTTCATAAGCCACTCAGCCTATGGTATTTTGTCAGAGCAGTCCGAATGGACTAAGACACCAGGTTTTTTGCAGTTAGATATGCCCCTGTGCCTAAGATCTTGCCAATGGAGTGTGGGCAGAAGCAATATTTGTCACTTTGACCTAAGCCTTTATAGATGGGCCTACCTCCTCTGTGCTCTCTTTCACCATTTTCTGGCTAGAACTGGAAATGGTGACAGCTTTGACCACACAGGTGAGGATGTTCTCCTGGGAAGATGGCAAAGAAACAACACAGAAGGAACCAGGATCCCTGAATAGCTCCCTGCAGCAGAGAAACCCACTCACCTCAGAAGCTTTCCTTGAACTGGGATGTAAGAGAGAAACTATTTATGTCTCTCAATTTGGGGGATTTCTTTTTGTTACAACTGGGCAACTCTAGTATTCAAACTGTGTTAAGAGTCCCCGCTTCCCACTAGCTCTGGACCACATGCCTCTATTAATGGTGGGAGAGAAATAAACTTTATATTTAAGCCAGTGTATTTTAGGGTTTTGTATAAATACCATGTTTCTGCCATCTAATCAATTAGTCATTCTATATCATTCTAGGAGTAGGTACAAGACTCGACCCAACACCCATTTCCCTTTTCCTCCTTCCTAACAGAACCCTGACATGGTTTAGCTCTCTACTCTTGCAGAGCTTAGGGGATGCTGCCTCTATTCATTCCTAGTTCTACCAAGTACATATTGATTAGTTTAATAAATTGTTCTGAGGATTCCTTTCACCTAGTCATCAGTAATTAGTTCAGAGGTGGGATGTAACCCAATTCCAGCCACTGAGTGGAGGTCTCTGGGGTGGTGGTGGGGGGTGTGAGGAGGGGAGGGAGACTGCTATTGGTATACCTGAAGGGAGAGCCGTTTTCTGTCTGCTGTCTGAACATGACACCTGAGACTGACTCAGGCACCTTGCTAAACACACACTAACACAGAGAGGAAGGCAAAGCCGGAGAACACCAGAGAGAAGTGAGCTAGAGCCTGCCCCATTCGCAGTGCTTGAGCCAATATGACTCAGGGTTTTTTCGTTACCTGCAGCTGACAGCATTTTAATTGATGAAATATAGTAAGAGTCCTCATAGAATGTACATAATAAATGGACCAATCCTAAAAATAAATAGCAATAGAATATTACTCAGCCCATCATGAACTGAAAAGAAATCTATTTAATTGCTACCACCCTAATAGCATTTTCAAAGGGCACTTGAACCACCACAAAAAGAGGAAACTCAACTATGTTAAATAGCATTCTCCGTTTACTTTATTCTCACTTCAACATGACAATCCACAAAACTATAAGGCTTAAAAGTTACCAAAACCATAAACCCCAGACAAATATATGACAATCTCTTCCTTATCCCAGACTACAGAGCACTCCTGGAAAGAGAAGCAAAATCTCATTCACCTGATCCACTTAATGCCCACTGTTTCTCTTCTAACCGACATGCTGCAGGTTACTAGCCTTTCACTTAGTTTTCAACACAATCTCTTAAGAGCTCTCCTAAACATTCTATACTCTCATCAAACTCCAATTGAGTACAGCCATTGCCCAAAACAGTAGGACCCAACAGAGTGCAAGCAGCAAAAACTGTCTTCGTTCTCCACTGCACCCTTACTCTGTTCAGAAGGCTATTTATTCCTTGACATGGACGAAACCTGTCCAAAGCTTTTTCAGTCATTCCTAAAACTCAAACATCATCTGGTCACAAGCACAGTTATATTTCACTAGGTAAAATGTCAGCCCAAATTTCAAACTCTATTATTCAAACTTAAAGCTTCTTCCCTACCCCAGCCTGGGCTGTTCCAGGCACAGTAGCCTTCTTCTTTTGAATCTGCCAGCTCCTTCCTTCAATTCACTACCCAGTGTATGAGTCCTCAAAAGGGACATTTTCCTGGGTTCTGCAGATTTTTCCCTCTGGAAACATCTTTCTGCAGCTCCCAAGGCTCAAGCAGAGCCCCTCCCCCAAGTTATCACTTAGAACACCCGTGCACCCTCAGCCTTTGTATCTGATGGGCACACCTCCAGCCTCTACCTCGAAGGTCACGCTGTCCCTGGCAGCAAAGGCTCTTGGGTGGGGCCACTCTTTGTAAGACCACCATGCCCTCTCCTGGCCCAAGGAAAATAGACACTGCTGCCTTGTTATTAGTGAAAGCACAGCTGGCTCCCTGGCCAGTGTAGCTAGCTGCCTCTCCTTGTTCTGGAGCCAGGCAGGTGGGGATAGCTCTAGCATTTGACCTCTAAACTTTTCAAGTCCAGATTCATGTGCTCACAGCCTCAGGAGGATACAGGTCATGTCAAAAGAGCCAAGCAGTCTCCTTCCAAGCCCAACACTCAGCTTGAGGAGACATGGAAGGATCATTTGCCTTCCCGCCCCACCCCCAGGCCCTGTCCTGGCATCTTCAACCACAAGCACACTTTCAAGGTGTTGAGCTAAGAAATACAAACCTAACTAAGGAACATGGATATCACTGTGCCCACTGCTTTGTTTGTGACCTTTTGGGGCTCCCACCAAAATGGAAACAGAATGAAAACCACGTCAACATTCTATATCACTAGGTTTTTTGAATATCCACTATCTACCTTTTTCTTCCTACTTTTTCCTCCAATTACAGGCTTTTTTTCCCACACACCTCTTTTCACTTGGCCATCATATTTTCTCCTGTATCTTTCCCTCTTGCCACTGTCAAACCTTTAGAACCAACTGTCTAAGCTCATCACTTTTGTTTCTTCATCAAGTATTGATGATCATCTGATCATCTGCCAATGTATCTCTCCCCCAGAAGTCCCTGAAACAGAACTTCCAAGTCACCTGCGACCTTCTAGGCCAACAATATCCAGTGGAATTTTCAGCAATGATGGAATCTGCACTGTCCAAAAGAGTAGCCACTAGCCATATATGGCTACTGTACGTTTGAAATGTACTAGTGAGACCTAAAACTGATTTTTTTAAGTTACGGTATCATTGATATACAATCTTATGAAGGTTTCACATGAGCAACATTGTGGTTTCAACATTCACCCACATTATCAAGTCCTCCCCCCAAAATGCAGTCACTGTCTATCAGCATAGTAAGATGTTATACAGTCACTACTTGTCTTCTCCATGCTGTACCGCCTTCCCCATGCCCTACCAATATTGTGAGTGCTAATTATAGTGCCCCTTAATCCTCTTCTCCTTCCCTCCCTCCCATTTCCTTCCCCAACCCCTCCCCTTTGGTAATCACTAGTCCCTTTTCGGAGTCTGTGAGTCTGCTGCTGTTTTGTTCCTTCAGTTTGCTTTGTTGTTATACTCCACAAATGAGTAAAACCATTTGGTACTTGTCTTTCTCCACCTGTCTTATTTCACTGAGCATAATACCCTCTAGCTCCATACATGTTGTTGCAAATGGTAGGATTTGTGAAAACTTAATTTTTAACTGTATTCCATTTTAATTGATTTTAAACAGCCACATGTGGCTGGTGGCTTCCATTTTAGAAGCACAATTCCAAACAAACCAAATGGCTTGTTCCCAATTCCTTATCTACCTTAATGTTACATTATTTGGTACTTCCAGCATACTACCAGGAACTTTTCTTTAACCATAAGCTCTAGAAGACTATTTTTAAAGTATGTGCAGAATTAACTCAATGGACTAAAGAAAGATGTCACTCTAGTCTAGAGAAATAGCATGATGTAATCAGAAAGTAATTAACAGCAAATGGTGTGTGAATTGGGGAAGGGAGGAGACAGGAATGATGAAGAAGAGCAGCCTAGAGCAGAGGGTAAGAGTGGGAAAGGGTGGGAGGGTGGAGTGGGTAGAATTGGGTGGGTAACCTACAGCTAGATCATAAAGCCCACTGACAGAGAAGAAATCATGGAAGTAAAAACTCATACATACTTACAGATGTATGAGAAAACAAAAGATTTGCTTAAGGTTACAAAGCACTTTGTGGCAGAACTAATACCTAATATCCAGGTTTCCTTTCCCCCACAAGAGGGTTTGAGTTTAAAGCATTAAACAAAAGCTTCAGTGTTTTAAGAAAATTAAGTCTGCATTTGGTATTCAAGAGAGATTAGAAAGGAGAAAGTTTGAAGGTGCTGAATGCAACTATGATAATCAAAGAGTAACAATCCAAATTGAACCCCTACAACCATGGTTTCCAAGTAATTTTAGCACTGGATTTTCAATACTTAAAATATGTAAGATGCTTTATTAAATTCATATTTAGGTACAAGTGGGTAAAAGTATATATTGTGGAGTTAATTAATATGAACAGAATTGTTTTGAAATTCAAGTCTTTTTCCAAACATGAACAATTGTGGTAGTACAAGTTAATGCTTTGGGGCATCTAATGTGTAAGATTTTGAAAATAATGTATTTTTTAGCCCATACCCATTATCATTACTGTTTTTAAAATGTTTTAAAACATGTTAGAAGATAGGATTAAAGATGGCGGCATGAGAGGTGAAACAGAGGCTTCCTGCTAAAACCGCATATAATACGAAAATATAATTGATACAACTAATCCTGAAAGAGGAACATGAAAGAGGACTGCGCCAAACTGCATATACCGGGAGAAAAGAATGAACCTCATGGAACAGGGTAACGTACCAAACCCGTAGCCCAGCTGGACAAGCCCTTCCCCCACCCCAGCTCATTGGGGGGAGGAAGAGAAACAGAGCAGGGAGGGAGTGGAGGATTGCTGAACACCTAGCTCTGGAGATCTGCTCTGGGAGCGCAAACCGACATTTCATGATGCTTTCATGGTACTATTGTGATTAGAGGGTTGGAAAGCTAAGACAGGCAGAATATTTGGAGAGACTGAGATTCCAGCCACTTGTGGAAAGCAGGGATCCATATCTGGCTGCTCTGGGACAAAAGAAAGGCAGGCAGTCTGAGAGACTTCCTAACAGCAAGAGGGCTGCTAAAGGGGCAAGGATTGCACAGAGCTTATTGCTCAGGAGAAAGGACAGATAGACAAAATTGTCCAGGTGCACTCTGCCAACAGGTCAGAAACTTTATTAATCTTCGGGCACTCCAGCTACCTAGCCGGCTACACAGCTTGAAGGACCCTCCGTGAAACACAGCCTACGGCGCCTTTATCCCAGTGAGTCACACCTGGCTCGCAAACCGGCAAACCCTACCCTGGCATTAGGTCAGCCAAAGGGAAGCCCCATCTACATAAACTACAAACACAAAGCATAGAGGCTTATACCTGTGTGCTCAGCCCACTGGTTCTGGCAGTGAAGATGGGCATAGCAGACAGCAAGCAGGAAACAGCTCTTTCCTCCCCAGAGGCACCAATACCGCTCCCCTATGACCCCCAACTTTGCTTCAGGGGCTGAGCAGCTCCAGAGAGTAGAGCTTCTGGGCACTAGAGGGCACCATATACAAACATGAAATGCCAAAGGAACCTGGTTCAAAGTAAAATTATGAATCAAACACCTGAGAAAGATTCAAATGAAATCGACCCCATGAATCTTCCTGAAAGGGATTTCAAAATAAAAATCATTAACATGTTCATGGAGGTACAGAAAAATACTCAAGAACTCAGGAATGAATTCCGGTAGGAGACACAATCATTACAGAACACAATATCAGAAACGAAACATACAATGCAGAGTTTTAAAAGCAGTTTAGGCATGGTGGAAGAGACGATAAATGAAATAGAAATTAGAGACGAGGAAACAAAGAAGCTGAGGCACAAAGAGAAAAAAGGATCTCTAAGAATGAAAGAGTATTGAGAGAACTATGTGACCAATCCAAACGGAACAACATTCACATTATAGGGGTACCAGAATTAGAAGAGAAAGAAAAAGGGATAGAAACTGTCCTTGAGGAGGTAGTTGCTGAAAACTTCCACAATCTGGGGAAGGAGATAGTCTCTCAGGCTATGGAGGTACAGAGATCACCCAACACAAGAGACCCAAGGAAGACAACACCAAGACATATAGTAATTAAAATGGTAAAGATCAAGGATAAGGACAGACTATTAAAAGCAGCCAGAGAGAGAAATAAGATCACATACAAAGGAAAGCCCATCAGGCTAACATCAGACGTCTCAGCAGAAACCTTACAGGCCAGAAAGGAGTGGCATGATGTATTTAATGCAATGAATCAGAAGGGCCTCAAACCAAGAATACTTTATCTGGCAAGATTATCATTTAAATCTGAAGGAGGAATTAAATAATTTCCAGATAAGCAAAAGCTGGGAGAATCTACCTCCCACAAACAATCTCTACAGTGTATTTTGGAGGGACTGCTATAGATGCAAGTGTTCCTAAGGCTTAATAGCTCTCACCAGAGGTAATAAAACCACAGTAGAGAAAGCAGAAGAGCTAATCACTAAGCAAATGCAAAATTAAATCAACTATCCCCAAAGTCAATCAAGGGATAGACAAAGAGTATAGAATATGATACCTAATATATAAAGAATGGAGGAGGAAGAAAAAGGAGGACAAAAAAAGAACCCTTAGGTTGTGTTTGTAACAGTGTATTAAGTAAGTTAAGTTAGACTCTTAGATAGTAAGGAAGTTAACCTTGAACCTTGGGTAACCACGAATCTAAACCTGCAGTGGTAATAAGTACATACCTATCAATAATCACCCTAAATGAAAATGGTCTGAATGCACCAATCAAAAACATAGTCACTGAATGGATGAAAAAACAAGACCCATCTATATGCTGACTACAAGAGACTCACTTTAAAACCAAAGACATAAACATACTAAAAGTGGAAAGATGAAAAAAAGATATTTCATGCAACTAACAGGGAGAAAAAGGCTGGATTTGCAGTACTAGCATCAGACAAAATAGACTTCGAAACAAAGAAAATCACAAGAGACAAAGAAGGACAATACATAATGATAAAGGGGTCAATCCAACAAGAAGATATAACCATTATAAATATATGTGCATCCTACACAGTAGCACCTACATATGTGAAACAAGTACTAACAGAATTAAAAGGGTAAATAGAATGCAATGCATTCATTCTAGAAGACTTCAACACTCCACTCACTCCAAAGGACAGATCAACCAGACAGAAAATAAGTACGGAGACAGAGGCACTGGACAACACATTAGAAGAGATGAACCTAACAGACATCTACAGAACTCTACAGCCAAAAGCAGCACAATACACATTCTTCTCAAGTACACATGGAACATTTCCAAGAATAGATCACATAGTACGCCACAAAAAGAGCCTCAGTAAATTAAAAAAGATTGAAATTGTACCAACCAGTTACTCAGACGACAAAGGTATGAAACTAGAAATAAATTACACAAAGAAAATGAAAAATCCAACAAATACATTGAGACTTAACAACATACTCCTAAATAACCAATGGATCAATGACCAAATAAAAACAGACAATAAGCAAAACATGGAGACAAATGGCAATAATAATTCAACACTGCAAAAATCTGTGTGACACAGCAAAGGCATTGCTAAGAGGGAAATATACTGCACTACAGGCCTACCTCAGGAAACAAGAACAATTTCATATGAACAGTCTAAACTCACAATTAACGAAACTACAAAAGAAGAACAAATGAGGCCCAAAGTCAGTAGAAGGAGGGACATAATAAAATTAGAGCATAAATAAATAAAATCTAGAATAAAACAATAGAAAGCAAGAGCTGTTTCTTCGAGAAAATAAATGAAATAAACCCCTAGCCAGACTTCACAAGAAAAACAGTCTATACACATAAAAATAAAAAATGAGAAAGGAAAAATTACTACAGACACCACAGAAATAGAAAGATTAGAGAATACTATGAAAAATTCTGTGTTAACAAACTGGATAACCAAGAAGAAATGGACAACTTTCTAGAAAAATACAACCTTCCAAGACTGACCCAGAAAGAAACAGAAAAATCTGAATAGACCAACTACCAGCAAATAAATTGAACTGGTAGTCGAAAAACTATCTAAGAACAAAACTCCTAACCAGATGGCTTCATTGCTAAATTTCATCAAACATTTAGTGAAGACCTAATACCCATCCCCCTTAAAGTTTTCCAAAAAGCAGAAGAGGGAATACTTCCAAACTCATTCTATGAAGCCTACATCACCCTAATACCAAAACCAGGTAAAGACCCCACCAAAAAAGAAAACTACAGACCAATATCCCTGATAAACGTAGATGCAAAAATACTCAACAAAATATTAGCAAACCAAATTCAAAAATACATCAAGAGGATCATACACCATGACCAAGTGGGATTCATCCCAGGGATGCAAGGATGGTACAACATTCGAAAATCCATCAACATCATCCACCACATCAACAAAAAGAAGGACAAAAACCACATGATCATCTCCATAGATGCTGAAAAGGCATTTGACAAAATTCAACATCCATTCATGATAAAAACTCTCAACAAAATGGGCATAGAGGGCAAGTACCTCAACATAATAAAGGCCATATATGATCAACCCACAGCTAAGATCATACTGAACAGCAAAAGGCTGAAACCTTTTCCTCTGAGATCAGGAACAAGACAGGGATGCCCTCTCTCCCCACTGTTATTCAACATAGTACTGGAGGTCCTAGCCATGGCAGTCAGACCACATAAAGAAATAAAAGGCATCCAGATTGGCAAAGAAGTTAAACTGTCCCTGTTTGCAGATGACATGATATTGTATATAAAAAACCCTAAAGAATCCACTCCAAAACTACTAGAGCTAATATCTAAGTTCAGCAAAGTTGCAGTAAACAAAACAAATACACAGAAATCTGTTGCATTCCTATACACTAACAATGAACTAGCAGAAAGAGAAATCAGGAAAACAATTCCATTCACAATTGTATCAAAAAGAATAAAATACCTAGGAATAAACTTAACCAAGGAAGTGAAAGACCTATATCCTGAAAACTACAAGACACTCATGAGAGAAATTAAAGAGGATAGCAATAAATGGAAATAAATCCCATGCTCATGGATAGGAAGAATTAATATTGCCCAAATGGCCATCCTGCCTAAAGCAATCTACAGATGCAATGCAATCCCTATCAAAATACTGACAGCATTCCTCAATGAACTAAATAAAGCAAATAGGTGTAAAATTCATATGGAACCACAGAAGATCCCAAATAGCCAAAGCAATCCTGAAAAGGATGAATAAAGCCGGGGGGATTACACTCCCTAACTTCAAGCTCTACTACAAAGCCACAGTAATCAAGACAATTTGGTACTGGCACAAGAACTGACCCATATATCATTGGAACAGAATATACCGCCCAGATATAAACCCACACATCTATGGTCAATTAATATGCGATAAAGGAGTCATGGACATACAATGGGAAAATGGCAGCCTCCTCAACAACTTGTGTTGGCAAAACTGGACAGCTTCATTTAAGAGAATGAAACTGGACTATTGTCTAACTCCATACACAAAAGTAAACTCAAAATGGATGAAAGACCTTTATGTAAGTCATGAAACCACAAAACTCTTAGAAGAAAACATAGACAAAAATCTCTTGAATATTAACACAAGCAAGTTTTTCCTGAACACATCTCAACAGGCAAGGGAAACAAAAGCAAAAATGAACACATGGGACTACATCAAATTAAAAAGCTTCTGTACAGCAAAGGAGACCATCAGTAGAACAGAAAGGCATCTTACACTATGGGAGAACATATTTGTAAATGACATATTCAACAAGGGGTTAATATCCAAAATACATAAAGAACTCACATGTCTCAACACCCAAAAAGCATATAACCCTATTAAAAAATGGGCAGAGTATATGAACAGACACTTCTCCAAAGAAAAAATTCAGATAGCCAACAGGCACATGAAAAGATGCTAATTATTAGGGAAATGCAAATTAAAAAAACAATGAGATATTACCTCACACCAGTAAGGATGGCAAACATTGAAAAGACTAGGTACAACAAATGCTGGTGAGGATGCAGAGAAAGGTGAACCCTCCTACACTGTTTGTGGGAATGTAAACTAGTTCAACCATTTTTCAAGGCAATATGGAGGTTCCTCAAAAAACTAAAAATAGAAATGTCATCTGACCCAGGAATTCCACTCCTAGGAATTTACCCAAAGAAAGCAAGATCTCAGATTCAAAAAGACATATTCACCCCTATGTTTACTGCAGCACTATTTACAATAGCCAAGATATGGAAACAACCTAAGTGTCCATCAGTAGATGACTGGATAAAGAAGATGTGGTATATATACACAATGGAATATTATTCAGCCATGAGAAGAAAAGAAATCCTACCATTTGCAACACCTGGATGGAGCTAGAGGGTATTATGCTCAGTAAAATAAGCCAGGCAGAGAAAGACAAATGCCAAATGATTTCCCTCATTTGTGGAGAACAATGAAGGAAAAACTTAGGAACAAACAGCAGCAGACTCACAGACTCCAAGAAAGGACCAGTGGTTACCAATGGGGAGGGGTGCAGGGCGGGGTGAGGGGAGGTAGGAAGAAGGGGATTGAGTGGTATTATGATTGGTACACATGGTGTGTGTGTGTGAGGTTACCGGGAAGACAGTGTAGCACAGAGAAGACAAGTAGTGATTCTGTGGCCTCTTACTACACTGACGGACAGTGACTTTAATAGGGTATGCAGGTAACTTGATAATATGGGTGAATGTAGTAAGCACATGTTTTTCATGTGAAACCTTCATAAAAATGTATATCAATGATATACCTTAATAAAAAAATAAAAATGAAAATAAAATATTTTTATATTTACAAACAGCATTTTTTCCTTATTCTTTATGTTAGTTGTATGATTTTAAACAGCTTTTTCTAAAGCACACAAAGACTTTTTTTCAGTTTATTGGGTTTAGAAAAAGTTTAGTATTCTACTAAATACTTAATGTTCATTCGTTTAACACATGTACATGGAGCACCAGCTAGGTGCCAGAAATGGCCCTAGGGTTGGGATACAATGTGGACCTTTGCATGTGTTTTCATGAAAAAGGAAAGAAAAAGAATTGTAAAAAACGCCTGTGGGGGTAAAGTAATTATAAAGTATTCTCAGTTACTTAAAATGGTTGAAAAATGGATCCAAACTGAATCCTGATTGATTTGTTTCAAAATTTGGTAATAATTTTGATGGAATATTAAAATGCAACTTTTATAAAATTATGTTAATTATTTTTAATGTAAGAATTTTTTAATGAAAACAGTATCTATTTTATGTACAACATTTGCATGCTCTTCTCTTCTAAAATGAAAGCTTAAATCTATTCAGTAAGAATTAGTCATTTGTCATGTATAATGACTGCATATTACCCACCATATGATAGGTTTTTTTTTTTCACTTGAGTTTACACTCATTATTTCTACTCAACATCATACTGGATTTCCTTGCCAGCTCAATGAGGCAAGGAAAAGAAATAAAAAAATTACAGTTTGGAAAGAAAGAAGTAAAAGTATCTTTATTCAGAAACAGCATAATTATCTATGAAGAAAATGTGAAGGAATCCAGAAAAGTTATTAGAACTAGTAAATATTATCATAGAATACAATGTCTATAAAAAAATCTTTGTTAGAAATAATGTTTCTATAGTTAGTAATAACATATAGCCCAAGATTTGTTGCTCAACTTGATTTGGATCACTGTTACTTGGTTTGTTAAGCCCCACGGGCCGTGCCAATGGGTGGTTCCAGCCTCAACTGTCATGTAAGACAAGGCAAGGAATCCAAGGCTTCCGGAACCACAGGAGAAGCAACTGAATTCATGTCAGTCAGACTCAAAGAAAGCTGTGCCAGACCATGTATTTGTATATGTATGAGAGGGATTCAAGTTCCAGAGCTCATGTTGATGGCATCAAGCACAGTAGAACAGTTCTACACTGCATCTACCTGAGTTTCTCTTATTTCATAGCACGTGAATGGGAATGACCAATCCGGCAGCGGGTCAGACTGCCAGGTGCAGTTGTTACTTGATTTAGGTGGATCACATGATTTTTTTTTCCAGGTAGAGGTGGGAAAACACAATTGTCATTCCCCGTTCCTTAACTTCTTGGAGTCTAACGTTTTCCCTCCCTAGGTGCCAGGAATGTAGCTCCACAAAATCAGTATGTCCCAATCAATAATTACATTTTCACTTGTTTTTCTATCAACTCCTCCGGGATTTTCCCCTATAGTTCCAAATATCTTGGAATAGGCTTGTGTTTGTTCTTCTTCCTATGCATTATTTGTGTGTTGTTTAGTTTCCAAATGTTTGGGGATTTTTCCAAATACCATTTTGCTATTTTTTTCCCTAATTTAATTCCCTTCTGTCAGAGAATATACTCGGCATGATCTCAATCATTTTAACCAGATAGTAGGCAGACAGTTGGCAGAATAATGCTCCCTTCCAAAGATCTCCATATCTTCATCCCCAGAAGTTGTGAATATGTTACCTTATGTGGCAAAAAGGAATTAAGGTTCCAGATGGAATTAAGTTTACCAGCTCATCTTAAAAAGGGGAGATTATCCTGGATTATCCACGTGGCCCTAATATAATCACAAAGGTCCTTATTCAGTGAAAGAGGGAGGGAGAAGACAAAGAACCAAAGAGACAGGCTATGAGGAATAACTTGGGCAGACATTGCTGCCTATATGGGCAGCCTCTAGAAACTGGAAAAGGCGAGGCAATTGTTCCCTAGAGCCTTCAGAAAGAACACCTTCCAACACCTTAATTTTAACCCACTGAGTCCCATTCTGGCCTTCAGATCTCCATAACTATAAGGTAATAAATATTTGTGTTGTTTTAAGCCACTGCATTTTTGGTAACTTGTTACCAGCAGTCAAAAACTAAGACATTACATTTATTGTGACTTGATTATTATGCAGATTATGGTCTATCTTGGGAAATACACTTGAAAAGAATGTGTATTCTGCTCTTGTTGGATTGAGTACTCTACAAATACCAATTAGATCAGGTCAGTTAATAGTGATATTCATGATTTAATATCCTTAATGATTTTCTACTTGTTCTGTCAGTTATAGGGAAAGAAATGTTGAAATGGCCAAATATTTGGCCATTTCTCCATTCAGATCTATCAGTTTTAGTTTCTTTGGTTTTTTTTTTTTACCTGTTACAGCTGCATACAGTTAGGATTTTTAAGTCTTCTTGATGAATTGACCACTTTATCATGTGTAGTATCTATCCCTCTTTACACCACTTCTAATAGTCATTGTTCCAAAGTCTCTTCTGTCGGATCTTAACGTAACAACTCCAGGTTTTGATTAGTATTTGCACGGTATATCTTTTCCTGTTCTTTTACATTTAACACAACTTTATCTTCGCATTTAAAGCAGGTTTCTCATAGACAACACATAATTGGGTCGTGCTTATTTACCCTGTCCAGCAATTCATTCAAAAAAGAGTATTTAGAACATGTACATTTAATGGACTTACTAATATAACTACATTTAAATCTACCATCCTGCTATTTGTTTTATATTGGTTTCATCTGTTCTCTGTTACCTTTTTACCCCTTTTTATCTTGCCTTTACTGGGATTAAATCAGTGCTTTTTATGATTCAACTTAATCTCCATTATTGGCATCATGTGTTTTTTTAGTGCTTTCTATTTTTGAAAGTGGTTTATCTATGGTTTACCATATATGTCCTTAATTTATCACAGTGTACACTCAGGTATTACTTTCTTTTCATGTACAGCATAAGAATCTTATAATGGTAAACCTCTCTCCTTTGTACTATTGCTTTTTACTTACATTTTATTTCCACATATTTTATAAGCCTCACAACACATTATTAATTTTGCATTTAAAAGTCTATCACCCTTTACATTTTTAAAAATAATATGAGGAAAAAAGTATTTTTTATTTACCCACATACTATTTCTGATTATTCTTTATTCCTCTCTGTACTTCTAAATTTTCTTCTGGTACTATTTTTCTTTTGTTTGAAGAGATTCCTTTACTCTTTCTTTCAGTGTAGATCTCTTAGTGATAAATTTTCTCAGTTTTTCTTTGTCTAAAAGTCTTCATTTTACAACTTCATTTTCAGTATTTTTTGCAAAGCATAT
This sequence comes from Manis javanica, assembly GCF_040802235.1. Taxonomy (NCBI): domain Eukaryota; kingdom Metazoa; phylum Chordata; class Mammalia; order Pholidota; family Manidae; genus Manis; species Manis javanica. The sequence goes on along the minus strand of NC_133164.1, from coordinate 51,907,679 downwards.
AATTCTAGGTTGGTAAGTGTTTTCTTAAAACAATTTTAAGATCTCACTCTACTTTCTGGCTAGCATGGTTTCTGTTGAAGCCTGCTTTCATTCTTATTTTTACTCTATGTATAATTTGTCTGTCTTTTCTCTAGCTGCTTTTAGGATATTCTCTTCTTACCATGTTTATGTCTTCCTCTACCTCCTTAAACAAATGGAGTATACTTATAATTGTTTTAATGATCTTTTTGGCTAATTCTATCATCTCTTTCATTTATAATTTAGCTTCTACTGGTTACTTTTGCTCGTGTTTATAGGTCGTTTTTTTCCTGCTTTTGTATGCTTGGTAATTTTTCCTTAAGTGTGAACACCATGGATTTGTTGCTAGGTTGTAATTTGTTTTATTCCTTTAAATATTGTTGGGCTTGCAGTAGAATATGTGTAAATTAATTTGAGGCTTACTTGTAAGCTTTGTTATGGCATGTTCAGAGCAGTCTTTAGACTAGATCTAGCTAATCAGTTACATAACTGAGGAAATGCCCCTCTGAGAATTCTACCTGATGCTCTGTGTATTATAAGGTCTTTCCACTCTCTCCAGTGAAAATATGAACTATTCTCAGCTTGGTATGAGCTCTGAGGATTGTTTTGCCTACTGCTTTCTGGTGTTTCTTTCCTTAGGTGGTTTTCTCCTATGCATGCACTGATTAGTTCTTGGCCAGACTCAAAGGCATTTGGCAGATCTCTACAGCTTCCCTTCTGTGCAGCTCTCACCTCTTCAGTATTTTTCCCCACAAATTCTAAACCCCATCAAACTTTGAAATCTGCTTCTTCAACCAAGCAAGACAACAGCACATTCTTTGGGTTTCCCTACAGCACTGGGGCCTGGAAACGCTCTAGGCAGTAAGCTGGTGCAATCACGTGGCTCACACCTTGGCTGCCACACAACCCTGCCCCCCTTTCTCTAAGGGATCACTGTCATGTGCTATCTGTTGTCTGAAAACCATTGTTCAGTGTACTTCTACAAGGCAGGAAGTCTCTGTTACTCTGTCATGGCCAAAGGTAACTGTCTTTTTTGTTATTAATTAAATTTTTTTTCATTTCCCTAAACATCTATTTGCATCAAACAATTTTTAGAGGAACTTATTATAACTAATGTTTGCTTGAGGAAAATAATTATAGTTAGAATAATATATATTAGAGTAACTTTTTCATCAGTGGATAAAAACAGTGAAAAGTAAAAAATATACATATTCTGGTTAACAATAAAGTTACTGTAATTTTCAGGCCTACCTTTATATTTCAATATTGTGGAGACAAAGTAAGAGAAATGGCAAGGGAAATTTGCCTACTTATTCATCTATTAGTAAGCAGCACTTATTGAATATATAATTATATCTAAGGCAATGTTTTAGGCACTTAGTTTCATTAAAAAGGTGCATGAAAGATCCCTGTTCTTATTGTTCTTATAAGAAACTTAAAGTCTAATAAGTGAGATAAAAATACAGACATCACACTGTATACACATCAGCATGTACTAAATATCTTTGTTAAGAGTATTTCATATTACAGAAATTCAGAGGAAAGAGTCTGTGTAGACTATGGACTTTAAGCACACCTCCTAGATTTTCCAAGAGTTGAAATTATTTTTAAAAGCCATTATTTCAATTTAAGAACTCTGCCTACCTTAGTCAAGAAAAAGCACAGGACTGTATTTCAGTCTTAAATCCTGGTACCATTTTGTTTCCTTTGATAAGGCTGGTTCTATTTTACATTTTTCTCTCCATAACCATTCATTTCATTCTCATAAAAGACTTGCATGCTGTAAAATTTTCCTCTTCAATCATTTCTCTTAACATTTCAAGATGTATGTCTGCTGCATCATAACAGCCTTGTTGCTCCTATTTTGAGAACTGTGAGAGTTTTCAAACTATCTATTGCCACAAACTCCAAATCAGTCACTGTACTTTTCCCCTAAATCAGCATACCTCTAAGTATACCCCAAGGAGCCAAAGCCATCCTGGAAAGTCACGGAGATATGATGCCCGTTACCTTGTGGGGTGAAGGATGGGAGAGGGAAATCCTTGAAACTATTTTACAAATACACATTCATTTTACAAATATGAAATGTAATATTATGATTTTATAAATAGTTGTTATATTCTCAAAGGTTCTATATGCCCTACAACTATAGTGTTGGTCAATACACCTCAGCAGTTAATTCAGTTTGTGCTCCAGCAAGTCTCAACTAACATTTTTAACATTTTATCATATCATTTACATTAATATAGCCTAAATTTGCATTTCTTTCCTTATGTTGCATCATATGTCTAATTCATGAAATGGATGAGTAGCTCAAAATGGATGATGGCTAGATATTTAAAAGTAGGAATAAAAATAGTACAAAGTACCATGAGCACAAGTAGTAAACATAAATCCAGGGTGCATACACAATATCCATTTATGAGATGAAAGGTTATTTTATACTAACAAAGAACAAGCACTATGAAAAATTTTACTGGGTTAATAAAGTGAGATTAATTTGATCACTAACATCTGTTTTCCAAATTTGCTATGCTTCTGTGCTACACTCAGAACCTAAGCAGCTATAAAGTACTTGTCATTTTTGCCAGAACACTGCCAACTCAAAGTATTATAGATATATTGTAGGGAACAAAAATACAGCATATTTAACCTACTAGTCTGGGAAAAAAAAATTTGATCCTCTACAGCCTACACAGGATATTGTCAACTATAAAATTATATTCTAAGAATGTATTGGTTGAATTAGATATAACCATAGAGATTATTTTAATATTTGTTCAGAATGAAAAGAATATAGGCAATGTTCTACAGCACTAAAGCTTGAATGCATAACGTACATTTCTTTTAGTTAACTAGAGCTTATTTCATTTACATTAAGTTATCCTCAGTATCAATGTTTTTTAATAGTAAAACTCTTTAAGATGAATGAGGCTATTGTGAATAACTTCCTGAAAAAATCCGAGCAGTTTTAAATATTTACACCTAAACTAAAAACACACAAGCAGTCTTATATACAACACTGAATAGCAGAAGGGATCATTTCCTACAATGTGGTAGCAAAGAAAAAAGAACAGATTGTACTGTTTGTTTTTGGGCACCAATAGGATGAACAGCGAAGAACTTCTAAGAGATACCTGTGAATAAACAATTCAAAAAAATCTTTTTCTCAAACCACTAGATGATGGTGCAAAAATTTGTAAACATATAAAGTACATAAATGCATAAATGTCTATGTTGTTCTTTATATGAAATAAATTTACATAAGTATGTGTGGCAAGCAGTTCTGTCACTACGTAAAGATTGTTAAAGTCGGGTTACCAGTTTCTGGAATGGTATGGAATAGGGTGTGCAATCTGCTCACACACTAGCGCTCTGCTGTGGTCACTGCTTTTACCTGAACACCCATGCTGCTCCTCTCCCTGCCCTCATGCTTCTTAAAACGGGGTATAGCCCTGGCTCCACTTTTATTTATTTGTATAATTCTTCAGAAAATATGGTGAATTTCTGGGTTTAATTTAAAAAAATTTTTATTATTATAATTTATTATCTTTATGCTCATTTACTACTTTCTTTTAGCTTTTAAAGACAGAGGGGGATCACGGGAAGATGGTGGCATGAGTAGTTCAGAGAAAATCTCCTCCCCAAAACATATATATTTATGAAAATATAATAAATACAACTATTCCTAAAAGAGACACCAGTGGATGCAGTACAACAGCCAGGACACATCTACATCTGCAAGAACTCAGCATCACATGAAGGGGGTAAGATACAAGCCGCGGCCAGGCAGGAACCCAACACTCCCCCACCCCAGAACCCAGTGGGAAGAAAGGAGTTGGAATGGGGAGGGAGTGAAAGCCCAGGGCAGCTAAACAAATAGCTCTAGAAATCCGCATCCAGAATGCAGACAAAAGGTGCACAGGGTGCTAGATATTAGAGAAATGGAAAAGTAAAACCTGTGGGCAGGCAGCACCCCTGAGACAAAAGAAAAGCGAGTACTTTCTGCAAGCCTTAAAGAGACAGGGACCCCATTGCTGGACGACGTTGTCTCGGCAGCTGGGAATACCGGGGTAACTTAGGCGCCCTAAATGGAGGCAATGCAGCTCTGAAGCCCCTCACGGCACTAAGCAGCCTGCCAGTCATTCCTCCAACTGGCGCGGACCCCGACACATGGGCCCAGTAGCAGGAGAGTGGCAGTGCACACCGGGGACAGCAGCGCCAGAAGGAATCAAAAGCAGATCCATGCACCGCAGGAGAGGCTTGTGCTAGTTCGCAGCGGCGTGACCAAACAGCCCGGGCATGGCTCGCGTGCACCAGCGGCAGTGAAGCCAGAGCCCGGCAGAAGCCTGCACGTAATAGCCTCGCGCGCACCTTCAGTGGAGCCAGAGGGACCAGGCACGCTACCAGCAGCCGACCGGAATCCCAGCCAAACACAAAGCCACCCGGCCCAGACCCAAAGGCCACTGCTGCCACATAGCTGCCTCGCAGGGTCGCCGCTAGCACGGAGGAGCGCACCTGGCATGCCTGCCACTACCCGCAGGGCTCCGCGCTGCTCTGACGAAAACCCCGCCCACAGCAGCTTAGGGGACTAAGCCGGTGGCTGCTCCAGGAGTGCGGGTAACCGTCACAGGCAGTGGAGAAGGGCAAGGCATCCAGCAAGCAGGAAAGGACTTTCTTCTCCCAGCTGACACACCCGCAACCTGCCTACAGCAACTGCTATCACCATGAAAAGGCAAAAAAATCTGGTCCAGTCCAAGATAGTTACACCTGAGAAACCAGTCTCCCTGAAAAAGAATTCAAAACAAAAATCAAAAACATGCCGACAGAGCTGCAGAGAAATATGCAAAAGCTAAGGGATGAAGTCCGGAGGGAGATTACAGACATCTGGAGGGAGATTACAGAAGTGAAACAAACTCAGGAAGGATTTATAAGCAGAATGGATAAGATGCAAGAGGCCATTGATGGAATAGAAACCAGAGAACAGGAATGCATAGAAGCTGACAGAGAGAGAGATAAAAGGATCTCCAGGAATGAAACAATATTAAGAGAACTGTGTGACCAATCCAAAAGGAACAATATCCACATTATAGGGGTACCAGAGGAAGAAGAGAGAGAAAAAGGGATAGAAAGTGTCTTTGAAGAAATAATTGCTGAGAACTTCCCCAAACTGGGGGAGGAAATAGTTGCTCAGACTATGGAGGCACACAGAACTCCCGAGAGACGGGATCCAAAGAGGACAACACCAAGACACATAATAATTAAAATGGCAAATATCAAGGACAAGGACAGAGTATTAAAAGCAGCCAGAGAGAGTAAAATGGTCACCTACAAAGGAAAACCCATCAGGCTATCATCAGACATCTCAACAGAAACCTTACAGGCCAGAAGAGAATGGCATGATATATTTAATGCAATGAGAAGGGCCTTGAACCAAGGATACTGTATCCAGCACGATTATCATTTAAATATGAAGGAGGGATTAAACAATTCCCAGACAAGCAAAAGTTGAGGGAATTAGCATCCCACAAACCACCTCTACAGGGTATCTTAGAGGGACTGCTCTAGATGGGGGCACTCCTAAAAAGAGCACATAACAAAACACCCAACATATGAAGAATGGAGGAGGAGGAAAAAGAAGGGAAAGAAATAATCATCAGACTGTGTTTATAACAGCTCAATAAGCGAGTGAGGTCAGACAGTAAGGTAGTAAACAAGCTAACCTTGAACCTTTGGTAACCACAAATCTAAAGCCTGCAATGGCAATAAGTATATATCTTTCAATAATCACCCTAACTGTACATGGACTGAATGCACCAATCAAAAGACACAGAGTAACAGAATGGATAGAAAAGCAAGACCCATCTATATGCTGCTTACAAGAGACTCACCTCAAACCCAAAGACATGCACAGATTGAAAGTCAAGGGATGCAGAAAGATATTTCATGCAAATAACAGAGAGAAAAAAGCAGGTGTTGCAATACTAGTATCAGACAAAATAGACTTCAAAATAAAGAAAGTAACAAGAGATAAAGAAGGACATTACATAATGATAAAGGGCTCAGTCCAACAAGAGGATATAACCATTATAAACATATATGCACCCAATACAGGAGCACCAATATATGTGAAACAAATACTAACAGAATTAAAGGAGGAAATAGAATGCAATGCATTCATTTTGGGAGACTTTAACACACCACTCACTCCAAAGGATAGATCCGCCAGACAGAAAGTAAGTAAGGACATGGAGGCACTGAACAACATGCTAGAACATATGAACCTAATAGACATCTATAGAACTCTACATCCAAAAGCAACAGGATACACATTCTCCTCAAGTGCACATGGAACATTCTCCAGAATAGACCACATACTAGGCCACAAAAACAACCTCAGTAATTTCCAAAAGATTGAAATCCTAGCAGTCAACTTTTCAGACCACAAAGGTATAAAACTAGAAATAAATTGTACAAAGAAAGCAAAACGGCTCACAAACACATGGAGGCTTAACAACATGCTCCTAAATAATCAATGGATCAATGACCAAATTAAAATGGAGATCCAGCAATATATGGAAACAAATGACAACAACAACACAAAGTCCCAACTTCTGTGGGATGCAGCAAAAGCAGTCTTACGAGGAAAGTATATAGCAATCCAGGCATATTTAAAGAAGGAAGAACAATCCCAAATGAATAGTCTAATGTCACAATTATCGAAATTGGAAGAAGAAGAACAAATGAGGCCTAAGGTCAGCAGACGGAGGGACATAATAAAGATAAAAGAAGAAATAAATAAAATTGAGAAGAACAAAACAATAGAAAAAAATCAATGAAACCAAGAGCTGGTTCTTTGAGAAAATAAACAAAATAGATAAGCCTCTAGCCAGACTTATTAATAGAAAAAGAGAGTCAACACACATCAACAGAATCAGAAATGAGAAAGGAAAAATCACAACGGACCCCACAGAAATACAAAGAATTATTAGAGAATACTATTAAAACCTATATGCTAACAAGCTGGAAAACCTAGGAGAAATGGACAACTTCCTAGAAAAATACAACCTTCCAAGACTGACCCAGAAAGAAACAGAAAATCTGAACACACCAATTACCAGCAACGAAATTGAATTGGTAATCAAAAAACTTCCCAAGAACAAAACCCCAGGGCCAGATGGATTTACCTTGGAATTTTATCAGACATACAGAGAAGACATAACACCCATTCTCCTTAAAGTTTTCCAAAAAATAGAAGAGGAGGGAATACTCCCAAACTCATTCTATGAAGCCAACATCAGCCTAATACCAAAACCAGGCAAAGACCCCACCAAAAAAGAAAACTACAGACCAATATCCCTGATGAACGTAGATGCAAAAATACTCAACAAAATATTAGCAAACCGAATTCGAAAATACATCAAGAGGATCATACACCATGACCAAGTGGGATTCATCCCAGGGATGCAAGGATGGTACAACATTCGAAAATCCATCAACATCATCCACCACATCAACAAAAAAGGACAAAAACCATATGATCATCTCCATAGATGCTGAAAAAGTATTCAACAAAATTCAACATCCATTCATGATAAAAACTTTCAACAAAATGGGCACAGAGGGCAAGTACCTCAACATAATAAAGGCCATATATGATCAACCCACAGCTAAGATCATACTGAACAGCAAAAGGCTGAAACCTTTTCCTCTGAGATCGGGAACTCTCCCCACTGTTATTCAATGTGGTACTGGAGGTCCTAGCCATGGCAATCAGACAAAACAAAGAAATACAAGGAATCCAGATTGGTAAAGAAGAAGTCAAACTGTCACTATTTGCAGATGACATGATATTGTACATAAAAAACCCTAAAGACTCCACTCCAAAACTACTAGAACTGATATCAGAATTCAGCAAAGTTGCAGGATACAAAATTAACACACAGAAATCTGTGGCTTTCCTATACACTAACAATGAACTAATAGAAAGAGAAATCAGGAAAACAATTTCATTCACAATAGCAACCAAAAGAATAAAATACCTAGGAATAAACCTAACCAAGGAAGTGAAAGACCTATACCCTGAAAACTACCAGACACTCTTAAGAGAAATTAAAGAGGTCACTAACAAATGGAAACTCATCCCATGCTCCTGGCTAGGAAGAATTAGTATCATCAAAATGGCCATCCTGCCCAAAGCAATATACAGATTCGATGCAATCCCTATCAAATTACCAACAGCATTCTTCAATGAACTGGAACAAATAGTTCAAAAATTCATATGGAACTGTAAAAGACCCGAATAGCCCAAGCAATCCTGAGAAGGAAGAATAAAGTGGGGGGGGATCTTGCTCCCCAACTTCAAGTTCTACTACAAAGCCACAGTAATCAAGACAATTTGGTACTGGCACAAGAACAGAGCCACAGACCAGTAGAACAGACTAGAGACTCCAGACATTAACCCAAACATATATGGCCAATTAATATACAATAAAGGAGCCATGGACATACAATAGGGAAATGACAGTCTCTTCAACAGATGGTGCTGGCAAAACTGGAAACTACATGTAAGAGAATGAAACTGGATCACTGTCTAACCCCATACACAAAAGTAAACTCTAAATGGATCAAAGACCTGAATGTAAGTCATGAAACCAAAAAACTCTTAGAAAAAAACATAGGCAAAAATCTCATGGACATAAACATGAGTGACTTCTTCATGAACATATCTACCCAGGGCAAGGGAATCAAAGGTAAAAATGAACAAGTGGGACTATATCAAGCTAAAAAGCTTCTGTACAGCAAAGGACACCATCAATAGAACAAAAAGGTATCCTACAGTATGGAAGAACATATTCACAAATGACAGATCCGATAAAGGATTGACACCCAAAATATATAAAGAGCTCACATGCCTCAACAAACAAAAAGCAAATAGTCCAATTAAAAAATGGGCAGAGGAGCTGAACAGACAGTTCTCTAAAGAAATCCAGATGGCCAACAGGCACATGAAAAGATGTTCCACATCGCAAATCATGAGAGAAATGCAAGTTAAAACCACAATGAGATATCACCTCACACCAGTAAGGAACGCCATCATCTAAAAGACAAACAACAACAAATGTTGGCAAGGTTGTGGAGAAAGGGGATCCCTCCTACACTGCGGGTGGGAATGTAAATTAGTTCAACCATTGTGGAAAACAGTATGGAGGTTCCTCAGAATGCTCAAAATAGAAATATCATTTGACCCAGGAATTCCACTTCTAGAAATTTACTCTAAAAATGCAGCACTCCAGTTTGAAAAATACAGATGCACCCCTATGTTTATCGCTGCACTGTTTACAATAACCAAGATATGGAAGCAACCTAAATGTCCATCACTCAATGAATGGATAAAGAAGATGTGGTACATATACACAATGGAATATTACTCAGCCATAAGAAAAAAACAGATCCTATCATTCGCAACAACATGGATGGAGCTAGAGGGTATTATGCTCAGTGAAATAAGCCAGGCGGAGAAAGACAAGTACCAAATGATTTCACTCATATGTGGAGTATAAGAACAAAGGAAAACTGAAGGAATAAAACAGCAGCAGAATCACAAAACCCAAGAATGGACTACTAGTTACCAAAAGGAAAGGGACTGGGCACGATGGGTGGGAAGGGAGGGATAAGGGCGGGGAAAGAGAAAGAGGGCATTACAATTAGCATGTATAGTGCGTGGGGGTCATGGGGAGGGCTGTGCAACACAGAGAAGACAAGTAGTGATTTTATAGCATCTTACTACGTAGATGGACAGTGACTATGAAGGGGTATGTCGGGGGGACTTGGTGAAGGGGGGAACCTAGTAAACATAATGTTCTTTCTGTAATTGTAAATTAATGATATCAAAATAAAAAAAATTTTTTTTTAATTAAAAAACAAAAAAGAGAAAACTGTCTGTCCTACCCTAGGTGCCTTAGAAAACCAAGCCCCAGGCAGCAATCCAGGAGAAAGGATTAAGTGAGGAAAAGAAGTGGGGTCAGTCTCGAGCAGGGGTGGGTTGGCACACCAGCCATGGTGTCAGAGAAACCATAGGGGCCCCCTGCAGCCCAGAGCAGAGAGGGCTGGGTCCTACCCCAATCCTTGGCTGCTGCAGGGGTTGGTTCACCACCCTCCCCACCTCCACCGACTCCCGGGCTGGCACGTCCCCTGCCGGCCCCTAACGCAGGGCGCCCCCTGCCGGCCGCAGCAGCTACAGAGCCCGGTGAGGGGGCGTTGTGAAGCCAGGGAGCACAGGGTACTCTTCGTCCCCAATGGTAAAAGAACCTGACCCTGCCTTTGTATGATTCTTTACGGTTGTTAACGTTTCTCCATTTGTGTCTTGCTGCTGAATAAAACAGTGAGGGTGGCATGTCCCTATTCTGCAAATGGAGAAAACGAGTTTCAGTGGCCTCGTAGTGTCATACTGCTCCTGACTGGTTTCACTGCCCCCTCTACATCTCTCCTCATGCAAGCTGCATGTTCCCTGAAGCAAAAAGAAACCCATCATCATCTTTTTTACTCTTTTCAGCTTCTCAGACATTTTAAAATACTGACAGCTGGCGTCATACTCAATAAGAGTGCCATCTTTAAACACCCTTATTTGAATTCATTAATTTTTTTAGAATCTGGACAATTATGGTTTATTTTTACAGGACTAGAGTGCTGAAGTACCACATACTGCCAAGAAAATTACTAGTATTACTCCAGTTAAAGCCAACATATTTCTATGCCTTTTCCCTAGTCCGGGCAGTCAGGGCCTCTACCGTAAGCCCTATCAACTCTCCATTATCGCAAAGGCCAAGGATCGACTGCTCGTTTTCACAGTCCAGTTCATTTCACAAGAATTTCAACAAACCCTATACTGGTCCCCAGGGAGAAACATACAAATTGAAAAAACCCACTTGTAAGTGTAAAGAAAGGGGTAATAGAGAATACTACTGATGCTCACAGGAGGGGCACCTGATCCTCTCTGAGAGAATGACAGAAATGCCCTTCTCTTCAGAAACTAAACAGACAGTATTCTAGGACCTAATAAAAATGATGATTTGAAAAGATTACTCTGACTGTTTGGAACAAGCTAACATTATTTTACAGATTAATTCTACTACTGGACAAGCAGTGGGCTCCAATGAGATAACATGAAACAAAAACATGGCACTATAAAGTTCAAAAAATTGGGCTGCTGCATCAGAAATGTATGAACATTGAAAAATAACATATAATAAAATGTAATTTTATGGCTGAACATGAGAGATAATAAGGCAAATCACATAAATAGTAAGGAATATGAAAATCCTAAGGACACAGACGTCATTACAATTATAGTTGGAAGGTCTAGAAAAATATTCCAAAAAAGTAACTTTACTTTGAGCTATTATTGCTGGCAATAACAATATAATTTTCCTTTCTTTCTGTAGTAACTCAGTCCTAAAGCCCATTAGGTGAGGCTGCACAAGGCAGGCAAGTGTGGATTGTTGGAGGCAGAGTAGGGCGGTGGAGGTGTGTTTCCACCCATCCCTATGCAGAACGCCAGAGCCTGAGCAGAAGGAGGAGGGTGTGTGTGCAGCCCAGCATGACGCGCTGAGGCCTGAGTGGGGTGGGACAACAACCACAGGGAAGAAGGGATAAAGGCATCTAGAGACCAGTTATTTACAAAGGGGATTGATCTCGTAAGTAAATATATTGAGAATAATGGAAGCCAGGTTTCTCACTATCCGAGCTGGGAGAAAACTTAAAGAAAACTTGTGGTGTTGGATTGAAATTAAAGGGCATCAGGGTGAAGTCATGGTCTTCAATGCAAACAGATACAGAAATAAATACAGATGTAAATGTGTATATAACTCTGGCCATTGAAGGGGGCTGGGGACAGGGTCACTGCAATAGCAATGAACACCACACCTAAAGCTCAGGTCTTGGTTTCTAAATACCATTCTCCATTTGAAGGAACTAGGACTCTTTGGAGGAAGGGCTTATCTCAAGGTTAGGGAAGGAAAGAACAAGACAAACTTGCCATATCTTTTTACGCCAGAAAGTTCAAAAGTGCTTAAAAATGACAGGGACATCAAATGCCTAGGGTACCTAACTGGTTTTCTTGGTTTCACTGGATATGGCTAGTAATTGTAGGTCTGCTTTTGTTATGTAGCTGTATTCCTATTCTGTTAATGTGTGTACGCAATTTAATTAGTTGTTTGTTTAAACCTATACATACTTATGTTACTCTACAAGAAGATATGTCAAAGAAATAATCAATCTTCCCATGTTTTCTTCCGTCTGCTACTTCTATAGCTTTTCTTCTTCCTTCCTAATTACAACCCTTTAGTAGAATTCGTGCCTCATATCGAAAATTACCGAGTATCATAATTCTTCCAAGTGGTAAAGATACCTCAAGACAAATGCTGGGCATAGAAGCCACAGGGCATAAATCTGCAAAGAAGTAAAAAGCTAACCTTTTCAAAGAATATTGCTTCTCTCTCACTTACCAACTTTACATTTCCCTGTATGGCCCCAGAAGATGACTGGTTAGCCAGAGACGGGTAAGATTCCTCAAGGGAGGAACAACCTAAGACAGGCACAGTCACAGGGAGGCCATCAGGTGAGAAATTGGTGATCAACAGAGGTGAGGCTTAGGACCTCACTCCCCCTGTTTTGAGAGAAATCTTCTGCATCTGTGGATGTTTTGTTGCCCTTGTCTAGCTTCAATTAATACTTAGTCTATAGGCACACACCTGATCATCTACATTTGCCCTCTTACAGCACTAAATTATGTTTTTTACCTTAATCTTGCATCTACCTACCACTTCAGCATTTTATTTAAAAAAAAATAAATAATAATAATAATAAGGGAGAAATCTGGGATTCACATATAAATCAAGTATAAAAATCAAATGAATAATCATATCTGACTTGATTGTTTATAGTTCATGATGCGTGATCAAAACTGAAAGTTTCTGTGACATGACTGCCCTTGCACTGTTCACCATGTAAGAACTTATTCACTATGTAAGAACTTGTTCACCATGTAAGAACTTGTTCATTATGCTTCAGAAGATTGGAGACTGTTGAGAAGTAGGCTTGGGGTTGATGAATGATTGTGCATTGAGTCCCCTATACAGAATTTTATTGTTGTCAACAACCATTTGATCAATAAATATGAGAGGTGCCCTCTCAAAAAAAAAAAATGACAGGGACATATCAAAAGAATAGTGAAACTGTCTGAGAGAGCTCCTACTGGATGATTTAAGATAATTTGGACATCAAAACAAGTAACAGTAATGGCTTACAACACACTGAGTGAAACAGCGAGTCATAAGTCCATACTGATATACACAAAAATAAATTTAAAAACCAATGGGAAGAAAAAGCATTTCCTTAGTAGAATGGCAACTAATAAACACAGAAAGAATGTGAAATTGGAAAATCCATTTGGCAAATACGTAGTAATTATTGAAAGAAAAAAATTACCTCTAGCATTTTAAAATATGCATATAAAATGGAAAATTTCAAATGAAGAATGGCCTGAGCTTTTGTTTCCCAAAACTTTATTAGCTTGTGGCTAAAGAAGCATAAATTAGGAGGTAGGCTCTCTGACTTACGGGCTGTGACTAATTCTTAGCTACTTCTCTGCTTCTTAGTGTCCTCCCCTGTAAAGGGCTGTGAACTAGATTCTTGGTTCTAAGCTGTTAAATTCAAGAAAGCCTTTTTTTTAATTCAAATAAAATCTTACATGAAGCTGTAATATATAAAATCCAAATAAACAATTTGGGAACAAAATTTTCTGAGGAAAATTTAAATAATGACTAAAATGGGTATACTTCATGGAAAATGCTCAGAAATGTGGAGCTTTCAGACTCCAAGACAAAAAAGTGGGGCAGGGAAAAAAATAGTCATAAAGGATTCTTTTATAACTTAATAGTGCAGATCTGACCTATACAACAGTCAAGTTTAGTAGCCTTCCGAGAATCTTAAGCTCCAGAGGAAGATTTCTGAGAGATGAGTTGATTTATAAATTAGTTTTCAAAAGATGATTATCAAGAACTGAAAATAATTCATTCATTTTTATTACATTAAACATAATGACCAAAAGTTTTTACCAGAATGCTAATACTGAAGTCACAAAATACTAATTAAGGAGTATCCTTACCCTTGTAAGGAGGGAACTTACAAGGTCACCTATTCCAACCTTCTGTTCTAGAGGACAGAACCCATTCATCGACAAGTGCTCAAATACCTTATGGTAGTAAACTCAGCATCTCATAAGGTACAAAGTAAGTCTGGAACTGAAAAGTTAAATACCTTCTCTAATATTCTTACATTTGGACTAAGAAACATTAGCTGTTGTATGAAATGCATTGTGTCAAAAAGCATAGAGAAAAAAGGGCACCAATCAGTGATGATAAAGACATCTAAATTGCAGTGTTAAATAGAAACTTAATTTTTCTGTTTGGGTATAGTGAAAACTAAGCCATTATTCAACTTCAAGGACAAAGAAAGAATTAGTCAGGCATCCAGAGAGAAAAAGTCATGAAAATCAGGCAATTCTCAGATTTTTCCACAACGAAAAAGTCAGAAGACAATGGAACAAAATTTGGAGGGAAGGAAAATGGGAGTCAAGAATAGTATATTCAGACAAATTACTCATGCATAAGACAATAGGCAGATATTCTCAAGTCTTTACAGAACTAAAAAAAATACCACTGAGCCAGTCTTGGCAGTACGTGTAGGTGGGAGACGCTGTGGCAGTGGCTGAGGTGCTTCCAGGAATACCTGCAGCCTTCTGACACATCATGGTACCTTGACACTCACAATTCAGTGGTGGCCTCTAATTTTTACTCCACCCACCTCTCAGGGATTTTGGAATGACCCAATTCCCTGAATTAAATCCCTTTCTTCTTAAAACACCTAGAATGTTTTGTTTCTTGCATTGAAACCTTGCTGATAGAGTACTTCCATACATTTATTTTGATTAATAACTGTATCATACTTACATACATTTGCATGTATCATTTATTTTTGCAAAAATAATACAGTGATTTTAATTTAAGCAAATTTAAAAAATGGAAGTAAATATGACAAGATGTTCAAGCTGTTTAATTCTGGATGATGGGAACATGAAAGGCTATTACCTTTTACTTTGTTCATTCCTTTTTCCAAAAATATTTTCTCTTTTAAAGAAAGAAATAGATCATTTTAGCCATGGAGCAACTAAAATACCATTGCCACCCTCATTAGAGCTAGATATTTTTATCCTAATTCTGTTTGGTTGAAATAGAAGTAGACAATATTTAAATCTGGATGGTCAGAAGTCCCTTCCACTCTTTTTAGCCAGAACAGCAGATGAGTGCTTTGAACAAAAAGTCAAACGAGTCTTAAGTTATTTCTGAACAGGCTACCCTAAATCACCCTTACACTTCCCATTAAACAGGTAACAGTTCAAGGACAGGGCCAAGGACAGTAAAAGTTACTTTCCAATTTCAATTCTGTTTCAGATGAACAATATTCAGAAACTTACATTTGTTATTCCTTATATGAATACATTACTTATATGAATACAATACAAAATATTCATTGAGTAAATGACTTTATTCTTTTATATTGCAACAGTAAGCCAAGGGCCACTCGTAATAATCAGTAGTAAAATTTCATGCAAGCTTTCAAAAGCCTGACAAAAGACTTTCCCTAATGATGTATTTCTACTCTGAAGGTTGCAGCATTACTCTTTTAAGTATTAATAAAATGGTGATCTAAACCACATCAGAAAAAAGCTTGTTATTTTTAGAAGGGTTAAATTCATAATGTGGGCACAATGATGAAGCATTTTCCAGTCTTTCTATATACAATCCACTTTCTTAAGGACTATATTAAAGAATTTATTAAATAGTCAAGTGGAGGGATTATTACAAATAGAAGCAATTTAAAAGCACCAAGAGGAATGTCTGAATTGAACTGCCAAAAGAGAGTAAATAAACATTGTGCAGAAAGAGAAAGTGGTACATAATTTTCTATTCTATGAAAGTTAATGAAGAAAAAAACCTTGGTGACTTTTATTTGAAAAGGATGAATGTCTTTGTTACAAGCACTAAAAGAAAAAACCTGCCCAACCACATATACACACAGAAAACATTTCAATAACCTATAGCTTTCTCGATGCTATAGAAACTGGAGCTATATCAAACTGTTTTAATTTGCAAGCCTTAGCTAATTCCCTTGGATGATTTGTACAGTCATATCTGAATGGCACATTTTTTAAACCAATATTCTGTTGTTTACATATTCTTAGAAAGAGCCACAAGTTATTTAAAATTAAAATAATCAAATCCTCTACATTGTATGTTAAAACTCTATGGTCACAGAACATGGAAGCAAAGTTAAAACAGTCAGCTGTAAAGAGAACATGGTTAAACATGAATAGCAGTACGATTTCTAGAAAATGCACAATAAAAAAGGTTATAATGTTTTCTTACAGAACACTTAACTAAAATAAATATTATGTCTTTTCCCTTTCAGCTTTATGTTCTAGGTTGACTTTTTGCTTCTTTCTTCAGCTGCTCATTTTCCAAAAGGCCAGTGCAGAAAGGTTCAGTGATAGGTCACAGAAGATACCTTACTACACTAGCACAAATTACACATCCAAACATATCATACATTGAATTTCTTTTGATATATAATAACTGTCTTAGTCCATTCAGGCTGCTGTAACACCACAGACCGGGTGACTTATAAACAACAGACATTTATTTCTCACAGTTCCTGAGGCTGGGAAGTCCAAGACCAAGATGCCAGCAGATTCGGGGGCATCTAGCGAGGGAGCTCTGGGTTCATAGATGGCTGGCTTTCACTGTGTCCTCACAGGGCAGAAGGGGCGAGAGAGTGCTCTGGCGTGCCTTTCATAAAGGAACTAATCTCATTCAAGGTCTCCATCCTCTCGACCTAATCGCTTCCCTAAGGCCCTGCTCCAAAGACCACCACATTGGGGATTAGGTTCCAACATATGAATTTTGAGAGGACACAAACATTCAGGCTATAGCAACAATTCTTTCATTCTGAAGGCCTATAAGAAGTCGTGCTGTTTCCCTTCCCACACATCAGTCTATTACCCAATCTATAAACAACATGATTAACAATTTTTACTACTCAAGTAATGTTTTAAACTTATTTTAAGTTAACATCTTGGAGGCTGAGACCTGTTTTCTTAAATAAGAATAAGTTTTGAGAAATTTATTTATAAAAATGATTTGTGTGATATTAATAAACACCATCTGCAATTCCCAGCAAAAAAAAATGTTGTAAGAGGATTACATGCAATGGCCCAAAATGGCAAGTGGAATCACACTGAAAGTGGGCTTACATTATAAGGAAAAAGCTATTATATGAGATTTAAAGCTTTTTACATAATGCATTGTTTTAAAATTGTTCAGGAGATTTTAGAGCCTACAAAAATAAAACAGGAAAGTTCAATTAGAAGCATTAGACAGCTAATGCTGGTAGAACTGAGATGACAGTAAGTCTGTAAAAATGCAGAAAGCAGTCTGAAAATAGGAAGAGTAGAAGAAGACTGTTCCAACAGGTAACGTCACGTGGTTATTGTGGTTACAATAACCACGTGAATAGCCACCACTGCATGAGCCTCAGAGCCCCCACCTTCACCCTCTTTACGGTTCAGTTAGTGGCTCCAGCAACCCATAGACATTAATAAATAGCATTTACATAGTGCAAACAAGTGGGCAGGAGCAATAGGAAGTGGTCAACAGATCTAAAGGGCTACAATTCAAAGGGACTTCTGAAAGCTTTGCAAATTAAGAAAAGAGAATAACACTACAATGATAGTGGAAGTTGAGCCAAGTGCTTATTGCACATTTATACTTAGATCTCATGTTCACTGATGTTCGTAGGCCCCAGAGACACACTTTCATGATCAAGTAAATATTTTAGTTACAAAATTCTTTTGCTTGAGATCTGTAAGAAACAGCACAGCAGCATAGCTGCCTCAAATCTGCCAGCCTAAAAAATGAATATTCTAAATGTATTCTAAACGTATTGCCAAATTGGAGGGATTATTACACTTTCAAACACCACTAGTAAATTTAATGTGAATTTAACAAATTGAGAAATATGACCTAGAGCAGGAAAAGTACAAAAAAGACAGAAAGCAAATTAAAGGTCACTTTTACATATCTCACCTCACTTAATCATCACACAACCCAACAAGGTAAATCAAATTACCTGTTTTTAAATTAGGAAACCTGAGGCTTGAAGATGTTAACTACTTCAACTATAGGTATAAGGCAGAAGGGCCTATATGCCTTAAAAACTCAGGCAATATCCATTACCATGTACTGGCACTCTGATGTCTGATGGGAAACAAAGCACCAGGTACTACTCATTTCAAGGGTAACATATATTTTCAAATATTCAGTTCTATTTTTCCAAAACTTGTTCTGTCAAGTCAAAGTATGCATTTATTAGAAGTAAGTTTTGAGATACCATTCAACATTAGAAAGACACTCCAGACAGTGAACAGGTAAAATGCAGGAGACATGTTTTACTAGTCTTTGCATTCTAATACATAGATAGTCTCTGTTCAAGACGTCAGGGGATGAGTGCATGGGTGGGTACTGGACAGCAGCCTGTTTTCAAACATTATCTGAGTTCGAAGATACACAGATACGTTAGAGCCAGTATGTCAACTTCGGGTAAGGACGCCTTTTTTTTCCCCCTTCCAGAATGAGGATTGTTTCAAGTGTCATCTCAATACTTATTTTAATATGCCACTGATAAATATTTACTTTATTCAAGGAAGAAAGGGAAGATGAAATCTGGTGCTTTTCACAACTCATTTTTGAATGATACCTGAACTTCATCATCCTCAGGATAGAGATTTTGGTAAATGTGATGACCTTACAGAAAGAATGGAAACTGTAAGAATAGGGCTTTAAAATGGCAAAAAAATCATACTCTTTAGAATAAATATGCCTGAATTATTCTTTTAAAAACACACACAACCTCAGTTATAATTTTCTATATCTAAAACATGAAAATGCAAATAAAGCAGCATTTTTCAACTGTCACTGAGTTTTCCAGTGTACCCAAAACCATAATTATTATAATGAAAAGAAAAATCTTTAATTCAAAAATACATATTCAATCATAATAAGAGTATAAGTAGAACTTAGTAAATTTTCTAATTGGTCTTGCCTGTTTTAGATAGTCTAACAAAAATGCCAATGACAATTGCTGAGAACCCCTGAAAAAAAGTTCCAGAATTCAGTGGACATTAAAAAAAAAAAGTTTAAGGTGATCATAACAGAGTACTCAGAGAGGAGTACTAGGAGAAAAAGACTATGCAGTTCAGTCTTGCTAGAGTATCATTCTTCCCTGGTGCCTGACTTTCACTCTTCAAGACTCAGTTAACATGACCTCCTCTGGAAGCCGCCCACATCTGTCCAAGAGCGCCCTCTGTGTTTGCAGCAGGCATCCATTACCACATACAGTATAGGTGGTCTGCCTACCCCTCCCCCTACAAGAAGGGACTGCATTCTGCTATTTTTATATCCCCAGCACAGAAAGAACCCTCAACAATGGCAAAGAAAGAAAGCTATTAGTATGCTGCATACCCTGCTATAAAATACTGAGTGTACTGGGCAGGATGCTGGTTCTGAAATGGCGTCACTCTCACCACACAGATATGGAAGAGAAGGGTGACTATTACAACAACTAAAAGACATGGAAGGATTTCTCAGTTCTACAGCTACTCCCTTATTCATTCAGCAAGTACTTCTGACATACTACTCTCTGACATACAGTGTTCTAAGCACCAGAGACACAGCAGGGAATAAAAGACAAATACCCCTGTCCCCATGGAGTTTTTCTTCTAGTGTTAGAAGATGGACAATATAGATGGACAATAGAGAAATAAATAAATATACCACCTAGGTATTAGATGGTGAGCACTGATAAGGGAAAAGAAAAGAAGGAACAGGAATTGGAGCAGGCCAGGCTGGAGACGGGGAGACGCAATTTTGGATGGCACTGCCAGGACAGGCCCCATTGAGAAGGTGACACCTGATGGGAGGGCGTCTTATTAGTTGAAAACTAGTAAGTCTTTGTTTATACTGTTCTATAAGTTGTTGATTACAAGCAAAACTTCAATAGACATTGCCCTGTCTAAGCTTTCATAATGAGATTTCACAATCTGGTAAATTTAGAAACTGTTTAAAACAGAACTAATGGGATGCCCCCATCTGACAACAATGAGCAGATCTGAATGATTTTTTTATTTGATGACCACATAGTAAATGTGATGCTTATGTTAGATGTTAATTTTCTTTTAAACTACCAACCTTGTTACTACATACATAATATATATTTGTTTAATATTAATATAATAATTGACCTTTAATAACCACAAATAATGTTCCAGTTCTAAATACTATTATCCCATACAAATCCTCACTACAACTCTATGAGATAGGTTCTGTTATTATCCCAGTCTTACAGATGAGACTGATTTAGATTAAGTAACTTTCCCCAAGTCACTTCATATGACAACTGGGATTTAAGACCAGGCCTTTTTCAAAAACCAAAGTCCATGTTGTGAGCCACAACATTCTATTGACTCAAAAGCAAGAACAGTTATGTCATATTAGCATTTCAATATATGTGCTTATAAATTCTTAAAACATACATTTAATATGTAAAGAGACTTTATAACAAAAGATTTTCTTGTAATTCGGACATTAAGCAATATGAACTCCCTGAAACAAAATACAGCGCCTATTTTTAAAGACCACCTTGGGCATCTGTTATATAAACTCAGTGAGTAGTCATCTCAGAAGAGTCATGATTAGGAAAAGGAAATAAAGTGTAATGGATTTTAAAAAAAGTAAACAACATCCTTCTGTCTCTAAGAATATCTCTAGGCTCACAGTTGTTCCTTTTAAATTAAACCAACACAGAGGTGAGAAATGTATTATTGATTGTTAGATCAATTGCAGCAATACTTAATAATTTAACCCAAAGATTAAGAACTAAAATAAAAAATTTCTCAACAAAATGGGTATAGAGGGCAAGTACCTCAACATAATAAAGGCCATATACGACAGACCCACAGTCAACATAATACTTTACAGGGAGAAGCTGAAAGCTTTTCCTCTATGATCAGGAACAAGACAAGGTGCCCACTCTCCCCACTTTTATTCAACATAGTACTGGAGGTCTTAGCCATGGCAATCAGACAACACAAAGAAATAAAAGACATCTAGATTGGTAAGGAAGAAGTCAAACTGTCACTGTTTACAGATGACATGATATTGTGCATAAAAACCCTGAAGAATCCATTCCAAAACTACTAGAATATCTGAATTCAGCAAAGTTGCAGGATATAAAATTAATACACAGAAATCTGTTGCATTCCTATACACTAATGATGAACTAGCAGAAAGAGAAAGCAGGAAAACAATTCCATTCACAATTGCATCAAAAAGAATAAAATACCTAGGAATAAACCTAACCAAGGAAGTGAAAGACCTATATCCTGAAAACTACAAGACACTCACGAGAGAAATTAAAGATACCAATAAATGGAAATAAATCCCATGCTCATGGATAGGAAGAATTAATATTGCCCAAATGGCCATCCTGCCTAAAGCAATCTACAGATTCAAAGCAATCCCTATCAAAATACCAACAGCATACTTTAATGAACTACAGAAAATAGTTCTAAAATTCATGTGGAACCAGAGAAGATCCCGAATAGCCAAAGCAATCCTGAGAAGGAAGAATAAAATTAATTATATTTTTACTTTAAAATAGTTTAAGATATAGTTCATTCTCATTATTTGCAGTAGTTAAGCTCTATAAAGTCACTGTGGAAACAACAAAAGATCCCAAATAGCAAACAGTCCTGAGAAAGAAGAACAAAGCAGGAGGCATCACACGCCCTGGTTTCAAACAATATTATAAAATTATAGTAATCAAAACTACTGTACTGGCACAAAAACAGACACACACATCAACAGAATAGAGAGCACCAAAATCCACACATACATGGTCTACTAATTTACAACACAGGAGCCAAGAATATACAAAGGGGAAAGGACAGTCTCTTCAATAAATGGTGTTGGGAAAATTGGACAGCCATAGGAGAAAGAATAAAACTGCCTTAGACGTATGCAAAAATCAACTCAAAATGGATTAAAGATTTGAATGTAAAACCTGAAACCATAAAACTCCTAGAGGAAGAACTAAGGCAGGAAATTCGTTGACATCCACCTTGGCAATGAGTTTTTGGATCTGACACCAAAATCAAAGGCAACAGATGCAAAAATCAAGTAGTGGAACTACATCAAATCAGAGCAATTCTGTACAGCAAAGGAAATCATCAAAAAAAATGAAAAGGCAACCTATTAAATGTGAGAAAATATTTGTAAATCATATATCTGATAAGGGCTTAATATTTAAAACATACAAAAAACTCACACAACTCAACAGCAAAAAATCCCAAACAATCTGATTTAAAAAAGAACAAAAGATCTGAATATTTTTCCAAAAAGGACATACAGATAGGTACATGAAAAGATGCTCAACATCACTAATCATCATGGAAATCCAAATCAAAACGACAAGGAGATACCACCGCACACTAGTCAGAATGGCCAGTATCCAAAAAGACAAGAAATAACAAATTTTGGTGAGGATGTGGAGAAAAGGGAACCCTCATAACATTGGTGGGAATGTAAACTGGTGCAGCCTTTATGGAAAACAATATGGAGGTTCCTCAAAAATTTTAAAATAGAACTACAATATCCAGCAATTCCATTTTTCTAGCTATTTATCTGAAGAGAAGAAAAACACCAACTCAAAAAGATGTATGCACCCCCAAGTTCACTGCAGTATTACTTAACAGCCAAGATATGGAAACAACCTAGGCGGCCATCGAGGAATGAATAAAGAAATGTATTACTCAGCCATAAAAAAGACTGAAATCTTATCATTTGCAACAATATGGATGGATGGATCTCATGGACATTATACTAAGTGAAAAAAGTCAGAGAAGGACAAAACCTACATTATCTCATTTATATGTGGAATCTTCATAAACATAATACAAAACAAAAGGCAGGCTCATAGATACAGACAACAGAACGTTGGTTGCCAGAGGCTGGGGGTGAGGTTGGGAGGTGAAGATGGGTGAAAGGTGTCAAAAGGTACAAACTTCCAGTTATAAAATACATTAAGTCCTGGAGCTGTAATGCACAGCATGGTGTCTATGGTTAACAATACTCAATTGCATATTTGAAAGTTACTAAGAGGAGTGAAGTCTTCATTGAATAACAACAAAAGCATTTCAAATACTGATTTAGGAGTTACAACTACATTTTCATGAGTATGTGAATTAGTAAACACACAACCCACAAATGAGGATCCTCTACACAAAATGTTAAGTACGTGCATGTAGTGTTGTTTATTATGTGAGAAACTATACTAAATGTCATACTGTGTCACACAGTAATGTCAGCAAGTCACACTAAAGATTGCAGGCCACCTCAAGGTATGACTTCTAACCTCACAGTGACACAGAGGCAGCATTTCACTAATATTTGTCATTTGATGTATGTCATCACTGACCTGGGTCATGTATTTTGTCTTATAACATCAAAATAAAATTCAATTATTTCTGCATACAAAGCATTTCTAGTAGACATGCTTATACTGTTTCAGTGTCTGAAAGGAGAATTTTTCACAAAAGGTGTACATTTTACCAAACAAGTTCCCATTAGTATTCTGTTAATACATTACAATTTGCTAATTATTTCTTGTTCAAATAAGTTTTAGCAGGCTACCAATAGCCAGCCTTTTTATTATCAAATTATTTAAGAATTAATATTCAGTTTATTAAAGAAACAAATTAAAAACCTAGATCTTAAGGTAGTATCAGCTTACAAGCCCTATTATTCTATCTACAAATAGGACAAATTTTAACAACCTTTTTAGGGACTACTGATTTTATTATCAATATTTAACACTTTGCTTATGATAAAAATTAGGCTATGCAGACATTCAGCTTCTAACATCTCAATAACATGACTATAGGAACCATGTTTATAAGTACACGCAGGGATTTTTTTGTTTGATTTTACATTTACAGAAATGATAAATTATTGAATAATTATTCACTCATTTCTTTAGATAAATTAACGCTTGCTGCTACATAGATAATACGATCTGTCTTTGATTATTCCTACAGAAATGTTTAATTCACCTGTGAAAATATGAAGTATTATGCCACAAATTTATCATATATGTTTTATTAATACAAACTAAGTGGCATTTAAATTCCTTTGGTATATAAGAATTCAAAATTTTTATTTGCATTTTTCCATAATGAGGTACATCCAAATTTTAAAACTAAAGGTCTTTCTTTTTACAAAAGTAAATAGGAAACCTGTAAAAAAAAATGTTTTAAATAGAAAAAAACAAAGACAAGAAAAAACACCCATAATTCCATAGTACAGTGAGAAATTACTAGGTCTCTGTGAGCTCCTTTCATGGGGCTCAGAGTCTACATGTGGAAGGTGGCATTATAATTTCCTTTTTATGCACAATGTATTGTGAGGATCCTTCACATAAATATGATGCAAATCAACTTGTTTATTTGTTCATTTATCTACTCAGTTCCTACTAAATACCTCCTGCCTACGAGGCACTGTACACTTGAGGGAATAGTGATTTTTTATATGGATACAGCATAATTCATTTAACCAATATTTTAATACTTCAAAACTGAATCATAAACAAAGAATGAGAAATAATCTTCCTAGCTAAACATTAGAGTAACTGGGGAAATCATTTGCCCTGTACAATTGGTTCACACTGAATTTCAATGTCAGGATTTAACAAGCTTTTAATTTCTATTTTCTTTCTTAGAGTCACATTTTGAAATTCCCTCCAACCCTGAAACTATGCATGACTTGCCTGTATTTACTCTAGTACTCTTATGATTCATTTATTATAAATATGATCTATAACCCATCTGGAAGCTATTAGTCCACAGTATGATTTGCAGTTTTTTTAACTAAATGATGAGCCAGTTGCCTCAAGGGGAATTATTACATAATCTATCTCTTCCCCACTGATTTTAAATACTATCTTTACTGTGAAAGATAGTTGTATATATTTATAGGTAAGTTTCTTAACTCTTTAATTCTACTCCATTGATCTTTTAGTTTATTACTAAAGTGATATAATTTTTTTTCAGCTTTGTACTGTTTAATTACATCTGATTGCCTAAGGCCTTCTTCATTACTCTTCATCCTCATTTTGTAACTAGATATCAATTTATGACCTTTCAGATCATTTAGTCAGTAAGCCAAAATTCCAAAAGCATATGTATTTGTAATTGTGTAAAATTTACAGATAAATTGGGTAAAACTTAAAGCATTCACTCAAATTCTTTTTGTCCCTCTAAAAAGTTTCATAGTTTTCTTGATGCACATTCCTCAAGATTTTAACTTTTACCTCACTAAAAAGTTTTCTTATGTTATTTACATTTATAGTGGGCCATTCCTATGACACTTGCTTTATGATTCATTTCAACTATGGTAAAATACACCTTACATAAAGTTTACCATCTTAACCATATTTAAATGCACCGTTCAGTGGCATTAAGTATAATCACATTACTGTGCAACCGTCACCACCAGCCACCCACAGAGCTTGTTTCATCTCACAGAATTGAAGCTCTACATCCATTAACACTAACTCTCCATTCCTCCCTTTCCCCAGACCCTAGAAACCACCCTTCTCCTTCCCCTCTCTGAATTTAACTGCTCTTGGTACCTATGTAAGTGGAATCATATACTGCCTGTCCTTCCATGGTTGGCTTATTTCAGTTTAGTTTCTTCGAGGTTCATTCATGTTGAAGCATGCATCAGAATTGTTTTCCTTTTTAGGCTGAATAATATCCCATTGTATGTATAGACCACAGTTTGTTTATCCATTCATCATCAATGGACCCTTGAGTTGCTTCCACTTTCTGGCTCTTGTGAATAATTCTGCTATGAACATGGGTTTACAACTGTTTTATAGTTTAAACGTTTTATATATCAAGTGCTTATACTGTACTGCAGATGGTGCATTAAAATCAATCTGCAGGTACACATGAAGTCACAATGATGACAATAATCCATACTTTACTGGCTGCTTCTCTTACTTGCTCCCGTAGGACCCCAGTCCTCCTTCCTCCCTTGCCTAAATATTTCCCAGGGAATGTCTCAGATATGCTCACAGTTTACCTTGACAGGGAAGGCAAGTACATGTGACTTCCCCGGGTCAGTCCAACCTCTCAGTTACACCACATACCCTAAGGCCCTTACAGTAATAATACCAGATAGGGAATGTTTTCCTGTCCTTTCATTATATCCATGCACTCGTGTTCCAAACAATAAGGAGAATGGAAAGAGCTGATCCAGCAAGTTAGAGTGCTTCTTCTTTAGGAAGAAGAGGGGACAGACCATCAATACTCTAATGGTAATTATTTAGAAATGCTGGGACATTTTTGGATGGTGGTGCGGTGAAAGTGTTACCAGGGAAAAGGTGAATCTCCTTCAACATTCTTCCCTTCTGAGTGTGGAATCTTAACTGGATCCAATATTAAATCTCTCCCCACTTCCCAACCTACAGAAAGATTTACAATCAAACAGCTCTAATTTCTGGTCGCCAAGGGAGGAATAAGCATGGGAATTTTTTTCACTATGATCAGAGATCTCACTAACACCTGACTCACCTGCACACTTCTAAGGGCAGAGGTACCCTCTGGAAAGGCAGTTTCCAATTCTTGAATATATGGCTGACATTTCCCAGGATTTACTGTGTGCCAGGCATTGAGCTAAGGTCTTTCTCTCTCTCTCTCTTTAATCCTCACAAGGCCTTAACAGGATTTAGTTTTGAGGAAACAAAGGCTTACAGAGGTTCTGAAACTGAACCAGTAAGACCTGGAACAGGGGTTCATTCATGAATTACCAATGCACGTTAGGGCTTCCTTTGTACTTTATTTCAAATTCCACAAATTCATTTATTTTAAATTTCAAACCAGATCTATGTACTCCTTTGAAGAACTGGTTTCCTTGTGTTCAAAGTAAAATAGTCTTTGTATTTTCTTTATAGAGTTACCCCAGCTGTGTATGGTTGATCTAGAGATTTCCCCACTATTATTAAGGCATCTGTAAAACATATTTAGTGTAATTAAAACTATACAGCTTCTTTTGGTAATTTTTCTTTTCTTTCTTTTCCTTTTTGAATCTGAGTGACTAATTCTTCGCACTGGTTTTCTTTCCCACCCTTCCTTGGCTGCTTGGTCCCTGGTCACCTCCTAGGACCTGTCTCAAGGGCTTGTTCTTTACCCAGCATTAATCCCGGAGGCTGTCACTATAATCTCCCCTTTGCACCCACCCTCAGTCTCCCTGTCCCCTCTTGCTCTGCCTTACTTACCTAAGCAAACCACAGCCCTGGTTTGACCCAGTTCCCCACTTACTCTGTGCCTGTACACACACAATTGAACATGGGCCTACAGCCTGGCTGACAGTGCTTCCCTTGAATTCGTGGTCACCCACCTCAGGTGTGCCCTCAGTGCCACTTGGTGGTCACACTGACACTGTTTCTCTACTCTATTCACTTCCCCCCAGTCCTGTTCAGGTTTTTCACACCTTTTCCTCTCTCCTCAGATCACCAATATCTTCTCCCCATTATATTCTCAGCTGATGAGCTAGCTTCTTACTCCACTAACACTCAATCACAAAATAGCCTCAAAAAGGCCTGCCCCTGCACCTACCACACTCAACTGACCTGCTTCCAGTAAAGACTAGATCCCATCCCGCCTCACATTGTTAAGAACATTCTTCTGGTAATTTTCCTCTCTCCTTTTTGCCTCATTTATCTTCCCTCTCAATTGGACTATTCTCCTTAGACCACAAACATACCCTTCTCTCTCCTAAAAAAGTCATTTCACTGAAAGAAAAAGGCCCTCACCTGACCCCCAGGTACTTCTCTAGCTAGTGCTTAATTTCTCTAAAACAAAAACAGTTTGTTTTAGATGCTGATTTTAAAGATCAAGCTAGCTATGGAACAGTAACTGTATTTCTTTCATAGTACTATAGTAACTAGTATCTATTAAGTGCTAATTATGTGCCAGCCACTGTGCTAAATATGTATATTATCTCATGGAAATCATCACAACAACCAATCTGCTGTCTTGTCAAAGTGTCCCCAAGACCTTTTCAGGGGCCCATGAGGTCAAACACTGTTTTCATAATAATCCATAATAATCCTAAAACATATACATTCTCTGCACTTTATTCTGCATATTTTTTTGGCACTCATTGAAAAACAAATACTCTATAAGGTCAAACACTGAACATATTTTTGTTTTCATAATAATCCATAATAATCCTAAAACATATACATCTTTTATTCTGCATTGCACTCATTAAATATCATGAACATATTTTTTAAAAACCTGGCTGTAGAACAATTTTATTAGAAATAATGAAGTTGAGAGCCATTGAAAAACATGAGATTTTTCTTTCCACTCTAGCTAAGAACATACCACTCAATCCCCTCTTATCAATTGTATCTGAATAAACACAAACAGCTAACAACCTAATATTCTACACTACTTTGAAAGTATTTTAGCACTCAGTTTAACAAGAGGATTGTTTGAAGCACATACCATTTGTTCAATCTTCAAAAATATTTTGGTTTTATGCCTGGATTTAGCTATAACTAAAACTACCTTACTTGAATCTCCTACAGAACTGCTGCCATGAAGCTGTAGTCTGGATTACATCCAGTCCTTACCAGGGGAGACACTGTAAGGACACCTCCTGCATCTGTTATAACACAGGCGAGGGGAGCATCTGCTTCTTGCCTCGGTGATCCCCATGTGGAAGACTGACAGAACATATTTCTTTGGGACCTAGAGAAGCTTTTTTTCCTGCTAAAATCTAAAGGGCTTTTGCACCACTGACAATAAAGTTTTATAAATGATCTTGTTGCTTTGTCTGTGAGAAAGCTTGGGGCCAAATATGTATATACACATACATATATATATAGAGACAGAGAGAGAGAGACAGAGAGAGAGAGAGAGCATGCAAACACCCTGCTTTATAGACTAACCTACCACCCTTCCTCTTGGTCTCTTAGTCCCATCTACATTTTACCTAGGCTTGATACCCAGTACTGAACGTAAACCATTCAAATACTTTCAGAAATGGAGGGAAGTAAGAGCATGTAAAAATAAATCAGGAAGAAAAATAGGAGAAAGGGAGCATTCCAGGTAGAAGTAATAACACGCAAAAACTTGGAGGTAAGACAGGCCCTGCCTTACTTTGGGAACAGAGAAGAGTCTGGCATGACTGGCCGTAGGATGACAGTGACAGAAGTACAACTGGAATGCCACAGCACTGACTCTGTCTGGTATGGTCTGACACCAGATAGCCGCTTGGTTCATGTCACTTCACTCAGAGCACTGCTGAAACATGACTTCATCAGAGTCCTTCCTGGACCAATTCAACCAAAATACTTTTACACACACGCATATGTGCATACACAACTCAATCACTCCCTCTCCCTTTGCCCTGTTTTATTTTCCTTCATTATGTTTATGAAAAATCTGATGTATTATATATTTGTTTATATGATTATTCTTCTCCCTCAATAGAGCATAGGCTCTAGTAAGCAAGGCTTTTTGTTTTACTAATCCAGCACCTACAACAGTACTCAATAAATACTGACTGAATGAACAGAGATAGTTTAGAGTCAAATTAAACAAGACCTACTAAGCCATGCTCAGAAGTGTAAACTTTATCCCATAGTAATGGGCAATGTCTAATAGTTTGTATGAAATGTATTACAATCACAATACTCTCTTTCATAAAAAAAACTCTAGCAGTGGACCAGAGACAAATCCATTGCAAAAATCCAAGTGATAAATTAAGAAGGTTAAATGAAATTAGGGTAGGCAGGAATAGAAACGGAAAGGGAAGTATGAATTCACAACAGACACATGCAGGAGACAGAGAGAGTGTATCATAGCTATATTAGGCATCAAACAGGTCACTTGAAAGCTGTGTGACCTTGGGGAAGTTACTTATCTAATCCTTAGTGTCCTCATTTCTAAAACGGGGATAATAATTGTACCTACTTTAACAGTTTATTATGAAAATTAAAGGAGAAGATGTAAGAGAAAACAGAATTGACTAAATTGGTGACTGCTGACTGAACTCCATGAGGAAAGGAACTGTCAGCTCTGTACGCTGCTACATCCCCAGGGCTGGCACACTGCCTGCCCAGTAGGCAGGCAGGCACTGGATGCATATTTGTTGAAAGTAAATGAGTTAATGAAGATTAGCACAATAAAAGGACAGGGTTAACTATGAGGCAAATCCTTCTGTAAGATATAAAACTAGTGGAGCAAAGTGGGGAGACTGCGTTGTAGCTGTTTAGTCTGAGAATGCTGAGGCTGAGATGGCTATGGGATCCACTGTAGTTATGTGTCCAGTAGGCAAAAGAAATACAGGTCCAGGTTGCAGGAAAAAGTGCAAGCTAGAGAAAGACTGGTACGGTTGGTAGTCAAAGTTTAATATAATGAACCAAATCAATTCAGGAAAAGACAACAGATGCAGAGTAAGAATCCTAGGAAACAAATACCTGCAGCATTAGCAAAAGGAATTGGGGATGGAGCCCGAGAGGTGATAAAAGGTAAGAAAGACAAGTGAAATTTAAATCTTGAAAGCAAAAGGAGAAGCTGTGAGGGGAAAAAAAGAAAGGTCAACACTTACAAAACTGGCAAGAAATACAATACAGTAAAAACAAAAAAGACACTACTGGATTTTAGCAATTAGATCATTAGTGACCTTTGCAAAGGAAGCTCTCACGAAGTAGTTGGGGCAAAAGCCAGACTGCATGAACCGAAGAGTAAACAGGAGTTGAGGAAGGGGAGACAGAAGACTAAGGAAGATCATTCCAAGACAGAAGAGATTTGGGCATGGAAGTACCTAAAAGCCTACCTGGCCAGTTATTTCCACTATCACTTCCAAGTGGCCATTTGTTCTTAATAAAGCATTTTTTTTATAAGACACTTAGAACATACATTATTCTAGAAAGAAGTTTGGCCCTAACTAAAACCATCAGGTAGAGCAAGCCTGTCTTCCCCTCTCCTGCACAATGTTTTTCATATGTCCAAAGGACCCTGCATGGCAGCAAAGACATTTTTTAAATGACAAAACAATGGTCTGTAAAATACAAGTTTTATCAAGTCTTTTTTTTTTTTTTGAGAGGGCATCTCTAATATTTATTGATCAAATGGTTGTTAACAACAATAAAATTCAGTATAGGGGGGTCAATGCTCAATGTACAATCATTAATCCATCTCAAGTCTAATTCTCGTCAGTCTCCAATCTTCTGAAGCATAACGAACAAGTTCTTACATGGTGAACGAATTCTTACATAGTGAATAAATTCTTACATGGTGAACAGTACAAGGGCATTTATCACAGAAACTTTCGGTTTTGATCACGCATTATGACCTATAAACAATCAGGTCAAATATGAATATTCATTTGATTTTTGTACTTGATTTATATGTTGATCCCACATTTCTCCCTCTATTATTATTATTATTTTTATTTTTAATAAAATGCTGAAGTGGTAGGTAGATGCAAGATAAAGGTAGAAAACATAGTTTAGTGCTGTAAGAGGGCAAATGTAGATGATCAGATGATCAGGTGTGTGCCTATGGACTAAGTATTAATTCAGGCTAGACAAGGGCAGCAAGACATCCGCGGATGCAGAAGATTTCTCTCAAAGCAGGGGGGGTGAGGTTCTGAGCCTCACCTTTGTTGATCCCCAAATTCTCACCTGATGGCCCCCCTGCAACTGTGCCTGTCTTAGGTTGTTCCTCCCTTATCAAGTCTTTTAAATAGTCAATAAAGCTTAGTGATCTATATACCCTACTGATTATTTAGAAGGTACACATATCAAGAATAATTGAGATATCAGGATTTCCTACCACTTTTAAAAACAATTATAATAATCAGGGATCCAAAAGCATACTGTGCATTTATTTCCTCCTCCTTACTACCCTATGAGGGTAGTAATCCATTTTGCAAATGAACAGTCTGAAGCTCAGAGAGATGAAGTGTATTGGTCAGAGTACGCTAAGTGCTGTAGCAAACAATGCCCAAATTTCAGGGACTTAACACAAGAAAGGTCTACCTCCCTTTTGTGTTACAATCCACTGTGGCCTGTGAGGTGTGGGAGCAGGAGCACAGAGGCTGTGCTCCATTAAGTCATTCAGGGATCCAAGTTCCTTCCATGGAATGATCTACGTCTAGCTGGGCAGGTGAACAAAGAGACAGAGCAGGAAGAGTCCCACAAATGGCTTCAGAAGCCAAGTGACAAACTCCCACCCATACTCCATTGACCTGAACTCAGTCACACAGACCCATCTATCTGCAAGGAGGAAATGAAATTCAATGGTGGGCCAGGAGGAACAGGAGAAATACAGATATTGATGGGCACAGCATTTTCTGCCACATAGTAACATGACTAAGTACACAAAGGAGCTGAGCAGCAAAGCCAATACTACCTAACTGCTCTGGGAAGCTTGCTATTCTGTGTTCCTTCTCATTTCATTTCACTGAACTCACCTCCGATTTCAGCACTTCTCCAAATCACAACCATAGAGGGCTACTCTGTGTGTGTGTGTGTGTGTGTGTGTGTGTTTTCATCTGTCTTTTATTGTCTGTCTTGCAATTGCCCTTTACAAATCAATGAGTTTAGTCTTCTGAGGGGCATACACATAGACATACAAGCTGGGGAGCCCTCTGAAGCCTGTCCATGCTGTGGAATGCATGAACCCCAAGTTAATAACTCTTTTCTATAGTTAAACCTTACTTTTGACACTGTTAACTTATTTCCAACTTTCTACCTGCTTTCCCCTCAGAACCCCCCACCACCCCACCCCTGGTCAGCCGCACTGACCTCCTCTTGTAGCTTCTGTCTTTGGTCTTCACAGCTACTGTTCTTTGTGCCTAGACTGCTTTCCCCCTAGAGGTACACAGCGGCTCCTTCCCTCAAGAACACTACTCAGATTTTACCTTCTCAGGAAGACCTTCCCCTTCCCACACCACCTGCGCTCCCACTCATGCTTTATTTTCTCTTCTCATCTTTTCACATACTATGCATTTTACATATGTGTTAGATCACAAATTCTCCCTGCATGAAAATGTGAGCTCTGTGAGGGCAGAGGTTTTGGCTGCTTTGATTGTGTTTACTGCTCTATCCTTGGCACCTGAGAAAACCAAAAATACCTTTTTGAGTATCTTGAGATGCAAAAAAAAAAGGAACAAAAAAAAAAAGAGAAGGAGCACAGATAGACGCAAGGTATTGAAAGCATTACATATATATGACACAACTTCAAAGTCTTATATGAGTTTGTACAAATAATCCAACTCAATATTTTTGCTCACATACACACCCTGGCACATTTCCTTATCTGCAAAAAATAGTCAGATGGAGAAAATTGGGCCCCAAATATTTCATTCTCATTCCCTAGCTAGTTAAAAATAAATTTTACTCATATTTTTCCCCAACTATGCCTTAACAGGTCAAATGGAAAATTACTTTATATAATTTTTTAAACCTATATTATGACCTTTTAAAAATAGCATCTTACCTTATGGAAGTGAAACTAACAGTTTTCTTTGAAAATCTGAAAGCACTTTTTCTAAAATAGTCCTTCTAAGTGATTTCATCATTTTAGTAACAGTAATTAAAACAAATGTAAATTTCAGCTGAAATGTTTTATTTTGACATTCACTTTTCAAACATATACACTTAAACATGTCACTAAAAACATGGGATTCAAATGCCAAAAGGCATTATGAAACCAAAATCACTGGGGAGAGAGTTGCTCACAGATGAAACAAATTAAGGGCAGGGCAGGAAGGAGGAGGGAAGGGAAGAGAGAGAAGGGGAACTTAGGGAGAGAGGTGACGAGAAGCCAGCCGACTGCCTGCGTACACCATACTTGCATACTGCAGATGTGAAGTTTCAAAACCCAAGAAGCTATGGGACTACTGAAAAAAGGTATTTGAAACCCATCCACAGTAGCCACTGTGCCAAGGAATAATGGCACAGTAGTCAGAGGGCCTGCTTCTGAGTTCCACCCTGCCATTTACTTGGACGGATACTCATTTGGTCTTAGTTTTATCCTTTATAAAACTGATAGTTTCACATAACTAATAAATATGTTCATGTATATAAAACTGCTCTGTTAAACAATAAAATGTTAAGTGGAAAGGTATTATTACTCGATTTATGACATAAATGCCCCAAGCTTATACAAAATGGGTTTATTATACTAAATTACATCCTGGTGAGTTGAAAAAGTCCTGATATACTCAACCAGTGCAGAGAGAGGGTTAGAGACTCCAGCTCCACATGTGGTAAAGTTAATCATATTTTCTTGACATAAAAACAAGAGCCTATCAGCCTTTAAAAATATCCTTATTACAAAAAGCAGGAGAAATGGGTCTACTCCTGTATCTATTCATTTGAAAAAAAAAAACATTAAACTACAATGTAAGTTGAATCCTAAATTAAGGCTATTATCAATAATTGTTGTTGATAATTTTAAGCCACTTCACCAAATCAAAAATACAAATATGTTTCAAGTAACTAAATAGTCACAGAGGAAAACACTGGGTACCTAACAAAACCAAACTATTTGCCAAGGGAAAAATGTGATGTACTGATTATGTTAGGGTCATTATGTTAGGGTCTTTTTCAATGATCTATTCTTAGACATAAAACAAACTCTCTTTAATTAAAACCTTTGCTTATAAACACATTTCCTGAGTAAGTAAAGCCTAACAAATCCAATATGAGTGAAACACTGTCCCCTGGAAACAGAAAGGAGCCCCAAGTGGTTACAATAGTTTCATATAACCTTTCATCACTCCCACCACAGCAAACACGCAACCTTAAACGAAGCGAAAGCTTTCTAAATTTAGATACTTCCAAATAACGCATCTCAAGTTACATGTAAAGGTTTAGTAAATTATTTATTATGTCTCTTATCTTTAATAATGGGATACCATGTTTAACTTGTAATCAAAATGGAAAGAAAACTGTTATGCCATATATTACTGTACCAAGACTCAGAGTTTCCAGTCTATATTTAGGTCACATTAAAATGGAAGCTAAGACGCAAACCAAGCTAAAAATAAAATGTTCTACAAAGATGAAATTTTTAAAAGGATTGAAATCTAGCTTTATTTGGTCTCTTAAATGCTGACAGCACTTAGCTGCACCTTAACTCTACAGTGCTTTGGAAACCTAACTATATGCCATTTTCCACCATCACACAGCCAAATCCACGGCCGTATACACCTGGGTTTGGGCAGCCCACAAGTTAAGAAGGTTTTTTCATTTAAACGGCTTTTTTTAAGAAGAATATTTCTTAACACATGAAAATTATATGAACTTCAAATTTCATTGTCCTTTAAGTTTTTTTGGTACACAGCCACACTTTGGTATTGTCTATTGGTTGATTTTACACGACAGCAGTAGAGTTGAGTAATTCAGCACAGACATCATGGCTCACAAAGCTTAAAAATTTACTATCTGGCCTTTTTCAGAGAAAGTTAGCCCACTTCTGCCCTAGATGAATGTTAATTTCTTATTACTAAAGATATCTTCCTGGTCATCATCCATTCAACTTTTAAAGTTCCTACCTGCCTCGCATACCACAATTGAGTTTCTGAACAATAAACCTGTCAATATTACTTTACTCTCATTTCCTAATGGTCTTCTGGCCGTGTTTCTGTTTCTCATTTTATTTGGATCATTACCCAATACAGTGCTTCCACCCCAAACTGTGGGTAGAAGTTCTAAACAATATTTTATAATCCATTCTGTTTCTGTTTTAAATGCTGCATGCAAACTATCACAACCCACTAATGAGGTACCAATTACAATCTGAAAAATGCTGAACAAGTGTTTCCTAGTCTATTCTACTTTCAATTTTTGGTGAAAGACAACATTTTAATTATATAAAACTCCATCTCATAAAGCAGCAAAAAGTACAAATCAATATTCCCATATACTGCCTTTCCAAAAAGGCACAAGAGTTTATTTACACATCCTTTATGTTAAAGTAAAACCTATGTACTAATTGAAGAATGTGGTGACTACTGTTTTCTTAATAGACTTTAAGGGATGTCTTGAGATACAATGTTGCAAAGTTATGAATATCTTTCCAGTGCTGAGGTATGTTTGAACAAAGTTTAGAGACTCATTTATGGACATTCAAAATTAGTCCTTTATATATATAAGAAGACATATAAGTGTCAAAAATTAAATGAGAGCATAATAAACCTAACTAGGAGACATTTTGACACATGAAGCTTCAAGATATGGCCAAGATGAGTAGTTGTCAGAAAAAGTAATTAAGATAGTCCCCACCTGTTTACACCATTTGGTTTAAGACAGTTGAACAATCCTAGTTTACAAGCCTGACCAAGGTTCCTCTAGCCATTCCCTGCAAAATGAAAGACTACAGTATTCATCTGCCAATAAAAAGCAAACAGAGCTTCCTTTATGTTCATGTTCAGAACCAAGCTGGTCTGCATTTATATTAGTGTTATTTCAGAATGTCTCATTCTCAGTAAATACCTGTGAAATTCTCAACAACAGTAAATCTGAAAGTAAACTAAACCTCCTTACAACAGGACTAAGAATTTAGGGATAATAACCAAGGGTAAAGAGAGGAGGAGATATGATGAGTTATAGCTCCCCATGGCTTTCCCACGTCATCACTGCTTCCAGTTTAGTATATAAGTTATTGTTTTTCCTTTGGGGAAATAGGGCAGACAAAATCATCTAGTGTTTAGCTCCTGGTAGCTAGATGAGACTACCTGAAATTAGCTGATATAGAGAAAGGAAAAATGTGAGAAACAGAGAAAGAAAAAAGAACGGTAGAGACCAGCAAGGGAAAGGAATGAGGATGAAATGCAAAATGAAAAAGGAACAGAGAGTATACAAAATGGGGATGTGAAGAGGGTGCTAAAATGTACATGAGCATTTTATTAAACCACACTAATTTTAAAAGCATGACACTCTTTTTCTCTACTTAAGAAGTCATCATATCCACTGCAAAAAAACTGAGATTAGTGCTGTCCTAAAATTACCCCTATTTCCTTCCATAGAGAATAGGTTAACTGACTGATGACCTAACATGTTAAGTTGAACCATCGGAATTGCCTTACAGTTTATGGTGACAGATATGTTTCAACTGCATAAATTGTATCTCCGAAAGCAGCAAAAAATACAAATCGATATTCCCATATACTGCCTTTCCATAAAGTATGAGTTTATTTATAGATACTTTATTTTAAAGTAAATCCTATGCTTTTTCCCTGTTTTGAGATATATTTGATAAAATTGTATATGCTTAAAATATATAACCTGGGTGATTTGCTAGATATGTATTGTAAAATGACTACCACAATTAAGTAAATTGACATCTCCATCACCTAATGTAGTTAACTTTTTTTGTGTGTAAGAATGTTTATGATCTACTCTTAGCAAAGTTCAAGTACACAATACAGGATATTAAGTATAGTCATTGTGCTGTACATTAGTCCCCAGATCTTGCTTATTTTATAACTGAAATTCTGTACCGTTTGACCAAAATTCCAAGCCCCTGGTAATCTCTGTTCTACTCATGACCACCCTTGACCTACTAACACAGCAACTTCACTTAGTTCAACTTAATGTAATGGAATAATTTGCCATCATTAAAAAAATGAGATAGAGGTACACATGCTATTAAGAAAACGTCTAAACTGTAACTCCAAACAAACAAGACACAGCACTTGTGTAGAATGTTCCAATTAATAGTTTTTTATATATGTATGTGCATAGACATTTTCTGGAAGAACACCAAGAAAATGTCAACAACTGCCCCGAGACACAGACTAGAAGGTCTGGGATGAGAGCAAGATCACTTTTCACTGGCCACCCTCCCACCACTGAATATTTACCTCGTGCTGTTTAAATGTCTTATTATATGCATGCATTACTTTTTCAATTAAGAAAAGTCTGGATACTTTTCAAATGCCACCATCAACTTAAGACTCGACTCTTTACTAACTTTCAAATTATCTCAAACATTTAACCAGTATTTGTAACAAAGAACACTTCAAATAAGGTAATCACTTAAATTAGTGGCCTTTTTTCACTCCAAACCTGAACTAACTAAACAGCTTTATGATCGGGAAGATCTTGAAACTAAAATAAGTGCTATGTTTAACAATAATATCCATATAGATGAAGCATTATATATAAGTATATAATATATATACAGTCACTCATTTAGAAAATATATTTGATTTCCATGTATAAGTCTCTGCTGTAGGCCCTCTGTATATCTATGCATAAATGCTTTATAAAGAGACAGCGTATATACATGTGCATACATGTATATGTGTGGACGTATATGTGCATGTGCCACATATACCATCCTACGCTGCTACACAACAGATTTGAAGATGCCACTAGTAAACACAATCTGTCAGACCTGGTGGTTACCTGGTATATCTTCAGGATATATAAGCAAAAGCTGCTTTCTATCTTAAAAACCATTAAGCCTTGGGCTGGTCCTAGGGTCCCCTTCTTTTCCAGGCTCTCCCATCTTATCTGTACAGGGTATCAAGCAAGTATCTGTCTTGTTCTGAAGATCTTTCCCTTGACCTTTATCATGATCATAAATGAAGACTGGGAACGAATATCAAATGCAGTTCTCATTTTATGAATTCACTCACTTGCCCTCACGCTCTGCCCTGAGAATCAGTATATGTGATAAAGAATGTAACTGATGAAATCTGTAGCTTATATGAACAGTCCAAATTTGGGGGGCTGGCAGGGAGGTTGAGGCTCACTGGTATCAGAGGTGTTAGACCCTGATCGCAGGTTTCATACGTGAAAATGCTGATAAACTTATACACACTTATATGAGTTAGTATAAAAGGCAGAATTTCTGAAACAATACATCTTGGGAGATTTAAGGAACATTTTATTTAATAATCACTCTCTCTAATGATGGCAAAACAAATGTACTAAATACTTTATTAGAAAGCTAAATGGAAAACCAAAAATAAATATGCTTCTTGAATTTAACTTTAGTCTGGATAATATGCTTCACCCCAAACCACAGATCGTACCAAATTTAAACAGTATAAGCTTGACTATGACCATGAGTTCATAGCACCTACAAATTTTAGTGGTACTACCAATAAATTTGTTGACTTTACTCAATTCAAGTTAGAGCCAACTTCAAATTTTCTTTCAAACAGTATAAATTTACCAGTTAATCTTTATAAAACTCTAACCATTTCATATGAATACACAAAATATACCATTTTTAAACTTGCTATTTTGCCCATTATTAACAGTTCTGTGAACTTTTTTAAAATTAAGATTTCAACTTAGTGAAGTCCCTACTTATTTAGCCTTAATCTTCTAAAAATACTTTAAATTCCATATCCTTACGACAAATTGTTAAAGTTAAAAATGTCATTATTAAGAGGAGTTACAAGATGTGCCCTTAAAAAAATGACTCTTACTCTGCTAAGTCCATCTTGTTAACAGTTGTGTGTGCTTATGCATATTTATTTTTAAAAATGAGGCAGGCTAACATAAGCATGAATCCACAGGCATATAATAAAAGTCCTACTTTCAAATTGAGGTCCATTAACCTTAGAAAACAAATTCTCATAAAAATGGGTACAGAGTGAATGAACTTTTGCAAACTTATTTTTCAAGAGAGCACACAAATCCAGTGATTACATTGGTTCCCTTTCCAAATTCCTCATTAAAATCCCCCAGAGACAACCGAGTTTCTGCAAGATGATTTTTGAAGACGAAAATCAGAGTATATAAATAATCCTTTAGTCTTAAGCATTTGCTATGTATATTTTCAGGATCAAATTCAAACTCAACTTTGAGCCCTCACAGGTCAACAGTACCTGCTTCAGAAATAAGAGTTTAACAAATGCTAAACTCCATAACACAAGAGGTTAATTTTCACTATTAAAAATAACTATGGGTGTGTTGATAAAATCTGAATTCTGCATTTAACAGGAACCTACGACTCTTTAAAAGCCTGGGCTGCTTTTTGCGTCGCGCAGAGTACGCTTAACCACGAGCATCACTGACCGCCGGCGTCGCCGGACGGCTTTCTGCCTTGCAAAAGGCAGCAGGAGGCAGAGGCTGTCCGGGGTCACTCCCACCCGCCCTCACAGAGCGGCCAAGGCAGGAACAGGCTGCTGCCCGCGTTAGAGAAGCTGGCGGGCTCCCTACAGCTCTGGCTGGTCGGCCTGCGTGCGCAACGCACACGCTACCGAACCACCGCTCGGCCGGGAAGGCAAAAAATAGCAGTCCTTTTAAGTTCCCGGAGTGGGAGCTCTCCACAGCGCGGCGGGTTTTCCCACGCTCCACGCTCCCGCTCGCTTCTCGTCCGCCTCCGCCTCCGCCTCCGCGCGCCCCGCGCCTACCCCGCGGTCGGGAATCCCCTCCGGCCACTTGTCCAGCTCCCGCGGCCCCGCCCCCGGCCAGGCCCCGCCCCCACCGCCGCTCCCGCGCTCCCGGCACCGCCCCGCGCGCTCCCAGCGCCGCGGGCACCCACTCTTCTCCCCGCCCGCCGCCGTCCGCCTCACCTTGGTCCGGATCTGCCCCGAGGTGGACACTTTGCGGATCAGTTTCTGGGGTCCCTCTTGCTCCGCTTCGCTGTCGGACGAATCGTCTCCGGGACCCGCCGAGACCGCGGCGGCAGTAACCGCGGCGCTAGCCCCAGTGGCCGCTCCTCCAGCGGCGCCCGGAGGGTGGTGCTGGCCGCCGGCCCCAGCCATCCTTTCCACGTCCTGCGGGGACACAGCACCGCCCGGCGGGGGCGGCGGCGGCGGTCAAGCGGTGCGCTCTGTCCCGGCCGTGCCGGGAGCCCCGCGCCCAGCTGCCGCCATCTTCCGATCCCCTAGCCGCCCCCGCGGGGAAGGGTCCCCGGGGACCGGGCGCCCTCCCCAGGGGCCCCCAGGCTCCTTCGCCCGGCTGCGGCGACAACGGCGAGCGCGGAGGGGCACCAAGGACGCGAACCATGGCCCGCCTGGGACCCCTGCGCACCCCACCTCGGGATGTTACAGGGCTCGGACCCAGAACCGAGCAGCGCGGGTAGAGAAGACAGGAGTGAAGGGGGATCGGGAGAGCCTCCCACTTCCTCTAGGGCCTGGGGTCCCCGGGATGGGCGGGAGAGCGGGGAGAAGCCACGGCCAACCCCCGCAGGAGTGGCAGAGGCGATGCTTCCTCCCTGGGTTCATGGGCGCAGGAGTAAGAACGGCTCCCGGAGTGGAAAGAGAACCTCGAGCTTCCTCCCGCCTCCCCTGGGCGCACCCTGCCACCTTCTGGAACCAGAATCCAGAGAAGCTTGGGCCTTGCTCACAGTTCCCTCTGAATAAAAGTCCCCTCTGCCCCTGAGGTGGCTGGGCGCTGCTCCTTTTCTCACTACCCACCAGCCCTTCTCTGGTGACCCATACCTCTCCCGCCTCTGCCTTGGGGCTTGGGCCCTTGCAGCAATCCCAACCGCGCAGTTTGGTTTCTGGCCCACCCCCACCTTCATCCGGCGCACACGGAAGAGAAGAGCATTTTCCGGGAGGTTCCACTCCGCTCCGAGAACTTTTCGCTCAGAAAGAGCGATCCCTTTGCCTAACAGGAAACTGGGAAGGGCGGGGAGAGAGCGCAGAAACAAGAGAGTACCCGCCGCCCAAGACGACAGAATGCAAAATAATGTCCAAACTGAAGCGCTGGCCGAGACTGCCTGGAAGAAAACAATACACTGGAGCCATGTGAACACCAGTGCCCGAGCACGAAAACATTGGAGGTCCTTGGAGAGCCACTCCCTAACCAGGACTAGAGCGAGAGGAAACGGGATCAACAGGCAGCAGCCACCGCGCACAGCTCGTCCCCAGCGAGCTGGTTAAAGCGGGCACTTGGGATCAATAGCCTCGCGGCAGGTCGTACCGACTCAGCGTCAAAGAACTCTTGTAGGTGTGGGAGGGCTTGGGGGAAAAGATAGTAAAATGACAGATTTCCTCCCAACTGGTGTCCGCTACGTTTTTAAGTAGGGCAAAAAGTCCCTGCTAGACTCTGGATCTCCTCACGCTTCAGTAAAGCATTCAGTCCCCTTCTCGTGTTCATGCCCTTCAGAACCCATTCGTATTTTTCAGTTGATATGTATGACCTTTAAGGGTCATCCAAATTAAGATGCTATTGGGTTTTTTTTAGTTTGCAATCTTAATCTCAACAATAATTTGCCGTGTCAGAACTACCAGTTCTAAGAGGCTTTAAAAAACAATATGCAATCCCAACACTATATATCCACTTTGTTGATTAAATTCATTAAAATGTAAAATGTGCTGGTTAGTTTGAATCTCCAAAGACAGGAGATTGCAGCCATGTGATACTGCTAGAGGTTACTTCTCCAGCTTCATTTGTCTTCTTTAGGAAGAGAAGGAGTTGGACAAAATTAACTTTAAGAGTTCTTATGGCCCTGTAATTCAATATCTACAAATAACATAATCACTGTGAAGAGAATTATTGAAGAGAAAAAATAATCAAAATAATGGCCTTTAGCCCAGTTTATTCGGCACTGACAAGTCCAATGGTTTGGCAGTGTAGACAAGAACACCTGGCAAAGGGACCTTTTAAAGAACAAACCTAGTTCAGACCTCTCTTTTACTGTAAAGAAATGGAGGCCCAAAATCCAGGGCTGGGACCAAAGTCAAAACCATGTGATTACTATCTTAATGTTCTATTCACTTTACCACATACAACAAAGTTAGTCAATTATTGTATGCTTCTATTCACACTTTAGGCTTTCGAGTTTTATAGGGTATCATTTTCCAGAATCCAGGCAGACTAAAAGGCAGGGTTTAACGCCCATGTCTATTCTGTGATCTTAAGAAAACTGAATACATTTCTCACTCTGATTCAATAAGACTGCATCAACACAGTTTAAAAGAGCTTCATGTACAAGAGCTGAGCAAATAGATCCTCAAAGTAAAAGTATTAATTACTTCATAAAAATTAACCTCATAGTTAACACCTGCTCTTCAAAAACTCCATAGCAAGTTCCAAAACTTGGTAGCTACTTGGAAAGCATAGCCAGTCTTAGACAGCTCATGCTAAATAAATTATCCCTGCTCTACAATTTCTCTGGCACATAGAATGCTCAGAGTAAAAATACTGAATGAAGGAATGTCACTTCATTTCCCACAAAAGGCAGCTCATGAAAAACCCTCTTTCCCTCAATTATCTCTTCTGAGGAGACTATTTCAAGTAATCCCTAATTTAAGGTACCTGATCACTGGTTTCTTCTCAGATCTTATCTATAAATTAAAAGTTTCCAGATGAATATTCAATCTGTATATTATAAACCTGAAATGCTCTTCATTTTCCTTAAAAATAGCATAGCAATGTCCAACGGCTCAATATTTTTCAACCATCTTAGTGTAGCTCAAAATGGCAACTAAAATTTCAAATATGTGGTATACAACATTATTTCTTTGATTTACAAGATTTCCTTGGCTTTTCCTTACTTGTTTTCAAATTTCCAAGTAATTTCTTAGACCTGTCTTAGATTATTTCTTTTATTATTGTTACTTTGAAATCTTTCTTTGGAACATACATATCACAAACACACTATTAAAAACTTGAACATAAGCCACATAGACATTGTGCTCAGGATGTAATGGAAATAGAAGTTACCATTAAATTAGCTTTCTACTTATAGGGCTTCCTGTTCTATTAAAAAAAAATTATTATACTGAAGATGTATAAATCACAGCCAATTATTCTAAT
Organism: Manis javanica; assembly: GCF_040802235.1. Taxonomy (NCBI): domain Eukaryota; kingdom Metazoa; phylum Chordata; class Mammalia; order Pholidota; family Manidae; genus Manis; species Manis javanica. The sequence goes on along the minus strand of NC_133164.1, from coordinate 51,863,669 downwards.
ACCAATTTTATGAAAACTGGTATATTGTTATTTATTAAGTCATATTATCATCATTGATCAATACTCATAACAAAGAAAGCTAAACATCTTTATGTAACTTTTAAATCCCCTGTGTTCTATTGTTTTACATTAAATATTATATATATATAACATGTAGAAATCTACATTTATATCCTGAAGAACCCAAGCAGGCACTTTCAAAACTATCTTATCCCAGGACTCACATTTCTAATCAATGGGAACCATGCAAAGATCGCTGCAAGTTTAAAAAGTACAGGCCTGCTTGCATTCAAACTTTAGAACTACTTCCAAAATATACTGTTACCTCTTTAGAACTTAACATTCAAAACTTTATGAAAATTTTTTTGTTACCTTAACTGAAAAGACTGAGATTAATTGTGATACCAACTGCATGCATACATGGTCATACCCTGCACCCAAGCAAGAATCTTTTGTCATCTAGATCTAATGTATAAAATGCTTATAACCTCTCATATTCTTGACCCTTTTTCCTTGGAAACACTTCCCTTCCTAATCTTCCATGAGTGCTGAAGTTTCATCAGAGCCAACTAGATAAAAATTATGTGGAAATAAAAACAAATTTTAGTAAGATGTACCCTAGTATCATTCCTCTAAGAACTACTTTGTAAAATACACCCACACCTTTAAAATTTTGGCTAGAATTCAAACTATCCATTTCCCCCTCAAGATGTTATCTATGAGTAAGGGGTCATAGGTAAATATCTTCCTGCCCACCTTTTCCCACCACCAAAATATTTTTAATTGATTAGAAATTTAGGTAATGCCTCTATTTCCACTGATTTGATTATATTCCAAAGCAAGCATTAAAGGACATACACAGTAACCTGAATGCTAACATTTATCTTCTTTTAAGCCCAATGCCCTAACTGGAGTAATAATAAGGCTGACAGTTTATTTAAAGGCTCTCACTTAACTAAGTAACTTCATTTCATTTCCAAATACAAAGGATGTCATTAAGTCCAGAAGCTGCTTCTCAAATCCAGACAAGGGTGTATTTCAAGTCAGAAGTGTTGTTTTCTTAACTATTCAGCATTGATTCCTTAAATTGTTACTTTTCTGTTTGAATAGTTCCATGTAGAATCATGTTCTAGGCTCCATCAAAAAACACTAAGGAGACCAAATCTTCAATACATGCTGTTATATACAATAAGGGATAATGCAACAGGATCTGTGTAATGTGAATATTGCCTGTTCAATATTGAATATGCCTTTTCATAAATATAAGTGAATATACTATTATGATAAAGCATTAAAATTGCCTATATTTAAATTCAAAAAGCAGATTTCAAACAAATGCAAAATGAAGTCTAGGTCAGAAATGAGGTTCTCAACCCAAGTTCTTTGAGGGTCCCCAGATTGGGTTCTAGGAATTCTGTGATTCTCTTGAGATTTTATTATTAAACATTTTTATTAAAACTAAGTATTTTAAGAAAGTATGCTGTGAGGATTTAAGGATTTGTCTTTGTTGTTAACTGCTATATCCAACAGTCCTAGAATATAGCAGGTGCTGGATAAAATCTGTTGAGTAAATAAAAAGGCCTTCAGTGTTTATGTATGTATGTATAAGTATGTTACATAGGCATATTTTGGGGAGTGAGTCCATAGCTTTGATTAGATTCTTAAAGGGGTCACTGACCCAAGAAAAGTTCAAGAATCCCTGAATTTTGGTGAAATTTTGTGTCCCTTCATACAATTAGATTAGGTTGATAGTTCTTTCACTCCAGTTCTGAAATAATTAAAATTTAAATACTTTTTTCCCTAATTTATCTTCTTTTTTCTTTATATGCCACTTCCAATAATTTGGTTAACTTATCTTAAATGAGAATTCTCAAAACTTTGTGATTATTCACATGTGGCCACAGAGTTTCAAATAAAATCACTTTGCCAAAAGTATCATTTTATGCCAATACCTGAGATCTCTTAAGACTTTTTTTGGGAGGCTATCTAAATGTAAACTATTAACATATATGAAACTGACATTCTGTTCATTTAAGAATGTATGTCCTGTGAGGACTTAAGGATTTGTGTCTGTTTTGTAACTGCTATATCCAACACTCCTAGAACTTATTAGATGCTGGATGAACCAACTGTTGAGTAAAATAAAAAAGCTTTCAGTGTTTAAAGAAAATAGGCCTAATTTTTTAGGAGAGTTCTGGGGTCTGGATAAAAAGTCCCAATTCATTTACACATTTCTGTTAGGACTATAGTTTTAAGGGCCAATAAATGAGCATTTTCATTTTTGTCACTTTAAGTGAAACAAAAAATTAAAATTTTTCTTTTTTTTCCTAGGCACAAAGTAGATGTGGCATCAGCACCCTTAAGTAAAATACATATAACAGGTATTTTTCATTGTGACTGGTGTTGGCTGAAAGTCTCTGGGTTCAAAAGGGTCTTCCTATAGAAAAGGTTAAAAGTAACAATGGAACAAAAACAGGTCACTGATTTTACTTCTCAATGATCCTTGATTTACATTTTAAAACTGAATTGTATTTTTAATTTCAAGAATAATTTAATCCCCAGCGATAACCACAATCAAAGAAGTATGAGCAGATGGGTAACCTAACAACATGTTCACATTTACAAAAGCAAAGGCAGCTTGCAGGTACAGACGGATCTAAGTCGAAGGACACTTCTAAAAAGGTCGGGAAACAGGAGGCAGAGAAAAGTACTTGGGCAAAGGAGCTGGGAGTTTACATATTAGAAAAGAAAAAGGAGAACCTAGCGTAGCACCTGACCTAGAAGCTCTGAACAGACACGGGGGCTAGCCCGAGCCGACGTGCGGGGTTCCTGGGAAAAAAGCAACAGAACACCTCGAACAGAAGACGGGTGAGGCCAGATATTTCGGACGAAGCTTTTCAAATAGGTTCAAGAATTTCAACAAAGGCGAAGTAGCATCGAGGGAGGGCGTGAGGAGCCCAAACGCGATGCCAGGGAAAGGCAGTCCACACCGGACTGCAGAGCTCTGCGTGAGACGGGGATTCCGGGGCAGACTCCCCGGAGGGATGTGCGATGGTTCTGACTGCCTGAGTTGGAAGAAAGAAGTTTGGAGGAGTTTGAGGAAACAAATCCAAAGGCAACCCCCCCCCCAACACACCCCGGTCTCCTCCTCGTCTTCACGCACCCAATACCCACGGCACACGCTCCTCTAGGTTCCTAAAATTACCCAACCTCCGCGTTGCATGTGCAGCAAAATCTTGGGCGAAATGGAGGTTAGCTTCCCGCTTCATCCCTGGCAAGAAAAACACAAATCCCTGAACCCTAAAAAGCCCGGGGCTTTAGCTGCGAGCAGGAGTGGGAGGCGTGGTCCCGGGCTTCGAGCGGCGCTCAGCCTCCCAGCCGGAGGTCCTCAGGAACCTGCGCGCCCAGGTGCCTGCCAGGGCGCGCCCTCGGGAGGGAAGACCGGTCCCCTCCGAGCGCAGCACGCGGACCCCACGGTCGGAGTTCCTCCTCTCCCCTTTCCTACCCTGACGCCCTGAAATCAAGTAAAAAGTTGGTAAGTCGATGAAGCGAAGCAAACGATCCTCCCAGGGCCGTCGTGAGGTCCGGCCGCTCGGGAAGAGCCTCGGCTGGCCGGACAAAGGCGCTCCGGGCGGCGAGCGAGGAGCCCAGGCGGCGGAGGAAGCGCTGCCCCGGCTGGGAAGCAGCTGGGAACCTCATCCCGGGCCATTTCCTGAACGGAACCCGGCCCGGGAGGGGGAAGCAGAGGAGCAGTGGGAGGGGGTGCGCGCGGGCGCGGTACCCACCGGTTCCTCCCAGGCCGGGCTGCGGGCGCCGGGCGCGGGGCGCACGTGCTGTGGCTCCATCGCGCCGGCCCGCGCCCGCCGGCCGCCGGGGCGCGGGGACCCGGACCCCCGCCGCGACCGGAGCCGCTGGATGCGCTTCCCTCGCCGCGGTCCTCTCGGCCGCCGCCGCCGCCGCCCGGCTCCCGCCCGGGGCCAGCCACCGGCCCTCCCGCTGGCTCCGGCTTCCGCCGCGTTGCGCTCTCCCGCCCCCGCGCCGGTCCCTTCCTCCTCCACCTCCTCCTCCTTCTCCTCCTCCTCGGTCCAGCTCCGAGCGGTCCGCTCCCCGCCGCCGCCACCGCCGCCTCCCACGGCCGCAGAATCCGCCCCTCGCTCCTTCCTCCGCCCACGGCTCCCTCCCCTTTTCCTCCCCGCTTCGCGCCCCTCCCCCCGTCGCCCCCTCCTCCCGGCGGGCGGCCCGGGACGCACGTGACCCCCCTGTCAGGCCTTATAAGGCGCGGAACCGAAAGCGGTCGCGGGGTGGTCACGGGCACCGGGCGGCTGGGGGTACTGGAGCGGCCTCCCCCGGGACCGGGAGCGGCGGGGAAAGCCCGGGCTGGGCCGGCGCACGCTCCGGCGACCGGAGCGGCGGTGGCCGGGAGTCCCGGGAGACTCCTCCCAGCGCCCCTCTCCCTGTCTCCCTCTCCCGGTGCCTGCAGCCCGCGCCTGCCTCCCTCCAAACGTTGGCTGCCCGCACTACAGGCACCTCCCCTCCTTTGGACGCTGAGGCTTGAAAGAAATCACCCTGGACAGTAACCGACTTGAACAGAGCAAGGGAGATACTGCACTCCAGAGCCGCTCCGACAGCCACGCCGAGAATGGCTTATTCTTTGTGATGTTAAAAAGCTTGCAGACGGGTGACCATCTGCAAGAGAGGTTAAGCTTGAGAGAGCCCTTGTTTCATTCAGTTTTAATGATTAACGGTTTCGTGGAAAGAAAACTGGCCAAGGAGTCGATCTGCCTTCCAATACGAGCATTACATTCAAATTAAGGAAATGGACTGGTTCGGAGCGAACGCTCAATAAATAGCAAGTCACCTCCTCCAGCCCTTTGAGAACAACTTTTCAAATGGCATTTCCGATCATCTTTGTGGCATCAAAGTCTGCTTCCATCTAGTTTCAATCCAAAAATGGCTTTTCACAGGTTATTCCCTCTCCTGGACTCTTAGGCCCCTTCTACCAGCATCTTCCTACCGCCCTTATGTCAAACACATTCAAACATTTTAGACAAGCCGAAAAATTAAAAACACACTTGATCCAGTCTGCCTCCATTCCCCACCTCCTCACAGCCAAACTCCTGAGGGTGATAAATGCTTGTTCTTATTCCCGGCAAACCAAACTTCTACCCAGGCAACACTGCCAAAGACCCCCTGTGGCTTTGAAAATTCCCTAACCCACTGGGTCGTTAGTGTTTATTTTCCAATTCTTTTCTTAACCTATCTGCAGCATTTGTAACTGGGGACCAGACTTACTTTGAAACTATTCCTTCCACTGGCCCCTATGACACTTCAGCATCCAAATTCTCTAACCATTTCTTGCTCAGCCCATTTGCCACCTCTTACATGTTGGAGAGCCTGAATAGTCTGCCTTTGGTCTGTTGCTAAAGCTGCCTGGTCTATCCAGACCCACCCATGTCTTAACTACCAAGAGGTGCTGATAATTCACAAACATTCCTATCCCAAATCTCCAGGTCTGTAAAACCAACTTCTTACCAAAAATTTCTACCCAAATGTCCCGCGGGCCTTAAATTCAGCTTGACTAAAACAGAAGTTAACTTTCCTGTCAGCTGACTTCTTTTTCCCTCTAGTCATGCTCTCTCAGTAAATATCTCCACAACCAACCTAACACAAAAGAGAAGAAGGAAAATTGTTCCAGGCTCCTCCTTCTCCCTCTCATTGTCCCCCTCCATTGCATGAGACATTCTTATCACCTTGCCTCCATTTCACTTTTCTTCCCTGGCTTCAGGTCCTTTGTTTCAAGCCCCTGAAGCATTGCATTACTTTCCTTATGAGCCTCACTGCCTCTAAACTGGTGGCACCTCCACTCCTGCCATATCTCACACTGTGGCCAAAGTAAGCCTTCTGAAATATAAAATTGAGCAAGTCATTACCTAGACAAGTCCTTCAAATTGCTCCCCATTACCTTTAGGGTGAAGACCAAATACCTTAGCCACTATCTATTTCTTCAGTCCCATCAATCTACTCTTGAGTTCCTCACATGCAGTTCCCTATCAGGCCACTTATTTTTATGCTGTGCGCTCTCATGGAATGGCCTTCCTCTTATTCAGCCTGCCCAAACACCTGCTCATCTTTCAAGATTCAATCTAAGAGTCACTGTTCTTATGAAATCTTTTGACCCTGCTGTACATTAGAACTGGCCACTCTCTAGACTTTTTGCCAAACTCACCCCCATCATAATGCCTTGGAAGACTTTATTAAACTCATTTTTAATATATAATTTCTCTGATGACAAGTACTATGACAGACTTCTATGCTACTTCTCAGTACAATTTCTGACACATAGTAGGTACTCATTAGATGTCACATGAATTATATGATAGACTTTGAGTTACTATGTTTTTATGGTTATAGAAAATCATCTTCCCACACATCATCTCTTAATTCTCACAATTCTGCAATTAATATTATCATCTTTATAAAGATGACAACTGAAACTAGAAAAGAATATAGCAACTTGCCCAAGATTCTGCTGTATAAATCACAACACCAGGACTACAACCCAGTTTGCCCAGTCAAGTTTATTTCACATTTATCTATTGTTTTATACCTTAAATTCTATTTTGTACGATATAATAGCTCTTTTTGCTAGTGGTTACCTAGTATATCTCTTTCCATCTCTTTATTTGCAACTATTCTGAATCACTATGTGTGTCTTATAAATAACAATTTAATTTACCTATTATTAACTCATTCTGAGAGTCTGCCTTTCAGTAACAGATTTTAATTGATTTGCATTTATCATGTATATTAATTAGGGTAAAAGGTTGTTGTAAGAAAGATCCTTCCTCCCTCCTTCCCCCAAAACATAATGTCTGTTTCTCTCTCATGAAACAGTCTTGGGATAAGAGGTCCAGGTTGCTGGGCTCCTTTGCACCATATCGCTATTCCATTCCCTAGGGCATTACCTTCATCTGCCTGGTAGAAGCTGGTTACAGAATTCCAGCACACAGCAGGAAGAGGAGAGTATAAGGAGCACAGCTTCTTAAAGCCTAGACCTAGAAGTGACACATTTCTCATCTGCTCATATCCCATTGACCAGAACTTAGTTACATGGTCACACCTAGCAGTAAAGGAGTGGGGAAATGAGGCCACCAACCAGGCAACTTTGTCCCAACCACGACTCTACTACTATGGAAAACAGAGAACAGATTTTGGTGAAAACTAGCTCTCCACCACATTATGATCACCATCTTTGGATTTATTACCACCTTTTCATTTCCCATTTATTTAACTTTCTCTTTCTTTGCTTCTTTTTTCTTTCTTGCCTTCTATTCTATTAACTGAATTATTTAGTTTTCACTCCCTTTTTCTAAACACTTATATTGGTTTGATATTTTTACCTTGTATTTCAATTCTTATTGGTTACCCTTAACATAATAACATTAATACTTAACATCCCAGATTAGTCAATATCTTCATTCCCTTCCTTGAAAGATAATCTTAAAGAAATAAAAATAAATAAAACACTTTAACTCCCAAGTTCCTCTTCTATAAACTTGTATTGATATCTAGTATTTTCTTAATTCCCATTTTTCAATTGTTTACTAATCATCATTATTATTTTATAGTTATTTAATTAATTTTTCCAACATGTTTTATCAATGGTTTTCCTTACTATTTGCTTTTTGTATCCCATTCTTTTCTTCAAGGCTCAATTTATGTCTTGATGAAGTACATTCTATAGTATTCTATAGTATTTCTTTCATCATATCTGTGAGTAAAATTCTCTATGTCTCTGTATATGACTCTTACTGTATTTTCTCTTACATTCTTGAATCATAATTTCATCAGCTAAGGAATTCTAAGTTGACAATTATTGACTCCAACACGTTGAAGTTACCTTCTGGCATCTTCTGTTGGTAATTAGAAGTCTGTAGTCAGTCTCACTGTTATTGTTTTATAGCCTTTTTTTCTGTTCAATAACTTAATATTTCCTTTTATTTAGTTGGTGTTTACATTACTGATTTGTGTGTAAGTGGATTCTGTTTTTAGATATTTTTCTCAGGACTTGGCATATGCATTTTCAAACTGAGAACTCAACCTTTCTTCAGTTTTGGAAATTTTTCACCCCTCATGTATTTCAAATATTGTTTCCCCCATCCCCGCCCCATGCATTTTTCTCTATTTCATCTTTATGGAACTCCTATTAGGTAAGAGTTGGAGTTCCTCATTTTATTATGTCTTAATTTTTCATTCATATTTTCCATCATTTTCTCTGTGCTAATACTGGGTAATTTTCTCAGATCTATCATCCAATTCCCTATTCTTCCTTACAACTGTATTGTCTACAGCTGTAGAGGCAACTTTACAACTGTATTGTCTGTAATATAGCTATTGGATTTTTATTTATTTACATGTCTAGTATTTTTATTGCATTCTGTTTAAAACCTATCTATTCTATTTTCATAGTATTTTACTTTTAACTGGAGTTTATTCTTTCCTTTGTCTCTTTGAACATTTTACACACAGTTATTTAAAAATCTGGCTCACTTACATGTCTGGCAGTGGATGATGGAAGACTCAAACAGATGAGGACTGGCACTGCCTGCGGCTCCGTAGGTGTCTCTCTCTAAGGGGCCTCTCTGCTACTCTTCCCAGCAGGGTGGCTTCAGGGTACCTGAATTGACTTCTTCTATGTAGGATCAGTGCTCCCAGAGTAGAAAAAGCAAGCTAGGTAGATGCTGTATCCTATTAGAAACTCACCTCAGAAGTCACATAGCATCACTTCTACCAAACTAATTGATTGGAGCCATCACAAAACCCTGCCCAGTTTCAAGGATATGGAACATAGATTCCACTTGCCAGTGGGAGGATTATCAGAAATATTGTAAGAGACACATGTGGGATTATATATGTGTATATATATATATATATATATATATATATATATATATGTGTGTGTGTATATACACACACACACACACACACACACATATATATTACACTCATGCAGCTATCTTTGGAACATACAATGCTATGTTTCAGTGAATTTCAGTGTTCATGTTTCTGGGCAACCAGAGGTTCATTCTTCTATTAGACTACAAACATAAAGGGATATTTCTTCTTTCTGACAGCACCTGGAGAACATGGATTATTGTCCACAGGGAACACAGTCAACTGAAAAATAGGCATAGAGTTTTCACACTGGAGAAGCAAAGAGCTGCAGCATCCCACTGCCCAAGCCTTATATTTTATGGAGCATATTGGAGTTTAACAAACATTTACATAGAGGTAATCTGATAAAGACTCCCAATTTAAGTATTGTACTTGAAACAACTTTATAAATGGATGACATCTTAGTAATAATAATACACCAGAAGCAAGAAATAGAAATCCCAGCTCTTATTCCACTTTATAAAAATAATGTGGAGCACACAAAAAGATTTATAGCAAACCCGATTCCCCTTGACTCATATTGGCTATTATCTCAGCTTCTCTTAATGAAAAGATACCTCATGATTTCTTCTAGCAGGGGTCTGGTAATGTTCTCTAGTACAGACCACAACTCAGATGTGCAAATTCAACAAATGATAATATCTTGCTCTCCTGCCCACATCCCATACAATATCAAAAAAAAATTAAATCATTAAAAATTTGTTGATTGTGAATATTTACCTATAAGGATGCTAAAAATATAATAAGTGAAAGGTAGATCTTAAACACATATGTAAAAAATATAAATATTATATAAATGTGCACTTAGATGTTTGTCAGGATACACCTGGAAGTGGTTAATGGTTACTGACAGGTGTGTGTTCATGATCCCAGGTGTTTGTCCTTTCTTTTTTTGTTTGATATATGGTAGCATTATGGGTGTTCTCTGATTTTCTAATTTTCCAACAATAAGTATTTGTTGCTTTTGAAAGAAGAAAATTATTAATTGATCCTAATTAAGTTATTGAAAACTCAACATATTTAAGGAACTATAAATCCCTATATGTACAAAAAAGAGATATATTGGGTCTGGGGAATGAGGCAGAGGAAAAGGAAAAGTAACAGGCGTAGGGTTTGTCCTCTAGGCCCGATGAAGGTGAAGAATTGGGTCCAGAGTGACAAGTTTAAATAAAATGTGACAAGTCTAGCTGTGATTCAGTCAGTGGCGAATTGCAGGGTTCCACCAAGTGAAGAGAGCCAAGTATGGGGAACGTAGCTTCTGTGATACCTGACGATACATTCACTGGATTTTATCTGGGTGGTGGCAGGGGCCCAGCCACTGGAGATTCAAGGTGAGAGCTCTAGATCCTAGGCACAGGGCTGTCAAGAACCTAGTAGCAGAATCAAAGCAACGTGCTGGAACCTGGGGCAACAGACCTGGCGGGAGCTGAGGCCAGAAGGCTCAGCACCCAGCTCAGTGGCCTTCAAAGAGATTGGAATCAGGGTCAAGGGGGCTGGAGAGGGCAGTGGAGCCAGTGGTCAGTGGTGGCCTTCAAGACTGGGGGACAAGGACAACAAACTTCAACAAAACCACCCCAGAGTAAAGGACTAATGTTTCTACAGTAGTTTTCTCAGAGTGGGTTAGGAGTATTTCTTTTGTCAAAGTGCAAGGAAGAAATGAAGACAAGAAGAGTAGAGCTGAACACTTTGTCCTCTGAGGTACACTAACAATGAATGGAAAGAACATGGGATTTGCTGTTAAGAAGAGTGGTGCTCAACTCCTGCTCTTCTACTCATTCACCTTGAGACCTGGGGCAAGTTGTTTCCTCCCCTGTAAAATGAACATGATGACAATTTTCAGTTGTGTTTGAGGGTAAAATGAAATACTGCACTAAAAATGTCTGGCATAAGATATGTGCTCTTTACAAACATAAAAAAAGTTCCCGCTGAAAAGGAAAAGAAAGAGGGGGAATGTTCCTTTTCTGCCACACAAATTGGATGGAAAGCATTGTCTCTCATTTCCTCATGAGGGGAGTCACACACTCTTTAAATTACAGCTACTGGAGTTAGAAAACCATTGATTTTATATAAGTGTACACATAACAGGTTTTTAAAGCTCCCTCTTAAATAAGTGACCCTTTGGCTTTAATCACCAGAGCCACCAAATGAGATAATTATCATTACTCTCAAATGAGGAGATGAGGAGACTGAGGTTTCAAGGAGTTGGCAATTAGCCCATGATCACAGGACTTGTAAGAAATAGAGCCCACCATATGCAGGGTTCTCACTGTGTAGGAGCCCATGAAAGGGGAAGGAGGAGAATCAGGACACAAAGGAAGGAGATGAAGGAACATGGACTCCACACACTTCTTGAACTCTGTTGAGCGGAGTCTAGGGTTGCTTTGTGGCCCAGGAAGCAGACACGTTTTTAGGCAAGTGGGAAGGAGCTAGTAGAAGGGGGAAGAATACCAGGGAGAGACTACTTCCTGGGAAAAGCTCAGATGCTTAGGTTCAGAAATAAGGCTTAGAGAACTCTGTTTCTTTAGAGCCAAGGAAAAAGGAGTCAAACAAGAGAAACGCACTGTAAATGTTAACTGGTGTTATGATCTGGCTTGGAATCTAGGCCTAAAGTATGTCTTCTTTCCCCTTGCCCCAGGATACAGCATCTGCCCTCAGTACAAAGGTCTTAGACTGGCTGGGCCCTGTCTGGCCCTCCCTTTTCCCAGTCTTACACAAGAAGCCCCCTTTCCTAGAACCTTCATTTAAAGTTTTATTTAACATTGTAACTTTTTGGAATGTATTAAAGGAAAATAATTTTAAATGCATTACTTACCAAATCATATTCATTCAACAAACATGTGTTGAGCACTTACTGTGCCTGAGGCTTGCTACAGGCAGATGTCCGTTCCTTTCTAGTAGTGCGGAAAGAGCCATGATGCAGGCAGTACCAAAGGGCCAGTGGAACCTGCAATTGTTTGTTCACTTTGATTTCTTTATTCAAAGAAGTCCCTCCTCCCTGGTATAGGAGGGAGGCCTAAACCAGTCTGGGATGGTGAAGGGAGGCTTCCTGGAAGAAGTGACATCCAGAGTGAGACCTGAGCTTATTCATAGCTAGACCAAGTTTGGGTAGAGAGGGGCCAGGAGGAATGGAAGTAGTCCTAGAGGAAAAAATGAATTCCTTATAAAAGCTAAGAGACAAAAGGGAACTCTGCTGATTCTTCCAAGTTCTGAAAATTATTGTGATATGATTGTTAACTACAGTATGACGTGGTGAATACAAGATGAGACTGAAGAAATGAACAGATAACGAACGGATCATGAAGGGCTGAATGCAGCAGCCAAGACTTTCTGTGCTCACGTCTTGAACATAACGATAAGAGCAAGCAGGAAGCACATCATTTGGTTGATTGATTAATCCTTTTAACTCCTAGAAGGCAACTGAGGTTTGGTTATAACAACTTATTATCTTGCATCTAAAATACCCAAATATTATATCTTCAAAATAGAGGGTATTTTAAAAGATCTACTTCCATTTTCTAATATTTTTTTCCTAGTAGCTGTAGGAGTAGGAAATCAAAGTGGTGATTGAAGAGGGGAGAGAGCCATTCTAAACAAGCTTAGAAATCCTCTGACTAACCAGTCTGGCATCTTGAAAGATCTAGAAATTAACAGTTCCCTCCAGGGTGGAGTAAAGAATACAAGCTGAAACAGGCTTTACCCTTTGGAAAGAGGGTGGGGGGCGAGGTTGGAAACCTATTTCAAACACAAGGTTCTTTTCATTTCATTTTTAAAACACTGCTTTGAATAAAGAAATCAAAGTAAACAAACAATTGCAGATTCCACTGGCCTGTTATAAGAATATGATATTCTTGCCTCACAGACTGAAAAACACCCTGTCTATGGCTAGACTTCAGATGACTGCACCTACAGAGTGAACTTTCCTAAAGAGACACTGCCTGTTGGAATCAGTCGGGACTAGGCCACAGAATTAGTCATGCTGTTTAATTTGTTGAAGCCTGTCATTAACAAGATTAAAAGCTTTCCAAAACCTGGGATTGAAGGTGAAAGATCATCAGCACTTAACATATATATACCAAAAAAATGAAGTGGTAATTTATGAAATGAATATTCTAATTGTTTCTTATCAATATAACAGATGACCATATTTGGGGTTTCTCAGCAGATAGAAAGAGAAACAGGTAGATTGTGACAGAAACCTAGGATCCTGCCCCATCATGGAAAGCCCTTCCCAAACGTTCTTCAGAGATTTAAAAAAAAAAAAGTGTGGAAAGGAGGGCCGCTGAATTACCATGAGGCTTCGCCCCAAAGCATGAAGCAGACCCTTGCTGAGCTGAGGCTGGGGCAGGCCTAGATTCAGGAGCCACTTGCCCTTTCTACCTTGAAAAACAATCTGGCCTTTCCTTGCCTTCTTTCCTTGCTACTCCAGTGGTAAGGAAAGTGCAGTCCAAAGAAAACAGTCCCAGTGCCACTTGCCCACCCCCAGCCTTTCCTTCACTCTTTATCACACATCTCTGCCCCTGCCCACCCCAGAAGTCAGTCTCATCAGGATCACCAGCATTCTCCGGGTCGCCGAATCCAATGGACGCTTTTCAGTCCTCACCTGGCCTAACCTTTCAACGACACTTGACCTTTCAGCACAATTGACAACTCACTGCTTTTTGAAATACTTCCTTCTCTTGACTTATGTGTTTACAAAGAACCGTGATATACTCTTTTAGTTTTCTTCCCACCTCCTGGCCACTCCTCAGTCACCCCTGCTGGCTCCTCCTCCTCCTCCTGAAACTGAATGGTGACGCACCCCACGGCTCTTCTCCGTCTGCTCCTTCTTCCCAAGTACTCTCATTTGGCCACATGACTTCATATGCCGAATGTATGCTGAGGACATCTGTGTATTTCCAACCCCAGCTCTTTGCCAAACTCCATTCTCATAGATCCACCCGCACACTTGACATCTCCATTTTTCTATGTAATCGGCAAATTAAACTTAACATACACAAAATTGATGTCACCTATAACCTGCTTCTCTCTGTTTCCCCATTCCAGTAAAAGGCATGAGTATTCACACAGTAACTGAAGTGAAAGACGTAAAACGAGGCCTCTTTAACCCTCGGCTCCCATGTCCAATCCATCAGCAAGTTGTGTCAACTTTACCTCCAAAATGAATCCATTCATTTCTAGCTCTGTCTATGTTCACACTAGCGCAAGCCACCATGACCTCTTACTGGACAATGGCACCAGTCTCCTAACTGGTCTCCTATTTCCACTATTCTCCCTCCAGGACAATCCATATTAGATATGGCAGACAGAATGATTTTTTTAAAAGCGTAAATCAAATCATGTCAGTTATCTGCCTAGCATTTACTAGTGACTTCTAATACCACTCTGAAGATATCTGAAAACCTTGAAAGCATTCTAAAGTCGTCTTCACATGGCTGGGTCCTTGTCATTCAGTGTCATCTCCCCTAAGAGGCTGTCCCTACCACTCAAACTAAAGTAGCTCCTCAGGCTCTCTCTGTCACTTCACCATGTTAGATATTCTGCATGGCACTTATCACTGCCTAATATTATCTTGTTCTTTTATTTCATTTGTTTGCTAGCTGCCTCCCTTCTAGAATGTAAGCATCACATAAACACAGACCTGGTCTTGTTCACTTAAGTGCCTGACACATAGTAGATGTTGACTAAATTATTGTTCAATAAATACTTTGTCCCATTGTCTAAAACCTAGCACTTTTAATAACACCTGCTAAGAGCCAGAGACTGTTAAGAAAAGTTTTACATGGACTCCTTCATTTTAACCTGTGTCTACACCTTCAAGGGCCTGCTGCCCAACTGTCCTTTTGCCCATAAGTTACCTACCCGGAGTCCATGAGATGGGGGAGTCCCAGTTTCTTGAGGTTCATGCATGACCTTGCTGTGTCTCCCTAGCCACAGCCCTCAGAGGGTACCTTTCATCCTTCCTAGGACCTGAGATCCCTCTTCAGCAGGCATGTCAGCTTCCTCTCTGATACTCTCCCTCCGCCTCTACAAACCACATTGAGTTCAGTCACCAGCCCTGACCACAGAACAGTTAAATGCCTCTGAACAGTTAAAAGCAGTTAGACTCAGGTACATGCTCTTTCCCCCTTTCATGTGATGCCAGCCTGGCCATTAAGATCTCCAGGCATCACCTGTCCAGACCTTTTTCTCCTCCAGCTTAGGTCATGCCTAAAGCTGGGAATGCTTCCTGGGCAACAGCTCTCTGTGCATTTGTGACACCCTGTGCCACTCTGCCAGCTGACCACAAATGTCCTACTGTTTCTGTACCAACTGACTCCCCACAGCCTTTCAAATACAGGTGGATTTTTCTTTTTGTAATGTTGTTGATGTCTAGCTTTTTGATGGTCTAATTTAGTCTCACCTCTGCCCAAGAAGAAATTACTTTTGCTATGTGGCAAGTCTGTCTATTCCTTTGTATCTGATCACTGATAGATTTAACCGCTCTGGGACCTTGATATCCATGGCCACAATCTAGGATTCTAACATCCAGGAACTCCATGAGTCCTGCTGTCAAATCACGCAGATGACAAAAACTGGCCTCATTTACCTAGCTACCTCCTTACAGAATTCTAGAGAGCAGAGGTCTATAACTAAAATCACCCTGAGAGCTTGCAGTAACCAGTTGAGAGAGACTGCTGATAAGCCACATGCACTCCCACAGTCGAATATTACCCTGGCTCCTTCGTTGATCCTGTATTGGCTCTAAAATGTTGGCAAAGAGAGGGAAACAGTAAGAATGATTTATTTGAAGGAGCAAAACCTGCAGCACATGGAATTAACAATTAGAAAGCCAAAATTCTACGACAGCAAAACTCTTTATCAAAGGGTGACCTACAGAGGCCATGTGGCATTTTACCACTATTACAAGTGACCAGAAGTAGATAATATGCAAGCCAGGAAGATGAAATTAGAGAAAGGAAAAAACTGATTAGAGGACAGTTTTAATTTTGTCTATGCAAATACATAATATTAGTTCCCATTCCATCCAACCCCATCCTCAAGAGGGAAGTATTCTAGGCATAAAAATATATTCCAGTGACATTTCTCTGCTCCTGCAGTGACTCTATTACCTACCAAGCAAAGTTCAAGCTCTTTAATGTGTGGATATCCAAGACCTTCAACAATTTAGCTTTACCCCTGTTACCTGTTTAGATTATTACCTGTTCACTATAGTTCCCAGACTCTGGAATTTCATAAAGCAGAAAAATTTTTAGTTCAGAGATTAATATGAGGATGTTGTAGTGATGAGCTGTCATTCACAGCTGCCCCAAATCTTTTGAATATCACTCCACAATGTGATAATCCTCTATATTGTAGACTCTTTTTCCCAAAGTCAAATCCAGAAAGTTCTACCTCTCCTCCTCTCTTGTCTCTAGGATTCAGACCTGTGACTAAGGTTCTGCCGATAAGACACACCTCCAAGAGAGTTTGACCAAGCCTGTTTCTAAGGAAAGGGTCCAGACAGAGATACTGTGGGTCTTGTTAGCAGCTGTGGTGAGGACAGCTTCTGACTGCCAAGTTCCTGATGGCAGAGAGAAGCAGCAACTTACTCAAGAGGTCAGATCTGCAATGTGGTTCTGGAGTTCTACCTAGAGTTCATTTCTTCAGTCTGCAAGACAAGCTATCTGTATGACTTAATAACTCCCTTTATACTTAAATTAGCTGGCATGTATATTTTGTTTGCAACCAAGAACCTTGCCCAAGAGAGTTGCTTATTATTTTCGTTTGACAAACAAAAGTATTTGAAAAACAAACATATTTCCTTTCCAGTCAAATTGGCATTAGAGATTCACATCTGCTTAAGACTTTGTTCTCTGGGGGTGGTGGGCAGGGTTGGGGGAAGGCAAAATGGCAATTTTTATTCAGAAGTATGGAAGTTGGAGAATACAATGGAGTGGGGTGCAATCTCACATCAGTCCAAGGAGAGCTAATGAACATAGCACCAGAGAACATCCTAGGTTCCTTCCATCCTTTTAGATTCAATTAAAGCAAACACCACAGGCATCTCACTTCCCTTATCTTTGCTTTGCTGTTGTCCTCTGAATAATAAATATCCAGTCTGACTTCTGTAGCTGAGCACCTAAAGAAAAGATCTTTGTGATAAAGACAAGTCGTCATAACCAAGTTTCTAATCTGTTCAATCGCTATAGTGGTTTATTGTTACAATATTCTAAATTCATTAGCCTTGATGGTTTGGAAAATAATTTTTCATTAATGTCTTTCTCTCATTGATTTAGATTAAGAAAAAAAGAAGAAAAAGGCAGAGAGATCATAAGGAGAAAAAACATCAAAAAAGAGAAGGAAAGAATATCCCAGACTGAATTCCCCTTTCTCTTTGCATAGCTACCTTATATTTTAATGTTTTCCTCCAGCTTCCAGGTAACTGGACCCTCTGTTCAGTATCTGGGAGAAGCTAGCAGAAATACTACATACAGGGTACTGTGTCGAGAGGGTTTCTCTGATGCCATTGCACTTAATTCTAATAACCATTAGTTAGGCTGGAAAACAGACTTTGAATTCACAGAATCCCACCTGATGAAGCCAGTGACAGTGCCATTTCCTGGAAAACTCCTTCCCTGGACCCTCGACTCAGGTTGAGCCCTGTTTACAAGCTCACACGTACCTTACATGCCTTCATTTTAGTACTGATCGTTACTGTAAAGAAATGAACTATTTATTTAAGAAATAAACAAACTTTTTTTGCAGAAAGAAACTATCTTCTATCATATCATCTCTCATAATAGAAAGGTCTTTTTAAAATAAAAGTATTTTGGAAAAGATAACCTTCTTTTAAGAAGATATACAATATTTTCAAATGTAGAAAAAGCGTTAATTCAAAATCAAAGCCATAATTAAGAATACAAATTTTATGGAATTGGTTTTTAATACAAGTCTGTTGACTAAGGCATCTTTTCAGACACTGTAATAAGCAAGAAGAGCTCAAATGTCCAATTTGTTCTAATAATGTGGTTTTTAACAGTTTTACCCAAAGATTTTAATCAAATGGATGCTGTAGCCTTACACAATCTAGAAATACTGTGGGTGCACTTAGAAAGACTAAGGCACAGTGGTCCCCACACTTTCAGCTGCTGGGTTTATATCTTCTCCTAAGAGCATCAGGCCAGGTGTCCAGCTGGCCAAGGCTCAGGAAACACCCTGCAGGGTTCCTTCTGCCTGGGGCTGCCCAGTTCAGGTCTCTGTTGGCCTGAGCATCAGAATCCACCTCAGAGGGCTGCTGTGGGCCAGGAGGCTCCAGGGATGAGCCGGCTTTAGCCTGGGACAGTATTTGGAGAGCACCTTGTTTAGTCTTGTTAACTCTTCTCTCAACACACCCCTTTTGTTCCATTCTCCCTGGATTTTGAGTCAGGAACTTTATTCCTATCTAGTTTAGAAGTATTTGAACACTTTTAATGATTTTTCATCTTTGTCAGCCATAGTGTATAACTATGATATTTTCC
The DNA here is from genome assembly GCF_040802235.1 of Manis javanica. Lineage (NCBI taxonomy): Eukaryota > Metazoa > Chordata > Mammalia > Pholidota > Manidae > Manis > Manis javanica. Next base: position 51,845,217 of record NC_133164.1, on the reverse strand, counting down.
AATATAATTTCAAAGTTTAACTGAGGTATTTATAATTTACTTTGGCAGATGCTCTGTAAAGATCATGAAGCTGTTCTTAGCTTGTGCATAAATTTGTAAATGGATTTACCATTTGTTGGAAGAAACATAAAAACAGTCTGACTTAATTCCATATTACTATGCTTTCTATTCTGAGTCTGACTTCTTTAAGACTCAAGTGTCCTCTATACATCAACTTATTAGAATTACTTCAAATAATAAGCCCAGCTTACCAATCAGGAGCTACTGACATACAAAGGGTTCTAATCTTAAGATTAATCCAAAGTGATTGTAAAGGTCCCCTTCAAATTTTACAACTAATAATTGCATATCACTAATATGAGGATTCAAAATACAATGATTGAATCTAGTGATGGATTGTTACAGTCAAATTTCTTGAGATGAATATTTAAAAAATCATCTCAAAATAGGTGCCCTCAAAAACCATTTGATAAAATTCAACACCCACTCCCAATGAATATTCTCCAAAAGCCAGGAAAAGAAGGAAACTCCCCCAACTTGCAAATGGCATCCATCAGAAAAAATACCAAATATTACATTTAACATTTATCCATTAAGTCAGGAGACACAGCAGAAATGCTCAGTATTACTGCTACAGACTCTTTTTTCAAAAATCAATAGCAAAAATCAGTTGTACTTTAAAAAAATCCTATTCCTAATAGTAACAAGAGATATAAAATATGTAAGGTAAATGGAAATGTGTAAGATTTATATGAAGAATACCATAAAACTTAGCTAAAGGGCATTCAAGAAGATATGAATATATTTTATTCCTTCATGGAGAGATTTAAATAGTACATATATAAAATATTATGTAATGTATATAATGTTAATTATTTTAAATATATTTTATATATTTATAATTAATGTTAAATATATTTAAATGTTAAATAACTATTTATATATATATATTACATATATAAAATATATAGGTGTATTTTACATATTTATAATTAATGTTAAATTTATTTTATTCCTGCATGGAGAGATTTAAAATAGTACATATATTAAATATCATATAATATATATATATAATGTTAATTCTCTCCAAACAGACCTTTAAAATCAATACCTGATTTCTTTGCAATATTTAAAGCTGCTGGACATTTGCTTCTTCCTGAAACTCTCGCTGCTTAACTTCTCCCATACTTTTCTGTTCCCTTATCTGTTCGAATATGCCCTCAGGTTCTTCACAAGTTCTACTTCTATTCAATCAATTCATGAATATTTGCTGAATAAATTAAATTAGTACTGATGACCAGAAAGACTTATAGTTTGACATAAGCAACTTGTGTTCTTATTTTTTCAAGTCTTTTACCAAAAGCTTTTAGGCTATCAGTGCTTAAGCACTTTATCCCAGAGAGTTAATTCAATGTTGTTATTTATATTTTGTTTATTTATTTATTTTGCTGAAGAGGAAAACCAGACCTGAAAGTGAAGTCATGCACTTAAACCTACCAAGTGAGTTACAAATCAAAGATCTTGTAGTATTTATACAAGCCTGACTGCTTATTCTGAGTCCTGGTCCAAGACAATAGTGCCTTTTTAAATAATAAGTAAATGAATATTCCTAGGGAAGTGACAAAATGCCAATAGGCATTGTTTCTTGTCATTTCCTTGTTTCTGTTTTATTTATTTGTATGTTTGTTCTGTGAGAAGAAGTTAAGAAGTCATATACAACATACATATTTCTATCATGCCCATTTCCTTCTTCTACCCCTGATATTTTTTTAGAGTTTTGAAAAATCGTTTTCATTTAAATAGATTTCATTTAGTGAGTTTACAATATAACAAAATCATTCATTTGAATTATATTTTATTGAATCATATACATTTAAGTACATTTGAATTATAAGTTTATAATAAACTTACTCACCTGAAGGTGTTTAGCTTACTTAATTTATAACATAACACTGGATTGTTTCACTGTAAATCCAACTATTCTGGATTGCAAAACATTAATTACCAAGTTGATTGACACTCCATAAGTTGCTTAAATGGATTATTTTAGTACTGTATGGATTGGCTCTTAATAGTCTTTTAGACTGTGAAAAAAAAACAATAAAAATGATATTCAGTGCTCCATAATTTGTAAGTAGTCCCTCAAGGCCACACATGATCTGCTTCCACCCCAACTCCTTACCTCTCTGGCCTTTTCTCTTACCTCCCCTCATGCATGTTGTTCTTCCTCGCTGTACCTTAAATGTCAAGTCACATCTCACCTGAAGACCTTCACACAGGGTTGGTCCCTCTGCCTGGAATGTTCTTTACTCAAAAGCATTAATCACTCACAACCTCACCTCTTACAAACCTTTGCTCAAATGTTCCCTTCTCATTGGGGCCTACTCTGATCACCCTATTTAGAATTGCAACCCATTTCTCTCTCCCTGGGCACCCTAGATCTCCCACCTGCTTTGCGTTTTTCCATGGCTCTTTTATCTTCAAACATCCCATATAACATTTGGTTCATGCTGATTTTGTGGGCTAAGTGTTTACAGTGAAGGACTTGAAGCTGAGCTTGAGACTCACTCCCACTCTTTAGAAAGAGGTAAGTAGGCATCACCACCTACTTATTCTGCCCAAAAAGTGTCAGCAAAGGAGAAAGGAAGATGCATTAGGCTCAGGACTCCAATATTCCACAGGGGCAGATAGTCTGAATCTTCAGAGCAGGCATTTTGGCCATGACTTGCTCAGGATTCTGACACTATGGACGTCCTATAACTTCCAACAGAACAGCTGCTGAGTTGCTGGCAACACCTTGGCTTTAGCAAAAATCCCAACACTGCTAACAGTAATTGTGAGCTTTTAACAAGAAGGACCTCTTGTGGGAGCATCCAATTGTGTCTGTTCACAGGAGCTTCTGTCCCTTGGCAGGGAGTAGACAAGTGGGGTCATTTTCCTTGGTCTACTCTCCTCACCAGACCCACATAAAAGCAAATGCATACCTTTGCCCACTTTCTGGAAGACACGATAACCAGAAATCTAGGAAAAGAGGAAGAAGAGAGAACCCTGACCTGGATAACTCCAAAAACATTAAGATAATATGTAAATAAATTTACTGGAAACTTACAGTATAAATTCAGTGCTTTTGCCTGAAAAGTATGAAATAGAAGATAGATGATATTCAATAAATGATATTGAAACAATTGGAAAAAGGTAACATTATAGCCCCTCTTATACATTATACCTTACTACCTGAATAAATTCCAACAGACTGAAGTGTGAATAGAAAAACAGAAAAGAAATATGATACAATATAAATTTATATTCACTTATTATCAGTGGAGCAAGGCGTTGCTGGCTTGTCATTAAAGATGGAAAAAAACAGATTTCATAGATTTTATCAAAAAAAATTCAACTTTTTTACAGAAAAAAAGTTAAAAACAAAGAAAATCAAGAAAAATATTCTAAGGTCTAATTTCCTTCACATATGAAGATCTTCTACAAGTCAGTAAGAAAAAAAAAAGTTTAAGAAAAAGAAAACAATCTCTTGAAGGAGCAGTTCACACAGAAAAAATCCAAAAAGAAACCAAGAACACTATCTGCCTTGACAAATGCCTGCCTCTGGTGAATGTTGTAGGAAACTGACATTCTTACATACTTTTGAGGGGAATGTAAATTGGCACAGGTTTTTAGAAACAGTGTAGCCATAAGAACCAACAGGTAAAATGGATATGCTCTCTGAGATTGTAATTCTATTTCTACCAAAGTACACTGTGCATATCTCGTATAAATCGTCAAATATAGGTTTATAACGATGTCCATTGTTGCTGTGTTTGAAAAGCTAAAATCTGGAACCACCTAAGCATCCATGAGCAGTGGGCTGATTAAACAACAGTATGTGTCCAGTCAACAACATATGCATTGTGAAAAGGTATAATAAGATAGACATTCATATGCTGATTTGGAAAATTATCCCTGATATTTTTAATCCATTTCATTGAATGAAAAAAGGAAGTTATAGAACAATGGGTATAGAGGCAATACACTGCGGACAAAAAAGGCTCTCTGGGTGTGGTGGGTAACCCTTTGAAGTGCCTACTGTTGCTGCCCTCCTCCCCCCACCATCACCACCAGTGCCCTCCACCCCCAGCAGGCAGCAGCCAGGGCAGCCCAGGCCTCCTAAGAACTGGCCACAATTGAGCAAAGAACAAAAGAATCAATTCTCAGCTTTTTGGTTTCAAAGTAGACTTTTAAAACTCCTGGCAAAGACAATAGGTTAAACAATAACTTTGAAAAGAATGAATGTTGCTGTAAGAGCCAATTTTCCTGCTTTAAACTGGTTAAAAACATTCCAGGAGGGGAGAGCCGGTGGGAACAAGGCAATGGGAACAGTGTGGTGGGTCCATGCACTGCCCACCTTGGGTGGAGCCACAGGGTGTGGGGGTCCAGGAGAGCGAGGAGCTAAGCCTAGTGTCCTGGCCAGGGCTCCCATAAAGTTCTTTTTGCTGCCATGGCACAGAACAGAGGGGAGACAGGCAGGTGTACTGGGCAGGTGGGGTTGTGGTAGCTGCACTCGGCCAGGGCCCAGGGGCAGCCTCAGGTTTCCTGTAGGGAATCAACAGCCAGTTGAACCTCTAGGCGGGGGTGAGGCAACCCCAGCAGCAGACGCAGCTTCAGTGGCCTGGCCTTTACCACAAGCCAATACGGAGGCTTCCTGGCAGCCGCAGCCCAGAGTGGACGTGGGGGTCAGCACTGGGGGAGATGCCTGCGTGCTCTGATCCGACCTGCGGCAGGCCACCTCCTCTACAACGCCTCTACGCATCCCCCGGAATCTAGAATAGTCCAGGGCAGACAACAGAGAGGAAGCTCCTCAGCTGACAGAAAACCCTGAAATGCCGACAGTTCCTTTCAATTGACATTTTTCTGCCCTTGACAGAACTGATACTCAAAATAAAGATTAAGATGTTATTTTTTAAAAGTAACATTTTTGCACCCCTGCGTGTGGTGTCCTGAAAATAATCATGCCTGCTATGTATAGACATATGCTTGTTTATAAATAGAAGAATTCAGGAAAGAATTTCAGAAATTTAACAGGGGACACCTCTGGGGAATAGTAATGAAGGGACAGGGGAATTTGAAACTTTTTACTTCTGCACTGCTTGAATTTTTCAGCATGCATTCATTTTATAATAATTCTTAAAGACTGTGTCCTTAAAGTACTCAAGAGTGTGTGAAGTCAAGAAATAACTTGCAGTAGGGTGTGATCCATGCTCCATTTCACTGTCCAAAGAAGTACAAATGAAACTGGACAAATGTTTCTTAGAGGTGGCTGTGCAAGGGTCCTGGTGCATCTTTGAGGACCCCATGACATGTAGTGAGGGCAGCATCCTCCATTAGGATTATTTTGCACTTTGCCTGAGAACCTACTCTGTGAGGAGAGGGTGAGCTAAGAATTAATTTTTGACCTAGATCCAGGAAGAAAAGAAACAGACATTTGAGCAATTCAATGAAATCAGTTAATTCACCCATTTATATCAATCCATGCAAACCCTGCAAATACAGCTCTTTTTTTAAAAAGAATTTAATTTTTTTAGAGCAGTTTTAGGTTCATAACGAACTTTTGATAGGAAAGCACAGAGTTTCTGTATACCCCATATACTGTTGGCAGCCGCGCTCAGAAAATAGCGCCCCATGCAGGGCAGCCGGAAGGCCCCGAACTTCCTAATGACAAATCATCCCACACCACTAAACTACATGCTAATTGCGCCTTGGCATAAGGACCAATGAGACCCACCAAATGGTTATGCTAATAAGGCATATGGAGCCGCACCAACCAGGTCAGAGCATGAGAACTATATAAGCAAGCCTCTCCTTCCCCTCTGGGTCCTGCCCAACTCATTTGTTTCACAAAGAGCTGAAGAATAAAGCTTTCTGCAGAAGAATCCTGCTGTTGTTGCATGCTGTTCTTGCCGGCGAGGACAGGGCACGCGACAAGTGGTGCCGAATCCCGGGAACCAGAACATCACCGGCACAGGGAGGACCCTTCAGACATCTGGAGAGGATTCAGAACTGCAGGTCAGAAGAAAGCCCGGAGGGGTAAGTTCCGAGAGGCCCCTGCTTTTTAGGATGATGGTTGATGGTTCTCTGTAAATAAGGAGGCACCATGGGGAATGCACCGTCATTAGTCACGGCGCTGCAGACAGCTCTCAAAGAGCGAAACTTGAAGGTCTCCAGCAAAGTCTTAGGATCTTTTGTGAAGGAGATAGACCGTGTGGCCCCCTGGTTCATTTGTTCAGGGTCCCTCTCAATCCCGAGCTGGGACAAACTGGGGAAAGATCTTGATAGAGAGGAGGAGGAGGGTAGCCTGAGGGGAGGCACCAGGCCCCTCTGGAAACTGATTAGAGCTTGTCTGCAAGATGAGAGATGTGAAAAGGTAATAAAAGAAGGTCAGAGAGCATTGACAGATATCCAAGAGAGCATGTCAGAAACGGAACGGGAAACAGAGAGCGCGCGCGGCCGAAAAAAGGCCACAAAAACGAAGGTAAAGAAACCTCAGAGTGAGGGAGAAAGCCCGCCTAGGGCAAAAGCGAAAGAGCCCCGAGAAGCGAGTGACAATCGCCTCGGAGAAAATAGTAAATACCCCTGGAAAGAGTTGAGGGACCTCCAACTCTCCAATAGGGAATCTGAGGAGGAATTAACGTCCGCAGAGGAAGGGGAAGAGAATAAAACCGCAGAGTGTAGAAGTAAGGGAACCAGCAAAGTTGAAAAGCGGACCAAGGAAAAAATGAAAGCAGGGTGTCCCCCGACGCCCGTTGCCCCGCCACCTTACGTGAGTGGCGCACTCTCCTTTTGCCACCCAGATACTCTTCAGGCAATTAGACAAATGTTTCCTGTATTTGAGGATAACGGTGTACGCTCTCACCAGCCCCTGAGCCATAAACAAGTTAAGGAGTTAGCAGAATCCGTTCGGGCTTATGGAGTCAGTGCTAACTATACCATAGCACAAGTTGAGAGATTAACAGAGACAGCCATGACACCCGCAGACTGGCAATATGTAACTAAGGCATGCCTTTCTAGTATGGGGCAATACATAGAATGGAAGGCATTGTGGCATGATATCAGCATGACCCAGGCACGCGCAAACGCGGCCGAAGGACAGCCTGCATGGTCATATGATATGCTGACGGGCCAAGGACAGTGGGTAGCCGACCAGACCGCCTTCCCCTTACAGGTATATGCACAAATAAACACGTGCGCCGCCAAGGCATAGAAAGCCCTCACCAACAAAGGAGAAGTATCAGGCAATTTGACAAAAATTATTCAGGGGCTGAGCGAGCCATTTTCTGACTTTGTCGCTCGTATGATGGAGGCCGCAGGCAGAATATTTGGAGATCAGGAACAAGCAATGCCCCTAGTGGAGCAATTAGTATTTGAACAATGTACCAAGGAATGCAGACAGGCGATAACACCCTGGAAACAAAAAGGGATACATGCCTGGTTGAAAGCCTGTAGAGAAATAGGAGGGCCACTCACCAATGCGGGCCTAGCCGCGGCCATATTACAGAGCCACAAACAAGCCAGGATCACTAACAGAAGTATCAAATGCTTTCAATGCGGGAAATTAGGACATATAAAGAGAGAGTGTAGGAGCCCAGCTTCAGAACAAACAACCCAAAAGACCCCTGAGTTGTGCCCTAAGTGTAAGAAAGGCAGGCATTGGGCTAATGAGTGCCGGTCTATTAAAGATATAGAAGGGAAACCCTTAGAGTTGCCAAAAAACGCCCAGAGGGGCCCCCGTCACCAGGGCCCGCAAATATATGGGGCAACCAGCACGCAAGTGTCATTCGGGAACAACCAGGCCCCCCAAGGAGAGCCACTTCAAGTTCCGCGGGATTGGACATCCGTGCCACCACCAGAATAGTGTTGACTCCACAGATGGGAGTTCAGCCTATCCCTTCAGACTTTAAAGGCCCCCTACCACCAAATACCATTGGGTTACTCCTAGGGCGCTCTTCTGCTGCATTGAAAGGCCTGGTAGTTCATCCCGGAGTTATAGATCAAGATTATGAAGGACAGGTAAAAATCATGTGTTCGGCTCCCAGAGGAATCTATCCTATATCCCCGGGAGACCGCATAGCCCAGCTCTTAGTTTTACCTAGTCTCCACGCCAATTATCCTGCTACCAACACGGAGAGGGGAGAAAGGGGCTTCGGCTCCTCTGACTGGGATTCAGCCTTCATAGTATTAGATTTAGCAGACAGACCAAAATTAACTCTTCAAATAGAGGGAAAGAGCTTTGAGGGAATCCTAGACACTGGAGCAGATAAAAGTATTATCTCTGCAACCTGGTGGCCCTCCAAGTGGCCTGTGACCCAATCCTCACATTCATTACAAGGTTTAGGATATGAGTCAAGCCCTTCAATTAGTGCCAAACCATTGAAATGGCGAGCCCCTGAAGGACAAGAGGGTACAGTCACCCCTTATGTACTCCCTCTACCGGTCAATTTATGGGGGAGGGATGTCATGAGAGACTTAGGCCTCAAACTCATTAATGAATACTCCACCCCCGCCCAAGGCATGATGATGGACATGGGATACATCCCTGGCAAAGGGCTGGGGAAACACCAACAGGGACACATAGAGCCCATCCTGCCCAAAGTAAAGAATGACCGTCACGGCCTGGGTTTTTCATAGGGGCCATTGAAGATGCCATGCCCATACCTTAGCTCACAGAGGAGGCCGTATGGGTTCCTCAGTGGCCCCTATCCTCTGAAAAATTAGAAGCAGCTCATTGCTTAGTGCAAGAGCAGCTCCAAGTGGGACACCTAGAACCCTCTGTGTCCCCATGGAACACACCCATATTTGTAATCAGGAAAAAGTCAGGATCATGGAGGTTGCTTCATGATCTGAGAGCAGTAAATACTCAAATGAGAATGCTTAGACCCGTACAACGGGGACTGCCACTCCTCTCTGCCTTACCCAAAGAATGGAAAGTGCTCATAATAGATATTAAAGATTGTTTCTTTTCTATACCTCTAAGCTCCAAGGACAGGGAAAGATTTGCTTTTACTTTGCCAGCTATTAACCATGAACAACCCGATGCCAGATTTCAGTGGAAGGTCCTCCCTCAAGGAATGGCAAATAGCCCCACCATATGTCAACTGTACGTTCAGCGAGCGCTAGACCCAATTCGTAAGACCTATCCCACGCTAAAGATCATCCATTACATGGATGACATCCTTCTTTGCTCCCCACAACCAGCGGAAATAGAAGAAGCATATATAGATCTCACTAGATCCCTAGAAAATTGGAGACTGAATATAGCAAGCGAGAAGGTCCAAAAATCTAGTGTTAGCAAATTCCTAGGAGCAACCATTTACACAGATGTAATTTGCCCCCAAAAGCTTGAGATAAGACATAATCAATTGCGAAATTTGAATGACTTCCAAAAACTCCTAGGGGATATTAATTGGTTGCGCCCATACTTAAAGATACCCACCACTGAATTGACTCCACTATTTAAAACCCTAGAAGGAGACCCACAACTAACGTCACCGCGCTCCCTCACACCTGAGGCATTACAAGCCATTCGCAAAGTAGAACAGGCTTTGATGACAGCACAATTAAATAGAGTGCAATCGAATGAACCCTTTGAGTTGTGTGTCCTTCCCACCCCAGAGCTGCCAACAGCAGTCTTATGGCAGCACGGCCCACTGATCTGGATTCATCCCCAAGCCTCTCAGGCTAGGACAATAGAGTACTATCCAGCAGCCGTGGCCAAACTTGCTTTGAGAGGAGTAAAAACCTCCATGACACATTTCGGAGAGGCTCCAGCTAAAATTATAACCCCTTACAGCGTAGAACAGATACAAGTATTATGTGCTATGAACGATGATTGGGCCATACTTGCTTACAGTTTCTCAGGAACCTTTGATAATCATTTCCCTAAACATCCCCTCATCAACTTCGCCAAAAATCATCTCCTAGTATTTCCTCGGGTCACTAGCCTAACCCCGCTGCCTCATGGAAAAACAGTTTACACGGACGGGTCTAAGACAGGCACAGGTGCCTATGTCCATGATGGCAAAGTTGTGACAAAAGGCTACACGCCTGACACTCCACAAATAGTGGAATGTCGCATAGTCTTAGAGGTCCTACAAATCTTTCCTGAACCTTTAAATATTGTGTCTGACTCCTGTTATGTAGTTAATGCAGTCAAATCTCTAGAAGTGGCCGGGCTAATCAAAGCGTCCAGCCCAGTAGCCACTTTGTTCAAACAGATACAATCAGCACTACTTCATAGGCAATCTCCTTTGTATATAACTCATATCAGAGCACATTCAGGCCTTCCCGGGCCTATGACCCAAGGCAACCACCTGGCAGACCTCGCAACCAGAAATATAGCTTTTCCCCTGCTAGACCCTATCACCACAGCTTCAAAATTCCATACACAATTTCATGTCACTGCCGAAACACTGCGCAAGCGGTTTAGCATAACCAGGGCCGAAGCTAGGAACATTGTCCTTAGCTGCCAACATTGCTGCAGCTTCCTTCCCACACCTCATGTTGGGATCAACCCCAGAGGTATTAAGCCTTTACAAGTTTGGCAAATAGATGTGACGCATATTTCGTCTTTTGGGAAACTGAAATATGTACATGTATCCGTGGATACTTGTTCAGGAGTCATCTTTGCCTCCCCATTGTCAAGAGAGAAAGCTTCCCATGTCATCCAGCACTGCCTTGAAGCTTGGAGCGCATGGAGGTTACCACAGATTCTGAAAACAGACAATGGCCCAGCCTATACCTCTACAAAATTTGCTCAATTTTGTCATCACATGGGGATAAAACATATCACTGGCCTTCCCTACAACCCACAGGGTCAAGGGATTGTGGAACGCGCGAACCGCACGCTCAAATCCTATTTACTTAAACAAAAAAGGGGAATTGAAGATATACCCCCCACACCAAAAACTGCCATAGCCCTAGCACTTTTCACTATAAATTTTTTGAATCTGGATGCTCAAAGCCATACAGCAGCGGATCGCCATAATCAGTGGCCAAAAGACCCACAAGAACTAGTAAAATGGAAGGACGTGTTATCTAACCAATGGAAGGGCCCGGATCCAATCATAATCAGATCCAGGGGAGCTGTGTGTGTTTTCCCCCAGGGTGAAGAAAATCCCTTCTGGATCCCGGAGCGCCTAACGAGGAAAGTCCTAAACAAAGGAGATGACTTCGCTGTACCTCCTGACCCTGCTCCTGACACTGGAGACCCCGACTCAGGGAGTATTGAGATGGGGAATCCTGTCTGCCTTTCCTAAGCCTATGCCTGTCCGTTTCAATGCAGCCGTTTTTCCGCGCTTTTTCACTACCAATACTAGTATGAACTTGCCCTACTTAGTTAAAGACACCCTAGTAGCTCCCCTGGGAGAAAACCGATCCTTCGTAACTAATGGGTCATTATGCTTCACCACTCAGAATCTAGCTGGCTGTATCTCCCTGAAACGGAGGAAATACGGATAGTTCAGTGACATAATTCTAGAGGCCAGTAGCCTCCCCGTTATGTCAGCTAAATTTGAAGGGCCTAATAAGGAAGGGAGCCCGTCCTATAAGAACATGACTATCCACCAGATGGTTCTCTGGATCAATGGCACATTTGTACACTCTCCCAGGAACAATTCCACCGACAGGCCTCGTCAACCCAAATATGCCTCCCATTGTGTGGGCGACTATGAGGGAGAGCTGTGGCCCTGGACTGACTGTCAGTCAACTGTAGTAACGTGGGCAACTGAGAGGCAGGAGTTTACCATCTCCCCAGATATGGAGGGACGGCCAGCCAATGAGGCTTGGTGGCCAGTAAAGGTGCTCGAAGGCGAGTTTCGTCAGCAGCTGAGCATGAACCCCTTCCATAAATGGATGCTGTGTGGGGTCAATGGCTCGTGTACCGACCTCTCCCCCTTTTCCGCCCTCCAGGGTGGGGGAATCGGTGTAAAAAATATCACCTTTTGGTGCGAGAATAACCACATGCGCGCACACTGGAACATGATCATGACCCATAACAACGAGAACTACACGTGTTCAGCAAAATCAGGTCCAGAGTCACCTAATTCCCTTTTTCCACCTTCTCCAGTATGCGTATACCCCCCATTTCTGTTTATCTTATCCAATAGTAGCTTTGACTCCTGCTCCAATGAAACCTGCTTTCTGTCTCAGTGTTGGGATGCGCGTAACTTTACCAATGCTTTGGTAGTCCGCATCCCCCGTTGGGTCCCTGTTCCCGTAGACGCCCCTAACACCATGACTCTGTTTCGAGAAAGGCGCGATTTCGGTGTTACAGCCGCCATAGTGCTCCTGATCTCCGCGACCGCGGTCGCAGCCACCGCCGCTGGTATAGCTTTAGACACCTCCATCAAATCGGCTACAGAGCTCAATAACCTTGCAGCCTCAGTAGCTTCTGCCCTGGACCAACAGTCCACACTTGATGGCAAACTGAAAGGAGGAATAATGATCCTCAATCAACGCATAGATCTCGTGGAGGAACAAATGGAGGTGCTCTGGCAAATGGCCCAATTGGGATGTGAGCGGAAATATCGTGCCCTCTGCATCACTAGCATTCAATATAAAAATTTTACACGGGCAGCTAATCTGTCACGAGACCTGTCCCAGTATCTTTCAGGAAACTGGTCCCAAGACTTCGATGGGACACTAGAAGAGCTGCGGCGAGAAATTATCCACATCAACTCCACCCGTCTAGATATCTCCGTAGCGGAAGGACTCTCTTCCTGGTTCCTCAGAGCTCTCTCCCACGTCAAGGAGTGGGCGGGCATGGCTGGGATGGGCGTGTTCCTGCTTGGAGGTCTCATGCTCTTACTCTGGTTGTTATGCAGACTCCGCAACCAACATAAGCAGGACAAGGTGATCCTTGCTCAAGCCCTAATGGCGATAGACGTTGGCGCCTCTCCCCAAGTGTGGCTCAACATGCTTAAGAAGGAAGCTCGGCTTTAGCTTGAGGTAGCTCTTGCACCCTGAGCCCATGTGGCACTGCACCAGGCCCGAGTACCTCAATGCTTAATCACAGCTTTCTTTAAGAAGCTCATGGTGCAAGAGGGTTGAGAAAAAGGGTCCAAACCCTTTGTACCAAGCGGTCCCAACGCCAGCCAGAGGATGCGAGGCAAAGCACTGCAAGAGGTCTTGGACCCCTCTGAGAGGCATGCCTGACTGCATAGGGGTAGATGCCCAGAACCCCTCTCCAAAAAGGGGGCATCAAGAAGTATGATGGAGGTCAGGCCTCTGTCTCCGCCTCTGCTGGCAAGTTCCGCCTTGAGCTTCTGTTAGACAAAAAAGGGGGAGATGTTGGCAGCCGCGCTCAGAAAATAGCGCCCCATGCAGGGCAGCCGGAAGGCCCCGAACTTCCTAATGACAAATCATCCCACACCACTAAACTACATGCTAATTGCGCCTTGGCATAAGGACCAATGAGACCCACCAAATGGTTATGCTAATAAGGCATATGGAGCCGCACCAACCAGGTCAGAGCATGAGAACTATATAAGCAAGCCTCTCCTTCCCCTCTGGGTCCTGCCCAACTCATTTGTTTCACAAAGAGCTGAAGAATAAAGCTTTCTGCAGAAGAATCCTGCTGTTGTTGCATGCTGTTCTTGCCGGCGAGGACAGGGCACGCGACAATATACCACCTGCCCCTCCCTCTAGCCTCCATTATCAACATCCCCACCTGAGTGGGGCATTTGTTACAACTGATGAACCTCCCTTGACACATTATAATCACCCAAACTCCACAGTGAACCTAAGGTTTACTCTTGCTATTGTACCTTCTATGGATTTGAGCAAATGTATAACATGTACTCATCATCATAGTATAATACAGAATATTTTCACTGGAGATAAATTTCAAAAAAATCTGTTGGCACCACTTTTGCAAATAAGTGCCCCAAACTTGAACATTATCCTTGAAATATTTTTCATCAGTGAGTACTGCAGGGTGGTGCATGTGAGAGAATAAAGAACATGTGTTCTTAACTACTGCACTTGCATGATTTAAATCATGCCTCTTACCAGGGTGTGGAGGGACCATTTGTAAAACTAAACAATGGCAGGAAAGACTATGTTTTTTATTACTGTCATTCATGATGGTTATCATCATCAGGATTCTCCTTGCCAGTGGGACTGGGGAAGGTGAAAAAATGGAGAGTGCCATTTCAGCAAAATTCAGACAGAAAGCTGGGGGAATGAATTTCAAACTGAGGGAATAAGAAGAGAAAAGCCACAGTGTGAGAGCCTGAAGCATCTGAGGCCAGAAGCACTGGCCAGAGCTCACAGGGGCCAGACCTGAGGGTGTCACCCTGAGGACTCAGGTTTTACTGTGAGTAGGATGGGAGCCCGTGCGGAAGGAGGGTGGTGCCAATATGATTTAGAATTTAAAGTCATCATCAGGCTGCTTTGAGCTGCCAGGGACAGGGGCAGGGATAGAAACAGAGCCTGGTTAGAGGTTAGCGCAACACACACATTCTGTGCAAAGTGAAATGTTTGTCTTTCCCAACTGGTTTTCCTAAACTACCCCCAGGTGTCTATTTCTTTAAGACAGGCTTCATCATTCACGATAATGTAATCTCACCAAATAAAAATGGCCATGATGGTGGTAAGTGGGTGATTGGCCCACAGAGGACTTCACCCCTCCAATGTTCATAAAATAACATCTTTTTGGTAATAATTACTGAAAGCTATAGGCAGGAAGCTCAGCAAGATGGTAGTTAAAGCAGCCTAAGATGCAAGAATCAGTACGGGACCAGACAGCCTAGGATGATGGAGACAGAAGACTTTGGGTATAGCAACTAATTGTGTGTGGACAGTTAGGAGTTCAGAGGCACTGCCTGAAAATTCAAAACTTAAGGCTGTTTTGTTTTGTTTTGTTCTATTTCATGATCCCTCTTTTCCCCTTAATCTTTTTTAAAAATTTTATTTTAGTATCATTAATCTACAATTACATGAGTAACATTATGGTTGCTAGACTCCCCCCATCAAGTCCCCCCCACATACCCAATTACAGTCACTGTCCATCAGCATAGTAAGATGCTGTAGAATCACTACTTGTCTTCTCTGTGTTGCACAGCCTTCCCTGTGCCTCTCCCCACATTATACATGATAATTGTTATGCCCCCTTTCTTTTTTCCTCCCTTATTCCTCCCTTCCCACCCATCCTCCCCAATCCCTTTCCCTTTGGTAACTGTTAGTCTGTTCTTGGGTTCTGTGATTCTGCTGCTGTTTTGTTCCTTCAGTTTTTTTCTTTGTTCTTATGCTCCACAGATGAGTGAAATCATTTGATACTTGTCATTTTCCACCTGGCTTATTTCACTGAGCATAATACCCTCTAGCTCCATCCATGTTGTTGCAAATGGTAGTATTTGTTTTCTTCTTATGGCTGAGTAATATTCCATTGTGTATATATACCACATCTTCTTTATCCATTCATCTACTGAGGGACACTTAGGTTGCTTCCATTTCTTGGCTATTGTAAATAGTGCTGTGACAAACATAGGGGTGCATCTGTCTTTTTCAAACTGGGCTGCTGCATTCTTAGGGTAAATTCCTAGGAGTGGAATTCCTGAGTCAAATGGTATTTCTATTTTTAGTTTTTTGAGGAACCTCCATACTGCTTTCCACAATGGTTGAACTAATTTACATTCCCACCAGCAGTGTAGGAGGGTTCCCCTTTCTCCACATCCTCACCAACATTTGTTGTTGTTTGTCTTTTGGATGCCGGCCATCCTTACTGGTGTGAGGTGATATCTCATTGTGGTTTTAATTTGCATTTCTCCAATGATTAGGGATGTGGAGCATCTTTTCATGTGTCTGTTGGCCATCTGAATTTCTTCTTTGGAGAAGTGTCTGTTCAGCTCCTCTGCCCATTTTTTGATTGGATTATTTGCTTTTTGTTTGTTGAGGTGCATGAGCTCTTTATATATTTTGTATGTCAATCCTTTATTGGATATGTCATTTATGAATATATTCTCCCATACTGTAGGATGTCTTTTTGTTCTATTGATTGTGTCCTTTGCTTTTCAGCTTGATATAGTCCCACTTGTTCATTTTTGCTTTTGTTTCCCTTGCCCGTGGAGATATGTTCATGAAGAAGTTGCTCATGTTTACATTCAAGAGAGTTTTGCCTTTGTTTTTTTCTAGGAGTTTTATGGTTTCATGACTTACATTCAGGTCTTTGATCCATTTTGAATTTACTTTCATGTATGGGGTTAGACAATGATCCAGTTTCACTCTCTTACATGTAGCTGTCCAGTTTTGCCAACACTAGCTATTGAAGAGGCTGTTCATTTCCTCATTGTATATCCATGGCTCCTTTATCATATATTAATTGACTGTATATGTTTGGGTTAATATCTGGACTCTCTATTCTGTTTCACTGGTCTGTGGGTCTGTTTTTGT
Source organism: Manis javanica (assembly GCF_040802235.1). Classification (NCBI taxonomy): domain Eukaryota; kingdom Metazoa; phylum Chordata; class Mammalia; order Pholidota; family Manidae; genus Manis; species Manis javanica. The sequence continues at coordinate 51,828,780 of NC_133164.1, read as the reverse complement.
GCCAATACCAAATTGTCTTGATTACTGTGGCTTTGTAATAGAGCTTGAAGTTGGGAAGTGAGATGCCCCCTGCTTTATTCTTCCTTCTCAGGACTGCTTTGGCTATTTGGGGTCTTTTATGGTTCCATATGAATTTTTGAACTATTTGTTCCAGTTTGTTGAAGAATGCTGTTGGTATTTTGATAGGGATTGCATTGAATCTGTAGATTGCTTAGGAAGGATGGTCATTTTGACAATATTAATTCTTCCTAGTTAAGGCTGTTTTTAACCAATGTTTTGTAATTTTATTTTGGAAGCACTGGGCTTCTGTGGAGATTAAGAGATAGCACTTTGTGCAACGTAATGTTGTTGCAGGCAATAGAGGTTCTGCAGGAAATCGGAAATCCCTTCTGAAAGGGCTGCCCTAACAGAGGAGGCATGGGCACTGACACTGAAGAGCTTCCAGCCCAATCTGGAGCCAACTTCTTGGAATCTCTGTGCATTAGTCTTCTTGGGCAGCCATAACAGAATACTGCAGGCTGGTGGGCTTAAACAATAGAAATGTATTTTCTCACAGTTCTGAAGGTCAGAAGCAGCCTTGGTTTCCTCTGAAGCCTTCTCACCAGGCTTGCAGATGGGCTGTCTTTGTGTTGTGTCCTTACAGGGTCTTTTCTCTGTGTGTGCACATCCTTCATGTCTCTTAGTGTGTCCAAATTTCCTCTTCTTTTAAGGACACTGACATTGGATTAGGGTACATGCTAATGGCCTGACCTTAACTTAAGGCCTCTTTAAGGCCCTATCTCCAAATATAGTTAACATTCTGAGGTACTGGGGATTAGAGCTTTGACATATGAATCTGAGAGGAACAAATTCACCTGAAAACACAATTTTATGTATTTTTAAGAACCATAAACATGTATAGCCAGTAATGGATTCATACTTCAAGGGGTAAGTATAAAGGGAGAATACAGATGAAATGTAAATGCACTAAAATACATTGAAAAGAAAAAAAGAATTTTTCTTTTGCTTAATAGTAAGTTAAAAAAAAATTTCCCAAAAGAGTTAAATCACTGTCAAATCATGTCAAGCCAGTGGTGAGCCAGTTAATTGTCAAATATACTTCAGTTAGATCTAGTGGGGGAGTTAACAGCATTTATTATCTTAAAAAGAGCGCATGTCTTTGAAATGCTATTATGTTTTAGAAGCACATAAAAGGTTTCCAAGGAGAGTCCCTTTTGTGCAATGATACCAACTGAACGAGAGGCAGGCATCATTTCTGGGGTAACATCTGTTGGTAAAGTCAGAAGAATTCAGAGGCCCCACACTATGTGAAGGCAGATTTTCTTGAACTGGAAGAACTGAGATAGCTTCTGAAAAAGAAACAGATGAAGCTTTGACAAAGGGAGATAATAAGAAGAAAATAGCAGGTTTTAGAACCTTGCAGGTTTCCTACTGTTCATAGCTCACAGATCCAAATATAGCTGTATTTTCAGTTTTTTAAACACTGATTTTGTGTGAAAATCCTTCTCCCTTGAGAGTCTTTGCCTTAGTGAAATAGGCCAGGAAAGGAATATCTGTTAAATTCATAGATCCCTCTAAAATGAGTGATTTGGGCCAAGGATTCCTGGCTATCTAGATTTTCCTAATATAAACAAAAGAACTACTGGGGAAAGAATAGCAGAATAAAAAACATTAAAAAGGAAAAAAGGAAAATTAAGTAAAAATTTATCAAAAATTAAAATTAATGTACAAGGAAATAAATTAAAGAGAGATATAAGCTTGTAATATGACTAATTCTTACTCTCCTAAATTATTATTTTATTTCCCAGCACTAATCCCCTTCAGAGACCAAGAACTTCTAGCCCACTTATTTATGCACTGTTACAATGATTTCTCCTGTGATTGGTATTCGGGTAGTATGATGCAATTGAATATTTGCAAGTGTCTTGGCAGTGAGGATTTTTTTTAGCATGAACCCATTAGGCATCCGCTTTTATTACATTTGTAAATGCACCTCGAATCTAATAAAGCTCTGGATGCATCTAGGCCATGCATCAAATCTCTGAAGTGTTTAAGTGCCATTATGATCATAAATAATTATATGCTAGGGTTTCATTTTATTCACCAGGGAAGCTTGCTCCTTTTAAAGTTGTTTTGAAGAAATCATCTGTGAAAATTCAGTAAAGGATTCATCAGCTTTTTAAATGTCTCTTGAACCCAGCCTCCTTTGGCTCCAATCTTCCATACTCCATCTTACAAACATACTAAGAAAGTTCAAAACAGTTCCATGGCAGTGCCTCTGCTGATTCCACCTTTCTCATTGTCTCACAGGTACTGTGTCCTAATCCCATTCCCCAAAGGACCATTGCTCTTTTCTTGTTCATAGCAAGTCTGAGTGTATCACACTTCTAGTGAGGGGCTTAGTCTCATAATCATCTTATCATGAATGAAAAAACAAATAAAAAGCCCACCCTGTGTCTGTTTCTTACTTTTCAGATGCTTCTCCAATAATATTCCACATTTGCAATACACTATTTAAATTGTGTATCTTCACAAAGTGAGAAATGTGACAGTAAGGATAGCCAGCTAAGCAAAGCGGCGTTGGCCAAATGTTTGCCTGCATGCCTTCCAGATTTCTCTCTCCTCTCTCTCTCTCTCTCTCTCTCTCTCTCACCTGCTTTTACATATTTTCCATAACGTTTATTTCGATCCAGGCCCCATGTCAGGGCACTGGGCATTAAAGATGCATTTATGCATGGGAAAAGCAGCAACGATAATTCAATCTAATAGATGCCATGGCAGCAGTACAGACTGGATACTAATAGGCCTTAGTCTGGGTACTCCCCCTCTTATATCAGAGCCTAAGAAAAATATTTGGGACGAGAACTTTATTTGGGTGGTCATGCCAGGAAGCAGAGATGAGGAAGTGTGGAGAAGAGAGGGAGAAGGAGAGAAGCTAATAATGGAGTTCCAAGCAGCGATAAGCTTGGGGCACAAACCCCCTGGAGACCCTCCGAGGAACCACATGTGAAAGGCCGTGGGTCACCCCACTGAGAACCCACTGATTCCTGTCTCCTATTCATCAGGGTTTGTCCCCATGGATATTAGTCTCTGACACACTTCCATGTTGCTCCTGCAACCAGACTGAGTGATTTCTTAGCTGTGCAGAGAAATCTCAGAGGCAACAAAGTGCAGACACACTTCAGAGAGAATTTGATGTGGGGAGTGGGCAGAACACATGGAGTTGTCCCAAAGAGGCCAAGAGGATGGGGCACATGAATCACAAGTGCTTGTCACAGAGTTTCAAGGGCTCCAGTTTGCTCTTGGGGAAGGAAGAGAGGTTTCCTAGAGGAAACAAAGCCTAAGCTAAATCTCAAAAATAGAGTTGGAGTAGGCAGGAGAAAAGGGCATTGTAATATACAGAAGAGCTTGAGCAAAAGAGGGAAATAGCACAATTGGAGAAGCACGGGTGTTTCAGTTCACTGCAATGATGTCAGAGAATAGAGAGGAAGAGAGAAATCGATAGGGATTTAGCATGTAGACTAATGTTTGAAGAGGAGTAGAGGGAAGATAGAAGTTTATGGTTAGGTAGACAGAATATATGGTACAGGAGAAGGGACAGAGAACCCAAATTTGTGGGGTGAGGAATAAGATGAGTCAGCTTTGCACAGGAGATATCTAAGGTGTCTGCAGAACATACAAGTGGACATATTTCTTAGGTAGCTGATGTTTAAAATATAAATCCACTATAAATTGCATTTATAAAAGCACTCTTGAGCCTACTTAAGCTCTGGGTGTATCTGACCATCCATTAAATATCTCTGAGTTCAGGGAAGAGACAAGGGTTAGAAGTACAGATTTACATTACCCCACCCTCAGGGGTTGCCCAGGGCTGTAGGTGTTGGTGAGGTCATGAAGCAATAATATACAGAATAAGGAGAGAAGAGAGTTGAGGCCAGAGGTTTGCTGTCTGAATGGCAGGTAAAGAAAGAGGACTCCATGATGGTTAATGAGAGGTGAGAAGTGTAGGAAAAAAACCACGAGAAAGCAGTACAATGGAAACTAACAGAAGAGAGAATGTTTGAGATAGGGCAACAATGTCAGGCACTACAGGAAGGTTGAGGAAGATAAAAGCGGAAAGGCATCTTCGTATTGGACCATGGGTAGTTGTTGGTGATCACAGCATCATGAGAAATTGCTGTTACTGTTCTGCTCCACACCAGGCCCTGGGCTCCATGCCCTGCATCTATTTTTCACCTACTCCTCATCCACCCTCTGAGTCCTTACCACTATCTTCGACTGAGTTTTACAGATCAGGTGTGAGAGGCACAGAAAACTATGTCATAAGGCTAGGCAATGGCAGGGCCGGGAATGATATCCAGGCCCTCTGGTTCCCAAGCCCAGCATTACCCTGTACTACCTGATAGAAGGCATGATCTGGAGGAAGGTTCTCTCTCCCATTGAGATAGTTGGGGGGAAGGTGAGGGGTGGGTAGAAGCTGATGTTTGTTCTGTAAGAGTGGGGAAAGCTTTCAATTAATTCATGTCAACCTCTGTTTTCTCTATTAAGATATCTGTTCCTCTTCTGGGCAAAGAAGGGAAACACAAAGATCCCTTGGGGACAGGACAGAGACAAAGCTTCGCAATAACTGCTGAGGGAAGAAGCAGACATTTCTAATTCTGGGACTGCAAAGCCCTTTTGCCTCTGAGAACTGTCTCTACCTCCATGCCATCTGTCTAGCTGTAATTTGATGGGCCATGTTACGATCTTCACAGAAAGGCTATAACGGTCACACATCATCCTCACTGGCTACACAGGACCCCACCATCAGCTTCGGTGTAGTAGGGTGAGCAGTCGCCCTCACACACAGGACCTTGCGTGTTTCTGATGACAGAGCAGCTTGCGTCACCCATGAATTCCCTGCACACCTGGGTGCACTGTCCCTGCTAGCTGGAGTTGCTCAGAACCCTGGTGACACTTGATGGCTTATACCCACGATGGCGGTGCAGCTTTGGAGGGGTGGCGGTGCCATGTTATAATTTAACTTAACCTACTGAAATCATCTCTTAAGAGTATAAGGACCGTAAAATATAAAGGCTTGGGGGATGTTGGTAGTTGTAGGGTTTCAAGAGGACTTATTTATATGTACATATATATTTCCACCCAAGCTCAGAACCATTTGGGAAATAGATGCAGTATTCAGACAACTGAAGATCAGGATGCCATATTTATTGCTGATTAAAGCCAGCCTGGAGATCAGAGCAGAATATGTAATTCGTGGGCCTGCTTCTGCCCTACCCCTGAATTAAACAGAATCACCCACTCTGTCACAGGCACAATTGATATGACCTGGTTCCCCCCATGGGAGTCTGACCCTTTAAAATTTACTGCTTGGGGGAGCAGAAAATGGGTGCTCCTTTCAGGCTGATGATCCTAAAAAGAAAGAAGGAAGGATGCAGCTGAGCCACATATATTTCAATCCCTTTTCTGCAAACTCGCAAATCAGAAAAAAATCCCTCCTTGCGTGGGGAGAAATTGGAGAGAAGGGCTGCAGACAGAGGCAGGGAGTGTTACTTCAGGCAGTGCCTTCACATAGAAACAAGAGGAAAAACGGTGAGAGTCCCCTCCCCTGAATCTCAGCACCTTCTTTCTGGGTGAACCAGGGAAACAGACACCACGGAGACTCAGAGAAATAGAAACAGACAGAGAGAGACAAAAACAAAGCATAGGAAACAGGTAGAGAAAGTCCAAATAGCTGAGTCTCTGGTTCTAGTTGTTCTTCCTGATTGTGGATTTTTCCATTTTGCTGTATTCCATGAAAAATGTCATAACAAAATTCTCAAACTCGGATCTTGGCCTTGTTTTTTTGGCAATAAAGTTTTCAATGCATTTTCTCCCAGCAGTTGCTGAACTGGACCATCAGCAGAAGCACAGCTGTGTATGTTGGAGACTTTCGTGATGGTGGCACAACAATGTAAATGTGCTCAGTGCGCTGAGCTGTGCACCTGAATGTGGTCAAGATGGTAAATTTAATGTTATGTGTGTTTTACCACAGTTAAAACAATACTTTTAGGAGCGATTGTCTCAATGAATAGGTACTAGAGTTCTCAGCAAGTTTCTTTCACTGAGGATTCTTAGTATATTCTCATAGAACTAATGCACTTTCATAGAAAAAATTTCCCAGCTCAATTAAATGATTTTAAGAACCCAGAGCTTCAGTCACATGCTAGGCATGTGCTGGAAAGGAACATAGCTCTTGGACTATAGCATATTTTAATAAAATTGTTCATTTCATTATATTTGTCTGGTTCCAATTGTTAAATGGCCACTTGGCAAGATGGTGATGTAGACAGAAACCCCAGGCACAGGGCTTGTTTGCACCAGGCAAGTCTTCACAGAGTGATAATAGGTTATCTGCAACAGCACCTCCTCCTCCTCTGAACGAAATGTACAAATACATAAATATCCGAGTGACAAATTCCACCAACCTCCACATTCATGCCCAGGTGCTGAATTTGCCTTGTTCTAAATATAGATCTGGTGAGAGCTGAATGTCAGATGTGATCAGGTCCCAGAAACAGATGCTGTTGCACCGACAATGTTAACCTTTATGTTTTCACTTTTAGGAGAGCCCCGGTTTTATAATCTAGTACTAAATTATAGATTAACTCTTTTTTCAAATCATATCTTGAATGCTCATATGTAATATCAGATTTTAGAATTTCTACCTCTGAAGCAATTTTAAAATTTGGTACTAGCGTATTATTTGAAGTTTCATTCTTTCAGAAGCCATCAAACATGTAATTACACATACTGAAATTCCCCTTTCCCTGCCCCCCATGATCATCTTTACCACACTCAGAAAGGTATTTCCCTAACAAAGAATCTCACAAGGTTACATGTTTTCTGTAATAGTCTTTTTTAATAACACTAACAAACTAGCACCAGTATCTTGTTGCAACTGATGAGAGGTCTGATAATGAGTATAATTAAAATTTTGCACTCTTCCCTGGGGAAATTAGAAGTAAAATAAAAATATCTATTAAAAGTTTATTTACTTACATAAAATAATATTACTTATATATGTGTGTGTGCATATATATAATTATACATAATGTAAATAACACTAAAATCTTCTTTGTTTCTGAGTCAGGGATTTAGAACTTTATTTTTTCTGATTAATCATTCAGATTTATGCTTAACTCTGTTGTAAAAGCTACTGATTCTCCACCCTGAAGTCAGAGAGACTGCCTTCTAGGAGTTAAACATGATATTGTGGTTAACTGCAAAATGTTAACAGCATTAACAGAAGGCACCCCCTTCTTGTCCCCAATCAGTCAGTACACACAAGGCCACAGCCTCCCCTGCTTCTCCACTGTCATCATGAGGCTAGCCATATTTGGCTGTTATCTCTGTGGGGTGTTTCATCACCATGATCGTGCAAGTGAATGTGTGTACCTGATGTAAATTAGTCTAGGCTTGAGGTACTTGAGAATGTTCTGTTCACTGACCAAAAATTTTAATGAAGTATATAATCTGAACTTGGGTTCTGTTCAATTATTTGATTCCTCAAAATTGTTTACCTTTGTGGAAAACTGTCAGCAGTTACAATCCAAGTTTTTTCTAATTTCTTTCTCCTTGGCTATATGCGTAAGCTACTGATTTCTTTTGAGTTCACATTTGTGGCTATACTATCATAGCCTAATCACTTTCTGCCTGGTCGTGGCATGCTTTAAAAAAAATTCTTCTTCTCTTTAGTATCTTCTATGTGAACCTAAGGTTTTTTTTTCATATTATGTCCTTTCCTTAAATATGTGCAGTTATCTTGCTTTTTTTAAAGAAACCAAACTGTTTCTTATTTCAAAGGCTTTGCCATATGTTAAAACTATTATTTTTATAAACATTTTTTATTATAAACATTTTACTTAGAAAATTTATTATTAACATTTTTATTATAAAAACATTGTTTTATTTTATTAATTAACCAATATGAATAAGAAATTATATTATGGTCTTCTGGTCAAAGCCGAACTGTTTATACTAATAAATATCAAAAGTTAAAGGAACCAGTCGGGAACATTTCAAACTGCTAACATGGTATCATGTGTATTATATTATTCACATTTCACAGCTGACAACTCAACCTGATAAGCTTGGTTGGGTAACATAGCTAGAGTTTAAAATAGAAATAGAGTAGTTTAGCATTTTCCTGAGTGTGTTCTGCAGAACCCTGGTTCCATAAAATGTTCATAGCCATTATGACTCAAAGTGTTCTTTTATTCAAAAAATTTGGGAAACAGTGGGTTAAAGAAAGTTAAACAAGCTTTTAGAGTATGACTTTTCAGAACCTTTAAAATGCCAGTGTGCACTGTGTAGCTCTAAGGGTCGTATATAACATGCAGCATTTCCAGCTTGTGTGGGCCTGATTTCAGAACATCTGATAGGATTGGTCTTATATAAAATGCACTTTGAGAAATCCTAGAATATCAGATAAATGCTTGAACTCCAGAATAGTCTGGCTTGGTATATAGTTAGTTGAAGTGTTGTCCTTAAATATTTTAGTGGCTTTCTAGGAACCACAGTGAACAACTTTATAAGAAGTTTTGAGATCCTAAACTGTCCATTTAATAAGTTAGCTTCATGTTATTATTTATACAGAGACAGGTGAGACATGAAGGTGTGTGGCTCACCTTAGGGGTGGGACACAAAGTGAATGGACAATGGTCCACTAGAACAGTGGTGCCAGGAGGTGGAAGGGATATAACTGGGAGCCTGCAGGAAGGCTTTATGCCTTCTTCCTCCATACATAGTACTGACCTGAGGCTGGGAGATGCAGGAGCCATACATACGGTTATCATGAGACACATGAGAACAAAAGCTGATGGGCTAAGGATGGCAGGACAAAAAGACAGACAGAGAGAGCATGGGTCCCTGACAGTCTCCTTGAGCCATTGCACTGACCCTGGACTGCTATGGCTAAATACTGTGTTATGAGACAATGAAATGCTGTTTGCTTAGCTACCAGTAGTCAGGCTTTGTATTATCTGCATCTAGAATGCCTTCTTAACCAAATGAGTGCTGTCTTGGTTGAGAAGGGACCATTGTGGACATAAGACATGTGTATAGATAAGCTGAAAATCAGATGTGTCTGAGCATATTTGACAGAGGGATGAGACTTCCAGAAGTACTTTACTGAGCTCTGAAAAGCCTCTTGGGGGAAAGTCATTCTGCGGAAAGCAGATGCAAGACCTTGTAAGAGGCTGACTCAGTAAGAAACTTTGGTTGTAGGAGGAGGGGTGGGTATTATGAAAATAGCACTGACACTCTAACATCAGTCTCAAATGTCAAATGCTGATATTGAAATTTGATTCCTGACCGAGAACTTGGACTTATATTGGGTTATTAGGAGGGACCTGTAAAAGAAAAACTAAGGGTGCATACATACAATGGAATATTATTCAGCCATAAAAAAGAAAGAAATCCTGTCATTTGCAGCAACATCAATGGACCTAGAGGGTATAGTGCTAAGCGAAATAAGCCAGGTGGAGAAAGACAAATATCATACGATTTCACTTATTCATGGATTCTAAAAACAAAACAAAACAAAATAAACAAAATAGCAGTAGACTCATAGACCCTGAGAAGTAACTGGTGGTTACCATGGGGGAGGAGTTGGGGTGGGAAGATGGGGCGGGTAAGGGGGATAAAAAGGATTCTCAATCATAATATAAGTTGGTCACAGGGATGGTAGTACAGCATGGAGAATATAGCCAATAATTCTGTGATATCTTCCTATGTTGACAAATAGCAACTGCAGTAGTGGGGGTGAGTATTTAATAATATGGGTAACTGCTGAACTACTGTGTTGTATACTTGAAACCAGTATAAGATTGTATTTCAACTATACTTCAATTTTGAAAAAGGAAGAAAAACTAAAGGAGCTACTTACTTCTCTATAAGCTCATAGCATAGGCTTAGATTTCTGCCCCCTCCAAGAGCGTAAGACCTGAGTACGCTTCCTGCTTTGGAGCACAGCCCTGCAGCACTTTGACCCCTCAGTGCTCTGGTGTGTAGTTACCTCAGGAGGGTCTGATGCCCACAAAGCTGGTGGATGCCAGGTGTGAGATGGTGGTACCCAGTAGAGAGAGGAAATGCATTTGCAAGGACATCTAAAATATCGTCTGGGTCCTCCCAGAAGTATTTGAAAGAGTCTTTGCAGAAGGATTCATAAGATGGAAGGGACAAAAGTCCATTTACCCATAGAAATTTGGAAAATGCTATTAATATAACACCATCTATACCCACAGGCTGGTGAAGTTGAGTTTGTCTTACATGATGTACAGAAATGTTTGCCCCACACTCAGCTTTACCCCTTCATCTCAGCCATCTCAGGGAGGGCCTCGCCAGGGCGGCGGGTGCCGCACTCAGCTGGCAGAGAGACAGGGCTACAAATGGCATCTTCCTTTCTCTTTCTCCATGCTTTCTCTCCTGCAGAACAAGGCAGGGGCTGCAGGTGCCATTTTAGGCAGTACCTTTGATTCTGGAATTTTAAGGAGAAACAGAGTAAGGTCAAAGAGTGGAATTTAGAACTTGGCTGCTTGGAGCTGGCCACAACCTTAAGAAGATGATACGCTGAATGTTAAGGTTTGTGTGTTCTCCAGCTATGTCCTCAAGACAAGACAGCAGACAAAGATGCAAGGAAGGAAGTCTAGGAAAGTGCACGTGGCTGGCAGAATTTCCTGTACTTTATTTTTTGTACATTAGCACAGAAATAGATAATAGGCAGGATTCTGGTTTATGTAAGGTGGGGGAAACTCAATATTATATACTCAGAAAACTAAATGGGGACAACATTGAAATTGCTTCTTTACACACACACACACACACATACACACACACACATACACACACACGCACACACACTATTCCTGAGCACTCCCCTGTGAAGGGTCCCCACCAGTAAGATGGCAAACTTCCGGCTTCTCTTCGGGGTCCTCAGTTCCTGCCAGCGCCACCTGAAGCCCAATCACCTCTCGCCCCCCTCCCAATCACAGCACCTAGCCAACAGCCACCAGCCCCGTAGAAGTGACACCTCGATCAATTCATGCCCCCTCCTATATAACCCAGCACCTTTCCCTAATAAAGCGGAACTCTCCGGTGAATTGCTGCTATGTGTCGCTCCTTTCCTTTCACCCTGCCCTATCTAATAGCCAAGCTTCTTTAAAAAGAAGGTGGGGACAGATACTGTGGGGGAGGAAAAGACAGAAGCCCACATTCTCTAGATTGTTGGTCCCGCATTTGTCAGCCATCTAAACGTGGGCAAGTCATATCCTGTCGTCAATTCTTGGTTTCCTCATTTGTAACATACTGCACTATAGACTCATAAGGTTACTGTGAGGAAAACAAAGGATATATATACAATAAAGCACTTTGTAAACAATGAAGTGCCACGTGGATGTTCATTGTTTATGTGGTCCTTGCAGAATACATTGGCATCTGAACAGAGTGTGCGGGAGAGGCCAGAACTTGGAGTACTGCAGGTGATTTGGGCGGATATCCTGATCAGCAAGACCATGGCTGAGGCCAGAGAAATATGCATGACAGGAAGGATTAGCTGGATGTTGAGAATCAGGAAGACTAAACAGTGAGTACAGGGCAGGAATGGCAGACATATTTCAAATGTCTTGAGTATGCTGGAATCACTCATTCTTTTATTCTACAAAAATGTATTGGTCCAACAAAAGGGGAAATAGTATATGAATCCACTACATGAGGTACCTAGTAAAGGCAGATTCATAGAGACAGAAAGTATGACAGAGGTGTTACCAAGGGCGAGGGGAAGGAGGAATGGGAAGTTATTGTTTCAAGGGTACAAATTTCTTGTTTGGGATGATGAAAAAGTTCTGGAAATGGATAGGAATGATGGTTGACAACATTGTGAATATATTTAATCTCAATAAATTGTACACTTAACAGTGGTTAAAATGGTGAATTTTATGTTGGGTATATTTTACAGGTTTCCCTCACTATCCAAAAGTTTGTTTTATGCCACTTCACTGTTACAGAAGACCTATGTTAGTACCTATTTTGGCTAACTGAAAGAAATTGGAAGAGGATTTTTGCTTTTATGAAATGGTAATTGCTTCTTTGCATTATGCCATTTTGACTTATGAAAAGCTTCCTAGGAATGCTCTGCTTTTGGATACTGGGGAAATCCTGTACCAAAAACAAGTATTGGGTCAGAATCCAAAATATCAAGGAATTCTAACATGGAAAGGCAGTATTAGCATGGTACCTGCAAGCCATGACTACAGAAATACACAGACTTGGGTTGAAAAGCAGGCTTTCACCTGATAGCTATGCCAAGGGCCATATCGAAGGTACTTGTTACTATTTGTAAAATGGGGATAATAACAGATCCTGCCTGACAAAGTTGTTTGAGGGCTAATTGAGATCACGGAGAAAAGTACTCAGCAGAGTGCCTAGAACATCTCAGGTGCTCAACAGAAGCTCACTCACAGCAACAGTGGAAGTGAACAGGAGACACTGCTTGCACTTGCAAGCTGCGTGTGAACAGAAAAGGCTCACAAGTCTGGGCTTGCCTTTAAGCCCAGGTGAAGAGGAAGAATTTAAAATATGCAAATTAACCCTTATTCCAGGGGGAGTAGTGGGGACAGGCTTCTCTTGTTTCTTTTTGAAAAGGGAATGGAGAGAGGATGGCAGAGTACTGGGACTGGCAGTCAAGGATAAGCACGATTTGCTCCTAAGTAGGGGGATTAAAGTTGCCAAAAGACAAGGCAGATCTTGTGTTCTCATTTCTTCTGGTCTTGCACTTTGGGCATTGTTGAATTCTTTATGCTAGAAAGGAAGAGAAGGAAGAGGAAGGAGGAGGGAGAACATCATGAGCCTTCCTGCCTTGGACTCTGTTTGTTGACAAACAGGACATGCTCACACATTCGACAGTCTTCCAGCTCTTTAAGACAGCAGCCCCACTGGGAGGGTGGACTCCACTCTGTTTGATTTAGTTTCTCTGAAAACACCTGTGGACATGAAAACCTTTTTCTGCTGCAGGAGGGCAGTTGGAGTTGATGAGGAGAACTTGGTAGTTTTAGTATTCTTTAATTCCACCCCCACCACCAGAAATAAAAATGAAATCCGGCTTTTCATTCTCCTCCATCTTACCAAATGATAGCTTTCCTTTTTCCTTTAACTGATTTCTGGCTCTAGAACTCATATATGATCTGCAGTTTTGTCAGACACACTTGACTTGCCAAAAACAAAGAATGAGAATAGGCACTCTTCTCCCAACAGTTTCCTGGGAGCTCAGTCAGTGGGGGTGGTGGCTCTGTTTAACTTTTGAGAAATAGCTGAACTGTTTTCCAAAGTGGCTGCATCATTTTACATTCCTATCTGCAATGTAAGAAAGTTTTAATTTCTCCACACCCTTGCAAAGACTTATGGTTGTCTTTTTTATTATAGCCATCCTTCTAGTATGAAGGGGAATCTCACACTAGTTTTGATTTGTATTTCCCTAATGACTAATAGTGTTGGGTACTTTTTCATTTTTGGATGAAAATGTATCTTTATTGGATCTTTATTTATCTTCTTTGGAAAAATGTCTATTCAAACTCTTTACCTATTTTTTAATTGGATCATTTGGTTTTTATCATTAAGTTGTAAGAGTTCTCCATATGTTCTGGTTACAGGTCTCTTATGAGTTACATGATTTGCAAATATATTCTCCCTTTCTGTGCATTGTCTTTACTTTCTAGAAGGTATCCTTTGAAGCAAGAATTGGGTATAGCAACAAAGGAAACCATCAACAAAATGAAAAGACAAGCTATGGAATAGGAGAAAATATTTGCAAAACATCTATCTGATAAGGAATTAATATTCAAGATATATAAAGAACTCATACAACTCAATATCAAAAAACAACCCGATTTTAAAATGGGCTGAGGAGTTAAATAAACATTTTTCCAAAGAAAGCATTTAATGGTCAACAGATACATGAAGTGATACTCAACATCACTATTATTAGGGAAATCAAGTCAAAATCACAATGAGGTATTACCTCACACCTGTTAGAATAGTTATTATCAAAAAGACAAGAGATAACAAATGTTGGTGAGGATGTGGGAAAAGGAAACCGTTGTGTGTTATTGATGGGAATATCAACTGGTGCAGTCACTATAGAAAACAGTATAGAGTTTCCTCAAAAAATTAAAAATAGAAGTACCATATGATCCAGAAATTCCACTTCTGGGTATTTATCTGAAGGAAGTGAAATTCTAACTGGAAAAGATATAGGCACCCCCATGTTCATTGCAACACTATTTGCAATAGCTAAGACTTGGAAACAACCTAAGAGTCCATGAAGATGAAAGGATAAAGAAGATGTGAGATATATATATTTATCTATTATACAGATAGATATGTCTATTATATAGAGAGATTATACTTCTCTTTATATATATATAATAGAATGATACACATTCATAAAAAAGAAGGAACTTTTCCCATTCACAACAACATGAATAGACGCTGAGGGCATTATGTTAAGTGAAATAAGCCAGAGAAATATGAATACAGTATGATCCCATTTATATATAGTATATGAAAACAAAATTAATAGATAAAGAGAACACACTGGTAGCTGTCACACTGAGGATGAGTGCAGTAGGTGTGGGCAAAATGGGTGAAGGTGGTTAAAAGGTATAAACTTCCAATTATAAAATAAATAAGTTCTGGGAATGTAATGTACAGCATGTCATAGTTAATAATAGTTAATACTATACAATATAATACAGATTAATAATCTAGTTAACATTACTGTATTGTATATTTGGAATTTCCTTAGAGAGTAGATCTTAAAAGTTTCTTATCACCAGAGAAAACATTGTAACTATGTATGGTGATTGATGTTAACTGGAAGTATAGTAGTGATCATTTTGCAATGTATACAAATATCAAATCATTATGTTCTATACCTAATACTAACATAATGTTATATATCAATCATATCTCAATAAATATTTTTAATAATAAAAAGGAAAACAAAAAGAATTGAGTATAACTTTGCACATCCCACTTAAAAGTATTACCCATGAATTAGGTGAGGTGGAGGAAGAATGGAAGACCACCAAGAACAGCTGAAGGGGGCATCAGTATTTAACCTGGAGAGGAGAAAAGTAAGGAGATGTGTCCCTTAGTACATGAAGAGCTGCCATAAAGAACAGAGAGCAGACATGATATGAGTTACTCCAAGAGGGAAAACAGGTACCAAAGATGGACATAGTAGAGCAGATTCAGGCTCAAATTAAAGGACTTTTTAAATCTTAGAGTTGTTTAATTAAAACGAGATTTTGCAGGAGCTCTTTACAATGTGGGCTTTCAAGTGAAAACTAAGCCGTCACACCTCACGAAGCGGATAGAGAGAATTCAGCATGCTATAGGCAGTGAAACCAGATAATCTCTTGGTTTACCTCCTGTCTAAATTCTATGATTCTTTTTAAGTACACATTTTCACATTATAAAAGATAATATTGGCCAATATAAAAATTTTTGTCATTTAATCAAGATACGTGAGAATTTTTAAAAGTCATGTTAAAGTTATATTAAAAAGTATCCATTTCAAGAAAAAATATGTCATATGGTAGAAATCATTCTAGGAACACTGCTCAAAACTTTAAAAGTTTGAAGGTTTTAGCATCCTAGTAAAAACAAATTACATAATTAATAAAGAAATATTTCATAGTATGATATTTCCTGTCTTGTGTTAATAGATAACTAGTCAAAAATAAACCTGAATCTTGTCCATTTAACTTTTTTTTCCCTCCTCTCAGTGGTAGAGGTCAGATCCAAATATCTAGCCCTGGCTGGTGAATTTGAAGTAGAAATATTACCCCATTCTTCTTCTGTGGTCATGACAGGTAGAAGGAAATTGCTAAACTGTTCACAATGCATAACAGCCAGAGAATTAAAGTTTTAAAAAACTTCTGGCTCATGGTACAGAGAAGGAAAAAAAATTCCTTTAGACACAGGGCTTAGTATAAAGAGGTTGAAGCACAATAAAGGTCAGGAAAATCATTGTTCATTTTCCTTGGAAAAGATACAAAGCCCAGAAATGAAATCCAGGAGAAAATTGAGCATGAAAAAGAAATCCAAGTATAATTATTTTTACTCCTATAAAGCAGGCTTACCAATAACTATTCAGTCACTTGCCCAGGGCGGTTGAGAATTTATAGCAGATGAAGGAATAATAAAAAATCCTGACTATTTTACTCTTATGGGAAGGCTTAACTAGTTGAAACAAAATCAGAAACTGGTAAATATTTTAGATTTATTTTCATTTTTGTGTAAGGACGATGTGGAGACTGGACCAATAAAATTCCCAGAGGGACTTAAGAAAGAAAAGAAGATACACCTTTAAAAAGAAACAACAAAAAACAGAATGTGAGCTACTTCAATGCAGACCATTTGCAGGGCTTACACAAAGGAGATTCACCACAAATGTTGTAATAACAACACTGCCACCAAAAAACGAGGTTGGTAAAGTAAAGAAGTCACCAAGACAAGTTAGCAGAATAATACAAAAGCAATGAAAAATAAGAGACAAATGCAGCATTATCATAACAAATTCGCCAGCAAGGGAAAAGAATAAAGGATATGTAAAATACATGGAAGAAAGTATTTGTTGACAGAGATGCTGATTCTGAGGGGGAACCCCCCAGCAGCAGGAGTCCCATGGATCAAAGAGAAGCACGGTTCAGAAAGTTTAGAATTAGAAGGAAAAATTATTTGAATGCTAAATTTCTTTTAAATAATAAAGATATTAGAAAATTAACCTGCTCATTTAAGTTTTTCAAAAAAAGTCCTGTCTTAAAATGGGTGAGAGTCAGAAATAAAATTAAAGGAAAATGTGTACTTTGCTTTTTACTGAAACAGACTTGCTTGTCCCCCATAAAACTTACTGAGATCTTGTTTAAACAAATAAACAAGCTTCCTGGTAATACTAAAGGCATCTGAAGGTGAAAGCATGCTATTTTACTGCTATTTAGAGGACCAGCTCCCACAGCTGAAGAATTAAATTATTTCAGGCTGCTAAGATGCCCTTTGACAGTAGACTCAATTATTTAATAGAACATGGTGACCCAACAGCTACACTGTGTGGAAGAGGCAGGGGGTGGGGTGGGTGGGGAGAGTTGTGAAATAGTGAAAAGAAATCCTAACTAACCTCTAAAACAGTACCTTGATTTTTTCATCTGTAACATGAGGATAATGAAATCTATCTTTTGGGTTCTCATCCTACAAATCCAGTAGATTTCAACCCAGGACTGAGGGCATACATCCCCATAGCCTCTGTACTGTTGCTTCTGGGGTCAAGGCCCTCCTGAGATGACCTCTCTCTGTTCTCTCAGGTGGTGGGCAGTTTCCCTTTCTTCCCCACACCATAGTAGATACCAGCATGTGACTTCATGAGATTTCTGACCTTGAAGGGATAGTAGAGAGAAGTGTGACACAGAGAATAACATGTAACTTCTACACAGATCCAGATCCACTGCAGAGCCTCTTAGAGTGACCACTTCCAGCTCTGTCCTAGCCCGCTTCCTTGTTGCAGCATATGTCAGTGGGTCCTTCAGGAAGCAGGTGTTGGCATGGTGTTGGGAGTGCAAAAGGTTTATTGGGGAATAAGACCTGTGAGAGGAAAAGGGGGCAACTGGGATTAGGTAGGAGAGACATCAGATTGAGATGCCAATCTGACGTCTCTCTTTGTCAGAAAAGAGCTCCAGAGCAAAGACTGTTTGCTGAGGTGGACCTGAGGGAATGAATAGCTGGAGGCTGTCAGCTAACTCTACTCGTCACAGGTGGGAGTCTCTGAGCAGCGCACAATCCGTGTCTGAACACAGCTCAGTGACCCTAGTATCCACTCCAAATCATCAGAAATGCTCAACATCACTTTGCTTCCCATTCTAGCCAAACTTACCCCTGACCCCAGGGAGGAGAGAAAGTCTGAGGCTCTATTCCTATATCTTTCTCTCCTGACCCAAAATAGACTTCTCCCATGACTGACAATGGGAATGTCCATTCTACTCACAGGAAACCCTATTGCCATCCACAAGAGTGTGGCTGGCCCATGGCTATAAGACAATCACACAAATCACACAAATGTCTAATGTTAGTATAGTCCTCAGATACAGGTTATTCCATTTTGAAAAGTATTACATGTGGCATTTTAACAGCTAATCCAAATGGCACTCTGCCAATCTCAATAAAGATCCTGACCAGTCTCTTCTCTTCAAGGGTGTCATAACCTTGGAATCCAGTTGCACCCAGGGGCACCTCATTAAAAAATAATATAGGTAAAAAGTGCCTTGACACTAGTTTTCTATGTAAATGCAGGAAATTATCTGTATAGTGCCAAATATTTATGGATGTATGAAAACATTCTTGACTGAATTTCTCACTTTCCTTCTAAATATAGCTATTATGCAGTTTTCAAATAGTGAGTAATCAGCAGGAACAAGCCAAAGTTTAAGAAATGAGCATTTAAAGCATTTTCTGATTTTCCTCTTCATAGTATATACTTAATATGGTTAATCCTGAGCTACGCAGATCTTTTTTAAGAAGTTAATTGTAAGCCATTTATTTGGAACTCAAAACATAGTTCCCACTGAAACAATGCTGTAGATGGCATTTACTCTCCTGGGTGAACTCACAGAAGGCTTAGAACATCCGACTTACTCTTTCTTTTATTGTAAAGCTTACCTGAAGATATTATGCATATCAAACATTTTTAAACAGAGAGATTATTCACCCCTTCATGATACAATTCAACATGGCTACTTACAGGATAAAAAAGATGCAAACAGTGAGAACAGAATCTCAAAAAGGAGGAAGGGACAAGGGTTTGGAGGGATGTGAGGAGTCCGAATTTCTCTTTGTCTGGCTAACACCACTCCCCATTGCCCTAGCTTCTTTCCATCACCAACTTAGCCCTGACCCCTGGATGGGTTTATCACATGCTACTGGGAGTGATGGGAAGGACAGGAATGGAAACTCGCCTCCCTTTCACCCTTCCTTCTCCAGTTCATTTCTCATCTCCTCTTTGTCCTCTTCATTCTCCTCTAGCCTTTCTTACAAGCTTTCTCTGTTCTTCTTCCCCTCTGAGCTACATGCCCTGTCCTTCCTGTCGTGCTGTTTGCACCTTTAAATTCCTCTCTAGTTTATCTCATTTTTGCATCCATGCCTGAATCAGGCTTTCTGTCTCTCCTCTGAAATGCACAGGGTTCTCCCTGTCTCTATTCTTATGGATCCCATCCATTCTCCATCCTGTATGTAAGATGAATTTCTTCATGTTGCCGTCCTGCTTAAGAACTCCCATGCTGTGGGGATCGTATCTCAACTCCTCACAGCTGGCCCCTGCTTACCTCTTGAACCTCATCTCCTCACCACCCCTTTACTCCATGTATTTCATCTGACTGATTTTTTCCAGGCCCCTCAGGCTGAGTTGGGCAGGACCCTTCCAGGCCCCCTCAGCATCTAACTTGGCATTTTCAGGTGCTTCCTTCTGCTTCTCCTATGAGACTGAGCACCTAGAGGGCACACACTACGTCTTCTGTTTGGGGCACAGTGTTGCAGAATCAAGTCCACCCCATTACCAGTTTCAAGCATAGTGACAAGTCAAGTGAGGCTCTGGAACAAGATTAGGAGTGATGAACAGTAGCACATGTGAGATAGATGTGTCCTTCTGGGTGACAGAAGGTCTGCTTTAGCATGAGGGAAAGGAATCCCCAGTGAAGGAAGGAAATGCTCAGCTGCTGATGTAAAAGAAGGACACTTTTACAGTAGTCCACTAGAGCACAGGCATGGAACTGGGCTAAACTGGGCACAAATGAGCCAGGAAATTCCTGTCCTCTTGTTTCAATATATCACAACATCAAAAAAAGATAATATTAGAAATCAGGGCTCATATCATAGCTTGATGCTTTAGTCTTACATGCTCTGTTGAAAATGAATGCTAAATATATATATTGTTTTAAAAATTCTTTGAAATGCAGTCATTCTTGTGAAGAGACATCCCATGATACATTTTCAAATCAAATATAAACATACACACACACAGAAGAAAGAGATGGATATTCATTCTGAATCATGTCCACAATAATGTATACACCAATAATTTATATTCTGAAACAAATTCTGCTAAATAGTGCTTAATAAGAGTATTAGTTAAGACTGCCTTTTGCACTGGGGAGGCTCTCCTTCCATCTACAAAGCTTCTTCCACTTAGGCAAATCTTGGCCTTAAAAATAGCACTTTTGACAAAAGCAACATAACTAGTCCCAGATTCCTGGTAACATGAACATTTGCCTAAGAACTTTTCTTCCTTAGAGTTGTTGGGGGTAGCTGAGCTTTAACTATGTCAGCCCACAAGGGAAACACTAATTTACTAATTCTGGAATGGAAAGACTTTTTTTTTTCTATCCAAATCTGCTGACCCACAGAAATAACAGCAATAAAATCAATCAAGGCATACATAAATCTGTACTTTGATATAGTATTTAAAAACAGAACTAGAAGGTGTTCCATTTCATGCTTTAGAACAATAAATATTTGATAAATACAGCAAACAGAAATACTTTTGTACTTTTATTGGGTGCTAGGGAAGATGGAGGATAAGGACGAATGAGGAAGAGAATCAAATCATAAATAAAATGAGGGAAAGATCCAGAAATAGATCACCACAGAGAACTCAATATGCCAGTGGAAAGATAGAGAAAGACAAAAGCAGAGTCAGGCGATAGAAGGATCATGCTTTAGTGGTTGATTAAATGTGATGTGTGAGAAGAGGAAGATGTTGTGAAGGAAACAGTTTCCAAATCTCCACTGAAGGTGGTACCACTAACCCAGAAGAGAAATGCCAAGAGGAAGGGGAGAGAGGTGAGGAGGAATCTCAAACTCTGTCTCAGACATAATTGCAGTTGAAGGACCCGTAGCAGAGCCAGGTTATAAATCAGGAGTTGGAAAAATAAGACTCAGAGGGGACTTCAATTTGGAGTTCATTGCATCAGAGATGGCAACTGGCTGCTGAGTGAGTGACAGGAAGGAAGTGCTCAGTGGAGAGGGAAGAAAGAAGCCAAAAGTGAACATTAATGACTTCATTAAATTATTGTAATAACTTTTTTTTAGTAAAAGCAATATAATAGAGAGAGGATTAAAGATGGT
This sequence comes from Manis javanica, assembly GCF_040802235.1. Classification (NCBI taxonomy): domain Eukaryota; kingdom Metazoa; phylum Chordata; class Mammalia; order Pholidota; family Manidae; genus Manis; species Manis javanica. Next base: position 51,807,573 of record NC_133164.1, on the reverse strand, counting down.
GGCATGAGAGGTGAGACAGAGGCCTCCTCCTAAAACTGCATGTAATACAAAAATACAATTAATATAACTAACCCTGAAAGCACAACAGGAAAGAGGGCTGCACCAGACCGCTTACACCTGGGGAAAACAATAGACCTCATGGAATAGGGTAACATACCAAAGCCATGGCCCAGTGGGACCCAAGCAACTCCCTCACCCCAGCTCACCAGCAGGAGGAAGAGAAATGGAGCCAGGAGGGAGTGGAGGCCTGGGATTGCTGAATACCTAGCTCTAGAGATCTGCTCTGGGAGCACACACCGACATTCATGGTGCTCTGGGGATTAGGGGGATTGCAAAGCTAAGACAGGCAGAATGCCTGGAGAGACTGAGATTCCAGCCACTTGTGTAAAACAGGGATCCATATCCGGCTGCTCTGGGACAAAAGAAAGGCGGGCAGTCTGAAAGATTTACTAGCAGCAAGAGGGTTGCTAAAGGGGCAAGGATGGCACAGAGCATACTGCTCAGGAGAAAGGACACATAGACAAAATTGTCTGGGTGCAACTCTGCCCAGCAGATTGGGAACTTTCATGATCTTCCAGGTACTCCAGCCCACTGGCTGGCTACATACCAACAAGGACCCTTCCGGACATGCAGCTTGCAGTGCCTTCCTCCCAGCTAGCCTGCATCTGGCTCATAAACCGGCAAACCCTGTCCTGGCATCAGGTGGGCCAGAAGGAAGTCCTGCCTACAGCAGTTACAAATGCAAAGCATAGAGGCTTATGCATGTCTGTTTGGCCCACTGGTTCTGGCAGTGGAGACAGGCATAGCAGCCAGGAAGCAGAAAACAGCACTTTCCTCCCCCCAGGCACCAACACCACTCTCCTGTGACACCGGACATTGCTCCATGAGCATAGCACTTCCAGAAGGTAGAGATTCTGGGCTCTAGAGGGCGCCACATATAAATATGAACCATCAAAGGAACCTGGTTCAAAGGAGTCATAAATACACCAGAGAAAGAGTCAAATGAAAATGACCTCATGAATCTTCCTGAAAGTGATTTCAAAATAATCATAAACATGCTTATGGAGGTTCAGAAAAATATTCAAGAACTCTGGAATGAATTCCAGTCAGAGATCCAGTCATTACAGAACAAAATATCAGAAATGAAACATACAATGGAAAGTTTAAAAAGCGGATTACATATGATGGAGGAGATGATAAATTAAATACAATTTAGAGAAGAGAAATACAAAGAAGCTGAGGCACAAAGAGAAAAAAGGATCTCTAAGAATGAAAGAATATTGAGAGAACTGTGTGACCAATCCAAATGGAAAAATATTCACATTATAGGGGTACCAGAAGAAGAAGAGAGAGAAAAAGGAATAGAAAGTGTCCTTGAGGAGGTAATTGCTGAAAACTTCCCCAATCTGGGGAAGGAGATAGTCTCTAAGCCATGGAGGTGCACAGATCTCCCAACACAAGGGGCCCAAGGAAGACAACACAAAGACATATAATAATTAAAATGGCAAAGATCAAGGATAAAGGCAGACTATTCAAAGCAGCCAGAGAGAGAAAAAAGATCACATACAAAGGAAAGCCCATCAGGCTAACATCAGACTTCTAAGCAGAAACTTTACAGGCCAGAAGGGAGTGGCATGATATATTTAACACAATGAAGGAGAAGGGCCTAGAACCAAGAATACTTTACCCATCAAGATTATCATTTAAATTTTAAGGAGGGATTTAAAAATTTCCAGATAAGCAAAAGCTGAGAGAATCTACCTCCCACAAACCATCTCTACAGTGTATTTTGGAGGGACTGCTATAGATGAAAGTGTTCCAAATATCTAATAGTTGTCACCAGAGGTAATAAAACCACAGTAAAGCAAGTAGAACAGTTAATTACTAAGCAAATGCAAAATTAAATCAACTACCCCCAAAGTCAATCAAGGGATAGAAAAGGGGTACAGAATATTATACTTAATATATAAAGAATGGAGGAGGAAGAGAAAAAAAGAACATTTAGATTGTGCTTGTAATAGCATACTAAGTGAGTTAAGTTAGATTCCTAGATAGAAAGGAAGTTAACCTACAACTTTGGTAACCACCAATCTAAAGCCTGCAATGGCAATAAGTACATACCTATTGATAATCACTGTAAATGCAAATGATCTGCACACACCAATCAAAAGACATAGAGTCACTGAATAGATAAAAAAACAAGACCCATCTATATGCTGCCTACATGAGATGCAATATAAACCCAAAGACATACACAGACTAAAAATAAAGGGATGGAAAAAGATATTTCACACAACTAATAGGGAGAAAAAAGCAGGAGTTGCAGTACTTCTTTCAGACAAAATAGACTTCAAAACAAAGAAAGTGATAAGAGACCATGAAGGATATTACATAATGATAAAGAGATCAGCCCAACAAGAAGATATAACCATTAAAAATATCTATGCACCTAATATAGGAGCACCTACATATGTGAAACATAAACAACAGAATTAAAATAGGAAATAGAATGCAATGTATTCATTCTAGGAGACTTCAACACTCCACTCACTCCAAAGGACATAGCAACCAAACAGAAAGTAAGTAAGGAGAGGCACTAAACAACACATTAGAACAGATGGACCTAACAGACAGCTACAGAACTTTACACTCAAAAGCAGCAGAATACATATTTTTTTCAAGTGCACATGGAACAGTTTCAAGAATAGATCATATATTAGGCCACAGAAAGAGCCTCGGTAACTTCAAAAAGATTGAAATTGTACAAACCAGTTTCTCAGACCACAAAGATATGAAATAATTTATGCAAAGAAAATGAAAAATCCCACAAACACATGGAGACTTCATAACATGCTCCTAAATAACTAATGGATCAATGACCAAATAAAAAAAGACATCAAGCAATACATGGAGACAAATGACAACAATAATTCAACACCACAAAACCTGGAGGATGCAGAAAAGGCTGTGCTAAGAGGAAAGTATATTGCAATACAGGCCTACCTCAGGAAAGAAGAACAGTCCTGTATGAACAGTCTAAACTCACAATTAACAAAACTAGAAAAAGAAAAACAAATGAGGCCCAAAGTCAGTAGATGGAGGGACATAATAAAATTAGAGAAGAAATAAATAAAATCGAGAAGAATAAAACATAGAAAGAATCAATGAAAGCAAGAGCTGGTTCTTTGAGAAAATATACAAAATAGATACACCCCTAGGCAGACTTAGGAAAAAAAGAGTCTACACACATAAACAGAATCAGAAATAAGAAAGGAAAAATCACTAGAGACACCACAGAAATACAAAGAATTATTAGAGAATACTGTGAAAAATTATATGCTGACAAACTTGATAACCTAGAAGAAATGGACAACGTTCTAGAAAACTACAATCTTCCAAGGATGACCCAGAAAGAAACAGAAAATATGGACATACCAAATACCAGCAGTGACATTGAACTGGTAATCAAAAAACTACCTAAGAACAAAACTGCTGTACCAGATGGCTTCATCGCTGAATTTTATCAAACATTTAGTGAAGACCTAATACCCATTCTCCTTTAAGTTTTCCAAAAACTAAAGAAGAGGGAATACTTCCAAACTCCTTCTATGAGGGCAGCATCACTCTAATACCATTACCAGGCAAAAAAACCACAAAGAAAGAAAATTACAGGCCAATATCCATGATGAACATAGAGCAGGAATACTCAAAAAAATATTAGCAAACTGAATTCAAACAGGTATCAAAAAGATTATCCACCATGATCAAGTAGGATTTATTCCAGGAATGCAAGGATGGTACAACATTTGAAAATCCATCAACATCATCCACCACATCAACAAAAAGGACAAAAACCACATGATCATCTCCATAGATGCTGAAAAAGCACTTGACAAAATTCAACATCCATTCATGGTAAAAACTCTCAACAAAGTGGGTATAGAGGGCAAGTAGCTCAACATAATAAAGACCATATATGACAAACCCACAGCCAACATCATACCTAACAGGGAGAAGCTGAAAGCCTTTCCTTTTAGATCAGGAGCAAGACAAGGATGCCTACTCTCTCCACTTTTATTCAACATAGTTCTGGAGGTCCTTATCACAGCAGTTAGAAAACACAAAGAAATAAAGGGCATCCAGATTGGTAAGGGAGAAGTTAAACTGTCCCTGTTTGCAGATGACATGATCTTGTACATAAAAACCTTAAATAATCCACTCCAAAATTGCTAGATCTAATATCTAAATTCAGCACAGTTGCAGGATACAAAACTAATACACAGAAATCTGTTGCATTCCTATACACTAATGATGAACTAGCAGAAAGAGAAATCAAGAAAACAATTCCATTCACAATTGCGTCAAAAAGAATAAAATACCTAGTAATAAACCTAACCAAGGATGTGAAAGACCTATACCCTGAAAACTACACAACACTCATGAGAGAAATTAAAGGAGATACCAATAAATAGAAACACATCCCATGCTCATGGGTAAGAAGAAATAATATCATCAAAGTGGCCATCCTGCCTAAAGCAATCTACAGATTCAATGCAATTCCTATAAAAATACCAATAGCATTCTTCTATGAAATAGAGAATATCATTCTAAAATTCATATGGAACCACAAAAGACCCTGAATAGCCAAAGCAATCTTGAGAAGGCAGAATAAAGCTGGGGAAATTATGCTCCCCAACTTCAAGCTTTACTACAAAGCCACAGTAATCAAGACAATTTGGTACTGGCACAAGAACAGAGCCATAGACCAATGGAACAGACTAGAGAGCCCTGATATAAACCCAACCATGCATGGTCAATTCATATCTGATAAAGAGGCCATGGACAAACAATGGGGAAATAACAGCCTCTTCAACAACTGGTGTTGGCTAAACTGGACAGCTACATGCAAGAGAATGAAACTGGATTATTGTTTAATCCTATAAACAAAAGTAAACTCGAAAAGCATCAAAGTCCTGAATGTAAGTCATGAAACCATAAAATTCTTAGAAGACATCATAGGCAAAGATCTCCTGAATATAAGCATGAGCAACTTCTTCCTGAATGCATCTCCTTGAGCAAGGGAAACAAATGCAAAAATGAACTCATGGGACTACGTCAAACAAAAAAGTTTCTGTATGGCAAAGGACACCATCAACAGAACAAAAAGGCATCCTACAGTTTGGGAGGATATATTTGTAAATGACATATCTGACAAGTGATTAACATCCAAAATGCATAAAGAACTCACATGCATCAACACCCAGAAAGCCAATAACCCGATTAAAAAATGGGCAGAGGATATAAAGAGACAATTCTCCAAAGAAGAAATTCAGATGGCCAACAGACACATGAAAAGATGCTCCACATTACAAATCATCGGGGAAATGCAAATTAAAACCACAATGAGATATCACCTCACACCAGTTAGGATGGCCAGCATCCAAAAAAGTAAGAACAGCAAATGCTGGCGAGGATGTGGAGAAAGGGGAACCGTCCTACACTGCTGGTGGGAGTGTAATGTAGTTCATCCATTGTGGATAGCAATATGGAGGTTCCTCAAAAAACTAAAAATAGAAATACCATTTGACCCAGGAATCCACTACTTGGTATTTATCCAAAGAATACAAGTTCTCAGATTCAAAAAGACATATGCACCCCTATGTTTATCACAGCACTATTTGCAATAGCCAAGATAGGGAAGCAACCTAAGTGTCCATCAGTAGATGAATGGATAAAGAAGAGGTGGTAGATACACACAACAGAATACTGTTCAGCCATAAGAAAGGAACAAATCCTACCATTTGCAACAACATGGTTGGAGCTGGAGGATATTATGCTCAGTGAAATAAGCCAGGCGGAGAAAGACAAGTGCCAAATGATTTCCCTCATTTGTGGAGTATAACAACAAAGCAAACCTGAAGGAACAAAATGGCAGCAGACACAGAGATTCCAAGAAGGGACTACGGGTTGCCAAAGGGGAGGGGTGTGGGAGGGCGGTTGGGGAGGGAGGGAGAAAGGGATTGAGGGTTATTATGTTTCGCACACATGGTGTGAGGGGTGACAGGGAAGACAGTGTAGCACAGAGAAAGCAAAAAGTGAATCTGTGGCATCTTACTAAACTGATAGACAGTGACTGCAATAGGGTATGGGTGTGACTTGATAGTATGGGTAAATGTAGTAAGCACAGTTTTTTTTCATGTGAAACCTTCATAAGAGTGTTTCTCAATACCTTAATAAAAAAATAAAAAGTTAAAAAATTAAAAGCAATGTAATAGAATATGCTGCATTATTTTGCCATAATTTGGCTTACTTTGTGATACTTTGAAATAAATACCTATGTCTAATTTGAGTTATAGCCATATTTTGTTTTAATGGTAAAATATCTCAGAAAGATACAGAGAATCACAAGAAAAGAAGTGCATCATTGCCAGCACTTACTAAATAATCATGCTCATTTTTCTATCCTATACATTAATTATGAAAAAGTTTTTGTTGAAGTCCAGATGGTCAATTCCTGCCTTCCCTGATAACAAATTTGTTGTTCCTGTAAAGTAACTGTAAGATGTTGTATTTAAAAAAATTTAACCAATGGGTTGAAAGCCCACCAAAACTCTTCACTAGGTAGATTTTTCAATTGGTTAGAAAATTACATTCCCAAAATGTGTTATATGTGCAGATATGAAAGTTTTAGTGGGTGTCACGTTTTCATTGATTAGACAATAAAATTACTTAATGATGGAAATATCACCAAATTTGTTTTCGAAATGCTCTCTCCAGAACCCATTTCTTTTGAAAAGTAAATTATTTCTCACTCTGGTTGAACTACATTTCGGATCTAATTAGACTGTGCTTATTTCCTCTCGTATTGGGGCTAATGGAAGAGCACTTACTAAAAGGTCAGTTCTGCCATTTCATGCTCCCTTGGCTCACAGTATTAGGATCATCTCCAATTAGAAGCTTCTTTGCAATGATTTAAAAAGCCCTGTGTCCATTTTTTTGAGGGCTAGTTTGTTTAAAACTAGATATTATAACCCATAAATCCATGTAAACTGCAGTTTGTGGTAATATGTTGAAAGCAAGTACGTGAATAAGATCGCAAAGGTCAACTTCCTCATTATGTCACCCTCAGCCTCCATCGGGACACATCTGTGTACCTGACAAGACACGATGGAGTGGGGACAACAGTGTTACTCTGCAGATGAATACTAGTAAAGCCTTCAAAGTGAACTTTAAAATGCTTGGAAAGCCTAATTTCTTTCTCATCTTTAAATTTAAAAATATATAAATAGGATTTCTATTATTTTCCTTCTATACCCTAGTAGTTTGTCTTCTAAAATCCAGGGATGTGTGTCCCCCCTTTGGAAACCATTACTGCAGAGAAGTAGTTCTCAAACTTTAGAGTGTCTAAGGATCTTTTGGAGGTTGTTTATTTATTTATTTATTTTCGTTTATGGAGGCATAAATTACATATAGCAAAATTTACCTATTTTGGTTCTATGAGTTTGACCACTGTATGTATAACCATCACCACAATTAAGATATGGAAAATTTCTATGATGCCCCAAAATTACCTTGTGACCCTTTGTAGACCATCCTTTTCCCCTACCTGAAGCTCCTAGCAACCCATGATGTGATTTCTGTTCCTATAGTTTTCTTTTTTTAAAATAAAATTCGCCTAACTTAAAATTGACCATTTAAGCTATTTAAAGTACACAATGCAGGGACTTTTAGTATATTCACAGTGTTGTGAAACCATCACTACTACCTGATTCCAGGAGATATTCATTGCCTTCAGAAGAAACCCCATATCCATTAAGCAATCTGAAAATAATAATTTTAAATGCTTATTAAACATGCAGATTCCCAAGTTTTAAAGATTCTGATCTGGTAAGGATGGTGTGGGGGTCTAGAATCTGCACCTTTAACAAGTCCCCAGATGTTTCTGACTCAAGTGGTCCCCAAACCACATTTTGAGTATCTCTCTTCTAAAAATAAAGCTATTTCAATACAGTTTTATAAGTGACAGAGTCTAATTTTAGAAGGGACACATATATAGTAATTGGACTGTTTTCCTTAGAAGTATAAATTAGATCTCCCTGACCTCACCCCTGTCTTCCAACAAACAAGATCTTATTAACAATTAAAATTTTTCTCTCCTTAGTCACACTGTTCATTCAGGACCTCTACCTCCTCAGAAAGATTCTTCAGATATTTCTGAGCATCTACAACGGAGGTCTCATATCTCTTTGTCCCTGTCCTCTAATCACAAAGTAACTTGGAGACTCATCCTAGTGTCACAATTCAGGGTGGCCATACCAAGAATGTCAAAGTCCACGGCCAGTATGCTGTCTTCCAAGACTTTGTATTTTACAGTGGGTTCCTAGAATCAGACTCTGAGATGGAGAATTGTGTGCAGGTTTTAGAGGGAGTGTTCTCAGGTGATACACCTGTAAATTAAGGCATGCAGATTGAGCCGAGGGAGAGGCCAAGAACTCAACTAATGTGGCCAAATCTGGAGGCTTTTCAGTGTCGTACCATACTGAGGCAAACTAGTTGAGACTTTATATTATTCCTGCAGTAGCCCATCATTGGCCACTGCCTGGTCTCCAGGATAAGGGATAGTTCCCTGTGGTAGAGAGCAGGGTTTTTTTTCTGAACGAGAACATTTATTAACATCACTATTTCCTTTTTACAACTCCTACACTTTCAAATAACAAAAATTTCCAGGAAATGGGGTAGTTTTAAATTAAGATATTTTAACAAAGAAAATGTTCACAATATGATTTTTATTTACATGAATTTTCAAGAGTTCTGAATAATTCTTTTGAAACTGCACAACATAACTAAAGCTCTTTTTTAGACCTTGCATTTTTTCAGAAACTTTTACTTGAGGAAATTATGCTTATCTTTGTAGTTCAGATTCTTACAGATGAAGATCCTGTTAACATACTTAATACAAACCTGCTTCATAAATGACCCACATTTTGGATGCAAGCTGAATGTATGACATGCTTTGATGGTAGTAAGGCAATTTAAATTGCTTTGTTTATGGAAATTTTGTGTATCAGTCGTTTAACTACTTACAAGTTATATATACGGTGAGCCATCCTCAGTTGATATTCCCAGCATCTGAGATAAGGGCGTTTAGGCCCTGAAGAAAGTATCTAAGCAGAACACTACAGTATCCACTACAGTTCACTTTTTGTGCCACTCACATCCATGTGCTTTTAACATTATGTTCCCTTCATCTGGAAACAGCTTGCCCAGGATTCTGGCTGGTCTTGTGTCCTGGGGAATTTACAGGAAAAGGTCAGTGTTGCCCCTGCTGCTGCACTTGCCCTGGAAGCTGTACTGATACCCAGTATCCACGTCTTTCTTTACCCATTCTAGATTGCCCTTAGCCCCAGATAGGGGCTAGTCTGGTCCAGGTGGCTGACCTAGCACAATGACCCACTCTCACATCTGAGGAGTCTGAGCCCCTGCTACCATGATCCTGCAGCTTCTCTATTTGTTGATTTACTATTAAACCTGTGCAACTGAGAATCAAGAGATAATTCCATGCATTACTTGAGCACCAAATGTGCTCAATGCCTATTGTGCAGCAATGGTCTCCTGGAGATCATGGTCGTTATCACACACCTCAATCCAATGGGGAGGGGATTTTGACAGAAACTATTATAACACTCCTGAAGCCTAAAGAGACTGTGCCTTTAAGACGCTATAATGTGTAACTTGTTTATTTAAAAAATAGTCACTGTGGAAAGGAGATGATTGGGTGAAATATATCTTAGCTGCTCTATTCTGATACCCAAGCCTTTTCCATCAAGAGACCAAAAGTCTTCATTGATCCTAAATCCTTGTCTGTCTACTCCCTACTTCTTTCTTTTCTTTCACAGCCCAAATCCTCAAAAGATAATCTATGCCAGCATTTTCCAAAGCAGACAAAGGAATACTAGTTCCTTGGTATTAAAAGCAATTTATGGTAAATGTAATTGGGAATTTTAATTATCGCTAATAACTAAGATTAGCTGGTTGACTTACTAGTAGTCAGGCACTAAACTAAGACCTTTCAAAGTATTATTTCATTTATTTCATCCAGGCACTCACCCATTCAAAAAATATTGAGTTCCTTCTATATACCAGTCACTGTAATAGATGCTGGGAATAAAATATAATACAACCACCACAAAAGACACTTCCTACCCTTGTGGGGCTCATACTTTAGTGGGAAGACAGGTATTCATAAAAAATCATAAACAAAAGTAAAATTGCAGTGGTGCTTAACGTTATAAAAGAGAGATACATGGTAGTGTAGGAAAATGCAATTGGAAAATTGACTTAGTAAAGGGATGGAAGACTTCCCTAAGAAATTTGAAATTAGGCTGGGATTAGAGTAATGACTAGGATATATATATAATGAATACATATATGCATATATATGTGTTTATATGTGTGTATATATGCATGTGTAATATATATGTATGTTTGCATACATGCATGCACATGTGTGCATATATCTGTGTATTGTGTACATATGTGCATATGTATAATTCAGGATGAAGGAAATTAAAGACATCATCCAATGATGTTATGTAATTAGATTCTCATTTTAGAAAAATCATCCTGGAAATGATGCACAGAAGCGATGATGACAGGGTGATGCAATTGCAGAGAGGAAAACACGAGTTTCCTGCAGCAAACTGGAAAGTAATGATTAAGGTCTGAACCAGGGAATCGGCAGGGAAGGGGAGGGGAGGGAAAAGAGAGGGGGGCATGGGAGAGGTGAGTCTGGCAGGATTTGGTCATCATCTGGAGGCAAAAAGTAAAGGCATGAAGTGGTTTAAGGAGGACCTCAGGTTTCCGATTGAGTTAGCAGATTGAATGGGTTCCATCGACTAGGACAGGAACTAGCAAGAGAAGCCAGTTCTGAGGGAGAAGGCTGACTTCAGGTTTGAGTCTAAGGTAATTGTAAATCCTTCAGATTAGGATTATTCAATACGGGCACTACTGACACTTTAGGCCACATAAATCTTTCTTATAAGTGACTGTCCTGTTCATGATAGGACGTTTGCAGCATCTCTGATATAACCCACTAGGTCCCAGTAGCACCATATCCCCAGTTCTGAGAATCAAGCATATCTCCAGACATTGCCAAATGTTCCCTGGCCTGACAAACTGCTTGCTGTTCCACGTCATGGATGTAGGTGGAGGTTGCTCTCTGGGTTTCGGGGGCTTGCATATGCTACTGTGTCCAGATTTGCATCTCAGTCCACGCCTTCTCCTAAGCTCTGGACTCACATAATAAACAGTTTCTAGACAGTTACAGATTGGCTGGACAGGATAAGGGCCCAATTCAACTCAGGATGGTATTTACATTCCATCTGCACAAATTCTGTTCAGAATCCCATTCAAGGTGTCAGTTCTTTAAAATGCATTAAGAGCACAAACTGTTGTCAAGTTCTTGTCTGTATACAGAAGTTTCTCTCAAGAAAAAGAGAAAAAATGGACCTAACAGATGTCTATAGAACTCTATATCCAAAATCAGCAGATTACACATTATTTTCAAGGACACATAGAACAGTTTTGATAATAGATAATATATGAGGCCACAAAAAGAACCTCAGTAAATTCAAAAAGATTGAAACTGTACCAATCAGCTTCTCAGACCAGAAAGATATGAAACTAGAAATGAATTATGGAAAGAAAACAAAAAATCCCACAAACACATGGAGGCTCCACAACATGCTCCTAAATAACCAATGGATCAATGACCAAATGAAAACAGAGATAAAGCAATATATGGAGACAAATGACAACAATAATTCAACACTGCAAAATCTGTGGGATGCAATGAAGGCTGTACTAAGAGGGAAGCATATTGCAATACAGGCCTACCTCAGGACAGAAGAACAATCACATATGAACAGTCTAAACTCACAATTAATGAAACTAGAAAAAGAAGAATAAATGAGGCCCAAAGTCAGTAGAAGGAGGGACATAATAAAGATGAGAACATAAATAAAATCGAGAAGAATAAAATAATAGAAAGTATCTATGAAAACAAGGGCTGGTTTTTTGAGAAAATAAGCAAAATAGATAAATCCCTAGCAAGACTTACTTATCAAGAAAAAAAGAGAGTCTACTCACATAAACAGAATCAGAAATGAGAAAGAAAAAATCACTACAGGCATGGCAGAAATACAAAGAATTATTATACAATACCATGAAAAATTATATGCTAACAAACTGGATAACCTGGAAGAAATGGACAACTTTCTAGAAAAATACAACCTTCCAAGGCTGACCCAGGAAGAAACAGAAAATCTGAATAGACCAATTACCGGCAATGAAATCAAACTGGTAATCAAAAAACTACCTAAGAACAAAACCCCTGGACCAGATGGCTTCACCGCTGAATTTTATCAAACATTTAGTGAAGACCTAATACCCATCCTCCTTAAAGTTTTCCAAAGAGTAGAAGAAGAGGGAATACTTCCACACTCATTCTGTGAGGGCAGCATCACTCTAATACTAACACCAGGCAAATAAACCACAAAGAAAGAAAATTACAGACCAAAATCCTTGATGAACATAGATGCAGAAACACTCAACAAAATATTAGCAAACCAAATTCAAGCAGGTAGAGATCATCCACCATGATGAAGTATGATTTATTCCAGGGATGCAAGGATGGTACATTTGAAAATCCACCAACATCATCCACCACATCAACAAAAAGAAGGACAAAAACCACATGATCATCTCCATAGATGCTGAAAAAGCACTTGACAAAATTCAACTTCCATTCATGGTAAAAACTCTCAACAAAGTGGGTATAGAGGGCAAGTAGCTCAACATAATAAAGACCATATATGACAAACCCACAGCCAACATCATACCTAACAGGGAGAAGCTGAAAGCCTTTCCTTTTAGATTATGAGCAAGACAAGGATGCTCACTCTCTACACTTTTATTCAACATAGCTCTGGAGGTCCTTATCACAGCAGTTAGAAAACACAAAGAAATAAAGGGCATCCAGATTGGTAAGGGAGAAGTTAAACTGTCCCTGTTTGCAGATGACATGATCTTGTACATAAAAACCTTAAATAATCCACTCCAAATTGCTAGATCTAATATCTAAATTCAGCACAGTTGCAGGATACAAAACTAATACACAGAAATCTGTTGCATTCCTATACACTAATGATGAAATAGTAGAAAGAGAAATCAGGAAAACAATTCTATTCACAATTGCATCAAAAAGAATAAAATACCTAGGAATAAATCTAACCAAGGATGTGAAAGACCTATACCCTGAAAACTATAAGACACTCCTAAGAGAAATTAAAGAAGGTAACAATAAATGGAAACACATCCCATGCTCACAGATAGGAAGAATTAATATTGTCAAAATGGCCATCCTGCCTAAAGCAATCTACAGATTGAATGCAATTCTTAGTAAAATACCTACAGCATTCTTTAATGAACTAGAGGAAATCATTCTAAAATTCATATGGAACCACAAAAGACCCCGAATAGCCAAAGCAATCCTGAGAAGGAAGAATAACGCTGGGGGATTACGCCCCCCAACTTCCAGCTCTACTACAAAGCCACAGTAATCAAGACAATTTGGTACTGGCACAAGAACAGACCCATAGACCAATGGAACAGACAAGAGAGCCCTGATATAAAGCTAACCATATATGGTCAATTAATATATGATAAAGGAGCTATGGACATACAATGGGGAAATGACAGCCTCTTCAACAACTGGTGTTGGCAAACTGGACAGCTAATTGCCAGAGAATGAAACTGGATTATTGTTTAACCCCATAAACAAAAGTAAACTCAAAATGCATCAAAGACCTGAATGTAAGTCATGAAACTGTAAAACTCTTAGAAGACAACATAGGCAAAAATCTCCTGAATATAAGCATGAACAACCTCTTCCTGAATGCATCTCCTCGAGTGAGGGAAACAAAAGCAAAAATAACACATGGGACTACATCAAACTAAAAGTTTCTGTATGGCAAAGGACACCATCAGTAGAACAAAAAGGCATCCTACAGTACAGGAGAATATATTGTGAATGACATATCCGACAATGGGTTAACATCCAAAATATATAAAGAACTCACATGCCACAATATCCAAAAAGCTAATAACCTGATTAAAAATGGGCAGAGGATATGAAGAGGCAATTCTCCAAAGAAGAAATTCAGATGGCCAACAGACACATGAAAAGATGCTCCACATTACAAATCATCGGGGAAATGCAAATTAAAACCACAATGAGATATCACCTCACACCAGTTAGGATGACCAGCATTGAAAAGACTAAAAACAACAAATGCTGGCGAGGATGCGGAGAAAGGGGAACCCTTCTACACTGCTGGTGGGAATGTAAGCTAGTTCAACCATTGTGGAAAGCAGTATTGAGGTTCCTCAGAAAACCCAAAATAGAAACATCATTTGTCCCGGGACTCTCACTCCTTGGTATTTACCCAAAGAATACAAGTTCTCAGATTCAAAAAGACATATGCACCCTTATGTGTATCGCAGTACTATTTACAATAGCCAAGATATGGAAGCCACCTAAGTGTCCATCAGTAGATGAATGGATAAAGAAGAGGTGGCACATATACACTATGAAATATTATTCAGCCATAAGAAGAAAACAAATTCTACCATTTGCAGCAACATGGATGGAGCTGGAGGATATTATGCCCAGTGAAATAAGCCAGGTGGAGAAAGACAAGTGCCAAATGAGTTCACTCATTTGTGGAATATAACAATGAAGGAAAACTGAAGGAACTAAACAGCAGCAGACTCACAGACTCCAAGAAGGAACTAGTGGTTACCAAAAGGGAGGGGTTTGGGAGGGTGGTGGGGGTGATGGGGATTGAGGGATATTATGTTTAGTACACATGGTGCGGGGGGTCACGGGAAAGATAGTGTAGCACAGAGAAGGCAAATAGTGAATCAGTGCATACACTGATGGACAGTGGCTGCAATGGGGTATGGGTGGGGACTTGATTATATGGGTGAATGTAGTAACCATATTGCTTTTCATGTGAAACATTCATAAGAGTGTATATTCCTAATATCTTGAAAAAAAAAAGAAAAATGAGAAAGTAAAAAATATTATTTTTATTTTGTAGCTCACTTTTTTCTCAGGAGCAATGGCTTCTTAATAGCTAAATAGGTATATTTTTTTTAGGACCTTAGGGAAATCAATGAATTCTGAAACAGTCCCATTCCATTACTTGACATTGGTCAATTAATAGGATTGTTCTAAATTCATGGATTAAAATGTGTCAAGCAGAATTCAGTTTCCCTGTGTGGAAATAGAGCTGATGTTTTTTTCTCTTCTTTTTATTATCTTCTACAGTAATACAATGAACATATGTTTATAGTAGAAATATTTTTGAAACATGCAAATGCCAAGCAAAAATTTATAATTATTTATGAACTGACCACTCAGCTGCAATTTGGATTTTATATCCTTATTATACATATTTTAAAAATTGTAGTCATGTTGGATATACAGTTTTATTTTCTGGCCTTTTGAACATTTTATTGTAAAGATTTTATTACTGTACTGTCATTCAGTCATTCTTAATAAACAACTAGTTTTCAGTATTTCAGTATTATAAATAATGCTGTACAAAACACCTTCGGACCAAATCTCCGATAACATCTCTGTGTATTTCCTCAACTAGAGTACAAGAGGGGTGTGAAATGTTTCTAGATCCCTGAGACACATTGTCATACTGCATCCTCGAACAGCTACCGCTTTATTCACCCACCAGTGATTTGTAAGCTGAGCCTCTTGCCCCATTCTCACCTTTATTATCAAGGCTTCTTTTTTTTCATCTTTGCCTTTGGCATGTGCAGAAAAATCTCTTCTACCTTAAGCTGGGCAATAAATTTTTGTTATTAGTTGTTTTTTACTGGGTAGAAAGCTCAGTGTTAAAATGGCAAACGAAACGCATTCAGGGTGGTCTGCTGCCCTCGGAGCCCAGGCCAGGCCGCCTTGGGGAGGCTGTGAGGTGGGTTTGCACCTGGCACTCCTTTAAGTGCTGCTGCCTCCTCCCACCTCCTCTACCTGAAGGGCATCCAGCATCTTTGCACTCTTTTTCCCTCAGCAGATTTTGCTCGCAAAGGGATTTAATAGACGTTGGGTAAGACTTATATTTCTTAATCATTTACGGGCCTTTTAATGTTGGTTTTACTTTACTAACTTACAAAAACAATATGTTTCTTCTATGACATGGGGTCTACAAGTCTGAAGGGTTAAGAGAAGACTCCTTCCCTGAAATACTGAGCTCATCCTGAGAGTGTGAGGTCAATGCCTGTTGGTTAAGTAGTTGTTCCTGAAACCTACCCCACCGGGCATTAGAACAAGGGCGGGAGTCAGTCAGTCTTCCTCTCAGTGGCAGGCAAACCTGTAGATGAGAGCTGTAGTTCGGTGTATGGACTTGTTTGTTTGGTTTGTGATTATGGGCATGGTGGTGTAAGAGATTCTTTCTCTTTTCCACCTTTTCTCCCTTCCCTTCCTTCCTTCCCTTTTCAAGTTATAAAAATAATATACGCTTGTTTGAACCTGCAGTTGTTATGAGCATGTGTTATTTTTGTAATTTAAAATAACACCAAAGGAAATAGCAAAGGCTTTTCTCTTACCCATCATCCACCCCTTTGAGGTAGTCATGTTAACAGACTGGTAGGTGAGCCTCCACACCTCTCCCTGCACCTATACAGCATGCACCATCATAAGCATAGAGGAGGACCATTCATTTCTTTTCCTTTTCCTTTTAGGCCCATTGTTATTTTATTATGCCTATTACTACTATTACCATTATGCTCATTACTCTGTAGCTTGCTTTCACAGTCCATCATGTGTATCATTTCAAGTCTGCATACAGACTAACTCATCTTATTCCCTTTTAAAAATAGATTTTAACTGAACAAAGTATTAGATGCACATGGTACAAAGCTCAAATAGTGCAAACCTATACGCTGAAATGTTTATCAGCCTCCCACTTGAGACCTCCAGACCTCTTCCCCAGAGGCAACAACTGGATACAACAGGACATTGAGAAGGATTTTTCCTTTATCCCTGGAATTGGCAAATAGGGCCCAGAGCTCAGGACAAAAAGGCAATAAACTCTACAGTTTAGTCTTTCCAACATTTGGGGCTGGGCACCTTCCCTAGCATGGGCAGAGGTGTGTTAGTGCCACTAGTAGGCACCCATCTAACTACCTAGTGTAAGAGGAGGGCTGAGGAGGTGAGAGAGAAAATAAGAGCATCCCCCTGGTCACAGGCTTTCAGAGAGAGAAAAAGCAGTTTTCTCATACATCCTACCCCTGTGCCCCACAAAGCCAGGTGAAGAGAGAAAGGCCCAAGGGCAGGGCAGTGGTTGGGGCTGACAGTGGCACAGCCATTTCTCATGACTACTTGGCAAGGACTCGGGAGTTTCCTGTGAGTCATGGACACTCAGTTGCATGCAGCCAAATAGTAGCCGTCTGGCTGCCACACCACAGAGGGTAACCCCAGCAGCAAAGGCCATGGGACATGCTGCAGTAACAGGAGCTGAGCAGGGGAAGAAGGCTGGCAAGAGCTGAGTTGTCTCCTCAGGATACCAAGTGGCAGAGAGGGGCCTCCAAAGAAGCTGGGCCTACAGCCCTTGAAGACCAACATTTGGACAATGGCCACACAGGGTCATGGTGACCATGAATTATCTGGAAACAATGATAAGTAATAAGGAGAGGATTATAATTGTATCCAGGTAAATAGAGACCTTTGTTCTTTGTCCTAGATGTCTCCCCTGTCTGGGAAGCTGTGGGCAGTGCTCTCAGTAGTGTAGCAGCACCTTACAGGGTGCAGTTTAGGAATGTGCGGAGGTAGATTTTGAAGTTGTTACAGTGACAGAGAACCATTCCTGGCACAGTTGTCAGGGACTAGAGATGCTGGGTAGCCTGTAGTGCACACATGATGTCTTACTGTAAAACTTGTCCCATACAACTATTCAGTGTTCTTCTGCTTATTGATGTAAGTTAGAAACTTGTACAAAGTTACCTGAACCTAAGACCTATGTTTTAACTATAAATATTTTTATAATTTTGTTTTAGTGGCTTTGTTTGTATAAGTATAAAAATTAAATACAAATAGAAAGACTATTTGCAATGTTTTAATATACACTGAATTTTATTATGCTATGATTAAGGGTTGTGATTTAGAATGACCCTTCCCCAACAATCCTAAACTTCTGGTCAGGAGATATGAAACACACTGTGGTATTTGTGCTATAATCACAGGATTTCATTGAGTTTGTAAAAAGGTCTTAATAAAGAGTGTGGATATTGAACAGGCTGATACGGTTGAGTTTTTGTTTTGGGTCCCTGATCATACTTTCCTCCTGCTTTAACAGTGCACAGTAAGTAGAAGGAGAGGGCATTATTGTCTATTGTAAGAACCTGAAATATGTCAACATGATATGTAACTAACTTGGAATCCTCAGGATCACCAGTTCTCCATTTTACTGATGAAGAAACCATGACTTTAATTCAGAGCAAAGTAACCTGCCTCAGTTATACTTCTCTCCCTACTCCCCCCCTTTCACTGACATTGTGAACTTCACATTTTTGTTTCTCTTTTCTGCAAAGTAATCACCTTTTCTCAAAGGGACATTTTTCTTTTGTGGTTGCTGATATCCCCAAACTCTGGTTTCCTTTAGGTCATAAGCTTAGCTTTGGTTCTTTCTTTTTTGATTTTCACATATAATTAGCCACCTAGTAATTTGTCTTCAACAACAGCTCTTGAACTTAACCTCTTCATAACAGTCAAGCTCCTCCACACTTACATATGGGTTATTTATCCCCTTTTAGACTCAGTTTCCCATTCATAAAAGAAATAACAATGATTGATACTAAATAAGCCCTCAACAAAGGTTACCCAAGTGACCAGTAAGGAAAACCATTTACAAGTATGGCATCTCTTTCCTTGCAGCCCTGAAGGGGCTCTATTCTGGCACCACCTTGTATATTTCAGTCCAATGCTGGCATCCACTACCCAGCTTGAACACAGAACCCACAGGTTAAAGGACAGTCCAAAGCACGACTACCCTAGCTTCAGACCAACTGTTTACGAATCTAGGGGTGGGGAGGTTTCCCAGGATTGATCACACCTCCCAGGTGTGATAATTTGCTAAATGATGTACAGCTCTCAGGAAAGTATGATATTGATGATTACAAGATTTATTACAAAGGATACAAATCAGGAACAGCCAAATGAAGAGACACATAGGGGGAGGTCTTGGAAGGTCCCAAACACGCAGATTTCATGCTCTCTCCTGTTGGAACCAGGGCACAACTTCCCAGCAGGATGATGTGTCTTCCAACCAGTAAGCTACCTGTCCAGAGTTTTAGCCATATGCTTTGATGTCCAGAGCTTGTTGTTGTTGTTGCTTTTAATTTTTGTATCATTAATGTACAACTACTTCAACATTATGGTTACCAGACTCCCCCTATTGTCAAGTCCCCCCCACATACCCCATTACAGTCACTGTCCATCAGCATAGTAAGATGTTATAGAATTATCACTTGTCTTCTCTGTATATACTGCCTTTCCCGGGCCCCACCCTGTTACATTACATGTGCTAATTGTAATGCCCCTTTTACCCCCCTTTCCCTTTGGTGACTGCTAGTCCATTCTTGGGTTCTGTGAGTCTGCTGCTGTTTTGTTACTTCAGTTTTTTTTTGTTCTTATGCTCCACAGATGAGTGAAATCATTTGGTACTTGTCTTTCTCCGTCTGGCTTATTTCACTGAGCATAATACCCTCCAGCTCCATCCATGTTGTTGCAAATGGTAGAATTTGTGTTCTTCTTATGACTGAACAATATTCCATTGTGTATATGTACCACATCTTCTTTATCCATTCATCTACTGATGGACACTTAGATTGCCTCCATTTCTTGGCTATTGTCCTCCAGAGTTTTTATAGGAGTTTTGGCCATGTGATTAAGCTCAATCTCCAGCCACCATCCCCTCCTCAGAGATCAGGAGGTTGGACTGGTATCACGTGCTTCCGACCCTCCAATCAAACAGTTGCACATCCTGAAAAGGTGACCAACCCCCATCAAGCTACCTAGGGACTCACCTTGAGTCCCTTCATTAGCATAAACTCCACGGGGCTCATGAATAACACTCACATCTGTGCCAGGAACCTGAGACAAAGACCAAATTCTTTATTATATGATAAGCTCCAATGCATAATTTGAAAATCACTGATGGACAGAGCAAACTCTAAACTTTTAAATATAATATAGCCTATCCAGATTATAAATTCCATGAGGGCAGGGACCAAAATCCATGATGATCAGTGTGCTTGGTTTGGAGTCACTACTACTCCCCCAGTGAATAGGACAGTACATAGCATACAGGGTACACTCAGGAACACTACATGAAGGAGTTTCCTTAAACTCAATCATATGTTGTCTAGGACTTTTTTCTCCGTTACTTCAAATTCTAATACATATTTTCCCTTCTCTAGACTGCAAGCTCCTGGAGGCTAGATGCCTTTGTATATTCTAAGGATGTGATAAATGGTTGCTAAATAAATGAACCCTTCTTTGTGATTAATTATAATGCATGATACTCAAAGAATGACTTACTTCATATGGCACTGTAGTCTAAAACAAAACAGATATGACACATGATTTGGTGCTAGTGCAAATAAATAATTCATTCTGGCAATTTCAGATAATCATTTACAATTACATTTTGGGGTCTCTAATTGAGAAATGGCTATAAAGGGTTAACGTGTGGAGATCAATAATTTAGAAAAAGAGTTAACCATCATCTGTGTTCTAAGAGTCTTTTTCCCCTTTCTTTTTCAGCTTTATTGAAGTGTAACTGAGAAATAAAATTGCAAGGTATTTAAAGTGTATGTGGAGATTATCTGATATACATATACATTGTGAAAGGATTCGTCACATCTAGTTAATGCATCCATTGCCTCATGTATTTATATCTCTATGTATAATGTAGAAATAAGGTGGGCTTCTTATTGTTGGTTTCTCCTTTTGTTTTCTTTGGTGAGAGCATTTAAATTCTACTCTTAGAAAATTCCAACTACACAATTTAGTGTTATCAACTAGTCACCATGTTCTACACTAGATGCTCAGGTCTTATACATCTCATAACTGAAAGTTTGTACCCTCTTACCTCTCTATATCCTCCCTCATACCCACTCCTGACCCCTGGCAATGGCAACCACGTTTCTATTGCTAAGAGACAGTTTTTGAAACTGTTAGTAAATTTACATTTTATTACAAGATACACTTGCTAACATTTCTTACCTCTCCAGTGCTGGTAGTGTGTTTGGAGGGAAGTCATTTTCAGTGGTGAGGAACTACACTCTCATTTCCTTTATCTTGCCTCCCACTCTCACTATAAATACAAATGACTATTTATTATAACCAATCATTTGGTTTGGAGAAAAGGATTTTTCCATAACATACTGCCCACATCCATGCCTATTTCCTCTTTTTTACCTGTTTTGATTGTTTTGCCCAAACCTAACCACTTCTATTTCTTCTGTAGTGTCCATTTACCATATTGTCTTCTGAAAATTACCACTAAACAGTACTGATCAGTTATCTACTCAGGCATCATCTCTGACAGCTGGGTCCTGTAGCCTTAAAGAGGTAATACCAAAGAATCTAATAAAACTGACAAAAATGGAAGAAAGTGGCTGAAATTTAAGAATAAAAGAAACTAATAACAACCTGTCTTGCCAATGGGTTTCAGTCCCAGCCAAGTTCACTATGGATTCAATGTGACTAAAGAAATGACAGTGGAATGTTCTTGGGGTGAAAGGGTTATACCCAACTTTATTCCCATGGTGGCAGGCCAATCACTAAAATCTCGTTCACTCAGAGCGCGTCTGCATGCAGCAAGCCGGTCTCTGCCTCTGGGCCTCTCTGCCTGCACAGCCATCCCAGTCTCTGTCCTCGGTGCTGCCACCACTCCAGCCTCTGCTCTGCTCGTCTGCAGCCTTGCCACCTATCGCCCAGAGAACTGGGCAGGGCTCTTTATAAAGAGTCAATAATGATGCATTGCCCACGCATATGTAGTGAGCTAGCCAACCAGGTGAGAATCCTGGCCATAGGAACCTTCACTTTATCCACACAAACTTATACGCATTAGGAAGACTGCTACCCCAAAAACAGAAAAAAATAAAACAAACAAATGTTGGGAGGATGTGGACAAATTGGAAACCTGGTGTGGACCCATGATTCCTCAGTAGAGTGAACAGAAAGAGGGATGAAGCACCCACCTTCTTCTACCTGGATATAGCATCGATGTATTATTAATTGCACTTTCTGTCCAGTTACATTAATGTGGTAGATAAAAAATATTCCTCCAAGACTCTGGGAAAAGATTAGCAATCAATACGAATTTTTGGTAGTGTGGTTTTTTATTTTTAAAGTATTTGGCTAGTGTGAGGAAGGCAGTATAGCACAGAGAAGACAAGTAATGATTCTATAGCATCTTACTGAGCTGATGGACAGTGACTGTAATGGGGTATGTGGGGTGGACTTGATAATGGGGGGAGTCTAGTAACCATAATGTTCAAGTAATTGTAAAAAAAATTGTAATTTTTTTTAATGATATAAAAAAAATTTTTTTATAAAGTATGTGGTTAGTAATTTCAGTGAGAATTTGAGGAAAATTACATAGAGGTTGTGATGGACATCTTCTAAAACCAAACACCTCTGGTTCATCTTTTAAACATTGCTGAGGTCTCCCACTCAGTCTTATTGCTACCAATAGGAAATCACTGTTTTGAGCAGAGACTATTTTTACTGCTGCATAGGTAGAACTTGATGCTTCCTTTCTTCCTTAATCAATTCATAAATTCATGTCACTGTCTAAAACATGATGAAAAGGCCCAGCGGCCACTCTATGTTCCTATAAGATGAAGTCTAACTTCTTCATCCACCTATTTGAGATTCTTCATTGTATGTTTTCCCCCCTGTCTGATAACACCTACCCCTAGACTCTAAAGATTATGCCCCTTTCAGCCCCTTTCACCTGGCTTGTTCCACTGTCCCTATAAATTAACCACGCTTGTCAGGATTCTAAGCCTCTACTCATGCTCTATACTTTCTTCTTCGTTTACCCAAATCTAAACAAGCATTCAAAGTGAAGGTCAGGCATTATCTTTTCTCAGGCTCAAATTTCTCCTTCATACTGCAGATTTGTCATTTTTAAAAATCACCACCTTTTCCCATTTCCTGGAGGTTAATGTATAAACTCTTTCATCTGTCATACAACATGGCCCCAGTTTCTTTTTCCAGTCTTATCTCTACAAACTACTTTCTGCACTTGACCTTCAGACACAGTGACTTACTCTCTATTTCTTAGTCTTGCCATGTGTCAGCTTTCTGTACCTTTGTACATGCTCTTTCCTTAGCCAGGTATGACTTCCCCTTTACCTACCTGAAAAACTTTTGCATATCCTCTAAGAACCATTTCAAACATTCTTTTCTGTGAAACCTTACTGATTTCTCCCAAGTGAAACACTCTATCCCACTGTATTTTGAGTCTAAATACCCTAAACCTGTGTCTCTCTGTATTGTAATTCCTTATTTTACAATATTGTATTGTATGTTAGTCTTCTATACTTTACACGAACCTATTGCTACATAGTACCTAGCAGGGTACTGTTTATGCAATAGTTGCTTAAGAATTATTGTTGAATGACTGAATGCTGTAATTTGTATTGATGTCTTCATTGCCTTAACTCCAAGAGCTTGTGCTTACGTCTGTCATTTCACTAAATTACCTTAGATCAGTCTCCCACTGTTTCAAGTGTGCACTAGATTCCAGTAAGATTAAATGGAGATGCTTGACCAAAGTACTTAACTCTTCCAGCCCCACTTTCTCCATCTGTAAAATGGGAGGTATCAGTAGTACCTCAATCAAAGTGTTGCTGTGTGAAATGAGATAATGCATTAAAGTGCTTAGCACAATACCTGGCATATAGTATGTACCCAAAATGGGAAATCCATTTCATCAACTGTTACATCTTACATTTATGCCATTTTCCCCTAGCAGTCTCATAGGGTTGTTGTAAAGATTATATGATAACATACATGTGAAACTATGTTGCTTACCTTTATTTTCCCTATCTTCCCAACTAGGTTAGAAGCCTGTTTCAGCCTTTGCCCCTTAAGGCAAAGTCCTCAGCCAGATGCACAGTATTATTCAGCTCAGCTTTTCTTTTACAGCTATCACTTTCTTCTTGGCACCTATCACAGGATTATGCACATAGTAGGTGTGCAATATAGTGAAAGTTCTAGAATTAGCAAGGGCTTTAGCTGAAAGTGAAGCCTTCTACATTCTTTTTGTTTGATGTTTGTTTTATATAACTTGATTTAAGCATTTTGATTTAAACCAAGGTCAATTCACTCCTGATGTTTTGGAGATGCTGTGTAATTATATTAGGCTTAGTTTGCTTCCGGGTAGGACCACTTCTGCTTTTGGCATGTGACAGGGAGGCAGCCTTAGCCCGTGTCCTTTATTATCTTACTAGAGACATAAATTATGTTTATATAACTCTTGCACTACAGAATGATGGAAAAAGTGCTTGATTTGGGTCTTTTCTGACATTTTTGGCAATTTCTATTCCGTTCTGACATTTTTGACAATATATCAATGTGTTTTCCATTTAGAATTTACGATGGGGTAATGAAAAGATCAAGTAGAAGAAAAGAATGTAGAAGAAAAAAAAGATAAAGTGTAAGGCTTTCAAACACTGTATGGAAACACAGATAAGGTTTCAAGTAATCAAGATAGATGAAGATTCCCACAATCTCGAGAATACATACACAATTTCTGAAAAGGTTTTGAAGCAGCGTAAAGGGAAAACGTAATATAGTAACACTGGGCCGTTCACCAAGATACGAAGACAGTACAAGCACCTGAGGAGCCATACCGTCAAACGCTCCTAAAACCTTGAGCATTTCCTGAACTCTGGTGAGTTTACAGGACCGCACGGGAACCACAGAGGGCCGGCCTGGTGACCGCAGGGGAGCGGCCGCAGGGGAGCGCGAGGCGCGCGCCCGACGGAGCCCCGGGGCGTCGGCCGGGACCAGGGCTCCGCGGCGCTGGGTGCGGGCCCCGCGGCTCTCGCTCCGCAGGCTCCCTCCGCCCCCGTCGGCCGCGCCGGGGGAAGGAGTTTCCGGCGGACTCGGCGCGGTGCCGCTTCCTGTCCCCCTTGCCACGCCGCCTCATGCTGCCGGTCCGGGACGCGGCCCGCCCGGTACCCCTCGCCGTCCCGGCAACGCCTCCGGCCTCATGCAGTCCCGGCTCCTGCTCCTCCGGGCGCCCGGCGGCCACGGCGGCTCGGCCGCGCGGCGCGTGCAGCTGCTACTGCGGCAGGTGGTGCGGGGCACGCCGGGCGGCGACTGGCGGCGGTCGGAGATCAGACTGCTGCACGCCGGGGCGGGGGCCGACACAGGTAACCCCGGGACGCCCCCGCCGCCCCCGCGGCTCTGTGGGGCCCCTCTCGCACTCCCCGGGCCTTACTGTGTACTCCGATGGCTCTGGACTAGAGTTTCTGATGACCTGCAGTAGTGCTTTCTCCTTCTCCCATTGCTGCTTTTACTCCCAGAAATCTTGGACTGTGGTGCACGCAGAGTTTAATACAGCAGCCGTCAGGTGGTTGAAAGCTGGACTTGATCTTGTTCTCTTGAGTGCCAAGGGCCTGGGAAGACGGTCTGTGCCATGTTCTAGTCAGGGCTAGTGGCGAATTACAAGTGTACATTTTTGCCAAGGAACCCACTGTTAAAATGTTTTAACTGTATTCTTCAGCCTTTTCAAGTTTTACAGTTTTCGTTTCTCAGAGGCTCCCATCTTCTTAGAGTTGGAAACCACAACTTTATTTAGTTAAAACCCCTGACTACAACCGAAGTAATTGAGACCCAGAAGGGAAAAGTAACTTGCTGGGCATCACACCGCTAACTAGTGACAATGTTAGATTTACATGCTCTGATTTCTAGGCCCAGTATTTTTTGGTTTTTACCTGCTGGTTTTAGAAATCTTTTTGTTGTGTGTTAAACTTAGAGCATTTGGGCTGGCTAAGCAAAGGGATATATATGCTGTTGCTGCTCTTAGGTGGCAGAGTGATTCTAGATTTTGTCAGTATCATTGTTGCTTAGAATATTGCAGGTTTTCGGTATGAAATTGCAAGTTTCATTGTACCTCTCGGATCCCCAATAATTATCCTTGCCAGGAAACAGGGATGTTTAATTCCCATACATTTCATTCATTCATTCACTCATTGAACAAATGTTTTTTTCTTTTTCAGTATAGAGTTGTGATGTCAAGTTTTGCCCCTTCGTCAATTGTGACTTGTAGATTGTTTATTCGTTTTTTTCTTTTTGGATTTTTAAATTATTTGTTGCTCCTTTCCAGAGGTCAAGGGTGGAAATGTAAAATAATCTATAACTTGGGCTTTGGAGCTAAATAGGCTGGGTTGGAGTCCATTTCTACATTGTCTAGATATGGGGATTTGAAAGTAGGTTATTTAACTTTGTGTTCCAGTTTTCTTAACAATAAAATAAGGATAAGAAGAGGATATTTGATAGGGTTGTTATGAGAATTCAATTGTTTGATGTAACCCCCAGCATATATTAATATTCAGTAAAAGTTAGCTTCTTTATTATTCTTAGCATATATATTTTTAGCTATGTGAGAGTTATTCAGTTTCCTTGGCTTTAGAACAAATGAAACTAGTTCCCTTTAGGTTTAGAACTGTCAGAACTATCTGGGTAGGCAGATGGAACAGAGTTAATTCATGTGAACTTTTTAAGAAAATAAAAACTGTTCTTTTTATATGAATAATACATATTGATTATAAAAACATGAGTAATGTCTTCAAAATTTGTGTTATGTTGACCAAATCAAAGTATAGATTTTGCTTCAAATGTGAGAGTCTGGACACTACAGACAACGTATTAGCTTCTAAGACTCAGTCATTGATTCTGGCAGGATCACACCACAAGGAGTAAATTATGTTAACCCTACTTGTCTTGCTACTGCAAAGATTCATAAGGTTGAAGGTATGAAGACTGGGTAAATGCAGCTAGAAACTCAACCAGTGATCTGAACTCGAGTAGAACAGCTGTGAACCAGGTAAAAAGGAAGCAAGCTCTTGGCTACGCTAGGATATGACATTAGCCATCAAGGTTGTTGGCATGGCTCATTTTGAATGAGAGGTCATACACAGACAAATGTAAAACCACAAATAGTATGCTGTAATGAATAACAGTTTAGGTTGGGAAGATGCTCTCAGCTGCACTCACACACGTGACCAGTAACTCTTCTCCTCTGCATGTAATTGACCTTGCTTCCTCATAGTTTGGAGAAAGAGCAAAAAGGTACATAAACAACAGATGCAAGTTATATACTGTTCTTATCTCTCCTGGACTGTGTATGTGTTTTATTTATCCTTTTATTTCTGCTGATGCCTGTCAACACTTTGCACCTAATAAGCATTCAGTGGCTTATTATGTTAAAGTTCATACAGAGAAGGAGCAGGAGAGGCTAGAATTCCCTTGTTAGCTTTCAAGATAGGAGCTTTACAAAGCCTGGTAAGCGGGAGGAGGAGAGGATCATTTATGTTAAAAAAAAACAAACCCCCAAACCCATTGCTTTTTATCCTTTGCTATTAGGTAGTTTAAGTATCCATAATTTGTAAATTATATCTCACTTCAATTAGTACTATTGTCTTTTAGTTTAGGAACAAAGAGGTTAACAGGGAGGTTAGTTACTGCAAAGAGTTTTCAAAAAAAGGTCGTGTTTTCACAGATGGAGCCATTCGAGTTGGTTTACTAGGACTCCGATGTTAAACAGCTTCAGATATACCACAGATCAAGATCAAATTATGAACCTGGTAACATGACCATAAATCCACCATGATATGTTTAGTGCTGTCCTTTAATACCATTATTATGAAAGGGATTCAGTTTTATCTTATGATTTTTGCATATGAAATAAATTTATATTTATAATATTTTTATGCTTTGCTATTAGATAGCAAAAAGAAACATTTAAAAATACTTTTGAACAAGAAATCTGTGTTCATTGTATAAGAGTGAAAAATACAGACAAATCCCCTAAAACTTAATCCTCCCATGCAAAATCATAATTGTCAGCCTTTTGGTGTTAATACTATCAGATTCTGTAAAATATCTATATTTATACAAATACCTATTTCTTTTTAAAAATGAGATCATGTGTTTTATAATTTATTCTCACCCACTATTATGAACACATTTACATAGTGATAAATATTGCTATATATGATTGTTTTAAATAGGTATTAAGTAAATGTGTTTATCCATATAATTTATTTTACCTATTTCTCATTCTTGGGCATTTGGGTTGTTGATCTTTAAATATATAAACAATGCAGTAAACACCCATGTGCATTTTTTATGATTTTAAGATTGGGCTACAATAGAATTTATGAGTTTGGAGAGGAGGAATATATATAGAGCTCCTACTTCAACTGAGAAATATGGTATAGAGGGAAAACTATACTATGATTCAGGTCTTAGCTCTATGTTTACTAGGTATTGAACTTTGGGGAAATTATTAACTACTTTGAACCTGCAGCAGGCTCTAGTTTGACCCTGAGGGCATTGTGACCCTTGTGTATTGAAGAATTTGCCAGTGAAATCCCAGCACACTTGTAACCTAACAAATCACTGGGAAGACTTGTTTTAGGAACATGCAGTATATACTGGAAATTGCAGATCTATTTGGTTTTTTCTTGTGTTTGAAGTTTCTCTCTGGTTTAAGTATTTTTAAAAAAATGCTGACATTAAACCAGAGGCTCTTGACCTGGGTGATTTTCCTCTCCCAGTGGATAATGTGCAAAGAAAAACATGTTGACTGGTTCACATAGGTGGGAGGTCCTGTGGGTTCAGTTGGGTTGGATTCATGATGCTCAAATATCTTTAGGGCTTGGGCTCTCTGCCTTTCCTCATGGTCCCTCCACTTTGACTCTCCATTTATTGGATCTACTTTTTTCCTCTATTGGTTTCAATGTCTGGCAAGCTTTCTTCAGGTGGTAGTAGTGATAACCTTTTGATGGCCTTAGACTTTGATTGTCATTACTATTCACAGTGTCAGAAGAAGAGAGAACGTCTTTTCCTGTGGACTGTAACAAAAATTCTGGCAGGGACTCTTATTGGCCAAGCTTGGATCATGTGCCCATATCTAAACAATCATTGTTGTGTGAAAATAATCAGTGTGTCCAGAAGGTGGAATGTTTTGGTGGGGCTTGTGCCGGGTACTATGTTTGTGGGGTGGGGCAGGGCTTATTGGGCCAGGAGTAATTGTTGGGATGAGTGGTATAAATTCTACTCAAACCATTGTGGTATGGGTTCTCCATTGGAGAGGGTTTTTCTATCATCAAAAAAAGGACAAAGAATATTGGTCATGTAAAATAAAATAGCTGTCCACTAAAAGTCAAGTGAGTAATGTCCAAGGGGGTTTTGTACAAGATTGTTATGTAAGAGATACTATTAATTACCTTGAAATAGAAATTATTTTCCTATAAACTTCTGGTAAATCACTTTAAATTAGGATCATTGCAAGTAATAAAATCAAACTTTGTTACTTTAAATGAGCTATACATTTAATTTCATTTAGAAGGTTTTATCTTTTGGATTCTTTTCAGGGTTCTGAATTTTTAAGTCCATACTCTCTCCATGCCTGAATAAAATATGTAACTTAACTTATTGGTAGTAGTATTTGTGTGACAGTTTATTTATTGTACTGAGATTTAGGTTAATCTGAATTAGGTGTGTTTGCTTTTTTGCATTATTTGTAATACTAAATGTCATTAAATGTTAAGCAGCATATTTTTTAACAATTTGTACTTTTTAAAAACTCATTCTAGTTATTCTAATAATTTTCATTGTTATTTTATACTATTAACTAAAATCTCTTTAAAAAATGATGCACTTAACCAAAATAGTTTATTTGAAGAAAGGCATATATTAGTTTCTTCTTCCTAAGTTATATTACATGTTTTGTTGTAGTATCTTTATTCACCTTTAGGTTAATATCTGACTTGACTTAAATGAATCCTTTACAAATAATTTGATTTCTCAACATGTTTGAAGATGGGATGTCCTCAAAGAATGCAGAAAATCAGTGAACCACTCTTTAAGAGAACACTTAAGAAAACAGTATATAAAACTACATGTAGTTTTTATATATACCATCTATAAAATGTATAATCATTCATATATTTATTTATTAAACATTTATTGAATACCTGTGTGGTTTGAGATTACTTTCGGCGCTAGGGATACAGGTGTGATTAAAACAGAGGCCCTGCCCACAAAATGTTATGGTCTTACAGATTCAGCAGTGGTCTTCAACATTTTTCTCACTTATCTCCTTCAAGGATTTTGCAAATGTATATACCTTTGCACATTTTTAGGTTGATACCTAGAAGTTTTCCTGATAAAAATATAGTTGTAAAACATGGTGTCTCCAGTTTGTTGTAAATTTACAAATGAAAGTTGTTATAATACTTTTTAAAGTAGTAAAACAGAAATTGTTACAATACTCTTTAAAGTATCTTTTAAATGAAATCAGAATAGCCTAGTAATTTGTTAGTCACTCTCTTTGTTTAGAAAATAGATAAAAAGCTCTTTAAGTGTCAGAAATTTTATGTTATTTCTTTATCTTCTTGAATTTGTGTTTCAGTTACACTTAGTCCTCATCATTTTATCTTAATACACTTTTGTTTTTGGAATTTTTATCTTTGTTTAATTTTTTTGCAACAAAAAATACCTAAATGTTAAAATGTGCTTTTATTACAATTATTAGAGCACAATTGTTCAAAAGAGCATCAGTATGTTTCAAAATTTTTAATAAAGTAAAATTTTGTGTTAACATACCTGTAAATAACATGACAGGGGCTTTTCCCCAGTTGAATATTAATTAGTATAAATAATAGTTTCTAATTGAATACTGATTCTTGCTGGGATATAGAGAATTTTGATATAGCAATATTACTCATTCTTTGCAGGCTAAGTTATAAGCCAAAAATAATATATTTATTGTCAAAAATGTTATTTCAATGTTTTATCAACTGACAACTGGACTACAGTCTTTTTAAATTTTTCTCATAGTAAAGAATCAGAAACCACTTGACTTGCAAATGGAGTCATGCCCCAGCCAGTAGAATCACTCTTGCCTCAGTTTCAGGGAGATTCACTAAAAAGGCTTGATCAAAATTTATCAATGGCCATGGCTATTTTCTCACTTAGAGGCTGCTTGTTTAGTCTCATGTGCCTCAAAAAGTTAGTAAAACAAAAGCTTCATTCAGTATACCTTTGCCAATATAATATTTTTTTGAGAAAATGTTTTTACCTAATCACATGTTTAATTTTTAAAATCAAATACTTGGTTTTCAAAATTAGCAAAGGTAGTGTATATATACTCTCAATCCTGTTAGCCAAATGACACTTTCTGACAGAAAAAGTACTTTTTCATTCAATTTAAATGAATGTGTTAATATATATTTTAAGATATGTTACAAAAACCACAGAAAAATAAATATTATGGGACACATAGGCAATATTACCAAATGCAGTAAAGCCAAAAATAAAGGAATCTAGTGGTTATATGTTTAAACTACCATATTTCATAATGTATGATGCAGTTTGGATCTTTAATTTATAGTAAAGTAATGTAATATCAGTTAAAATCACTTATGTAAGGAGGACTGTGAAGGCATATTTTATTAAATGTGTAGCAAACTTTATGGGTTTTAGAGAACAATTAAATAAAAATGAATAAAAATCAAATTCATCAGTTTCTTTAGACCTCATTATCAAACTTTTGACATTGTATTTAGTGAAACAAAACTCATTGGTTCAGAAGCCAGTATATTATCTTTCAATGAGAAAATAGCATTTTATAAGATGAATGACTACAATTGAAATGAATAATACATGACACTATTTGAGAATAAATTTTTAACTACCTTTCTGAAAGGTACACAACTGATTTGAAACATTTTAAAGTTTGTGTTCTTTATCCTATGTATTGTATAGTGGAAAAATGGTAATATTGAACACTTCAGTCACATTAAAATGGATCAGCAATAACATGTACTGCTTCTGATGTTCAGAGGTACCTTTTTTTTTTTTTTTTAGTGAATAGCATGTTTTCAAGATAAGAATTAAGAAAAGCTAAAAAAGAATAGCTTACCTTTTAGATGTGAGAAGGCAGTTTCGAAGCTTGCCTTATTTTGCTGAGCTCTCCCATCTTGGATTATTTGACAATACTCACTCTCCCTGACTCTACAGTTACTGTATCTGACCAAGGCTAACATAGTCCAAAATACTCCAGTCAGTCGTAAAGCTACTCTTCACTTTTAGGAGAAATATGTAAAAAATGGCAAAACAGTTCTTAGGTTCAAGTTGATTTGAATAATTATTAAAGGAGGCTTCTTCTAAGCCATAATTTAATAATGCCCCTTTGTTTGGTCCCCTGAAGCAGTGCGCCATATGCTATGGTAAAATGATGATGGAAGGCTCCTGAGAGGGCCTGTGGGTGTGGAGAACCTGCAGACCCAGTTCTGTCACATCAGTGGGAAGAACAGATGGAAGTGAGGACCTGCAAACTGATCCCCTTAAGACCACCATGCTCTGTACATTTGAAAATGTATACCCAGATTTAAAAACTTACTGTAGATGAACCATAATAAGTATACTTCAGTGTGAAAAAATGCTATTACAGAAGCATGCTGCAGATACTATGCTAGCAGAAAAGGATAGGAATGGAATGAGCATTTCTTGAAGGAGGTAGAGATCTTACAAAAGGAGTTAGGGACGGTTCAATGGGAAAATAAAGATACTTGAGTAGTTGTGTGAAGGGAAGTGGTGTGACAGATGTGGAAGGCCTAGGCTAATGGAATAAATCATTGGTGGCTGAGATAGGAATACAGAGGTAGGGCTGATTGGAGATGGTTGAACAACACATAGCAAATAATGTAGCATTCTGTTTTTCTCATGTTAAAGTTGAGGTATTCCGGAATATCTAAATGAAGTTTCCAGTAGGCTATTGTCAGGTATGGAACTCAGAAGAGAGATCTGAGCCAAAGTAGACATTAAAGACTTGAGTTGTACAAAGGTCATAGTTGGGCCTTTGCTATGGATTAGATGACTCAGGAAAGTGTAGTTTGGTAACAGAAGATTGTCAGGAGCATCAATATTTGACATGGGTTAGGGGGATGGGGGGCAAATGCCTAACCCTTATGAATTATTCTTCTCTACCTACAACAGGCATGGCTGATTGATCATTGCTCTTTCTTAATGAGTCCAGTTTCCATTGTGATTTCTTTGATTTTTTAGAAGGCTAATGCTTGATTTCCAAATGTTTAGAGATTTTCCAGTTACGCTTTTGTTATTGATTTCTTGTTTAATTCCACTTTGATCAGAAAACACTTTGTATGACTTCAGTCCTTTGAAATTTATTAAGACTTGATTTATCATCTAGCCTAAAATCTAGTTTTGTGAAAATATTTTTAAAAATTTTTTTATTTTTTTTATTTTGATATCATTAATGTACAATTACTTGAACAGTATTATGGTTACTAGACTCCCCCCAATATCAAGTCCCCCCCACATACCCCATTACAGTCACTGTCCATCAGCTTAGTGAGATGCTATAGAATCATTACTTGTCTTTTCTGTATATACTGCCTTTCCCGTGTCCCCCCCAACCATTATGTGTGCTAATCATAATGGCCCTTTTCCCCCCCATATCCCTCCCTTCCCACCCATCCTCCCGAGTCCCTTTCCCCTTGGTAACTGTTAGTCCATTCTTGAGTTCTGTGATTCTGCTGCTGTTTTGTTCCTTCAGTTTTTTCTTTGTTCTTATACTACACAGATAAGTGAAATCGTTTGATACTTTTCTTTCTCTGCCTGGCTTTTTTCACTGAGCATAATACCCTCTAGCTCCATCCATGTTGTTGCAAATGGTAGGATTTGTTTTCTTATTATAGCTGAATAATATTCCATTGTGTATATGTACCACATCTTCTTTATCCATTCATCTACTGATGGACACTTAGGTTGCTTCCATTTCTTGGCTATTGTAAGTAGTGCTGCGATAAACATAGGGTAAATTCCTAGGAGTGGAATTCCTGGGTCAAATAGTATTTCTATTTTTAGTTTTTTGAGGAACCTCCATACTGCTTTCCACAATGGTTGAACTAATTTACATTCCCACCAGCAGTGTAGGAGGGTTCCCCTTTCTCCACATCCTCATCAACATTTGTTGTTGTTTGTCTTGGATGCTGGCCATCCTTACTGGTGTGAGGTGATATCTCATTGTGGTTTTAATTTGCATTTCTTCAATGATTAGGGATGTGGAGCATCTTTTCATATGTCTGTTGACCATCTGAATTTCTTTGGAGAAGTGTCTGTTCAGCTCCTCTGCCTATTTTTTAATTGGTTTATTTGCATTTTGTTTGTTGAGGTGCGTGAACTCTTTATATAATTTGGATGTCAACCCCTTATCAGATATGCCATTTATGAATATATTCTCCCATACTGTAGGATGTTTTTTTGTTCTACTGATGGTATCCTTTGCTGTACAGAAGCCTTTTAGTTTGATATAGTCCCACTTGTTCATTTTTGCTTTTGTTTCCCTTGCCTGGGGAGATATGGTCATAAAGAAGTTGCTCATGTTTATGTCCAGGAGATTTTTGCCTCTATTTTTTTCTTAGAGTTTTATGGTTTCATGACTTACATTCAGGTCTTTGATCCATTTTGAGTTTATTTTTGTTTACGGGGTTAGAAAATAATCCAGTTTCAGTGTCTTACATGTAGCTGTCCAGTTTTGCCAACACCAGCTGTTGAAAAGGCTTTCATTTCCCCATTGTATATCCATGACTCCTTTATTGTATATTAATTGACCATATATGCTTGAGTTTATATCTGGACTCTCTATTCTTTTCCACAGGTCTGTGGGTCTGTTCTTGTGCCAGTATCAAATTGTCTTGATTACTGTGGCTTTGTAGTAGAGCTTGAAGTCAGAGAGCGTAATTCTACCTGTTTTATTCTTCCTTCTCAGGATTGCTTTGGCTATTCGGGATCTTTTGTGGTTCCATATGAATTTTAGAACTATTCAAACAGTTCGTTGAAGAATGCTGTTGGTATTTTGATAGGGATTGCTTTGAGTCTGTAGATTGTCTGACGCAGGTTGGCCATTTTGACAATATTAATTCTTCCTACCTGAGAGCATGGGATGAATTTCCTTTTGTTAGTGTCCTCTTTAATTTCTCTTAAGAGTGACTTGTAGTTTTCAGGGTATAGGTCTTTCACTTCCTTGGTTAGGTTTATTCCTAGGTATTTTATTCTTTTTGATGCAATTGTGAATGGAATTGTTTTCCTGATTTCTCTTTCTGCTAGTTCATCATTAGTGTGTATAGGAATGCAACAGATTTCTGTGTATTACTTTTGTATCCTGAAGCTTTGTTGAATTCAAGTTTCTTGTGCATTTAAAAAGAATATGTATTCTGCCATTGTTGGGTCATACAGGTTTAGTGGTTAGTAGTGTTTTCAGATATTCTCCATTTTTACTTCTATACTTGATCTTAGCTAAAAGGCTGGGAAGTGAGTATCCTTATTTCTATATCCCTCTATTTTTCCTCCTGCTCTTCCATCAGTTACTGAGAAAGATAAATTAAAATATCCAGGTAGCATTTTGAATCTGTCTATATCTACTTTTAGTTCTGTCAGTTTCCACTTCATATTTTTTCCCCAGCTTTCTTCTCTCCAGGTCACCACCATAGGTTTGCTGTGTTCCTCTACAAAGTGTCACTGCTCCTTTTAGGAAGCTTTCTAACTACACTTACTCTCTGAATTTTCTCTCCCCTTGTCCCTTCAGCCCTAGTGGTGGTAAAGGCTTTCTGTATTGCTAGTCCGAGTACTGCAGCATCCATGTAGGTTTTCCCAAATTCTCACATCATACATAGCTCCTTTATTATGCTTTCCTCAGTTCAATTTAAATGTACTGTGTATTTCTTGCTGGGACCCTTACTGATACATGTGTATGTTTAGGAAAAGCATTTCAATCAGTAGGAAAATCCAGTGCAAAAGCCTGCAATGAGGATGTGTCTGAAATGTTTGAGGAATAGTGAGGAGACCAGTGTGGCTGAAGTAGGATAAGTACACTACACTTGGAAAATGCTAATAGATGAGGTGAGAGCGGAAACAGAGGAGTCAGATCAGAAATGGCCTCTTACTTAGGCCATTGCAAGATGAGTGTTGAGCAGAGGAGTAGCATTACTTGATTCCTATTCTACAAAGATCACTGTGGCTATTCTCACTGATGTGAGGTGATATCTCGCTGTGGTTTTGATTGCATTTCCCTGCTAATTAGTGATGTGGAATACCTTTTCATGTGCCTGTTGGCCATCTGTATTTCTTCTTTGGAAAAATGTCTGTTCAGATCCTCTGCCCATCTTTTAATAAGGTTATTTGTTTTTTGATTTGAGGCATACTCATTCTTTATATATTTTGGATGGTTAACCCCTTATTGGATAAATCATTTATGAATATATTCTCCCATACTGTAAGTTACCTTTTTGTTCTGCAGATGGTATCCTTTGCTGTAATCCCATTTATTCATTTTTTATTTTGTTTCCCTTGCCCAGGGAGTTGTGTCCAAAAAAAGTTGCTAATGCTTATGTTCAAGAGATTTTTGCCTGTGTTTTCTTCTAAGAGTTTTATGGTTTCATAACTTACATTCAGGTCAAGGATCCATTTTGAGTTTACTTTTGTGTATGAAGTTAGACAGTAATCCAGTTTCATTTTCTTACAGGTAGCTGTCCATTTTTGCCAACACAAGTTATTGAAGAGACTGTCTTTTCCCTATTGTGTATCCATGACTCCTTTATCACATATAAATTGACCATATATGTGTGGGTTTATGTTCTGTCCCATAAATCTCTGGGTTTGTTCTTGTGCCAGTACCATATTGTTTTGATTACTGTGGCTTTGTAGTACTGCTTGAAGTCAGGTTGTATAATATTCCCAGTGTTGTTCTTCTTTCTCAG
Organism: Manis javanica; assembly: GCF_040802235.1. Lineage (NCBI taxonomy): Eukaryota > Metazoa > Chordata > Mammalia > Pholidota > Manidae > Manis > Manis javanica. The sequence continues at coordinate 51,770,403 of NC_133164.1, read as the reverse complement.
GATTGCTTTGGCTATTTGGTGTCTTTTGTGGTTCCATATGAATTTTAGAACTATTTGCTCTAGTTCGTTGAAGAATGCTGTTGTTATTTTGATAGGGATTGCATTGAATTTGTAAATTGCTATGGGTGTGGTGGTCATTTTGACAATATTAATTCTTCCTATCCATGAGCATGGGAGAGATTTCCACTTTTTGTGCTGCTTTAATTTCTCTCATGAGTGTCTTATAGTTTTCAGAATGTAGTCTTTCACTTCCTTGGCTAGGTTTATTCCTAGGTATTTTATTCTTTTTGATACAATTGTAAATGGAATTATTTTCCTGATTTCTCTTTCTGCTGGTTCATCCTTAGTGTACAGGAATGCAACAGATTTCTGTGTATTAATTTTGTATCCTGCAACTTTGCTGAATTAGTGCTAATAGTTTTTTGGTGGATTCTTCAGGGTTTTCTTTGTATAATATCATGTCATCTTCAAATAGTGACAGTTTAACTTATTCCTTACCGACATGGATGCCTTTTATCTTTTTTTGTTATCTGATTGCCATGGCTGGGACCTCCAGTGCTGTGTTGAATAAAAGTGGTAAGAGTGGTCATCCTTGTCTAGTTCCTTATCAGTTTTGTTACTGGTAATGGGTCTGTTCAGATTTTGTGATTCTTCCTGGTCTGTCTTGGGATGTTGTAGTTTTCTAGGAATTTGTCCATTTATTCTAGGTTGCCCAATTTATTGGCATATAATTTTTTATAGAATTCTCTAGTAATTATTTGTATTTCTGTGGTGTCAGTTGTAACTATAGTATTGCACTTTAGAAGGCCAGACAGAAATTAATGTTACTTTAAAAAATTAGAACTGTGTAAAAGTCACTGAGAACTTTTGCTTATTTCTTGTATAAATTCTTCTAGAAAGCCACTGGAGCACTGTTCTTTTTATGTACCTAGAAATATTAAGTTTTTGGGTTATGTTGCTGGAGAACTTGAAGTTGTACTCAGTAAAAATAAGAACCTGTAAAGATGTATAAGGGCTGCAAATATGTGTTAAATATAGCACCTCATGGATGCTTTGGATGATCTTAAATGAAAGGCATCCCTCTGTATTGTCGTTGGCATTATTAGTATTGCTATTAATGAGGAAAGAAGACTGGTTAATATATTTTATTGTACTTCAACTTATTATGATGTAGTGTTTAAAAATGTGAATTTTATCAGTGCTTCACTTCTCTTTTATATAACTTATACTTTGGATACAGTTTTAGAGCATACTGCCTGACATAGATGTGTGTGGTGCCTGCCACAGATGGGTAATGTAGTATGTTCCTATAATGTTCTCTCTTTATGTCAGGAGAATTGTTGTGTTAAGACATAGTATATTGTTTTCTTACTTGTCTCTTGTAATAAGAGTGTTTCCTTTTTCTCTTTGTAGGTGATACAGTTAACATTGGAGATGTATCCTATAAGTTGAAAACTCCTAAGAGCCCGGAACTTGTGCCACAGAATTACAGTAAGAAATAGTTAGTTATTTATGAATGAATAACCTTAAACTTTTCATTAAGGGAATTTTCAACTATTCACAAAACTAGAGAGACTAGTATAAACCTGATGTACTTATTATTCAGCTTCAACATTTATCAATATATTGCCAGTCTTCTTTCACATGACTTCCAGTTTTTCCTTCTGGAGTATTTAAAATCTACCCCAGACATTGTGTCACTTCACCCATGATATTTAAGTAAGACACTTATTTTTTTCATATACTGTCTTTTTAAATTGGGATGAAATATAATAAAATGCACAGATTTTAAAATTCGTTTGGTTGCTTATATAAACCTCTATAACGACTAAGATTACTGTCATCACTTCTGAAGGTTCTCTTGTGTCCTTTCCCTGTTCTGGAAGCCACTGTTCTTTTTTCTCCCCTGATAGATTGGTTTTGTCTGTTCTTCATCTTTATATAAATAGAATCATATAGTATAGCTTTTTTTGTGTGTGTATTTGATTTCTTTCCATCAAGATAATGATTTTGAGGTTTATCCATGTTCCTGCACCTATCAGTTTGTTTTCAGTTTCTGAATAGTATTTTATTGTATAAATATACCACGATTTGTTTATCCATTTTCCTGTTGATGGACATCTGAATGGTTTCCATTTTTAGACTGTTATGAATAAGGTACTATGAACATTCTTGTACAAGTCTTATGATGATAACTCTTCACTTCTCCCAAATAAATACTAGGAGTTGATGTGTCATCAGGTGGATGCCTGTTTTAACTTTATAAGATGGTGCCAAATAGATGTCCAAAGTAGTTTTACTATTTTAACCTTTGACCTACAGTGATGTTCTACCTCCTTGCTAACACTGATATTTCTAGTCTTTTTGGTTGTACTCATTCTACTAAGTATGAAACAGTAAGTCATTATGATTTTTATTTTTCAACAGCTTAGTGAGATATAATTCCTATATCATATAATTCACCTTTTTGAAGTCTACCACTCAGAGGTTTTTAGTATATTCACAGAGTTGTACAACCATGCCACTATCTAACCTTAGAACATTTCATCCCACCAAAAAAAAATGTCATACCCATTAACAGTCATGCCTTGTTTACTCCTCTTCTAGCTCCCCCCTGTCCCTAGCCTTTGGCAATCACTAATATATTTTGTTTCTATGGCTTTACCTATTTTGGACATTTGTTGTAAATGGGATCCTACAACATGTGGCTTTTGTGTGTGGCATATTTCAGTTTTAATAAGGTTTTCAAGGTTTCATCCATGTTGTAGCATGTATCAGTACTTCATTCTGTTTCTCATGATTAAATAATATTTCATCTTGTGGCTAAACCAGTTTTTCTGTATCCATTCATCATTTGATAGATGTTGGGGTCATTTCTACTTCTGGGTTATTATGACTACTATTGGTATGAATATTTGTAAACAAGTTTTTGTACAGACACCTGTTTTCAATTTTCTTGGGTATGGACCTAAGGTGGAATTGCTAGGTCACATGGTAACCCTATGTTTAATATTTTGAGGGAAATTTTGAGAATGAACTGTTCTCCAAAGAAGTTGCATAATTTTATATTCCCACCAGCAATGTATGAAGGTTCAAGTTTCTCCACATCTTCACTCACACTTGTTATGTCTTTTTTATTCTTTCCATCTTCATGGGTATAAAGTAATATCTCGCTGTTTTGCTTTGCATTTCTATAATGACTCCTGTCACTTCTTTGTTCAAAATCATGTCACTTTTAAGTGCTGGGCATAGAAGCCACAGGGCATAAATCTGCATTCTGTCGATGTGTGTTGACTCTCTTTTTCTCTTAATAAGTCTGGCTAGAGGCTTATCTATTTTGTTAATTTTCTCGAAGAATCAGCTCTTGGTTTCATTGATTTTTTTCTATTGTTTTATTCTTCCTAATTTTATTTATTTCTTCTCTGATCTTTATTATGTCCCTCCATCTGCTGACCTTAGGCCTCATTTGTTCTTCTTTTCCCAATTTCGATAATTGCGACATTAGGCTATTCATTTGGGATTTTTCTTCCTTCTTTAAATATGCCTGGATTGCTCTATACTTTCCTCTTAAGACTGCTTTTGCTGCGTCCCACAGAAGTTGGGGCTTTGTGTCGTTGTTGTCATTTGTTTCCATATATTGCTGGATCTCCATTTTAATTTGGTCATTGATCCATTGATTATTTAGGAGCATGTTGTTAAGCCTCCATGTGTTTGTGAGCCTTTTTGCTTTCTTTGTACAATTTATTTCTAGTTTTATACCTTTGTGGTCTGAAAAGTTGGTTGGTAGGATTTCAGTCTTTTGGAATTTACTGAGGTTCTTTTTGTGGCTTAGTATGTGGTCTATTCTGGAGAATGTTCCATGTGCACTTGAGAAGAATGTGTATCCTGTTGCCTTTGGATGTAGAGTTCTATAGATGTCTATTAGGTCCATCTGTTCTAGTGTGTTGTTCAGTGCCTCTGTGTCCCTACTTATTTTCTGTCTGGTGGATCTGTCCTTTGGAGTGAGTGGTGTGTTACAGTCTCCCAAATGAATTAATTGCATTCTATTTCCTACTTTAATTCTGTTAGTATTTGTTTCACATATATTGGTGCTCCTGTATTGGGTGCATATATGTTTATAATGGTTATATCCTCTTGTTGGACTGAGCCCTTTATCATTATGTAATGTCCTTCTTTATCTCTTGTTACTTTCTTTATTTTGAAGTCTATTTTGTCTGATACTAGTATTGCAACACCTGCTTTTTTCTCTCTGTTGTTTGCATGAAATATGTTTCTCCATGTCTTGACTTTTAATCTGTGCATGTCTTTGGGTTTGAGGTGAGTCTCTTGTAAGCAGCATATAGATGGGTCTTGCTTTTTTATCCATTCTGTTACTCTGTGTGTTTTGATAGGTGCATTCAGTCCATTTACATTTAGGGTGGTTATTGAAAGATATGTATTTATTGCCATTGCAAGCTTTAGATTTATGGTTACCAAAGGTTCAAGGTTAGCTGGTTTACTATCTTACTGCCTGACTTCACTCATTTATTGAGCTGTTATAAAGACAGTCTGATGATTATTTCTTTCCCTTCTTTTTCCTCCTCCTCCATTCTTCATATGTTGGGTGTTTTGTTATGTGCTCTTTTTAGGAGTGCTCCTATCTAGAGCAGTCCCTCTAAGATACCCTGTAGAGGTGGTTTGTGGGAGGCAAATTCCCTCAACTTTTGCTTGTCTGGGAATTATTTAATCCCTCCTTCATATTTAAATGATAATCATGCTGGATACAGTATCCTTGGTTCAAGGCCCTTCTTTTTCATTGCATTAAATATATCATGCCATTGTCTTTTGGCCTGTAAGGTTTCTGTTGAGAAGTCTGATGATAGCCTGATGGGTTTTCCTTTGTAGGTGACCTTTTTTCTCTCTCTGGCTGCCTTTAATATTCTGTCCTTGTCCTTGATCTTTGCCATTTTAATTATTATGTTTCTTGGTGTTGTCCTCTTTGGGTCCCGTCTCTCAGGAGTTCTGTGTGCCTCTGTAGTCTGAGCAACTATTTCCTTCCCCAGTTTGGGGAAGTTCTCAGCAATTATTTCTTCAAAGACACTTTCTATCCCTTTTTCTCTCTCTTCTTCCTCTGGTACCCCTTTAATGCGAATATTGTTCCTTTTGGATTGGTCGCACAGTTTTCTTAATATTGTTTCATTCCTGGAGATCCTTTTATCTCTCTCTCTGTCAGCTTCTATGCATTCCTGTTCTCTGGTTTCTATTCCATCAATGACCTCTTGCATCTTATCCATTCTGCTTATAAATCCTTCCAGAGTTTGTGTCACTTCTGTAATCTCCCTCCGGACTTCATCCCTTAGCATTTGCATATTTCTCTGCAGCTCTGTCAGCATGTTTATGATTTTTATTTTGAATACTTTTTCAGGGAGTCTGGTTAGGTCTGCCTCTGCAGATCCTTTCTCAGGTGTTGTTTGAAGTATTTTGGTCTGGACTAAATTTTTTTGCTTTTTCATGTTGATAGTGGTGGCTGTAGGCAGGTTGTGGGTGTGTCAGCTGGGAGAAGAAAGTCCTTTCCTGCTTGCTGGATGTCTTGCCCTTCTCCGCTGCCTGTGGCGGTCACCTGCACTCCTAGAGCAGCCACTGGGTTAGTCCCCTAAGCTGCTGTGGGCGGCGTCTCCGTTAGAGCAGCATGGAGCCCTGCGGGAAGTGGCAGTCACGCCAGGTGTGCTCCTCCGTGCTAGCAGCACCCTTGCCAGACAGCCGTGGGACAGCAGCAGCCTTTGGGTCAGGCCCCGGGCGGCTGTGCATTGGGCTGGGATTCCGGTCGGCTGCTGGGAGCGCGCCTGCTGCCTCTGGCTCCACTGCAGGTGTGCGCGGGGCTCTCCCATGTGGGCTTCTACCGGGCTCCTCTGGCTTCACTGCCACCAGTGTGCGCAAGCCGCACCTGGGCTGTTTGGTCGCACCACTGCAGGCTCGAACAAGCCTCTCCTTGTCCCGTCTGGTGCTGCTGGTGCACGGATCTGCTCCCGGTCCCTTCCAGCGCTGCCGTCCCCGGCACACGCTGCCACTCTCCCACTACTGGGCCGGTGTGTCGGGGTCCGCGCCAGTTGGGGGAACAAGTGGCAGGCTGCTTATTGCCGTGAGGGGCTTCAGAGCTGCACTGCCTCCTGGGGTTTAGGGTGCCTATGTCTCCCCGGGATTCCCAGCTGCTGGCTAAGTGTGCCGGGATAACTTCGTCCAGCCATGGGGTCCCTGTCTCTTTAAGACTTGCAGAAAGCACTAGCTTTTCTTTTATCTCAGGGGCGCCATTTGCGGGGACCTGCCCACAGGTTTTGTTTTTCCGTTTCTCTAACATCCAACACCCTGTGCACCTTGTGTCTGCGTTCCGGGTGCGGATTTCTAGAGCTGGTTGTTTAACAGTCCTGGGCTTTCACACCCTCCCTGTTCCGACTCCTTTCTTCCCACCGGGTTTTGGGGTGGGGGAGCGTTTGGGTCCTCTCTGGCCGTGGCTTGTATCTTACCCCCTTCGTGTGATGTTGAGTTCTCACAGATGTAGATGTATCCTGGCTGTTGTACTGCATCCACTGGTGTCTCTTTTAAGAATAGTTGCATTTATTGTATTTTCATAAATATATATGTTTTGGGGAGGAGATTTCCTCTGAACTACTCACACTGCCATCTTCCCGTGATCCTGACTATATACTCTTAAGGGAGACTATCTCACTTTTGTATCTAATTTTATAAATTAGAAATTTATCTAGTACAAATTTTCATTGACTGTACCTCCTAAATGGCTCTGCAGTCTGTCCTGTCCATTCTGTATCAATTTTTTTTTAGTGTATTTTTTGAGATTTTCTTAGTGGTCACTCTAGGGATTATAATTAACAATTTAACTTAAACTTGTTCAGATTAATACTAACTGAATTTTAATAGCATACAAAAATGCTCCAGTATAACTCTGACCCCTTCCACTTCCTTTGTGATATTATTGTTATAAAAAAATTATATCTTTAAACAGTTAAAGTCTGTCAACACAATTTTATAATTATCGCTTTATGAAATTATCTTTTAAATCAGATGGAAGAAAACAGTCAAACAAAATTATGTGCGTATGGTTTTTATGTTTACATATGTAGTTGCCCTTACTGGTGCTCTCTATCTCTTTGTGTGGATTTGAGCTCCTGTCATTGTACTTTCATTTCAGCCTGAAGGAAGTACTTCCTTTAGTATTTCTTGTTGGGAAGATCTTCTAGCGATGAATTCTATTTTTGTTTATCTGGGAATTTCTTAATTTTTCCTTTGTTGTTTGAAGAATTCTTAGTTGTTAGATTTTTCTTTCTGCACTTTCAGCCTCCATAGTTTTTTTTTAAAATTGATATACAGTCTTATTTTAGTTTCAAGTATACAACACAGTGGTTCAACAGTTACCCATATTTTTAAATCCTCACCCCCACTAGTACAGCTACTATCTGTCAATGTAGGAAGATGTTACAGAATCATTGGCTATATTTTTAATGCTAAAATTCTATCCCTATTACCAGCCTATATTATGATTGAGAATTTTTGTGCCCCTTTATCCCTCTTACCCTCCCACCTACCCAGCCCATTCCCTCCCCCATGGTAACCACCAGTCCCTTAGTGTCTATGAGTCTACTGCTGTTTTGTTCATTCTGTTTTGCTTTCTATTTATATTACACAAATAAGTGAAATCATATGGTATCAGTATCAGCCTCCATAGTTTTTGATGAGAAGTCAGTTATTAATTTTATCAAGGATCCCCTCTATATGATGAGTTACTTTTCTCTCTGCCATCAAGATACTGTCTGTCTTTGCTTTTGGTTGTTTGACTGTGGTGTGTCCAAGTGTAGATCTCTTTGAGTTGGACCTATTTGGAGTTTGTTGAGCTTCCTGGGCATACAGATTAATGTTTTTCCATCAATGTGGGGGAATTTTTGGCAATTATTCTTCATTATTATTTCTTCCCTTCTCTCTCTGTCTCTCTCTTGTCTCTCTCTCTTCCTGGGACTCCCATTATGTGCATATTAGTATACTAAATGGTGTCTCCACCAGTGTCTGAGGCTCTGTTAGTTTTTCTTCATTGTTTTTTTCTTTCTGTTTCTTAGACTGTATTATCTCAGTTGACCTTTTTTAAGTTGCTGATTTTTCTGCCAGCTCATATCTGTTGTTGCCCCTTTAATGAATTTTTTCATTTCACTTATTGTAGTTTTCAACTTCAGAATTTCTATTTGGATTTTTAAAATAATTTCTATTTATTTCTTTGTATTTTTTGGTGAGATATTGTCATATTTTCCCTTAATTCTTTAGATATGGTTTCTTTTAGTTCTTTGAATGTATAATAACTGATTTAAAGTGTTGATCAACTAAGTCCAATGTCTGGCTTCCTTAGAGATAGTTTTAATTGACTGCTTTTTTTCTCTGTGTGTGGCCCATACTTTCCTATTTCTCGCATTTCTTCTAATCTTTTTTGAAAAATAGACATATTAAATAGTATAATGTGGCAACTCTGGAAATCAGAGTCCCCCTTCAGGGTTTATTTTTGCAAATTGTTGTTTTTTTGTTTAGACTGTAGATTATTTTTCTAGCCTGTATTCTTTGGTATCTGCAGCCACTGAAGATTCTGCTCAGTTAGCGTAATGGTCAAGCCAATGATTGGGGAGAGATTTATTTATTTATTTTTTGAGAGGGCATCTCTCATACTTATTGATGAAATGGTTGTTAACAACAATAAAATTCTGTATAGGGGAGTCAATGCTCAATGTACAATCATTAATCCACCCCAAGCCTAATTTTTGTCAGTCTCCAATCTTCTGAAACACAATGAACAAGTTCTTACATGGTGAACAAATTCTTGCATAGTGAATAAGTTCTTACATGGTGAACAGTGCAAGGGCAGTCATCACAGAAACTGTTGGTTTTGATCACGCATTATGAACTATAAACAATCACGTCAAATATGAATATTCGTTTGATTTTTATACTTGATTTATATGTGGATCCCACATTTCTCCCTTTATTATTATTATTATTATTATTATTATTATTTTTAATAAAATGCTGAAGTGGTAGGTAGATGCAAGATAAAGGTAGAAAACATAGTTTAGTGTTGTAAGAGAGCAAATGTAGATGATCAGGTGTGTGCCTGTAGACTATGTGTTAATCCAAGCTAGACAAGGGCAATAAAACATCCACTGATGCAGAGGATTTCTCTCAAAACAGGGGGGGTGAGGTTCTAAGCCTTACCTCTGTTGATCCCCAATTTCTCACCTGATGGCCCCCCTGTGACTGTGCCTGTCTTAGGTTGTTCCTCCCTTTAGGAATCTTACCCGTGTCTGGCTTGGGGAGAGATTTTTTAAATGCCTTAAACAAATAAGTTTTCTCAGCCTTCACCCAGGGCCTCTGTGTCCATGTTGGGCATGATTTCAGTACTCCACGTGCAGCTTGTAAGTGTATCTTAGCCTTTACTGCCTGCTTATACAAAGTCTCAGCCTCATCCAGAAGTAAGATATTAGGCCCTTCTTGGGACTTTCCTGGGTGCGTGCACAGTCCTGCACAATGTATGGACTTCTAGATTCCTAGGTGCACACTGGAGTTTTTCAACGCCTCCTTTGGACATCTCAATTCCAGTTTTTTCTATAAAGTTTTTATTTTTTAAGTTTTTTGGGTCATCCTCTTGTTAGCTCCAACTGGTTTTGGTGCCTCAGGTAGCTGTGATATTAAGCAATTGTTGATTTTTTTTTTTTTTTTTTTGGACACACACTGTGGGGTACTTCTGTTTGCACACAGGGAACTCTGAGTAGGTCAAATAAAGAAATAATAAAGGAGCTTTTAAGGGTACTGCTAGACAAGTCAGATAGGGAGAGTTCCATGGGGGTCGGGCTTTTGGGGATGTCCAGTCCTGTTCCGTGCACTTCAGTGGTTGCCAGGCTGCTGGTTTTCACCAACTTTGTGGGCTGCTGGTTTTCAGAACACCACAGAACTGTGGAGAGAAATGGGGACAGGGCAAGTTAAAACACCACAAAGCTCACTGTTCTTCCTGAGGTTCATCTATTTTGCTTGGATAAATGCTCGTTAGAGTGTTAAAAGACTTTTGTTAAGTTCTAGGGTTCTGAAAAAGTTGGTTTTCACAATTTTCTTGTGTTCTCATTGCTTTTACAGAGGAGTGGATTTTCAGAGGTCCTCACTCTGCTCTTCCAGTAATGCATATCCTCTCATTGTGGTTTTAGTTTACATGTCCTTGATGAGTAGTGGTATTCAAGATATTTTCCTATGCTTATTGGCCATTTGTCTATCTTTTGTAAAGAAATAGTGTTTGCTTCATATATTCTGGATGCAAGTCCATTGTTTTATGTGTGTGTGTGTTTGTATAAAATGAATAATATATATATAGTACAAATATTTCTTCTAGTCTCTGCCTTGCCTAGTTACTTTCTCAATGCTATCTTCCGGTTGGCAGAAATTTTGATTATTTCCAATTTATCATTTTTGTGATTAGTCCTTATTGTGTCTTAGAAATCTTTGCCTACTTCAAGGTTATATAGCTCTTCTGTGTTTTTTTCTAAGAACTTTATAGTTCTGCTTTATTATTTTATTTTATTTATTTTTTTATTGAGGTACAGTTGATATACAATATTGTATTGGTTTTAAGTATACAACACAGTGGTTCCATAGTTACACACATCATTAAATCCTCACCCCAAATAGTGCAGTTACTATCTATCAACATGGGAAGATACTGCAGAACCACTGGCTGTATTCTCCATGCTGCACTTCCATCCCCATGACCAACTTACATTATGATTGAGATTTTTGTACCCCTTTATCCCCCTCACTATCCCTACCCATCCACCCCAACCCCACCCCAGTGGTAACTACAAGTCATTTCTCATTGTCTATGAGTCTACTGCTGTTTCATTCATTTTGTTTTTAGTTTCCACAAATAAGTGATATTATATGGTATTTATCTTTCTCTGACTGACTGTTTCACTTAGCATAACACCCTCTAGATCCACTGATGTTGTTTCAAGGGGCATGATTCTTTTTTATGGCTGAATAATATTCCACTGTATATATGTACTACATCTCCTTTATCCATTCATCTATTGATGGACATTTTGGTGGTTACTTCAATATCTTGGCGGTTATAAATAATGCACAATAAACATCAGGGTGCATATGTCTTTTTGAATCTGAGATCTTATTTTCTTTGGATAAATTTCTAGAAGTACAGTAACTGGGTCATAGAGTATTTCTATATTTAGTTTTTTGAGGAGCCTCCATACTGCTTTCTATAGTAGCTGCACCAATTTGCACTCCCACCAACAGTGTAGAGGTGTTCACTTTTCTCCACATCCCTGCCAACCCTTGTTATTTCTAGTTCTTTTAAAGGGATGGGTCTATTTTTATTTTAAAGGGATAGGTCAATTTCCTCTACATTTTTTAACTTATTGGCACAATTTTTTCATAATGTAGCCTTTCTTATTTTTAAAATATCTGTAGATTTATATTACTCTTCTCTCTAATTCCTGATACTGGAAAAAAAATTTTTTCTTTCTTTCATTTTTGAATCAGTACTATTAGGGATTTATCAATGATATTAACTTTTAAAAAAATGGCTTTTGAGTGTTGACTTTCTCTATTGTTTGTCAATTTGTTATTGCCTTGATTTCCACTCTTTACTAATTTTATTTACTTTAGTTTTTCTTTTTCTAACCATTAAAAGTGGAGGCTAAGAATATTTTTTGTCCTTTCTTTCCTAATTTAGATATCTACAGCTATAAATTTCATGTAAACAGTGCTTTAATTCCATGTTACCAATGTTGATATGTTAAATTTTCATTATTACTCAGTTCAAAATATTTTTAAAAAGCACAAATTTCTGCTTTGATCCAGGGTTAGTGGCATGTTTGCTTCATTTCCATATTTAGTATGTTTTTATCTTACAGTTATTGACTACTAATTTAATACTATTATGGTCTGAAAACATATTCCATATGGTTTCAATCCTTTGAGATTTAAATTATTGAGACTGTGACCCAAAATATGATCTATCTTGAGTGTTTATGTAAACTTTGAAAATAATTTGTATTCTGCTAATATTAGGTATTGTATTCTATAAATATTAATTAAGTCAATGTTGACAATGTTGTTCAAGAATATATTATATTCTTATTGATTTTTATCTACTTTTCCAATTAATTACTAAGAAAGGTTGTTAACACCTTCTATTATGATTGTAGATTTCTGTTTTTCCCTTTATTCTAAGTTTTACTTTGTATATTTACTTTGTGAAATAGGTGTGTACACATTTGTAATTGTTATGTCTTCTTTATTGGTCCCATTTATTACTACGTAGTGTTGTCTTTATGTCTGGTAATGCTTTTTTACCTAAATCTATGTTGTCTGATAGTAATATAAATTGCACCATCTTTCTTGTGCTTAGTGTTTGCATGGCGTACACTTTTTTATTCCTTTACTTTCAACTAGCCTGTGTGTTTGTATTTGAAGCGTGGCTTATGAACAGCTTATTTATCCACTTGATAAGCTCTCTCTTTGAATTGGAACATTCGACCCATTTATATTTAATATTATTATTGACATAGCTGTTTTTAAGTCTGCCATTTGATGTTTGTTTGCTCTTTGACCTATATATATATATTTGTTTGCCCTTTGATATTTTCTATTTTTTATTTTTATTTATTTATTATTATTTTTAATATTTTGCTTTTATTAGTGTACAATTAGATGAACAATATTATGGTTACTAGATTCCCCCTTTTATCAAGTACCCACCACATACCCCATTACAGTCACTGTCCATCAGCATAGTAAGATGCTATGGAATCACTACTTGTCTTCTCTGTGTTATATTGCCTTCCCCATTTCTCCCCCTCTACATTATACATGCTAATCGTGATGCCCCTTTTTCCCCCTTATCCCTCCCTTCCTACCCATCCTCCCCAATCCCTTTCCCTTTGGTAACTGTTGGTCCATTCTTGGGTTCTGTGAGTGTGCTGCTGTTTTGTTCCTTCAGTTTTTGCTTTGTTCTTATACTCTACAGATGAGTAAATCATTTGATAATTATCTTTCTCCACCTGGCTATTTCACTGAGCACAATACCCTCTAGCTCCATCCATGTTGTTTCAAATGGTAGGATTTGTTTTCTTCTTATGGCTGAATAGTATTCCACCATTGTGTACCACATCTTCTTTATCCATTCATCTACTGATGGACACTTAGGTTGTTTCCATTTCTTGGCTACTGTAAATAGTGCTGCGATAAACATAGAGGTGCATCTGTCTTTTTCAAACTGGGCTGCTGCATTCTTAGGGTAAATTCCTAGGAGTGGAATTCCTGGGTCAAATAGTATGTCTATTTTGAGTTTTTTTGGGAACCTCTATAATGCTTTCCACAATTGTTGAACTATTTTACATTCCCACCAGCAGTGTAGGAGGGATCCCCTTTCTCCACATCCTCACCAACATTTCTTGTTGTCTGTCTTTTGGATGTTATCCATCTTTACTGATGTGAGGTGATATCTCATTGTGGTTTTCATTTGCATTTCTCTGATGATTAGGGATGTGGAGCATCTTTTCGTGTGCCTGTTGGCCATCTGAATTTCTTCTTTGGAGAAGTGTCTGTTCAGCTCCTCTGCCCATTTTTTGATTACCTTATTTGCTTTTTGTTTGTTGTGGTGCATGAGCTCTTTATATAATTTGGATTTCAATCCCTTATTGGATATGTCATTTGTGAATATATTCTCCCATACTGTAGGATATCTTTTTGTTCTACTGATTGTGTCCTTTGCTGTACAGAAGCTTTTTAGTTTGATATAGTCCCACTTGTCCATTTTTGCCTTTGTTTCCCTTGCCCAGGGAGATATGTTCTAGAAGAAATTGCTCATGTTTATGTCCAAGAGATTTTTGCCTATGTTTTTTCTAGGAGTTTCATGGTTTCATAACTTACATTCAGGTCTTTGATCCATTTTGAATTTACTTTTGTGTATGGGGTTATACAGTGATCCAGTTTCATTCTCTTACATGTAGCTGTCCAGTTTTGCCAGCACCATCTGTTGAAGAGATTGTCATTTCCCCATTGTATGTCCATGGCTCCTTTATCATATATTAATTGACCATATATGTTTGGGTTAATATTTGGGGTCTCTATTCTGTTTTACTGGTTTGTGGCTCTGTTCTTGTGCCAGTACTAAACTGTCTTGATTACTGTGCCTTTGTAGTAGAGCTTGAAGTTGGGGAACAAGATCTCCCCCACTTTATTCTTCCTTCTCAGGATTGCTTTGGCTATTCAGGGTCTTTGGTATTTCCATATGAATTTTTGAACTATTTTTTTCCAGTTCATTGAAGAATGTTATTGATAATTTGATAGGGATTACATCAAATCTATATATTGCTTTGGGCAGGATGGCCATTTTGGCGATATTAATTCTTCCTAGCCAAGAGCATGGGATGAGTTTCCATTTGCTAGTGTCCTCTTTAATTTCTCTTAAGAGTGTCTTATAGTTTTCAGGGTATAGGTCTTTCACTTCCTTGGTTAGGTTCATTCTTAGGTATTTTATTCTTTTAAATGCAATTGTGAATGGAATTGTTTTCCCGATTTGTCTTTCTATTGGTTCATTGTTAGTGTATAGGAAAGCCACAGATTTCTGTGTGTTAATTTAATATCCTGCAACTTTGCTCTATTCCAATATCAGTTCTGGTAGTTTTGGGGTGGAGTCTTTAGGGTTTTTATGTACAGTATCATGTCATCTGCAAATAGGGACAGTTTAACTTCTTCTTTACCAATTTGGATTGGTTGTATTTCTTTGTTTTGTCTAATTGCCGTGGCTAGGACCTCCAGTACTATGTTGAATAACTGGGAAGAGTGAGCATCCCTGTCTTGTTCCCGATCTCAGAGGAAAAGCTTTCAGCTACTCGCTGTTCAGTATGATGTAGGCTGTGGGCTTATCGTATATGGCCTTTATTATGTTGAGGTACTTGCCCTCTATTCCCATTTTTCTGAGAGTTTTTATCATGAATGGATGTTGAATTTTGTCAAATGCTTTTCAGCATCTATGGAGATGATCATGTGGTTTCTGTCTTTCTTTTTATTGATGTGGTGGATGATATTGATGGATTTTTGAATGTTTTACCTCCTTGCATCCCTGGGATGAATTCCACTTGGTCATTGTGTATGATCCTTTTGATATATTTTTGAATTCGGTTTGCTAATATTTTATTGAGTATTTTTGCATCTACGTTTATCAGGGATATTGGTCTGTAGTTTTCTTTTTTGGTGAGGTCTTTGCCTGGTCTTGGTATTAGGGTGATGTTGGCTTCATAGAATGAGTTTGGCAGTATTACCTCCTCTTTTATTTTTTGGAAAACTTTAAGGAGAATGGGTATTATGTCCTCTCTGTATGTCTGATAAAATTCCGAGGTAAATCCATCTGGCCCCGGGGTTTTGTTCTTGGGAAGTTTTTTGATTACTGCTTCAATTTCATTGCTGGTAATTGGTGCGTTTAGATTTTCTGTTTTTTCTGGGTCAGTCTTGGAAGGTTGTATTTTTCTAAGAAGTTGTCCATTTTTCTTAGGTTTTCCAGCTTGTTAGCATATAGGTTTTAATAGTATTCTCTAATAATTCTTTGTATTTCTGTTAGGTCCGTCGTGATGTTTCCTTTCTCATTTCTGATTCTGTTGATGTGTGTTGATTCTCTTTTTCTCTTAATAGGTCTGGCTAGAGGCTTATCTATTTTGCTTATTTTCTCGAAGAACCAGATCTTGGTTTCATTAATATTTTCTATTGTTTTATTCTTCTCAATTTTATTTATTTCTTCTCTGATTTTTATTATGTCCCTCCTTCTGCTGATTTTAGGCCTCATTTGTTCTTATTTTTCCAATTTCAATAATTGTGGTGTAGACTGTTCATTTGGGGTCGTTCTTCCTTCTTTAAATATGCCTGGATTGCTCTATACTTTCCTCTTAAGACTGCTTTTGCTCCATCCCACAGAAGTTGGGGCTTTGTGTTGTTGTCATTTGTTTCCATATATTGCTGAATCTCCATTTTAATTTGGTCATTGATCCATTGATTATTTAGGAGCATGTTGTTAAGCCTCCATGTGTTTGTGAGCCTTTTTGTTTTCTTTGTACAATTTATTTCTAGTTTTATACCTTTATGGTCTGAAAAGTTGGTTGGTAGGATTTCCATCATTTTGTATTTACTGAGTCTCTTTTTGTGGCCTAGGATGTGATCTATTCTGGGGAATGTTCCATGTGCACTTGAGAAGAATGTGTATCCTGTTGCTTTTGGATATAGAATTCTCTTTGTCTGATTTATTTCTAGTTTCATACCTTTGTGATCTGAGAGACTGGTTCAATCTCAATCTTTTTGAATTTACTGAGACTCTTTTTGTGTCCTAGCATATGATCTATTCTTGAAAATGTTCCATGTGCACTTGAGAAGAATGTGTATCCTGTTGCTTTTGGATGGGGTGTTCTGTAGTTGTCTGTTAGGTCCATCTTTTGTTATACTTTGTTCAGTGCCTCTCTCTCTTTACTTATTTTCTGTCTGTGATCTGTTCTTTGGAGTGAGTGGTATGCGGAAGTCTCCTAAAATGAATGCACTGTATCCTGTTTCCCCCTTTAATTCTGTTGGTGTTTGTTTCATATACATAGGTGATCCTGTGTTGGGTACATAGATGTTTCTAATAGTTATATCCTCTTTTTGGACTGACCCCTTTATCATTATGTAATGTCCTTCTTTGTCTCTTGTTACTTTCTTTGTTTTTTAGTCTAATTTGTCTGATACAAGTACTGCAATTCCTTCTTTTTTTTCCCTATTAGTTGCATGGAATGTCTTTTTTCATCCCTTCACTTTCAGTCTGTGTATGTCTTTGGGTTTGAAGTGAGTCTCTTCTAGGCAGCATATAGATGGGTCCTGTTTTTTTATCCATTCAGTGACTTTGTGTATTTTAATTGGTGCATTCAGACCATTTACATTTCAGGTGATTATCAATAGATATGTACTTATTGCCACTGCAGGCTTTAAATTGGTGGTTATGAAAGGTTCAAGGGTAATCCCTTTACTATGTAACAGTCTAATTTAATTCACTTCATATACTATTACAAACACAACCTTAAGATTCTTTTTTTTCCTCCTTTTTCTTCTTTCTCCATTCGTTATATGTTAGGGATCATATTCTCTACTCTTTGTCTATCCCTTGATTGACTTTTGGGGTAGTTGATTTGATTTTGTATCTGCTTAGTAATTAATTTTTCTATTTTGCTGTGGCTTTTTTTCCCTGGTGACATCTATTTAGCCTTAGGAATACTTCCATCTATAGCAGTCCCTCCAAAATACACTCTGGAGGTGGTTTGTGAGAGGAAAATTCTCTCAGCTTTTGCTTCTCTGAAAATTGTTTAATCCCTCCTTCAAATTTAAAAGATAACCTTGCTGAGAGAGTATTCTTGGTTCGAGGCCCTTCTGCTTCATTGCATTAAATACATCATACCACTCCCTTCTGGCCTGTGAGGTTTCTGTTGAGAAATCTGATGATAGCCCGATGGGTTTTCCTTTGTCTGTGATCTTTTTCTTTCTCTAGCTGCTTTTAAGTGTGTCTTTATCCTTGATCTTTGCCATTTTAATTATTATATGTCTTGATGTTGTCTTCCTTGGGTCCCTTGTGTTGGGAAATCCGTTTACCACCATAGCCTGAAAGACTATCTCCTTCCCCAGATTGGGGAAGTTTTCAGCAATTACTTCCTCAATAACTATCCCTTTTTCTGTCTCTTCTTCTACTGGTACTGCTATAATGCAGATATTGTTCCACTTGGATTGGTCACACAGTTCTCTCAATATTCTTTCATTCTTAGAGATCCTTTTTTCTCTCTGTGCCTCAGCTTCTTTGTATTCATTTTCTCTAATTTGTATTTCATTTACCATGCCTTCTACTACATCTAATCTGCTTTTAAATCCCTCCATTGTATTTTTCATTTCAGATAATGGAATTTCTTAATAATTGAATCTCCATCTTAAATTTGTCCTTGAGTTCTTGAATATTTTTCTGTACCTCCTTGAGCATGTTTATGATTTTCATTTTAAACTCTGTTTCAGGAAGATTGGTGAGTTCAGTTTACTTTGGCCCTTTTTCTGGGGTTTGTGAGATTTTGGTCTGAACCAGGTTCCTTTGATGTTTCATAATTCTATGTGGTGCCCTCTAGTGCCCAGAAGCTGCAGTCTCTGAAGGTGATCAGTCTGTAGAGTGAGGTTGGGGTCATAGGGAAGCGGTGCTGGTGCCTGGGAGGAGCAATTAGCTTTTTCTGATTCCTGGCTGCAGCGCCTGTCTCCAGTATCAGAGCCAGTGGGCCAAGCACACAGGTGTAAGCCTCTGTGCTTGACATCTATAGGTGTTTTAGGTGGGGCCTCCCTTTGGCTGACCTGATGTCAATGCAGTAAGTGACTGCTGGTTTGTGATCATGTGCCAGCAGGCCAGGAGGAAAGTGCAGCAGGCTGTGTGTCACAGTGGGGCCTCTGGGCTGAGTAGGCAGCCAGGGGGATGGAGCGAGTGCCTGAAGCTACTCAACATTCCCAACCTGCTGGGCAGAACGTGCCCAGATAACCTTGTCCACCTATCCCTTTTCCCGCTTGGCAAGCTTCGTGCAATCCCCGCCCCCTCAGCAGCCCTCTCACTGCTAGGAAGCTGCTCAGACCGCCTGCCTTTCCTTTGTCCCAGAGCGGCCAGATGTGGATCCCTGTCCTCCACAAAATGGCCAGAATCTCAGTCTCTCCACCTTTCCCAGCTCTCCAACCCTAGCAAACTCCAGAGCACCATGCAATGTAGGTTTTTGCTCCAAAGTAGACCTCCAGGGCCGAGTGTTCAGCAGTCCCAGGCCTCCACCCTCTCCCCTGCTCCATTTCTCTCCCTCCCTCTGGTGAGCTGAGGTGGGGGAAGGGCTTGGTTCCTGCCGAATGAAGGCTTTTGTGCGTTACCCTGTTTCATGAGGTCTGCTCTGTTCTTGAGATCTGTATGCAGTCTGGTGCAGCCGTCTTCCCTGTTGCTGTGTTAGGGCTAGTTGTATCAACTATATTTTCACACTCCATGTGGTTTTGGGAGGAATTCTCTGTCTCACCTCTCACGCCACCATCTTGAATCTCTTCCTTCATGTTTTTATGCTTGAAGTTAAACTATATTAAATCAAAGCTGGTATTTTTTTCTGGGGTTTTCCTTATCAGGTAGTGCTGTATGGTAGCAGGTTTTCAAGAAATGACTTTAAACCTGACCTCAGGGTTATATTTCTGCTTCCTTATATACTCTACATGTTTCAGTCAATGGAGGAATATATGTGAGGTACTTTAAGGCTTACTGGACACACTGGAGTCTTATCCAAGCAATTAGGACCCCCAAATATTTTCTGCAAGAAAGACTACATTATACTCTTAAAAAGGTTAGTTTTGGCATAAAGTCAACATGATGAGAGATTTTTGGAGAAGAAAAAACCCTGTACCTTTAGTTTGTAAATAATTTTAAGAGTTTTGAGGAATTAATTAATGTCATCAGTGACAGAATACCACTGAAGAACTATGTTATTTTTGTGTCACTGTAGATAATGTAGATCAATCATTGCAGCTACTTGTCAGTTTTAACGAGTGAATGACAAAGGTTACACAAAAGGCCTCCAGGAAGGTGTTAACTAAGATTCCCTCACTAAATAGAGTCAGAGCTTGAAAACAATCTGTGAAGCAAGGCCTCCAATCCTTAAGATTTGCCTTATTTTTAAAAGTGCACTAACTGCATCTCATTACATGAGAATTTACATTGAGAAAGGGATTTTGCTTGAGATTTCTTTAGATGTATTTTTAAGAGCTCTCAAAAAGAAATGTCCATCGACTTTTAAAACCCTTAACATACCCTGAAATCTTCTCTACAACAACCTTAATTCAGTACCTAATTTTTCTCTCATTTTTCTCCATATTGAAAATGACTTAAAAATTTTTTATGTGTTTTATTGTTTTTATTTTCTGCTTAATGACTGTTGTTGCTTTCTGCAACTTTCTTTGCAGAGGTACCATTTTTGAGCTATGTGATATGTTAAATAGCCTTTTTGGATCTACCTGGTAATTTAACCACCATTGAATGACATAGTTTAAATGAGATGAATTCAAGTAATAAATCCCTAACTTAAAATCACATTTTAATGCATGTATAACAATATGACAGAGGATAAATGCCCTAATATACAAATATATCTTACAAATTGATGAGAAACATCATATGGTCCAATAAAAAATAGGCAAAGGATTGAAATAGGTATGCCACAAAAGAGGAAATGCAAATGGCCAATAAATATATGAACATATGTTTTAACCCTTCTTACTAGTTAGAGAAATGAACTTACATAATAATATAGAAATTTTCCTGCATGTCGTGTGCCAAAATTAAAAAATGGTATAATGGCCAGTATCTACAAGGTTGTAGGGAAATGTCATTGTCTACTGATGGTAGAAATGTGAGTTCATGTGGCATCTTTGAAAAGTAATATGGTAGTAGCTATTAAAATAAAAATAGCTTTTGATTAGAAGTTTCTTTTTTAGGTTCTATCTATTAAGGAAAAAAATGAGTACATGAAAAAGGATACTTGTACAAAATATATATTGTGGCATTTTGATGTTATTGATAATGACAGATATTAAAAAGCAAATCTGCATCAGTAAGAGAATGATTGAATAAATTATTATAAACCCATATTATGGAATTTTCTGCAGCTGTTAAAAAAGAATAAATTAGATTTATGTCTGTGGACCTAGAGGGTATTTGTGTAATATTGTTAGGCAAAAATTTCAGACTGTAGAGTAATATATAAAATATATTGGGTGTTTTAAAAAAACAAATTGAAAATCCCTTTGCAGGTATGTTTTATGTTTTTCTATATACAGAGAAAAGTGTGGCAGGACTTCAGGCTCCTAATTTTGACTTCCTTCTGGTGCATTGGTTTAGGAACGGGATTAGGAATGGAAGGGGCTCAGAGAGATCATTTAAGTTTTCTTTTTATATGTTTGGACCTTTTCTTTGTTATAGTAAGCATACATTATATTGTAACTTTAAAATAGCTACTAAAACCCCCATGTTTAAAGAGAAACTTTGTTAACATAAAGAACACCTCCATAACTCTGCTTTTTCTGTGACCTAACTCAAAAATAAAAAGCTCTTTCTTTATGTTGAAAGAATTTGGGCTCCTTTGACAGGAGCTAAAAATTCTTGGTTCTTCTGAGATGTGTTCAAAACTAAAGGTCATGCCTTGATTTCATTTTATGTTTTCATTTTTGTCTTGTCATAAATATGTCTAGCTACCTTAAGACCAACAAAATGTCTTCGATAAATTATCACAGTTTATCAATAGTTTATGGACAAATGCTTTAAGCAACTGAATTGCAAACTGAATTTTGGGTATTAAATTTTGATCTTTTGCTTAATCAAAATATTCTAATATATGTTACCCATTGTATTGTCACTTTCTCTGTATCACAGTTCTTCTCTGCTTCCAGTATGGCACTCATTGCTTTGCAATATGGCTTTTCAAAAGAAATAAATATAACTTCTTGTTATTAAAACATGATCAATACACAAAAGTTAAGAAACACTGAAAAACAAAGGATAAAACCGAAATCATCTGTAAGCCTAATTATAAATATTTTAATGTGTTATTCTAATCTTTTTAAAATAGTGTTACTAAGTATAATGTGTGTATAATAAAATGAATATATTTAAAATGTACAATTTCATAAGTTTTTATATCCACAAAATATTATTATAGTCAAAATACTGATCAAATAAATTCATCACTCCCAAAAGTTTACTTTTGCCCCTTTATAGTGCCCTTTGGTTCCTCCATTTTCTGGGAATCACTGTTTAGCATTGCAGATTTATTTGGATTTTCTAAAATTTTATATAAATGGAATCATACAGTATATGGTCTATTTTTCTCTGGTTTCTATCACTTAGCATAATTCTTTTGAGATTATTCCATGCTAGCTCCAAGTTCATTCCTTTTTGTTGCTGAGTAATACTTCATTATGTAGAAATAACTACAATTTGTTTATCCATTTACCTGTTCATGGACATCATTGGTACTTTTGAGGCTCTTGAAGTAAAGCTGCTCTGAACATTGATGTGCAAGTTTTTGTATGGGCATATGTTTTCTTTTTTCTTGTGTAAATACCTAGGAGTGGAATGGCTGTATCAGTAAGTGGGTGTCTGTTTAACGTTTTAAGAAACTGTCATTCTGTTTTCCGGAGTGATTGTGTCATTTTCCATGTCTACCAGCAACGTATTAGAGTCTTAGTTCCTCCACATTCTTGCTGGCCCTTGGTATGGTCAGAATTTTTAATTTCAGCAATTCTAATAGGTATGTAATGGTATCTCCTCATAATTTTAATTTGCATTTCCTAGTGACTAATGTTTTTGAGCATTTACCCATGTGCTTATTTGCCATCTATTTATCTTTCGTGTAGTGGCTGTTCTAATCTTTCACCCACATTTTTATTGGAGTATGTAGATATCTAATTGTTCCAGTATCATCTGTTGAAAAGACTACCTTTCTCCACTGAACTGCCTTTGTACCTTTGTCAGAAATCACTTGTCCATATATATATGTTGTGAGTCTGTTTCTAGACTGTTCTATTGATCTATTTGTCCATCTTGACACCAATGACTCACTGTCTTGATTACTGTAGCTTTACAGTAAGTCTTGAAATTAGGTAACCTTAGTCTTCTTTGTTCTTTTACAAAGTTATTTTGGCTGTTCTGAATATTTTGCATCTATATGGAGTTTTATAGTCAGCTTATTGATTTCTATGAAAAAATCCTGCTGAGATTTTGATTGAGATTACATTGAATATGGTGATAATTGATATCTTAATAATATTGAGCCTCCCAAACCATGAACAAGATATATTTGCCCATTTATTTACAGCTTCTTTAATTTCTCTTAACAATGCTTGTTTTCGGTGTACAAGTCTTTGTGTGTATTTTGGCAGAGTTATCATTTTGATATTTCATATTTTTTGATGTTATTGTAAATGGTATTGTTTTTAACTTCAGTATAGAAGGACAGTTGATTTTTGTATATTGATCTAGTATGTTGACACCTTACTAGACTTACTAGTTCTAGAATTTGTTTTTGTAGATTCCATCACATTTTCTGCATAAACAATGATGTTGTCTATAAATACACCTCTACTTCCTCCTTTCTGATCTG
Organism: Manis javanica; assembly: GCF_040802235.1. Taxonomy (NCBI): domain Eukaryota; kingdom Metazoa; phylum Chordata; class Mammalia; order Pholidota; family Manidae; genus Manis; species Manis javanica. The sequence continues at coordinate 51,747,157 of NC_133164.1, read as the reverse complement.
GATGCTGCTGCTTTCCTCTCTCTCTTTGTCTTACCGAACTTGCTAGAACCTTCAGTATAGTGTTGAGTAGTAGTGGTGGTGAAGAAGAAATTGTCTTATTTCTGATCACAGGGGGAAAGCTGCAGTCTTTCACCCTTAAGTATGGTATAGTGTAGGTTTTTCATAGATGTTCTTTATCAAGTTGAGGGAATTTTCTTGTTTGTAGTTTGCTTAGAAATTTTAGTCAGGAGGGTATGTTAGATTTTGTTAGGTGCTGTCCTTTGACATGATCATGTAGCTTTTCTTTTTTAGTTTGTCAGCATGTTGAATTATCTTGGTTGATTTTCAAATACTTAGCTAACTGCATTCCTGAAATAAATCTCACTTGGTCATGATGTATTGTTGTTTTTACATATTATTGGATTCAGTTTGAGAAAATTTTATCTGGAATTTTTGCATCTATATTTACAAAGGTTATTATATTGACCTGCAGCTTTCTTTTTGCTTTGTTTGCGCTGTTATAACAAAGCACCATAGGCTGGGTGGCTTATAAACAATAGATATTTATTTCTCACAGTTCTGGAAGCTGGACATCTGAGATCTGGATGCCAGCATGGTCGGGCTCTGGAGGAACTCCCTCCTGTTTTATGAAATGCTAATAACTTCTTTTATCTACCCATGGCAGAAAGAGTGGGGAGACAGGGCAAGCTTTTGTGTCTTTTCTTATAAGGGCACTAATACCATTCATGAAAATTCTACCTTCCTGACCTAATCACCTCTCAAATGTCATATTAGGAGTTAGGATTTCAACATATGAATTCTGCAGGAACACAGATATTCCATCCATAATGTCTTTCTTGTGATGTCTATGTCAGATTTTGGTATTTGGGTAATGTAATGCTAGCTTCACAGAATGAATTGGCAAGTAATTCCTCTTTTTCAGTTTTCTGAATGAGTTTATATAGCATTAGCATTTTTCCTTATATATTTGGTAGAATTCACCTGTGAAGCCATCTTGGTGTGGAGTTTTCTTTGTGGGAAGGTTTTTTTATTATAAATTCAATTTCTTTCATAGATACAGTTATTGAACTTATCTCTTCTTGTGTTAGCTAAATAACTACTGACTTTTTAAAGGGATCAGTCCATTGCATTTAACTCATGGAATGTATTGGCATAAAGTTTATCACATCTCCTTAATATCTGCAGTATCTGTACTTTCTCTCCCTCTCTCTCTCTCTCTCTCTCTCTCTCTCTCTCTCTCTCTCTCTCTCTTATGTCCGATTTTGGTACTTTTTTTTCTTCTCTCTCTCCTAATCTGTCTAACTAGAGATTTGCCAATTTATTGATTTTCTCAAAGAGTGACCTTTTGATTTCTTTGATTTTTTTTTGTTTTTATTTTTTCTACTTCATTGATCTAAGTTCTCATCAGTATAATTTCATTTCTTTGGCTTTCATTTGCTCTTCTTTTATTATTATCTTAAGGCAGAAACTGGGGCCATTAACTTGAAGCCCTTCTTTTTTCTCAGTATAGGCATTTAGGGCTATAAAATTTTTCTTAAGTACTACTTACTGGCATGCCATACATTTTAATACATTGTGTTTTCACTTTCGTTCACTTCAAAATGCTTTAAATTTTCCCTTTGATTTCTTCTTTGACTCATGTGTTATTTAGAAATGTGATATTTAGTTTCGAATATTTGGAGATTTTCCGAAGATCTTTATATTATTAATTTCTAATTAAATTTAATTTTGGTCACAAGAACATACTTGGTTTGAATCAGATCTTGCAAATGTATCTAATGTTTTTAAAAATGACTGTTTATACATGCATTATTGAGAAAATATTCCATATTTACTGTTTTGTTACCATTTTCACAAAATAATATGTTATGGAAATTTTCTTATGTCGGGTATTTTCTAAAGTTTGACTTGAAAAAATCACTTAGTTGTTTTTCTGAAATTAATACATTTATGTGGTTCAAAAATCAAAACAGTATAGAAAGGCACATATTGAGAAATCTTATTTTCACCCCAGTTCCTATTCATAGTTGTTTCCATATTATTAGTTTTAGGGCTATCTTTCCTGTGTTTCTGTTGCAAATACAAGAAAATATGCATATATACTCATATCTAACTCCTCTACACAAGAAGTATACAACTTGACAGTTAATCATTATATATAGATATGCTCTAATTTATTTAATGTATTTTTTTAAATGTATTTTTCCAGTTTTAAGAAAAACTAAGTATCGTCTCTATGCCAAGTACTGTGCTGGCCAGTATTATACTTCTCATTTAATTTTGGTTGCAACTATATTGGGTTAGACTCATCAGTACACTCTATAGTTGAGTAACTTTAGATAAACTAAGGCTTTATATATATGCACTATTTTCCTTTGATATTTTCAAAGGACTTTATTATATTCATCTTTGTGTTCTTGGTGGTACACATATAATTGCTCTTTAATAAATGTAGCTGTGTGAATGATTTAATTTCTTGGTTCAATTAGCCCATGTGGCCAATAATGTGGACTTTAGTTCTAAACATATTGCACTGTGTCCCCTGCTCCCATGTTTTTCCCCTTGATATCCATTATTTCCAAGTACAGAATAATACAGGATAGGTAGGTCACAGTTTAGTAAATGAACATGCACTTGCACTGAGATTAGTTGTAATTGTTTTGAAATCCCTCACTGTGATGTGATAGATGGAGCAGACACAGGGGAGTGTGGCAGGCCTGGATTCAGCTTCCATCTGAGTGATGTTGGAGGATGATAGTGGTGAATAAAGTGAAATGCCAAAGAAATGTGCCTAATAAAGGTTTTACCAGTCAGAGATGTGGTAAATATTGGGTTCCTTTTTCCTTTATTTCTTCAGGATGGGCTTTTGGTCCAGAAGGTAATTTGAGGGTAAATCCAGAAGCCCATTCATAACCAGTAAGCCTACGCTGTGCAGCCTGCTGTCTGGAGCATACATCAGATAGAGGACTTTGTAGGTGAGGATAGGGCTTTAATATCCTTCCATACCTCATTCTCACTGGCTGAGGGGCTGAGACCAAGTGCTTTACCTATGATCCTTGTAATAGCTGTGATAAAATTTCCCCATTGTTACTTCTCTTTTGAAAATAAGAAAACTTAAGCATGGAAGATTCACAATATTTGTCCAAGGACACTGATAAAGGACAGGATGAGAAATCTCAGCTAGGTCTGTTTGGCTTCAAAGGCTTTTCCCACACCTGCATTATACTATGGTGCCTCTTGGGATACTAAGAAAATGTCAGTAGTTTTGAAGGATTTATTATAATGGAATTTGAACTATGCATATTTTTTTGAAATTTTAGTTTTAATCTTTATGTATATGACAAATTTGAGTTTGTGTAGGGAGAAAAATTGTAATGTAGGTTCCTTTAATAGAACTACTTTAAAACTCATGAATATACCTGGGCAAAAATAATACATTTTAAAAAATATAACTATTGGCTAGGAATTAAATAAGGAATTTAGCCCAGCATGAACCACATGTTTTATTTATACATAGAGAATGAAATCATGGAATGTATGGTCAAGCTCTCCGGTATTATTGTGACATAATATATTATTATGTGGACTCCTGGAAGGTAGCATCTTATGCCTGAAAATATTGAAGTCAAGATTTCTCTCGTGCACTGGGCTGTGTTTATATTAGGTTATACATGGCAATTTGGCAGTTTGTTTTGCAGATGTTCGTAATGTACAGTCTTACATCTTGTTTCTATTTCTGGAATGCTTTTAAGTATGACTCATGGTTTCTTGAGGCCATCCTAAAAATATAGCTAGTTTCAAGCATTAATGTAAAATACACCACAGACACCACACAGCAGTACATAATGTTTTCTCTCAGTGGTTTAATGTAATTTCCTGACAGATTTAAAATATTTTCTTTGACAAAATACATGACTCAAGTATGTGAGTAAGTAAAAATGGGATTTTTTTTGAGAAGTGGAATCCTCTCTTAATTTCAACAACAAAATGAATTTAAAATTTCAATAAAAAGAGTAAAATAGGATAATGTTGGAATAACCGAAATCCAAGAAATAGATTTAATGGCCAGAAAAACAAGTCCATTCAATTTGATGGAGTCCCACAAGGTCCACACTTGTAGGGAAAGTCTTGGACCTGAAGGACAGCCTGTTAAAAGGACTTTGGAGGGGCAGTAGGGCATAATGGCTTGAGTGCAAGCTTTTGACGCAAACACCTTAGGTCTAAATCTTGATTTATGCACTTATCAACTGTGGACAAATGATACCACCTTAAGAACTTTGCTTTTCTTCTTCATAAAATGGAGATGATGAGTATTTAACAAATGCTTATGCAGTACTTATTGTTACCAGACACTGTTCTAAGTGCTTAATTTAATCCTCATAACAGCCTTATAAGTAAGTACATTTATCATCTCCATTATGCAGTTGGAGAAACTGAGACGAGAGTTTAAATAACTGATTAAGGTTATATAGCTAGTAAATAGCAGAGTTGAGATTTGCGAAGTTTGGCTTAAGTCTGTGTCCTTACACAATATGGTCTGTTCCTTTCTAGGGTCAATGTGTGATCTAAATGAGATACCACATGAAAAATCATTTGTGTTTTTTACCTGGCACATGACAGGAATGCAAAAACTTATAGTCTTTATTATTACTGTTATTGGGGGAAGATGAAAAAAGAGAAAAGAAGAGGTCTTTGGGAAGGTATAGCATTGGCTACAAGGCCAACCACAAGATTCAGAAGCTCTTACACATACTAAGAAGATTTTGTAGAATTCAAACATAGTAGTGACGAGAGCCTTAGATATCTTGACATCTAGAAGCTCAATCTAAAGGTGGGATTTATTTACTACTGACTTGCCTCCCTGACAGTTTTATCTTTCAGAAGGTAGGAGAAACCGAAAGGAACTCTTTCTTTGGGCTAATTGTGACTAATTAGAAATAACTCATTAGTGGTGTGCAAGTAACAGAAACCTTGAAAATAACAGTATTTCTCAACAAGGGTTCCACTGACCTGTTGAGCAGATGGGGCTGTGTTAGACATCGTTATTTGGCATCACTGAATGTCAGTAGTGTACTGAATTATCCCTCATCCCCCAAAGTTTTGCAGCAACTAAATGTCTGAGGAGACATTTCCAGATGCCTTCTGGCAGGCATGGGATGGTGGTAGTATTGCCACTAGTTGAGAACCACTATTGTGGGCAAGAGTAAAGGAAGGGATTGCTGAGAATTGTCAGATGTGTCTTAGGCCAGTGGTTCTCAACACACATGAGGATCATGCTGAGTGGAAGACACTCCCTTGAGCATACTCAGGATTATACACAATTCGCAGAGTTCCAGCTCTAAGTAACTCCATGCCTTTTTCTTCTACTTAAGACATTACATTGGTGTACAAAATGCTCTTTGATTATAGGTATAACTAATTCTTCTCTGATTTGCTATATATAAACACTGATAACTTGTGAGAGGCAGACTTGTACTTGATTAGGAACTGCCACCTTCAACTTTAAATAATCTTGAAAATGAATATAGTTACAAGGACAAGGCATTTAAAATGGAATGGAACTATGTAGGACTAAATTGAGACACTGTAATTATGAATAGTTACGAACACTTATAAATAATGAAAGGTGAGAGGAAGCTGAAGAGACCAACTTGGCCTTAACATCTAGAACTTTGGAAATTTCAGAGTTTAAATGGTCAAGTCCATATAATGGAAGGTCAGGCACATTGCCAAGGATGAATACAAAGGAGCAACACAAAACTGTAAGAATAGTATAGGGAAGGTCTGTGGCCAAAGTACGCTGGAATTTGTGAAAATGTAAAGAAAAAATACCCCACAGTGTTTGAGCTTGCAATTATAAATTTGATATCAGAGTAAGAAAAGGTAGTAGATTCGTAACATAGGGAACATTGTGTAATTTTACTGATGGACAAGTTAGAGCTTTTTAACTATTTTATTCCTAAAGAGCAAGCAGACTGACTCATCTTGAAATAAGAGGAGACATATTACAAAGATGGATTTAAGCCTGAAGTAGGAAAATAGTTAAGTGGATTATCCGTTAGTTATAGATGACGTTGCTCTCTAGGCCTGGGTGAATTGCTTGCCAGCATCATGAAACTCCTTGATAGATTCTCACAGATATAGGTCTTAGAGCAATGTTTTTCAATCTGTTTTTCATCATTGCTCTCCTAAGGGCATTTCTCCCCATTGTCTCTCCCCAGTCCCATAACATTTCAGTGCCACAGACATGGTGTCTATCTGTTTATGTACAGTGTCCCTTTAGTGGACAACAGACCATTGTAATATGTAAGAATTTTTCTCAAGCTCTCCCCCAGGAACCAGTTTTTGCCACTTTGGGGGTAATATGCTCTCCATGCATGTTATAGAGGATTCATAGAGGACAGAAGCCAGCCACCTCCAACTTGGTGATAAGACTCTTGATTTTTGGAAATTATAAAGATGCTTTAGTGTGACCCCAGTGTCATAATAAACCAACCAGTCTGTCCAAAAACCTTATCCCTGTTCTTCCCACTATGATAAAGAAAATCAGAAGTTTATTTTTATTTTTTCAATGATTAGATGTTAGCTTGTTTGTTTGGGGGGACTACTCTAGCAATATTGTACTGTCAGGGAGGTTGTGGGGAAGCACAGTTTTAGTCCCAGGCAAGTGTTCTTAGCTTGATCTTTGAATTCTTTCATATTCTCACTGGGTGATTTAAACAAAGCTTAAAAAATATGGTACTTCAATACACAAAAGACTTCATGATCTGTGTGTATGTATATATGTGTGTGTGTGTGTGTGTGTATGTACACAATGCAACACAATAATGAAACAAACACTGTAGCTCACACCCAATTTCAGAAGTAGCATATTACCAATACCACTGAAGCTATCCATGAAAGTCTCTGATTCCATGCCCAGGTATCCATTATCTTGCATCAATTATTCCCTTGCTTTTTTGCCTTTTCAAGCACTATTTTATCACATATATATTGCTTATTAATTCAGTTTGCTAGTTTATTCTGCTTTATCAAAATAGTGTATTATTATATGATTTATTCTGGGACTTAATTTTTCCATTCAATATTACACCTTTTAAAAGTTAAATATACTGTTGGAAGTAGTGGTAATTCATTCTGTTTTTGTTATATCATATGTCATTGTGTGCATTTGATCCATATCCTGTCCCCAGTTTAATTTTGAAGAACACTACTATAAGTATTCTATATGTCTCCTGATATACAAAGGCAAGAATTTTTCTTGTATACCTAGGAATGTGTTTGCTGGGTCACTGGGTGATTTACAAATGAGCAAATGCAGATTAATTGTATTAATTCAAACATTTTAGAAAATGCTTTAGGCGGAAAATAAGCAGATAGATGGGTAATTTAATAGTAGACTTAAAAGGGCATTGTATGAAATAGTCTTCTGTTCACAGAAAGTTGTTGTAGAAAAATAGACTTGAATTCCATACAAGTCATTTAAGTCTTCATTAACCTTTTTAACTGTTAAGTTTGAGATATCTTACAACCTATTGCCAACTTAAGCTATAATACACTTTTCTTATATTTTTCAAGACTATGATAATTATTAATTGGGATGATTTGGTCATATCCCCTTTTTAAAAGAAAAAGGTTGAGCTACAAAACTGTGATAACATAATGATATTAATTCTTCATATTACACTTGAAAGTTATTCTCATTACTTTAGTGATACTTTTGGGCAATTATTCAGACATTCTTTTTTTTTACCTTTATTTTAATTTTTTAAATTTAAGTATTATTGATGTACACTCTTATTAAGGTTTCACATGAAAAACAATGTGGTAACTACATTCACCTATATTATTGAGTCCCCCCCATACCCCATTGCAGTCACTGTCCATCACTATAGTAAGGTGCCACAGAGTTACTACTTAACTTCTCTATGCTACACTGTCTTCCCCATGATCCCCCCGACACCATGTGTGCCAATCATAATACCCCTCAATCCCCTTCTCCCACCCTCCCCTAACACTCCCCTTTAGTAACCACTAGTCCCTTCGTGGAGTTTGTGAGTCTGCTGCTGTTTTTTCCTTCAGTTTTGCTTCGTTGTTATACTCCACAAAGGAAGGAAATCATTTGGCACTTGTCTTTCTCTGCCTGGCTTATTTCACTGAGCGTAATATCCTCCAACTCCATCCATGTTGTTGCAAATGATATGATTTGTTTCTTTCTTACAGCTGAATAGTATTTCATTGTGTATATGTACCACATCTTCTTTATCCATTCATCTACTAATGGACACTTAGGTTTCTTCCATATCTTGGCTATTGTAAGTAGTGCTGCAATAAACATAGGGGCATATGTCTTTTTGAATCTGAGAATTGTATTCTTTGGGTAAATACCAAGGAGTGGAATTCTCAGATCAAATGATATTTCTGTTTTTAGTTTTTTGAGGATCCTCCATATTTCTTTCCACAATGGTTGAACTAGCTTACATTCCTACCAGCAGTGTAGGAGGGTTCCCCTTTCTCCACATCCTCACCAGCATTGTTGTTCTTAGTCTTTTCGATGTGGGCCATCCTAAGTGGTGTGAGGTGATATCACATTGTGATTTTAATTTGCATTTTTCTCACGATTAGTGATGTGGAGTATGTTTTCATGTGTGTGTTGGTCATCTGAATTTCTTCTTTGGAGAATTGCCTCTTCATATCCTCTGCCCATTTTTTAATTGGATTATTTGCTTTTTGGGTGTTGAGGCATGTGAATTCTTTCTATATTTTAGATGTTAACCCCTTGTGAGATATGTCATGTACAAATATATTCTCCCATACTGTAGGGTGCCATTTTGTTCTGTTGATGGTATCCTTTTCTGTACAGAAGCTTTTTAGTTTGGTGTAGTCCCATGTGTTCATTTTTGCTTTTGTTTCTCTTGCTCGAGGAGATGCGTTCAGAAAAAAGTTGCTCATGTTTATATTCAGGAGATTTTTAACTATGTTGTTTTCTAAGAGGATTATGGTTTTATGATTTACATTCAGGTCTTTCCATTTTGAGTTTACTTTTCTGTATAGGGTTAGACAATAATCCAGTTTCATTCTCTTGCATGTAGCTGTCCAGTTTAGCCAACACCAGCTGTTGAAGAGGCTGTCATTTCCCCATTGTATGTCCATGGCTCCCTTATCGTATATTAATTGACCATATATGCTTGGGTTTATATCTGGGCTCTCTAGTCTGTTCCACTGGTCTGTGGGTCTGTTCTTATGCCAGTACCAAATTATCTTGATTACTGTGGCTTTGTGGTAGAGCTTGAAGTTGGGGAACATAATCCCCCCAGCTATTCTGCCTTCTCAGGATTACGTTGGCTATTCAGGGTTTTTTTTGCGGTTCAGATGAGTTTTAGAACTATTTGCTCTAGTTTGTTGAAGAATACTATTGCTGCTTTGATAGGGATTGCATTGAATCTGTAGATTGTTTTAGGCAGGATGGCCATTTGGACAATATTAATTCTTCCTTTCCTATCCATGAGCACAGGATTTGTTTCCATTTATTGGTATCTTCTTTAATTTCTCTCATGAGTATCTTGTAGTTTTCAGGGTATAGGTCTTTCACTTCCCTGGTTAGATTTATTCCTAGGTATTTTATTCTTTTTGATGCAGTTGTGAATGTAATTGTTTTCCTGATTTCTCTTTCTGCTACTTCATCATTAGTGCATAGGAAAACAACAGATTTTTGTGTATTAATTTTGTATCCTACATCTTTGCCATTTTAATTATTATATGTATTCGGACATTCTTATATGCTTTTAAGTATGGGATGATGTGTCTTTTTGTTACCTTCTTTCCTGAGGTACGCCTGTATTGCAATATACTTCCCTCTTACCATGGCCTTCTCTGCATCCCACAGATTTTATGGTGTTGTCTCCATATATTGCTTGATCTCTGTTTATATTTGGTCATTGATCCACTGGTTATTTAGGAGCATGTTGTGAAGCCTCCATGTGTTTGTGGAATTTTTTGTGTTCTTTGTGTAATTTATTTCTATTTCATACCTTTGTGGTCTGTGAAACTGGTTGGTACAATTTCAATCTTTTTGAATTTACTGAGGCTCTTTTTTGTGGCCTAGTATATGATCTATTCTTGAAAATCTTCCATGTGCAGTTGAGAAGAATTCATATCCTGCTGCTTTTGGGTATAGAGTTTGTAGATCTAATAGTATTGGAGTGGATTTTTTAGGGTTTTTTATGTACAATATCATGTCATTTGCAAACACTGACAGTTTAACTTCCTCCTTACCAATCTGGATGCCTTTTTCTTGTTTGTTGTCTGATTGCCGTGGCAAGGACCCCCAAAACAATGTTGAATGAAAATGGAGAGAGTGGGTATCCTTTTCTTTTTCCTCAACTTAGAGGAAAGGCTTTCACCTTCTTGCTGTTAAGTATAACGTTGGCTGTGGGTTTGTCATATATGGCGTTTATTATGTTGAGGTACTTGCCTTCTATACCGATTTTGTTGAGAGTTTTTATCATGAATGGATGTAGAATTTTGTCAAATGCTTTTTTGGCATCTATGGAAATGATCATGTGGTTTTTGTCCTTCATTTTGTTGATGTGGTGGATGATGTTGATGAATTTTCTATATTGTACCATCCTTGGATGCCTGCAATAAACATGATGGATGATCTTGTTCATGTATTTTTGAATTTGATTTGCTAAAATTTTGTTGAGTATTTTTGTATCTGTGTTCATCAGGGATATTGGTCTATAATTTTCTTTTTTTGTGGTGTCTTTGCTTGGATTTGCTATTAGAGTGATGCTGGCCTCATAGAATGAGTTTGGAAGTATCCCTCTTCTTCTGCTTTTCAGAAAAATTTAAGGAGGATGGATATTAGGTCTTCATTAAATGTTTGATAAAATTCAGCAGTGAAGCCATCTGGTTGAGCTGTTCTGTTCTTAGTTAGTTTTTTGATTACCAATTCAATTTCATTGCTGGTAATTGTTCTGCTCAGATATTCTGTTTCTTCCTGGGTCAGCCTGGAAGGTTGTATTTTTCTAGAAAGTTGTCCATTTCTTCTAGGTTGTCCAGTTTGTTAGCATATATTTTTCGTAGTAGTCTCTCATAATTCTATTTATTTCCATGGTGTCCATGGTGATTTTTCCTTTCTCATTTCTGATTCTGTTTATGTGTGTAGACTCTCTTGTTTTCTTGATAAGTCTGTCTAGGGGTTTATTATTTTGTTTATTTTATTGAAGATCCAGCTCCTGCTTTCATTGATTCTTTGTATTTTTTTATTCTTCTCAATTTTATTTATTTCTGCTCTACTCTTTATTCTGTCCCTCCTTCTGCTGACTTTGGGACTCATTTGTTCTTCTTTTTCTAGTTTTGTTAATTGTGAGTTTAGACTGTTCATATGGGATTGTTATTCTTTCCTGAGGTACGCCTGTATTGCAATATACTTCCCTCTTACCACGGCCTTCTCTGCATCCCACAGATTTTATGGTGTTGTCTCCATATATTGCTTGATCTCTGTTTATATTTGGTCATTGATCCATTGGTTATTTAGGAGCATGTTGTGAAGCCTCCATGTGTTTGTGGAATTTTTTGTGTTCTTTGTGTAATTTATTTCTATTTCATACCTTTGTGGTCTGTGAAACTGGTTGGTACAATTTCAATCTTTTTGAATTTACTGAGGCTCTTTTTGTGGCCTACTATATGATCTATTCTTGAAAATCTTCCATGTGCAGTTGAGAAGAATTCATATCCTGCTGCTTTTGGGTATAGAGTTTGTAGATGTCTGTTAGGTCCATCTGTTCTAGTGTGTTGTTCAGTGCCTCTGTGTCCTTACTTATTTTCTGTCTATTTGATCTGTCCTTTGGAGTGAGTGGAGTGTTGAAGTCTCCTGGAATGAATGCATTGCATTCTATTTCTGCTTTTAATTCAGTTACTGTTTGTTTCACATATGTAGGTGATCCTGTGTTGGGTGCATATATATATTATAATGGTTATATCCTCTTGTTGGATTGACCCCTAGATCATTAATTAATGCCCTTCTTTGTCTCTTGTGACTTTGTTTGTTTTGAAGTCTGTACTGTCTGATACAAGCACTGCAACTCCTTCTTTTTTCTCCCTATTCGTTGCATGAAATATCTTTTTCCAACCCTTTACTTTTAGTCTGTGTATGTCTTTGGGTTTGAAGTGAGTCTCTTGTAGGCAGCATATAAACAGGTCCTGTTTTTTTTCCATTCAGTGACTCTTTATCTTTTGATTGGTGTATTTAGACCAATTACATTTCAGGTGATTATCGATAGGTATGTACTTATTGCCATTTCAGGCTTTAGATTCGTGGTTACCAAAGGTTCAAGGGTAACTTCCTTACTATCTAAGCATCTAACTTATCTCACTTAGTATGCTATTACAAACACAATCTAAAGGATTTTTTTTTTATCTCCTCCTTTTTCTTCCTCCTCCATTCTTTATATATTAGGTATCATATTCTGTACTCTTCGTCTATCCCTTTACTGATGTTGGGGTAGTTGATTTAATTTTTATTTGCTTAATAGTTAATTGTTCTATTTCTTTACTGTAGTTTCATTACCCCTGGTGACAGCTGTTTAGCCTTAGGAACACTTCTTTCTATAGCAGTCACTCCAAAATACACTGTAGAGACAGTTTTGGGGAGGTAAATTCTCTCAGCTTTTGCTCATCTAGAAACTGTTTAATCCCTCCTTCAAATTTAAGTGATAATCTCACCCGACAGAGTATTCTTGGTTTGAGGCCCTTCTGCTTCATTGCATTAAATATATCATGCCACTCCCTTCTGGCCTGGTAGGTTTCTGCTGAGAAGTATTATGATAGCCTGATGGGTTTTCCTTTGTATATGATTTATTTTCTCTGTGTGGCTGCTTTTAATTATCTGTCCTTATCCTTGATCTTTGCCATTTTAATTATTATATGTATTTGGACATTCTTATATGCTTTTAAGTATGGGATGATGTGTCTTTTTGTAATATCATTAGCTTTGTCCTGTCTTCACATTTACAGTAATGATTTTATTGTAAAACTGTGAAAGCTTATCAAACGTCTGTGTTAATGCATGTGTGTATACATGTGTTTTTAAAAAATATACTATATGCATTGATTGCTGGGAGATTTATATTATAGTTAGTAGTCTGATTTGCCTTTCATTTTGTCTTTTTCCCCCTTAAAGTTTCCAACTCTGTGGCTCAATCTGTAGTTCAGCATCTAAGATGGATAATGCAGAAGGATCTTTTGGGTCAAGATGTCTTTCTAATAGGACCTCCTGGGCCTCTTCGACGATCTATTGCCATGCAGTACCTGGTGAGCAATCAATTCATGTGGATTCCTAACAAACTCAACTTTGACTAATTATGTTGTAAAATAAATTAAGGTTAAGAATTTATAAAAAATATAAGAATTAGTTTTTATTTGAAAAAATTTAATATTAAAGCATGATTTGTTTTCAAAGAGTTTGGAATAAGTTATTTGGGAAGCAAACATACATTTGCTTTTCATAGCTTTGGCAAATTTTTGCTGTAACTAAAAGTTCTCCACTTCTGAAAGAAGAACATAAATTCAGGCAAGGAGTAGCAGAAAGAATCACCAACTGTGAGATTACAGAACAAAATTCATTTTAATACTACTCAGGAACATTCTTTTATCTCAGATCCACCATTTAAAAAGTCAAGTAATTCTCTTGACTTTTTGATGTTACAGTCTTAAAAGGAAGCCTAAGTTTTGTAGCCTAAGTTATGTGTTACATGCTCTTCTCACCTTGAATAGGTGAGAAAACAATTTCTTTAAATAACTCACTCCAGCTTTATCAACTAGTAAATGATGGAACTGGACTTCAAATCTCATATTGTTTCCTCTTTCTGACATACTATCCTCTTAAATATTTGTAGTTCTTCAAGTACAGTAGTGAAGTAGTTGAAATATTCAAATCTTAACCCAAGTGAATAAAATTTACCAGACTTCTTCCTACTACTTTGTTAGCATTAATAAGCATTGCTGTAACCATTCAAAGAAGAATGCTATCAGATAAAGTTGTTCTGTCCAGAGATAATTTTTAGCATGGATTGAAAAACCTTGCTCAAGTTTTCTTGTGTTACTTGATATTAAAAATTGATTTCTAGTCTATTAAAATATACATTGTATAAATAAAATACTCTTATTTCAGTGGTGACTTTATTTTGCTACTTTGAAAATCATGTAGAGCTGCGATGACAAAAATGTAATGGGCAAACAGAACCTACCGTCCCTCTAGCCCATCTTTTATTTGTTTCTAGAACCAGTTTGTGAGGTATAATGTGCTGTTGTAGTATTATCCTCAATTTATTAATACACAAGGCAAAAGTGTCTTGCCTAAGAATGCAGAGTCAGCTACCAAGAATCCAGGTCTAGAACCTCTTTAATTTTAATTTGTGTATTGTCCATCTGGCTCATTTCAAAGAGCACAATATCTCACTTTTATTTTGTTTCTGGCAAGACTTTGAGTCTTGTTAGGAATGTGAAATGAGGAGGGTTAGGAGATTACAGGAGTTCAGTTGGTTTAAAAAGGCAACATGAGTCTTCAAGTGTGAAGCTTGTGTCTTTAACAAGAAAAACTAAGTTGTGAAATAGAGCTGAGGCAGCTTTAGGATGTGAAAATAGACATAAGGAAACTCACTATCCTAAGAAGCCCTGCAAACTCTGCAGTGGGCACTATTGCTACTGGGGGTAAGAGTCTATGCTTAGTACTATCAGAGTAGATGAGGTCTTTAAGGGCAGAAATTCTGGGGCAAGCCTGCTGAACCAGTGAGAAATTAAATGGAAACGATTTGTAGTTATGTTAATTTTATATTTGACACATATAAACATTTTGTAGATTGTTCAATAAAACTCCACAGACCACTGCTGCCTCCTCCATCTGCTGCTCCTGGTGCTATTTGGGCTGTTGCTCATCCTGCCACTGTGAAGCAGCAGCCGAGGAGATTTCAGGGCTTGTCTTGGCTGAGGAAGAATCCCAGGAAGCTGTTAAGACTGAGGAGAATATCCTCGGTGTGGCAGTTTGGGGTTGTTACTGTGGTAAAATTTAACAACAAGAGGCAAGCGCCACTTTGCCAACCAGTGAGGGTGATCACATTCAGCCAGTCATTGAAACAGATGCGAAGGTACCAGTGATGGCTTCCAGAAGCAAGGAGGAGGTATCTGCTAAAAAAGAGAGCTTGCTACTTTGTTCCAAAATTGTGTTCTCCCAGGCAATTCATTCTTTTTTAGAAAAACATTATTTGGTATCACTCTGTTTTTACCATTATGATGTGTATTTTCTCTATTTAAAAAAATTGTCTTTCTTTCTATACATACTTAAATTTATGGATACGTGGAACCAGGCACATTTTTTAAAAGTAAAAAAGTAGTATATTTTTATTGACATCACCATGTGATGTCCTCATTCATCATTAGTGGCATGCTCTCAACTTTTTTTTCATACTTAAGTAAATTAATGTCTTCTTCCTGGTTAGTAAAACCACATTGTATGCCTTATTCAGCTGGAGAATGTCACTATTTTTAATTCAGCATTGTAAAACCAAAGTTAATGTTAAACACTTTTTGTGTATTGTTATTACATTTAGGGCAAAATGGCTTTAGGGATGGATAAATTATTCTGAAAGAAGTGGATTCTGGATGGTTTCCCCTTCAAGTCATATGTGGTTTTTTTGGTGAAACAATTCTTTTTCACTCCTCCTTTCTCCTCCCCTCTTGTACCTCTTTCTCCTCCTCATTGTTCTTCTTTCCCTCCTGAGTAGCTGTGTATGTGTCTCTTTCTACTGTTGACCCAACTGTTGTTATTTACTCTATTTTCACAGTTGGTAAATTAACATTTTATATACAGTTGGTAAACACTGGTTAATAAAATAAATTAATTTAAATCACCCTTGTATAAAAAGATGCACATTACTTACAGAAATTATCATTTTCAAGAAAACCAAGTAGCCAAATGATTATTCATGATATTTGCAAAGAATTCTAGAAGAGACTTTAAAATTTATAAGATCTAATTTTGATTAGTATTGCATAAGAAGTAAGTAATTACTAAGTAGTAAATTATTGTGTGCAGTAAAAGTAGAGCTCTGAGGAGTGGTATATACATGTTTTGATTAATGCTCAATTTATTACATTTTTCTTAAAGCTGAGACTCAGAAGACTTTAAACCAGAATTGTTTTTAAAATGCTTTTCTCCAGGGTACTGGCATTGTCAGTAACTGGCTCCAAAGCGTATGTTGGGAATTTGTCTTTATTTTGGGACAATTTTACTCTATGTTCTATAGGAGCTGACCAAACGAGAGGTTGAATACATTGCCCTGTCAAGGGACACTACTGAAACTGATCTCAAACAGCGTCGAGAGATCCGCTCAGGCACGGCTTTTTACCTGGATCAGGCAAGTTCTTAGCACACTGGTAACTGTTTACTCCAAGTCCATGTAAAACTGGTATTTAAAGTAGAGAGTAGCTCATGTAATAGTGAAAGATAGATGTATTGTGCTCTCTCTAGACACATTTAATTTAGACATAGTAAAATTAAATGTATGCTTTCAGAAACTATACCTTTTATGAGGGAAGTCAGTTCTTAGGTACAGATTACCAACTAAAAGAATATTTTAATGAATATCAGCATGAAGTTACACATTTCTTAAAATACATTGCTAAACATATTAAATATTTTTCTTCATTTAGGAATACATATTAGAAAAGGACCAGAGACTATAAATAAGCAATTCACAGAGAAAAGATCTCAAATGTCTGATAAATTCATGACAAGATGCTTGACCTTCTTTATGAAAATAAAATCAAACATTAGTGAGCTGCTGTTTTTCTTTCACCTCTCAGATTGGCAAAGATTAAAGAATTACAACAGTGTCCATTGTTGATGAGGAAGATGGGATGAAAAACAGCATTGCTGTTGATGGGAGTATATAAACCGGTTCAATTTTGAAAGAAAATTTGGCAATATCTACTATAAAAAAGAAATTAAATACATTTGGACCCAGCAGTTATGTTTCTAGCAATTTTTCTTCCAAATGTTATTCATACAAAGCATACAAAGTTATATACAAGGATATTTATTGTGGCATTATTTGATATAATATAAAACTATAAATGAAAACTGCAATGATGTACATTTAGGAGACAAGTTAAATAAATTATGGTAAGTAGAATTCTCTGTAACCATTAAAAAGAATGAAATGAATTTATATGTAGTGATAGGAAAGAAGTCCAGGATATATTAGGTTAAACAAGTGAAGGTGCAAGACAGTATATATAATATGATAACATTTGTGATAAAAAGAAAAAAAAGTAAGTGTATAAATGTTGTCTTATACACTGGAAATTTCCAGGACATACAAGAATCAGTTAACAGCACTTACCTCTGGTGGAAGTATAAACTGGGTGTCTGGAGTGGGGCGAGGAAGTACCTGTCATAGCTCTTTAAATGTGAAGTTTTCCCAAGAGCACAGGGCTGCTTTATAGTTAAAGCGTGTAACTGTGAAAAACTACAAGGTGAAAGAATTTTTGGAGACCAGGATATTCATATTGTCTCATAGATTATTAATTATAAAAGTAAAAATACACTTAAAGTGGAGAAATTTGGCAGTCACCACCTTAAAAATGGTGATCAAACTTAGCATGAGATAGTGGGAAAATCTGATTTTTCCATGAGGTAGTTGGGAAGTTCAGATTCCCAACAATTAAAAAGTAGTCCTTTATGGATGAAGCATACAAGTATATTTTAAAGAAAACCATTTTATTCACATAATGCGAAGGTTCACTTCATAGATTATTTCTAATTACAAATGGGAAAAAAATGTACCTTTACAATGCCTGCTTGTTTTCTAGACCCAGTGAGGATGAGGGTGAAGAGCTGGGATTAGAGTTGGGATAGTGAGGCTCTAGGGAGAGGCAGTAGAGAATGAGACAGTCACCTAAGTAGAGGTGGGGAGCTTGGAATATATTTAAATGGCAGTGAAAGAACTGGCTTTGATAGAGTATGGATTTAAAAACATATTTTGTGAGTGAATTTTATATCTGGATTGATTATTGCAATGCAAATAGTGAGGAAGAGAAAGTGGATTTTTATATGATTTTTTATTTTAAAGATAGTTTAAAACTTTGGCTATTCAGAAATCTCAGTATTGAGTTGTTTTAGGTAACCAAATTTATTGATTAGCAAAAGATTTATGTCTTGAAGCGTAAAGTAAATTATTTAGAGGAAGCGCTGTAATGTTATCTCTCTCTGCCATTCTAGAAAGGAAATTTCCAATGATATCTATTATACAGTTCATAAAATATTTAAAATGCAAAGTAAATGTATGGTCGTTTTTTATACTTTTATGTTTTCTTGGTGATTCCTACTCATGATGAACATCAGTTATTTAGGATGTTATAATGCACTGACACCTTCAGAGCCTGTGATTGAGGGGTGGGAATGTTGGTCCTTTCTCTAAGTTGCTTCAGACTGTTTATTGAGATTGTATCTGATTTTCATATTGTTCTTCCCTCTCATTTTCTGGCAGTTAATGTTCTTCACTGTTTGTTCATGATCAGATCCTATCAATTCTTTGCTTAAAGCCATGTAATCCCATCCTCCCACCCAGAATAAAATCTAAGACCTTTAGTATGGCCTATAACACCTCATAGGATATAATCTTGTCCCTTCTTTCACTTCCTAGGCTCCAGGTACAGTGACCTTCTTGTTTTCTCACAAGTAAACCAAATGTTTTCCAGCCTCAGAGCCTTTGTACTTGATAGTTCCTCTGCTTGGTATAATCTTCTTCTAGATCTATATATTCCTGCCTCTTCATCATCAGATTATAAGTTCTTGGAACATTTTAGCTGAAGTAATCACTGATTACACCCACTCCCTTTCTATATGTACCATGCTCTCATATTACACAATGTGATCTTCAGAGCACCTATCACTGTCTGCGTTTACCTAATTATTTCTTTGTTTCTATGTTGAGTGTCTATCTTCCCCCACTAGAATGCAACTACCCTTAGCACCTAAAAACTCTGGAATATAAATGGCACTTACATTTGATAATAGATTTCTCCTTTGGATAATCAACCTTGTTAAAATTTTAAGTAAATTAAGAACAGATAGGCTCTGGATGAAACCAGGGGATTTCCAATGGAAAAGATACTCTGTCTTTTAGACATCTATTTTGAGTCATCAGAATGAATAATTCCCATCTGAATTTTAGATAGGTGAAGTTGCTAATTGATTACCAGATTCTCATATGTTTGTAAGACTAAAAGGTTTTTATATTTATTTCACTTAGAAATTTTTGTTATTTATTTAATATTTTTAACCATTGAATTTGATATCTGGCATCAACAGAGAAGCAGTATCTTCATTCATCATCAGGTGATGCCTCTAACCTAGGTGGGCCCGTGTAGATGCAAAAATACCTGTGGCCATCTGGTGGGTGCTGGGAGAGGAAGTTTGAGGTTTTCAGTGTGGTTGATGTTGTATGCACATATGACTGATATCCAAGTAATTACTAATTGACATTTCAGCTGGGACCCTTGGCAAAACTCGCAAATCTGAGTTGGGGGTCATAGATGTCAACCTCTGCTTAGTTTCAGACAAGATTAAGGATGACTGATGATAAAGTGAGAGGTTAAATTCAACTGCCACTATTGAAGGTCAGAATTAGGTTAGGGAACTTGTATTTTCCTTCAAAATAATGTTTATTTTTTTCTGATTAATAAAGTCATAAATACTCTCTACAGATGTGAGTGTGTGTGTATGTGTAATACTATATATACATATATAGCATTTATTGATCAACAAATGTTTATTGCAATGACTGCTATGTGTCAGGCACTATCTAGGTGCAGTGAACAAAAGAAACCAATTCCTGTCATCATAGAGCTTATGTTTTAGCAAAGGAAACAGAATAAGCTTAGTAAAGAAAGATAGTATAATAAATTCTAAAGAACATAGGAAGAGTATAAAAATTACTTATCTTCCCCTTCAAGACCAACAGTATGAATATTCTCTATATTTCTTTCTATTGTGTCTGTATGTATATCTATGGAATCATGTTTAATAATTTTTATAAAAAGTGATGTGCCATGTATATAAAGTTTTTATAGTATGCTTTTTTTTAAACATGATGTTTTATCAGGAGCATCTTCCTGACATTAGATATTCCTCAGATGTTTAGTGTTCATGCAGTATTTCATTGGATAGATGTGCCATTATTTGTTTAAAATTCCCATTTTATCCATATTCCCATGTTGGTTATTCAGTTTCTTTCAAACTTTTCACTATTACACATAACACTTAGGTGAGTATTATGGTACTTTTATCTTGTTATTATCTCTTACTGATGAAGTTTTTAGACTTGAAGTCTAGAGATATAATTATTAACCAAAGGGTCTAGACATTTTCAAGAGTCTTGAAAAGTATATTGCCAATTGCATTCCAGGAAGGGTCTTCCAAGTCACATTCTCATCAGTGCACTGTGAGTACTTGGCCTTGTGGATTCTTGTCAATATTGAGTATTTCCATGTATGTACATTGCCAAATTGATAGACTTAATTTGCATTAAAAATTACTAGCCATACTAATTGATTCTTTTTAATGTTTATTGACCATTGCTTCTGTAAAATGTCAGTGAATTGAGTGTATATGGAAATGGAGAGAGGTATTAATGAAATAAGTAAGTTACAGTCTTTTAAAGAAAATGTTGAAATTCAGATCATTCTTAACTACATAAATTTTTGCATAACTTATCCACTTGTTGATGTGAAGCTAATTTAAATATTTTTATGCAGTTGTTTTGTTAAGTAGATTATAAATTGAGCATTTAAAAAAAGAATTGATTGAGGAACAGAAATAAGAAAATTTGTAGACTGATATTGTGACACCCATGGAGAATTATAAGGAGCCTAAGATATTTTGCTACCACATTAACTTTTATGTGTCTCAAAAGATAAAATAACCTGAAAAAAAAATACCCTAAATCATTGATATTCTAACTCTTAAAAATCTATTACTGTCCTAATTTTTTTTTTACCTTTTCATATTCTCATCATTAGTATTGTTTATTGCCACATGACTCCAAACTGCTAGCAAGGAAGACTTTTAGTCAATGTACAATCTTGGATTACTCAAATATAAGCCAATAGGTATTAGATAAGGTACAAATAAATTACATTTGGGTTTTCATGTCTGGCTGAGAGGAGACACTTTTTGTTCCCAGGATAATTTTGGGAAGTAGAAGACCAGGATGGAAAAGGTCAAATTATTTTCTTCAACATTTTTAAGCTGAGAACTTTTTTCACATTAGAGTCTTAGATTGTTTGCCATGATACTGTTAAGTTCTAAAATGTATACTATACATATTTAGTATTAAGTATAATAATGTACTTCAAACAATTCTATAATATTTTAATGTATTCTCTTCTGTTCTGAATTATTCTTGATTCTGTTATTAATAGGAAGATAGAAGGATTAACTTTTTTAATGCACTGCTTAAATAATATGAAGTCATAAAAAAACTCAGTAAATTGAATAACAGTGCTATTGATGAGAAAACAAGATTTTTAACTCCTCTAAATGTCTTTTACTTATTTTAGAAAATAAGAACTTCATTCACAAATTAAGTATTTGGGACTTGGAAAGCATCTCCTATAGAACCAGGCTATAGAGAATGGCTGAATTCCAGTACTTGCAGCAGACCCATTGCAACCGTATTGTTATAATATGGTCTAATTATCATATAGACAGTTGGAGAAGTTCTATGTTTAGTCTCTGTGTTAGTCAAAACTCAGGCGTTGGCCCCTTACCAGGTTGCTATCTTGTTCAGGCCAACTCTTTATCTACTCATATAACGTTATGTGTTTGACAGATTTATATAATTCATTTTACAAATCAAGGGAGATAAAAATAATTTTTATTTAGGATGCCTCATTGTGTTACGTGCCTTATAAGATTGCATTTAATTCTCAAAACATCTTTGGAGGAAGATGACTTCCCCATCTTATAGGTGACATAACTGAGTCTTTGAGGGCCATGGTCAAACAACTAATGAATAGAAGAGGTGGGATTTGAACCAGGATCTGTTCAATTCCAAAGTTTAGGTTCATTCTACCATATATGCTGCTTTCCTGAAAGAGTGGTAATGATGGTGATGATGACAAGAATGACTACAAGGATGTCAATACTCATAATAATAATAGCTAACCATTTTTTAAAGACTTACTGTGTGCCAGAGGCTATCTCATGTAATCTTGACCATAATCTATGACATAAGCAACATAATTCGTGTAGTGTTAGAAAGAATTGGAGGTTCAGAGAGGTAAAGTGACTAACCTAAGTCTCCCACAGTAGGTAAATGGTAGAGCAACTCCAAATCAATCTGATCCTATTCAAATATTTTGAAATAAAGAATTTATAATATTATTTCATTTTTCTTCAGCTTCCTAAGTGCTGTTACACTGTAGCCATTTTTTTTACACTGTAGCCATTTTGAGTAATTTGAAGCTCTTTGGAATCTATTTTCATTAAACATTAATAATGATTTATATTTTAATAGGTTCGATAGCTTTAATTTTTTTTTTAGTACTGCTGTGATACATAAATAGCACCATTGTACAATGCCTATTGAGGATAGTCTCATTTAGTAAATGAGGACACAGACCTGCAGATTAATTGTTTGCCTAAGGTCTTTTACCAAATCAGAAGCAAATCTAGAATAGGGACTTGGATGTTTTTTTATTTTTAGGTCATGCAGCTGCTTTTATCTTGAAATCCTTCGTGTCTACGTGTTATGGCTGTGGTATGAGATGGTCTGTCCAGAAGGATCTTGCTGCTTTTTTTCTGATTTCTATTTGAGAAAATTAGGTCTCTGGAAGTTCTGTAGTTTGAAGGGCAGGAAATGATCCTTATGGTTGATCTAATTTCTACTTTAAGGAACCATAGCAAACATTCATTCTACATAAAATATGTATTCCCTGCTCCCTTGTTTCTTATAGATTTCATGAGAAAAGCTATACCACAAATATTTTATTTAAAAATCTTCATAGAAAATTTTTGAAATATGTAGCCTAAAATCTTTCATGCTGACAGTTAAACTTGTTCTATTCTGTTTCCATAACAAGTGTGGGCACAGATAACTATTATTCTTAAAAATTTTTTCCTGAACTTACATAACAGCATCTTTTATCTGAGCAGTTACATAAACACTAAAAGACTGCTGTGAGCCCATACTGCTCCAGTAAGACATAAAAGACAGGGTTCTCACCCCCTTGAAGACTGAAGAATCCTGCTAGGTAGATGAAACAGGTATATGAGAGAACTAGGAACACTTCAGTGTGTGGTTCAACACTTAAGTTCTGCGCAGAGGACAAAGGGGCATCAATGCAGGGAGGGCAAGAGTTTAGGCCTCTGTTGGGCACAAAACATGTAATATTTTATTTTTTCTTTCTCCTGTCTCCAATTAGGTCTGAGATATGTATATAGTACAATGCATTATTGGTATATTAGAGTACTTAATGGCTTTGCTATTCCATTGTTTTTAGCATTCTTCTTTACAAGTGTGATCAGACTGCATTAATAAAGTTTGACAGTATTGATTAAAGTATTTTAATCATTTTATAGACTGATTTAAGGAGAATCAGGAGGTAAGGTGGTACTAAAAATAGTAACTCATATTGTTTCTGTAAATTCAGTAATTCAGATTTTGTTACTAAAGAGCATCTCCTTAAGATTTTCTCCTTTTAGCCAGCATTCTTGTGTACATTAAAATTTTTAATTTGCATGTGCTCTGGGTCTACAACCATGTAACCAAAGGACAAGTGGGGAGGAAAGTTAAAAATCTTGAGTGATCTTTTGCATATTGATTTTTTCCTTTTTATTATTTTTTCTAAAAAATTATTCCACTCTTATACATTTATAATCCTCTTTTTATATTCTTATCTTTGGATGCAGTTGCACTATAAGGCATCCATTCTCATTGCTACTTAGATTTTGTTTAAGATAAATAAATAATTTAACATGGACATAATAAGAAGAAGCTTGGGAGAATTTTAAAAATATTCTTAATAAAGTTGAGTAAGTCACATAATTATGGATCTTACTAATGAAATAGACTACAGATTGCATGGTTTAGTCTCTAACTTCCAACAAGTAAAATATCATCACCTTGAGGACAACTATGGACTAGGGTATTGCATATGGTGCCTGCTCCAATTAACTCTTTTAATAAAAAAGCGGGAAGTAAATGAAGCCTCCCATTGGGTGGGGTGGTGGCAACAGGAATGGAAAGAGGTGATGGATGTTTGAGATATTTAGAGGTTACATATACTGTTTGAGGAATCAGAAGTAATGAATCCTGGGCAGCAGGAGAATCAATGAAACCTTTATTGAAAGACATCAGGAAAAGACCTGGTTTAGGGAAGAAATGATGAGCTTGATTTGATTAAGCATGTTGAGTTTGAACATCTATATAGAGGTGTTAAAAAGGTACTTGGAAATGTGAGTGTGGAGCTCAGAAGAAAGACTAGGGTCACACAGTATGTTCCTCAAGAATAATGAAATAAAGAAAATGAAGAAGTCTTACCTATTGTTGTTATACTTAACACAGCACATAACATAGCTCTTGCTGTGTTAATTATGGGAGTAGGTTAGATCTTTGCCAATGAAATAATACGAGAGAAAAGAGGAGGGAAAACGTTAAGGGTAGAACTTGGGACATGCTCACTTCTTTTAAAGAGGATGAGGCAGAGTCCAGGCTGGGGAAAGCCAGGTGGAAACCAAATTGTAAATGTACAAGGTGGAAGATGAATCACAAGAGAGGATCATGGGAAGCGGGTTAAAGAAAAGAAGAATATGAAGATGAAGAAAAAGTCCAATTTTTTTGGTGCTGTCAAGTGAGCAGTGTCAGTGAAATAAAGTTGAGGGAGGCTTCTAGAGGCAGTGCATATGTGGACTATTTTCGAGGGGCTTGAAGATAAAGGATACAGAGAGGATATTAACAGGTATCAGGAGACTGTAGACTTTCTCAAAGTACAGACATGTTTGTAAAAGAGAAGGAATTTGAAATTGCAATTAAGAGATGGTAGAGATGATGGAAGATCTTGGAGGAGGTGGGAAGGGTTGCCAGTAAGCTCAAAGCAGGAAAGGCTACTCTTGGAGGGGTATGAGGGGTGACTCATTGTCCAAGACAGAAATCAGAGTAGAGTTGAAAGATGAAGAAACAGAAGGACTGTGTGATGCAGTGGAAGAAAATCATGCAATCTCAATTCAGATGACTTTATCTTCATAGTAAAGTGTTGGGAAAGGTGATGTGAAAGACTTGAGGGAGGCTGGAAGCTTGGCTTGGCAATAACTTTTACAAAAAAAGAAGGAAGTACTTTTTAAGTAGTAGTAAGGATTCAGCTGAGGTTGAACAGTGTGAGTGGTCTCTCCTCGTCCTATCGCAGATTAATCTAGATGCAATGGAGCTACTGGGAGGGGCATATGTCCCATCTCTAGAACACTGTCATTTCCTCCCCAGCTCATTCTATGGGCTATGAATTAAGTACTTTTTACAACTTTCTTAAAAACAGAAGCATATTTACTTGGGGTTTAGTAATCCAGGAAGAACTGGTATAGTCCTCTTATTCTCTTCCCCTAACTCCTTAGGCCTAGATAGAGAGTTATAACTTTTTCAGTAAACAACATATTGCAGACCTTTTAATAGGTTAATAAAGATAGAGCTACACACACACACCTCAGAGATTTTGCGGGTTTGGTTCCAGACTACCACAATGAAGCAAATATAATAAAGTGAATTAAATGAATTTTTTGGTTTCTGAAGTGCATATAAGAGTTATGTTTGCACTATACTGTGGTCTAGTGTGCAATAATAATTAATCATGCAGTAGCATTGTCTAAAAAATAATATACATACCTTAATTAAGCAATACTTTATTGCTAAAAAATGCTCACCATTCTCTGAGCTCTCAGCGAGTGGTAATCTCTTTGCTGGGGGAGAGTCTTGCCTTGATGTCAGTAGCTGCTGACTGATCAAGGTGGTGTGTGCTGACAGTTGGGATGGGTGTGGCAATTTCTTAAAATAAGGCACTGATGAAGTTTGCCACATAGATTGACTTTTTTTCACAAATTATTTCTTGGCAGCATGTGATGTTGTTTGATAGCATTTTACTTCCAGTAGAACTTCTTTCAAAATTGGAGTCAGTCATCTCAAACCCTGCCCCTGCTTTATCAATTAAGTTGATGTAATATTCTAAATCCTTTGTTATCATTTCAACAATCTTCACAGCATCTTCACTGGTAGTAGATCCCTTCTCCAGAAACCACTTTGCTCAGATGTAAGAAGCAACTCCTCACCTATTAAGTCATGAGACTGCAGCAATTCAGCCACATCTTCAGGCTCCACTTCTAATTCCAGTTCTCTTGCTATTTCCACCACACCTGCAGTTACCTCCTCCACAAAAGTCTTGAATCTCTGAAATCACCCATGCAGGTTAGAATAAACTTCTTCCAAATTCCTTTGAATATTGATATTTGTACCTCTCCTCATGAATCACAAATGTTCTTAATGGCATCTAGAATGGTGAATCCTTTCCAGAAGGTTTTCAATTGACTTTGCCTAGATCACTATATACAGTAGCTATGGCCTTACAAAATGTATTTCTTCAGTAGTAAGACTGAAAGTCAGAATTACTCCTTGATAGGGGAATAATTGGATGTTGTGTTAGCAGGCATGAAAAACATTCATCTCCATCAGAGCTTTGGGTGACCAGGTGCATTGTCAATGAGCAGTAATGTTTTGAAAGGAATCTTTTTTTTTCTGAGCAGTAGGTCTCAACAATGGGCCTAAAATGTTCAGTAAACCATTTTGTAAACAGATCTGATGTCATCCAGGCTTTGCTGTTCCATATTATTGAGCATATGCAGAGTAGATGTCACATAATTCTTAAGCGCCCTGGGGTTTTGGAATGGTCAGTGAGTACTGGTTTCTACCTAAAGTCCCCCACTGCATTAGCCCCTGACAAGAGCATCAGCCTATATTTAAGGCTTTGAAGCCAGGCATTGATTTCTCCTCTCTAGCTATTAAAGTCCTAGATAGCATCTTCTTCCAATGGAAGGCTGTTTTGTCTACATCAAAAATCTGTTGTTTAGTGTAGCCACATTCATGAATTATCTTAGCTAGGTCTTCTAGATAATACTGCAGCTTCTATATATCAGCACTTGCTGCTTTACCTTGCACTTTTATGTTATGGAGATGGCTTCTTTGCTTAAACCTCATGAACCAACTTCTGCTAGCTTCAAACTGTTCTTTTGCAGCTTCCTCATTTCTCAGCCCTCATAGAATTTGAGAGAGAGTTAGCACCCTGCTCTGAATTAAGCTTTGGCTTCAGAGAATGTTGTGGCTGGTTTGATCTATCCAGACTACTGCAGCTTTCTCCATATCAGCAGTAATAAGTCTGTTTTACATTCTTTTTCTTTTTCTCTTTTTCTTTTGGCATCGTTAATCTACAATTACATGAGGAACATTATGTTTACTAGACTCCCCCCATCACCAAGTCCCCCCCACATACCCCATTACAGTCACTGTCCATCAGCGTAGTAAGATGCTGTAGAATCACTACTTGTCTTCTCTGTGTTGTACAGCCCTCCCCATGCCCCCCTACACATTATACATGCTAATCATGGTGCCCCCTTTCTTTCCACACCCTTTATCCCTCCCTTCCCACTCATCCTCCCCAGTCTCTTTCCCTTTGGTAACTGTTAGTTCATTCTTGGGTTCTGTGAGTCTGCTCCTGTTTTGTTCCTTCGGTTTTTCCTTTGTTCTTATACTCCACAGATGAGTGAAATCATTTGGTACTTGTCTTTCTCCACCTGGCTTATTTCACTTAGCATAATACCCTCTAGCTCCATCCATGTTGTTGCAAATGGTAGGATTTGTTTTCTTCTTATGACTGAATAATATTCTATTGTGTATATGTACCACATCTTTTTTTTGTTGTTGTTCTTTGAATCTATGAAATTTTTTTTATTAGTTTTATTTTGGTATCATCAATCTACAATTACATGAAGGACATTATGTTTACTAGGCTCCCCCCTTCCCCAAGTCCCCCCCACATACCCATTCACAGTCACTGTCCATCAACATAGTATGATGCTGTAAAATCACTACTTGTTTTCTCTGTGTTGCACAGCCCTCCCTGTGACCCCCCCACTATACATGTTAATCGTAATGTCCCCTTTCTTTTCTTCCCGCCCCTGTCCCTCCCTTCCCACCCATCCTCCCCAGTCCCTTTCCCTTTGGTAACTGTTAGTCCATTCTTGGGTTCTGTGCTTCTGCTGCTGTTTTGTTCCTTCAGTTTTCTTTTGTTCTTATACTCCACATATGAGTGAAATCATTTGGTACTTGTCTTTCTCTGCCTGGCTTATTTCACTGAGCATAATACCCTCTAGCTCCATCCATGTTGTTGCAAATGGTAGGATCTGTTTTTTTCTTATAGCTGAGTAATATTCCATTGTGTATATGTACCACATCTTCTTTATCCATTCATCTGCTGATGGACGTTTAGGTTGCTTCCATATCTTGGCTATTGTAAATAGTGCTGTGATAAACATAGGGGTGCATATGTCTTTTTCAAACTGGGCTACTGCATTCTTAAGGTAAATTCCTAGGAGTGGAATTCCTGGGTCAAATGGTATTTCTATTTTGAGTTTTTTGAGGAACCTTCATACTGTGTTCCACAATGGTTGAACTAGTTTACATTCTCACCAGCACTGCAGAAGAGTTCCCCTTTCTCCACAACCTCGCCAACATTTGTTGTTGTTTGTCTTTTGGATGGTGGCAATCCTTACTGGTGTGAGGTGATATCACATTGTGGTTTTAATTTGCATTTCTCTGATGATTAGGGATGTGGAGCATCTTTTCATGTGTCTGTTGGCCATCTGAATTTCTTCTTTGGAGAAGTGTCTGTTCAGATCCTGTGCCCATTTTTTAATTGGATTATTTGCTTTTTGTTTGTTGGGGTGGGTGAGCTCTTTATGTATTTTGGATGTCAAGCCTTAATCAGATCTGTCATTTATGAATATATTCTCCCATACTGTAGGATGCCTTTTTGTTCTATTCGTGGTGTCCTTTGCTGTACAGAAGCTTTTCAGCTTGATATAGTCCCACTTGTTCATTTTTGCTTTTGTTTCCCTTGCCTGGGGAGATATGTTAATGAAGAAGTTCCTCATGTATATGTCCAAGAGATTTTTGCCCATGTTTTTTTCTAAGAGTTTTATGGTTTCATGACTACATTCAGGTTTTTAATCCATTTTGAATTAACTTTTGTGTATGAGGTTAGACCATGATCCAATTTCATTCTCTTACATATAGCTGTCCAGTTTTGCCAACACAAACTGTTGAAGAGGCTGTCATTTCCCCATTGTATGTCCATGGCTCCTTTATCATATATTAACCATATATGGCCATATATGATCAAGTGCGATTCATCTCAGGAATGAATATATATCATATGTTGGCCATTTATGTTTGGGTTAATATCTGGACTTCCTATTCTGTTCCACTGGTCTGTGGATCTGTTCTTGTGCCAGTACAAAATTGTCTTAATTACTGTGGCTTTATAGTAGAGCTTGACGTTGGGAAGCGAGATCCCCCCTGCTTTATTGATCCTCCTCAGGATTGCTTTGGCTATTCGGGGTCTTTTGTGGTTCCATATGAATTTTAAATCTATTTGTTTCAGTTCATTGAAGAATGCTGTTGGTATTTTCATAGGGATTGCTTTGAATCTGTAGATTGCCTGAGGCAGGATGGCCATTTTGACAATATTAATTCTTTCTAGTCAAGAGCATGGAATGAGTTTCCATTTGTTAGTGTCCTCTTTAATTTCTCTTAAGGGTGTCTTGTAGTTTTCAGGGTATAGGTCTTTCATTTCCTTGATTAGATTTATTCCTAGGTATTTTATTCTTTTTGATGCGATTGTGAATGGAATTGTTTTCCTGATTTCTCTTTCTGCTAGTTCATTGTCAGTGTATAGGAATGCAACAGATTTCTGTGTATTAATTTTGTGTCCTGCAACTTTGCTGAATTCAGATATTTGTTCTAGTAGTTTCGGAATGGAATCTTTAAGGTTTTTTTATGTACAGTATCATGTCATCTGCAAATAATGTCAGTTTGACTTCTTCTTTACCAATCTGGATTCCTTGTATTTCTTTGTTTTGTCTAATTGCCATGGCTTGGACCTCCAATACTATGTTGAATAACAGCGGGGAGAGTGGGCATCCCTGTTTTGTTCCTGATCTTAGAGGAAAAGCTTTCAGTTTCTCACTGTTCAGTATGATGTTGGCTGTGGATTTGTCATATATGGCCTTTATTATGTTGAGGTACTTGCCCTCTATGCCCATTTTGTTGAGAGTTTTTATCATGAATTGATGTTGAATTTTGTCGAATGCTTTATCAGCATTTATGGAGATGCTCATGTGGTTTTTGTCCTTCATTTTGTTGATGTGGATGATATTGATGGATTTTCGAATGTTGTACTGTCCTTGCATCCCTGAGATGAATACCACTTGATCATGGTGTATGAGCCTCTTGATGTATTTTTGAATTTAGTTTGCTCATATTTTGTTGAGTATTTTTGCATCTATATTCATCAGGGGTATTGGTCTGTAATTTTCTTTTTTTGTGGTATCTTTGCCTGGTTTTGGTATTAGAGTGATGCTGGCTTCGTAGAATGAGTTTGGGAGTTTTCCCTCCTCTTCTATTTTTTGGAAAACTTTTAGGAGAATGGGTATTATGTCTTCTCTATATGTCTGATAAAATTCTGTGGTAAATCCATCTGGCCCAGGTTTTTTGTTCTTGGGTAGTTTTTTGATTACCGATTCAGTTTCTTTGCTGTTAATTGATCTGTTTAAATTTTCTGTTTCTTTCTGGGTCAGTCTTGGAGGGTTGTATTTTTCTAGGAAGTTGTCCATTTCTTCTACGTTTTCCAGCTTGTTAGCATATAGATTTTCATAGTATTCTCTAAGAATTCTTTGTATTTCTGTGGGGTCTGTCATGATTTTTCCTTTCTCATTTCTGATTCTGTTGATGTGTGCAGATTCTCTTTTTCCCTTAATAATTCTGGCTGGGGGTTTATCTATTTTGTTATTTTCTTAAAGAACCAGCTCTTGGTTTCATTGATTTTTTTCTATTGTTTTATTCTTCTCAATTTTATTTATTTCTTCTCTGATCTTTATTATGTCCATCCTTCTGCTGACTTTGGGTCTCATTTGTTCTTCTTTTTCCAGTTTCAATAATTGTGACTTTAGACTATTCATTTGGGATTGTTCTTCCTTCTTTAAATAGGCCTGGATTGGTATATACTTTCCTCTTAGAACTGCTTTCACTGCGTCCCACAAAATTTGGGGCTTTGTGCTGTTTTTTCCATTTGTCTCCATATATTGCTTGATGTCTATTTTAATTTGGTCATTGATCCGTTAATTATTTAGGAGCATGTTGTTAAGCCTCCATGTGTTTGTGAGCCTTTTTGCTTTCTATCTATAATTTATTTCTAGTTTTATACCTTTGTGGTCTGAGAAGTTGGTTAGTAGAATTTCAATCTTTTTTAATTTACTGTGGCTCTTTTTGTGGCCTAGTATGTGGTCTATTCTGGAAAATGTTCCATGTGCACTTGAGAAAAATGTGTATCCTGCTGCTTTTGGGTGTAGAGTTCTATAGATGTCTGTTAGGTCCATCTGTTCTAGTGTGTTGTTCAGTGCCTCTGTGTCCTTACTTATTTTCTGTTTGGTGTGTCTGTCCTGTGGAGTGAGTGGTGTGTTGAAGTCTTCTAGAACAAATGCATTGCATTCTATTTCCTCCTTTCATTCTGTTAGTATTGTTTTCACATATGTAGGTGCTCCTGTGTTGGGTGCATATATATTTTTAATGGTTATATCCCCTTTATCTATCTCTTGTTACTTCTTTTTTTGATGTCTTATTTGTCTGATATAAGTAGTGCAACACCCGCTTTTTTCTCCCTATTGTTTGCATGAGGTATCTTTTTCCATCTCTTGACTTGTAGTCTCTGTATGTCTTTGGGTTTGAGGTGAGTCTCTTGTAAGCAGCATATAGATGGATCTTGCTTTTTTATCAATTCTGTTACTCTGTGTCTTTTGATTGGTGCATTTATCCATTCACATTTACGGTGGTTATTGAAAGATATGTACTTATTGTCATTGCAGGCTTTAGATTCATGGTTACCAAAGGTTCACGGATAGCTTCTTTACTATGTAACCATCTAGCTTAACTTGCTTACTAAGCTATTATAAACACAGTCTGATGATTCTTTATTTTTCTCCTTTCGTAATCCTCCTCCTCCATTCTTATTTATTAGGTGTTTTATTCTGTATTCTTTTGAGTTTCCTTTGACTGGTTTTGTGAATAGTTTATATTGTTTTGTTGCCTTTAGTTAGTATTTGGTTGGTCTGCTTTCTTTGGTATGATTTTATTTTCTCTGGTGACATCTATGTAACCTTAGGAGTGCTTCCATCAAGAACAGTCCCTTTAAAATATCCTGTGGAGGTGGTTTGTGGGAGGCAGATTCCCTCTACTTTTGCTTGTCTGGAAATTGTTTAATCCCTCCTTCATATTTATATGATAATCGTACTGGATACAGTATTCCTGGTTCAAGCCCCTTCTGTTTCATTGCATTAAATATATCATGTCATTCTCTTCTGGCCTGTAAGGTGTCTGCTGAGAAATCTGATGATAGTCTGGGTTTTCCTTTGTAGGTGACCTTTTTTCTCTCTCTGGCTGCCTTTAATACTCTGTCCTTGTCTTTGATCTTTGCCATTTTAATTATTCTATGTCTTGGTGTTGTCCTCCTTTGGTCCCTTGTGTTGGGAGATCTGTGGGCTTCCATGGTCTGAGAGACTATTTCCTCCCCCAGTTTGGGGAAGTTTTCAGCAATAATTTCTTCAAAGACACTTGCTATCCCTTTTTCTCTCTCTTCTTCTGGTAACCCTATAATGCGAATATTGTTCCATTTGGATTGGTCACACAGTTCTCTTAATACTCTTTCATTCCTGGAGATCCTTTTTTCTCACTCTGCCTCAGCTCTGTATTCCTGTTTTCTGATTTCTATTCCATTAAAGGTCTTTTGCTCCTCATCCTGTCTGTTCTTAAGTCCTTCCAGAGATTGTTTTATTTCTGTATTCTCCCTCCTAACTTGATCCTTTAGCTCTTGCATATTTCTCTGCAGGTCCATCAGCATGGTTATGACCTTTAGTTTGAATTCTTTTTCGGGAATATTGGTTATATCTGTCTCTCCAGGCCCTCCTCTCTCAGGGATTGTCTGGTTGATTCTGTACTGGACCAAATTCTTCTGCCTTTTAATGGCAATAGAGGTAGTCGTAGGCAGGCAGTGTATGTGTTAGCTGGGAGAACAAAGTCCATTCCTTCTTGCTGGTTGCCCTGCCCCTTTCCACTGCCTGTGTCAGTTCCCCACACACTGGTAGCAGCCCTCGGGGCAGCCCAGATCCCTGCAGGGAGAGTCAAGCGCGCCAGGTGTGCTCTCCTGCAAGAATGGCGCCACTTCATGCCCTGTTACGGCTTCCTCTGTCTGTGCCAGGCAGCTGCTTGCCGGCGGTGGCCCCAGGACTGGCCCGGGCAGCTGCACACTGGGAGGAGACTCTGGGCATGTGCTGGGGGCACGGCCGCTCTCAGGCTGCTCGGCAGCTGTAGCTGCCAGAGGGGGAATGAATGGCAGGCTTTTTATCACTGGGAGGGGCTTCAGAGCTGCGCTACCTCCCTGGGGGCTTGGGCACCTGGAGTTCCTCAGGATTCCCAGCCTGTTAGGCTGAGTGTGCTGGGACAGTTCCATCCAACTGTGAAGCCCCTATCCCTTTTAGACTCTCAAAAAGCACTCGCTTTTCTTTTGTCCCAGGGGAGCTGGCTGCGGGGACCCGCTCACAGATTTTACTTTTCTGTTTCCCTAATATTCTGTGCACCATGCAATGTGTGTCTATGCTCCCAGTGGGGATTACTAGGGCTGGGTATTTAGCAGTCCTGGGCTCCCACTCCCTCCCTGCTCTGACTCCTCTCCTCCTTCTGGTGAGCTGGGGTATGGGGAGTGCTCGAGTCCCACTGGGCCATGGCTTTTATTTTACCCTCATCGTGAGGTGCCAAGTTCTTGCAGATGTAGATGTAGCCTGGCTGTTTTACTGTATCCTCTGGTCTCTCTATTAGGAATAGTTGTATTTGTTGTATTTTCAAAAATATATATGGTTTTCGGAGGAGATTTCTGCTGCCCTACTCATGCACTATCTTGGCTCCTCCTTGTTTTGCATTCTTATCATTCATGTCTTCACTAGAGTAGCACTTCCAATTTCCTTGAAGAAGTTTTTCTTTGCATTCACAACTTGGCTGACTGTTTGGCACAAGAGGCCTCTCTCAGTGTTTGACATGTCTTCCTTATGAGGCTTAATCATTTCTAGTTTTTTACTTAACTTGAGAGAAAAGCAACTTTTCTTTTACTTGAATATTTAAGGGCTATTGTAGGATCATTAAATGGCCTAATTTGAGTATCATTGTGTCTCAGAGAATAGGGAGGTCCGAGTTTAGGGAGAGAGATGGAGGAACTGCTGGCCAGTGGAGCAGTCAGAATACATACTTTTATCATTGACTAAGCTCACCATCTTATATGGGCATGGTTTGTGATGCCGCAAAACAATTACAATAGTAACATCAAAGATCTCTGACCACAGATCACCATAAGAATAATTCAGAAGTTTGAAATATTGTAAGAATGACCCAAATGTGATGCAGAGACACAAAGTGAGCAGATGCTATTAGAAAAACAATGCTGATAGATTTGCTTGACGCTGGTTTGCCATAAACTTTCAATTTGTAAGAAATGCAATATTTGTGAAGTGCAGTCAGTAAAGTGAAGCACAATAAAATGAGGTATGCCTATAACCCTTACTTTTAATAGCTGTGTAGTAGTCTATCATATTGCTTTACCATGAAGTATTTTGCTAGTTCGCCACAGACTGGCATTTGGGTTCTTGATTTTTTTTTTCTTTTTGGCAGTTATACAACTGTTTTCATGATTGTCTAATATACATCATTGTACACTGTATACAATAAGTACAATGTGTGTATTTCCTTAAGATAAATTCCTTGTAGTAGAACTGCTGAATTAATGAACATAGCCAGTTACATTTTTCATATATCATACTAAATGATTCTCCCTAAGGTTTTCATTTTTCATGCAGACCAACCATGAATGAGAGCACCAGTTTCCTCTTAACCTTACCAGCATTGGGTATTATCATTCTTTAATGTTTACCAATTTTAAGTTTTAAAAATATTCTGTTTTAACTTATAGCTCTTTCTTAACCAGTGAAGTTGGATATAGTTTATTATGGTACTTACTCATTTACAAATTATAGGGGGTGTTACTCATTTTCTTAATCTGCAAAATCATTTTATATTAAAGATATATATTTGTTCTTTGTTATATATGTTATAAATGTTTCTTCCAAGTTTTCAGTCTGTCTTTTAATTTTTTTGTTTGCTGTGTGAAAATATTTGAATGTGATAATTCTTTCTTTTCCTTAGTGGTACCTGCCTTTGATTTTCAGAAAAGTTTTCTCTACTTCAAGATTATTTTTAAATTTTCATATTTTCATCTAGTAATTATATGGTTTTACTTTTACCATTACATTTTTAAATCCATTTGAGTTTCTTTCCAAATTCCTAATTTCCAGTGATTCAAAGTGCTGCTTTTCTAATGTATTGAATTTTAAAATTATTTTCATTAACTAATTTTCTTTAAAAAAAAGCTAGCTTTCTTATATAGAAACAGCTATGTTATCATGGCAACAAAGTTTTTCCAAATGGACAGAGGGTTTATGTGAAAGAATCTTTCTAACCCTTTATTCTCATTTCCCAGTGTTTCTTGTTCACACACTAATTAGATACACTATAGCATATATTTTTATTCTGTTTTATTATTTTGGCTTTCTATCTATTTCTCTTTTGATCTATTTTTTAAATGCCCCCTTTTTTGTTCTTTTATAGCTTCCCTGGCAATGTTCCTAATGGATTATTAAGGGAAAGTTAGAGACATTTAGAAACCTCTGTCAGAAACTGGATCCTTTCCTGATTAGTTTTTCTTACATTAATATTTTTAGGAGAAAGAAAGAAGGAATTTAGTACAATTTTTTTGTAGGTAAATTAAAAAAAGTAAGTTTGTAAGTAAAACAACCAAAAAGAAGCTTAAAATAGAGTTTGTTATATTTTGAAAACAAGAAGGAACTGTCAGGTTACTAATTACATCATGTAGAGGTCATAGTACAATAATAGGTTAAGAGACTAAATAAATCTTTCCTATTAACTTCCTCTGTTTCTAGATAAATTTAGGAAAATGACTAGTTCATAGCTACTCAGTTCCAGAGATTTCTCTGATGTGACAGTGTACTGCTACTATGATCTATTTCTACTCATAACACTTCTGATATCAAATGTGTGGGTTTTCTGCACCAAGCAGTTCACCAGTTCTCTTGTGGACACCAGCTTGGTGTCCTGTAATTTAATTCAATTCTGACATTAATTACCTGGGGTTAGCACAGACCCCACAGGTTTTGGGCTCAGTCTCACAAGAATGCCCCACTTCAAAAACCAATCACAAGTTTGAGCCACCAACTCAAACTTCTAACAGTACTTCTGACTGACTGGCTGTATATCAGGGATTCCCATGACCCTCTCCTCCAGTCTGATCATTGTTAGAATGGCTCATAGGACTTAGAGAAACTGTTTATATTTACTGGTTTATTATAAAGGATATCATAAAGCATGTAAATGAACAGCCAGATGAAGACGTACATCATGCAAGAATAGGAGGGGTCTCAAGCACAGGAACTTCTGTTTCTGTGGAGCTGGGATGTGCCACCCTCCTGGCAGGTGGATGTACTCATCAATGGATGTCCATTGTATGTGTGTGCTCACCTTTCACCTCCCAAGAGGTCAGAGGGTGGGGCTGAAAGTTTTAGCGCTAATCACATGGGTGGTTTCTCTAATCATCTACTCAATACTCCATCACTTAACTTAAAGACAGGTTAAAATTTTAGCTCTGCCATCTTTAGGCTGTATAATCTCTCCAGTTGTAAATTGTACTTTAGAGGACTGTCATGAGGATTAAATGAAATAGCACAAATGGGAGAACTTGATACATAGCAGTTATTAACCTGTAGGACCCACCACTTTCCTACTCAGTAGATAAACTATCTTCAACATCAAGTGGCAACTTCTTCAGCTTTATTCCAATAATAACATACTCTCTTTTCAGTCCTCCTCTACTAGCTCTTCCTCATCATTTGAACATGCTTAAGTCTTTGCATCATTAAAAAAAATGAGCGCTTCCACCCCTACTGGCCCAGCTCAGTCTCTGTCTAGTAGCAGACCTCTCCTTTCTCTTCATGGCCAGTTATTTTGCAGAATATTGCTCAGCTTGGGTTTGTCTGATGTTTCCTCACAATTTGATTGAGATTATGCATTTTTAGCAAGAACGCTGTAGAAACAATGTTGTGCCCTCCTCAGGGCATCATATTTGAAGTTTAATACATGAAATTCATACTTCTCTTTATTGTTGATGTTCACTTTGATCATTTGGTTAAGGGGAGTATCTGCCAAGTTCCTCCACTTTTGTATTATTTTTGCCTTCATTGCTTTTATAGATATCTTGTGGGAGATATTTTTGAATCTATATAAATATCCTGTTACTCATACTTTTATAACCAATCACCATCCATTCATGGTTCTTGCTTCCTACAATTATTACTATGGTGTGTTTTCCAAATGGAGATTTTCTGTTTCTGTCATTCTTTAATAGTAGAGGTTCTTAACTTAAGGTGTCCATTGTATGTATGTGTGTATACATGTGTATATATATATATATACACCTATAATATATATGTACCTGTGTGTTTTTTTACTCTGGAGAAGAGATGCAGCATTTATCAAGTTTTCAAGAGGTTACTTTAGATGGTATTATCTTTTTTCCATCCATTATTACTTTCTCAACTTTATGGTCACAGCACCTACCTCCATGAAAGTCAATGAAAAGAATCCTTATGTTACTTGGCTTCTATTTCTGATCTCTCCACATAGTTTATTCCAAATCCCTCTGGAAAGATTCAATGCACCATAGACTGAAGTATACCTAAGGTGAATAAAAGCAGATCTGCAGAGTTTGTTCTTCTGTGTTGTCAAGACTTCCTGGCCCACAAATGGAAAGCCAGTAAAATACAATATATGTATTTCTTGTTTTATTCAGAGGATATGTATTTTCATCTTTATGATGTTTTTAAAATTCAGATACAGTATGTAGTCTGTCTTGTAACAGATTCATAAAACAAAATATTGCCACAGGATGTGATAACTTAGTTTCATTCTTATTATGTGCTAAGGTTTCAGGGAATAAATAGAGTCTTGTGAAAGGAAACCTAATTGAGACCTTAGCTAAAATAAGAATTTTGTAAGTTGTTTATGTTTTGATTTTTGATGTCCCAGAAACTATTTCTATGGTTTTGTCCTTTACACAGCTAGCAAAAAGGAAATTCTTTTTGTTGTTGTTGTTCTTTAGGAACTACAAAGTCTGCACATTTTTAAAAGTAAAGCTAATACAACAAGATGGCCAGTTTGGTAGGAAATAATTAAAATAAATGCAATAATTATACATTTGAAGAATTGTGCATGAATTTATCTTATTTTAAACATGAGATGATTATCTTGAGTTTAATGTGATTTTCATAAAAGTTGATTTTTTATGATGGTACATAGACACTTGAAATAAATTATACAACACAGTGTAGAATTCAACAGTTTATTAAAGGATGCTTGATTAAGCAATGTCTGTATTTTGTTCCACACTTGGAAGGTCAATGCTTTGCTATTTCTGAAACTTCTTTGGATATTAAGTCTTTAAAAAAAAGAGAGATTGTCTTTTTTTCTCCCTTCAGATATTCAGATCATTTTTGGACTAATTACTATAGGGAAAATTAGATTTTAAGCCAAGGGGTCAGTATAAACAATGACAGGTTTCTCTATTAAAGCAGTATGGTATATATGTATATGTGTAGGGGGAAATCAGAACCAGTTCTGTTGCAAAAATATCACATGTGAGGCAGTTAATGTCAGGAAATGGTGTTGGATGGAAAAATAGATACCATATTGTGTTAGACATACATCCCAAATTGAGAAGTCTGGACTTAGTAGGGATGAGATCTGAGAGGTGAGGGCCTAAACTGAAATGACAGAAGGGATGAGTTCAAGAAATAATAAAGAAGTCAGATCAGCAGGACTTGGTGGTTAACTGAATGTAGGAGGTGAGGTAGGAATCAGGGTGAATCATGCTCCCCTCTAAGTAGGAACTGTAAGAGGAGGAGCAGGTTTGGGGGATAGTAAGATGTATTCAGCATTGTCCAGGGGAGCTGGAGATGCTTGTGGAATTCAGTGGGAGACTCCATGTGGTGGGACTATATGGTCAAGCTTGGGAGAGCTGGAGATGGGGGAGCATTAGCATAAAGATGGTTAAAAACTATGCGACTGAGTAAGATTACTCAGGCCAGACCTTGAGGAAAAGAAATGCTATTGGTTAAAGATCGAATTCTGGTATCACCTACACAGAATGGGGAGTCAGAAAGGGAAAAACAGTTTTCCTAAGAGAATGCAGTATCAGGGTTGCCAAATGGGGAGACTTTTGAGGAGAGAGTGGTGATGTAAATTTAGCAGCATTATAATAATATGCCTATTATTGAATGAGCTAGTGAAATGTCATTGAGGTTTGCTTTTTTTCCCCTAGATTTTCAAGGATTTTGACCAAAAAGTAGTTTTCTCTATTTTGTTCAGGATCTATCAGTTAAAGAAAAATAGTTTTCACATCTTTAGTAACTTCTGTATTATAGTTTTCCTGACTCCATTTGGAGCCTACATTATTTCCTATTTTTCTCCTAAATTTTACTTGGCAGACTTATAGGACTACAGTTACAATCAGTCTGCTATAGGCCAGTGTAAAACCATTCACTAAGTTTTTAATGTTATCAGCACTACATGCAATAAGCCTGAGTTCACCTTGCTGGTGACTCTTGTTTAAAACCTTACGGTCTTCACACATTCTCACTTAGCTTTTTTGATCCTCACAAGAAGCTCATGGGATAGATAGGGCATATTGTAATCTTTATTTCTCCTTTCTAGTTAAGGAACTTGTTCCCTTGTTTAATTATGTTACCAATTCAAAGATAGCTCTAATTTTCCTGTTTCACTGGGCATATATTTAAAATGTTACAGCTCAACAGAACCTTGGAGATGATTTCTTCCAATCTTTACATTTTACAAATGGGGAATAGGCCTGAAGAGAGAAAATCACTTGCCTAAGATCATATAGGCAGATAAAGCAAAATGAAGATCTGGAATCTAGCTTTCTTGATTCCCAGTCTCTATGATAAGAACCACAAGTTTAATTTGTGTTACAAGTAAAATTAGGCCATGCTTTGCTATCTTTTATATTCTCATAGTGCTTTTGTTCCTTGGAAATAGTGTGCAGTTCGTGCAGCCACTGAAGGCAGAACTCTTGTTTTGGAAGGCTTGGAAAAGGCAGAGAGGAATGTGCTGCCTGTTTTGAACAACTTGCTGGAAAACAGGGAGATGCAGCTTGAAGATGGCCGTTTCCTAATGTCTGCCGAGCGATACGACAAACTTCTCCAAGTAAGAAAAGATAAATCTAGCTGCTTTGTCTTAGCTGTTGAGCTATGGGTAGTGCCATTTGTTGTATAAGACACGGTTGTATCCGAATGAGGACAGTGTTCACATGGCCCATGTCTGTGACAA
The DNA here is from genome assembly GCF_040802235.1 of Manis javanica. Classification (NCBI taxonomy): domain Eukaryota; kingdom Metazoa; phylum Chordata; class Mammalia; order Pholidota; family Manidae; genus Manis; species Manis javanica. The sequence continues at coordinate 51,706,268 of NC_133164.1, read as the reverse complement.
ATTGCTGCAGTCAGGTCCTGAGTTTGCAATTTTACAAGCCTCCTCTGTTTGCAGACTATATTGAACCTCTCAGATTTTCCCTTTTCTTCCCCAATCTAATAACTATTCCTTCTCTTTTTTCTTTTTTTAATTCTACTTCCCTTTCTCCTTCCTTTCCTATCTTTCTTTTTGTCTCTCAATAACTATTTACTAAAAGCCTAATGGCTTCTATGCAGTGCTGGAAATACGAAGCTGAATAAAGGCCAGTTCTTGGCCTCAGAGGCTCAAAGTCCAGTAGATATTGGCAGAAGTGAATAAGATATTTAAAAGATACTGCCAGGATCTGATGCCGGAGTTGTCGGAAGAGCTCTTGACTGGACCTGTGCTTCCTTGCTGGCTGCCCAGCAGCAGTAGTTGCCTTAAGCCACACAACATACCTGATTGCTCTGCTGCCCTGACCCTTTAATGGCTTCCTATTCTCAGAAGAAAAACCCAAATGCTTACAATGGAACACAGTGTCTTGTATGACCTGGGTACTTCCTGTCTCCTTGCCTTATCTCTCTCTGTCTTTCTGTTTTACTCGACTCCAGCTTCTAGATTCTCTTTACTATGGTGTGAACATGCTGGATAGGCAGTCTCCTACCTTACAGGCACTTTGACCAGGCACTTTGCTCTTCTGGAATGGTTTTCTCCCAGATGTCTGTCTGGCTTACTCCTGCACTTCCTTCAAGTCTTTGCTCAAATGTTATATTATGAATGAAGCCTGCCCTCATGCTCCTATTTAAAATTGCAGTGAACCCTCTGCCTGTGCTCTGTTTTTTTCCATAGAGTCGTCTAATATCCTACATGATTTACTTGCTATGTTTTTAGTTCATTCTCTGCCTCCCCTTGCTAGAGAACTCTCACAGGGGCAGGGACTTTTGTCACTGCTGTTTTCTCAAGCTCTTAGAGCAATGTGTGTCACTTGGTATTTGCTCAGTAACTATTTGTTGAGTGAATGAGTAAGTTCTATAAAATCTTTAAACTCTGTGATCCAAGTGAGTATAAAGAGAGCAACAACAGGAAATGTAGGGCTCATCAAAGGCTTTGGAGAAGGGGTTTGTGTAATGTCGCAAAAGGCAGCCCTTACTCATTCAGCTCCAGCTGAACCACACTTGTGCTCTCCAGCTAACTGTGTCTCTGGGGGCTCTGCCTCTCCAGTTTAGGGTTTAGAGTCTCTCTCACAACTAACTTACACACACACACACACAGTCATATATATATGGGCGTGTGTGTGTGTGTGTATGCACATGCACATGTTAATCTTACTACCCCAAGTTGTTTATAAATTGCTCAAGAGCAGGATCTGTGTCTTAACACTTCTTGATCCTGCTCCCAAGGAGCCCATACATACTAGGCACTACAACATACAAGGTACTAAATAATAGGTGTTGACACCAGAGGTTCTGATTGAACTGGGGCTCCGTGGCTGGCAGGGCCAGAAGCATCTCTTTTTGATTCCCACTGTAGAGTCTGTTTTCTCAGAAACCTGTCTTGCAACCCTTTTAGTGTTCTATTTCTTTACTGTTTGTGGGATTTTCTGCATGGTGTTTTCATTGTGCAGTATAGTTGTTTTCTTTTGGATCTACCTAAAGATGTCATCATACTAATACAATTAGAAGGGGATCACTGAGGATTTCATCAGTAAGAGAAGTTAAATACATATTTTCTTTAGATAACTTTCTAATTACAAACAACCTTTGTTTGCACCTATATAATTATTTGCCATTTTTAGCAAATGATTTGGAAAATACTCAGAATACAGAATCACCTTTTTTAAGTAAGGGAGTTATTTCACAATGAGAAGTTTGATATATTCTTTCTTTGTATAGTAGAATTCTTTGCAGAGTTACTGAACATATTACTTTGGACAGGAATTCAGGATATGGGGTCAAAAGGGTTTCAGTATACAAGAAGTACTTATTATTATTATTAAGTGAGAAAGCTGTACTACATTTTCCCAATGTAAATATCAGTATAAATGCGTACTTTTTATTGGTAAATGGATTTTGGTAGCCATAAAAATCTGTCTTATGAGAACCTCATAGAATATAGGCAAGATCTCTTTACAAAATACTCCCACCTTAAGACAACACTGTAATTTAAGTCCCACTTAATTCTAGCCATATTTAATATGCCAAATTTGAATATGTCAAATGTTAATTGTTTCATAGAGATAATTGTAGTGGTATTTTGTTATTATGGAAACAGATACAATGTTTGTATGAACTTGATTATATTCTGATTATCATTTTTGGGTAAGTACAAAACAAAAATATTCAGCTCTCTGAAGACTGTGCTTTTGGTTTCTCAGATGGGGCTAGATCCAGACTCTTGATTTTAGTGTTTGTGACATAGTGTCAGTGTTAGTTCTGTTAATTAAATGTAGGATCATAACAATCAACATACATTTATTTGTCTTATTACTTATTACTATTACTATTACATACTAAAGGCTATAAGTCCTTTCTAGAGCTTGGATCCAGCAAGGGACAGTCATGACCAGAGTCGATGCACAAATATTCAGTGATGGAAGCTTGCATAGGGCACAGCAGAGGGGCCCAGAAGTAGTTCTGAGCGGGGGAGGGGGCTGGAAAGGGGCTTGTTTCAGTAACAATGCTGTGCTGAGCTTTCAGTAGTGTTTGTGTTTGTGCTGTGTAAAGTGGGAAAGGTGTTCCACACAGGCACAACAGCTTTGGTCAAGTGCATCATGTGTTTGGAGATCCAGAGATGTGAAATGGGCTAGAGTGCAGGTTCAGGGAAAGAAGGCTGAGGTGTTCCGTGGTTGTTGAAACTGGAAGAATCTGACACGAATCCAGCCACGAAAGGCCTTGAGTGTCATGTTAAAGGTTTCTACATTGTCCTATGGGCCATGCCTCTGAAGATGTGCTGAAAACTGAGGACCTGTCCTCAGAATGTGGTCGTGCACATTTGTAAGTTTCAGGGTCCTACAGCTGAGAACAGTGGTGAGCCATTGATAGGGTCAAGAGAGGAGGAAAGAATGACATTTAACAGGTAACTGCTATGGACCAGTTGCTGTCACATATAATATCATATTTAGTTTTCCTAACAACCATAGTAATGTGGTGATATTATTCCCACTTTATAGATGAGAAAGCTCAGACTCAGACAGTATAATAACATGCTCTTAGTCACTTAGCTAGAGTTTGCTCCAAGCACTAGAGACAGAATTTATAACTCCAAAACCTGTGCTTTTTTCAGTCTCTCAACTACTATATACTAGTGGCAGGACCATGGGCAAGTTATGTAACTCTTCTGAACATCAGTTTGTTCATCCATAAAAAGGAATGAAATGTTTATCTGCATTCTGGTGAAAGCACATGAGAAAAATTTATGAAAAGTGCTTACCATGTAGTAAGTTTTCAAAACATGTTAGTTACTACTATTAATATGCCTTGGTAGAAACAGACCCAAAACATAGTTATCTATTTAAGGTCCACAGGCAGTCTGCTCTGCAGGGGTCTGCCTCCCTTTCTACATCCTCTGGTTCAAACCAGTATATTTTCCTTACCTTCCTGACTCTGTTCCTCTCCATTACTGACTAGGGAGGGCTTAGAGAGCTGACCCACCTCTCCTCCGTTTCCTGCTGTAATCTCCTTTCAACACAGGCTTCATATTGTGAGCCTTCGCTGGCATCCTGATCCTGATTCCACTTTGCCCCCCATTTTATTGACAGTTTGTTCTGAAATACATTTTACTTAGCAATCAGGACCTAAATTCCTTAGCCTGGCAGCCCTTGTAGTTGTAATCTGTATCATTTATGCTGCAGTTTTTGGTCTCTTACTCTTTTAGGACCATACCAAAACAGAGTTGGATGCTTGGAAGATTGTTCGAGTGAGTGAGAATTTCCGCGTGATCGCCTTGGGCCTGCCAGTGCCTCGGTACCCTGGGAATCCACTAGACCCCCCTCTTCGGTCTCGATTTCAAGCCAGAGATATTTATTATCTACCCTTCAAGGTAAGCATGAAGAAGGATAACTTTTTTTTAAAATAGTTTTTCTATTTACAGTAAATCCAATTACTATGTAAGTGTTAACTGTGTGGATGTCACCTTTAATAGTTAACGGAAAAAAAACAAATACAGGCTGAGCAAAATCTCTAGAAACTAGGAAGAAAAGTTATTGTGGCATTATTCATCTGACAGCTTAAAGAAAGGCTAACTTTTCTTTTAGAAAATGACATGTATCAAGAAATTATTTTTTGCTATTAATTACATAGTGTCTGCTTAATTAAGTTTCTTTTGTGTCTCTAAAACATTTGTGTTTATTGTTTTACAATCCTTATTAATTGATTTGTTTCTGTGTTATTTTAGGACCAACTTAAACTGTTATATTCAGTTGGACCCAATGTTTCTGCTGAGAAGTAAGTATTTCAGCTTTACTTGTATATATATATTTTATATATAAATATATGGACACTTAACACTGAATTTGTTTTGCCCTTTGATTGCTTGATTAATTTATTCATTCAACGGCTAATCATTGAATAATTCTTTAGAAGCTGAGGTAAGTGCTGATGATAAAATTATTAAAACATGGCAAGAAATTCAAGATGTAGTAGAGTTTAAAGAAATGTGAATAACTTAATTTAACAGAGTGTAATAAGGGTCATAAATTTCAAAATATTGGGGGCTCTTCTGGTTTGAACTTTATAATTGACTTCACAAAGGCATTGCATTTGAGGTGGGTCCTGAAGAATGAGTAGGCTTTTGCAGGTAGAGAATGGAATTAAGGAATTCAAAGAAATATTTTTTAAAGCATGGGAAATAAGATTGTGTGTTTCATTCTTGAGGCTATAAAAAGCTCCTCATGACTAGAGTTTAGGTTTGGATTGAGAAAGGTGGGAGGTGAGGCTGGGAGGGTACATGTGGACCAGATTGTGAAAATCAACACACATTGTGGTAGATTTAAGAAATATATCTGTGTATCCAATCAGCTTCTGAGTTTTAAAAGGAATATTGTAATATGGAGCTGCTGTGCCTTAAGAATTTAATAGTAGATGTCATCTTTTAGATTAATTAAATTGATCCAGCTATTTTATATTTAACAGATTTATGCATTTTAAATATTAAACTATTTGAACAAAATTTACCATCTCTTATTTTTTCCCCTAGAGTTTCTCAGCTCTTGTCCTTTGCCACCACTCTCTGTTCCCAAGAATCTGCCACTCTTGGACTTCCAGATTTTCCTTTAGATAGTTTACCAGCTGCTGTTCAAATCTTGGTATGTATAGAATAAATTGATGACTGGTAGACCCAAATGTAGCAAAGAAAATTTAAAAATTAATCCCTGGGGATTAATCACTTCAGTGTGCCTTGTCATATCCTTCTATAAATACTGCAAAACCTGAGATTAATTTGTTTGCAGTGCAATAAACTGTACAGAAACCAATGGTGTGTTTTGAGGCCTTCAAGAGCTTGCAGACTTGGAGGAGGGAAGGTACACATGCAACTCAGGTCAAAGTTCCACAGAGGAAGGACTTCAGACTGTTCGTGCAGATACACTGCAGTGCAAGTTGTATCTCAGGCTTGCCCCGACCTGAGGCAGGGAGCTGGGGCTTACACACTCTCTCATCAGTCATTGGTTAAAGGTCGCCCCAGGGGACACAAATTCCCAGCAGCCTGTGAGCAAAACTGGCTCCAGAAGCTCAAGGGCAAGCTTCTTTAAAGACCTGCAGCAGCTGGCTGTTGAAAGGGGAAGCTGGGAGGCACAGGAGGGATAAAAACAGATCTGAGGGCTTTTGGTGGAGCACAGACATTGTCGACTATAATTTCACAAAGGTCATGACAGGAGAGTCTGGGGAGATGGAGAGGCCTTCAGGGCAGAGGGGACAGAATGTATGAAGGCATCAAATCACCAAAAGCTGGTATGTTGGAGAATGATAGTAAGTCATATCACCTAGAACGAGTGTATATGGTGAAGAGCGGTTAGAACCTTACTGTGATGTGTTTCACATGGTGAATGAAGTTGTCTAGATTTTATAATGTGGGAAAAGTGGTCCATCAGACATTTTATGTCGGTGAGATACGTACTGATCAGATACATGCTGGAGGAAGATACCCCTGTTGGCAGTGAGGAGGGGTGGGGATAGCAAGGTTGCCCAGGAAGCAAACGGAAAACTGTTGTCTGTAATGCTCAGTGAGAGCCTCTGATAATGAGTGTTTCCCTGGGCTAGTGGGGATACCACCCAGACAAGAAACTGATTTTAAACTTTTGTTGTTATTTATTTTATATTTCCTAAAAGTTGTTGAGTTAACTTTGCTGGGTATAGTTTGAACTCTTCTATACATCCAGAACAGCTTTTATCCTCCAGTTTATCATGTCATCTACTTTCCATTCTTTTTGCTTGTCTAGAACTTTTCACTTTGACAAATCTAAAATCTAAAAAAGAGTTCAAGAATGGTAAAATGAACACCTATAATCACTTCAACTAGAATCACCAACTTTTAGAAAATTGCCCCATTTTCTTGCTCTCTTGTTCTTTTTTTTCTGAATCATTTGAAGGTAAATTACAATCAATATTCTTAAATACTTCAGTATGCAGTTTCTAAGAATTTAGACATTCTTCTACACAACCAGAACACCATTATCATTCCCCTCAGAATAGTAACAGTAATCCTATAATAACATCTCATAGACAGTCTATACTGAAATGTCCCTAATTGTCCCTGTTAATAGATTTTAAAAATATAATAAACATATGGGAAAGCAATCTGATTTGGGGAGAGGGACTTGAGGATAATGAACATTTTGTAACTTTATAGTTATATCTGTGAACTTAAATAAGTGTGGATGAGATGAACTCTGATTTATTCCTAAATAAAGGTGAAGGAGAAGATACTTTGGGATGAGTAGGGTAGAGAAATGTGTTCATACATATAGTTTCAGACATGCTGAGTGGGAATCTGTGGGATCCATGTGTTCACATCTAATGGGTACTTGAGAGTTCAAGTCTAGAGACCAAGAAAGAGGTCAGCACTAGGGGCAGAGACAAGGGAGCCTGCGACACAGACAGCCTCTGAAAGGCGGGGGTGGTGAGCTTACCAAGGGAGAGGTGTGGAACAGGGGGAGAGGAGGTTATAATGAATATTTGCTTTGTAAATGTATGTAAAATATGAGAAATCTGTTGGTTATTGTCTATAAGGCAATTTCAATGTCATATGAATATTTCAGATGAATTTTCTGTGATTATTTTTGATGTTCTTCATTCCTATATATTTTCGCTCCTAAATAGGATTCCTTTCCTATGATGCCAATCAAGCATGCAATCCAGTGGCTTTACCCATACACTCTTTTACTAGGACCTGAAGGGAAGGTGGCTGTGGAAGGTGTTTTAAAAGTAAGTGTCTGCTTCACTTTCCTTTCTTTTCTTTCCTATTTTCTCTTCATTTCCCCTCTTCCCATCACTCCCTTTCCCCTCCTTCCTACCTTTCTCTCTCCCCCCATTTCTTCCTTTCCTTTGTCTTCCCTTCTCTTTTTCCACGTGTGGAGGTGCTGGTATGCCCGTGATGGGGGAGCAAGCACAGAACTGGCTGATGTGGTTGGGAGATTGGTTACATTGAATAAATAAATAAATCAATTGAGAAAATGAGTGAACATATTGAGGATAGTAAGAGCTATATTTCTCACTGTTGGAAAGGAATTCATAAATATAGGGAGGAGGAAAGAAAGAACCCTGAGATGTTACACTGGAACTGGTGAAATTGGTATGAATGTGTGATCTATTAATATGTGTGGAAGACAGATACAGTAATAGACACAGATAGTGTGTTCCTATAAACGTAGACATATTTTCTAGCTCCATCCCCTGAAAAGGCCTAAAAACTAAGACATTCCAGTGGCAATGATCACACTAAGTGCTGAAAATATTGGTTTCTATATCCCACACTTCCCTAAGAGGAATCAAGACTGCTTGGAAGTAGGGCTGATTCAAGCTTCAGCTCAAGGACTGAAGTAAGAAAATGTTCAACAAATGATGTTGATATGTCAAAGTGACAGAGAAGCTGGCTTGAAGTGGCTCCCACTGGCCAAAATCTGGGACAATTTTAACATCAAAATAAGTAATGATAGTAATCAATCATAACTCCCTCAATGAAATAGGAACCCATAAATCCATATTGTTATAAATGAATGAATAAATACATGGGAGAGAAGAAAAAAACTCTTCCTTAGTGCAGAATGCCTACTAATAAATGCAGAAGAAACTGTGTGAATAGAAAAACCACTGTTTGGCAACCATTAGTGTAGTAGTTGATTTAGGCAGGGGTCATCAAAGGATAATAAAGCTGTGGGCGGAGGTTCTACTAGGAACAGGATATTGAGGTAATCCAAACGCGTTCCCCAACCCACTCCCCCAAAACTCGATTGACTAGAAAACAAGAAGATGGTATTTTCACAGTGAACAAGCTGACCAGGTGGGACAAGCAGACAGTGTGCGCCCCCCAGGTGCTGTGCCGAGAAGCGCCCAACAGCACCTCGGGAGTGCCCTCAAGAGGGATTCAGGGTGGGTTTGGTCATGAGGAAGCACTGCACAGACCTAGGTTGAGGGTCTTACAGAATAGAATGTCTGTTCTTTAGAAATGTCTGCGCAATTAAAGACAGAGAAAAACTGAGGAATTGTTTCAATTGAAAGAGACTGAAGAGCTATGGCAGCTAAACGCAAATGCTACATGTGTTCTTGTATTGGATTCTGGACTGGACAGGAGAAACTGACATAGTTGGCACAGCTGGTTAAATTTGAATAGGGTCTATGGATTGGATAGTAGTGTTCTGTTAAATTGATTCCCTGATTTCGAAGCTTATTGGGTGATTATGTTGGCCAAGAGTTCTTGTTTTCAGGAAATGTGACTGGAATGTTTAAGGGAGGATGGAATATCATGTCTGCAGTGACACTAGGTGTGTGTCAGTGGGGGCACAGGAGGGATGGAGCAGTATGCTGAAATGTTAATGAGAAAGCTGGATGATGGCAAAACAGAGGTGTTTCGTACATGTGTCCTCCAGCTTTCCTACACATGTGAAATTATTTCAAGATAAAAAATTTAAAAAACTGGATATCCACTATAACTCACTTCAAAATTTAAACAAGTTTTAAAGCAAATATGTACCATAACACTAAGTTAAAATTTATCTGCCTATAGCTTTAATTAACTTGAAAAACATTTTATATAAAACTATGGAAATTGCTATAGAGCTATCATTTATACTAATGAAGTTCTCATTTTTGTCATAAGTGATTTATAATACATGGAGCATGGTTTTCTTTTAAAATACACGTAGCATAATTTCCTCATTGCATAATTAATAGTAGTGTTTTCTAAAGGACCAATCATATTATATAGTATCTTTTAAGTATATATTTAAAAATGTTGACCCTTGGCACAGATTTATTAATTGACTCAATTCCTTTTATAAAAGACAGTTTTTGTTTTTCTTTTATGGTTTGGCTCAAGGTGCAAGGAGTTGGTAGAATGTGAACAATAAGTTGCTGTGCCCATATGTATAGGTCCCTCATTTTCTGGAGGTCAGGATCTGTCTGACAGCCTGAAGCATATGGAATAATATTTGTTTCTCAGTTATCCCAAAATTGGCACATAGTTCTTCAGAACGCAGAAGTTCTCTCTGCAGCTAGTAGTAATGAGAACTCCAAAGAGTGGAACAGTAGATTCTAGTTGTTTCAGTGGGATTTTTTTTTCACATATCAGCTAATCAAAGAAACAATATTTTCATTGATTGGCGATGTTAATAATAATAAAAATAAAATAAAACTAATAAAAATCTGTTTCTCATAGATGCTGAGAAGTGTAGCTAGGGACAGAATCTAAAAGAAAAACTTAAAGAAGCCAGGGGAAAATAATGGTCCATAAAGAGGCAAAGGAGTCAGGGAATTGCTATCAGTTCACTTTAAGTTTTATTCCAGGTACTACAGAGATACTAAAGCTCATCTTTGATGTGATCAACATCTGACTACCCTGGCACTGGTCATTGAAATAGAGCACCTAGTGTTTAAGACTGGCTGTGATTCCCAGTGAGCTCCTTCGATGCCCTCAGCACAATGCTCAGTGCATTGGAAACAAGGATGAATAGGCAGGAGGAAGAAAATGCCATGGGAAGTTCTGATAAGATGAAGCAACATAAAGTTTCTTGTGATTCAACTAAGAGAATATATTCAGTGTCCAGATAAGTCAATTATGAACAAAAGTCTGTTTTTACAAAGAAACTATTTTGATGTGTTTCTGGTTTCTAATTGCAAAACTAGTGACACAAGCTAGATAAAGTTATACAGAATACCTTTAAAGACTTGAGTATTCTAAAGAAAATAGCTATTGTTGCTTCATTTTTTGTTTGGCCTTTATTTTGACTTTTACAATTAAGGTGAACATAGAAAAATGATTAAAGGTTTATATTACAAACAAATTATTTCAAACTTGATTGGATTTTTTTAAAAGGAAAAATGGGAATGATATTTAGATAAGAGAAGTAAAAGTGTTTGTCCTTTCTTGCCTGAATTGTTTGAAGAGCTCACTGGGGGACACTACCTCTCTGTTTTACAGCTCCTCAGCAAATAGTTAAGTGGTGGTGGTGGTGGGGAGGGAGGGTTTAAATGTATTTTTCTGAACCAAATGAAGAACTTCCTTTTTATAAGATCATTATAAACTGGTACATATAAAGATGGAACAATCTGCTGATTGGTATAATTCTTTGTGATCTGTTCTGGGGCAGGCTATATAGCTTGTTTGTTATTCTATTTTCTTTAATGTTCATAGAGAAACAAAACTTTATATATGCTCAAAATTTTGAGTTAAGAGATTCAAATTAAGGAAATGTTGAATTTGGAAAAAATGTTGAAGTGAAGAATATAATAGCAATCCAAGAAGGTACATATATACATACAATAACTTTTCCTTGATAAATGGTAAATATTTTTTAATTAAAGTATCATTGATATATAATCTTACGAAGGTTTCACACGAAAACCTGATGGTTTCAACGTTCACCTATTGAGTCCTCCCCAACCCCCACACACCCCACTGCAGTCACTGTCCATCAACGTAAGATGCTATAGAGTCACTACTTATCTTCTCTGTGTTATACTCTCTTTGCTGTGATATCCGTACATTATGTGTGCTAATCATAATGCTCCTTAATCCCCTTCTCCCTCCCTCCCCACCCGTCCTCCCCAAAACCTTCCCTTTGGCAATCACTAGTCCCTTCTTGGAGTCTGTGAGTCTGCTGCTGTTTTGTTCCTTCAGTTTTTCTTTGTTGTTATACTCCACAGTGAGGGAAATCATTTGGTACTTGTTTTTCTCCACCTGGTTTATTTCACTGAGCATGGTACCCTTTAGCTCCATCCATGTTGCAAATGATAAATTTGTTTTTTTCTTATGGCTGAGTAATATTCCATTGTGCATATGTACCACCTCTTCTTTATCCATTCATATACTGATGGACACTTAGGTTGCTTCCATTTCTTGGCTATTGTAAATAGGAGAGCATATGTCTTTCTGAATCTGTAATCTTGTTTTCTTTGGGTAAATTCCTAGGAGTGGAATTCTTGGGTCAAATGGTATTTCTATTTTTAGTTTTTTGAGGAACTTCCATATTGCTTTCTATAATGGCTGAACTAATTTACTTTCCCACCAGCAGTGTAGGAGAGTTAAAAAAAAAAACCTGTTTTTAACCTAGATTGTCATAGAAATTAATGGATAGTTGCCATTTGAATTAGATAACAGTTAGGATTTGAAAATGTGGTCAGCTAAAATTCGGAACACTTTTTTTTAAACAAGCTATAAAAATGGCTAGCATGTCTTTCGTTCCCCAGATGGTGCCCATCATGTGATGTTCATACTGTAAAAACATGTTTCTTGAGTCATAAAATTACTTCTAGCTTTTAGTTAAGTATGTCTTAAAGAAAATCATCTCATTCTGATTCTGCAATACTTTAAAAATGGCATGCTTTGTTAAGTTATAGTAACAAGTACATCCAGGCTTCTAGTACCAAGTCTTGGCTCTTGTTCCTTCTTAGGTAGGACTCCCTCATAAAATGGTTAAATTAGTAAGTACTATTGGTGACTTAGAAAGGATGTCCCACCACTTATCCACTGATAATATAATATGAACTATAGTCTTTGCTGAGAAGCTTGGAAGGATCTTGCATTTAGTGTTTTCATTTCATTTCAACAAACACAAATTGAGCGCTCATTTGGCTAATGATAATGGGGTTACAGAAATCTGAGGATCAGAAATAGATACAATCTAATTTCTGCTCTTGAGGAACTTGTGATCTGGTTAGAGCATCAGACATGCAAATGAGTAACTATTTTGATGTAATGATTCTATAGTAGTATAGCATAATTATGGAGAGCTCCAATAAAAGTAATACTGGCCTGCATTAATGAGTGGAATAGCTACTGAATGGATATGAGAAATGTTTCAGAGGTAAGGTGATAAATCCTACTCACTGATAAAATACAGGATGCCCTTGTGGGGAGAAAGTGAGAGAAAGTGAGAAATCCAGAATGTCCATGAATCCTAGCTTGGAAAACTGAGTAGGTGGAGACACCACTAATTAACATTGGGATTGAGGGATAAGTAGTTAAATACAAGAGGGTGTTTTTGAATTTGAGTTTCCCAAGTGGATTTGTCTAGCCAGCTTAAAAATATGGATTGGATCTGGATCTGGAGCTATTTTGGTATTAAAGATAAATTCTTGGGAGTCACTAATATTTGGGTATTATCTAAATTTAGGGCAATGGATGAAAGAACCCAGGAGGAGCATATGTAGAAAAAACACTGCCTGGAGACTGAAGCCTTGGAAGCACCAGTATTCAAGTAGACAAAGAACCTTCAAAGTGGGCCGAGGAAGAGCAGTGAGAGAGAACAGCAGAGAGTTAAGGACTTTTGAGAAAGACTGTTTTCAAAGGAAAGGAATAGCAAGTTTCAAATGCTGCATAGATGTCCACTGAATGAAGACTTTGAGATTCATTCCATCTATTCTTCCATCCAATCTATTGGCCAGGCACAGTTGTATTTTGAAGATACAGCAGTAAGCAAAATGGGCAAAAGTCTCTGGCTTCATAGAGCTGATTTTTTGGTGAAGGGCAAAAATCAATCAATAAAGTAAGTAAGCCAGTGAGTAAAGTTTGGAGTATGTCAGCTGAGTAATGATGCCTTTACTGAGAAGATGGCATTTGAATAAAGATATGAAGGAGGAAGGGAGATGCTGTGGGAGGCATTAACTGCCGGAAAAGCCCTGAAGCAGGAGCACGCCTGGGGAATCCTAGGAGCAGCAAAGGCCAGTGTGAAGAGTCACCGTGAAGGAGAGGTGATGAGGAGATGAGGTCAGAAAGCAAAGGAGGTCAGATCCTGTAGGGCATCAGAGGCCATTGAAGGGACTTCTGCTTTCAGTCTGAATGAAATGGAATGTCATTAGAAGGTTTTGAGCAGAGAAATGTCTTATGTGATTGGACATTCTATTTTATTTTTTATTAAGGTATCATTGATATACACTCTTATGAAGGTTTCACAAGGAAAACAATGGGTTAGCATATTCACCTTATTATTGAGTCCCCCCGATACCCCATTGAAGTCACTGTCCATCAGTGTAGTAAGATGCCACAGAGTCCCTACTTGTCTTCCCTTTGCTACACTGTATGACTGAACATTTTAACACGCTCACTCTGGATGCTGAGTAGTAAGTTGACTGTGGAGAGGAAAGCTGAAAGCAGGGAAAAATCAGTTAGTAGGTTGTGCTAGTAATCTAGTTGAGAGATCATGGTAGCTTTGACCAGCTGTAAAGCTTGGTAAGAAGTGGTTGGGTTTGGGTTATATTTTGAAGGTAGAATCAGTATGATTCTGCTGAAGGATTCAAAGTAGGGTTGAGATAAAGCGTCAAGAATGATTTCAAGCTTTTTGGACTGCACACCTGGAATGATGAAGTTAGAGAGAGAGAACATGGGAGGAAGATCAAGACCTGAGTGTTGCCCATGTTTAGTTTAAAATGCCTGTTAGTGATCCATATGGATATGTCAAGGGGGCAGTTGCATTGCAAATAAGGAGTTTAGGAGAGGAGTCTGAACTGCAGAGAGGAAATTGGGACTCATGAACATATAGATGGTTTATCGTCTGAAACTGGATGAGATTATTTAAAAAGTGAATGTAGAAAGAAAATATAAAAGATCCACTCCAGAAGTACCCTAATGTGTATTGGTCAGGAAGATGAAGAAGAACCTGTAGAAGAAACTGAGAAAGAGGGGACATAAATAAATAAAATTTGAATAAAAGAAAAACTGATTTATTTAGTTTGGCAAATTGGATATTATTGGTGGATTTACCAGGAGCAGTGCCAGTAGAGTGGTGGGAATGTAAACCCCAAATCAGTGGGCCAAATAGTAAATTGGAGATGAGGAACTGAAAGATGATATAAAATCAACAGATGGCTTTTTGTTTGTTTCTTGGAATAGGAGAGCAAAATCTCTATAGGAAGAAAGGATGAAGTCTGTAGAGTACATTAAAAAATATTTCTGGAAATATGGTCTGGGAGGGGCAGGAAAGGATGTTTCTAGAGCACCATTTTGCCTAGATTTGGAATGATCGAAGAACATATTTTCTACCCAGCAACTGGAATGATTGAGTTCCCATTAACTTGAGACAGAAAGTAGACTTCTAGTGGCTTTCCATCCACTCATAATTAAAGCAGAAGTCCTTTCTATTGAAATAGTGGAAAAAGAAGTAAAATTGATAAGCATATTGATGATTTTAAGAATGAAGGAACAAGAATTTCATTTACTTGTTTATTTAACAAACATTTATTGACCACTGACTGTGTCTCATGTGTGATTCTAGGTTTTGGAGATTTGGAGTGAATCAAATAAAGTCAATTTAATATTGCTGTAATGTGAAAATTCTAGTGAAAAATGAAGGATTGATTGTTGATGGAGGAGGCAGCTAGATTAACTGCTGAGACAGGGATGAATGGGCTCAGATTGACTTCAGAGGAGTATAGTAATGGTCTGTATTAGTTGCTGATGATCTTTGGGAAAAGAGCCAAGCAGAGACTGGAGGCTACAAATTTGTTCAGTAACCAGCCAACATGGTATGGGGAATTTCTCTTTTTGTGCTGAACAGACTAGAAAGAAGTATGAAGAAAAATGAAAAGCTCTATGGGATGGAATTAGGAATTGTGAGGATGAGTATGTAGTCCTTGCAGACCAACATCCATGTGATTTACGTTTCCTTTTACTATACATCACAATTCCAGAAATGTAATACCAAAGGAAGTGTATCAAAAAATATGTTAGTACTGTTAGTTGAAATTTAAAAATTCATAGGAAATGCTCATTAATATAAAATGGTAAGGAAAATAAAATAATTATTTTTTACTTGCTGATAACATCTAGCCTGTAAGAATCATGTTATCTGTTTTACTCCTCAATTACCTTTTTGCTTAACAGTCTTATAGATTTCCTGTGCCAACAAATGGTAATTCTCCTTGTAACATGAGTTCTTTTACTATTGTAGTGTATTCTAGCCTACTATTTTTACTCTACTGAAATATTTTAGTTTGAATTACTTATAATGATATAACCAGTATAGCATGTGGTTCAAGGCATTAGTGTTCATTATTGGAGTATAAGTGCTTTGACATCAATCCTATATCAACCAACATTATAGCTGAGGTAAAAACATACCTTTAAGCCCATATACTTGTTTTCTTGGTTCTAATTTAATGGCTCTAGCTCCTAAATTCTAACGAATTTAATTACTTGCTTAAGGTCTTTTCCTTTCTTACTCCTTTGACAAAATACAGTGTAGTATTTTTTTTTACATGAAATTCAAATGTCAGTAGTTGTTGTTTGTCTACCACATGAATGCAATTCCTACCAAATTGCATAATACCATAGGAATCTGCATATATAAAATGTGTAAAGTATAAAACTTATTTTTTTACAGTAGCACAAATAAACAGTTTTCTTAGATTTGGGGATAGGAATAAGTGATTGTCTCACATACTTATGACACAGAAATTAAGTCTTAAGCTGTACTTTTATGTTTACAATGCTGAAGTGGAAGATAATTTTCTTCCCAAAAATCTGTTTTCTGGAGTTGTATCATTCTGTTGAATGAGCAGTGATCTGTTCACTGAGGTTCAACTCTTTCACTATACTGGTAGTGTTCTGCTTTGGTAGGATTTTAGGGGTAATTAAACAGGAATTTCTGCCAATTTAATACTGAAAATGAATTAAGTTTTTCATATTGAACATGCTACTATTAGTAGAGAATTGGATTTAATTAATTTTCAATTAGTAATCCCATTTTTCACATATTTGTGTTCTCTGTATTATATAACTAGCTGATATGACAGCTATAACCAAGTGTTAGAATATTGATAATTGGCCCACAGGGGATAGAATCCATGGTCTTGGCCTTTAAAATCCTGTCTAACCAATACTGAGAACCTACACTATAGAAGACACTGCATCAGATACTGTGGAAGATTGATTGTTATAATTATTGCAATCAATTAAGCTAACTACACAATCAGACAGCAGAATGGTGTCCAGGAAGTTCTGGTTTCATGAATTTCAAGCAACATATTAACTTTAGTTGACTTAACAAATCAACTGATAATAGGCCTTGCTTTACTTTAACATGTTTTCAAGAGTCTCATGGTCTCTTTCTGGGAAAGTGGAATATTTGATCATCAAGAAATGTAGGCTGCAGACTTCTAAAAGTCAGGAATTTAGTGATTCCATTTCCTGTCACTTATTAAATTTTAGGGACTATTTTCACATCATCTTCAGAAACTGGCTTAAGTAGAATGGTATTTGTAAAAATAGGAAAAAAATTCTCATTAATTTTTTTCCCTCTACCTTTATAATATAGACAGAGTTTCAGTTCTGATTAAGATGGAATATTCCAGATATCCAACATTAATATTAAAATGAAAAGTAAGTTGTATCATTTTGTAATTTTACAGCGCTTTGAACTGCAAGATTCAAGAAGCTCTGTTCTTCCTAAAGAGATTAAAAGAGTGGAGCGGGTGACTGAGCACCACGTCTCCCGAGCTTCTGTGATAGTCCGTACTGCAGAAAAAGAGATAACCATTAAGGTAATGAGTCAAGGTTTATGCTTTCTGAGACGTGCCTTCTTCTGTCCATTCTGACCTGCACTGGGTTTATGATCCCCTTGTAATTTTTGACTCCATAGTGTTATGCCTATATATCTGTATCTGTATTTATCTGTGTATCCTTATATGTTTGTAAACTGGAAAAGTTCAGGAGAAACAGGGATAGCTTTTTATCAAAAATCAAAGTTGACATCTGGGAAAATCAAATCAAATCAAGTGTTGAATAAAGCATTTTGTATTCTGAGTCCTTGACAAGAAATAGTGTTTTCAAACATATTTTAGCTGCCAGGGAACACTTTTTTCAGATAAAAATCTTTCTTAGCTACATGAAACAGTTAGAAGAAGAAGTATTCTAACTGAGCAGTTCTTTGATGAGGGGAATGATATCTGGTCATAGAACTCTATCTGCTCACTCTATCTCCTTTTCTTTTAACTGTTTCTTTGAGGGCACTAAGAATCCCAACAAGTGATGGGATTCAAAAGTGAATATAGGAAAGAAAAATGCTTGCCTTCTTACATTGTGACAGAGAAAATTTTAATTATAGGCTTTTTTGTGTGTTTTGATGATATTACTAATACTTACTAATGTTACTGTATTTATTCATTCATTTAACTTAGTACTGATTATGGCTACTATGAGCCGGGCTCTGTATTAAAATTTTCTAGAACCTTCTCTGTAACAGTCACTGTATTTGTCTCTTTGCATATATTATGCTATTAAATCCCCCAATAGTCTTGGAGAGTAAGTTTAATTATCTCCATTTTATAGATTAGAAAACTGAGAGGTAAAGCGAATAACTGATTCACCCATGGTAACAGTTAGGAACTTCTAGACAGAATGACTTTCCACTACTCTCTCTGTCCTTCAGATAAATGAGCTAGCTCACTAAGCTAATGGTCTGGGATAAAGGCAGAAAAGTAAGGACTCCATTGGAATAGCTATGAGGATATAAAGAAGGATGCTGTACCAGGAGTCAGGAGGAGTAGAGAATATTTCAGAGAGGAGGTGGGATGTGAGCTAAGCCTCGAAGTGTAACAGGTTTCCCGTGGCCCAGGACTGGAAAGGTGATAGACATTTCAGGCCGTTTAAACAGTATGTCCAGAGGCATGAGCTGTGAGCAACCTTTCATTATTTGCTTCCCTTTGGTAATGGCTTTCTGACTTCTTTGCCTCTAGTCTTTTCCAGCTAGGCTTCTATGCTCCCAGCAGGATGATCTTTCTTAAATGCAAGTCTGATCTTGTCACTTACAAACTTACAGCCCTTTAGAGCTCTTGTTATGTGCAGTATGGCCAAGTCCAGAGTCCTCAGCAGAGCACAGAAATCTCTCCTGATAGGGTCCCCAAAAGCCTGATAAGGAGGTGGTAGGAAAGAAAGAAGTAGATGTGAAGGATGGGAGGAGAGATTTTAAGGGAAGATGCTTCTGAATGGTGAACTAAAGTAAGAGTGGAAAAGGGTTTGTGGACATAAATTTCAGAACTTGGGAGGCGTTGGTGACTGTAATTTACAGAGTCCCAGGGGGCTGATTTTAAATTCTGTACTTAGCACTGGAATTTGGACAAAACCTTCATTCTCATATAGTGACATTGTTACTATAAGTTATAAATCGCATGAAAATGACATGATTTCTTATGAAAATGGTTGACAACATGGGGTTTTAATTTTAGACACTGATATGGAGGTTTGATGATAATGATCATCGGATCGATGGATGAGAAAAGAGTTGCTGCTCTTACTGAAATATTAAAAACAGAATTGAACTGAGCAAGGAATTATAAAGGGCTTTTAAATGGCAGTTAGGTGCTTTTATTTATTAATGTTTTGAGAAAAAAGTATGTTTATTTTATTTACCTCTCTTTATTTATAGGTGCCAGCTGGGACCAGGCCATTAAGTCAACCTTGTTCATCAGACCATTTCATACAAACTTTAAGCCATAAACAACTACTGGCTGAGATGATGCAGTCTCACATGGTTAAGGACATATGTTTAATTGGAGGAAAAGTAAGAATGGCAGCTTCACTGCGAGTTTCTGTTTCCTGACTTATCTCTTGTTGATTTGGTTGTTTTGACTTATCCCTTGAACAACTGTTTTCTTTCATAGGGTTGTGGAAAAACAGTCATCACTAAGAACTTTGCAGATACCTTAGGATATAGCATAGAACCTATCATGCTCTATCAGGTATGATGTTCATTTTTAGCACTTGGACTATAAACATATACATTTGGACCATCAGTAGAATTTGTGGATATTCTTCCTTAAATTATGACTGGTTAATTTTGATGTAGATAAATAACTGAAGTAGCAAACAAATTGGAGAGCAGTTATAATTATTTAGAACTTTTGAAAGCAAGTTATAGGATATCTGATAAAAGCTGAAAATAATTTATACCTCATAAGTTTTTCCAGACAGTACTGTTTCTATAGCAGGTTTCTGTAGTCAGTTTATGGTGATTCTTACAAAAGAGTGATAAATTATCCTAAGGTAATATGCTTGAGCTGTGAAAATTAGGCTCTGCTGCTGCTGCTATCCACTAAAAGAAGAACAAAACCAAGAGAGCAGGTATGTATCCATAATTTCAAATACACTGCAGCTGCCCTGGAAAACTAATCAAAGTGTACTGCCATTGAGAATGCCACCTTTATATGTTATGTTTGCATGTAAAAGAATTCTTTTAAAACACTGATATTTTCTTATATGTTTTTGGAGAATAACAATTAGCTCGCAAAAATATAGTTTTATTTTATTTATTTATTTATTTTACTTTCATGTTCAGTTTCTTGATTGATGGGTAAACAAAGATAGGAAGATGCTACATTAAAGTTGATGGCAGGCCATTCTATTTCCTGATACTCTTCTAGTATATGAAGTCAGTCTCTTCTAGTTTCTGCCATAGACTAAGGTCATTTAGTCCTATCTTATTAATCCTCTATCTGAAAAACATGGCTAATAATTGAAAGGCACATACAAATATTTTGCCCATCCTCTGTCTACCTTGTAGATGTCCTGCTAGTATTGGGAATACTGGCATAGAAATAAGCAAATTAATCACACATTCTGAGCATACCTTTTCCAATTTTGCTTGTCTGCTCATTAATCTTTAGAGGAATGTCTAGGAGAAAAGTGGTTTATGGAAGTATAGACTTGAGAAAAGGATAGAGGAATACAATAATGGTAACATGTCTTACAGGTGAGTTTGTTTCCTTCTCCATATGGCTTCTTTCTATGATCAAAGTGTACATTAGGCACTGTAGTGATGTATGCACATATTGTAAACTATTAATTGGTTTTCATGATAGAAACCAAGCTTCTGAAATAAAATATAAGACTTTTTGCTCACACTTTCATATTATTAGTAGAACATGTCTTTCTGGGACAGAGCAACTAATTTAGTACAATTAAATAATGGGTTTGGGTTTTATAATATTATAGTCTATATTAGTGAAAAATTTCCAGAGGTTTGAACTGACAGAGAATTTAGTGGAATGAATAACCCAACATCTGTTTTCCTAGAAGATGTGGAGATTTCCCTATTAATTATAAAGCTACACTTAATCTTTGGGTTTTGCCTTATTTTTAGACTTGACTATTTTTAAAACTGCATTTTATATGAAGAAAAAGAAAAACAGCCTTAACACAAATTTGTGGCAGTACATAAAATAAGTTTTATAATAGGTTATAAAAATCAAATCATTTAATACAAGTGTTAGGCCAGATTCTTTTAACTGGATATTCTTTTTTCAGTGTTTAAGCGAGTGATTTCCTATTGAAGAACTAGAAGTTACTATTCTTTTCCCACACAGCCAGATAAGTGCATATTTCCAGATTTCTTTCCATACTATCATAAACAGCATCAGATCTGAAATCTCTTTCTTTGTATAAGTACTAGTGGGTTTAAAAGCCAAGTCAACACCAATAAAAACTTTAAGATCAAATACATTTATGGGACTTTTAATAAAAAAAATCATTGTCTAAAACATGTTGAAATCTTAGAGTCATTTTTTACTTTTTAGCTAAGCTTTTTTTTCCTATAGCTAAACCCATACCAAATCTTTTTTCCATCTTAAAACTAATTTACAATCCCTACTTCTTTCTGTTTAATCCAAATACAATGGACATATCCTTGGTTTTATTCTTTCCTTTGTTTTCACTGCTCTATGTCTTGGTTTTATTTACTTGCTTCTTGTCTTTGCCCTGACTTTGCCCTTTTCTCTCAGTGAAGGTCGCAAGATATCTGCATTTATTTAAGTGGTGTGTGTTCAGCCTTGAAGGCTGACTTTCTACATGATTCTGTAGTTCATCTGGTTTTCTTGATTTCTAATTTTGCTTCAATCTGTTGTCCTTTCTTAGTATTTTTCTTTTCCCACATAGAATAATCTGCATAAAGCTATCTGAGAATCTACTTAACTCCTTCAAATTAATTTTATTATAAAATTTAATTTCAAAGAACATTACAGGTCTTCATCATATAAGAGTTTTAAGACCTAGGATTAAAGATGGCGGCATGAGAGGTGAGACAGAGACTTCCTCCTAAAACTGCATATAATACAAAAATATAATTAATACAACTAATCCTGAAACAGCAACAGGAAAGAGGACTGCGCCAGACTGTATACACCTGGAGAAAAGAGCAGATCTCACAGAACAGGGTAACATACCAAAGCCGTAGCCCAGCGGGACTCAAGCCCTTCTCCCACCCCAGCTCACTGGCTGGAGGAAGAGAAACAGCAGAGAGGGAGTGGAGGCCTGGGACTGCTGAATACCTAACTCTGACAATCTGCTCCAGAGCACAAACCTACATTTCATGGTGCTTACATGATACTCTCATGATTAAGGAATTGGAAAGCCAAGACAGGGAGAATTCCTGGAGAGACTGAGAATCCAGCCACTTGTGGAAAGCAGGGATCCATATCCAGCTTCTCTGGGACAAAAGAAAGGTGGGCAGTCTGAGAGACTTCCTAACAAGGAAGCCCTTAGCAAGAGGGTTGCTAAAGGGGCAAGGATTACAAGAGCTTACTGCTCAGGAGAAAGGATAGGTAGACAAAATTGTCTGGGTGCACTCTGCCCAGCAGGTTGGAAGCTTTCACAGTCTTCAGGTGCTCCAGCTCCCTGGCTGGCTACACAGTTCGAAGGACCCCCTCCGTGATAGGCAGCCTACTGTGCCTTTCTCCCGGCCAGCCCCAACTGGCATGCAAACTGGCAAACCCTACTCTGGCATTAGGCCAGCAAGAGGGAAGATCTGTCTACAGCAACTACAAATGCAAAGCATAAAGGCCTATACCTGTGTGCTTGGCCCTCTGGTTCAGGCAGTGGAGACACACATAGCAGCCGGGAAGCAGGAAACAGCACTTTCCTCCCCCTAGGCACCAATACCACTGCCCTATGACCTCTGACATTGCTTCAGGGGTTTAGCAACTCCAGAGAATAGATCTCTGGACACTAGAGGGCACCATATACAAATATGAAATGCCAAAGGAACCTGGTTCAGAGTGAAATTAATATAACTCCTGAGAAAGATTACGTGGACCTCATTACTCTTCCTGAAAGGGAGTTCAAAATAAAAATCATTAACATGTTAATGGAGGTACGGAAAGATATTCAAGAAGTCAGGAATGACTTCCGGTCGGAGACCCAATCGTTGAAGAGTGCAATGGAGGGTATGAAAAGCAGATTGGATATGGGGAAGAGATGTTAAATGAAATAGAAACTAGAGAAGAGGAATACAAAGAAGCTGAAGCACAGAGAGAAAAAAGGATCTCTAAGATTGAAAGAATATTGAGAGAACTGTGTGACCAATCCAAACGGAACAATATTCGCATTTTAGGGGTACCAGAAGAAGAAGAGAGAGAAAAAGTGATAGAAAGTGTCTTTGAGAAGGTAATTGCTGAAAACTTCCCCAATCTGGGGAAGGAGATAGTCTCTCAGGCCATGGAGGTACAGAGATCTCCCAACACAAGGGATGCAAGAAAGACAACACCAAGACATATAGTAATTAAAATGGCAAAGATCAAGGATGAGGACAGACTATTAAAAGCAGCCAGAGAGAGAAATAAGATCATATACAAAGGAAAGCCCATCAGGCCATCATCAGACTTCTCAGCAGAAACCTTACAGGCCAGAAGGGAGTGACACAATGTATTTAATGCAATGAAGCAGAAGGGCCTGGAACCAAGATTAGTTTAACCTGCAAGATTATCATTTAAATTTGAAAGAGGGATTAAAAAATTTCCAGATAAGCAAAAGCTGAGAAAATTTACCTCCACAAACCATCTCCACAGTCTATTTTGGAGGGACTGCTATAGATGGAAGTGTTCCTAAGGTTTAATAGCTGTCACCAGAGGTAATAAAACCACAGTAAAGAAAGCAGAACAGCTAATTACTAAGCAAATGCAAAATTAAATTAACTATCCCCAAAGTCAATCAAGGGATAGACAAAGAGTACAGAATATGATACCTAATATAGAAAGAATGGAGGAAGAAGAAAAAGGAGGAGAAAAAGAAAAGAATCTTTACATTGTGTTTGTAATAGCATATTACATAGCATAAATGAGTTAAGTTAAACTCTTAGATAGGAAGGAAGTTAACCTTGAACCTTTGGTAACCATAAATCTAAAGTCTGCAATGGCAATAAGTACATACCTATCAATAATCTCCCTAAATGTAAATGAACTGAATTCACCAATCAAAAGACATAGAGTCACTGAATGGACAAAAAATCAAGACCCATTTATATGCTGCCTACAACATACTCACTTTAAACCCAAAGGCATACACAGACTAAAAGTGAAGGGATGGAAAAAGATATTTCATGGAAGAAATAGAGAGAAAAGAGCAGGAGTTACAGTACTTGTCTCAGACAAAATAGACTTCAAAACAAAGAAAGTCACAAGAGACAAAGAAGGATATTACATAATGATAAAGGGGTCAATCCAACAAGAAGATATAACTATTATAAATATCTATGCTCCCAACACAGGAGCACCTACATATGTGAAACAAATACTAACTGAATTAAAAGAGGAAATAGAATGCAATGCATTCGTTCTAGGAGACTTCAACACACCATTCACTCTGAATGACAGATCAACCAGACAGAAAATAAGTAAGGACACAGAGGCACTGAACAACACATTAGAATAGATAGACCTAAGAGACATCTACAGAACTGTACATTCAAAAGCAGCAGAATACACATTCTTCTCAAGTGCACATGGAACATTTTCAAGAATAGATCATATACTAGGCCACAAAAAGAGCCTCAATAAACTCAAGAAGATTGAAATTGTACCAACCAGTTTTTCAGACCACAAAGGTATAAAACTAGAAATAAATTACACAAAGAAAATGAAAAATCCCACAAACATATGGAGGCTTCACAACATGCTCCTAAATAAACAATGGACCAATGACCAAATAAAAACAGAGATCAAGCAATATCTGGAGACAAATGACAATAATAATTCAACACCATTGAAATCTGTGAGATGCAGCCAAGGCTGTGCTAAGAGGAAAGTATATTGCAATACAGGCCTACCTCAGGAACAAAGAATAATAGCATATAAGCAGTCTAAACTCACAATTAGTGAAACTAGAAAAAGAAGAACAAATGAGACCCAAAGTCAGTAGAAGGAAGGACATGATAAAGATTACAGCATAAATTAATAAAATCGAGAAGAATAAAACAATAGAAAGAATCAATGAAACCAAGAGCTCGTTCTTCGAGAAAATAAACAAAATAGATAAACCTCTAGCCAGATTTGTCAAGAAAAAAACAGAGTCTACACACATAAACAATCAGAAATGAGAAAGGAAAAATCACTACAGACACCACAGTAATACAAAGAATTATTGGAGAATACTATGAAAAATTATATGCTAACAAACTGGATAACCTAGAAAAAATGGAGAACTTTCTAGAAAAATACAACCTTTCAAGTCTGACCAGTGAAGAAACAGAAAATCTGAACAGACCAATTAGCAGCAAGGAAATCAAACTAGTAATGAAAAAACTACCTAAGAACAAAACCCTGGACCAGATGGCTTCACTGCTGAATTTTATCAAACATTTAGTGAAGACCTAATACCCATCCTCCTTAAAGTTTTCCAAATAATAGAAGAAGAGGGAATACTTCCAAACTCATTCTATAAGGCCAGCATCACTCTAATATCAAAACCAGGCAAAGACACCACAAAAAACAAAATTACACACCAATATCCCTGCAAAAATACTCAACAAAATATTTGGAAACTAAATTCAGAAATACATCAAAAAGATCATCCATCATGATCAAGTAGGATTAATTCCAGGGATGCAAGGATGGTACAGCATTCGAATATCCATCAACATCATCCACCACATCAACAAAAAGGACAAAATCACATGATCATCTCCATAGATGCTGAAAAGCATTTGACAAAATTCAACATCCATTCATGACAAAAACTCTCAACAAAATGGGTATAGAGGGCAAGTACCTCAACATAATAAAGGCCATATAGGACAAACCCACAGCCAACATTATACTTAATAGCGAGAAGCTGAAAACTTTTCCTTTAAGATTGGGAACAAGACAAGGATGCCCACTCTCCCTACTTCTATTCAACTTAGTACTGGAGGTCCTAGCCATGGCAATCAGACAACACAAAGAAATAAAAGGTATCCAGATTGGCAAGGAAGAAGTTAAACTGTCCCTGTTTGCAGATGACATGATATTGTACATAAAAATCCCTAAAGAATCTACTCTAAAACTGCTAGATCTAATATCTGAATTCAGCAAAGTTACAGGATACAAAATTAATACACAAAAATCTGTGTCATTCCTATACACTAACAATGAACTAGCAGAGAGAGAAATGAGGAAAACAATTCCATTCACAATGGCATCAAAAAGAATAAAATACCTAGGAATAAACCTAAGGAAGTGAAAGACCTATACCCTGAAAACTACAAGTCACTCATGAGAGAAATTAAAGAAGATACCAATAAATGGAAACACATCCCATGCTCATGGATAGGAAGAATTAATATTTTAAAAATGGCCATCCTGACCAAAGCAATCTATAGATTCAATGCAATTCCTATCAAAATACCAACAGAGTTCTTCAATGAACTAGTGAAAATCGTCCTAAAATTCATATGGAACCACAAAAGACCTCGAATAGCCGAAGCAATCCTGAGAAGGAAGAATAAAGCAGGAGGAATTACGCTCCCCAACTTCAAGCTCTACTACAAAGCTACAGTAATGAAGACAATTTGGTATGGCAGAAGAACAGGCCCATAGACCAATGGAACAGAATAGAGATCCCTGATATAAACCCAACCATATATGGTCAATTAATATATGATAAAGGAGCCATGCACATACAATTGGGAAATGACAGCCTGTTCAACAGCTAGTGTTAGCAAAACTGGACAGCTACATGCAAGAGAATGTAGCTGGATTATTGTTTAACCCCATACACAAAAGTAAACTCGAAATGGCCTAAAGACTTGAATGTAAGTCATGAAACCATAAAACTCTTAGAAAACAACATAGGCAAAGATCTCTTGAATATAAGCATGAGCAACTTCTTCCTGAATGCATCTCCTCGAGCAAGGGAAACAAATGCAAAAATGAACTAATGGGGCTACGTCAAACTAAAAAGTTTCTATATGGCTAAGGATACCATCAACAGAACAAAAAGGCATCCTACAGTTTCGGAGAATATATTTGTAAATGACATATCCGACAAGAGGTTAATATCCAAAATATATAAAGAGCTTACACACCTCAACACCCAAAATGCAAATAACCTGTTTAGCAAATGGGCCAAAGATATGAAGAGACAGTTCTCCAAAGAAGAAATTCAGATGTACAACAGACACATGTAAAGATCCTCCACATCACTATTCATCACGGAAATGCAAATTAAAACCACAATGAAATATCACCTCACACCAGTAAGGATGGCCAGACTAAGAACAACAAATGCTGGCGAGAATGTGGAGAAGGGGGAACCCTCCTACACTGCTGGTGGGAATGTAAGCTAGTTCAACCATTGTGGAAAGCAATATGGAGGTTCCTCAAAAACTAAAAATAGAAATACCATTTGACCTGGGAATTCCACTCTTCGGAATTTACCCAAAGAATACAACTTCTCAGATTCAAAAAGACATATGTACCCCTGTGTTTATCGCAGCACTTTTTACAATAGCCAAGAAATGGAAGCAACCTAAGTGTCCATCAGTAGCTGAATGGATAAAGAAGAGGTGGTACATTTACACAATGGAATACTATTCAGCCATAAGAAGAAAACAAATCCTACCATTTGCAGCAACATGGATGGAGCTGGAGGACATTATGCTCAGTAAAATAAGCCAGATGCAGAAAGACAAATGCCAAATGATTTTCCTCATTTGTGGAGTATAACAATGAAGCAAAACTGAAGGAACTGAAGTAGTGATTACCAAAGGGAAGGGGTGTGGGAGGGAGGGAGTAGGGGATTGAGGGGTATTATGTTTAGTACACATGGCGTGGGGGATCACAGGGAGAAGTGTAGCACAGAGAAGGCACATAGTGAATCTGTGGCATCTTGCTGCACTGATGGACACTGACTGCCTTGGGGTATGGGTGGGGACTTGATAATATGCATAAATGTATTAACCACATTGTTTTTCATGTGAAACCTTCATGAGAGTGTATATCAATCATACCTGAATAAAAAGTTAAAAAAAAAAAAGAGTTTTAAAATGCTTGACTTGAGCAATCCTTTTATAGTTCCTGCCTTACCAAGGCTTCTGTCTCATGTTCTCTTCCATTTTTCCTTGATAGTGACATGGCTTTGTTTCCTCCCTCTTTTGTATAGAATATGTTTTTAAATTTATTTTAAGTCATCAAAGTTTAAAATTTAGTATAGAATGAAATTTTAAATGTTAGCACTATAAAATTTCCCTTCTAATATGAATGGACATTTCTATTAAATATTATTTCATATTTCTTGTCTCTAACAGAGGCATGCTATAAGAGGACCAATAACTTTATAATGTTCTTTGTCATAATTTAATACATAAATTATAATGCATTATTGTGTTCCTCATTGTAACATCATAAATGTTGTATGGAATAGTTATCCAGTAACTTTCATCAGGCTACTAGTAAGCAAGTGGCAATTTTATATTCTGGGCATTTTACAAATTAAATTGTAAAACCATAAACTGCAACCTTTACTCCAACAAGTCGCTTCAAAAATATACTTTACTGGAAGCAACAGAGTATGGATGACTCTCTGTAATGCATCACCATTATTTGAAAAAGTTATTCTAGTTTATGCCCAACTAATTGTAAGTCACCCTTATAATGATTGCCTGTATATACTAACACTTTTTATCATTTCTTAATTTTTAAAATAAATACAACTCATATATTTTGAAATGTTTTTAGCAGCTGCTATAATTTACTCCCTTATTGCACTTCTAAAATCTTCACATAGTTTCTCTCACTGACATAATGCATTTCAGATTCCTTCCCATTGTTGTATGTGTCAGTAGTTTGTTCTTTTTAATTTCTGATCACCTATCACATTTTTATTCATGTTTATGTCAGTACTTCTCTGTGTTCCTACTACAGTAGCTTTACACAGACTTTCTCACCTAGGTTGTTGCACTAGCTTCCTAAGCTTTTCCACCTCTTTCCAACCTGGATTTTGCCCAGTCCATCCTTCCAACATAGAAGTTTGTTCTTTCTCATTCCCCCCCCCCCCCCCCCCGCTTTAAGCCTACTCACTTCTCATAGTTTGCAATATAATTCTCAAATTCTGTTGTTGAGCACACTGCTCTTTTTAAATGGTCTCTCCATGTGCATTAGCCAGGTTTGAGGCCTCAACCCAGACAATTAAATTCCCCTTTTAACTCTGGCCATAAGGAATGATTGGCAGTTTCCTCAGCACGACTTGCTGCCTGCCAGGTCCATGCTTTCTTGCACCATTCATGCTGTCTGAGCCTCCCTCTCCTGTGGAGCAATTCGCTTACTCTTCAAAAGTTAGCTCCAGTGCTGCCACCTCTGCTTTTCCTGTCCCCAGTTTGATTTATATGTGCTCCTTCTCTGTGGCAGCAGTTCTTAAATGTCCTGTTTGGTAACATATATCATTCTGTGCTGTAATAATTACTATATTTCATTAAGTCCAAGATGCAATCATTTGTAAGACACACCATTATTTTATGTCCTACTAAGAAAGAAGTGCAGTGAATTAAATTATGAAGTAAGACATTGTCACTTAGCATTTGTATTTTATTCTTAATGAAATAACTCTTTTAGACTTAATTTAGATATTTCTCTGATGTATGCAGAAAAAAAGAAAATGTAAATGCATAAATAGTTGGAATATTTTTACAATTTCTTCACCCTCGGAGTCTGACTCTCCTAAAGTGCTTTTGATTCAGCTGTAGGTGTTCATTTTATTTCTCATAGTATTCTCTGTGTCCTCTGTGCTTTATCAAGAAGAGTGCTCTTCTTTTGTTTCCAGGATTTTCTTCCAAACTACTGACAGCCATTCTGGTTTTGATACTAGTACTTTCTTGATTTTAACAGAAGGTGTTGACAGAAATGTTTTAAGGCAAAGCTCAGACTCATATTCTTTTCCTGTAAGGTCCTTTATTTGTTGATTAAAACATGAATGGATTATAGTTGTCCCTTTATGCCACAAACAAACCCAAGTTCACACATGTGCAGGCAATGACTGTTAGCTGGCCAGCAGCTATTGTAAAATTGTGTCAATTGAAGACACATCCTGATTTCACAGATAGTAAATATAAAAAGTGTGCATCTTGGAATTGATTAAATTTGGCACTTTGTCTCTTCCATGATTTGTAAGCTCTTTGAGGGCAGGGACAACGTGCTCTTATTTTCAACTCTGTTCCCTTCATGGGCACATGGTAGATACCTAGTTAAAAAAGTGAAGGTTGCAATTTCTATATCCTCTGTGAATTTTATAATAGAAATTGTAAACTAAGGGTTATTCCTCTTAATAGAGAACTTCCTTATTCTTTTTCTGTACTTGTATGTTATGCTGTCATACAGATATATCCGAAGTTATTCAACCAACTTCCAGTATATGGACAATTGAGTTATTTCCAATACTCTGTAATTACAAACTGTGTTGCAATGAATAACCCTGTCCATATATATTTTTATATTGTTAGAGGCATATCTTTGGTATTAATTCCAGAAGTGTAATTGTTAGATCGATAGGTAATGTATGTTTTGTAAGTTATTGCCAAATTTTCCTTTGTAAGGATTCTGCCAATTGGCATTCCCACCAACAGTGCCAGCAGAGAGGGCTGCAAAGCTTTTTAATGTCTGCCAATTTAATAGTTGGAAATGGCATCTAAGGAGCAGTTTTCATTTATATTTCTTGTATTAACAGAGAAACTGAAAATCTTTTCTGTTTTTAAGGGCTGTTATCATTTCTTTTCTTAGTAAAATATCTGTTCATTCTTTTTGCCCATTTTTCTATTTAGTTTTGGCCCTTTTCTCCCCTCAATTTCTTTTGATTTTTTTATTGAAGTATAATTGATATACAAGATTATATTGCTCTCAAGTATACAACATGGTGATTTGGCGGCACTTATGTACATTATTAAATCCTCACCCAACTAGAGTAGCTACTATCTGTCAACATAGAAAGATGTTACTTAACTATTGAGCATATTCTCTATGCTGTACTTGATCACCATGACTAATTTATATCATGATTGAGATTTTGTTGTTTTGTTTTATTTTTAGTTTCCACTTATAGTGAAATCATATGGTATTTGTCATTCTCCACCTGGCTTATGTCACTTAGCATAATACCCTCTAAGCCCATCCATGTTGTCACAAATGGCAGGATTTCTTTATTTTTTATGGCTGAATAATATTCCATTGTGTATATGTACCACATTTTCTTTATCCATTCATCTATTGACAGACACTTTGGTTGCTTCCTTATCTCAGCTATTATAAGTAATGCAGCAATAAACATAGGAATGCATATATCTTTTCAAATAAGAGATTTTATTTATTTAATGTAAATTCCTAGAAGTGGAATTACTAGGTCATATGGTATTCCTATTTTTAGTTTTTTGAGGAACCTCCATACTGCTTTCCACACTGGCTGCACCAATTTGCATTTCCACTAATAGTGTAGGAGGGTTCCCTTTTCTCCACATCCTCACCAACACTTGTTCTTGTCTTTTGGATAGTGGCCATTCTCACTGATGTGAGGTGATATTTCACTGTGGTTTTGATTTTCATATTCCTGTTGATTGGTGATGTGGAGCATCTTTTCATATGCCTGTTAACCATCTGTATGTCTTCTTTGGAAAAATACTTGTTCAGGTCCTCTGCCCATTTAGGGTTATTTGTTTTTTTTTTTGGTGTGTGTCATGTGAGTTCTTCATGTATTTTGAATGTTAACCCCTGTAGGGAAAAGGAAGATTGCTTAGGGGAGCATCTCAAGTTACTGACTTAGGGAAAAGGCTCCACCATTAAATAGACCATTAACAGACTTTAAGAGAATTTAGCTCTTCATAATGTACTTGGATCCTGGACAGTTCTGGGAACATTGAAACAGTCAATTATCTAACAAAGTTGCATAAAATCATAATAAATGAGGATTATGTAACAATAGCTACATAAGATGTTTGTACAAGAGTATAAAGTGGGAGCTCTAGGGTAATGCCCCAAAGCCTCACGTGGAACGGGATGTATGGACTGCCCGGGATCATTGTCCCACTGAGGCTCTGGAGTGGTTGTTACTAGGGCTTCCCAGCTAGTGTGACTCAGATGCTACCTGCTCGGTTTGGTGAAGCTTTTTTCTCACTTCTGTTCTTGCTTATCTGCTTTCTTGCTTTAGCACTTTATAATTAAACTCTTTTGACAGTATTTTTGTGTGCTTTTTTATTTCCCCTGGATGAATCCTCAAACCTCATTGTGAGCAATACAACCCCTTATCCTGGATATAATCGTATCATTTATGAATATATTCTCTCATTCTGTAGGTTGTCTTTTTATTCTGTTGATGATTTCCTTTGTAGTACAGAAGCTTTGTAGTTTGATGTAGTCCCACTTGTTTTTTGTTTGTTTGTTTGTTTGTTTGTTTGTTTGCCTTTTCCAGGGAAAAGTGTTCAGAAAAAAAGTTCTCATGTTTATGTTCATGATATTTTGCCTGTGTTTTCTAAGTGTTTTATGGTTTCACATCTTATATTTAGGTCTTTAATCCATTTCAAGTTTGCTGTCATATATGGAGTTAGACAGTAGCACCAGTTATTGAAGAGACACCATTGTATATTAATGGCTCCTTATCGTATATTAACTAATCCTATAGGTGTGGGTTTTATTCTGGGCTCTCTGTTCTATTCCATTGATTTATAGATCTGTTCTTGTGCCAGTACCATAATGTTTTGATTACTGTAGCTTTGTAGTATAGCTTGAAGTCAGGGAGCATAATACCCTCAGCTTTGTTCTGCTTTCTCAAGATGCTTTGGCAATTCACGGTCTTTTGCGGTCCATATAACTTTTAGGATTACTTATTCTAGTTCATTGAAAAATGCCTTTGGTATTTTGATAGGGATTGCATTGAATCTGTAAATTACTTTAGGCAGGATGGCCATTTTGACAATATTAGTTCTTCCTATCAGTGAGCATGGGATAGATTTCTATTTATTTGTATCTTTTCAGTTTCTTTCATCAGTGTCTTATGCTTTTCTGAGTACTGGTCTTTTACCTCCTTGATTAGGTTTAGTCTTAGGTATTTTGTTCTTTCTAATGGAATTGTAAATGCAATTGTTTTCCTGATTTCGCTTTCTGCTAGTTTGTTATTAGTATATAGAAATGCAACAGATTTCTAATATTGATTTTGTATCCTGAAACTTCATTTTTGATGGAGTCTTTAGGGTTTTCTATATAGAGTATCATGTCATTTCCAAATAGTGACAATTTTACTTCTTCCTTACTAATTTGGATGTCTTCATCTCTTTTTATTGTCTAATCACTGTGGCTAGGACTTCCAGTACTATGTTGAATAAAAGTGGTGACTGTGGGCAGTCTTGTTCCTGATTTTAAAGGAAAAGCTTTCAGCTTTTTGCCATTGAGCATGATGTTAGCTGTAGCTTTGCCATATATAGCCTTTATTATGTTGACCTGTGTTCCCTCTATAGTCATTTTGTTGAGAGTTTTTATCATGAATGGATGTTGAATTTTGTCAAATACACTTTCAGCATTTATTGAGATGATCATACGGTTTTCATCCTTCTTTTTGTTAATGTGGTGTATCACATTGATTGATATGTGAATATTGTACCATTGTTGCATCCCTGGAATAAGTCCCACTCGGTTGTGATGGATGATCCTTTGATTTATTTTTTTAATTTGGTTTACTGATATTTTGTTGAGAATTTTTGCATCTATGTTCATCAGGGGTATTGGTCTGTAATTTCTTTTTTTGTAGTGTCTTTGTCTGGTTTTGGTATTAGACTGATGCTGGCATTGTAGAATCAGTTTGGAAGTATACCTGCCTCTTCTACTTTTTGAAATACTTTAAGGATAGGTATTAGCTCTTCTTTAAATGTTCAGTAGAATTCAGTTCGGAAGCCATCTTGTTCTGGACTTTATTTTTCTGAGGGAGAGTTTATTTTATTACCAACTTTATTTTGTTACTGGTAATTGGTCTATTCAAATTTTCTGCTTCTTTCTGGGTCAGACTTGGATGGTTATAATTTTGTAGGAATTTGCTCATTTTCTCTAGGTTGTCCAATTTATTGGTATATAATTTTTCATAGCAGTCTCTCATAATTCTTTGTATTTCTGTGGTATCAGTTGTAACTTCCTTTTTAATTGCTGATTTTGTTTATTTGTATACTCTCTCTTTTTTTTCTTGAAATGTCTGGCTAAGGGGTTATCTATTTTATCTTCTCAAAGAACCAGATCTTGGTTTCATTGATTTTTTTCTGTTTTATTTTTCTCTATTTTATTTATTTCTGCTCTGATCCTTATTATGTCCCTCCTTCTGCTAACTTGGGTTTCATTTGTTCTCCTTTTTCTAGTTTTCTAAACTCTTTCTAAACTCTTTAGTTGTGAGTTTAGACTACTTATTTGGGATTGTTCTTATTTTTTGAGGTTGGCCAATATTACTGTGTACTTTGCTCTTAGATCCTCTTTTGCAGCATCCCACATATTTTGAACTGTTGTATTTTTGTTTTCATTTGTCTCCACATATTGCTTTGTTTCTTCTTTGATTTGTTCATTGATCTATTGGTTATTTAGAAGTGTATTTTTTAGTCTCCATGAGTTTGTGGAATTTTTGGTTTTTTCGTGTAATTTATTTCTAGTTTCATACCATTGTGGTCTGGAAAGATACTTGATACAATTTTCAATCTATTTTAATTTATTGAGGCTCTTTTTGTGTCCTAATATGTGATGTATTTTGAAGAAAATTTCATGAAAAATGTTTATCCTACTGCTAGTGAGTGGAATGTTCTTTATTTTATCTGTTAAGTCCCTCTGATTTAATATGTGTTTCAGTGCCTCTGTTTCCTTATTTGCTTTCTGTCTGAATGATCTGTCCTTTGACTTTAGTGGAGTGTTAAAGTCCTCTAATATGATTGAGTTGCACTCTGTTTCTCCCTTTAGTTCTGTTAGTATTTGTTTTACATATTTAGGTGCTACTATGGTGGATGCATAGATATTTATAGTGGTTATGTCCTCTTGTTGGACTGATCTTTTTATCATTATGTAATGTCCTCCTTTGTCTCCTGTTACTCTTTGTTTTGAAGTCTATTTTGTCTGATCATCAAAGTACTGCTACTCTTTTTTTGTCCCTTTTATTTGCATGAAATATCTTTTTCCATCCCTTCACTTTTAGTCTTTGCATGTCTTCGGGTCTGAAATGGGTCTCTTGTAGACAGCATATAGATGGGTCTTGTTTTGTTATCCATTCTGTGACCCTTTGTCTTTTGATTGGTGCATTCAGTTCATTTACATTTAAGGTAGTTATTGATGTACTTACTGTCATTTTACTGATTGTTTTCTGGTTGTTCTTGTTCTTCCTCTTTCTTCTGTTGTTATTTGATTTTTTTTTACAGTGTTATGCTTGGATTTCTTTTGTTTTTAAAAAAATGTTTTGTGTATCTGTTACAGGCTTTATGTTTGTGGTTACCATAATGTTCATAGACAGTTTCCTAAATAACAGCCTATGTTAAGTTGGTTACTTGATTTCAAATACAGTCTAAAAGTACTACTATTTTATTCTCCTTCCTCCTTCACGCTTTATATATGTCATAATCTACATCTTTGGTGTATCCTTTGACTAATTTTGTGTATAGTTGATTTTTTTATTAAGGTATCATTGATATACACTCTTATGAAAGTTTCACATGAAAAACATTGTGGTTACGACATTCACCCATATTATTAAGTCCCCCCCTTAACCCCATTGCAGTTACTGTCCTCAGTGTAGTAAGATGCCACAGAGTCCCTATTTGTCTTCTCTAAGCTACATTGCCTTCCCTGTGACCCCACACACACCATGTGCACCAGTCATGATACCCTCAATCCCCTTCTCCCTCCCTCCCAACCTGCCCTCCCCCATCCCTCCCCTTTAGTAACCACTAGTCCCTTCTTGGAGTCTGTGAGTCCACTGCTGTTTTGTTCCTTCAGTTTTGCTTCCTTGCTATACTCTACAAATAAAGAAATCATTTGGTACTTGTCTTTCTCTGCCTGGCTCGTTTCACTGAGCATAATACCATCTAGCTCCATCCATGTTGTTGCACATGATAGGATTTGTTTTCTTCTTATGGCTGAGTAATATTCCATTTTGCATATGTACCACATCTTTATCCATTCATCTACTGATGGACACTTAGGTTGCTTCCATTTCTTGGCTATTGTAAATAGTGCTGCAATAAACATAGGGGTGCATATGTCTTTTTGAATCTAAGATCTTGTTTTCTTTGGGTAATTTCCTGGGAGTGGAATTCCTGTCAAATGATATTTCTATTTTTAGTTTTTTGAGGAACCTCCATATTGCTTTCCACAATGGTTGAACTAATTTACATTCCCACCAGCAGTGTAGGAGGGTTCCCTTTACTCTGCATACTTGCCAGCATTTGTTGTTCCTAGATTTTTGGATGTTGGCCATCCTAACTGGTATGAGGTGATATCTCATTATGGTTTTAATTTGCATAGCCCTGATAATTAGTGATGTGGAGCACCTTTTCATGTGCCTGTTGGCCATCTGAATTTTTTCTTTGGAGAAGTGTCTGTTCATATCCTCTGCCCATTTTTTAATTTGGTTATTTGCTTTTTGGGTGTTGAGGTATGTAGGTTCTTTATGTATTTTGGATAGCTAAATTACATCTAGATTTTGAGTCGTGGTTAGAAAGTGTTTTCTTATGCACAGGTTATAGACAAATTTACCCATGCCCTTTTCAGCTTCTAGACTGACTTCTCTCCAGTGCTTGCAGATACCCAATACATTTCAGAACCAGCAACAACACATTGAGTCCTTTTCATACTGCCCTCTCTCTCTGTGCACAGCTGGGAATATCCTTCAACTTGAAGGGCTCATAAGATTCGGCTCACATGAGTAATGCAGAATAATCTCCCCATCTCAAGGTCCTTACCTTAATCACATTAGCAATGTTTGTTTTTCCTTTTTTAAGGTAACATATTCCCAGATTCTGGGAAGTAGGACATGGAATATTTGTGGGAGTCATTATTCTGCCTACCACATTGATCATTTTTGATAAGAGCATTGCCATTCATGGCATTTGAGTTATAGCACACCTGCATCACTCTATATAGCTTTCATATGCATAGTGATTCTACATTAGCTGAAAGTATATGATTACATCATTCAATTATTTGGTGTAGTTGTACCCATATGTTTGTTGAAGTATGTGTTATTTTATAAAAAGTTATTTTCCCTGTACTGTTTGGCATTATCCAGAATTTTTATTTGAAATTGTGTGTAGGTACCTGTGGATTTTTCCAAGGTTAAAAAGCAAACATTACAAAATGCTGTTTATGAAATAGGGATATTGGGTTTAACAGAATTAGTAACCAGTGGGCTGGACCACAGCATAGTGGTTGTCATGAAGCATATACTCAGTGGAATAAGACAGTGGTCTTAGGGACTTGGGGAATCTTAAAATATTTTCAGTAGAATGACTTTTGTTTTCAAGTATATCAGGGATTATTCAGACATTGTTACCAGCCTCCCCATCAAAAGCATTTAAGAGCATCTTCATTTACAGTGTTCTTTAATATAGAAAAGCAATAGAATTATTTAGATCAACTCCTGACTTTTAAGAGCTAGAAATTCTTATAGGATAAGGCATTAAACTATTTTGAGACAAATTCCTTTCAGTTCTAGAGTTATAATTTTCTAAGTATTTCCTGTTTTTCAAAATTAAAGTTTTGTGATAATTTAATAATCTCTTTTTGCAACCTCTTTGAAGATAAACCACTAATTACTCTAAAATATGCCAGTAAAGTGGAATTTCCTGACTTTCAAAATTAAGGATGAGAAAGGTTAAGTGCCAGAGTTTATACCTCAAGTTAACCAGAGTTTGTACAATAGGTCCTAGCTTATTAGTTTTCAAGGTACTTTCTTGCCTGCTAGATTGTACATCTTTAAAAATAATAAGCAGCAGACAATGAGGCTCACTGTGAGATAAGAGGCCTGGTTTGGGGCCTTTCAACCATCTGGTTTTCTTTGGAATGCTTTCCTTCACACTGGCTTGATTTGTTTTAGAATGCTAATGTTCTTGTCACATCACAGTTTGTTTTCCAGTAGTGATCTGTTTTTCTACTGCCAGCTTTTTTAAGGCAACATAATGGAATGGAGGAGTTTCCAAAAATTAATGGTTATTTTCATCTAATAGAAGTCCATCTCAGCAGTGTGCTTACTTTTATAACTGAAAGTTTATCAATATATCTCATATTGACAGAGATATAATCTTTAAAGTTGGGTGTAATGACACTTGTAGTATTTTATATTAAACTACTTGAAATGTTTACATAACAGGACAAAGCACAACATTATATATTGAAAAGGTAAGATATTTGCTGGCTTAACATGATAATCTTATAAACTTGTATATTGCAAAGTATGCCTTAAATTTTAACTGTGCGTTTATAAAGGTTCATTTTGAAGAAACTGTCTTATGTTGTATAAATTTGCCATTTAAAAGGCAATAAGCTTTATATTTGCTTGTTTAAAAAAGTATACAAATTTGATATTCAAATCTTCTATAACTTTGAAAGTATGCACTGGACTCATTTAATTGAAAGAGTGTACTTTTCAAGTAATGGAGAACATCTTTTGTGTTATCTTAACAAATTTAGTTATTGTGAGGTATTTATTAGATTTGTAAAAACAGACTAGGAAGCCTTTGGGCATGTGCATAAAAATAAACATTATAATAAAACCAAATCCATTAGCCCAGGGAAGAAAACAAGTGACCAATAAATCCTACCAAATAAGGACCTCCAGCCTCAAAGGCATTTCATTTACCATCCTTGGTGATCCAGAAACATAGGATCTGTAAACTTGAAGAGGGAAGGAATTTCAAATTCGGGGATTCTCTGTGGAATAACTGCAAACCCAGTATTGTTGGTAAGAACATTTTGTAGTGCCTGACCCTGTCCAGTAGTCAGTGGTTTTAAATGTACTTTACAGTAATTTTGATTAGGGGTCTTAGGGCAATCTTTTAAGCATCCTTGGGATTTAGTAGTTGTAAAAGATCAGTGTGAGAGGGAGGAGTTTGCCAAAAGTTAGTGACATTGGTGGTGACATTATGTATCTATATTCTCCTTATGGGGAATATGTCAAAAAAGAAAAGAAAGAGATATAGAATTTTGATTTTGAAATTCATGATTTTTTTTAGGTACAGTGTGTTTTGTGAGCATATTTATTCTTGGAATAAAAAGTAAATACATACTTCTCAGCTTTCATCGAGTTGCCTTTTGTGATCCTAAATGCTTTGTTTTTCTACTATTCTCTCATTAAAAACACCCAGTTACTCAGGATCCAAACCACTTTCTGAATGTGTAGAACTTTACGCCTGATTTGTAAGCCAGTCTCATAGTCGAAATAGGGCTTTGTGAGGTGTTGGAAGTGAAAACGGTTCAGCAGAACCATGGAGATGGTAAAAAATGACAGCAGTGGGGAAAGTGTTCTTTAACGAAGCACAACTAATGTTTCCAGGAACTTAAGAGTCAAGTAGTTTGGAATTTAAGCTGGTAGACTGCTAAAATCCTGACTTTACACTCCATTGACTAATGCTAAGAAATAGCAATCTGAAGGCAACCTTTGCCAGTGCAGCTCTGTTGACATTCCCAGTTTCTTTCCTGTGATTCCGCTGAGTGCTCTCAGCATCGGATAACTACAGCTCTGCTCAGGTGAGGAGTGAAGCCTGTTATGCCCACACAGAGATGAGGTCGCCCTGCTACCTCCCACCAGTCTGTTTCTTCAGTCTTAGCGAGCCTCTTTCTGTGCTACTTCAGGCAGGAGATGCCACATTTACCTTTAATGATGCACCCTGAATCCATCAACTCCTCCCTATCTCCCACCTAGTGAATATGTAGTTGGCCGCCCTGCCACAGTGTCTCCTATGGGGGAACAGTTCAGAGACGGTTTTGTAAAGAAGGTTCCAAAGGTTTCATGGTGACACAGTGAAGCAATCAAAAGAGTTGTCAAGTATTGCAGCCCAAGGCACCTTAGCCTTTTTCCCATACACGTTACCCTCCATGGTAACTCTAACATCATTTGCTTTTTGCAGTATCCACTATAGCTGTCGACATCTCCAGTAGCTCTAACCCATCATCCCTAGACCTACTATTGAGAATTGGTGGAAAATGCATATAACATATGAAATTTGCTTTATAGAGTTTTAAGAATGTATCAGTTATGTGGATTGGACATTGGAGATACTTATCTCTCTTAAAATTATTTTTGGTGAGAACATTGAAGTTTTACTCTCTTAGCAAATATCAAATATGTAATATGTGCAGTGTTATCAACTGTAGTCACCATGTTTTATATTATATCTTCAGATCATATTCATTTTATACCTGAAACTTGTAACTGTTTAACAACCTCTCATTATTTCCTCCACACACCAGCTCCTGACAACCACTTTTCTATTTCGGTTTCTATAGTTTGACTTTTTTTTTGTATTCCACATATAAGTGATACCATATGGTATTTTCTTTCTCTGTCTGGCTTATTTTACTTAGCAAAATGCCCTCAAGGCCTATCCATCTTGTTGCAAACAGCAGGACTTCTTTCTCATGGCTGAGTAATATTCCATTGTGTGTGTGTGCATGTGTATGTGTGTGCATGTGTGTGTGTATGTATCACATCTTTATCCATTCATTCATGGTTTGTTGTTTCCATATATTTGCTATTGTGAAAATGCTGCAGCAAACATGGGAGTGCAGATATCTCTTCAATATTCTGTTTTCATTTTCTTTGGATATGTACTCAGAAGTGGGATTGCTGGATAATATGGTAGTTCTATTTTTAATTTTTTGAGGAACCTCTTTATTGTTTTTCATAGTGACCACACCAATTAACATTCCCACCAACAGTGCACAAGGGTTCCCTTTTCTCCACATCCTCACCAGCATTTGTTATTTCTTGTCTTTTCGGTAGTAGCTTTTTTAACAGGTGTGAGATGATATTTCATTGTGGTTTTGATTTGCATTTCCCAATGATTAGTGATGTTGAGCATCTTTTCATGTACCTGTTGGACATTTCTATATCTTCTTTGATAAATGTCTATTCCTCTGTCCATTTGTAAATTGGTGGGGGGGATTTTCTTTTTATTTGCTGTTGAGTTATATGAGTTCTTTATGTATTTCAGTTATTAACCCCTTTCAGATACATGATTTGCAAATACTTTCTCCCATTCATTAGGGAAAAGGTAGTTGCCTTTTCATTTCATTGGTTTCCTTTTCTGTGCAGAAGCTTTTTCTTTTAGTTTGATGTAGTCCTACATGTTTGTTTTTGGTTTTGTTGCCTTTGCTTTTGATGTCAAAGCCAAAAAATCACCACCAAAACCAATGTTGAGGAGCTTACCACCTCTGT